>NC_141360.1:15766265-17238765 GCF_057382095.1 Aulonocara sp. 'chitande type north' Nkhata Bay
TTGTCTCTCAGAAACAGTTCATAACTTCCCTTCAACTCATTCATGTGACCTAAAAGGTAAACCTGTTTCTCCATCAACTGTTCAGCTCTGATGATTCAGTAAGGACATCTCCTGGTTTCATCTTCATGTTTCCCTCTCACCACATATCCAAACTGACATCATGACCAGCAGGTTTACAGCTGTGGCTCCAGCAAACATCAGCTGATACTGGAAATTAATATTAAATACATTCTAACAACAGCTGATCGTGCTTAAACGTGCTGCTGTTGTTTACCGCGACATTGCTGGTTTCCTCTTTCTGGCGCAAAGTGGGAGATAAATAAACAAGAGAGAAAAGCCGATCAGCTGATCATTGATCAGTTTCATGATTGAAGTAGCAACAGCAGAGGGAGGGGGAGAGAATGAGAGAAGAGGCAGCTGTGCAGCGTAACGACAGAATAACTCCTTTGTGTCTTTTTCCATTGTAGCTGAAGTCCGGGACAAACTGAGTCTCTTCTCAGGCTCAATACGAAACGTGTAATATTTTCTCTGAATGAGGGACCATTCCATTTTTTTAAGGAGCCGTTGGAAACTCTACTAACTAACCTTATGAATAAAATAAAGTTCACTATCAGTAACATCATAGCACCCACCCAGCTGTATAAAAACTCTGTCAAGCTGGCTAGAACGCAGTAGGAGTTATTGCAACTGAGGGTAAAAAGTCAGCACAACGAAAATAAACTCCACCTAAACTTGGTTTATATCTGACCCAGATAGACTGCAAGTCATAACTTCTTACCTGAAGTTCAGTTCACCTGACACTCGGACTGGTTGCCGCCTCGGGGCTCTCCTCCTGACTCCCCTTCCCTCATCCACCTGCTGGTCTCTGTGGAAGCCCCGCCATAGCCACCACCAAACAACTGAGTTATTTTTACACATCGACCTGCATCTGGCCAATCCACCACCTCTCATTGTTCATGCCATTACAAAAAAAAATAAAAAATAAGTCACCGGGCATATGCCCGGTATGCCCGATGGCCAGTCCAGCTATGCCTGCAACCAAATCTGCAGCTCCATACAGCAATGTTACGACTTAGATTATATCTTATAACTCATAACTCTTATGTTAGCTGCCCTCAGTAGCCTACTGTCTGAAATATTCCACGGCTGCAATAATTCTTTAAGTGTTATTTTTTCCTTGGTATTCTAATTTCACCGAAGTTTACTAAACTCAACAAACTTAATATTACTTACCGGGACATTTATTCTGTCCTCATTTTCTTTCACCGAAAAATTGTTTCCTGCTTGGCTCTCCTACCTTTGCTAACGTGATGCACATAGCGCAGAAGCCGATGCTGCATTCACTTACACTCTGATGTCTGAGCTTCACCGTGAAAACATAATCGTACATTTGATATTTGATTGAATTTTATTGTTTTGCCTTTGGGGTGGCACCTGGGGTGGCCAGTCTGGTTGGGGGGGTGGCCTGTGCCCCCCCAGGCCACCCCGCTGGACACGCCACTGCACACACACACACACACACATATGAAGAGAGAGAGTAAGCATTGTATGCAAACGACTACCAAACTGCCATCATAATTTGTCATATGAGAACAGGACAAATCAACAATTGACAATGACTAATTAATATTAAAATCTGTAACATAATGTATTGTTTGGAGTTTAGTCTGTTACTGTTACTATTTTTACCATTTCTTCTTGGACCAACCCACATAACCCAAATAATTTCATTAGGGATTAATAAAGTATTCTGATTCTGATTGTTTCAGGATGGCCTGCCATTATCCAATGACACATCTGCTTACCTGTATCTTTTACTCGTTTCTCCTCCTCTTCTTTTCTCATTTTTCTAAACTGAGCACCTGATGGCTTTGAACTTTTCTTGTCGATCTTCCATTGGTTTTAATTTTGCACTCCAGTATGAACACAAATCCCCCAACACTTGGATCACCACAACATAACCTAATAAACCTACACCTTAGTTCACAGATTCACTTTGTGTAGGGTTTATTTCTGGGATTTCGCACAACCCAGGATTCAAATCATGAATACATAATGGGCTTGGATTTACATCATTATGAATGAAATGTGCTCTATTTGGAAGCAGCATGTCTCCCTCCCCTTTCGACGGGTTGTGTGTGAGACTTTGAATCATCAAACTGTAAATTATAAATTGTTATTGAGCCCTTTACCCCGAGTCCTAAAGTGTATATATATTTTCTTACTCTTCTTATATATATTGTTTGTTTACTTGCACTGCTGTAACTGAGAAGGGTCTGGCTGCAGCCACTGGGGAGCGCCATATTGGGACCTCCACACTAACCAGAAACACGTGATCTCCACAGTAGGCAGAAATACGTTCTGCATGGATTTATTTATTTTTTGTCTTGTTCCTGCATGGATCATTAACCTTGCAAATCGATCGTAAAGGTTGGTACAGAGTCTTCCATGTATAAACTTGCCGTTAGGAATCATCTACTTTGCTTACACTGATTACGTTGGCACTTTGTTAGCGTTACAACAACTGTCATACCCCCGAGGTATCTAAACTTAAGTAAGGAATGTGTGTACTTTTGACACCTCTGGTTAGCATTTAGTGGTCAGTTTCGGACGTATTTGATTTTTGCTTGTTATGAACAAATTCACTTCACTGCTTTTCACTATCTGACATCAATGCACATTGTTCCATTTACTGCATATTGCGCTTTATTCATGTCTCTCATTCCACCTGCATCAACATTGTAAAGTTTGTCACAAAGAGATTTATACATTTATAAATACTAATATTCTTTATTTCATTCTGTTCTGCTTTTTTATTCCGCAGATTTTAGTTAGCCTTTGTTAAATTGTCTTTTATATGTCAATAGATACGTATGTCACAAATAAAGGTGTCTTGAAAATGATGTTTTTGTAAAGAATTTTCTCCCCAAATCTCTTACATGCTAACTGCAACGTGTCATTTCTGCGAAAACCTGAACTTAAATGTGTATATGATCTTTATCTGTTTTTCTCTCTGTTTTAGATGCACATATCAATTTGGAATTCTGCCTCCAAGCCAGAATTGCAGGAATGCACCACATGTTAGCTGTTTCACTGCCCTCTGTCCCCCACTTTCAGCTCTACTGTCAGGGCACAGATTGAGGAGCATATAAATGGACACATTAAAAATGCTTTGCTTTTCAATTATTAAATATACCTCATTGTTAAAGTTATAAATATGCACTTCTTTTCAGCACTTCTGC
Organism: Aulonocara sp. 'chitande type north' Nkhata Bay; assembly: GCF_057382095.1. Lineage (NCBI taxonomy): Eukaryota > Metazoa > Chordata > Actinopteri > Cichliformes > Cichlidae > Aulonocara > Aulonocara sp. 'chitande type north' Nkhata Bay. The sequence goes on from NC_141360.1 coordinate 15,769,508, forward strand.
AGTCTCTCTGTTGACTTAAAAGTTGCTTTTCACATTGTGCAGTTCAGTGCATTCATCAGCAAGAGAAAAAAGCGTGTTTTCATTAAATATTTTTTCCTGTTCACCACATTTTTTGACAGCTCCTGTGATCCACACCATTTTGCTTTCCTTATTGAGGATGGCTTGGATATTTTTGTTGATATGTACAATCTGATTGTTAGATAAACTACATTTAAATTACATGTTGTTGTTGTTTTTCTTTTTTTCTCTCGTACAGACAAAACGATATGCCGGTGCACTTTCACTGCCGTGTCTGTTACATGACAATCATACAGCATGGGGATATGGCAAGTCAATTATTGTCATGTCAGCATTCAGGACTACTCCCCACTGAACTCTCCGTGGAGCCCCATCTCCGTCTCGATGTCTTGTCTGCAGCATCTAAACCATTTTCTGAATCTTTGGTAGAACATTCATGTGTTCTACCCTCTGTGCTAAATGAAACTGCAGTTTATGGAAAGTCCATGAAAAGGAAATACCCTCACTGTGGTCTTAGTCTTCTTGAAAAAAAAAAACAACTTCAAGGCTCACATGATGAGGAGGCATTCAAACAGATCAACAGATGTTTGCTTGGCCTGTCATCTGCAGTGTTTTTGTGTAGAGGGACTTCTTTCTCTTTGTTTTTCAGTTTGCAGAGGATATGGAGCTCTTTCTAATCAGAATCAGAATACTTTATTAATCCCGAAGGAAATTAGGGGAAATTTAAAAGCATGTGCTGACGAGCAGAGACTACGGGTCAATGTGATATTTGACATTTAATGGACAGATGAAGGCACTGGCTGTTTGTTTGTGTTTTTTATGTGTTGTTTGTTTTTCAGTGTACAGAATTCCAGTTAAACTTATTATAAAATGTTGTTCACTTGTTTCCATACTTATAGTAAAAAAATTAAGTGTAAATGTAACAGCATGGTTTATACTTGTAACTTCAAAGTAAAAAGCTTACAGTTGCTATTAACATTAATGTGTTACCCTGTAATCAATAATATTTTTATACATTTTATGCATTACCCCTCTGGGCTCTGTGCTGGCCATTTGTGGCCACTTCACTTCTTTTTTTTTGACTACTACACTGCAGTGGACCAAAAGAATGACACAGGTTTGATCTTAAGGATCTAATAGTTGTGTGTGTTTGTGCATGACATTGCAACACAAATATGTATTTGCAAGATAGACTGGAATAAATTTTGATGCATCAAATATTACACTGGCTGCAATGAATTTCTCTTGATACAGACTATTGAACTTTGAGTTTCCTAGTCAAACTTATCTTTGAAGCACATGCTAAAAACACTTGTACTCTTGTAAATTTCATAACGACACACCATAGCCAAAATATTAACTCTTAAAAAAAAAAGCTGCAGCACACACAGCAAAAAACACTGTTAATAAATGTGTCCTGGAGTTTATGCAGGTGCAGAAAGTGCTGTTGCTGTAAGTAAGCCTAACAGCTTCCAGATCACTTATTTTTCTGGAAAGATGGCAAGAAGGGCATTCCTGCTCATTTCTACAATCTCCCAGATCTTGGAATACAATGCCTTTGACCTATGAAAACCACTTCACAGTACTAGGAGTCCTCTAAAACCTACAAATGAAGAGTGATCCTGGAAGAAATAGGGCGCACACTTGTGACCTCAACAATTGCAAGACAGCCTTGTCCCCGATGCTCAGATGAAAAAAAAATAGGAAGATTTATCAAACCATTAGGACTTTATCACATTTTATCTGAAAAGTTACTGGTAATACATAGCCTAACTGGCATTTAAAGTGTAAAAAAAAAAAAAGAATGTAGATAAAATGTTGGTTTTTTGATGAAAAGGACTGGTGCTAATTTAAAGAGTCAAGTCGGTAAAAGTAGATAAATGTTTTAATAAATATACATTTTACAGCATTTTGTGAACATACACAAAAGTTGCCATTTTTGGCAACGAACAAGCTGAGAGACTCCTCAGCCTCTGCCCCTTAATGCTCTCTGGTCGCTATAGTAACGCGTAAATAATCCTTTCAAAATAAGACACACAACTACAACATGGGAAAAGACCCAGGGAAACCGACTTAACGATTGAAAACCCTGAAAACCATACATTTCACACCCGAGGCTCAACTCTCGCGTCCCGGTACCAAACGACTCCCTGTTGGGGACCGCTGTTGTACAGGAGACACGGCACTAGATTGATTGACAATGGTCTACAGCATTCAGAATGCACAACACAATCTGCTGTAACAAAAAAATAAAATAAAATCAGCGAAACAGTGAGTCCGCTAAAGGTGAACTGCGGGGACCACTGTACAATAATTTCCAGTAGCACTGTTGATATATGAAATGGTGTCTTGAGGTTGTCTTCAAACAAGTGCATTGTACTAGAAAAAGGTGTTTGAAGGATTAAAAATGTAAAAAGTAATGATTATTTTATATTTATTGAAAAACCTTTATGCAGAAAAAGCAAAGAAACAAAATCACATGGACACTTTTGGCCACAAATGAGCTGAAGGGATGGTGATTTTTTTTTTTAAAATAAACCCAGAGTGTTAAAACACTTAGAACAAAATTTATTTATCAGCAGCATCAATAGTAACAAAAACACAATTTAGTTTTTGCTGTCAAAGTCGATTTAACTGAAGTTACGTATTTCCGGTTAGTGTGGAGGTCACGTGTTTCCGGTTACTGTGGAGGTCGCAATATGGCGCTCCCCAGTGGGCACAGCCAGGTGCTGTTGCTGTAACTGGAGCCTCGTTGTCTCGTCTCTCTATATACTGGTCTGTATGTAGCGGAGATGAGTTTAGTTTGACTTCAGCAGCGACCAGGTGCACCGAGGGCTCTTCCGCTCACTTTTCGCGTATAGAATTTTGAAAAAGCATCGGTGCAAATTATAAGTCTGTATCATGATGTCTGGTGTTTTTGTGTTTGTTGGTTTGTTTTTGCCAGTCTTGGCAGCCGGGGGTCAGTCCGCCAGGGCCTCCGCTCCTGGCCGCCACCCGGCACACAATGCACCCGACCCCTATGGCGCCTCCTGCGGGTGGTGGGCCTGCGGGAGGATGGGCCCATGTCTCCTCTTCGGGCTGTGCCCGGCCGGGCCCCATGGACTAAGGCCCGGCCACCAGACGCTCGCCCTCGGGCACCCTCCCCGGGCCTGGCTCCAGGGCGGGGCCCCGGTAACCCTATCCCGGGCAGGGTAAACTGTTCCCTCAATGTCCTTTTCATAAGGGTCTTATGAATCGCTCTTTGTCTGGTCCCTCACGGGAGGGGCTCAGAGTAGAGCAGCTGCTGCTCCACATCGAAAGGAGCCAGCTGAGGTGGTTCGGGCATCTGACAAGGATGCCCCCTGGGCGCCTCCTGGGTGAGGTGTTCCAGGCATGTCCCACCGGGAGGAGGCCCCGGGGCAGACCCAGGACACGCTGGAGAGATTATATCTCTCGGCTGGCCTGGGAACGCCTTGGTATTCCCCCGGATAAGCTGGAGGAGGTGGCTGGGGAGAGGGAGGTCTGGGCCTCTTTGCTTAGGCTGCTGCCCCCGCGACCCGGCCCCGGACAAAGCGGATGAAAATGGATGGATGGATGGATGGATGGTTTGTTTTTTATTTTGTTTTATTTTGCGAGTTGGTTATTAGATGCTGCTCCAGTCAGAGAATCCCCCGCCGCCCCGCCCTCTCCTCCCTGTGCCGCAAGCAGCAGGCGCACCTCGCAAACGGAGGGCGCCCTTACTCCCAGCAAATGGGCGATAGAAAACCGATTGGTGCCTATGCCGTTCCCAATATGCGCTGGCTGACGTCGGGGCAGCATGAGTACGAGCAATTGTTTGTTTGTTTTTTGCCGATGCCCGTGATGCCGCCACGCAAATGCCCGTGTCTTCTCCCTGTCGTTGTAAGAAATGAAACCAATCATGATATTGTCATACCCCCCAAAACATTGGCAGACGTTAATGCTATAGTACAAGTGCTACACAAAGAGCAAACTGTCAGAGAACCAGATTGCTCTAAATTTCAAGTCTTCCTCAGAACTAAGCTTTGATTTTGTAGATTTACTGATACCCACTGAATGAAAGGAGTAAATTACAAACATGTTAAACGACATGCCAAATGTCTTCTATCAGAATGGCCTGGATTTTGGGCATGCTGACAAAGTCAAACACTATATCAAACTGATCAGACACCCTTTAAACAGAGAGCGCGTCCCATACACCCCAATGTCTTCATCTCAAGATGGAAGAAGCAGACAAGCATAAGACAGCATTTGTTTGCCCACTCAGATTTTGGGAAATTAACAGGATGCCCCAGGGGATTACAAATGCACCTTTGACCTTCCAGAGTGTGATTGAGAAGTGTGTCGGCGATATGAAGCTAAAAGAGGTTCGTGTTCATTGATGACCTGATTGTCTTCTCATCATCTCTATGCCGTTCCCAATATGCGCTGGCTGACGTCGGGGCAGCATGAGTACGAGAAATTGTTTGTTTGTTTTTTGCCGATGCCCGTGATGCCGCCCACCATAATGCCGCCCCGGGCAACCGCCCGTGTCCCCCATATCAAAAACCGCTACTGGATTTGCGTGCACTTAAGATTAACAAAAAAAAAAGATCGCCACCACGTCAGACCCAATGGCATTTTCATGCTTCGCAGCATCATTTATTCTTACAATAATCACATGGTTGCTATAACAGTACATTCAATGGCTGCAGCTCTCCCGCTGGCAGCCGTACACATCACCACCACCAAACCTGCAGCAGCATGGCAGAACACGCCCTGCCACATATCCCCATCGCCCGCTTCACCCCACCCCGTGAGCAGGCGAGGGAATCGGCCCGGACCATCGGCCCCCCAATGCCCCGGCCCAGCGACTGGGAAGTGTCCACTCTGGCGGTCGCCCGCGCCTCCAGCGGAAGCCCGGGAGCTGGCCTGATGGCCACCCATATGGCAAGCAGCGGCAGTGCAGCAGGAGTGGAAGTGAGCCGGGGCTCAGAGACAGCTGGGCAGACGGCCGGCACGCAGGACCATGCAGCCTCCGTGCCGAAGCGAACAGCATGCCGCCCTCAGGAAGGACCCCCGTACACCTCGCGCACCTCGACCTCCATCTCCAGCTTGGCAGGTCCCGCTGGTGAGCCAGCCTCTGGCTCACCCCGAGCCGCACACTGTCCACTCTTACAGTGATCACCTGGTTGCTGTAACAGTAGCCTACATTCAACGGCTGCAGCCCTCCTGCTGCCAGCTGTACACATCAACACCAAAAACAACAACAGCACAAGCAGCGCACAGGTTTTAAGCCGGTGAGGCATCATTGTAGATGCAGTGAAGGTGAGTCCATCTCACCTGCAGCAGCATCGCAGACCATGGCCTGCCACAATAATAAAGCATTTTTTTATTTAATTATAAATAAATTATTTCTCCTAATTATGTCCTGGGTTTTAAGTAATTAATAATACAAAAGGAAAAATCACAAAAAACACTTAAGGTCATGAAAATTAATTGCGATTTAGCAATTCAATGAGGCATCCACCTTATTTATTGAAACGTATCGGTATTGGCGATACTGGCCCATATACATTTCAAGCATCTAATCTGCTAATATGCTCTCTCTTATGCTTTTCTATCATCACTACAGAAGACTAGAACTTTAAATGCTCTAACATATAGGGCTTTGGAGCGTGATGTCACGGGGGTGGGCGTGGAAAGGATTTTGGCCCGATCCACCATTTTGGGGGTCTAAGTAAGGAGCGAAAGCATAGCCATGGTTCGTACTTGCTGTGTGGTCGGCTGCAATGTTCGATCTTACGACCGGCATGGGAATAAGTTTCGATTGTCTTTTTATGCTTTCCCAACCTGGAAGCAACATGAAGGAGCTCATGTATCGGATATTACCAAACGAAGGCGTCTAGCCTGGATAGCAGCCGTGAGACGAGCTGATATCAAGTTCTGTTACGTCTCCAGATATCAGACATTTTCATTCCGGTAAGTTCTAAATATGTTCACATCACACTTTATAGCTGAATAATATCATCGTTGGTGGTCTCGGAAGTTATAGAAATTGCGATCAAACATAGAATGGAGTGACTTGATTGGTTGATGTAAAGACAATAAATGAAATGAGACAGGAAGGACACAAATTGGCGTTAATAATTTACCCGATTATCAATGTGTTAATTTACATGTACTTTACAATTATGGGTATATAATATGATAACGATATTTTAGCAGTTCAATGATAAATGTGTAACATCAATTATGGTGGGGGGTGGAAAATGGCTATTTCACTCGATGCACTCCAGCTGACTTACTTTGACGACGTACTCAGAGTTTGGCGGCTTGAAAATAGCCAAATCTTGCACCCAGCCATTTGTAAATTGGATGTGCGCCTCCAGTGACTTGTAATTACGAAACTGGTTCGCTGTGTAAGCGCTTACTCCACAAACAAGATACGTGAAGATATCGGGGTAGGACAGTGGCGGTAAGTCGTCTGGGTCTTTACTCCACTGCCGTATTTCATATGGGTCCAGATTTGCGATGCACTCTATTTTTTTTCAAGTACCGCTGCTTCGCCTCTGGACGCAATCGGTCTCTATACCGTCCGTTTTCTTTTGAGCTGCTTTTAAGCATCTTTCTTGTCGTCGTCGTTCCAACACAGTGTGTTTGTTTTGATTCGTAGACCCCGAAAATGGAGCTGCGCTCCCACAATGCATTGCGGCGTGACATCAACTCCAAAGCCCTATATAATCTCAAAGAGTCAGACCGTTCTCTGTTGGAGTAATCCTCATGTACACCTTAACTAATTCTATACAGTCTAACCATGTCCTGCCTGTCTTCCTAAGTCTTAACTTTACTGTTCCATTAGTTCTCTCTGCCTGCAAAAAAAATTTTTTTTAAAGGTATTTAATCCTAGAGTGAGTATAAACCACTGCTGCCATCATTACTCTCCCTCCTGTGGAGACATGGCATAGCCCATGGCTCAAAATAGCAGCAGTCTTATACAAATTCTTAGGCAGTTGTTGAGACAATGCGATTCTTTTGGTCCTGGTAGAGATCACGCTGAGATGTTTCCAAGTATCAAGGTATCACTTTATTTCCCAATCCCAATACAAATGCGCATTTGGAGATCAACACTACATCCTGTGCAGTCCTGTGCAACTATTCTCAAGTTGATCTGAAGAGTTTTACACAGCAGCTACAGTTATAGTCTCTGGTCTCCTCCTCCTACAGTAAACCCCCCACAGTGGAAAAACACTGGTACAGTGGCCAGGTATGCTGACACCCTGACCCCCATCTCCTTTTAAGGAAATGTCCATCCACCATTGTCTGCCCCTCACCCTCAGTAACTCTTGCTACTGTCCTGGGGGTGGGGGTTAGATGTCCCATTGCCCTGCACTTCTTTGTTCCCCCCCTTCCAGGACTATTTTTTATCGTGTATTCCTACATTCTACCTACAACAAAATCCTACTATGACACCCACTAATAAACTACATTCCCTATGACCTCAATACCTAATAAACAATCTATTATTTCTACACAGTATTGGTTTATCACACAGATAATAAACACCATCCTGCAAGCTCGCTCCCTTGGTGAGCCACAACTATTTTTCTGCAGTAGGTAAATAGCCCTACATGTCTACCAGTGCATTCCGGCAACGTCTGCTGGTGTTGCACTGCTAAAATATGAACACCATGTTCTCCTAAAGCTGCCTCTTTTGCGATCTATCTGCAAAAGCATTCCCTAATGCAACTGGATCTTTCCCGCACATGTGTGCTGGACATTTACAAACGGCAATTCTACTGGGTAATAACACTGCCTCCAGCAGATTTTGCAAGAGTTTGGCATGTTCTACAGGTTTCCCTGTAGAGGTTATCACACCTCATCCACTGAACTACAAAGAAATGTACTGTAGCAAATGCATACTGGCTATCAGTGTATATTGTCTCTCTGCAGCTTTACACGCTTCCGTTAAAGCTAGAATCTCTGCTGCTCAAGCAAATATGAAACTTTCTAGGTGTCCTGCACAGATAACTTTCTCACTGTCTACTATAGTAAAACCTGTTTTAGTCTGTCCCTCTGCTGTTGTAAAACTCAAATCATCAACAAACCAAACCTTTCCCTCAACAAGTGGCACATTTGTTAAGTCATCCCCTCGGCTTACACTCCTTCTCCACGTGCTCTCCACACTCATGAGAAGTGCTCTCTTCTTTCGTTGGCAAAAAGGGTTGACAGATTCAGAACTGTGCACCATTTTATGGTTATGTATGGTTGTGAGAGTAATGGTAACATTAAAGACAAGTGTCTTGTAGGTGACAGAAATGTTTAGTCTGCAGTAGTAGACATCTACCTCGTGTGGAACTAACAATGTCAAAAAGTTGAAATAAACTATTTCCTGAAACATTGTACAGCTTAAGCTGCTGCACATACTGATCTCACGCATGGAGGTAAAGCACAAGCAACTAGAGCTAATCTTTTAGGATAGTAAGTTACTGGCTTCACTTGGAAAAAATGCTGTTAGTTATTTGTGTTAGTTTGACTTTGTGACTTTCTGTGTCGTTTCTGGGATGCTTAGGACTCATATTGCACTGCTGGAAATATTTTATTTTCATGCATATAATGTTATTTTGCAAATTTGCACTATAATATATTTTTTCGTTTTTCCTGCAGTATATGAAAATTTGTGTATCTCAAAAATAAAACTATGAAGACACTTAAAATAAATTTCCTTTGGTGGGAAACTAGTTTGTGCAACTTTTTTGTATTTACAGTTTTGAGGGATACGCCTCTTAAATTTCTCTAACTAGAAATATATGTTAAAAAAACAAAAACGATTTTAAATTTTTTTGTAGTTTATTGCACTTTTTTGCAATTTATTTAATTACTATGCACTTAATGCAGACATATTCAAATTTGGGCTATAATAGTGGTATTGATGTATAGCAACTTGAAATGCTCCAAAAAATGGCTCCACAGCATGTAAAAATATACTATAAGCTCTGGCGGACTTGGTTCTATGGTAGGTCTTAAAGGGTTAAGTTGTGTCCTGCTATAAATCTCATGATCAAATCACATGATTAACCATCTGCTGTAAAATGAAATGTAAATGTTAGCGCTGCGCAGGCGTATACACTCTTTCTCACAGTAATCTCTGTGAGCAACACAAGGTAGTGAATAGCACACCCATGGTAAATTCACAGACACAAAAAATTTTAAACTAAAAAGGTTAAATTTGCAAAGTTCACATAGTCATGTGACCCAAGTTTCCTCCTGTGGTCCCCTTCTGCTCCTGCAACACAGACACACACAGAGATACATCCACACCTTTTTCAGGTGGGGGTTAACTTCAAACAATGGAGTTAAGTCAGTCAGTCTTGTCAGCTTCCCCATTTATTTTAAAATTCTCACTCATTCACTCAGTGATTCTTTCTTTTGCTGATTGTGGAAATTATCGTCGCATTTTGTTTCCACGCTCAGCAAAACAACAACACTTCAAAGACAAAAAGAAGAATTGTAGACTGGATTTCCTCGTTGAATCCTTTTGGACAGGAACTCATTTTCTACAGGGAGTGCAGAATTATTAGGCAAATGAGTATTTTGACCACATCATCCTCTTCATGCATGTTGTCTTACTCCAAGCTGTATAGGCTCGAAAGCCTACTACCAATTAAGCATATTAGGTGATGTGCATCTCTGGAATAAGAAGGGGTGTGGTCTAATGACATCAACACCCTATATCAGGTGTGCATAATTATTAGGCAACTTCCTTTCCTTTGCCAAAATGGGTCAAAAGAAGAACTTGACAGGCTCAGAAAAGTCAAAAATAGTGAGATATCTTGCAGAAGGATGCAGCAGTCTCAAAATTGCAAAGCTTCTGAAGCGTGATCATTGAACAATCAAGCGTTTTATTCAAAATAGTCAACAGGGTCGCAAGAAGCGTGTGGAAAAACCAAGGCGCAAAATAACTGCCCATGAACTGAGAAAAGTCAAGCGTGCAGCTGCCAAGATGCCACTTGCCACCAGTTTGGCCATATTTCAGAGCTGCAACATCACTGGAGTGCCCAAAAGCACAAGGTGTGCAATACTCAGAGACATGGCCAAGGTAAGAAAGGCTGAAAGACGACCACCACTGAACAAGACACACAAGCTGAAACGTCAAGACTGGGCCAAGAAATATCTCAAGACTGGTTTTTCTAAGGTTTTATGGACTGATGAAATGAGAGTGAGTCTTGATGGGCCAGATGGATGGGCCCGTGGCTGGATTGGTAAAGGGCAGAGAGCTCCAGTCCGACTCAGACGCCAGCAAGGTGGAGGTGGAGTACTGGTTTGGGCTGGTATCATCAAAGATGAGCTTGTGGGGCCTTTTCGGGTTGAGGATGGAGTCAAGCTCAACTCCCAGTCCTACTGCCAGTTTCTGGAAGACACCTTCTTCAAGCAGTGGTACAGGAAGAAGTCTGCATCCTTCAAGAAAAACATGATTTTCATGCAGGACAATGCTCCATCACACGCGTCCAAGTACTCCACAGCGTGGCTGGCAAGAAAGGGTATAAAAGAAGAAAAACTAATGACATGGCCACCTTGTTCACCTGATCTGAACCCCATTGAGAACTTGTGGTCCATCATCAAATGTGAGATTTACAAGGAGGGAAAACAGTACACCTCTCTGAACAGTGTCTGGGAGGCTGTGGTTGCTGCTGCACCCAATGTTGATGGTGAACAGATCCAAACACTGACAGAATCCATGGATGGCAGGCTTTTGACTGTCTTGCAAAGAAAGGTGGCTATATTGGTCGCTGATTTGTTTTTGTTTTGTTTTTGAATGCCAGAAATGTATATTTGTGAATGTGGAGATGTTATATTGGTAAAAATAAATAATTGAAATGGGTATATATTTGTTTTTTGTTAAGTTGCCTAATAATTATGCACAGTAATAGTCACATGCACACACAGATATCCCCCTAAAATAGCTAAAACTAAAAACAAACTAAAAACTACTTCCAAAAACATTCAGCTTTGATATTAATGAGTTTTTTGGGTTCATTGAGAACATGGTTGTTGTTCAATAATAAAATTATTCCTCAAAAATACAACTTGCCTAATAATTCTGCACTCCCTGTAAATGTCCCAATACGTAGCTTTCTCCTGAGCCCATTTTAATTTTGGAGAAGCTCACTTTGCAACAGTTTTCTCGACGACGAGTTGTATAGCGCTTCTGTTCTAATCGTGCAGATCTGCTCAAACAGAGATCATCAAATAAAACTTTCAGTGCGCCATGAAAGTAACAAAATAAAAGGAAAGAAAGAAAATAAAGGAAAGCAAAGGAAAGAAAGGTCTTGTTTAAGTCATGACCAGTTTTGGGACTAACGCGTTATTAAGTAACGCGTTACAGTAACTACGTTGTTATTGTGGTAACGAGCACGGTAACTAGTTATTATGCCAAAACCGGGAACGCGTTACTCGTTACTGGGATTTAAATAGGCTCGTTATTCATTACTTCGTGTGGTGGCTATCGGAGAGCTTCCACAGATTCAGTAACATTAGCAGGTGGAAGCCAGCAGGTGGATGAAGGAAAAGGGAGGCAAGAGGAGAGATCCGAAGCGGCCGCTGGTCCGAGAGTGTCAGGTGAACTGAACTTCAGGTAAGAAGTTATGACCTGCAGTCTATCTGGGTCAGATATGAACCAAGTTTAGTTGGAGTTTATTTTCGTTATGCTGACTTTTTCAAACTGCGTGCTAGCTAGCATGACGGAGTTTCTATACAGCTGGGTGGGTGCTATGATGTTACTGATGTTGAACTTTATTTTGTTCATAAGGTTAATTATCAGAGATGCCAACCGTCCCGTAAAAAACTGAATCGTCTCGTATTCAGAGAAAATATTACGCGTTTCGTATTGAGGTGAAAAGGAACAGTTTGTCCCGGACTTCAGCTACAATGAAAAAGACACAAAGCTGGAGTTATTCTGTGTTTACTCTGCACAGCTGCCTCTTCTTCTCTCATTCTCTCCCCCTCCCTCTCCTGTTTCTACTTCAATCATGAAACTGATCAGTGATCAACTGACTGGCTTTTCTCTCTTGTTTATTTATCGCCCACTTTGCACCAGAAAGAGGAAACCAGCGGATGTCGCGGTAAACAACAGCAGCACGTTTAAGCATGATCAGCTGTTGTTAGAATTTATTTATTATTAATTTCTAGTATCAGCTGATGTTTGCTGGAGCCACAGCTGTAAACCTGCTGGTCATGATATCGGTTTGGTTATGTGGTGAGAGGGAAACATGAAGATGAAACCAGGAGATGTCCTTACTGAATCATCAGAGCTGTGATGGAGAAACAGGTTTACCTTTTAGTTAACATGAATGATTTGAAGGGAAGTTATGAACTGTTTCTGAGAGACAAATAACACCAGGATCCTTTTCTAAGTAGCTGAGAGCTGGTAACTGTGCAGGGGCGGGTCTAGCAAAGTGTTGCCAGGGGTCCATGTAGGGCATTAAAAGGGAAAGGGGGGCACAAGGAAATACTTTCTTATTCTCATTTAAAATGTCTCACTTTTAAAAAAAATAATTATCTGAGTCTTACAACAAACAATTGATAGATTGATTCATATGTACCATCAGAACAGTGTACATCACTGTCACAACAGTGTTTATTTTCATTCAAAGACTTTATGATTTTTCCTATAATGGTGGGCCGGTCTCTACTCAAAATGCCCGGGACAATTTTTTTGTCCCAGTCCAGCCCTGTAAGCAGCTCATCTGCAGTCTGGTGTTACCTACATCTTCCTATTCAGAAGGCAGAATTTCCGAGTTCTGAGTACAATCGAAAGCACCACGACTGCAGTTTTTGTGTTGGATGTAAAAAGCAGGCTAGGATAGAATCAGGTGTGGGATTTCTCTCGTGGAAATGTGCACATTATTTTTTCCTTTCTATTGGTAGGTGGCACAGTGCACTTGTGGCAAGTAAGCAAGCTAGAAGACTGTCAATCTTGCTGGGTATCCAGTTACGGAAACAACACATTAAGAAGAGAATTCTGAGTAAAACCAAAGTTACTTTCCCTAGTAACTAGTTACTCTGAAAGTAACGAGTAACTTGAAGTAACTGAGTTACTTTTGATATAAGTAACTAGTAATGTAACTAAGTTACTAATTTAAAGTAACTTACCCAACACTGGTCATGACACGTGTTCTTCATGCCAGGGGGATAAATCGTACCAACCCAATTGGCAGGCTCAACTTAGTAACAAAAGACAAATCAACAGCCAGTTTAATCTCAAATATTCATCCAATCACACACAACATACAGCATAACCCTGTTGTCTTAGCACATAATAAGTTTATTCTCATGTAACTAAATGTGTGCCTCATTAAAACTTCTTCACACACCAGAAACTCACAATCAGCTCACTCAGCTCACTCATTTAAGACCTCTCATCAGCATTCTGTTTTCTCCTCTATGATGCAACCATCTGTCCTCCTATAATATTCAGTCCACTAGTCTATGTATCACTTTCATCTTACTAGTGACTTGGACAAGATGGCAAACAGAATCTCATGCTTAAGATGCTGTCTGGTCTTCATGAATATCATTGTACATTCTATACAGGCGCTGTGGAGAGCATCCTCACACAGAACATGACATCGTGGTTTGGGAACAGCTGTGTGAAGGACCAAAAAGCTCTCCAGAGAGTGATCCGTACAGCAGAACGCTGCTGCAGGATTGCTCTCCCCCCGCTTCAGGACACCTACACCAGGAGATGCCGGACTAGAGCAGCGCAGATACTGAAGGACCCGTCCTATCCAGGCAACAAACTGTTCCAACTTCTGCAATCTGGTAGAAGGTTCCGCATCTTCCGGGCAAGGACAGAGAGACTCAAGAGGAGCTTCTATCCCCAAGCCATCCGTGCCCTAAACACACACACCCGCCCTCTCACATCATCTATAATTGACTGAGACAGGACTCTCTTCCAGACACTTCCATACATTTCAATTCCTTTAATTTTAAATATGTTTATATTGTCTATCCTGTAAAATAGTCAGATGTCTATTCATATTAATGTACAAAATTCACCTGCTTGCTGCTACTACTGCACATTCACCCAGTGTATATACTATATGTCTGTATATATATATATATATATATAATGTTCTTCCTCTACACCCCCCCCCCCCCCCCCCCCCCCATTTTTGCACATGTCGAGGAGCGTGTCAGGCTACATTTCACTGTGTGTTATACTTGTATAACTATGCATGTGACAAATAAACAACCTTGAACTTGAACTTGAACTTGTATGTATATATGCATGTAGGGTTAGTATAGTTAATGCATTTTCTGTATGTTTTTGTGTTCCTCTGTCATCACATTTGCATTATTCTCATCACTGCTTAAACAACACACATCTCGCTCTCTGTTTTTCTCCAAAACAGAAAATAGCATTACAGCTGTTTCAGGCTGAGAAACACCAAACACTCTTCATGTTATCATTCATCCACACAACTATTTTATTTCTTTTTGTCCACTGGGCAGGTGACCTTCAGAATCACATCTTCCCCAGCTGGATACCTTTTCACACACACCGTGACATCAGACACGCTAGCACTCACTTCTGCTTAGAGCACAATTTCACTTCATTCGTCAACGATCCACACACCACGTGCTGCCCAATAAAAGCTTTGTAGTGTATTTCATCCTCTTTCAAGGCAGACTTACACAGTTTATTCTCCATTACAAGACAACAATCAGCCACACTCACGCAGACCACGTCTGGCCCGCACACACACAACATAGGCCAATTGTCTCTACGCCCCACACAGCGGAGAAGCCTGCGTCTCTCTCACGCGGCTAGCGCGCTCCCGTACCTGCGTTCAATGCAGGGTCACGTAGCCGCTCTCTAAGGCCTTCTGTACTCACTGTTCGTGTTGTTTTCGTTCATGGGAAGAGTCTCTGGATCCCGTCAATTGCCATCCATCCCGAGTGGAGTTCAGGCGCAAACTGTCCGGCCGGGTGACAAAGTGAAACACCAGGGCTTTACGTCAATAGTCCCAGACGTTGCGGTGGCGTCCTCTCCCTCTCCTCGGTGGATGCGATGTGTTAGGTTCCGGCTCCGAAGGACCAAATAAATGTTGGGTCTGTGTTTCCACAAGCCCCGCTAATTCTAGAGACTTATTCATCATGAAGAAAACAAGACAGTCGATCGATCGATTAGTCGCGCAAGGGAGGCCTCGTCTGTGTCCACCACGGAAATGACCCCAACGACGGCCTCCTCTCACTGCCTTTTATTGAGAGACAGTTCACACAAAACACATCACAGCAAAGCAACGCCCACATGGTTCTAAGACAAGGCATTGCATGTATATGTGTGAACTTCTGTAAAAATGTGTGTGTGTGTGTGTGTGTGTGTGTGTGTGTGTGTGTGTGTGTGTGTGTGTGTGTAAGAATGTGTGTGTGTTACCTCCTGCTGACCAAAGGGTCATAAAAGCAGGAGCAACATCACAAGAAGCAGATCTTCCAGATAGGATGTATCTGTAATAAAACATTACAGCCCCCCCACCCAGAACCTTGAGAAACTGGGGGGAAGGACACTGGAATTCCTTTCATCAGATTTGGCAAGCATAAAATGACAACATTTAACAATTCACTCTAACAATAACAACAGCTGCATCAACATCCATCACCGCAACTATAACTACAACCACTGTGTAGGGCTGCGACAAACTATTATTTTGATAGTCGACTGGTCACCGATTATTTTTGCGATTAGTCAGATCATGCATCCATTGGACGTAAAACGTACAGCTTATTGCACCAGCATGCACCTGCTTTTATATGACTATCATTAAATTACAGCTTTAAGTGTTTAAGGTATGTGCTAACTAAAAATAAAGAGAAGATGATAGTTTATTAAATTCTAATGAAATTTGCAGATTGTTTCGGTGGAGTTTAATAAACCTAGCTGTCTGCTCCTTGCTATCTAAAATATAACAGGACACCGGAGTATATTCTCTAGGATTTCACACTTCTGATAATCAGTTGTCTGCTTGATGTTTATTCAGCTGTGTAAAAACTATAACTTTAATCACAGCCAAACCGATTTACTCAGGAACAAATAAAACACCGAAAAAAAGGCAAACAATTACATTTTTAAGTTATCCGAGTGACTTATATATCATGTTTAACCTGAGTAGCAAAAGAGCGGGGATCTGAAAACGATGAAGTCGCGAGTCCGCTGTTCTTGCCGCAGAGGTGTGGACTCGAGTCACATGACTTGGACTCGAGTCAGACTCGAGTCATTAATTTTATGACTTTAGACTTGACTTGAAAAAATGTTCTAAGACTTGTGACTTGACTTGGACTTTTACACCAATGACCTGGGACTTGAATTGGACTTGAACCGGCTTACTTGAAAAGACTTGATATTTCACCCCAAATATAAAATTTAACATGCATATTATATAGAGATTGAAAATGTGACGTCATTCAGGGGTAAACCGCAAAGGATTCTGGGAACTCGTGGCAAGAGGTACTAGCGCACGCAGGCTTTCAATTGAAATCAGTCACACAGCGATAAAAAGAAACACAAAAATGTCAAGAAGCCGTTGTATTATTAACTGCAATAGCCGGTCGCATGACAGCCACGGGAAGCCGACGGGTAAAGAGATCGGTTGTTATCGGATTACGTCGTTGAAGAGAAATTGTTCAAGCCATGTTTCCGAAGTAACAAAGACGCGACGGATGGCCTGGATTGCAGCCATTCAAAGAGCAAATATAACGTCCCAGAACCCTCCAGCTCACAGGTTAGTCTGCTCCAAGCATTTCCACAAAGGTCAGTCTGCTGTTGTAGTTAATACGTCATTTTTCTTAACATAATTGGTGATATAGGTTACAAGCAAGTCTGGCGCTGAACAGAAATTGTCGCGCTATGCTCTTTTGTTTATTGTGCATAAATAGTGAATTGTCCTGACTCAATATTGTGTTTCGCCTCTGTTATTATGGTACATTGACAAAAACATGTACTTTTATTCACAGGATAAAACAGGTTTTTTGTATCACTAATTGCCCAGTACGATTACAGCATACAATATTATTGTCACTGCTACATTTCTGTGATGCGTACCAGAAATTATTTCCACTACTAATTAATTACCCTTGAGCTCAAAGGTCCTATTAATAAACGGTTAACGAATGTGTATTTATGAAGACAATTTGTGAGACTGGTAAACTTATGATAGGTACGATGGTCTTTCGTTCTACACGGTGCATTTCAAGGTCCTGTACCCATCCATCGGTAAACTGTACCTGGGCTTGTTGCAGTGACCTGAAGTTACTAAACTTCATGAGTGTATGCACTCACTCCAAGAACCGTATGATTATAAATATGCATATAAATATGCTACGATGAGATAACTGACTTCATCTAACTAGCAAATGTTGTCCAGGCTACGTTGGTGATGCAGTTTTTTTTAATGTGTATGATATTTTTGTCATGCGATTTTAAAGCCGGTCCTACAACCGCATCCAAGAATAACATGCAGCTTATCTCAGAACTGTCGGTGAAAATTATTCTTGGAGCTAGGTTTAATTGAGCTGCATTTTAAAGAGGTGCAATTTCACAATTTGTGTATATTTTCTAAGTTCACTATTTTGTCATGTGTTGAGAAAAACACAGATTTAAAAATTACATGGTCTAATATTTACATTTAGCATATACCTGCAACATTCTTTTTTCGTTTTTTTTTTTTTTTAAAGACTCAAAAGGACTTGAAATTCAAAATTTCAGACTTGTGACTTTACTCGGACTTTTACACCAGTGACTTGAGACTCGACTCTGACTTGCCTGACATTACTTGAGACTTGACTTGAGACTTGAGGATAAAGACTTGAGACTTACTTGAGACTTGCAAAACAATGACTTGGTCCCACCTCTGTCTTGCCGGCTCGAGTGACCACTGCACCCCCCGGCTTGCTATCGGTGGGTAACAGACGTCTGCGAAAACGTCGGCGCACTTTTGCAAATATGCGATGTCTTGATAAACCAAGCAGATATTTGAGATTTACACAGCTACATCTCGCCTGAAAATATGTTTTAAGTTTATTTTGTGACCCAGAAAGAGTAATAAGACTAATTTTAAAACTTAGCAGCGGCCGCCATTGTTGGCAGCTGAAATTTTGCTGGGCCGCGCTATGAATTCTGGGATATGGTGGGCCACGAAGGACACACCCGACCCATCCTTCAAATTCGGGGAAATGAAGGATGCATTTGTTGGCCGCATTTGAAGGAATCGACGATTTGGGACAGCCTTCGTCGCCTGACTGTGCAGCCTTCGTCGCCTCACTGTGACGTAATCGGCCTTCAAATGCGGCCTCCGGAGGATGCAACCGACGTTTTGGGACACAGCTACAGACTCACAGGCAGGCACTACAACAGAGGGAACAGAGACGTGGGACCAGGGCAGACACAGACACTGACTGGACACGGGGATATAGCAGACAGGGGAGACAGCAACTAAGGATTACACAGAGACATAAACCACAAGACAGAACTCTAACAAAGAAACCAAAGACTAGAAATGATAAATAATATAATAAACTCAAAAAAACTCAGTGTATAAAGTGTGTAATGAGGGGTTTTACAGCCTTAAAACATCTATAATATTTTTAAAAAATAAAGCTGGCTACTTTGCAGATTTAATCTGTCGCAGGCTGTTTCCAAAACGTAACTCCTGCAATAAATGATGGACCATTGTGCAAGAAGTCCATTTACCATTTACCAAAAATCTAAATTGTGTCAATTATGACTCATGAAACAGGACATGAAGTCATTCTTATTTAATGAAAAGTTAACAACGTAAAAGAAAATTTCTGAGCTTGTTTTGATGCATGAATACTTGTTGTTTAATTGAAGAAGAAAGGCGTGGTAAGATGCTTTGACATCATGATTTGACGAAAGAAGACTTGACTGTATGAATGATCATGCTGTAAAAATGTAAACACACCCAAACCTGATGTCACCTGTTCAGTATATAAAGTGCAGTGCTGCTCCTCAGCTTTAGTATCACAGTCCAGGGAAACTAATCTGCAGAACTGACCTGTTCATCACAATGAAGCTGCTGTTTTCTCTGTTTCTTCTCTGGGCACTCTCCACCACAGGTAACTACACTCATTTCACCTGCAGGTAGAAGGAAGTCTAATTTAAAGCTTTAAATCTTTTTTTATCTTACATTGTAATTTTTTTCCAAAGTTAGTGAGTAGTATTGACTCAACTGTAACCTGCTGTAACCCAATATGAACTTTCAAAACATCTCCTATTTGCTATATATTTAAATTGTGATGATCATTTCTGTATTCCTCTCCTGATTGCAGCTGGAGCCCTCCAGTGCCAAACCTGCACAAATTCAGCATGTTCAAGCACAGCACTACTTACATGCTCCTCATCGGAACCAATGTGTGTTACAGCTACCATTCTAGGTAATGTTTTCTCATATAATATTTAATATTTTCACTAAATTACATCCACTGTGAAGCTATTTGTGTTCCATCAACATTAACAAACTGGACTTTGCCTTTGTAGCTACTTCATCTGGAACTCCGGTCACACAAATCTACAAGGCATGTGCATCTTCCTCCCTGTGTCCAGCCGTAACCTCTCAGACATTTTCAGTCGACCTGGGTTTTCAAAGTGCTCTGGCTTCTGCTCAATGCTGCAACACAGATAACTGCAACTCAGTAACTCTGCCAAGTAAGTTAAATACTACATTGCTCATTGATGACAAAAGAATAATATAAAGAAATAAAAACAATAATCTGATGTTGTAAGAGTCTCTGTTCTGAAATGAAATGGCCTTCTTTTCTGTTTCAGATCCTGCTTCTCAGTCAAATAATGGTGGAGTATGCAACTTTTGTGACCCTTCCACTGGTCAGTGCTCCTCCACATTACAGTGTCAGGGAGTGGAGAACCAATGCTTCCAATCAACCAGTAAGTCTTTATGTTGTATCAGTTGTGTCATCGGTTTTCAATCAAAGATGATTTCAAATTCTTTTGTGATACTTCTGACATATAAATGAGCGGAAAATTTTAAAAAGCTGTTAAGTTGTTTTTTGCATGAAATATATTAAGCTTCCTGGAAAGTAGCCAATTTAAAACATATCCTGAAATTCTTCTTTTTCATCTGCAGTCAAAAGCAGCACCGGCACGTATCCAGGTTACGGCTGCGCATCTGCAAACCTGTGTGCAGCTGCTTCAATGCTGGGTTCTCTACCTTTCATGCAGAGCGTTGGTACAGTATCAGGTGTTGCCTGTTCTGCAGCACCAACTACAACTGCTACCCCAACTACAACTAAAACCACCACCCCAACTACAACTACAACCACCACCCCAACTACAACTACAACCACGGACACAACTACAACCACCACCCCAACTACAACTACAACCACGGACACAACTACAACCACCACCCCAACTACAACTACAACCACCACCCCAGCTACAACTACAACCACCACCCCAACTACAACTACAACCACCACCCCAACAACAACCACCACCCCAACTACAAGCACAACCACCGCCGCAACTACAACCACCGCTGTAACAACAACCACCGTCCCAGCTACAACTACATCCACCGCCGCAACCACAACCACTACCCCAACTACAACCACTGCCGCAACTACAACCACCACCCCAACAACAACCACCACCAATGACCCAACTACAACAACCGCCGCAACTACAACCACCGCTGCAACCACAACCACCATCTCAGCTACAACTACAACCACAACCACCATCCCAACTACAACGACCGCCGCAACTACAACCACCGCAACTACTACCACCGCAACTACAACCACCGCAACTACACCCACCACCACACCAACAGCTACAACCACCGCCCCAACTACAAAAGCCGCCGCAACTACAACCACCGCTGTAACAACAACCACCGTCCCAGCCACAACTACATCCACCGCCGCAACCACAACCAATGTCCCAACTACAACCACTGCCGCAACTACAAGCACCACCCCAACAACAACCACCACCAATAACCCAACTACAACAACCGCCGCAACTACAACCACCGCCGAAATAACAACCACTGCTGCAACCAAAACCACCGTCCCAGCTACAGCTACAACAATTGCCACAACTACAACCACCGTCCCAACTACAACCACCGCGGAAACTGCCACAACTGCCGCAACTACAACAACCACCCCAACTACAACCACCACCCCAACTACTACCACCGCCGCAACCACCACCACCGCTGCAACCACCATCCCAGCTACAACTACAACCACTACCGCAACTACAATAACCACCCCAACGACAACTACAACCACCGCGCCAACTACAACAACTGCCGCAACTACAACCACCGCTGCAACCACAACCACGATCCCAGCTACAACTACAACCACCGCCGCAACCACAACCACCGCCCCAACTACAACAACCGCCACAACTACAACCACCGCTGTAACAACAACCACCGTCCCAGCTACAACTACATCCTCCGCCGCAACCACAACCACTGTCCCAACTACAACCACATCCACAACTACAACCACCACCCCAGCTACAACCACCGCCCCAATTACAACAGCCGCCGCAACTACAACCACAACCACTGCCGCAACTACAACCACCACCCCAACAACAACCACCGTCGCAACTACAACCACCGCCGCGAAAACAACCACCGTCCCAGCTACAACTACAACCACCACCGCAACTACAACAACCACCCCAACAACAACTACAACCACCGTGCCAACTACAACCACCGCTGCAACTACAACCACAACCACCACCCCAACTACAACGACCGCCGCAACCACAACCACCATCCCAACCACAACCACCGCTGCAACTACAACCACAACCACCGCTGCAACTACAACCACCACCCCAACTACAACCAGCGTCCCAACTACAACCACCGCCGCAACAACAACCACAACCACCACCCCAACTACAACCACCGCCGCAAGTACAACCACAACCACAACCACCGCTGCAACTACAACCACCACCCCAACTACAACTAGTGCTACGACAACCACCACCCCAGCGACAACCATCAACCCAACAACAACCACCACAACTACAATCACCGCTCCAACGACAACCACTACAACTACAACCACCGCTCCAACGACAACCATTACAACTACAACCACAGTCCCAACTACAACCAGTACAACTACAACCACCGCCCCAACTACAGCTACATCCAGTATCCCAACTACAACAACCAGCTCAACAACAAGCATCCCAACTACAACCTCCGCCTCAACAACAACTACCATTGCAACTACAACCACTACACCAACTACAACCACCACCCCAACTACAACCACCGCCTCAACAACAACCACCGCTCCAACTACAACCACCGCCTCAACAACAACCACCACCCCAACTACAACCACGGCTACAACTACAACCACCACCCCAACTACAACCAGCGTCCCAACTACAACCACCGCCGCAACAACAACCACAACCACCACCCCAACTACAACCACCGCCCCAACTACAGCTACATCCAGTACCCCAACTACAACATCCGCCTCAAAAACAACCACCACAACTACAACCGTCACCCCAACTACAACCACGGCCACAACTACAACCACTACACCAACTACAACTACAACCACGGCTACAACTACAACCACTACACCAACTACAACCACGGCTACAACTACAACCACTACACCAACTACAACCACCACTCCAACTACACCCACTGCCTCAACTACCACAACCACTACCCCAACTACAACCACTGAAATTACAACCACTACCCCAACTACAACTTCAACTGCAGGATCAAGTACAACTACTGCCTCCACAACCAAAAGTGATGCTTGTTCCATCAGACTGGGAATGATCCATCTGCTGCTTGGACTCCTTCTCTTTACCTTTCATTGAAGTCTGAATAACACAAAAACAAACAAAAAAACATATGATGTCACAAACCTTTTCGAGATTTGAGTTGTTTAGAAATCACTGTTAAACTGAAGTCCATGAAAAAAGGTAATAGAGTATTGTTGAAGCAGACTTGGAATAAGTATGCAAGACTTCTTTGTTTGTTGGCATAGTCAATTGTGTCAGTTCAATACTTAATATTATTTATAATATTTATTTTAAATATGTGTTATATGCATATTGTTTTCCATGTATGTATATGTCTGGATTTTAGTTTATACCAAGTGGGTGAAACAAAGGAGTCCTTGTAATAATAGCAAAGCATGCTTTGTAAATAAAAGAAAGAAGCACAATTATATTTATTTATTGTTTATTTGTTTCCCTTTGTCCCTTTGATTTTCTAAATTTCTCTCTCTACTTAATCTGCTGTATATTACTTGTGATCAAGATACAATGAAGTGTTTCAAGGCCATTTCCTAAATCTGCTGTGTGACCCACGGGTCACACATGTATACCAGTCGGTTAAAATGGGTTTCATTTTAAAAATAAAACCCAAACAAAATTGACAGCCGCAGCCGCCACAATATGTCAGATTACACCAGGTTAAAACAAATTAAAATACACCGCTGTATCGGGTCCTCGGCCCGCAGCCAGAAATCCACTCGGCAAAGCAGCAGCTCTGTACTCTGTAAATAAAAGCAGGAGATCACTTATGCTAGACAGTAAAACGCAGCGGGAGTATCTCTCCAATTATTTTGCTTTCATTACCTGTCCACAAGTTCGCGTCACACTAGAGCAGGGTGATATGACCAAAAATATTTATCACGATATACATTTGAAAATTTGCGATAACGATATAACTGACGATATAATTGACACTAGACAAAATACTTTACAACTCCACAATTTTATTAGTGCAAAAAAACCCATCAATGTATTTTCACTTAAACAAGCAGCTGTTTTTTACATTAAAGTTATATAAAAATGTAACAGTGCAAATGCAAATTCCTTGCTGACAGTTTAATCAAAAGGCATTTCCAGTGGAAATTAGCCAACATTTCCTCAGCATAACCGTGTATAATATCCACAAAACTTAAAAAGAGCTTATATACACGCAATACGGTAACATTATGTTGAAGCACAGTACGTATCACTCCGCGAGGCTCCTGCCTACGATAGCCATAATGCTCTGACAATCCATCAAGTGGTGCAGGTTTGTAGCTTAGCAAAGTCGTACTAAAACATCAGTCAGTAAACACAACCAGAATTCAAACATAAGGCACACGGGATTATAAGATATATATTTCTAGATTTATATTTCAGAAAAATCAAAGGATTGATTTTAAGTGTGCCATATTTTCCAAAAAACACGGTAATAACCACGGTCCGCTAGCATGCTCTACCAAAAATAGTGCTTTGTTGTGTATCCGGAGGACGAAAGCTAAACCAGTTCCACACCACTGAAGTTCCAGCATTTTTACAAACCAATTCTGGTTCATCCGTTCCATTCAACGGTCCGCTTTGGCCCTTGTCATTCTCCATCGCCGCCGTGCCTTTTTCGCCATGTGCGTATGAAAACAAAGGCACTGCGCATACGCGTTTTACCCATATTCTATCGCGATATTTCATTTTCTTGTCGTTGCCCAACATTATACTGGTATTAACGTGAATGGTATGATATGGCCCCGCCCTACGTCACACCCTAATAAATATTGGTCAGTGGCGGTGGACTCCACTACACATCTCTCTGCCGGAGTAGTGCAATGTTTCCCACCTACCTACAAGGGTGCAAATAACTTTAAATCTCTGCCAAAGAGCCAGACCTCAAGTGGTCCATTTGCTATGACCTACCGTTCTAACAGAAGGCTAGCGTCCATAAAAGAAGTTAAAAGTGCCAACTTGCCCGGCTTGGACCAAGCACTCGCAGCTTCAGGTGCGCTCCAGAGAATACCTAATTGCCCAAACCTGAGCTTATGAAAGGGACAAAAACCAGCTCTGCTTATCAGGGGCAGTTCTCAGGACTCACCTATCTCACATGCATTTGGTGCTGGGGAGGCTGCTGCTTACAATCCTCTGTACAGTTTTCATGACCATCAGCAGGGTCATCTTCTGGGAGGAGGGCAGGGAACTCTCCACCACAAATCTGAGTGATATTTTGCAGCATTCTCTATTGTCCAGCCTTTAGTACTTAAATGTTATAGAGTTTATACACTTATACAATAAGGCAATGATCCTCTGTCAGGACCTTGAGGTTTGACTGGAAAGTTCCATCATTCACCCGAGTTCCTTGGTCTCCACCCCTGGGCGGAGCCATCATCTCTCCTGCACTCCTGTACACCTGAGGCTGATTCTGGGTAATCAGGTTGAGGATTTAAGCTCCACCTAGACTCTCGTTCACCACCAGTTCGTCAACAACCTCATGTTGGTATCGTTTTTTCATGCTCTTGCTACTTCTTTTTTCGTTTACTTTGAGATTAGATTAGGACATTTGGTCAGGGAATTTTATTCCCATATTGATTATAGGGTGGGACCCGGGCATCAGATAATAAACTGGCGGTTAGAGTCCACAGTGATGCTTCCAGAGTTATTTAAAGTACTTAGGACGGGAAGTTGGACTTCCTAGGGGCGCAAAATGTTCTGAGGGTTATGCCTCCCCTCTGTTCCCCTCTGTTCCGTGGGCGAGAGGGTTAATTCGGTTGGCCACCGCGAGCACTAGGGACACACGTTAATAGCTAGTGGTCAAGCACCACTTTACTTGCACCATTTGATGTCACACTTCTGATAATCAGTTGTCTGCTTGACGTTTATTCAGCTGTGTAAAAACTATAACTTTAATCACAGCCAAACCGATTTACTCAGGAACAAATAGAACACAGAAAAAAAGGCAAACAATTACATTTTTAAGTTATCCGAGTGACTTATATATCATGTTTAACCTGAGTAGCAAAAGAGCGGGGATCTGAAAACGATGAAGCCGCGAGTCCGCTGTTCTTGCCGGCTCGAGTGACCACTGCACCCCCCGGCTTGCTATCGAGCGGGTGGGTAACAGACGTCTCCGAAAACGTCTGCGCACTTTTTCAAATATGCGATGTCTTGATAAATCAAGCAGATATTTGAGATTTACACAGCTACATCTCGCCTGAAAATATGTTTTAAGTTTATTTTGTGACCCAGAAAGAGTAATAAGACTAATTTTAAAACTTAGCAGCGGCCGCCATTGTTGGCAGCTGAAATTTTGCTGGGCCGCGCTATGAATTCTGGGATATGGTGGGCCACGAAGGACACACCCGACCCATCCTTCAAATTCGGGGAAATGAAGGACGCATTTGTTGGCCGCATTTGAAGGAGTCGACGATTTGGGACAGCCTTCGTCGCCTGACTGTGACGTAATTGGCCTTCAAATGCGGCCTCCGGAGGATGCAACCGACGTTTTGGGACACAGCTACAGACTCACAGGCAGGCACTACAACAGAGGGAACAGAGACGTGGGACCAGGGCAGACACTGACTGGACACGGGGATATAGCAGACAGGGGAGACAGCAACTAAGGATTACACAGAGACATAAACCACAAGACAGAACTCTAACAAAGAAACCAAAGACTAGAAATGATAAATAATATAATAAACTCAAAAAAACTCAGTGTATAAAGTGTGTAATGAGGGGTTTTACAGCCTTAAAACATCTATAATATTTTTAAAAAATAAAGCTGGCTACTTTGCAGATTTAATCTGTTGCAGGCTGTTTCCAAAACGTAAGTCCTGCGATAAATGATGGACCATTGTGCAAGAAGTCCATTTACCATTTACCAAAAATCTAAGTTGTGTCAATTATGACTCATGAAACAGGACATGAAGTCATTCTTATTTAATGAAAAGTTAACAACGTAAAAGAAAATTTCTGAGCTTGTTTTGATGCATGAATACTTGTTGTTTAATTGAAGAAGAAAGGCGTGGTAAGATGCTTTGACATCATGATTTGACGAAAGAAGACTTGACTGTATGAATGATCATGCTGTAAAAATGTAAACACACCCAAACCTGATGTCACCTGTTCAGTATATAAAGTGCAGTGCTGCTCCTCAGCTTTAGTATCACAGTCCAGGGAAACTAATCTGCAGAACTGACCTGTTCATCACAATGAAGCTGCTGTTTTCTCTGTTTCTTCTCTGGGCACTCTCCACCACAGGTAACTACACTCATTTCACCTGCAGGTAGAAGGGAGTCTAATTTAAAGCTTTAAATCTTTTTTTATCTTACATTGTAATTTTTTTCCAAAGTTAGTGAGTAGTATTGACTCAACTGTAACCTGCTGTAACCCAATATGAACTTTCAAAACATCTCCTATTTGCTATATATTTAAATTGTGATGATCATTTCTGTATTCCTCTCCTGATTGCAGCTGGAGCCCTCCAGTGCCAAACCTGCACAAATTCAGCATGTTCAAGCACAGCACTACTTACATGCTCCTCATCGGAACCAATGTGTGTTACAGCTACCATTCTAGGTAATGTTTTCTCATATAATATTTAATATTTTCACTAAATTACATCCACTGTGAAGCTATTTGTGTTCCATCAACATTAACAAACTGGACTTTGCCTTTGTAGCTACTTCATCTGGAACTCTGGTCACACAAATCTACAAGGCATGTGCATCTTCCTCCCTGTGTCCAGCCGTAACCTCTCAGACATTTTCAGTCGACCTGGGTTTTCAAAGTGCTCTGGCTTCTGCTCAATGCTGCAACACAGATAACTGCAACTCAGTAACTCTGCCAAGTAAGTTAAATACTACATTGCTCATTGATGACAAAAGAATAATATAAAGAAATAAAAACAATAATCTGATGTTGTAAGAGTCTCTGTTCTGAAATGAAATGGCCTTCTTTTCTGTTTCAGATCCTGCTTCTCAGTCAAATAATGGTGGAGTATGCAACTTTTGTGACCCTTCCACTGGTCAGTGCTCCTCCACATTACAGTGTCAGGGAGTGGAGAACCAATGCTTCCAATCAACCAGTAAGTCTTTATGTTGTATCAGTTGTGTCATCGGTTTTCAATCAAAGATGATTTCAAATTCTTTTGTGATACTTCTGACATATAAATGAGCGGAAAATTTTAAAAAACTGTTAAGTTGTTTTTTGCATGAAATATATTAAGCTTCCTGGAAAGTAGCCAATTTAAAACATATCCTGAAATTCTTCTTTTTCATCTGCAGTCAAAAGCAGCACCGGCACGTATCCAGGTTACGGCTGCGCATCTGCAAACCTGTGTGCAGCTGCTTCAATGCTGGGTTCTCTACCTTTCATGCAGAGCGTTGGTACAGTATCAGGTGTTGCCTGTTCTGCAGCACCAACTACAACTGCTACCCCAACTACAACTAAAACCACCACCCCAACTACAACTACAACCACCACCCCAACTACAACTACAACCACGGACACAACTACAACCACCACCCCAACTACAACTACAACCACCACCCCAGCTACAACTACAACCACCACCCCAACTACAACTACAACCACCACCCCAACAACAACCACCACCCCAACTACAAGCACAACCACCGCCGCAACTACAACCACCGCTGTAACAACAACCACCGTCCCAGCTACAACTACATCCACCGCCGCAACCAAAACCACTACCCCAACTACAACCACTGCCGCAACTACAACCACCACCCCAACAACAACCACCACCAATGACCCAACTACAACAACCGCCGCAACTACAACCACCGCTGCAACCACAACCACCATCTCAGCTACAACTACAACCACAACCACCATCCCAACTACTACCACCGCAACTACAACCACCGCAACTACACCCACCACCACACTAACAGCTACAACCACCGCCCCAACTACAACAACCGCCGCAACTACAACCACCGCCGAAATAACAACCACTGCTGCAACCAAAACCACCGTCCCAGCTACAGCTACAACAATTGCCACAACTACAACCACCGTCCCAACTACAACCACCGCGGAAACTGCCACAACTGCCGCAACTACAACAACCACCCCAACTACAACCACCGCCCCAACTACTACCACCGCCGCAACCACCACCACCGCTGCAACCACCATCCCAGCTACAACTACAACCACTACCGCAACTACAATAACCACCCCAACGACAACTACAACCACCGCGCCAACTACAACAACTGCCGCAACTACAACCACCGCTGCAACCACAACCACGATCCCAGCTACAACTACAACCACCGCCGCAACCACAACCACCGCCCCAACTACAACAACCGCAACAACTACAACCACCGCTGTAACAACAACCACCGTCCCAGCTACAACTACATCCTCCGCCGCAACCACAACCACTGTCCCAACTACAACCACATCCACAACTACAACCACCACCCCAGCTACAACCACCGCCCCAATTACAACAGCCGCCGCAACTACAACCACAACCACTGCCGCAACTACAACCACCACCCCAACAACAACCACCGTCGCAACTACAACCACCGCCGCGAAAACAACCACCGTCCCAGCTACAACTACAACCACCACCGCAACTACAACAACCACCCCAACAACAACTACAACCACCGTGCCAACTACAACCACCGCTGCAACTACAACCACAACCACCACCCCAACTACAACGACCGCTGCAACCACAACCACCATCCCAACCACAACCACCGCTGCAACTACAACCACAACCACCGCTGCAACTACAACCACCACCCCAACTACAACCAGCGTCCCAACTACAACCACCGCCGCAACAACAACCACAACCACCACCCCAACTACAACCACCGCCGCAAGTACAACCACAACCACAACCACCGCTGCAACTACAACCACCACCCCAACTACAACTAGTGCTACGACAACCACCACCCCAGCGACAACCATCAACCCAACAACAACCACCACAACTACAATCACCGCTCCAACGACAACCACTACAACTACAACCACCGCTCCAACGACAACCATTACAACTACAACCACAGTCCCAACTACAACCAGTACAACTACAACCACCGCCCCAACTACAGCTACATCCAGTATCCCAACTACAACAACCAGCTCAACAACAAGCATCCCAACTACAACCTCCGCCTCAACAACAACTACCATTGCAACTACAACCACTACACCAACTACAACCACCACCCCAACTACAACCACCGCCTCAACAACAACCACCACTCCAACTACAACCACCGCCTCAACAACAACCACCACCCCAACTACAACCACGGCTACAACTACAACCACCACCCCAACTACAACCAGCGTCCCAACTACAACCACCGCCGCAACAACAACCACAACCACCACCCCAACTACAACCACCGCCGCAAGTACAACCACAACTACTATCACTACAACTCCATCCACTACCCCAACTATAACCACCGCCCCAACTACAGCTACATCCAGTACCCCAACTACAACATCCGCCTCAAAAACAACCACCACAACTACAACCGTCACTCCAACTACAACCACGGCCACAACTACAACCACTACACCAACTACAACCACGGCTACAACTACAACCACTACACCAACTACAACCACGGCTACAACTACAACCACTACACCAACTACAGCCACCACTCCAACTACACCCACTGCCTCAACTACCACAACCACTACCCCAACTACAACCACTGAAATTACAACCACTACCCCAACTACAACTTCAACTGCAGGATCAAGTACAACTACTGCCTCCACAACCAAAAGTGATGCTTGTTCCATCAGACTGGGAATGATCCATCTGCTGCTTGGACTCCTTCTCTTTACCTTTCATTGAAGTCTGAATAACACAAAAACAAACAAAAAAACATATGATGTCACAAACCTTTTCGAGATTTGAGTTGTTTAGAAATCACTGTTAAACTGAAGTCCATGAAAAAAGGTAATAGAGTATTGTTGAAGCAGACTTGGAATAAGTATGCAAGACTTCTTTGTTTGTTGGCATAGACAATTGTGTCAGTTCAATACTTAATATTATTTATAATATTTATTTTAAATATGTGTTATATGCATATTGTTTTCCATGTATGTATATGTCTGGATTTTAGTTTATACCAAGTGGGTGAAACAAAGGAGTCCTTGTAATAATAGCAAAGCATGCTTTGTAAATAAAAGAAAGAAGCACAATTATATTTATTTATTGTTTATTTGTTTCCCTTTGTCCCTTTGATTTTCTGAATTTCTCTCTCTACTTAATCTGCTGTATATTACTTGTGATCAAGATACAATGAAGTGTTTCAAGGCCATTTCCTAAATCTGCTGTGTGACCCACGGGTCACACATGTCGGTTAAAATGGGTTTCATTTTAAAAATAAAACCCAAACAAAATTGACAGCCGCAGCCGCCACAATATGTCAGATTACACCAGGTTAAAACAAATTAAAATACACCGCTGTATCGGGTCCTCGGCCCGCAGCCAGAAATCCACTCGGCAAAGCAGCAGCTCTGTACTCTGTAAATAAAAGCAGGAGATCACTTATGCTAGACAGTAAAACGCAGCGGGAGTATCTCTCCAATTATTTTGCTTTCATTACCTGTCCACAAGTTCGCGTCACACTAGAGCAGGGTGATATGACCAAAAATATTTATCACGATATACATTTGAAAATTTGCGATAACGATATATCTGACGATATAATTGACACTAGACAAAATACTTTACAACTCCACAATTTTATTAGTGCAAAAAAACCCATCAATGTATTTTCACTTAAACAAGCAGCTGTTTTTTACATTAAAGTTATATAAAAATGTAACAGTGCAAATGCAAATTCCTTGCTGACAGTTTAATCAAAAGGCATTTCCAGTGGAAATTAGCCAACATATCCTCAGCATAACCGTGTATAATATCCACAAAACTTAAAAAGAGCTTATATACACGCAATACGGTAACATTATGTTGAAGCACAGTACGTATCACTCTGCGAGGCTCCTGCCTACGATAGCCATAATGCTCTGACAATCCATCAAGTGGTGCAGGTTTGTAGCTTAGCAAAGTCGTACTAAAACATCAGTCAGTAAACACAACCAGAATTCAAACATAAGGCACACGGGATTATAAGATATATATTTCTAGATTTATATTTCAGAAAAATCAAAGGATTGATTTTAAGTGCGCCATATTTTCCAAAAAACACGGTAATAACCACGGTCCGCTAGCATGCTCTACCAAAAATAGTGCTTTGTTGTGTATCCGGAGGACGAAAGCTAAACCAGTTCCACACCACTGAAGTTCCAGCATTTTTACAAACCAATTCTGGTTCATCCGTTCCATTCAACGGTCCGCTTTGGCCCTTGTCATTCTCCATCGCCGCCGTGCCTTTTTCGCCATGTGCGTATGAAAACAAAGGCACTGCGCATACGCGTTTTACCCATATTCTATCGCAATATTTCATTTTCTTGTCGTTGCCCAACATTATACCGGTATTAACGTGAATGGTATGATATGGCCCAGCCCTACGTCACACCCTAATAAATATTGGTCAGTGGCGGTGGACTCCACTACACATCTCTCTGCCGGAGTAGCGCAATGTTTCCCACCTACCTACAAGGGTGCAAATAACTTTAAATCTCTGCCAAAGAGCCAGACCTCAAGTCAATAACAAAAGTTTGATTAGCCTGTAGAAATAGGAAAGAGAGAAACAGAAAAACATGAGTCTGTGTGGCGGTGTGTGTGTGACAACTTTGCACGCCCATAAAAGGACACTGGCTGATGTGCTTAGTGTGGGACCAGAGAGAGAGAGACTTAGTGTTAATACAGGTGCACTGAAAACGTGAGTACAGCGGCAAAAGCATAGATTAACAGAATTGGGAGTTAAACAGGCCAGGCTTTGGCTTAAATTTTGACAGCTTCACCTCTCATTGTCTCCTTATCCTGAGAATAATAATAATAATAATAATAATAATAATAATAATAATAATAATAATAATAATAATAATAATAATAATAATGGATTGCATTTATATAGCGCTTTTCGGGGGCCTCAAAGCACTTTACAATTCCACTATTGTAAAGTGAAGAAAGAGAAGAAACTTAAAGGACAGTCAATCTCCTGATGAAGACAGGAGACA
This sequence comes from Aulonocara sp. 'chitande type north' Nkhata Bay, assembly GCF_057382095.1. Lineage (NCBI taxonomy): Eukaryota > Metazoa > Chordata > Actinopteri > Cichliformes > Cichlidae > Aulonocara > Aulonocara sp. 'chitande type north' Nkhata Bay. The sequence continues at coordinate 15,802,539 of NC_141360.1, forward strand.
GACAGAACACTGTGTACTTGAATAATTACCAGCAGGCAAAAAGACAGTGCAATTTAACTCCCCAATCAACAGGACCAATTCTGTTTACATTATACATGCTTCCCTTAGGCAGTATCATTAGAAGACATAGCATACATTTTCACTGCTATGCAGATGACACCCAGCTCTATCTGTCCATGAAGCCAGATAACACACACCAATTAGTTAAACTGCAGGAATGTCTTAAAGACATAAAGACCTGGATGGCTGCTAACTTTCTGCTTCTTAATTCAGATAAAACTGAGGTTATTGTACTCGGCCCTGAAAAGCCTAGAAATATGGTATCTAACCAGATTCTTACTCTGGATGGCATTACCTTGGCCTCCAGTAACGCTGTGAGGAACCTTGGAGTCATCTTTGACCAGGACATGTCCTTCAATGCACATATTAAACAAATATGTAAGACTGCTTTCTTCCATTTGCGCAACATCTCTAAAATTAGAAATATCCTGTCTCAGAGTGACGCTGAAAAACTAGTTCATGCATTTATTACTTCCAGGCTGGACTACTGTAATTCATTATTATCAGGATGTCCAAAAAACTCACTGAAAAGCCTTCAGCTAATCCAAAATGCTGCAGCAAGAGTACTGACAGGGACTAGAAAGTGAGAGCATATTTCTCCTGTTTTGGCTTCCCTTCATTGGCTTCCTGTTAAATCCAGAATTGAATTCAAAATCCTGCTCCTCACATACAAGGTCTTAAATAATCAGGCCCCATCTTATCTTAATGACCTTGTAGTACCATATCACCCAATTAGAGCACTTCGCTCTCGCTCTGCAGGCCTACTTGTTGTTCCTAGAGTAATTAAAAGTAGAATGGGAGGGAGAGCCTTCAGTTTTCAGGCCCCTCTTCTATGGAACCAGCTTCCAGTTTGGATTCAGGAGACAGACACTATCTCTACTTTCAAGATTAGGCTTAAAACTTTCCTTTTTGCTAAAGCATATAGTTAGGGCTGGCGATTTTGGTTCTGTTCTCCTCTAATTGGTGTTTACCCTGTTCCCCCCCGTGTGTTCCTGTTTTATTGTGAAGGTCTGCGTCTTATGTGAGTGTTTTCAGTTTGCCTCCCTGGTCTCGTCATGTTAATCACTCCCAGCTGTGTCTCCCACCTGTGTGTAATCTCCCTGTGTTCTCTGAGTGTATTTAAGTTGTATTTTCTGTCTTAGTAATCGCTGGTTCGTCTGTGTTGTTTCCCCTCGGTCTCCCGGCGTCTCCCCGTATGTATTTCTCCGGACCTCCCTGCATCCTCATTCTGGTTTGTCTTATTAGTTTACCCAGTTTAGGTTTCCGGTTTCATGTTTTGTCGCCACCGCTGTTTGTACTTACACCCCTGTAAATAAACACTCACCTGCACCAGAGCTGCTGCCTTTTGGGTCCTTTTCTACATTCCACACGGCTTGCCCCGGCAATCCGTGACAGTACGAACCAGCCACCATGGACCCAGCGGCAGTAAATCCGTCCGAGGAGCTCCGGGACGACATTACGTATAATGTGGAGATCCTCCTCGGGCTGTGGCTGGAGAACCCCCCAGAGGAGCTGCGTCGCGCCGTGGAAAGACGGCTACAACGGCTCTTTTCCGGCCTGCCATGGCTATTGGAATCGCTTCCCCCGACCGCGCAGGCCTTTCTCCACCTCACACCTCACCTTCTCTCCGCCACAACTACCTCGCAGCCCAACTCGCTGGATGTGATCTTGCCCGGCCCGTCGGAGCCATCTGCGGGGAGGAAACGCCGATCGCGCCGCGGGTGCGCCACCCCACAGCCGGACGTTCGGACTTCTAATTCACCGGCTGTGGTGAGTGAGGACTCTTTTTCATTTTCGGACTGTATGACTGTTCATTCTGGGGCGGTGTTCTGTGCAGCAGATGATATTGTGAATAGCATGTCACCTGCCCCGCAGCCATTCTCAGCTCAGCCTCCAGTGTCGCTTTCAGCTCAGCCTCCAGTGTCGCTTTCAGCTCAGTCTCCAGTGTCGCCTTCAGCTCAGTCTCCCGTGTCGCCTTCAGCTCAGTCTCCCGTAGCTCCAGTGTCGCCTGTAGCGCAGGCCCCAGTAGCTCCAGTGCCGCCTGTAGCGCATGCCCCAGTAGCTCCAGTGCCGCCTATAGCGCAGGCCCCAGTAGCTCCAGTGCCGCCTGTAGCGCAGGCCCCAGTAGCTCCGGTGTCCCCGCTACCCGTAGCTCTGGCTCCGGTATCCCCGGTTTCACTCATTCACTCCATGCAGGGAGAAAGTCTAATTTCACCTCAAGGTGCTTTTCATGGTTCAGCCGCCATTGGCACAGTTTGCCACTCCAGGGCTTCCCCAGAGGCTAGGTCTCAGTCCCCGGCTGATTCTGGACCCCTGAAGTCTAAGCAGCTACCTGAGAACTGCGCCATGTCAGCATTGCCTGTGCAGAGCCCGTGCTCAGCGCATTGCCAGTTGCCTTCGTGTTTGCCAGAGGACTCCATGACTGCTGGCTTAGTGATGACTTCTGCTGGAGGGTCCGTAGGACCACTCCGGCCTTTGTTTCTAGTCTCCGCTGGTGGGTCCGAGGGACCGCTCCGGCCTTCGTCTCCAGTCTCCGCTGGAGGGTCCGAGGGGCCCGTTCAGCCTCCTGCCTCCGCTGGAGGGTCCGAGGGGCCCGTTCAGCCTCCTGCCTCCGCTGGAGGGTCCGAGGGGCCCGTTCAGCCTCCTGCCTCCGCTGGAGGGTCCGAGGAGCCCGTCCAGCCGCCTGCTGCAGCTTCATCATCATCCTCGCCTGCTGCAGCTTCATCATCATCATCCTCGCCTGCTGTATCTTCATCATCATCCTCGCCTGCTGCAGCTTCATCATCCTTGGTGGCGCTGTCACTTGGCGTTCGCTCGCTCTGCGCTTCATCATCCTCGTCTGGTCCAGCCTCCGCGTCTTCAGCCTCGTCTGGTCCAGCCTCCGCGCCTTCAGCCTCGTCTGGTCCGGCTTCATCCGAGTCTTCAGCCTCGTCTGGTCCGGCTTCATCCGAGTCTTCAGCCTCGCCTGGTCCGGCTTCATCCGAGTCTTCATCCTCGCCTGGTCCGGCTTCATCAGAGTCTTCATCCTCGCCTGGTCCAGCCTCTGCAGCCTCACCTGGTCCAGCCTCTGCCTGTGCTTCGCCTGGTCCAGCTTCTGCCTGTGCTTCGCCTGGTCCAGCTTCTGCCTGTGATTCGTCTGGTCCAGCTTCTGCCTGTGCTTCGCCTGGCCCAGCCTCTGCAGCCTCACCTGGTCCAGCCTCTGCCTGTGCTTCGCCTGGTCCAGCCTCTGCAGCCTCACCTGGTCCAGCCTCTGCCTGTGCTTCCCCTGGTCCAGCCTCTGCAGCCTCACCTGGTCCAGCCTCTGCAGCCTCGCCTGGTCCGGATCGCCATCGCCTGAGTCGCCGCCATTGCCTTCCGCGCGGTCGGCCCCCTGAACTGCTCCGTCGTCTCCCTCGTCGCCGCCGTTGCCTTCCGCGCGGTCGGCCCCCTGAACTGCTCCGTCGTCTCCCTCGTCGCCGCCGCTGCCTTCCGCACGGCCGGCCCCCGGACCATCTTCGCCTGAGTGGCCGCCGTTGCCTTCCGCACGGCCGGCCCCCGGACCGCCATCGCCTGAGTGGCCGCCGTTGCCTTCCGCACGGCCGGCCCCCGGACCGCCATCGCGTGAGTGGCCGCCGTTGCCTTCCGCACGGCCGGCCTCCCGAACTGTGTCCACGTCGCCGCTGTTGCCGTCCGCACGGTCGGCCCCCCGAACTGTGTCCACGTCACCGCTGTTGCCGTCCGCACGGTCGGCCCCCTGAACTGTTTGGACTCCTGTGCTGTCGGCCCCCTGGCCAGCCCCCTGAACTCTTCTGTTTTGGACTCCTGTGCTGTCGGGCCCTGGCCGGCCCCCTGGACTTTTCTATTTTGGACTCTGTTTTTTCCTTTGTTCTGGCGTGCTTCGTTTCTTTTGGGTTTGGGCTCGTTTTTTGTTTTTGTCTTTTGGCCTTCTGGTGCTCCGGTTTTGTTTTGCTTCGGGCCCTCCTTCCCTAACTTTAAAAAAGAAACTTTTAAAAAAGGACCAAACGGACTCTGAACAAAAGGACTCTTGCACAGAAAAAAATCACAGCATTAATTTATTAATTAATTGTGGGCAGGGGAGAGGTCACTGAGGCAGTTAAACAACTCCTTGGTGGCAGAGTCTCTGGTGTGGATGAAGTCTGCCCCGAGTTCCTGAAGGCTCTGGACGTTGTAGGGCTGTCCTGGTTGACACGCCTCTACAATGTTGCGTGGGGATCAGGGGCAGTACCCCTGGACTGGCAGACCGGGGGGGTGGTCCCCATCTTTTAGAAGGGGGACCGGAGGGTCTGTTCCAACTACAGGTGGATCACACTCCTCAGCCTCCCTGGGAAATGGTAAAATGGTAAATGGCCTGTATTTATATAGCGCTTTACTAGTCCCTAAGGACCCCAAAGCGCTTTACATATCCAGTCATCCACCCATTCACACACACATTCACACACTGGTGATGGCAAGCTACATTGTAGCCACAGCCACCCTGGGGCGCACTGACAGAGGCGAGGCTGCCGGACACTGGCGCCACCGGGCCCTCTGACCACCACCAGTAGGCAACGGGTGAAGTGTCTTGCCCAAGGACACAACGACCGAGACTGTCCGAGCCGGGGCTCGAACCTGCAACCTTCCGATTACAAGGCGAACTCCTAACTCTTGAGCCAAAGTCTATGCCAGGGTGCTGGAATGGAGAGTTCATCCGCTAGTCGAACCTCAGATACAGGAGGATCAATGCAGTTTTCGTCCTGGTCGCGGAACACTGGACCAGCTCTTTATCTTCTCAAGGATATTTAAGACTGCATGGGAGTTTGCCCAACCAGTCTACATGTGTTTTGTGGACTTGGAGAAGGCATTCGACCGTGTCCCTCGGGGTGTCCTGTGGGAGGTGTTGCGGGAGTATGGGGTGTCTGGCCCATTGCTACGGGCCATTCGATCCCTGTACAACCATTGCAAGAGCTTGGGTCGCATTGCCGGCAATAAGTCGGACTTGTTCCCAGTGGGTGATGGGCTCCGCCAGGGCTGCCCTTTGTCACAGATTCTGTTCATAAGTTTTATGGACAGGATTTCTAGGCTATTTCTTGGCTTCATAGAGTGATGGCCTCCAGCTCTCACCGGAACGGTTTGTAGCCGAGTGTAAAGCAGCGGGAATGAGGATCAGCACCTCCAAATCTGAGGCCATGGTTCTCAGCCGGAAAAGGGTGGAGAGCCCACTCCGGGTCAGGGGTGAGTTCCTGCCCCAAGTGGAGGAGTTCAAGTATCTCGGGGTCTTGTTCGCAAGTGATGGGAGAAGGGAGCCGGAGATCGACAGATGATTGGTGCTGCGGCCGCAGTGATGCGGTCTGTCGTGGTGAAGAGGGAGCTGAGTGTTAAAGCGACGCTCTCAATTTACCGGTCGATCTACGTCCCTACCCTCATCTCTGGCCACGAGCTGTGGGTAGTGACCGAAAGAATGAGATCGTGGATACAAGCGGGGGAAATGAGCTTCCTACGAAGGGTGGCTGGGTGAGAAGTTCAGCCATCCGGAAGAGGGGCTCAGAGTAGAGCCGCTGCTCCTCCACATCAAAAGGAGCCAGCTGAGGTGGTTCAGGCATCTGACAAGGATGCCTCCTGGGCGCCTCCTTGGTGAGGTTTTCCGGGCATGTGCCACCGGGAGGAGGCCCCGGGGCAGAACCAGGACACGATGGAGAGATTATATCTCTCGGCTGGCCTGGGAGAGCCTTGGTGTTCCCCCAGATAAGCTGGAGGAGGTGGCTGGGGAGAGGGAGGTCTGGGCTTCTCTGCTTAGGCTGCTGCCCCCTCAACCTGGCCCCAGATAAAGCGGGAGAAGATGGATGGATGGATGGATATTTCAGTGCTTTTTTTCCCTGAGATGTCATACACTTCAGATTCTAGCCAAACATTTTACCTTTCCAAGGATAGTAGGCGGGCCCAGGTACATATGTTTACTTTTAGAGCAGAGCTACAGATTAAAAATGCCCAAGGAAAAGCGGTCAACAGTCTGGCTGTACTTCACAGCAAAAGATGCAAACTCAGCAGCCTGCAACAAGTGCTTTTAGGTGATACTGTGCAAAGGAGGTAACACCTCGAATCTGATAAAACTCCTGGCGACGCATAGCGGTTTTTTTTAAAGCCAAGAAATGCACGGTACCTACTACGGATGTGGTGCCTGTTATCGGACCTGGAGTTAGCAACATTTGTTTGTTACAGTCAGCTTTATAGAAGTGACCCCATCATAAAAACCCCATGGTGTGTTGGCAAACTCTGTGTTTGTGTGTGTATGCACGAGCACATGAGTGCCTGTGTGTGCGCATACCCGTATGTCTATGTAAGTGCACGTAAGTGAATGTGTTTGCGTACCTGTGTGTATGTGTGAGTGCACGCCAGTGAGTGTGGATGTGTGAGTGTAACAGTTTAAGCACTGTGTGTGTGTGTGTGTGTGTGTGTGTGTGTGTGTGTGTGTGTGTGTGTGTGTGTGTGTGTGTGTGTGTGACTGTGACTTCCTGACGGTCATAAAAGTAATCTCACCCAAGCTACACCAAATTCCTCTACACAACATAGAAAACAGAGTTAACATATTACAAACACTGAGACCCCCACTCTGCATCCACTGGGCCATTGCCCTCTTGTTGTCTTACATTTACAGATAAGGATGTGGAGAGTCTCCTGCAAACCTACTTCTAAGTTATAACAATTATGAGTTTTTATTAAAGGTACAAGCATCAGCATCAGCAACCCCCAACTGTAGCTCCCTGTCTCCTTTTATGACAGCAGACCCCCAGTGTCAATAAATGCCTTTCCCTCTAAACAATTACACACACTCGCAAGCCTACAGCTAACCCAAACTGAAACACACACTGTTACAAAAAACATCTTTTAAAAAATGGTAATATTCCGGCAGCTGGGGCGCCAAAATACTACCGTAACATAACAGAAAATGACTTCCTCATAAAAATACGGTTATTTCCAGTAATGACAATACAGTTTGTTACGCTAATTTTACATGGGATCTTGCCTTTTCAATTAATTCTGACCACAAGGCAAACTGCCAACTCTTGAGCCACGATCGCCCTAAATAGTGATGATAATAATACTGTGATGTAACTCAAGCTTATAGGAATCATGTTATATACTTTTCCATAGCATTACATTTGAATTCAACAGTTCAATCTTTCAAATAACGGACAGATATTTGTGAAATCATGATACATTTGTGAATGTATTTTAACAATCTAAATATGCATATGTACAGACAGATACATTTAATAATCATGAAAATTATGTTTTATTACATTACAGTGATTTAACATTAATTTACATTTGAAATCACAGTCTATTTACGTAACTTTAATGATATTCTAGAAGAACAGAACAAAACTGTAAAATGCACAGTAAAATACTTTTATATTAGGATTTTTTCCTATAGTGCAGCCATACCCGCGACCTTGTGGTTGTTAGTTCACATTCATTGGCTGATGCTTAGCGTCATGTTATTATGTCTCCCAACACCCAATGGCATGTCACATTGTTTTCATGGCCACACCCTCACCCCAGGTGCAGAGGCCTACAGGGTGTTAGATTTTGTATTGTTGATTGTCATTTATGCTTAGAAATATTTAACCATATATGCTTAGAGGTGTATAATCAATTGTGTAGTGATAGGACTGTGATCTTTAGCAGGCTGTAAAGGCTTGGTGTGTATTCCACACTAGAATGCACACCCACAGTCTAGGAACATCAGAGAGGTCCTATCTTCTCATTGTTGATATATGGTATAGCAAACACACGTATATCTCTTTAAGTATAAGAGCCTTTTGTTTAGATAGATCTGCTAGACGCCTGGCACCAGCTTTGGGGAGTCTTCACAGGGTCACATCTTGACCTCACACAAATCATTCCACACACACACACACAGGCAAAGTACTCTTTGTGTGTATGTAGACGTCATATGTTAATGAACCTATGCATATTCATGTAACCTCAATAAAAGGGCAGTGTTACGGGAGAACGGACGAGAGCAACTGGGGTCAAGCGAAGGAACGGCGTTTGTCCGGTTATCTCCCGTACACGAGAAACATGAAGAACTTTGCCTACTTCGTGTCTTGCTTTGCAGTGTAATTATATTGTCTCCAACGTTCCAGCGGATGGGTTCAAGCTACAAACCTATCATTAATTGGTCCTTCGATGTCGGATCCCTGGAGTCGGCATTCACCGAGGGGAGAAGAGGCACGCTGAAAGACTGACGTCAGCCAGGAAGTTCCTGTGGATTAACTGTCTATCTTTTCTCCTCGATGAATGACGATCGGCGGGATTCGAGGCTGTATTACACGCTAAGCAACGCCGAGTAAGTTGAGAGAGCGACTCTATAACCGCAGAACTGGGTTAGTGTCCCGAAAAAGAGGTTTTGGTAAAATTGCCCAAAGGCCCAAGTGTCCGGTGTGTGTCCGGTTTTGAAATCGCCCTGGGTGTGTGTCCCGAGCGTCCCTTCATTGGGTTTTGAAATCACCCTGGGTGTGTGTCCCGAGCGTCCCTTCATTGGGTTTTGAAATCGCCCTGGGTGTGTGTCCCGAGCGTTCCTTCATTGGGTTTTGAAATCGCCCTGGGTGTGTGTCCCGAGCGTCCCTTCATTGGGTTTTGTCGCGCAACTGGGTGAGCGTCCCACAACTGGGTTAGTGTCCCGAGCGGTCCGGTGTGAGTCCAGAGTAGGCCTATTTTGTGTTGTTGTCGTTGTCGTTGTTGTCGTCGTCGTTGTTGTTGTGTGAGTGTGTGCGGAGCAGAACACGTGGTCTGTGACACCGACTGTTGTTGTTATCATGGGTTCCTAACCAACCATGAGTGTGTCAGAGGGTGACAGACGTTTGTGCTGGACTTTGCTCCTGGCAGCACAAAGTATTTAAATAAAAATGAGAGAGAGTGACGGCTCCTTAGCTGAGCGGGTTCATGCGAGCGCGGTCGCGCGGGTTTCACGCGGACCTGAGCCGTGCGGTTAATCGCAGGCTTATAAATGGAAGAGATTCAAAGTTTTCAGAAAACACACCAGCCTTGAAGAGCGTGTGGAGAAGGCCTGCCACATCAGCAGCACTTGAGATGTGCTGTGGTGAATGGCTTTCCCCCACCCCCTTGCTGACACAAAATGTTTATTCTTTAGCTTGCCCTGATCGACAATAGCCTGTGTGCCAGACCATAGATTTAATTGAGGTGGATAATTGTTAAAAGTTGCTCAAATTTATTACAATGACATATGAGGTGAAGTGATATAGATAAATATTTTAACTAATGATGTGCATAGAGGCACTTGACCTGTGTGAAAGACTGTCGTCTTATTATGAGCCATTGTTGAGATATAGAGCACACCTGTGAAAACAACTAATATGTTGAACCCTGTATGAAACATCTAAAAGTACATGATGGAGAAGCTGAATTGAATATGAAAGTGTAAGACTTTGCCACTGTGGGCAGAGCATGCAACTACTGTGTGATGTTGCGTTGCAGTCTCTTCTGAGCTGATGAGCAAGCTACACATTATCAGATCGAGAGTTGTCTGAGAGCTACTCAAAGAGAGGGAAACAGAGCTATGATAACTGTGATAACTGGAGTGTGCAGCGTTTCCGTGAGCAGTTTTCCTGCATCTTGACTCATGTGTGTAGAGTGTTCATAACATCAGCATCATGTTTTTGTTATTTGTTTTGTTGGGTCGAAAATAGGCAATAAAATGGCAATAAAAGAGACAGTGGGACAAAGAGAGACACAGGACAAAGCTGAAGGAGAATTGCCGGCTATTGGACTGTTGAAGTGGGAGAGGACAACAGAGTGAGAGGACAACAGACAACAGAGAGGAGTGGTGAGAACACAGAGGAATGCTGTTATTTAAATGTGGGAAATCAAAATTTGGGTTAGCAAACCTGGGGAAAAGAAAACTGACTGCTTAAGTTGGAAAATTGAGAAGGAGTCTGAAACACTGCGAAAATAGAAACATATACAAATCACACAAACAAGCAGAACATGCATTAACCCTACTAATAAATTCAAGATGGCGCTGGAGTGACGGCAGCCTTTCCAAGTAGCTCTGCAACACCGCACCTTTTTGTTAACTTTAACTTTTTAGACTAGGCTTTTCAAACTTTTTTTTTTCACCTTCCTCTACTTATACCTCTTAGATATAGTGATACAAGATGGATAATGCACTTTTTAAAACTTCTGGAACCAGTTCCTTCATCTATTCGAGAGCGGAGCTGCTGGCACTAAAAACAAAGGGACAGACCGGCATGCGACACAACATCCCGGCCGAGCTAAAGAGGAGCTACAGAGGCTGCAAAGCTGGAGCGAGGAGAGCGGATCACCGGAGGCAATTCAAACCATCAATCCCGACAGTGATCATGGGCAACGTGAACTCGTTACAGAATAAGATTGATGAACTGTGCGCTCTGAACAACCACAGACTATACCGTGAGTGCAGCTTGTTTATCTTCACGGAGATGTGGCTAACCGAGCTAACGCCGCAGGCTAACGTAGACCTATGCGGTTTCACATCCGTGAGAGCCGATAGGGACACGCAGGCCAGCGGAAAAAGCAGAGGTGGGGGACTCATTGTCTACGTTAACAACAGATACTGTAACCCTGGACACGTCTCCGTTAAAGTTTCGGTATGCCGTCCGGACCTGGAGCTGCTAGCTGTTAGCTTGCGGCCATATTATCTACCTCGGGAGTTCAGTCATGTGATCTGTGTGTGTGTTTACATCCCTCCGAGGGCCGACGCAACAGCTGCCTGTGAGAAAATACACACAGTCACAGCAAGACTTCAGACACAAAACCCCGAGGCTTTCATTATTATATCTGGAGACTTTAACCATGCCACACTGGACTCTACTCTGGCTGCTTTTCACCAGTTTGTGAATTGTCCCACAAGGAGCAACAGGACAATTGACCTACTGTATGCTAATGTGAGAGATGCATACAGAGCCACCCCCTCCCCCCACTAGGGAAGTCAGACCACAACCTGGTTTACCTACAGCCACAATACACACCCCTCGTCCAAAGGCAGCCTGTCACAACGCGCTCCATCCGGAGATGGACCCCAGAAAAGGAGGATGCTCTGAGAGACTGTTATGACACCACAGACTGGGATGTGCTCCTGAGCCCACATGGTGAGGACATAGAGGGGGCGACACACTGTCTTACAGACTACCTCAACTTTTGTGTGGACACGGTCGCCCCTGCTAAGACGGTACGGTGTTATCCTAATAACAAACCGTGGGTAACACAGGAAGTCAAAGCTGTCCTCAACATGAAGAAGAAGGCTTTCAGGAGCAAAGTGAAGGAGGAGATGAAGGCAGCACAGCGGGAGGTGAAACGCTGCCTGAGGGAAGCAAAGGACACCTACAGGAGGAAGGTGGAGCAGAAGTTGGAGAGGAACAATATGAGGGAGGTCTGGAATGGTGTGAAAACCATCACAGGCCACAACACCAAGAAAAGCACAGTGGGGGGGACTGTGGAGAAGGCAAACGAACTTAACAACTTCTTCAACAGGTTTGACCAGCCCACAACCCCCCCACCCTCACCTTCACTACAGAGTCCAATCCCCACTCTCCTACCTCCCTCGCTTCCCCCCCTTCCTGACACCATGACACCCCCCTCCTCCAATCCCTCTCTCAGCAGCAAGACATCTCCCCCCCTCCCCTCTGCCCAAACATCTCCCAGTGTCACAGTGGATCAGGTCAGGAGACAACTGAGGAAGCTTCGCCCCAGAAAGGCAGCAGGCCCAGACAAGGTGTGTCCTAGGATGCTAAAGGCGTGTGCTGCTGAACTTGGGGAGCCGCTACAACGAGTCTTCAACCTCAGTCTGCGACTGGGGAGAGTGCCCGCCCTATGGAAGACATCCTGCATCGTCCCGGTCCCCAAAAAGAACCGGCCCAATGAGCTGAATGACTTCCGACCGGTGGCACTGACGTCACATCTTATGAAGACTCTAGAGCAGCTCTTCCTCAACCTCCTCCGACCACAGGTACAACATGCCCAGGACCCACTACAGTTTGCATACAAGGCGGGTGTCGGAGTGGAGGATGCCATCCTGTACCTCCTACACAGAGCCCACTCACACCTGGATGGGGGAAAAGGCACGGTCAGGATCCTGTTTCTTGACTTTTCCAGTGCCTTTAATACCATCCGGCCCTGTATGCTTCAAGAAAAACTGAACAGGATGGAGGTGGACCCCTGCCTGGTGGCTTGGATCTCCGACTACCTCACCGACAGACCACAGTACGTCAGGCTGAAGGACATCACGTCTGACACAGTGGTCAGCAGCACAGGAGCACCACAGGGAACTGTGCTGTCCCCTCTTCTCTTCACCCTGTACACCTCTGACTTCTGCTACAACTCTGAATTATGCCACATTCAGAAGTTTGCAGACGACACAGCCATCATGGGGTGTATCTGGGATGATCAGGAAGAGGAGTACAGAAGTCTGGTGAGGAACTTTGTCGCATGGAGTCACACAAACCACCTGCAACTCAACACCTCAAAGACTAAGGAACTGGTTGTGGACTTCGGGAGGTCTAGAGCAGGTCCACTGCCGGTTCAGATAGAGGGGGAGGAGGTGGAGGTGGTCAACAAGTACAAGTACCTCGGGCTGTGGGTGGACAATAAACTGGACTGGTCATGCAACACAGAGCACCTGTATAAAAAAGCCCAAAGCCGACTGTACTTCCTCAGGAGGCTGAGGTCTTTTAACATCTGCAGGAAGCTCCTGAGGATGTTTTACCAGTCAGTGGTTGCTGGAGTACTTTTCTATGCTGTGGTGTGCTGGGGGAGCAGCACAGCAAAGAAGGACTCATCCAGGCTGGAGAAACTGATCAGGAGGGCTAGCTCTGTGGTCGGCATGAAGCTGGACACTCTGGTGACAGTGGCAGAGAAAAGGACATTAAAGAAACTGATGGACATTATGGACAATGCCAGGCATCCTCTGTACACAGCCATTAACAACCAGAAGAGTCTGTTCAGTGACAGGTTGCTTCTCCCAAAGACAAGAACTAACAGACTTAAAAACTCCTTTGTCCCACACGCCATCAGACTGTTTAACTCCTCTCTGGAGGGGAGAGGGAGGGGAAACAGGAGGACAAAGGAGGGGGGAACAACTAAGCTGTAGTGCCTCTTCACCTCACTGTGCAATACCTTTTGTGCAATACTTTTGTAAATAGTCAACGGTGCAATAGACTCAATACTTGAAATGTGCAATTCACTTGTATTTTTATTTTTATTCCTATTTATTATATTTATCCCCTTCGTATATTTTATTTATATTGTCTCTGTATTTATATATATGTGTGTGTGTATAACTCTGTAACTTCTGTCGGTGCTGTGCTTTTTTGGAAATCGAATTTCCCAGAGGAACCCACCCGAGGGATTAATAAAGTTCTAATCTATCTAATCTCTAATCTAATACAAACAAAAGAGAGCTCATGAAGATTAGACAACATCTTAAGCATGTGAGTCTGTTTATCATCTTGTCCAGGTCACTTAGTGTGATGCCAATACCAGTGGACTCATAGCACATTGGTTAAGAAATGATCAAATAATAGTAGAGAAGTGTGTAGGAAAGGCAGCTTTAAGAACATGCCCTGCTGGAGATGCAGCTCCACAGACATGCATTAAACCTGCCTAATAACACAAACACATGTAATGAAAATCAGCTTGTTATCTTTCATCAGTGTTAAAATAGTGTCAATTTAGCAGACACTTGTTATCAAATACTGAATTTATCCAATTCAAAAAATTGACTCTCTAGGTTGCAGGGCAACAGTTTAACTTTTGTGGGGAAAAAAAAAAAGATCCTGGTTTGACCAACCAGTGATCAGACAATAACTTTAGTTGTTGATATAGTAAATTGGGAGATGCTTCCTGCTTGATTGATGCAGCACAAGTAATTTACTGTATGAGGGAAATTCTATTTTTGTGAGAACATTTTGAACATGCATTTCTGTTGTCCTGTCATCTTAGTGTGTTAATAGCTGATATGCAAATTAGTTGATCGTTCTTAGATTAATGAAAGGTGACTGAATTCTAGCACGAGTGAATGGAATGTGTTGGAGTTTGTTGTGTGTTGAGTGGAGACTCTAAAACACTGAGTTTCCTGTTTTGATGTGCGAGTGAATCCTGTACCTAGATACACAACTCTGAATACATAAGAATAAACATCTTTTGTGAAGTACATGACAGCATGTCACATGTTTTATGATGAAGGAAAAAAGGAAAACTGAATAAAATGGGTGTGTGGCCTAAATGAGTGAAGAGCACAGACCTGGTGATTAAACTCATAGCTAATAGGACATTAGGCTTATGTTGTGTGTTGTGCAGCTGATGGTTGGTTTGGAGTTAATCTAGCTGATGATTTTTCTTTTGTTGTGAAGTTGAGCCTGCCAATTAGTATGATGGTATGATAAACCATGCTAATGGTATGATTTACCCTCCTGAGATGAGGAGCTTGTGTCATGACTTAACAAGGCCTTTTTATTTTGATACTTTCACAGTGCACTGAAAGTTTTGTTTGATAATCTCTGTCGTTTGAGCAGATCTGCACGATTAGAACAGAAAGCGCTGTACGACACGTCGTCAAGGAAATTGTTACAAGTGAGTTTCTCCACATTAAAATGGGCTCTGGAGAAAGTCACTTACCTGGGACAATTAGAAAGTAAGTTCCTGTCCGAAAAGGATTCAGCGATGTAATCCGAACAAAAGTTCTTCTTTTTCTTTTTGAAATGATGTCATTTTGCTGGAAGTGGAAACTAAATGCGACGACAGGTTCCACTATCAGCAAGGAATGAATGAATGAGTGAAAGGAAAAAAAAAACAAAAAACTGACTGACTGGTAAAAGCTAACAAAAGCTGACAAGACTTTACTGATGTAACACGACTGTGTGAAGTTAACCCCCACTTGACAAAGGTGCAGATGAATCTATGTGTGTTTCCTTTTACAGGAGCAGAAGATGACAGCCACTTTCGAGGTTGTGTGATGATTTAACCTTTTAAGTGCCACTTTCTGTGTCGGTGCATCTACCAGGCGTGTTATTCACTACCTTGTGTTGCTCACAGAGGAAACTGTGAGAAAATGTGTATACATCTGCGCAGCGCTAACATTTGCATTTCTTTTCTACAGCATGCCAGTTCTTCATGTGAATTGATGATGCGATTTATACCAGGACAACTGGTTGATGTTTTTTTCCTACTACAGGATTTCTGGGTTTATGTGTGAAGAAAACTGTGTTTACAGGTTATGAGTGGTGATGCTGTTACACTGTGTTTTTGGGAAAATGTGACGGTTACTTTGATGATATGAATAACATTCTTTCCACAGCAATGGATGGTTGATTTTATGGTCTTTTTTATGGCACCTCTGGGACCTGTTGACCTGTGTCTGACCTGCGTCTGACCACAGTCAATGTGTATTGCTAATGTTTGTTTTTCTGAGACTGCATGTAGAAGATTCAGCAGAAGCAGACAAGTGACATGAGAAAAACAGATAGGAGATGCAGTGTTTATGGAAAAGTTGAATATGGGCTCTTAGCTGGCCACTTTGAGCCCATAGTAATATATGAGTGGAGTGACTTTGCTTAAGAGCAGTCACCGATTACGTTAATGTTGCCTGAGTACATGGGATTATCCATGTCTGAGGCGCCTTATGGAAATAATTGTAGTTTACTGATTTGAGAAAACCTGCACATGACACTTGTCTTGCTGATGTTGAATGCTTATTGCTCTTATGATACAATTGTTTACAGGTATGAAGTTTGATTTCACTTCCAGATTTTGCTTTCCAGGCCATGATGGTGTGTATGCAGGCTCCTGGGAGAGCCAGGTGTTAAGCAAACTTAATATGCAAAACACACTAACATCTTTTATTGCAGGGTTACGGAGTTACTCCAGCGGAGATGCCCTGATGTTGCCTGGGACATGATCTAGCTAACCTTTTTCTTTAAGACAGGGATCCAGGTTTGATGAGTTGACGCGTGGGAGTGTCCATGCGTCAAGAGGTGGAGTCCAAGGATTAACATTAAACAATGTTTTCTATTATTGTTGCAGTGATTTGTGTGATTAACCGTTTATTTACAGGTATTAAACCTATGCAAGTGGTGCATCCATGTTCAGATGAGGCTTTGATGGCCTATAAGTGAAGTTCACTGAACTAAAGAATGTGGTTTGATGATTGTTGACATGCTCTCCAAATAGAAGTTTTTGCTCCTAGCAAGGAAATACAGGTGCAGCAGTAATCTACTGAGGAATCTTCAGAGGCCCAGTGAGAAGCGAGAACCATTCCAGGCATAGCTGACAGCCCAGGCAGTGGTTGAGGTCAAAGGTCAAGCTGGTTGGGGCCCATCATGAGATTAAACTTCGAAGCCACAGCAAGGACCATGAAACTGCGTTGGAATGAGAGCTGTGCCAAGGGGGCTTTTCCAGAGGCCAACAGAGGAGATTGTGGACAACAGACGGGCACCTGAAGGATGAGGGGAGCGTGCCAAGGTCCATCGACAACGCAGAGGGAGTCTAAGGATGGCATCATGATTTTGTGAAAGCACAGGAACCAGAAGCTATGGTGGTGATGACAGCAGTTTCCTATGAACATCACCTAATGCTGTGCCACTATACTGTGCATACGATGACACTCTGAAGGCTGCTGGGATCATAACAGCAGTAAGATAACTGAACCCAGCACCCTTTCCACAGAGGTGTTTTTCTGCAGAGCGTGGACAATTGAGGAGTCATAAATATCCCCCTCGCAGGACGAAGGCCTGAAGTGAGGTGATGGGGGTTGGTAGAGGCCATAAAACTTGAGTGCTGAGAGTTCTGCAGCTTTGGAAATAGCTGAGACCCATGTTGACAAACAACAAAACTAACTGGTATGTTTGAATGTTTACTCTACAGGACTCTGGTCCTATGGACAGTCATGGAAACAACTGGAAGAGACATTCATGACGCCCTGCAGAACTCAAACCACTCTGCAGAGAGACATGTGATTTGCACACCCGGAGGAAGCCCCACCAAGCTGAGATGTTGTTGAAAATGTTACTTTCTTATTTTAACTATTAAATTAACAATTTCTTTGTTTGCCTGTAGGATGCAGTTTGCCATTGGATGAGATCAATGAGGAATGGGATCACTGCTAATACATTTGTTAAACTGTGTACTTTTACAGTAATTTACGGTGATTTGACATATGCTGTGTATAAAAATGTTTGCATTGAAACTGTCAGACATGAGGTATTCATAACTGGGAACTTTTCTAGCATAAAGGTCAATAAAGGGGGGAATGTTAGATTTTGTATTGTTGATTGTCATTTATGCTTAGAAATATTTAACCATATATGCTTAGAGGTGTATAATCAATTGTGTAGTGATAGGACTGTGATCTTTAGCAGGCTGTAAAGGCTTGGTGTGTATTCCACACTAGAATGCACACCCACAGTCTAGGAACATCAGAGAGGTCCTAACTTCTCATTGTTGATATATGGTATAGCAAACACACGTATATCTCTTTAAGTATAAGAGCCTTTTGTTTAGATAGATCTGCTAGACGCGTGGCACCAGCTTTGGGGAGTCTTCACAGGGTCACATCTTGACCTCACACAAATCACTCCACACACAGGCAAAGTACTCTTTGTGTGTATGTAGACGTCATATGTTAATGAACCTATGCATATTCATGTAACCTCAATAAAAGGGCAGTGTTACGGGAGAACGGACGAGAGCAACTGGGGTCAAGCGAAGGAACGGCATTTGTCCGGTTATCTCCCGTGCACGAGAAACATGAAGAACTTTGCCTACTTCGTGTCTTGCTTTGCAGTGTAATTATATTGTCTCCAACGTTCCAGCGGATGGGTTCAAGCTACAAACCTATCACAGGGAGTGCAGAATTATTAGGCAAGTTGTATTTTTGAGGAATAATTTTATTATTGAACAACAACCATGTTCTCAATGAACCCAAAAAACTCATTAATATCAAAGCTGAATGTTCTTTGAAGTAGTTTTTAGTTTTAGCTATTTTAGGGGGATATCTGTGTGTGCAGGTGACTATTACTGTGCATAATTATTAGGCAACTTAACAAAAAACAAATATATACCCATTTCAATTATTTATTTTTGCCAGTGAAACCAATATAACATCTCCACATTCACAAATATACATTTCTGACATTCAAAAACAAAACAAAAACAAATCAGCGACCAATATAGCCACCTTTCTTTGCAAGGACACTCAAAAGCCTGTCTTGATGTTTCAGCTTGTGTGTCTTGTTCAGTGGTGGTCGTCTTTCAGCCTTTCTTACCTTGGCCATGTCTCTGAGTATTGCACACCTTGTGCTTTTGGGCACTCCAGTGATGTTGCAGCTCTGAAATATGGCCAAACTGGTTGCAAGTAGCATCTCGGCAGCTGCATTCTTGACTTTTCTCAGTTCATGGGCAGTTATTTTGCGCCTTGGTTTTTCCACACGCTTCTTGCGACCCTGTTGACTATTTTGAATTAAACGCTTGATTGTTCGATGATCACACTTCAGAAGCTTTGCAATTTTGAGACTGCTGCATCCCTCTGCAAGATACCTCACTATTTTTGACTTTTCTGAGCCTGTCAAGTCCTTCTTTTGACCCATTTTGCCAAAGGAAAGGACGTTGCCTAATAATTATTCACACCTGATATAGGGTGTTGATGTCATTAGACCACACCCCTTCTCATTACAGAGATGCACATCACCTAATATGCTTAATTGGTAGTAGGCTTTCGAGCCTATACAGCTTGGAGTAAGACAACATGCATGAAGAGGATGATGTGGACAAAATACTAATTTGCCTAATAATTCTGCACTCCCTGTATTTCTGTTCAGGAATGTTGTGAATACTTTGAGATTTATTGCAATTGCAATTCCTACCTCTACATTTATTTTTTTAAATATATAATTAGCACAGCGTGGCCGTGCAATGTTTATATGTTTTTTTTAGTTTTTATTCCTATTAATTATATTTTCACTTGTTACCTCTGAATTATTGAGTCAGATCTAGATGACCTGAAATTTTCAGCACAATTATAATTCAAATACTCCTTTAATTATTGATTATTCTCATTAATTTTCGATCATTTTATATATTTTTCCATAGTATTACATTTGGATTTAACAGATCATTCTCTCACATATCAGACAAATATTTGTGAAATTATGATACATTTGTGAATGTATTTTTACAATCTAAATATGCATATGTACAAAAAAATATATTTAAAAAACAAGTAAATTGTGTTTTACTATATGTACAGTGATGTTATGTTATTTTACCTTTGACATGTAAAATCACAGTCTACTTATGTAAATTTCATGATATTCTAGAAAGACAGTACAAAACTGTAAAATATACAGTAAGATACTTTGACATTACTATTTTTTGGAACAGTGCAGACCAATCCTTCCTTATTCCTCTGATGTAAACAAATTTAACACATCATGTTATAATAATTATTTTCTTGTACTCACACTGGGCACAAGCTGCTTCCTGTCGCTCATAGAGGTCGGAATCCATGACACCCGTAGTAGACCCTTCTGAACAACTCTTCTTTCAGCTTCAGGAAGTAAAGTCTGAGCGGGGCGCTGAGGGCGAGCGGCTGAGGCGAGGCAACACGTGAGAGCTCCCTGTCGGGATGGAGCCAAGGCTTCCAACGCAGCTCCTCCTTGCGATAAGCCCGTAACACTTGCTGCCGCTCTTCCTCACTGAAGTCCGGCATCTCCATGCGCTGTGCTGTGCGGCTAGACAGTGGCAAAGACACGGAAGCCGATGAACCGTGATCCATCCTTTCCGGCTGTTTTAGGTTTAGTTCTGCGTTTAATCGGCATCCTGTCAGAGAGGATATCAGTAAAAGGATGGCTGCCAGTTCGAGGCCTGGCTTGGACAGTCTCGGTGCGCTGTCAGTGCGCCCCAGGGTGGCTGTGGCTCCAATGTAGCTTGCCATCACCTGTGTGTGGATGACAGGTTGTGTAAAGCGCTTTGGGGTCCTTAGGGACTAGAAAAGTGCTATACAAAACACAGGCCATTTACCTTTCTGTTCGTGAACATTACTTACCCATTTTCTCCTTCATATCCAGGAATCCTGTGGCATGGAATTGGAGAGAGTGCAGATGGGCAGGGTGAGGCTTCGTGAAACACTGCAATGTTTGAAGTATTTGTGCATAAACTGTATCAAGGCTTTGAAACAATCTGAAACCAATGTCACAGTGACACCTGCTGCCCAATTTGTCAACTGCCAAATCCTGATAGTGTTGTTCTGGGAAACAATGACACAGGCAAGCCCTGTACAATTTTAACCTCCTACACTGTAAAAAAAAAATCCGTAAAAATACAGTACAATCTACTGTATAAACGTGAAGGGATTTTCCGTATTAGTCATTTACAGGTATTTTTCTGTAGTTCTCAACTACTGCAATGCATTGTGGGAAAAAGAACCCGAAAAGGTGGGAAAAGTAAGCGCAAGAGCAGCCATTAGGCTTCTTTCAGGCTTCATCTGGATTTTGGACTCTGAAGTTGGAGAAACTGCCTTCAAATTTCTGTTGTAAGTATCAAAACTCACGTTTTCTTTTATTAAAATAATGTTTTTCAAAAGACTCCGCGTTTTTATTTAGAAAGAATTGTTAATTTATTTGTTAACTGGTTTCGGCTGTCTCCAGACAAGTCAGGAATATTTTGCTGACTCATTTTTTAAAATAATTGTTATTTAGGTTTAACATGACTTAAGCTTTCCATTTCAGTTAATGTTAAAATAATTTTTACTGTGATACCACCAGTTTTGCCCTTCAGTGTCTGAACCAGTTTTCATAAATATTATAGTTAGCAGTCTGTGTCTCTCTGGGTATTACACAGCTGTGACTGCTAACTAGCTAATTAGCGAAAGTCAGCGATGTGGATAACTGAGAAAAGTGAGAACTTAATGGTTCTAGAAATTATTCTAGGACTCTAATAAGTACTGTATCAATACCTGTGTTTTACAGTTGGCTCTACTGTACACTTTAAAGGGTTTCAGGCAAAGTTACACTAACCCTAGTTTAAGCCTCAGACCTTCCTGGCTGATGCTAGCAAATGCTAATGTTAGCCTCTGATTTGGGCTGCTAAAGTAAATACTTTCAGCTAGCTGACCAGCATAGATTATTTCGGTGGTATTATTATTGAAAGTATAGTTTCACCTCAGCACATTTACAATTATGTCTATTTTGTAGCACATAGAAATGTTTAGTTAATATTTACAGACAGACACATTTTCCCTGTAACTGTGTTTTTACTCCAACATTTGTTGAAAATGTAATTTATGAAATGCTGAGCAGCATTTCTAGTATGTGGAATATTTTTGTCACCCCACTGTGCTAATGTGATCAAATACTAGAGCAGGGCGATATGGCCAAAAATATTTATCACGATATATATTTGAAAATTTGCGATAACGATATAACTGACGATATAATTGATGCGAGACAAAATACAACTCCACAACATTACTAGCGCAAAAAGACAACCTTCCATTTATTTTCACTTAAACAAGAAGCTGGTTTTTATGTACATTAAAGCTTTATAAAAATGTAACAGTGCAAATGCAAATTCCTTGCTGAAAGTTTAACCAAAAGGCATTTCTAGCAGAAATGGGCTGACATATCCTGAGCATAACCATGTATAATATCCACTGAATTTAAAAAGAGGTGCTTTGCAACATTAAACTGCAGTACGTATTTTTCGGACCATAAGGTGCATGGGATTATAAGGCACATTAAGCGAAACAAAGCAGTCAGATAAATCAAACTTTATTAAACTCATTCTTCTTGCGTCCTCCACTTCTGTGCCATTGATTGATTAATGTTGAATTCTCTGGCAGCTGCTCTATTCCCATGTTGTTGCAGTATATTAATGACTAACCTCGTATTGTGGATGGATTATCTCAGTTGTTCTCCTGACTGAAGTTTGGTCCGTTTACAGCATCCTGCCATGCGATTGCATTTGTCTCTAACCATGAGGAACCTTCACGTTAACTTTTATAAGTGGAAAAAGTGTTAGTGTTCGTCCTCCAGCTTCACTGTTTATGTTATGCTAAACATAGCTGTGTCGCTAGCGATCACGTAGCACATCATTGTATAACAGCTAGCCCAACTTCAGTAACCCTACAAACGTCACTGCTGTTTAGTTTCCTGTCTTAATTTATGTTGGAAATGACAGCAGAGCTGTACGTTTTAATTTTTTCAGAAATCTCTCAGTCAGAACATGCAATATCATGCTTAGGTAACTAGCGAAACTAGCGAGCTAACTTCCGCTAGCTTTCTGCTAACTTCTAACTCCGTTAAATGTAATAAATTTTGTTTTCATGGATGCCTGGAAGTTAAACTTCATAGTTACACCTGGTAAAACAGCAATGCTGATCGTTTTATTAAAGATGAAAGAATTTAGACAGTTTTTAACTCTCAGTGATGCTGCAGTGTTCGTTTGACCTGAAGCATACGGCGTTTAGGACCCAGATTACTCCCAGATTTAAGAGCATCTTAGTCTGACAAATACGACAATAACGACGGCCGCTTGCATGTTCTGCAAAAAAATGTGCTTTGTCGTGTATCTGACGGACAAACACCAAACCAGTTCCACATCACTGAAGTTGCACCATTTTTACAAACCAATTCTGGTTCATCTGTTTCACTCAACAATCGGCCATGTGCATGAAAACAAAGGCACTGCGCATGCGCGTTTTACTCCCATTCTATCGCGATATTTCATTTTCCTATCGTTGCCTAACATTATACCGGTATTACCGTGAACGGTATAATATGGCCCGGCCCTATCAAATACTAATAAATATTACTAAAAAAAATTCAATAATAAATCAATAATAACTATTTCTTGATTGAACTATAATGTAAGCGCAGTGCTAGTGTGCAGGGGATTTATATGCCTTGTGGGGGATGCTGACATATTATAAACTGTTGTGTCTATATCAAGCTTTTAGCCAAATATAAGCAGAGATATTTGTATCTTTCTTAAAAATTCAGATCCTTACATATTATTTGAGAAATTGATCAACAGCTATCACTACTTGAAGCACTTTAAAAGTCCTGCAGTGGAAAAATATCCCTTATTTCACCTTTGGTCACACACTTTGATTTTCCAGTGCAGAGCAATGGCCAGGAAAAGGAAAGACTTCCCCCAGTGAAAAAAAAGATGAAGATACAAGCTGGTTATGATCCAGAGCAGCTGGTCTCAGGAAATGAAGAAAAACCCTGATCACCTTCTCTACAGAAACAAGGTGAGTTTAATGTTGTGGTTGATTTAGTTTTTCAAGGTATGTATGTTACTTTAATTATAAACTGTTTTTGTTGCAACAGAATGCTGTTATGTGTATGCAACTCTACGTGAATTATAATCCTTTGTAGGGCGGTGGGATATGACCAAAATCTCACATCCCAATGTAAGACATCTCTCCTGATAACGATATATGTAGCACCCAACTCAAGTAGCTCTGGATTAACCCTCAGTTAAGATGGTGATAGTACTCTGAGCGGGGCCCTGGGTACGTTGCTTCTTTTATTGGTAAACAGGAGAAACAATAGCGCAGTTTTAACCTTTGTACTTAGAAATCTTAATGTTAGCGGTGCCTCCACTTAGTGAAAATAATGAGTTCTGTTTAATCTTTATCTAACATGTTAAACCTCTCTTTTACCTTTTTAGTAACCCTTATCACTCATAAACTCTGTAAATCATAAATATGACACAACACAAAACTTTAAATTCAAAATGTAAGATTCAGTCAAAACAAAGTATGATTTAAATTAAAAAAAAGACAATATTCCAAGTTCCAAAGTGTTTCCTTACAATTCAATTGGATGGTTTTTTTCCTCTTCACAATTCACAGTCAATGTTTAGAAACAACATATTTATCCAAGATATTCCCCTTTAAGTTCAGTTCAAATTTGTAACCTTTTAGAGCTCTTTACTGAAACCGTTGCAGGCCTGATCGTTGCTCGGGCTCGTTGGGCCAGAAAAACACACAAATGGCGGCTTTGCTTGATAAACAAGCAGAAAACAAAACGCACGTGCTCATGGCTACTCACAAATTCTTCGGGCTAAGTGCGAGGACAAGCTGAGGGGCAGGCTCGGTTGGTGACCATGCGGCCTCCACTCGGCAACGTGGTCGGAATTAGCGGCATATATGGGCTGCTGAGCACACTGGGACAAACCCACGGAAATCCTATCCACAGCAGAAGGGTCCAGAGAATTGCTCTCGGTCCATCATCACAGGGTAAAACAGTCCATAACAGGAACGTAGCCTCTGCATCCACGGCTATTGTTTTGACTATTCTCCCGTTAGCTCTGGTACACAACGTCCTCCGGTAACGTGCTGCTGCCGACTCTCACTAGCTTAGTTTTTGTTTTCTTTCGCCTCACTTAGATCCCGCCTTCCTTACGTCTGATCGGACAATAGGTTTACATCAACCAATGGGATAAAAGCAAATACAAGATTGACAACCCAAAATGAGCGTGTAAAACAACTTGAAGCAAATACAAAGTTTTCCTTGTTTCACATTAGATAACAAACCTTTGGGTTTCTTGTAACTTTTAACTCCATGAACACTTAAATTATGATTGACTTCTATTTATTGTGATTTTAAACACATTTTTAATGCATTTGAACTCTTTTTTGTTTTTTTAAACACATATATGAAATATTTACAATAAAGTTTTTACATGACAATATTTATATCCTTTTAACCTGTAGGGTCTAAAATAGATATTTGAGACCAGGCTGCACCCTCCCCGTCTAAAGTATTTAGATGTCCTCATCTAACGCAGGATTTTAGACTTGGGCTCAGAGTAATGCCTTGGGTGTTTAGAGCGTTTTATACACTCAACAAAAATATAAACGCAACACCTTTGTCACTGCTCCCATTCCCCATGGGATGGACGTAGAGACCTAAAATTCATTCCAGATACACAATATAACCATCCCTCCCAAACAGTGGTCACAAATCAGTCCAAATGTGTGGTAGTAGGCACATCTGCTATATTGAGATAATCCATCCCACCTCACAGGTGTGCCACATCAGGATGCTGATCTGACATCATGAGTAGTGCACAGGTGTACCTCAGACTGCCCACAACAAAAGGCCACCCTGGAATGTGCAGTTTTGTCTCACAGCAAAATGCCACAGATGCCACAAGCAATGAGGGAGCGTGCAATTGGCATGCTGACAGCAGGAATGTCAACCAGATCTGTCGCCCGTGCATTGAATGTTCATTTCTCAACCATAAGCCGTCTCCACAGGCGTTTCAGAGAATATGGCAGCACATCCAACCGGCCTCACAACCGCAGACCTCGTGTAACCACACCAGCCCAGGACCTCCACATCCAGCAGGTTCACCTCCAAGATCGTCTGAGACCAGCCACCCAGACAGCTGCTGGAACAATTGGTTTGCACAACCAAACAATTTCTGCACAAACTGTCAGAAACCGTCTCAGGGACGCTCAACTGCATGCCCGTCGTCCTCATCGGGGTCTTGACCTGACTCCAGCTCGTCGCCATAACAGACTTGTGTGGGCAAATGCTCACATTCGATGGCGTCTGGCACGTTGGAGAGGTGTGCGCTTCACGGATGAATCATGGTTCACATTGTTCAGGGCAGATGGCAGCTGAGAATGTCCCAGTTCTTGCATGGCCAGCATACTCACCGGACATGTCACCCATTGAGCATGTTCGGGATGTGCTTGACCGGCATATACGACAGCGTGTACCAGTTCCCACGAATATCCAACAACCTCGCACAGCCATTGAAGTGGAGTGGACCAACATTCCACACGCCACAATTGACAATCTGATAGACTCCATGCGACGATGTGTTGCACTGCATGAGGCAAATGGTGGTCACACCAGATACTGACCGGTTCTGGGTCCCCAGACCCCCAATAGCGCAAAAAACTGCACATTCCAGGGTGGCCTTTTGTTGTGGGCAGTCTGAGGTACACCTGTGCACTACTCATGATGTCAGATCAGCATCCTGATGTGGCACACCTGTGAGGTGGGATGGATTATCTCAATATAGCAGATGTGCCCACTACCACACATTTGGACTGATTTGTGACCTCTGTTCGGGAGGGATGGTTATATTGTGTATCTGGAATGAATTTTAGGTCTCTACGTCCATCCCATGGGGAATGGGAGCAGTAACAAAGGTGTTGCGTTTATATTTTTGTTGAGTGTATGATGGTTTTTATCTCTGGTGCTACTGAGGTTCAACTGTATAACCATGCCTTGGTGTACAATAGTCACAGGTTCCTCAGACTGCGTTCCAGGTTTGTCATAGGTCAAACGGATTACTGGTTTCACCTCTCGCATTGACTTTCGGGTTTTAGGTCTTGCGGGAGTCCTCAACTCCACTTCGGTGTCTGCAGCCGTATCACTGGTATCTCCTTCCACATTTGATGGCTGGCATTCCTCTTCATGAGAACTTTCAGAAGGTCCTTCCTCTAATTCCGGTTCACCCTCAGATGAGGGGGAATTATCAGAGGCAACAGATTCTGTGTTAGGTCTGTCTGACCTGAATTCATGTCTCTGAATATGGTCACTGGTAATGGTGGGGTACTTGTAGACATACTCATTCTCAGATTCGGAGTCTGGCAAGACATCAGATAACCGATCTTCTTGGTCTCGTATCTGACGTCTGTTGGCATGACGTCTTCTAGTAACTAGTGTTCTTACTCTTTCAGGTGAAACGGAGTTATCTGCGATTCTGACAAGATAACCGATTGGTAGCAGATGGTCTCTGTGTAGAGTTTTGACACCTCCAGATCCTTGTTCCGGTTTTACCTTGTACACAGGTAGGTTTGGCAGCTGTGTGATGACAATGTAAGGTATTGACTTCCATCGGTCTTGCAGTTTGTGTTTACCAGTAAGGCCAACGTTTCTTATCAGGACTCTGTCTCCCTCTTGTAAAGGTTGGTCTCTTACTCTTTGGTCATAACGTGACTTGTTCCTCAAATGGTTCTTTGTTGCATTCTCGGTAGCTAGATGGTATGCTTGTTTGAGTTCTTTCCTCATTTTGTCGACGTACTGCAGGTGAGTCATCTCCGCGTCATCTTCAAGAACAGCACCAAAGATAATGTCAATGGGTAATCTGGCATTACGTCCAAACATTAGATAGTATGGAGAATATCCAGTAGACTCATTTTTTGAGCAGTTATAGGCATGTACTAACTGGCTGATGTGCTGACTCCAGTTTTGTTTCTGTACATTTTCAAGAGTTCCAAGCATTGATAGCAAGGTTCTGATAAAACGTTCTGGCTGAGCATCTCCTTGCGGATGATATGGTGAGGTACGTGATTTTCGGATACCTAGCATAGACAAGAGCTCTTTGATAAGGCGACTTTCAAAGTCTCGACCTTGATCTGAGTGTATCCGGGCAGGTAATCCGTAATGCACAAAGTACTTCTCCCATAATACTTTTGCAACTGTGATTGACTTTTGGTCTTTTGTAGGGAATGCCTGGGCGTACCTTGTGTAATGATCAGTCACTACTAATACATTAGCAACGCCTTTGTTATCTGGTTCAATCTGAAGAAAGTCAATACAGACTAGATCTAAAGGACCTTTGCTAGTGATTTGACTGAGTGGAGACGACCGTTGTGGGAGAGTTTTGCAAAAGACACAACGTCCACACGTTTTGATGTACTGGTCCACATCAGCATTCATGCGTGGCCAATAGAAACGGTCTTTGGTGAGTTCTGTTGTCTTCTCGACTCCTAGATGTCCACATTCATCATGTAGTGATCTCATTACACTTGTTCTGTATCGATCTGGTAAAACCAGTTGTTTGTGAACTGTGCCATTGGCCAGTTTTCTCTGTCGATATAGTATTTTGTCTCTCAGTTCAAGTTTCCTGCTCTCACGACTTAACAAAGACATGTCAGGTGGTGAATTTTTGGATGTGATAAGTTGCTTTCCAGTTTGGATGGCTTGTTTGACTGGTCCAATGACTGGGTCCAGGGCCCTATTTCAGGAAGCCGGTGTAGTGCAAACTCTGAGTAAGTATACCCTGAGTTAACGAAAACTCTGGGTTTTCGGTTTAAAGCGAGTTCAGATTAATTCTGAGTGAGTTACTATGACGACACACTCCGTGAAGCTAACCTGCCCCCTAGCAGGTTTACTTCAACTAACCCTGACCTTCTCCGCCTCTTTGTCGGAAACCTGACTGTAGGAAGTGTCAGACATGGCGTGCTCCTTCCTTGAAGAGCCAGTAGATGTTGAAGCACAAATTCTCCGCAGAGCTCTCCGCCGGGAGAGAGTGATTAGAGCGCGTTCGGACATTTTATCATTTCCTGATGATTTTCTGTGTGAACGTTACCGTTTTTCAGCACAATCTATAATTTATTTGAATAACATCCTCAGGCCTAATATTGCTCATGTGACACATCGCGGACATTCTCTCAGTTCTGTACATATTATTTGTATTGCACTTCGGTTTTTTGCAAACGGGAGCTTTCTGTATAATATTGGTGACGCTGAGCACGTTTCCAAGGCTACCGTCTGTCGGGCAGTCAGGAATGTTACAGTTGCACTGAAACGTCTCCTGTACTCGTTTGTGGTGTTCCCCGGTCATAGACCCATAAGATTTATCAAAGAGGGATTCCACAAAATTGCAGGTATCAGGATGAACAAAACTTAATACATGATGTGGTGATACTTGAACTACTACTTAAATTTTACATTTATTCTCACGGTTCCCAGGCGTAATTGGCTGTACAGATGGCACTCACATTCCAATCATTGCTCCTTCAGTAAATGAAGGAGACTATGTGAACAGGAAGTCTTTCCACAGCATTAATGTACAGGTACATAGCTCCCTGTAGCATTTCAAACTAACAAATTATTTCATTATAGTAATGGATGCTAATTTGTGGTCTCTGCACTGTGAAGATCATATGTGATGCTGCCAACATTATCACAAATGTGGAAGCCAACTGCTCAGCGTCTGTGAGTGGTGGTGGTGGAGGACCCCCACCTGTTTTTCGGGCCTCCGCTTTTTTTTCTGTTGGCTATAACGGGTTACATTTGAGCATACAGAGTAAGCAAATATGTACTTGTAATGTGCTCAGATAATTTCAATAAGTGCTTACAGAGGGGAAATTAATGTAGCCTCTAACTTCAATTGATTTACATCGGACAAACAGACCAAGCACTATGGCTCATAATACAATTACACCTTACCTGTTTGGACTATATTTTTATATTTCATTTTTACTTGCTGCCAGGAACGTTTGGGGCCTGTTGGGTTGCACCTGCGCTCACATCACGTCACAAAATAAAATGTATAAAATACAAAATAAAATAAAATATAATAAAATAACGTGTTATATGGGTGGAAATCCCTAGATCAATGTTTAAATTAACACTCACGCATTGACTCTGTCGGCTATGTTTTGCCATGCATGCTCCCTTTCTTTTGCAGCTGAGGCTGTGTTACTTTTTTTCGGCAAAATTTGCATGTTATCGGCATATACTGCCGATAATTTCGGCCTCAAGCGCTGTAAAATACATTGACCGCGCCTTCTTTCCCTCCGTCTCCATGGTGACTCGCTTAATCTGTGCTCCACTAATCAGGGCTTTATGTATCCTCGTGCGCGCGCTTAAAAAGACTGTTTAACTCCTCCCTGGAGGGGAGAGGGAGGGGAAACAGGAGGACAAAGGAGGGGGGAACAACTAAGCTGTAGTGCCTCTTCACCTCACTGTGCAATACCTTTTGTGCAATACTTTTGTAAATAGTCAACGGTGCAATAGACTCAATACTTGAAATGTGCAATTCACTTGTATTTTTATTTTTATTCCTATTTATTCTATTTATCCCCTTCGTATATTTTATTTATATTGTCTCTGTATTTATATATATATATATATATATATATGTGTGTGTGTGTGTGTGTGTGTATTATATATATATATATAATATTCTGTAACTCTGTAACTTCTGTCAGTGCTGTGCTTTTTTGGAAATCGAATTTCCCAGAGGAACCCACCCGAGGGATTAATAAAGTTCTATCTAATCTAATCTAATCTAATCTAATTTGGGGTTACAGCAACTCCGCGTTGACTGAACTAATTGTTATCAGCCTTTCTGAAACCGAATATTCCGAGTTGGACAGTTCGGGGTTACTCAACCCTGCGTATCGTTTTTCACTCTGAGTTTTCTAAACCGGCTTCCTGAAATAGGGCCCAGATCTTGAGCAACTTGTAAGTCTGTAGGAGTCAATTGATCTTCCAAAGTTGCTTTTAGACTTACTGGAAGGACATAAGCTTCTGGAATCACGGATGTAGGAACTCCCAGTTGGTCTACTAGCCTGACAGGGGACTTAGTAGCTTCATAGATAGATTCCTTTTTACAGATGGCTTTTATTGCAGACTGTGGAACATCTGTCCATTCAGTGTCATTGGTGTGTTGTCGGGACAATAGATCTGCGTCTATGTTGTGACCACCAGGGCGATATTGGATGTTGAAATCGTACGTGGCTAAAGCTGCAAGCCAACGATGTCCAACAGCATTTAGCTTTGCAGTGGTCAACACATAGGTTAGGGGATTGTTGTCGGTTCTAACCGTGAACTTGGCTCCATAAAGATAGTCATGAAATTTATCCACGACCGCCCACTTTAGTGCTAAGAACTCCAGTTGATGGACCGGATAGTTTCGTTCTGAGTCACTGATCTTTCGGCTAGCAAAAGCAACAGGCTTAAGGCCCTCAGGGTACTCTTGATTGAGCACGGCACCTAACCCGTTCAGGCTAGCATCCACATGTAGGACATAAGATTTTGTGGAGTCTGCAAATGCCAAAACAGGGGCATTGGTCAGACATTCAATGATTTTTCTGAATGCGGCTTGACAGGAGTGGTCCCATCGCTCTTTGAATGGCTCAGAAGGTTTGAGGTACGTTTTGGTTGAGTATTTGGTTTGAGCTCACTTGTTTTTCTGAGTAGGTGGATAACCTTTGGTAAGCTCAGTTAATGGGCAGACTATGCTTGAATAATTTGCAATAAATCTGCGATAATACCCACAGAAACCAAGGAATAAGCGAAGGGTTTTCAGATCTGTTGGCTCTGGCCAGTTCCTGACAACCTTTACTTTTTCTGGATCGGTGGCTATACCATCTTTTGAGACAATATGACCAACATATTTGACTTGGGACTGACAGAACTGACTTTTCCAAGCGACAATTTCAGACCAAACTCCTCAAGGCGATCTAAGACTAAGACTAAGAGGAGATGTTGCTCATGCTCTTCGAGTGTTCTACCAAAGACGATTATGTCGTCAAGGTACACTAGGACTTGGAGAAGGTACATATCACCCACTGCCTTCTCCATGAGCCGCTGAAAAGTGGCTGGGGCTCCTGTGATGCCTTGTGGCATTTGTTCAAATTGATAGAACCCCAGGGGGCAGATGACAATATTTATATCCTTTTAACCTGTAGGGTCTAAAATAGATATTTGAGACCAGGCTACATATATATCACAAAATAGTGCATTTTCTGTAAATTCTGTGATTCTCGGGCAACTTGACTTATGTGAAGTGTTTTCAGTTGGGCGTCGTGTACCTGGAGTCGAGTGTTTTGACCGATGCGTGAAACTATACATTTTTAGACATGAGTTTAAATGGCCGCCATTTTCTTTCTGAGTATTTATTACGCGGCGTGCTGCGAGGAAAAGCCTGTTCTAACGTTTGAGTCTAAGGATTATTTTGAGCACCTGACGGCTCTTTTTTGCTTTTCATTCGTAAACTCTCTCGAAATTCTTTCATGTGATTCTTGTGTAGGTGGTTAGAGAGGTTTGTCATGTTTGAGTGGTGGTGGGGACCAGTTTGTGGCATAATTTGCATAGTACAGTTTTCTGGGGCGTGTCAGCCTTTTCATAACCAAACCATGTCCATGCTACAGAGCTAGCCCCTCGTTTAACAATAAGGTCCTCGATTTCCTTTGACTGGTCCTTCAGTTTGGAGCTAGCTGGTTCTGCCTCATCCTTGCTGGCCAAGCTGGTATTCTCTGTGCCTTCATCTGCGTGGTGACTGTAAGCGCCATTTATAGTTACTTGATGTTTTTATTTGAGGTCATTTGTTTGATGCATATTCTGAAATTTTATGTTTGAGAATAATGTATATCATTTCAGTTTATTTTGAAAAGTCTCAACAGAAACTTGAGCTTTATTGTGAAAGGTTTATGTGGAAAATAAACAAGCGGACGGCGGAGCCACGCAATGATTTTACCGTCATTGTTGGTAACGAAAGTACGCGTAAAAACAGTCACTTGTCCGTCCATAGTGTGGTTATTGTAAGTATAAGAGAAGGAGAGAACTTTAAGAAATAATATAGCCACTACAGTGACCATCAAAACCATGAAAAAAATATTGCCGTAAAGTTTATTTTGCAACACCACAAAACAAACAATAGTGTATAATATGAAACGATAGACATTTTTATATCGTCATCTGATATATATTGTCATATCGCACAGCCCTAATCCTTTTTTTGTTAATGTTGTTTATGTTCTAGGTAAAAAAAATTATAAAAATACAAAATTTTTAAATATGTCCTGTTGTTTCTCTTTTTTTCCTCAGAATAAATTGCGACTAGTCTCAATGGCTGACATGGAGGAGCAACACAGCGACACGTTAACCCCCACTGCTGCAGTTCCTGTATGAACTGAGCAACTCTGAAAATCCAAGGAAAAGCTGAGTGTAGTTTATTTAAAGCTCAGTTGGACCTTGATGTACTAACATGCAGGTTGCATTCAGGACTTTGTCACACTGGTATATGAACAGTGGTAACAAGACTTTGTAGTAATTTGTCTTACTATTGTCTTATTTGTTGTGATTTAGGGTGAGTGCGCACAAGCAGAGGTTTTTGTTTGTAACCGTAACCTCGTTTTCAGAGTCTTGTCTAACATTTAATGGTCATGAAATGTGTCAGACTTTTTCCTCTACTTTAACAGCTAAGAGCATTTGAACACCGTGGAGAAAAAGGTGTGCATTAAGTAGGGCTGCACGATTAATCGTTAGAAAATCGCGATCTCAATTCAGACTTACGTGCAATCTCATTTCCAAATGACAAGGATTTAAAAAAAAAAAGAAAAAGAAAAAAAAAGCGGACGACGATTGTACCGCATTTTGATCCGGGACGTAATCTGCATGAAAACAAGTGCTCACTCTTCCTGCTCAACAAATGACAAGGGCAGAGCCTTATACCACGTGATACAGGAGCTGTGCCGTGTGATGCTAAAATTAGCAGGGGAAAAACAACGGAGAGCACGTCAGGGATGACAAGAAAGTGACAGGAGAAAATCCGTCCCGGTCAACCACCCAAACATCAATAACGGGAACCTTATACAGTGCTTCCCTATACCCGTCGAACTTCTGCAGGCACAAAGAAATTACGGAGGCTATCACTTATCACCTGACCAAAGATATGGCTCCCATCAACACTGTGCAAAACGAGGGATTTAGGAAAATGATCAACACCCTAGACAAACGCTACACAGTGCTGTCCCGCAACTATTTTTCTATTGTTGCACTACCTGCTCTATACACGCAGTGTCGAGCAACAGTGGAGACGGAATTTCAAGCAGTACAACATTTTGCGGCAACCACAAAACGTGAGACATTTGTTGTTTTTATGTTTATTTATTGTTTTTATGTTCAGTCTCAACTGTTACGAAGTTGATGTGCAGTTAATAAGTGCAATAAATATTTATACTGGAAAAGAAAATCGTGAGAGAATCGTGGTCTCAATTCTAAGCCAAAAAATCGTGATTCTCATTTTATGCAAAATCGTGCAGCCCTAGCATTAAGGATTTTGAACTATGATGTTTAAGTGTTGTCACTGCTGAGGATTCGTGGACACAGATCCTTATTCACTACGCTGCTGTTTACAGTTTAACTTTTCATCAGAACAATCACTTCTAATTGTACTTTGCTCCTCACTGACAAAACAAGTCCAGTAAATACACTTTTATCTTTAAGTTTGGGACAGTAATCTGTCTTAATTTATTTTGTGTTGTAGTTATCATATGGGGAAAAGTCCTGAGGTTATCCATCCGTCCTGTTCGAATAAACCCAAAGTTCAGGCACATCTTCTTTGGATCTGTTCAGTTTTATTCATGTGGCACCACTTAAACAGTCAACAAATTTTGACT
Source organism: Aulonocara sp. 'chitande type north' Nkhata Bay (assembly GCF_057382095.1). Lineage (NCBI taxonomy): Eukaryota > Metazoa > Chordata > Actinopteri > Cichliformes > Cichlidae > Aulonocara > Aulonocara sp. 'chitande type north' Nkhata Bay. The sequence goes on from NC_141360.1 coordinate 15,836,794, forward strand.
CAAGTATGTTATAGTATGTAAGGTAAAGACCCCAAAGAGTTAATTTCAGACAAATGTTCAGACAAATGTGAATTACATTCACTTCATTAATGAAGTGAATGCAATTCAGTAATCAAAGGTGTTTGGCTATAACTGACTACATGTGTATACTGTATCATAAGTTGACAGACATGGATGTAAACCACACCTTAACCATTTGGCTGAGGCAAAACTACCACAAGGCAGGGATTCTAACTAGAAGGTCCTCTGGATATTATTAAATGTGAACATATCGTTAAATATGACATTTTCTGTTTGTCAGGTGTCCTGTTTGAAGAAAACACTTGGTAGCCACTTGAATGAATGTAAATAAACACATTTACATGAGGGCAACCTCATTTCAAGGAAATAAAAAATTTGAAAGCTTGTGAATTATTTTGTTCATGTATCAGCTATTTAGTCGTTTTATGACAAGCTGGATGCTGTCATTATATTTTAGTATAGTGTTTGAGTTGAGGAGAATAAAAGAATATTTAACATTAATTGTACCAATGTTGTTGTGTACGAAGCACAAATTAATTTAAGTTTTAGTTTAGGAATTTTTGAGTACATGGTGTACTAGGTTGTAATTGCATAGAAATGTACGTTTAAGGATATAAAGAACTATTTAATGAGTTACAGTGAAAAGAAGTGCTTGGAAATAGTAATATAAACAGAAATTTCAATTTTTCTATTAACGGAAAATATCAGTTAATGATACAGAAAATATACTGTGAATAAACGGAATTTTCCGTTTTATAACTGAAGGAAATGTCCGTAAATAGTACAGAGAGTATACTGTAAATCTACAGAATTTTCCGTTTTATAGCTGAAGGAAATGTCCGTAAATAGTACAGAGAGTATACTGTAAATCTACAGAATTTTCCGTTTTATCATTTACAGAAAAGTCCGTCAAACATCCATAAAAAAACAGAAAATGTACTGGCAGAAAATTATCAGGACATTTTCCTTTTTTATACGGAATTTTTTTTTACAGTGTAGGACCTGGCGTCCACATATGTGGACATCACATTTTGGGTTATTTAGACCAAAATACTCAATTTTGCTCTACAAGGGCCTGATATCCAGTTACGAGGACATTATACTGCTACTGTCCTATCGAAATTTTAAATGAATATCCTCATATGTGGCTCTCATTTTTCTTAGAAACAAAAATTAGGTAATAAAAAATCTGGTAATTCTTTGTTTTTACATTCATCAATGTAAAACAATGTAAAATCGTCCCAATTAGCCCAAATATCAAAGAGAAATTAAAAATGCATGCCATGAAAGAGTTCGGGTCTTAGGAGGTTAAACTACTTATTATACCAGACTCTAAATATTGATGGTCATCGCATGTTTTGGAAAAATCCCTGCACAAACAAGACAAGAAAAATATTGAGCCTGTTAAAGTGTGTGAAGCACACCAAAACCATTTTCAGTCATGGTCACATGATCTGGGTGTTTTGAACCATGCGTTGGAGCATAGTTTCAAAACATCTGTGCTTGAGAAGCTCAACACATGCTGTGCCCAAATTCGGGGGAACAATGCACCGAAGGATTCTACCTACCTACATCGCGTAGGTAGTATCCTTTGACAGACGGGTAGGCAGGAAGTGAGCAGCTGTGGACAGCCCCCTTTTTTCCATAGAAACTTTACTGAAAAAACAATGAGTATACAACATATAAAAAGCTATGGACAACCTGCCTTTGTTCAAGTCCGCCCTTACTTTTGTGTTTTCCGGTCGCTAGCACCACAGTGCGAGAACTTTTAAATGGACACAGAAATGTTGCTCCGTTTTTATATACATTTTTAATTCTGGAGGAGCTAAAAAAACCTTTCTCATTGCCATCTCTTTGAAACCTTTAGAATCTAATTTTTTGGTTTCTTTTTTTTCATAGCACTTTATCAAACTGCTGTCTGCTGTATAGGAGTTTCTTTTACTTATGCATTAATCACATTATTTTATTGTATAATGCCTTGGTGCCACTGGATTTAAACATGTTCCACACCCATACTGTAAGACAAATGGTGGGGGTCTAGTAAGGAAGTTGGGTGGAAGCAGACAACTCCACAGGAAAAGTGGGTGACTTTTCCCTGTAGGCCCATCTTCTCCAGAATTGTCTTGATCACACACACAACAAATAAGAGAAGAGAGGAAACCATGGCAACTATGTTAATCCTTAAATCTAAAAGGTTTTACAGCAGAACACTAGAGGAATACCGTCAGGACACCACAGGTTCTGTACAGCAGCGGTCCGTTAGTCATTTGGTACCGCCGCGAGAGTTGAGGCTCAGGTGTGAAGTTTATGGGTTTCAGGGTTTTTATTGTTAACTCGGTTTCCCTGGGTCTTTTCCCGTGTGATAGTTGTGTGTCTTATTTTGAAAGAAATATTTCCGTGATACAATAGCGACCAGAGAGCGTTAAGGGGCAGAGAGGAGGATGTTACTCTCAATTTTGGCGAATTTCAGGAGGATGCTGCTAACAAAGCTACATAATTACACAGTGAATTCATGTTTTTTATTATAGTTACAAAATACCACAGTTTTTGTCTTGGTCATATCATTTCATTTTGTTTTTTTCTGCGACACCTTAAAGGCCGGTCCTTGTCTGACATAAACCAGTCTGCGGCGCAAAAAACGTTGGGGACCGCAGCTGTACAACATTAGGGTTAAATGTGTAAATTGATTTATTCTTGTACCTCCATGTCACAGTGGTGAATTCTTCACCGCAGTAAAGTAGTGATCCTTTTCTCCTCGTTTTAATCAATTGAGCCATTTGGTCTTTGTTCCCTACAACATATCACCAAAGCATGAATTTGTAAAAATCTAAAGTGGCTGTATGTAAGCAGCAATACATGAAAAACCGCAGAACCCACCACACAAGCTCGTTTACGGTTATTTAAATTAGAAAAAATCATGTCTATGCAGATGCTCATAGCTTAACAACACAACCGCTATAAAAATTTAACTTTTGTACCACCAGATTTTCACAGTGTTTTCCTCTCCTGCTTCGATCAACATTGTTATCAGAAAAAATGGCCCGCAATGAATCCTGGGATTAAGTAGGACAAGAAGGATACACTGGACCCACCCTTAAAATTCGGGGAAAAGTAGGACACATTTGTCGCCACATTTGGAGTACTCTTTGAGTACAGTCTTCGTGGCTTTGCTGTGACATCATTGCCTCCAAGTATGGCATTTGGAGCATCCTTCCCCTGAATTTGGACAAAGCCATCCTTCAAATTCGGGTAAAAGTAAGATGCATTTGTCGCCACATTTAAAGGACTCTTTGAATTAGGACAGAATTCCCCTGAATTTGGACACAGCTACAGTGTTAAAAAGGCTGTTTCAAGCTTCCCATCCCTATAGTTCTGGGGAAACTGTGGAGGGAGTGTTTTTAGCATTGCACCAGGAGCTGGGGATTTTACTGCTGTGGATGTTACTTTTTTGTAACACTGGTTTTTGCCGGTCACTCAGGCACAGCTGGGGGCCGGCGGAGCTCATGGGCGCGTCACCGCAACTCCCCCTGGCTTCTGCTCCGCGGCTGCTGAGTGAACCCTCATCTGGGACTCTCCTCAGCTCTTACTGGAACAGTGGCGCGGCTGCCCCTCTGTTGGTCTTCCATGGTCTCTTGTGTTCTGGGGGCCTCTGGATGTCTGGAGTTTTGATCTCCTCCATACCCGCTTCACACCCCGGAGGACGGGGCTGTGGCCCCCCCACACTCCCTAGCAGATCGTTACATGGAGAAACCTTTGGAATACAAGCGCGCTGATCCACACAGGTATGCACACGGGTGTTCACTGCTCGTAGACCCAAATTACACCTTTCTTGGCTGCTACTTCGAAGCACATCTGTCCTGCGTGCTGCACAACAACATTGAATATTTAGTATTTACTGCTGTTTACACTTAGCTAGATTAATGCGATGGTGTTGTGTTTAGTATGTTGCTTTGTTTTTTTTGCTTGTTTTCTATTCTTCTCTCAACAGGTGATCCAGGAGATTTTTATTTTTTTTCTCTCCCCCTTGCTCACTGTCCCTCTCCCCTTCTGTTTTTCCTTTCCTTCCTCTTTCTTTCTCCCTTTCCTATCCCTCACTCATGTCTGTCCCGTCTGTAACATCTGAAAATAAAATATAATAAATAATAAAAACAAAGATCGACCAAATGGACCAATACGGCAGTGCCACGATGATCCATTTGGCAAAGTAAATCCATTGGGTATCCTTGTTGGTCTTCAGACAACAATTCTGATGGCTAAAGAACCAAATGGGACAGGCAAAAAAAAAACAAAAACACTGGTTTTTGCAACAAAACAGTGTTTCTGCTAAGAAAGTCCTGCAATCGAGTCCTGCTTTCCTGCCCAGTGACGAAACCTGACACAGTTTTAATGGGAAATTGTGACTTTCCCCTACCATCAGGCAGTGTTGTTTTTAGTTAAACCTTAAGCTGACCTTTTCATCTTCTGCATCCATTTTTGTTTCATTTGCTATCAACTGCTACATGGCTGAAGTGTCTTCAAATAAACCATCCTTCAGCTGTTACAGGACAACTATTGAATTTTTTAGTAAAAGAGGTTAGAAATGGATTATGCAAGACATCTGGTCAAGAAAAGGCTATTTATGTTATGCATATTTTAATGACCGCAACTTTAAGTCACCATGTAGCCTTTCAACAAAGATAATCTGATAATATTTCTAGCATTTTAAGGCAATAATAATGGTAAGACTTATTGGAACAATCTTGTTGGGACCTCATTTTTGACATATCATTGACATGTTGATCATTAGGGTGTATAGTAGTAGTACACCACAAATGAGCAATGTGTCAGTGAGATTTTTGTTATGCTTAAACTCGTTACATGTTTAATATTATTGTTGCTGCTTTATTATATGGTGTTTTGGTGATTTGTACAGCACTTTGTCAAAATAGTGCTTTATAAATAAATTGGAATGGATTAGATGTGCCAAGTGAACAGATGTATGAGGATGTGCGGTTTTTCTGTCAAGAATGTTTTATGAAATAAAATAATTGATTAAATAGAAAATCAAGAATTCATGGCTCATTTAAAAAGGTAAATTATTCTGTGTGAGAATTACTGCAGTAAATAACAGCATACCATCCACAGCATGGTATGCTGCCACTCCCCAGAAGGTCGGTGGTTCGATCCCAGGCTGCTCTAGTCTGCATGCCAAATATCCTTGGGCAAGATACTAACTCCATGTTGCTGTCCGATTCATCCATCGAAGTGTGAATTTTTTTATAAGGGTTAGATACTTAGCACTTAAGCTTAGAAGTGCTTGTGTGATTGGGTGAATGAATTAGTTGTATAAAGCGCTTTGAGTGCTCAGACAGAGTAGAAAAGCGTTATATAAGAACCAGTCCATGTACCATTTAGCATCCATCGGAATCTGGTCAAAGTTCTGGTGAAGGGTGGGATATGAAGATCTCACAGAACAAAGCCTCTACCACACATTCCCAGCAACTTCATCTATGAGTAGATGCCAAAACACCTGATACACCTCAGACTTATATAGGACACTTTTGTTGCGTCAACTTTGTAGCTTGCTACAAATTTGAGGCAACAAAAGTCTCACTGTCTCACTGCTCCTAGATCCTAAGACTCAGTGTTACTGGCAGCTTCCAGCTGTCCAGGCTGCTTTGGTTTTGTGCGTGTTCAATTAAAGGCTTGATCTGATAAAGCATAACTTCTGTATAGACATGCAGAAATAACAGCAATGCAGCACCCAAAGGTCCGATGGTCTTACAACAGGGTTAAATTCTGACATTGTCTGTCTTTGTTCAAAGGGCAAATAAACCAACTTTGTCACCTTCTGCCCAACATGCTGAGAAGACATACATTCTAAGTCTAGGTTTGCATTGAACTGCAATAGCATCTTGCCTTCCATAACAGTTTTTTGAGGAAGTGATTAGTTTGCCTGTAAGCTCTTCCAGTCCAGTGGAAAAGTGCATCCACATGGTGCCTGTAGCACCATTTATAATTACTTCATGTTTTTATTTCAGGTAATTTCTTTGAGGCATATTCTAAAATGTTTGCGAATAATGTATTTTGTCATAATTTCAATTTATTTTGAAAAGTGCCAACAGGATCTTCAGCTTTATTGTGAAAGGTTTATGTGGGGAAAGAAAACAAGCAGACGGTGGAGGCACACGCTGGGTTCACCATTGTTGTTTCTAACGTCAACGTGTAAAAACAGTCACTGGTCCATCCGTAGTGTGGTTATTTTAAATATAAGAGAAAGAGAGAACTTTAAGAAATTAATATAGCCACTGCAGTGACCGTCAAACCAATAAAAAAATATTGCCGTAAACAGTTTATTTTGCAACACCATGAAACAAATTATGGCATAATATGAAACAATAGACGTTTTCATATCGTCATCCGATATATCTCGTTATATCCATCAGCCCTACAATGACGGTATATTGTCACCTTAAGGGATGGCAAAGTGGGTCTCCTGAAGTACCTATGGAACATGAGTTCCTCATGTTCCATAGGTACCTCATTTCTAGCACAACAGAAATGAGGAGACAGAATTGCTGACCCTTTCAGATTTAAGCCAACCAGGGAACAAGAGAATAACATCTATAGTGTATCTGTTGTGTTTTAGCCACTCTTCTCTTAACTTTATTATAATTATTAACTAGATTCTGTAAAATTGGGATTAAACGTCATGATGACAGCTTTGACAGCTGCAATTACAGAAAAACTTGTGTATGTGCAGACGTACTTAGTAGAGAACTCAAACTCAAAAGAAGAAGTTGGTCTCGACGATACTGATCCGATACCAATACTTTGTACAAAAACTTAATGTGTTATTGTATTTAAAATTATAGCTTCATAATACTTATAGGACATCAGACTACTTGTTCTTATTGTTTAATTAAGAAGAATTATCATATAGAAATAAAAAAAACAGTTGTGTGTTAATTGACACTATTTGAACACGTATATCTTATCATTTAACATGTACTGTATTTTCGCTGCCCCATATCTCCTTGTAATAGTGGCACCTGGGCCCTATTTCAGGAAGCCGGTTTAGAAAACTCAGAGTGAAAAACGATACGCAGGGTTGAGTAACCCCGAACTGTCCAACTCGGAATATTCGGTTTCAGAAAGGCTGATAACAATTAGTTCAGTCAACGCGGAGTTGCTGTAACCCCAAGTGAAGCGCGCGGACGAGGATACATAAAGCCCTGATAAGCGGAGCACAGATTAAGCGAGTCACCATGGAGACGGAGGGAAAGAAGGCGCGGTCAATGTATTTCACAGCGCTTGAGGCCGGAATTCTGATGGCAGCATATGCCGATAACATGCAAATTCCGCGGAAAAAAGTAACACAGCCACAGCTGCAAAAGAAAGGGAGCATGCATGGCAAAACATAGCCGACAGAGTCAATGCGTGAGTGTTAATATAAACATTGATCTAGGGATTTCCACCCATTTAACACGTTATTTTATCATATGTTATTTTATTTGTTATTTTATACATTTTATTTTGTGATGTGATGTGAGCGCAGGTGCAACCCAACAGGCCCCAAACGTGCCTGGCAGCAAGTAAAAACGAAATATAAAAATATAGTCCAAACAGGTAAGGTGTAATTGTATTATGAGCCATAGTGCTTGGTCTGTTTGTCCCATGTAAATCAATTGCAGTTAGAGGCTACATTAATTTCCCCTCTGTAAGCACTTATTGAAATTATCTGAGCACATTACAAGTACATATTTGCTTACTCTGTATGCTCAAATGTGGCCCGTTATAGCCAACAGAAAAAAAGCGGAGGCCCGAAAAACAGGTGGGGGTCCTCCACCACCACCACTCACAGAGGCTGAGCAGTTGGCCCTCAGCCAAAACAGTGGGCGCCCTGTGGCCGAAGGCATCTCTGCGGGGACATCCTCTGAGTCAATAACCCCGCAAGACACAAGTGCCTACATAAGGGGTAAATTCAAAATAATACATGATGTGCATACATCCTTTCTTCACAGTCACCTTTGCAGTGCTACTCATTCATCTGATAAACTCTTTACCATAATGGATTATTTTGTAGTGAAGTTATTTTCCGACTGATTTTGCCTTCCCTCAGTCTTGGTTGTCTTTGAGAGCATAATGACAATGAAGTGTAAGGTGATTGGTATGTTTGTTAATTGCCATTTGGTCCCTTGTAAGTTATAAGTGACCTGTATAAACCTCATATTCTATCAGTTGATGGTGGTGGTGTACTGCATCTGGTGCAGCCTCCTGTTGAGCCAGACCAACATGCAGTTGTGAGTAATACTCCACAGATTATATGAGTTTACAGTAGAACAGCAATGTTGTTTATTTCTTTACTACAGGAAAATAATGAAGAAACATTGACAGCTGTTACAGAGGAGGAAGCAACAGAGACACTTTATGAGGTTTACATCTTTTAATACTTTGTGTACAGGAAATACAGGCGACCAATAAAGCCAGTTGAACAAAAAATCTGTTTATTCTTCTTTCAACATGTTGAGGTGATGGGTCAAAAGAAATGATTGTGACATATGGTGTCTCTGACTGCGCTTCCATCTTGTATGTCCGTGGGAGGGTCAGGATGTTCATGGTTTGGATCACTGCTGATGTTTGGTTCAGAAGGACAGTGTTCTCCTCTAATTGTGGCAATGTTGTGAAGAATCACACATGCCACAATAATGTCACATGCCCTTTCTGGGGTGACCCTGAGTCTTTGCAGGCACTGGAACCGGGCCTTAAGCATTCCGATAGTCATTTCAATTCTGGCTCTTGTCCTGCAATTAGCCAGATTATATCGCTGCTGTGGGCCCGGTTCAGGGTCAGGGTAAGGGGTAAGCAAATAGGGTAAACATGGATACCCCCTATCACCAAGCAAGTAGCCAGTGAACTCTCCTAAGACTGAAGGATACACTTCAGTTCAAATGTCCCTGAAGCAATTGGTCTTTATATATTTTACAGTATTCTCAACTCACCATGTCCAAATTTTGTGCTCAGTGTACATTCACGGAATATTTGTGAGTCATGGACAGAGCCTGGCCACTTGGCTTCCACATTTGTGATAATGTTGGCAGCATCACATATGATCTTCACAGTGCAGAGAACACAAATTAGCATCCATTACTATAATGAAATAATTTGTTAGTTTGAAATGCTACAGGGAACTATGTACCTGTACATTAATGCTGTGGAAAGACTTCCTGTTCACATAGTCTCCTTCATTTACTGAAGGAGCAATGATTGGAATGTGAGTGCCATCTGTACAGCCAATCACGCCTGGGAACCCTGAAAATAAATGTACAATTTAAGTAGTAGTCCAAGTATCACCACATCATAAATTAAGTTTTGGTCATCCTGATACCTGCAATTTTGTGGCATCCCTCTTTGATAAATCTTGTGGGTCTATGACCGGGGAACACCACAAACGAGTACAGGAGACGTTTCAGTGCAACTGTAACATTCCTGACTGCCCGACAGACGGTAGCCTTGGAAATGTGCTCAGCGTCACCAATATTATACAGAAAGCTCCCGTTTGCAAAAAACCGAAGTGCAATACAAATAATATGTAATGAACTGAGAGCATGTCCGCGATGTGTCACATGCGTAATATATGGCCTGAGGATGTTATCCAAATAACTTAGAGATTGTGCTGAGAAACGGTAACGTTCGCACAGAAAATCATCAGGAAATGATAAAATGTCCAGACGCGCTCTGATCACTCTCTCCCGGCGGAGAGCTCTGCAGAGAATTTGGGCTTCACGATCTACTGGCTCTTCAAGGAAGTGGCACGCCATGTCCGACACTTCCTACTGTCAGGTTTCCGACAAAGGGGCGGAGACAGTCAGGGTTAGTTGTAGTAAACCTGCTAGGGGGCAGGTTAGCTTCACGGAGTGTGTCGTCATAGTGACTCACTGAGGCTTCATCTGAACTCGCTTTGTGAAACCGAAAACCCAGAGTTTTCGTTAACTCAGGGTATACTTACTCAGTTTTTCCACTAAACCGGCTTCCTGAAACAGGGCCCTGATTGAAGTTCAGATTACAGTTTTCGGCTGTATTGACTAGAGTTGACATCTCATTTAAAGCAGTTAGAACATCCTGTGGCATCTCAGCTTGGCCTAACAATGACCTAAACAGTGTAATTTCCTGGTTCACAACAAACTGCTAATAGTTCACATCTACTGGTGGACACTGTGTTGCATTGGTAAGTTTATCCAGTAGTCTTTGGCTAAGTTCATTTTAATTGCTCCTGGAACAAACAGCGGTTATTTAACACTACTGTATTAGCTTAATTTAATGATGACATTACAGACACATATATCGGGCAGCATAAAGGGTGGACTTAAAGATACTGTTCACATTAATGTCAACATTGGATACTCTGCCATTGTTTATTAAAAGTGTAATATCTAACAATATCACTCGAGGTTACCCTCAAATATCTCTCACCCTCAGTCTCCTCCCTTCCTCCTATATTAGTGTAAGTGTGACAAACAATGTATGAAATTCGTAACAAGTAATCATAAAATAGCATTAATATATGTGTGCGTGTGACAGACTTCTTGACACTGAATATGAGAATGAGCATGTGAAAGGAAAACAATTTATTCCAGCAACAGGGAATACTGTGATTTGATTGTTTGGTAGGTATATAAAATCCCCCACATTAAAACGCCTTTACACTTTGCAACATCTTTGATGTTACACAAAATCATGGTCAAAAGTCTGAAACTGCATTAAAAAATGACCTGAAACTAAAAAAATTAGATTTGAAATAAAAAAGAAAATGAAGCAGAAAAATTGTGAAACTAAATAAATGCAAGAAAACAATTTATTCAAAGTAAAATAATTCATGTTTTCAACACATTTTTATTTTATTTTATTTTTTTAATTTTTTAAACTTCAAAACTTAGAATTTCTGTGTGAAATCGCTTGTTTAAATAAGTTTTAACCCTGATTTAGCTCTCTAGTTAGCTAGCCAGTTAGAGGAACTCAAAACTCCTCCTCATATGACGATAATTTTCTAAAAACATCACATGCCTTCAGAAATACGTATTTTCTTTTTTTTTTTTTACAATTTCACTTTTCTATGATGTTTTTTCATTACATTAAGCTAAACTACTAAGGGATACTTACTGTAGGGTCTTACAGTATTTCAAGCCAGACAGCCTCCCTCTTTGTGTCCTTTGTCAGAGTGGCATGAAGAAAGACCGCCCCTTTCCCGCTACTAATATGTCATGTTCCTGGGCAAGATTTGATTATTTTTCCAGCTTGTCTGTTTAAGCTTCTTTTAGTTTAATTTATTACCTATTCTTCCAAATTTAGTATACCATACACACCTTGGCCCACATTAAATCATAAAATATATGATTTGATAAAAATTAAAAGTGTAGGACTGTGAAAAAAACAATAATTGGATATTTACATTCATTCAGTTTATATTGTTAGAATATAATAGTTAATATACACTTAAACACAAACACATTAATCCTGAACTGCTTGTTTTAGATCCTGCTTTTGCTGGATTTTGAAAATAACACAAAAACAGTGCACATTTTTAAATATTTAGTGTTTTACACATTATATTAGAATTAAAAAATGTTTAACTTATTCTTTCTAAGAGTGGACCAGAGCTTTTTCAGTAATTTTACACATTTATTTCTTACAATTCAAGTCCAAAAAGACGTGGTCACAGAGTTCTTTCTTTCTCACAGCAGCTTTTTCTTTATCATGTAGAAAAGCAGTTAAAGATGTGACTTCTTTACACTAACAGAAAAAAGGGTGTCACTGGTCCACTTAAGATCAAAGTGGCTTTATGTGGCCTGTAATCAGTTTGATACCCCTGATCTGCTTCAGTCTTTGTCGATGTGCACATTTTGTAAACTGTCTGTGAGAAGCTGAGGACAGTACTGCTTGAAATCCACCGTGCAGCTGCTCACTTCTTTTTTTGCATCATGAGCCCGTGCCAGCTTGGAGATGTTCGCTGATCACTCTGCATTCCTTTACACATAACTGTTATGATCTCATTTCAGAAGGTGTCATACTGTTCCAGATCATTTTCCAGTAACTTCATTTGATTGTCTCAGCCGCAGAGGATAACAAGAAACAAATACAAAAGCTCTTAAAAAAAATTATTCAACCTTTTCAAAATTAAACCTTTTATGTAAAACACAATTAAATGAATGAACAAAAAACAAATGCAAACTGCAAAATTTGGGTAAGAGTCAGCAACATTAATGGAACAATATTACAATCAATAAAGTTCTTTTTCAGGTCATGTATGTTCTTGTTACTGTTATAACAATATCTGAATCAATAATAATTTATTATTAGTTTCGTTGCAAACATTTAGACTGCCAGCATAGTAAATGTTCTTTATCTTTATTCTCTTTCTTCTTCGTAACTTTAGTGTGAGCTCTTACTGTTGCAGCTTGATTAGAAATTCCTCTATTTCTCTGCTACCATATTTTTTAGTGTATTTCTCCAGCATTGTAATGCTGTTTTCACGATGGAAGGATTGGTGTGGTATCACTGCTGCCTTCTTGTGATATTCTATTGAATTTTGTCTATCAATCAACTTTCCGTTAAAATATAAATGTTTTGCATATTTGTTGTAAAGCATTTGTTGCTCCTTATATTCCAGGTCACTTTCTAGCAGTTCATTGTATATCTGGTCAGCTTTGTCTTGCTTATTTACCTTTACATACATGTCTGCAAGAGTTATTTTCATGTTAAGTGAAGAATGAGGGTAAAGCGAAATCACCTCCTTACAGAGACTGATGGCTTTGTCAATCATGCTGTGCTCGAGCAGATTGGTCCTTGTCTGCCTGGAAAAGATCCTACTTCTGTAGCAGTTCGCAGCACACCACTTCAGGTAACGTTCATCTGGATGTCTTTCCAGAGCTTCTTCTATCAAATCAATAGCTTCATGTACAGATAAATATTTACTGTAAAGCATAAGTACCGGATTGATACCACTGTAGCTGCTAACTGGCTTTTTTAAAACTCTTCTGGCCAATGTGCATACTTCATCTTTCATTTTTGTTCCTTTTTGAGGACATGCATCAAGGTAAAGAGCAGCAAGGTACAAGTTCTCTGGATCGTGTTCTTTGGCGATTCTCATTTTTTCCACGATGGCATGGTCGCTATTGTTATGAGCATTCACTAATGCTAACACATAGCTGGTCCGCCATGCCACCATGTCAGGCTGCATCCTGATGGCTCTCTGGAAGTAATCTATAGCCAGCAGCTTTTTTTCTTTGTTGAACTTCATCAGGGTCCAGGCTTTTTCTGCAGAGATCTCTGGATGGAGTTCATCCTGGGATGGAGATGGGTATTCATTCATCAGTGCATTAATTTTTGACAGGTAATTCTGACTTTGTACTTGTTCTCCCTGTTGGTTGTGTAGCCAAGCCAGGTTCCCATAGTTCACTACCAGCCAGGGACCCTCATCTGATACTGTGTTTCTCATCTGACGGAAGGCTTCTGTGGCTCTGCTGAAAAAACGCAGGGCATCTTCACTGAAGCCCAGCTCGTAGTGAATGAACCCCTGCAAGTTATAAATGTGACCCAACCAGCTGTACCCCTCTTCGGTGCCAATGTCCTCCAAATTGTACTTGAGACGGAAAAGTGTGGACCTGCTACAGTCCAGATTCCAGTTGAAGTGGCACTGCAGAGCCTCCAGTTTGGACTCCAACGTTGACTGACTCTGAGAAGAACTATGGGGATTCAAAATTAAAACAAATGCACATTCAAGAAATATAATGTTCTCTAAATATTCAAATCACATACGCCCCCCTCCCCCCCCAAAAAAACAAAAAACAAAACAAAACAAAACAGAAAAGCTGCTACTCACCTCATCTTCTAACTCAGTTGCTTTCTAAATAGCACTGGTGTCCTTTCTTTGGACTGTTTCTTTGGGTGTGGCACCATAAAAGTCAGTCATGTTTAACTTCTGTACTGTTGTAAATGATGAACTTTGAACTTAGTGAACTATTACTTCTCATGAAAAAATACCGCCACGTGTATGTTTAATTAGGTTAGCAAGATAGGTTAGCAAATGATTAATTTTGGGTGTTACCCAAAGTATTAGTCAGGAAACTAAAGTGTTGATTGCATACTTTTTTGATTTCTTTACCTGACGTAAGATATTTTAAGCCATCAAAAGGCTAAAATCCAGGTGAGGTCATACTAGATGATGTCTAAACTGAATTCCTCTTGAAATTATTTTTCAAAGTCATTCCATTCAAAGTGCAGTTTAAATAAATGAAGTTCACACAGTTAAAGGCTGAGCCCTACCCAATCAACTCTATCAAATGTTTTTTCTACATTTAGAAACAATACTGTGGTTTCAGTGTTTTTACTGTGTCTATCAAATTAAGTAATCTATGTTTATTCATTCATCTATGTTTATTATTGGGCATACTTTTCAGGGCTTCCAGATGAGTCTTTAATGGCACATATAGTCATTTTTTAATTTATTTTGACTGGTTAGCTAGAAATTGTCCTAATTTGTTACCATGTTCTTGGAAGGCATCCCTTCTATGTATGGAAATAGGGTGTTGGGCCACCCATCACCGGTCATTCGGTACCTTTATGTACGAGCTTGGATTATAATGCCAGCAGTCAGACTTATTTCCAGTAGGTGGTTATAAACTGCAGCAGTAGTGGGATTAAGAAGCCATTTTTATTTAATCTTGTTGTCTCTTTTTTATTGGTTAGGAGCATAGATAATAAAAATTGTCTTTCTTTGCCTTTTATTTTCAGTTAGGGAAGACGAGGGAACTTAAACCTTTGTTTGCTGTTTTGGCATTGTCCCAAATAAACTAGTGCCAGGCATTTCAGTTGTTCTGTGAAGCTGGCCTTTTCTTATGAGTTGTTGGAGTGGGGAGTTGCACCTCATCTCATTTTTTTAATTTTCTGTTTCTCAACATATATATATTTTTTATTATATTTTATATATACATGAGTGTTACTTTATGTGCAATTTGGAGTTTTTTCTATGTACAATATTTAGGATTCCATTGCCAGTAGTGATGTGCCGCTGTTATCTGTATATGACTAAAAACACTTGAAATGTATTCAAATGAAAGTCTGTCTCTGCAGTAGTCATCATTTTGCACATGGATGTTTAGCTTTAAAATATGTGACCTCTCTAAACATTAGCAACTAAGAAAACTTGGCAAAAGGTGGCCTGGTAAATAATAAGTAAATCAATTTTTTTTTTCTCCTATCCAATTTGGGGTCATAGGGGGCTGGAGCCCATCCTGGCTGTCAGAGTACACCCTGGCCGGGTCTAGAGTCTGTCAATGGTCTAACATGGACAGACAGCCATCATGCTTACATCCACACCTACAGCCAATCTAGAATCACCAGTTGGAGTTCCTGGAGAGATCGTGCAAGCTCAACACAGAAAGACTGTAAAAGCTGCAGTGCTATTTTGTTGTTGTTGTTATTGTTGTGACATTTCAACTTGAAATACACAATGCTATTGCTCCCATTAAGTCCTTCTAAGTTTTAAAATACGAAGGAAAGCGGGCTCTTACTTACCTTACTTACTTTAAAACAAACAAACAAATTAACGTCAATCATAAGCGTTAACTCGAATAACAACCAGTAGAGGGCAGAAATACACCAATGTCTTTTCTGCCTATTTAAAAAACGAAGAAGGAAGAGGACCTCTGTGACGTATTTTGCTCTGCGACAGAAACTCTGTGTATGTTGCGGTTTAAAGCTACTTTTCTAGAAGCAGCTGCTTACTATGGAATATAAATGACACTACAAGACTTACTGATGACTCCGTGATTAATGATGTTCATACGCAAACAGAAAAGAGGCGGCTGGAGCATGTTAAAGCCCCGTACAGTCACATGGCAGTTTGGTGTCGTCGGCTAAACTTGGTGACTATTTGTGCACAGTGCCTTTTTATTCGCGTCTCTTGTTTAGCTCAGATGAGCATGTAAGAGTCAGCCGTGTTTTGGTGGTGTGGAGTTGTGCATGTCCCGGTTGCAGAAAGTGGAGGAGAGCAGGCGGAGGGCGTGAGCTGTGTCCAGGCGGCTGTCGGTGTCCGGGATGGAGACCTGGACCCCCAATCCCCGAGCTAAGCCCTTCATCCCCCGTCAACAGAGGAGTCTCTATCTCACCTGGAAATACAAATTGACCAACAAGAGGACGATTCGCCGGTTCTGTCAGGTAAATACTGATAGAGCTCAGCAAAAGAGTGATGTTGCTGCTGTAAATCAGTAAAGTAAACGTATTGTCCTGGAGAATTGTTCTGTTTTCTCGCTTATTTTGCATTTAACAAGCCACATTAGCTCATATTTAAAGGTTTCATATTGCCAAAAAGTTTTGGTAAACGAAATGTCAGGTGCTCTTTCAAAGTAAAGGCTGCAAGACATATCCTGGCTTGATTATATCAGTGCCCGTTCCTAGATGCACTCACTGGGCACTTTGAAGGTTACACGTTACTCGTACTGGGTTGGACCCCTATTTTCCTTAATTTTTCATGGCATAGATCCAACAAGATGCTGGAAACACTCAGTGATTTTGATTTATATTGACATGATGGCATCACACAGCTGCTGCAGATTTGTTGGTTGCACGTTCATCTCAATCTCCCATTCCACTGCATCCCAAAGCAATCCACTGGATTGAAATCTGGTAACTGTGGAGGCCATTTGAGTACATTGAGATTATTGTCATGTTCAAGAAACTAGTTTGAGTTGATTTAAGCTTTGTAACATGGTTTGTTGTCCTGTAAACAGACGTCAGAATAAGCACACAGTAGTCATAGAGGGAGGGATGTGGTCCGCAATAATACTTGTTGGGTGTCGCATTTAAATGACAGTAAAATAAATGCCATCTGAATCTCACAACAGAAATCAAGACTCATTAGTGCCAGTAGATCAGCAATTAAGTGAACCATTTGTAGAGTTTAATAATATCAAAATTAACTAACTACAGACATCAAGATGAACACTGATACATTTTTTTTTTTTTATCCTACAGGCCAGTGCCGTGTTGTTTCTGCTGATAACCGTCATAGTCAACATTAAACTCATCCTGGATACAAGAAGAGTTGCCAGTGAAGATGCAGCAGCCCAAGAATATGGTGAGAAACATGTTCACATGTCATTTTACTTATACTTAGTACACTCAGGTTTAAGTGAGTGTATGTATAAATTTGAGCCTGTATGTACGATTTTGACCCTGTGTGGATTGGTGAAAATCCTAAATGAATTCACACTAATGCGTCTAATTCTAAGACTTTAAAGATCTGTGCTGTATAATAACTCCGCAAAAAAACTGCTACAAGCAACTCATTACCATGACATTCTACCCAGAGTGTAGAATGTCGAGTGACCACAGCTTTAGCTTTGAGTTGTAGCAGACTTTTGTGATTAGTAGTATTTCGGCCTGATAGATGGATGTCTCATCCTTTGACATGTTAACTTGAACTTTTTATCTTGATTCGTGATTTCAGAGTAAACTTTAACTACAGTCTTTCACCCATCAGTATACTTGGACAGATGCTGCGATTTTGTCATGGATTTAAATTCAGTTTTATTTATATAGTTTCCTCAAGGTGACTCTATAAAATATCTCATCTACAATATATGTGTACAGTATACAGTACAGTCTATAGTCCCCAAATGTCTAACTCTGTGACTCTCTGGACAGTAATGCAGCTTTCAGTCAATTCCTCTGAAACGTTTACTGTATGTTAATGTAACAGTCAGTATTTAAATATGTACAAAATCAGTTTAATAGAAGAGTTGAGGGTTGATCTGTCTGTTGCTATCTGACATATTCACTAGGGGTGCAACGATACACAAAATTCACGGTTCGGTTCGGTTCGATACTTTGGTGTCACGGTTCGATATTTTTTCGATACAAAAAAATGTTCATGCCTTTTTTAATTTGTAATTTATTAAGATTATAAATATTTCTTTTAACTCAAAAATACAGTTTTTAAATGAGATGTTGCTGAAACAACAAAATAATAAAAGAATAAAGGAGTTTGGAAACGAGTTTATTTCAGAGAAATGTCCTTTTCCAAAATAAAAGCTATGCTATACCCTTCTTCTGGGGTAAATTCTCACGAGCATATTGAACATATCAGGTCCCCATAAAATGAACCACTCTCTGATGGACCTCACCTCACACACATCTTCTGGAGTGCTAGCACTTAGCTGCATATACAACAAAAACAACTTAAATAAAAATGTATTGCACAGAAAGGCCTTCCTAAATATATTTTTAAACATTTAAAATGTTCTAAAAACAAGATATCAACCACATACAGTTCTGCATTGTTTGGGAATCCCTGATGGTATTTTCTATTCTTGGCAGAATATAAAACAAACACACCCAATCCCTGACATGAAAAATTTTTTAGAACCATGTTCTATAGTGTACAGAAAACACATGAAAACTTAAATCTGGTAAAGCTATACTTCACATATTTTCTGTTGTGCAGACTTGGCACCATGTAAAACAAACAAACAAAAAAAACCCCACCATGTAAAGAATAAAAAATAAATACAAATAAAAGCTATTCTATACCCTTCTTCTGGGGTATATTCTCAGCAGCATATATAACAAATCAGGTACCCATAAAATGAATCACTCTTTAATGGACCTCCCCTAACACTCATCTTCTGGAGTGCTAGCACTTAGCTGCTTATACAGCATAAACAACTTAAATAAAAGGTCCTGTTAAATACAAACCAAAACATATTTTACTCAATTTCCATGTTCTTCTTCAGAAAAATTAGGAAGTCCACATGTTCTGCTGACAGTACAGATCTACTTGCTGTGACAATGTCACCTGCTGTGGAAAACACCCTCTCACTTGGGACAGAGGTTCCAGGTACAACCAAGTAACACTGTGCCAACTTGGAAAGATGAGGGTACAAGCTGTGATGTTCCTTCCACCATCTCGGTGGGTTATCATCTGTGGGAATGCAGTCTGCTAACCTGTACAAGTTAATTTCCTCCTCTGCCACTTCGGCTGCAGACCTGGTCCTTGGCTCCTGTGACATGAACAGTTCTCCAAACAACTCCTTCATGGCCGACTTTTTCTCTGGTGGAGATGCTGATGGTGAATCTGAAGAGTTTGCTGCTTGAGTCTCTGCGGAGGTCGCAGTTTCTGTGGTGCCTGCGGCTTGGTCTTGAGGAAATATAAACAACCAAACTGTTAATTGTATTTGTTTAAATAATATTTATAAATGAAGCAGTAGCTAAATAAAATTTCAAAAATAAAAAAAAAGAACACCTACTTGTTCAATGCTCAAGACAAGTTCTGTGGCGAGTGCTCCATAGACTCTCAGCTGAGTGACATTATCCAAGTGTCACAGGGACTTGAATCGAGGATCTAAAGCTGTGCACTTGTGTAGGTAATTCTGAAGGGCAGGATCAGCGTATCTCTTCTCCAGGTCCTCCCTGATGTTTTTTTTTTTTACATCTCTCACTGCTGGGCTGTCATCACCAGACTGCGCCATAGAGTTCAGGATGTTCATTTTAAGTGGCAGGATCATGGATGCTGTTGGAGATGACGCTTCACACATCATGACTGTCACAGTTTTTAGGGTTTTCATGACTGTAACAAGATTTTCAGCCAGTGCATGTTCTTCCTGAGTTAGATTCTGAATGTTCTTCATACTCTTCTTCACAGTATTGTCGGCCATAGCAGCATACACTGCAGCTTGCTGTTCAAGGTATCTTTCCATCATATCATGAGAGTTCCACCTAGTTGGAACATCTTGAATCAGTTTTTTTTTCACTAAGCTGCAGCAGTTGCTGTTTTTTCATAAACACATTGCATCCTGTTGTGCTTCTGTGAAAGAAGGAGACAATTCTTCTCATCTTTGCTAGGAGATGGGGAAACCTTCTGCACTGCCATTCCTTTCTGAGCAGTTATATTAATTGTATGTGCAAAACATCCGATTTGTGGCCCCAGTCCAGCAGCTGTGACAGCATTAACTATGTTCTTCGCATTGTCAGTAGTTACAGGTATTGTCACATTTGGTCGCACTAACTTCCAGCCTTCCACAGCTTCAGAGAGACCTTTGGCTAAGTCGTCAGTGGCGTGACTTTCGACCAGGTGTGTCTGCAAAACACAGTTTTTCATGTGCCATTCCGGATCAATGTAATGCGCGGTGACAGTGAGGTAGCTCTTGACGTCCAGCCGTCTGAGGTCAGAGCAACAGCGGGTGCTGCTGACACTGCCGTCTCTAATTTTGCTTTTGTCTCCTTGTACAAAGCAGGAACTGCGATATCGGTGAAATGGGTTCGTGAAGGAATACTGTAACGGGGCTCAAGTACTCTCAGCATTTCCCGAAACCCGGTGTTTTCTACAACAGAAAAGGGTCGCATGTCGACAGCAATAAAAGTAGCAATTGCCCTGTCGATTTCTTTTGCCCTCTTAGAATCATGTGCTAACGGCTGTCTAAATGACTCTGGCAAAGTGTGTAGCATGTGTGTTTGTTGTTGTTTTTGGCTGCCTTCACTCGTCTTTGCACTAGGGTGATGTCGGCGTAAATGTGCATTCATATTTGTTGTTGCCACCGATGTAATTAACCATGGCGTGGCACATCCGACATACTGTTGTAGTTTTGTGCACAACGCGCTTACCATCAGGGTCATACTTCACACGAAAGCCAAAAAAGTTCCAAACGCCAGATTTCAATGACTGTGGAGGAGGTTCAACTTCGGGAGGCATTAAGGCAGTTGCCATGTTGCAATGAGCTTAGCTTCTGTCTCGCTAGCTTGATTGAATGCATGTGGGTGGCACTCAGTGGATCTGTGCTCGACAGTGCAGCCTAGGCGGAGTAGTCGAACGCAGATTCACTGAGCGCTCAACACAGACAGCATCGTCAGAAGAAAAGTTGATAAAATAAATTAAAAAATTGTTCGATACACATGCGTACCGAACCGAAAGCACTGTATCGAACGGTTCAATATCGATACGAGTATCGTTGCACCCCTAATATTCACCCATCACTCATTAACCTTCTGATACACGGTGTTCCATTAAAGTGTAGTTTTATTATGAAGTGCATCATTTTGATCTTGATGTTTGTTTTTCTCTCTTTAGAGGATGTTATTCCTAACATGGAGACAGCACGCAGGCCGGCTAATGGACGCAAAGTCCTCGACATTGAGGTGTACTCCAGCCGCTCCAAGGTCTACGTGGCAGTAGATGGCACCACGGTGGGTGATTAACTGGTTAACTGGCTGATGCCTACTGACAGGTTACTTGAGACATCCTGCTTTAATACTCAAAGGGGCTTAGCTAATATAACAGACTCACACAACAACAGAGGGTTTGGTCTCACTAACTTTCCAGGTGCCTGAAGACAACAACAATCTTACTCAGACCAAGTAAGCTGCTGCTTGGGCCTCTCACCATCGCAGTTTTCAAGACAATCTATACATCCTAGACTAATCTTTCCTCCCACTAACCTTCATTTTGTTGTTAGGTTTTCAGTTGAATTCGATTTTGTCAAGGGAAATATTGGTAATGCAAGGTGTTTAGATTTTGGCTTTTTAATGTCATTGAACTCATGTTCAAAATGGTAATAATCCTTTATAATGAATTTGGTTAATGATAGACACAAAGCGTCAGACTGTTTCTTCTGGCCGAGCATTCACATGCCACATTTCTCACAGAATTATATTGTATTTAATAAATAATACCATGTACAGCAACAACAATACAAATTAGTCTCCAGTAAGTTTCTCATCACGTGGATAACTTTACCATCTTAGACTGCCACTGGCAATGAAGTCAGTGTGTCAGACACTAATAAGATTAGTGTCTGACACACTTGGCTCAGTAAAAATATTGTTTTTCTTTATTTTACTTGTTCCTGCAGGTGCTGGAAGATGACATGCGAGAACAAGGCAGAGGGATCCATGTGATAGTTCTCAACCAAGCAACTGTGAGCATGTGCTGCTTATTCTTCATATCATGACGCATGTCTTTCCACTGGCAACTCATATGTAAATATAACAAACTGCAATTACGGTACATACTAGAGGTAGGAGGAAAAAATGGATGCATCATATTATGATTTTTTGCTAATTGTGTTTCACTGTTTTTATAGCTGTATTTATCACAATACAAACAACGTTGAAGTTAAACTTATCAAATGTCAGTAGTAGATTTTTTTTTTTTTAGCAATTTCAGATTTTTCAGTAAGTGTGTGTGTGTGTGTGTGTGTGTGTGTGTGTGTGTCACAGGGTCATGTGATGGCCAAGAGGATATTTGACACCTACTCTCCCCATGAGGATGAAGCCATGATCCTGTTCCTCAATATGGTGACTCGTGGTCGAATCCTCATCTTTACCATAAAGGTCAGGAGCTTCTAACTATCTGAGGAGTGAAGGGGATATTCATGTTCCAGTCATAAACCATACCTGTAACTGTGTTTTTTGGGGGCTTATTTGTCCTGCAGGATGAGGGCACATTCCACTTGAAAGATGCTGCTAAGAACCTGCTCAAGAGTCTGGGCAGCCAGGTGTCCCTCAATCTGAGCTGGAGAGACATGTGGACTCTAGTGGTGAAGAAAGGAGGTAGAAAAGCAGACCTTCATTTTTAACAATGACATTGAGGACAGCCATTATACAGGAAGAGCTTCACTAAATCGATCAGTCACAAAACATCTGAGGAGCTGGGGAGAATTATGATTGGTTGTTTAGAAACATTAAGAAGATTTGATTATGAGATTTCACAAAGTCAGCCCAAAGTGCACCATTTTATCGTGGATTGACATATGAGTTTTATTTTATTTTTATTTTTTTTTAACTAGAATCAGCCTAGATTGTTTTCAGGGCCACTAGAACTTTACTGTGTATGACTGAAAGAAAGACTTTTTTTGTTCTACATATTCACATTTGTGTCTTGACCTTTGTGCTTGAGGTGTTGTCACTAATGGCTAAACACTTTTTCTTAGGCTGAAATTAATCATCTTTGATTTACAAGAAACAAAACAGATGGATATATTGTCTGTGCAGTTTTTCATCACTATTTTCTACATAAACTTGGATTTTGTTGAGAAGTTATCAGTATAAACCATAAATAAGGCATCTTTGATCAAATAAATCAGTCAGTAGGGGGGAAGAGACAAAAGGAAAAACAAGAGTTTATACTTGCCCTGAAATTACCTCTCTTGACTTGATGTTGTTTTTGTGTTCAGGTCAGGTTTATGGAGAGAAGCATTCAAAGTCTCCAGCTCTGTCTACCTGGGGAGACCCAGTGCTGCTCAAGACTGAAGTGCAACTTACTGCCTCTGAAGGTAAGAGCCAGTTTTAGCATGCTTGACAAAGGGTGAAATATTTAAACTTGATTCCCCTCTCGTGCACAAAATGTTATAAAAAAACGAAAAGACTTGTAGCTTTTTTTTATGAATAATCTTTTGAAAGTGCGATGACATGCAGTAAAAGTTGGGTCCTTGAGAAAAAAGTCAAAGTTGGGGATTTGCTTCTCCTTATATTAAGATGTTTTAGTCCCGGCGGTGTAGGGACCAGATGGGTTAAAAGTTTGAGACAAAGACTGTATATGAATGATGGTTGAATTCACCGGTAGTTTTGGATTTCACATTTTGTAGGTTTAGCATGAGCATTTTGGCCACAGTTGGGGAAACTGTAAAATGTAAATTTAAAAAAAGATGATGATTTGAAGGTCTCAAACACATTTTATGCACAAAATAACACAAATGTTAAAACTGAGAAAAAATATTAGTTCAAACCAGTTGCTGAACTTTGGGGAGAGGAAAGTTGCTCATTCTTGTTTGATACAAGAGCCGAGCTGCTCAAAAGTCTTGTGTCATCTTTGTTGTATTTTTCATTTCATCATGTGTCAAATATTTTTAACTAATTAAAGGTCTCGGCTCCAGGCAGGCCAGTTCAACACCTATAATTCTGACCAATGTATTTTGCGGTTTAGCATTGTCTTGCTGAAATAGGCCTCACATGGAAAA
Organism: Aulonocara sp. 'chitande type north' Nkhata Bay; assembly: GCF_057382095.1. Taxonomy (NCBI): domain Eukaryota; kingdom Metazoa; phylum Chordata; class Actinopteri; order Cichliformes; family Cichlidae; genus Aulonocara; species Aulonocara sp. 'chitande type north' Nkhata Bay. The sequence goes on from NC_141360.1 coordinate 15,860,802, forward strand.
AAACTTGTTCTCTTTGAGAGCATATGTTGCTCTAAAAGCTGTGTACACATTTTAGCATTAATAGCGCCTTTTCAGATGTGCAAGTTGCCAGTTCTAATGCACCCATCTATATACCATCAGAGATGCAGGCTTTTGGACTGAGTGCTGATAACAAGCAGGATGGTCCCAGTTCTTTTTAATCCAGAGAATGCAACGGCAGCCATGTTTGCAAATAATAATTTAACATTTGGATTTGTCTGACAAGAGAATAGTTTCCCACTCTGCCTCAGTCATTTTACGTGAGCTTTGGCTCAGAGCAGAACACAGCATTCCTGGATCATGTTCATATACATCTTCCTCTTTTGCATGATAGAGCTTTAAGCTGTATTTATGGATGACACAGATGCAAGTTTGCCTCTCAAACATGTTCTTTTCAGTCATGTTGCTGGCCTGTTGACAGTTAACCTAATGTATTGCAACATGTTCCGCCTGCTCTATCTTTTTAGTATTATTTACTTCTTCAGCCTTTTTCCCCACCCCAACTTTTTTGGTGATATAGAAATCGGAATACTTTATGAATCGTCTGTGAAGGTTCTCAGTCATCCAGGTCATCGTAGTCAAAGGAGCTTGCAAAGAAAAGCGTCTGGACTTCTTTAAGTTGCTTGAAGACGTTTCACCTCTCATCCGAGAAGCTTCTTCAGTTCTAAGGTCAAATGGTGGAGAGTCCCAGATATAAACCTAGTGGGAGAAACCCCCCACAGAGGGACAAAAGGACCCCCTGATGATCCTCTAATCGCCTGAGCCAAGGTGTGAAACTGGGTGTGGGTCCCAATCAGCCAGAGTTTCGGGTGTGTTCATTGGCTCAACTCTGGCTGATTGGGACCCACACCCAGTTTCACACCTTGGCTCAGGCGATTAGAGGATCATCAGGGGGTCCTTTTGTCCCTCTGTGGGGGGTTTCTCCCACTAGGTTTATATCTGGGACTCTCCACCATTTGACCTTAGAACTGAAGAAGCTTCTCGGATGAGAGGTGAAACGTCTTCAAGCAACTTAAAGAAGTCCAGACGCTTTTCTTTGCAAGCTCCTTTGACTTTATGAACCCATAAGAGAATAAAGTTCAAAATAATTTTATATGTTACAAAAAACTGTAAAATAATTTGGGATGTGTTCTTATGTTCTGCAGAGGCAGAGTGCCACTGGGCAGACACGGAGCTGAACAGGAGGAGGAAACTCTTCTGCAGCAAGGTGGAAGGATACGGCAGCATCTGCAGCTGCAAAGATCCGGCACCCGTAGAGTTTAATCCTGACCCTGTAAGACATGTAACAGACACGACGCTTTAGTTTCACCATGTTTTTCCTGCGTGGGGAAGCACAGGAATGCCAAGCTGTAAGGAGGGAGTAATGTCCTTGCATCAGTCAATGATATTTATTTATTTTGCTATAATTTGTATGGTTTTTTTGGTCTTGGATGAAGACAGAATCCCACAGAAGTGAGAGTAGCATTTGAGCGAGTAGTAAGGCACTGAGCACACTTGCTCGTATGTTTGAGTATGCTCAACTTCACTGTCTCGATGATACTTCCTGTGCTGCTCTGTAGTGAGCCCAGGATTTTGGCGTTAGTGCTCTTCAGGCTCAGTTAGAGTGACCCTCCAGTTTGCAATGGATCTCCACAACAGAACAGAACACACTGTCATCATCTGCAGTCCAAAATGGTGGAGCTGGAATTTGTCTGAGCATGTTGCGAGGGACTCAAGACAGTTGAATGACATAAGGGGCCTCCATCCGACAAACAAGCCCGAAGGATGCCACAGAACAGGAAGGACTGAGTTAGCTTAGAGTCCAGTAGTAAAACAACCACTTCTTAGACAGATGGAAAAATAAAGGTAAATTGACGAATTTACCTGGCCAGCTGTCCGAATACATGAGGCTGTATAGTCTATGTAAAGTGTCATTGTTAAAATGCTCATATACTTGGATTTAAGTAGTCAGGTGTATGCTTTACCGATTCTTGTCTTCTTGTCCACTAATTTGAGTTTCTTGTGTGCAAGTATAGATTCAGTATGATCACATTTTTACTGTTTCGTCATTGCAGCTCCCCATCAATAATGTTTTCAATGTCCCAGTGGCCGTTATTGCAGGAAACAGACCTAACTATCTCTACCGGTAAGATCTGAAAAATACTCTTCTGTCATACAAGGAAGTAATAAATCTCTGTCAAAATATAACTAAGTGTTTGGCTTTTTGTTGTTGTTTAGTATGCTGAGGTCACTTCTTTCAGCCCATGGTGTTAACCCACAGATGATCACAGTCTTCATTGATGGATATTATGAGGTACCTTCATTATTATTATTGTTATTATTATTATTATTATTTGTTTATGTATGTATGTATTTATTTATTTTGATTGCTGCAGTTTACTTCTGCCAGTGATTGGGGTGTACCTTTGCTGGTGTTAGGTCATGTGACTATCAAAGTCATACAATTTTAAGATCTTAATCAACACATCATATTTCAATACCTTATTTTAAACAAATACAACAACCATAATTTTATTTGCAGAAGTCTTTATAGATAGTTTAGGTATCTATATATCTTTTTACTTGTCAGAGACTTTGAAGTTATTGATAACTTTTTACACCTTGGCTGTAAGAGGCTGATGCGGATTTGGTGTTAACCTGCCGGGCAGGCAGCGTTGGCACCGAAGTTGTGAACGCGATAACTCAAGTAACTCGTAGGAATTTGAAATTGATAATATTGGTGCTCCTAATAAAAATGTTGGATGAGTTTGAATCTCAGTGACCTCAACCTCAAGGTCAGAGGTCAAGTTTTTTTAGAAAGCCTTGTGAATGCAATAACTTGAAAACAAGGCTTTTGAAATTGATACTATCTCTAGGAGACGAAGGGGTACCACTGACCACTGCCCCCCAATTTTAAATTTTTTTAAATTTTTTATTGGGAGTCTGTTTGACTTATAACGATCACGTGTGTTTTACCAAATGAATGAACTGAATCTATAAATTATCTTGTTAAATGTTAAAAAAACTAATTAATCTCTACAGTGTATCCTCGTCATAATTACCACGAGAGTAGGATTAAACTGCATCCTTTGTGAGATTAAAAGAATTTAAACTAGAACTACAGAAATCTGTTTTTTGGATGTTTTTGTGTTTTCTCTTTAGGTTTCTATTTCTTTTAGAAACAGAATTGTCATTTCAGGTTATACTCACCACCTCAGTGGATTTTGTTCAGGGAAACAGTTTGCAAATTATTAAAGAATCTTTTTGTAGCTCTCAAACATCTGCCTTTTTGACTCAGGAGCCAATGGATGTTGTTGACCTGTTTGGACTGAAGGGAGTTCAACACACACCTATCAGCATCAAGAATGCCAGAGTGTCTCAGGTAAGCAACAGCTTCTCATTCAAGGGTTAACACATAATTCAGAGCAGTACAAGCATAGATTTTAAAGAACCAATGTTTCCTTTACAGAAACGTTGAGCAGTGTTGTTATTAAATTATTCTTTGTTACTGTGAAACTCAAACATCTCTTTCCTCAATCACAGCACTACAAAGCGAGTCTGACAGCAACCTTCAATCTTCACCCAGTAAGGACCAACATCAAACACTCAGCTGTATCATGTTAATGCAGTTTGTTATAACTCTTATTTGAATTTTTCATCTTTTATAATAAGTGCATTGTACAGCCTCAATTTTACATTGCACTTCAGCATTTCTTTAATTAAGAAAAAAAATCATTTGGCACGTCCAAACAGAGGTTTCACAGTGCACACTCAGTTGCTCCAATTCATTTGTTTCTCTGACCATCATAACTAACCTGCAACTTAACCAGAGGTAAACCCTCTAACATAAGTCTGAATTGTAACTGTATACATATAAATTTCTGCTTCCACTCAATATTAATGAGACTTCTGAAACTCTTACTGTCAACACTGACATTATGATTTTATGCAGTGAACTCTGTGAATGCACTGTGGGTGTTTTAGTGTGTGCAGTTGCCTGGGGTAGAGTCTGTATGCACCATATGTATGCGCTCATTAGAGTTTGTTGTGTCTGTTTTATCTTTTCCCAGGATGCTAATTATGCCATTGTACTAGAAGAAGATCTTGATATATCCATTGACTTCTTCAGGTATTTCTTCCAGTCTACATTACCACTACTAAAAGCAGCCAGATGTCCATGTTAGTTCCAGAAAAGGGCTCTTACTGATTGATATCTAGTCACTCTCTACTGACAACTTTTTATGCAGCTGCTGTTTTTGGTTCTTAACCTGGTAGTCTCATTCTGTTAGACTCTACTCATGCTTATGCTTATGGAAGCTGTGCTAAAAATTCTCCATTATTTCAGAGCAAAGTCCCTTTAAATTGATTTTACATTTAATGTTATTGTGAAGTTTATTTAATTGCTTATGTATTACTTAATTACTTCAGTGTAGTAAGCTGTAAATGCTTTAAACTGCTGTTAAAAGTTCAAAATGTACGCCCCTTACACTTTTTCTTGCTTGGCTGATTGGTGACTCCCCCCTTGTATTGTCCTGAGCAGCCTGGAGATCAGGCTGGCTGGATGATGATTAGAATGAAGAATAGGCCTAAACAGAAGTTCACGGTATTCCACCATCTTGAATTCCCCCCCCCCCCCCCCCCCCCCCACACACACACACACACACACACACACACACACACACACACACACACACACTCTCAGTGCCACACCCGCCAAGGAACAGACTCTGATTATTGGTGATTCAGCAACCATAATAGATTGTCTTCCAGGGGAAGATATCATACGGGATATCATAGTGTGGCTCAAGCACGTTCATCATAGTTTAAACCCCTTGTTTTGCACAAGGGAATACGGCCTCCCGTCTGCAGCTAAACACTCCAGTAGCTTTTGTAATAGCTTTAGCCCGGTCGGATTGGGCGGCAAAGGGCTGCTTAAATACCGCAAACTCCTCTGCTCCTCCACTTGGACCGCTAGCGCCGGCCATAACTATCGCTTGACAGACCCACCACGCGCACCATACACATACCTTTTTTCCTCCTTTTTCGGAATAACGTGCGTGCCGAACCGTGGAGTGGGTTCGGATTACGGATCAACCGTGATCCGTTGCACCACTACATCTCTCTGTATAATTTGTGATCTCTGAGCTTCTGTACTGAGACGTTATTAAAATTACAGTAAAAACTGACAGTCCTACACTTGTATCTTCGTCCTGGCTGCAGCGGCAGTGAAAGAACGCACCAAGGTGCACGACCGGTCAAAACGACATCAAACCAGCAACTTGCACCAGTACTCTAGTACTTCCATATGGGAGGGTGGGGATGTGAAGCAGAATCACGTCATAAGACACTTCAGGCCCATTGAATAGAACTCTGTATTTTCATTTTTAACCTTGGAGATGAACTCACAGTGCACTTTCTTGTGAAGGTTGCTTGTTTCAGTCCTCTCATAACAAAGCCACCTTTGGGTTTGAATGTAGGCACACATTAAAACTGGTGCTCAATCTCTTTCTCCAAGAGAAAGAGAGCTTGTGCATTAAATGAGATGCTTACTCTTAAGGACCCAAATGTATGCTAGGAATATGTGTCCAAACTGTGTGCTGTTGCTTTTGCAGCAAGCTGTGGTTTATAGTTAGCCACAATTTAATTAAGAAATGATGAGGAGAGAAAGTGGAAATACATCTTTATTTTTTTGTTAAAGGAACTTTCTGCATAGCATCCTCAGCTCTTCTGTGAAATTTTTAAAGATGTTTTTGATTCTATAATGTCAGCTGAGACGGCCCTTTAACACGCTGACCTGCAAGATTCACCACCAGATGGCAGTAGAGGGCAGTGATAATAATGCTCTGCTCTGTTAGAACCTCTAGCCTTCCTTTGTTGGACAGGCTGTGCTTTGAACTGTGTGTTTGCTGCTGTGAAAGCTCCAGCTTCCCTCCTGGGCTGACCAATCTGTTTGAAGCTCTGACTTCAATAGTGGAGAAGAACTTGCGGCCATCATCTGTGTTTGCGCCAGTTTGCTTTTGAGCTTCAAGCTTTCAGTTAGAGAGCAGTGAAATTAAAGCTTGGTTCTATTGACAAAAACAAGCCTGTTATTTCTTCTTTATGTCCAATAGTTGTAGTTTCTTGAAGGAATATCTACAAGTCCAGTTCAGAAGCTCCCCGTGTCAGCTGTCAATCACAGTGAACACTTGCTATGAAAGGTCTGGTAGAAAAGCTCAGTGTAATCTGTTGAAGTACCAGAACAATGTTCCTGTTCAGTGATCAGACGTCTGTATGTTCGGGTCTTCTGTTTAGATCAAAGTTTTCTTCATGTTTTTTTGTTTTGTTTTTTTTCTAAAATCATAACTGCAAACTAGACCCCTTTTTATATTCAGTCTATTGTCAGAAAACGGTTACATTATCAATATTTTCTGTTTCTGTAGCTTTCTGAGTCAGACCATCCACCTGCTGGATGAGGATGACAGCCTGTACTGTATTTCAGCCTGGAACGACCAGGTGAGTGCTGACTATCATCTGTATTCCTTATTTTCACACTTAAGTGACTTCACTATTTGACTTCTCTAAGCCTGCTTTTCATGAACATTGTCCCGCCAGTCTTTGTTATGTAGATGATAACACTCCCCTATATGTGGTGTTGATCAGGGCTATGAGCACACAGCAGAGGACCCGGCCCTGCTCTACAGGGTGGAGAGTATGCCCGGCCTGGGCTGGGTGCTGAAGAAAAGCCTCTACAAAGATGAGCTGGAGCCAAAATGGCCTACACCCGAAAAGGTGCTTGAAGTTGTCTTTTCTTTTGTTGTGATATTTATCACCGATTGATTCTTCCAGTGGTCATAAATAGATATGTGAAGTGAATAATCTTCAATAACTTTTAATTATAAATAAAGTTTGTCATTTAGAAAAGTGATTAAAAGGAGCTGCATGAAAGGATTTTTAATATATTGTGTTGTTGATTTTATTGTCATGTTGTAATTCTAAAAATCTTGAATAATATCTATGTAGCCCTTAAAAAGAATAGTGTCTAGCTGACAAGTAAAAACAAATGCAGGAACACGCTGTGCATGCATGTGAGGCCGTGGCGAAAAGATCGTGACTAAGTGCGTGCCTGCGCTCTTTCTGGCTTGTAGCTGTGGGACTGGGACATGTGGATGCGAATGCCAGAGCAGAGGAAAGGCCGAGAGTGTATCATCCCTGATGTATCCCGCTCCTACCACTTTGGTATCATCGGCCTCAACATGAATGGCTATTTTCACGTAAGATCTGAAAGGAAAATGCTTTTTGTTATCAGCTTTTCATTTGTGTATTCCTGACACAAAGCGACAGGTCTGAAGGCAGCACTAGAGCAGTTAAGTCAGCTGTATCTTTTTAGCCCGCTGTTAAAGATTGCTGTTTTTGTCTTATCGTGTCACATAGGAGGTATATTTCAAAAAGCACAAGTTCAACACTGTTCCCAATGTACAGCTGAAGAACGTGGGCAGGTGTGTACAGCCATGTGATTAAATGCTATTGTTTTTTTGTAAGTAATCTGGCTACATGGTGACAGACTTGGTTTTAATTGGTCTTCACAGCTTGAAGAAAGATGCTTATGAAGTTGAGATCCAGAACCTGCTGAAGTGAGTACAAACTCTGGCATCACTCAGCGTGTTTGCTTATGGTTGTTGTAAACCACAAAAAGTAAATTTTGTGTGTGTGTGTGTGTGTGTGATATTCCAGAGAGGCAGAGGTGCTAGACCACACCAAAAACCCATGTGAGGACTCATTCCTACCTGACTCTGAGGGGAAGATCTACATCATGTTCATTAAGATGGAGTCTGAAACAGACACATCCACTTGGACTGAGCTTGCCAAGGTGGTCATATTTACATAAGTGGTCTTGCTTGTGATTTTTACAGGCAGTGATTTAAGCCCTAATAAATTCAATCATGTCTCTTGTTTAGTGCCTGCACGTTTGGGATCTAGATGTTCGGGGATACCACAGAGGTCTATGGCGGCTCTTCAGAAAAAGGAACCATGTGTTGGTCGTGGCTGTTCCGATCTCCCCGTACTCGTAAGTAACTCTCAGATTATATGTAGCCCATACCTGTAATCTTTCTGGGAAAACAAGAAAGTCAGAGATAGAGACATGGAAATCATATGACCATTATCTGATGGTTTACAGCAGTTGCACCCTAAAGCAGTGTGAAACAAGATGAAACATTTTCACAGCCCTAAGAGGAAACCGTAAAAGATCCTGTTTATTACCTAAGAGCAGCTTCTGTTTGTTAGAGCAGCAGGTTCTGTGTGACGGCCTGTAAATGCAGAACAGAAAATGGAGATGGAGAGGGATGCAAACAGCAGAGATGTGGCCTGGTTGTTACATGAATAATTCAGGGTTTTCAACACAGTGGAAACACAGGCAAACAATGACCTTGTACGTGACAGGAAAGGGAGAAAGGAAAAGTTTCAGGTACTTTGAATAGATAAAGGGCTATGCAAATAACTTATGCAATCTAAACAAAATATTGTCTCTGTTTGCTGCCTGCCTATGAAATCAGGCAGTCAGTCTGCTATCACCTGCAGTCTTCTGTTGGAATGGATGTATTCAGGTCCAGGTCTCAAGTGTTTGGCAGTCCAGCACACATTCTGTTACACAGTTGGTATTTAGCTTTGAAATGCTTAGAAGGTGCATTCTCCTAATATGTAGGCTAAAGTTTTAGCCCTATTGTTGATATTTTGGTGAGATGCTGCATCTTTCACTTGTTTATAGTTAGATTGATTCTCATAGCAACACAAGGAGCAGATTTATTAATTGTAAACATGATTAAGTGAAGGATCTAAGAGTTCATGTGGGAGGTACTGGTTACAACTGGTGCTTTTAATGAGAAGAGCATTTCAGGAAGGCAGACTATTGAAACACTCCTGAGTACCCTGGCTCATTTCTTTTAAAGAGGTACCTTGTTGGAGGGGAGGGAATAATTCATAAATAATTAATTAGCACCAATATTTGAAGAAAATGTTTGATTTCCTTCCATTGCCCATAAACTTAATTTATATAATTATATAAAGGTTATATAAACTCCACCTCAAGACATGATGTGAATACGATAGGATACAAAGAAGCAAAGTCACTCCTGCTGCACTGTGCCAGTCATCAGAGGGAGAAAGGGAATTTATTTCAAAAGTAATATGATAACTCCTGTGATTGTTTACACTTCCTTTCTTCAACCATCCAATTGTTTTTGTTTTATAAAACTTTATTTCAGTAAAATAACTTTAAGCCCTTTAACAGAATCTCTAGTTGGAGTGAGAATTTTTACCCTGTTTTTGCATTAATTACTGATTTACTGATAATGTTTCCTATCAATATATGTTTTCTTTGTTAGTGACCACAAGAGACAAAAATCACCATGGTTGATTAATCTGCTTCAGATTCACAACAACCAGAACAGCCAACTACAGTTGCATTCTTAAAGTCTTTTGCTTTTAATTCTCATTTTAATAACCATCTTGGGTAAATTCACACCAGATAAAAAAAACAATTTGCCTTAATTCACTTGTATTTCTGTGTAGGTTCTCTGATCTCTGCTTAATGTTATCATCGCTCCACTTCCTTTTTTGTAACCTCATGTGTACTCTCTTATTTTATTCTGATCAGTGTGAGGAAACCAGCGAATGTCACTCCCATTCATTTAGAGCCTCCTCCTAAAGAAGAGGGAGCACCGGTGGAGCAGATGTAGATCTGATGTTACACACACACACACACACACACACACACACACACACACACACACACACACAAACAGAGACTTCAACAAGCCCTGGCCTTAACACTACTACTTCTCTCCATCAACGAACATTAATAATCCAGCCTGGGGCCCAGAGCTACAGGTCTGTCTTGGGTACAAGAGGATACCTGGGACACAGAGTCTATTTTTTATGTTGGAGGAAGAATTAACACTACAAACAGCACTGGTGAGTCCGTCCAGCAGTGATGGTAAAACTAGTTATAGTTAATTGTGATTGTTCAACCACAACAGTGTACAGCTGCCAACAGCTGTGTCTTTTTGTGGATCGATCACTAAGCTACATCTTTGACAGAACAGTACAACTGACATAAACACACTGACCTGAAAGAAGGCAGTGCTCCTTATAGTTTGGTATTTTAACTACTGAGTGTTTGTCCATTTTTGTACATACATTTTAACGAATCTCTATTTATTTTACATCTGTCAAAAGTTAGTGTTTTTTTCTAAATAAGAAAATCCACTTTGATCAAGTTCAATGCATTTTTAAGAGTCTGACTTTTACAATGAAAAAATGTAAGTGTGTGTGTGTGTGTAAAATCTAAAGGTTGGCATTTTTCTCAGCATTAGATATCGAGTGTAAAAGCCCCATGGGTTTGTACCGTTATTGACTGTATAGATCACTTGCCTCGGATTAGTCTTGATGATGTAATCCGAAAGGTGGCTGAGAGACAAAAACCTGAAAAGTCATACTTTTAACATGTGCTGCATCTGAAACCAGAGAAATTGCAAATGCTGTGATGTTAATGTGTGCTCACCTACAAAATGATGCACATTGAACAAATCACTTTAAATTCGGGCAGTTTTTTTGTTTGTTTGTTTGTTTTAAGTAAATTAACCTTTTTCTATGTAATTATCTGTTTCTGGCATAGTTCACTACTGGCTTTTGCTCTGTCAGGGGAAAAAAAAGCACGTGGCCCTTCCAGTACCAACAAGTAATAATTGACACAGGAACTGAAAATCATAATTAACAATCATTAGGAACGAAACCTTTTTGTTGTGTACCCCAAAAAAGGAGGAAAATCCGTGTCTAGGATCAGATCTAAATATGCAAACGTGTGCTAAACAAACAGTTCAGGATATTTGTATCCTAGCACAGCATTTACGTGTGTACGCATTTTTTTTGTTGTTGTTTTGTTTTGCTTTTTCCTGAAGCAGACGCACTTTTTTTCTGTGCTTGCTGCTGTTTTTGATATACAAGAGACAGCGGCAGCTGCATAAGGTGCTGAACGTTCAGTTGCTTCTTTGTTTCCTGATTGAACAGTGTTCAACTACTGAAGCTACTAAAACTGAGCTCAACACTGTTACTTTTCACACAGCCATCCAGTCACGTAGGAGAAGGGCTCAGATAACAAGAACACCTGGTATAAACACTAAAGAACCGAGTCAATTTCTCTGCTTGTACCAAATGAAATCCCCAAACTAGCACTTTAGTCATATATTAATTAGATCATTGTGGGTCAGACATCACAGCAGGCAGGTACTTGCAACCAGCTACTTCCTGGAAGCAGCATGTGTTAAAAATGTATTTTTTCCCCCTCCTAATTTCTTAGTGTGCGTATAAATTTTGGTCTCTCTCAACCATCCTGGAGGCCAGAGGCTCCACCACTTCCATCCACTGAAGGTAGCAATGTGAAAAGAGTACTAAATCTTCGTTACATATATTTATCTGAGTTTCTAATTGCAGTGTTCTTCATTTTTAAGAGTAGTAAATACGTGAGAAGATTTATTTGATAATCTCACTGGCTGCATTCAATGCCCTGAGATGCAGCTGAGAGAGAGAGAGTGTGTGTGCGTGTGAGAGAGAGAGAGAGAGAGAGAGCGCGATTTCTCTTGTAAAGCTTTTCTAACTGGTGGTCAAATAGAAACCCAACCCTTTAAGAAAATGTTATTCTTTATGGTAAGACATGCAAAAGCAAACAAAGTATTATCTGCTTATGGATACATTTATTTTGAAAGTCACACTATAGAACTGTCTAAGCATTTATTCACTCTGTACTGGTCATGTTATCATTTCAAACAACTGTTATGGATGTTTCAGGCAATTTAAAAATGAAAAGATAATTGAAATATTTGTTCCAATTGAGGTCTAAAAACACTGACTTTTAATCCAGATGTTGATATTCTGCCAGATGTTTTAAAAGAACGTGGAGTTTTCAACCATGTTAACAGAGAGGTGTGAGTGTGAGGAAGAGATACTGGACATGTTCTTACCAGCTGATGTAAGAACGCATTAACCAAATGAGTGTGAATTTTAATTCTGTTAGTATTTGCAGTTATTTGATTGGAAGGTGTTTACCTGTCAGAATGAACCACTGACGTTGGGGCTAAGTTTAAGTCCTAGTGTGTTTCTCTGGTTTCAGATCTCTGCAAATTGTCTTTTTTCCCCCTCTGGTTTGTTCTTTCATTTCACTTTGTGGTGTTCCTGCTTTTCTGGGTTTCAAAGGTTAAATTAAATTGAATCATTGTTTCAATAGCAATACAGTTGATTTAATACTGTGGCAGGATTCTGAAAATACTGGAAAGCGCTTCGTATGAGTGACAGAGGAGGATTTGTGGACTTGAATGCAGTTTGACATGTATGAGTTTCTTTTATCTTGGAGATGAATAAAGATTTTTTTTTAAACTCACTCTCATGCTTTTTTGCTTTTCTTTTTTCCCCCCCTCAAGGCTGTACTGTACAATATTTTAATAATTCAGAAATAAAGATTTATTGTGTGTATAATATTCATGGAATAAACCAGAAGCTCTTGTTGTTCTGAGAGTGTGTGTGGGAGAGAAGAGAGCTGCCTTCAGATTTCCCATGAGAGGCATGCAAAGGAACTGGGAGGCAAAAACCACATAGGGAAATGTATGCAAATCCTCAGGACTCGGTGGATTTCTGTATTCATTGTGGCTGACCAAGGATGAGTGCGGCTTCCTATCCTTTGAGGTCCAACTTTTGCAGCTAAACTGTTTGTTTTTGGTGATTAACCCCACTGACATCAGTCTTTTCTTTTGTTCAAGGAGAGCCACATGTTATGATGCATGTATGTGTGTGGAGGCAGACTTCTAGAGGCGTTTTAAATTCTACTTTATATTTAAGCCAGCAATCAAAATGAAACTGATCTGAGGCTTTACACTCATCAGAGTTTGGCTTGTAGATGCTGCAGAGGACATGCATCTCTTTAAAGGACCATTGTTCAACATTGTGAAATTTTTTGAAACACTGAGATTATTTGGGCATGACAAGGGGGATCTGAATTGAATTGCATGTCAGTGATAGTATTCTTTAATCTTTCATTTATTATTATTATTGTTATTATTATTATTATTTTCAAATGACTTTGTAACAAAAGCAAAAGAAAAGGATCTTCACCCGTGGTCTCAGATCAGTTAGATGTTAAACTTTGAAATGGTGCAGATGAGGGGGTTCTGTGGGAACAAGAGCAGTTGCAGAGATGAATGGAAATTCTCTGTGCATTCATCATTATGAGTGACATGTTTCATAGCATACAAATACATTTTGTTCATGCATCATCTAAATTATAGATTAGTGTGCCTGCTGAAAATTTAAGGGTCTCCTCACTCTCACTTCACTACACAACTGCAGCCATGACAGAAGGAACTCAATCAATTTATACAGAACTCTACAACTTGTAGTATAACTGTGTAATAAATATAACATGATCTCATTTGATCAAATATCTTACATGCTGTTCCTTTTTCATTTGAAAGTCAGCCATGTCTGTACTTCTTGCTGTTATTTTTTGGTTATAAATGACTGTTTGAACAAGGCTAATGGATAATGTTTGAAAGCATTAATTCAAGAGCAGTGAATAAACAGTTGAAATTAAAATAGAGAAAAAATGTCTTAAAAAGGTAAAAATATTAAGTTGCAATATTACAATAATACAGAGAAAACATAAACATTCAGACTACGCCGTCATCTAGAAATTTGATTCTGGATTTAACAGGGACCCAGTGAGAAGAAGCCAAAAAGTTACATCAGTGCTCTGCAGCATTTTGGATCAGCTGAAGGCTTGAATTTAGAAGCAGGACATTAATGATCATCTTTGTCCTTAAGACATTCCTGTAGTTTAAATAATTGGTGCGTGTTATGTGGTTTCATGAACAATTCAAGCTGCATATGTCATCCACATTCTTGTGTTGTGGCATTGTTATGCAAGGCCTTCTAATTATACTCCATAGAGGAATCATATATAATGCAAATGGTATTGGTCCTATCTAAAAATCCTTTTTAAAAAAAACCATTTATTGTAAATTCCAGTACTTTAGATTTTCATTTTCATCGTCAATATGATGTCATGTCCGCCATTTACGTTTCTTTCACATCACATTTAGCATATGTCACCTGAAGCAATTTGTTTCCACAGCAGACTTTTGTTCAACTCTCCACTAAATATGGGTAAATATGGGTAAAGGTTTTTGTTAGTTAAACTAAATCATTTTGTTCTGGGTGCTCGCTGACTGAACCTCTTCAGCTCACAGTTTTTCGTTTGCTTCTACCTTTAGGTCCTTATACTGAGTTGACTTTCTGACTTTTGTTGCAGATCTGAAACTGTGGCCACTAAATGTGGATATTAAAAAAAAAGCAAAACCCAAAAGGTGTTGAAAAAAATAACCCAACACTGAAACATATTCAACAAATGTTTGAAATATTTTATTTTATACATACATTCTTTTTGAAAAGGCAACATTGAAAACCAAGGATGATATTGGTAAAAGTGTACTACTTCTAACAGAAACTTATATATGATGTTTTCTTTACATAATAAATATGACTTTATAGCTAATTATTGCATAAAAAGAATAAGAGTGATGTTAATATAGATTTGATTTTTAATTAAATTATCTGTCACTCCCAAAATGTTCTCTGTGAAGACCTCTCAGCTATCTTCGTTATCCAGGTGGCAGTACAAATTAATGGATACCAATATGGCAGCAATCTGGAGAAACAAAAGTGTAAGAGTCCAAACAGAATGACATAAACAGGTTTTGAATGCATCCTTAAGCTTTGCATGAGTTTTTACCTCCAGTAATCCAATTCCTGCAGCAGTGCCTCCCATGGTGCTAGCGTTCTCTTTGATGATCATCAGGATCTGCTGAAAACAGCCCTAATAGGAAATGGGCTCTGGTTAATTCCTAATGCATCATCATAACACGCATGGCTGACACTCATGCAGACACTAATGCAAAAATAACAATCGCAAAACTGCAAAATAATGGTTGGCTCAAAATCCACTACATTTCTAGGCCAGAATCAAGATGCTTGGGGCAGTCAACACTTGGTCCAGAATCAAATATTTTAACTGTTGCTACCGTCATAGAATTTAGACATACATGGTCCCCCACTGTTAAAATCTTAGTGACGTTTTGGTGTTTTTCATTTGTTTGCATAGCTCTGAGGTTATGCAAAAAGAATGACTGTGGAATTTCAATCCATGCAGGAGCTACAATGAGACTTCAGTTGAAGATAAGTTAACCTGAAAAAATGTTAAAGCTTAAAAACGTATGGCAAAAAACAAAAAAATAGCTGCAGTAGACAGTTTCCATTGTTTTTACTGGACATTGTTGTCATTGGGCAGGATGTTCCACACATTTTCACACCACTACATGTGTCAGTAATGAACTACAATGTGGGTGGCATGGTTTCAATACCAGGAATATAAACTTTATTTATGCTTAGCACCATTTATGTCTATGTAAAAATATTTAATATTACAGCATTAAAAAGGTCTTTTACAGGTTTTGGTCTCTATAGTAAGTTCTTATCTAACAACCATACTTAAATTGCACTTTTCTTCTAGAATTAAACCCTCGAAATGCAGTTTAATAATACAAGTCTCATACTCCCAATCACTCACACATTCATACAGTGCTTTATTCTATGCCATACCATCTTGTCTAGCACACATACTCTAATATAAAGCCATCAGAATCTCGGCCGAGGATATTTCAACATGTGAACCGGAGGAACTGACAATCAAACTACCAACTTTCAAATTAGTAGGAAACCTGCTTTACTTCCAGGCCCACAGTCCCCAGACAACTTCATAGCATGACAGAATATTTGTTTTCACTTCTTTTGATTCTATTTTGATTCTAATTAGTGGTCACTAACAGCTACATATGTAGCTGGCAGTTGTCTGCTACATATCAGTGAACTGGACCTGGAACGCCACAGAGCATGGCAAACAGTATTCCTGCTAAACACTAGCTTGTTTGAATTGTCATTGTTTTCATGCCAGAGCTGCACAATGTATAATATGGTAATTTCACCTGCACATTGCTGTACTCTGCCTGGGCTGGGGTGCAAGTGTTGTTGTTGGTCCTGCAACAGATGGAAGGCAGGCTGCCTCCAGTTGCATTTTGGAAGTTAGAGCCCATGAAATCAGTGTAGTTGGAGAAACCACAGCAATTTAGCTGAAAGAAGGATGACATTCTTGTGTTATTCATGCCGCAGGAAAATATGTGAAGAGGGTTATCTACATAATGGTCCTTTCTTAAAGGCACTGTCTTGTCTTGATGTTAGTGGTTTCTATCTCCTCTTTCAGACATATATTCCAGCAGGGTGTAGGTGTTACTTGCCTAAATCTCATTCTTCTCTTTCAGCTAACTCTTCTGGACTTGCCTTAGTCTCTGCAGGTATTTGGTGGTTGCAACTTTCCTGGCAGCCGCTTCATGATTCCCACATCCCTGTGAGATTGCCCTGTAATTCTCGCTATTCTTAGTGTCTGCAATGTTCCCTTTTGGTTTTGCAATCCCCTCAGTTCTGACTACCATCACTCTCTTTGTTTGTTCCCTCTCCAGTTCGAATAGCATTCCACTGTCACTGGTGTAGATCTTGGTGGGATGGATAAGTGAATCGATGTCCTGTTTACTCCTGGCATACAGCTTGATATCATCCATGTAGAGGAGGTGGCTAACGATTGCTCTATTCTGTAAGCAGTGTGTGTAATCAGTCTTGTCAATCACCTGGGATTAAAGAGTTCAGGCCTACAAAGAACAGTGGGGGGAGAGCATCTTGAACAACTGCTCTGTTTACCAGTAGCTGATGTTTTGCCCCTCTGATCCCCAAGGATCTGTGAACATTGGGGATCAGCACTGTCCAGCCTTCAATTATCCATTCCAGCTACGTGTTGTCCATTATCAACCGGTTCATTTCTGCTGCCAGGTGCTCATGGAGTGCAGTTAGTTCTTCAGCAAGCAGATGTGAATCATGTTGGGGCCTGGTACTGTCCAACTGGTGCTGTTCATGCTTGACACTCTTTGTTGGATGTTTGTAATGGTTACTAGATCCTGTTCAGGCAGCAGAAATCCAGACTCATCCGACAAGACAATGTGTTTGCAATTGTCTGTTATTTGAGTTAGTGTTGCTTTCCTACCAGCTGAAAGCATCCCAGCCAACCTTGTGTGACTTCCAACATTCAAGGAATTTCACTCCCTGGATATTTTCTCTTTTGAAGATCATTGTCTGTAGGATGACTATGTTCTAAAATACAGGTAGATCAGCGATTTCTGAAATACTCAGACCAGCCTGTCTAGCATCAGCACCTATGCCATGTTCAAGTCCCTTAAACCACTTTTGTACATGACTAAATGCATTTGTTTCTGTCATGTGATTGGCAGAACAGATATATATGTTAATATGCAGTTAAGCAGGTATACATAAATCAATGGTGAATGTATATACAGTTTATATATATAAAGTTCTAAACACATATAACAAGAATAGGAAAACACAATATCCTGTACCTGTGTCATGGTGCTGTTCCAGAGCTTAGTGACAGCAGGATCATTACCATATTGATTCTGTAGAGCAGGAGTCGCCCACGCTCTCAAGATCCCCTCAGCCTGTGGAAAAAACTGATTTACTGACATCATATATAAACAAATATATCCTCACTGGACACATCTAGTCTGAATTTTATATTTTGTTTCTAAAGTCACTGGGTCAAAATTACCCAGTGACAATCCTTTCTATCTATACTCGCTAGGTTGTTATGTTTAGTTTTAGTGTCTTGTGATGTCTAGGTAAACTGTGTCAGATGTGTCCTCACTTCCCACATTATCCCTCTTGTATTTAGTGTCTGTGTCTTCCTTTGCTCCGTGTCGCGATCCATGGCTGTGTGTTTACTTGTGTGCCTCTCCGTGTGTTTAGGTTATATTTTCCCAGTTTACTTTTGTATCGTTTTCCCCTTGTGTCAGCAATAAAGCTGCCTTTTGAGTTCACTTTCTTGCCCCCGTGTAGTCTGCAATTGGATCCTGCCTGCCTTTCCTGCCTGCACAGAGCCGCATCATGACAAGGATAGCTTGCCCTCATGTCCTCCCTTCTTTGTTTCCTTTCCTTTGCAGATTGCTATTTCTGTTTTGATAAATAAACCTATCACGTACTGTCACAAAGACCTAATTGATGGGTAGGGAGGGTCAGAAATGTACTCTAAATGCATGTAGCCATGTACAGCCCTATTTTCTTTTCTTTTTAGCTTCTCTGTGTGGGTGGACATGTTTGAATGCGTGCACAGTGAATGGGATACATGGGGTATCCCAAGGGGATGCTGCGATACAAGTCACGATTAAATGTGCCCCCCAAGTGAGGCTAAAATCAGAAAGATATATTACTAGGAGGCTAATTCAATACTGTCAATTGCCCTGCGCCTTGTCACTTTCTGTTGGATGCATACACGTGCATTCGCCCACACATGCACGCATGCACGCACGCACACACACACACACAGTGGATAAGCAACAAAGAGCTTGAAGTAATACACAGTTCAGTGATGCAGGAGATGTTAGCACTGTACATCTATCAATGTAGAGTGGTATGAACACATTTACACATGATCAAAATCTCCACCTTCATTGCTCTATAGTATGTTGCTGTTTTTCAAATAATTAACAGTATCTTTTCTTGTATGGCATACATGTTAAGAAGAAAGCAATAAATAAAAATCAAAGCAACTAATTCCAAAGAAAGTGATATACTCATTTGTTCATAGGAGTGGGTTAGTTGTCATAATTGTCATAATTGTCATATTTAGTCATGTTTTTGCTCGTTGGGTTAGCGGGTTGTTGGGTTAGCGCAGAGGTTCCCAAAGTGGGGGAACAGAGCCATTGCGGGGGGGGGGGGGGGGGGGGGGGGGGTTATGATAATAAAAAAAAAAAAGAGAATGCTTGGATACTGCTAGTATAATGGACAGAGTTTTTTGGGGGGCTTCCAAACATCGCCAAATATGTTTCCAAACCAACTTCTGTCCAAGCCAAAGATTAGAAAATATGATGAAGCACATCTTGCCGTTGGCTTCACCTACGTGGCTTCACCACCTATGTGTCGCCTTCTGTTCCTAAAAAAAGCAACAGAGCACTCGGTGGTCTCACAAACTCAGGTGGGATACTGTCTGTCCAATCCAAAGTAAAGTCCGGGTTCTGTCTGAGGTTGATGTCTAAAAATGATCAGTGCATTGCTGGAAGATGCAATAAGACGGTAGTTGGGAGCACTGTGCCACTGGATACGTCCATACGTGCCAGCAAGAAGTAGCTTTCCAGAAGTGGTCCTTGATTCTTGGAAAACTCTGACTCTTCTAACCCTTCTGAGAATTCTGTTCACTGCTCTGTGTGAACTCTTGTGGGGAACACCTGACCATGGCTGGTCTATGGTGAAATTACCCTTTCTAATGCGCTCAATACTGTTTAGTAACATGGACATGTATGTTTTGGTTTATTGCATGTGTGGGTTAGAATGGATGTTACCAATATCTAATCAGAATTTCATGTTAATGGCACATTTAGAAATATATTTACTTAGAAAATTGGTGGCATGTTCAATACTTTTTTAAAAAATCTGTTGTACATGTATCAGTACAACATACATTTATATTCCTCTTGTTTTTTGGGGTTTTTTGTTTGTTTTTTTAAGGCATTTGGTTTTTAAACATTTTCTAAGTAAGGATAAGAATTAAGAATTAAAGTGGCGCAACTGTTGTGTCACTAAACATCACAGCACATCTATTTCACAGCACATCTATTTCATGTACTCATAACTCATATCATATCAGCCCTGTAATATATCTCCACTTTGGTCACTTTGTACAAACAGAACCATGACAACGACCACTGACAGCTTCTCATAATACATGCTGGAAATCTCAGTTACTCTGACTACCTGAAGGTTATTGACTTCCTGGTTAGATGAGCAGCAGAGACCCAGAAACCAAAAGGCAGATTTATGCTGCAGATAAGTAATACATGATAGATCAGGTCTTTATTTATATCCTCCTTTATTTGTACCCTCCTCTGTCTTTTACATATTTACACAGGCAGCTATATATATGCATATTAGATGTATATTGTCCATTTTCATTATTCCACTGGTATACTGTTTATTGTGTCTTATGAAAAGCAGGAGATGGAAAGCTGGTCTCACACATTAATATCCACGATGGAACTTACCATGTCTGCAATGAACAAATGATGCTAAAGATAACAAAGAGCACATTAAATTGTTTTAATGAAAACAAAGCTGAGTTATATCTTACATTTAATGGGGGTTCAGGCAATAGCTTGGACCCACTCCTCACTTTCTCTAGACAAGCATGCTCTCTGTTGTCAAAACGTGTCTCACCAGTTGCCGTTTACATGGTTGGCTTTGGTTTGCTCAGCTTTTGGAAATGAGAGTGGAGAGATTGAATTTAACAAACTCAGAGAACGACAGCAGGAGAGCAGCTCAATGTTCAGTCTCCAAGGACAACCACCAACACACTTGCCTATAGCTTCTTTGTTTGATAGGTGGCACACTCAGGATTGAACAGGAACATAATATATTACATTCCACCCAGAGAAAGAAGTTAAATGCAAACCTGGACACTGCAAAAAATAATCTTTAACAGAACATCAGGGCAACTGCATAAAAGATTTAAATCGCTCAACATATATATACATATATATATATGTATATATGTCAATTTAGTTCAAAAACTGCTGATTCAAAAGCCTCAGTTTTAAAGTATTTGCACACACATACATCAATGAACGAGAAGGTCGCTTCCCTTTGCCTTTTGGGTCAGAGAATGGGTTCTGTCATTTGTGCTTATGCACAGAATGGCAGTTCAGAATACCGAACCTTCTCCTACTGGGAGACTTTAACACTGTGGGCAACAACAGTGAGACCTAGAGGGGTGTAACTGGTTGGAACAGCGGGTTACCCTGTGGGACTTCAGAAGTAGCTCATGGGTACAGGCAAGCCAAACAGAATGTGGCTCAGCAGTAGCTGAAGCCAAAAAATCTGGTGTGCAGAGGGTGTTCCTGACCTCAACTGAGGATATAGTCAACCAGTGGAAGGAATACTTTGAGGATCTCCTTAATCTCACTGACACATCTTCTGTAGAGGAAGCAGAGTCTGGGGACGAGATCACTGAGGTAGTTTATCCTTTATTGGCCAAGATTTGTACAGGTCCAATGGATTATTTTGTTATTTTGGGTGCAAAATGAAAAAATAATTAACATCTTTTAGGAACCATTTGAATTTTCTCTCTAGCCCAAAATGGTTGAGGAATATGAAAATGTGAAGCGCGTGTGAAATAATCTAATCAGACCTGATTTTTTTTACATCCATGTTCAGACAGTACTACCTTGTGGATGTCTTCTGCTACCATGATAACACAATATCCCTGTAAAGCTCACTTTTTCTTCTTTCCAAAGCATTTTGTCTCTAGCACAAATGGTAACAGAGTTATTGACATTTAAAAACTCCTTGTAAAATGGGCCTGCTGGTGGGCAAATGGTAAATTATAATGGCCAACAATAAGTCTGTTTGGTTTCCACCGCAGATGCCCTTTGTCACCAATTCTAAAGGTTAGCCAGGTGGCACACCATTTGTCATCATCACTATACATGAGATTGTTGTTTTCACTGGATTATCATACAAATGATATGGGGCAGCTCTGTCTCAGGAGGTACAATAGGTCATCAACTAATTGGAGCATAGTGGATGGATCAGTCTGTATGTTGAAGTATCCTTGGGCAAAATAATGCGTTGCCCTCTGAGTTACAACCACATTCATTGGAGTCAGTGTGTGTGAGTATGAGAGTATGAGAATGTTATGTCATAGAGTAGTAAATGCTGTATGAATGTGTATGTGACTGAGTAAATTAGTAGAGAAGAATCAGTAGAAATTTAGAGTAAGTTAAAGAAATAAATGCAGCAGCCACTTGGCAAATAATAATGAGCCAGTCAAACTGTACAGTGGAACCCCGACTTACGAAACTAATTCGTTCCAGAGGGTAAGTCAAAATGTTCGTAAGTCGAAGCACCTTTTTCCATCGCCTTTTCCCAAAACCAAAAACGTCCTCCAGTTTTTGGTTTTGGGAAATATTTTAGCAGTTATAATCTACAGGACTTTCTTTTGCTTGTTTTGTTTGTTTTTGCTTGTTTTTGTCCTTTTTTGTGATACTTTTTGCAGTGTGTACCTGCAGCTTAAACTGGTTTATCAATAGCAGAAGTTCAAACAAATTAAATGAAATTTTCAAGCACTGCAGAGTTCCCTCTGCTCTATTCCCCATTTCCCAGCTGCAGAAAGCCAAGTATTAGATTACCATTCTTGCCTCTGGAATTTCAGGAACAACCGATTTTCTCTTAGGACCCCAGTCTTCACTAACCTCCCTTTTCACAGCGCCTTTGAATTCCTTTTAATTTTTACTTGGTGTGGCACTAAATGAAAATGGAGTATGCATGTATGCAGGTGTGTGTGTGTGAGTGTGTGTGTATGTGAGTGAAAGAGAGAGAGAGAGAAGGCAGACAGAGGGGAACACATATCTAAATAGGCTGTTTTGCATATAAAATGCTTTAGGTTTTATATTTCAGAGTAATATATTGTTCAAAGTGAGAGACAGTGCACACAGCCCCAGGCTATCCCAGAGTCATTAAGTAGCAGAAATGTAGTGAGGTGGACATAAAGCCCATAATTCAATAATAGTCCACTGCTAAGATAGAAAATTTATATTGAGATAAAATCCAGACAATAGCACAATGAGGTGAAAGGGTGGGAGAAAAAGCAGAACTAGATGAGAAAAATAAAAAAAGACAAAAGAAAAAGGAAAAGGAAAAGGAATGAGAGTAATAGACAAAGAGAAAAAGGATGGATGCAGGAAATGAAAACTTACAAACGAGGTGTAGGTCAAAGCTACGACTCCAGTAGCCACTTCAGAAATGAATATGATGAGCATGATGGAGGCAAACTGCAGGGAGAGAAGAAGAGGGGAATGTGTCAAGGTTTTTCAAATATACTGATTAAAAAAAAGCTTATCTATAGTCGCATTGTTGTAAAATCAATGGACAGTGAGTACACGGGTCTATGCTGAAAGGACAGAGCTGATGATCCATCTTCATTTATTATGTTTAGTTCATTACAGCAGTTTCTCAGGTAGGCCAAATATCTGCTGCTAACTGTGATGCCAGTTGTAGAATATACTCCTCTGCTGTCATTCAACTCACCAGGAGCTGTAGACATGATGGGGGCGCTGCAGGGGCAAAATGTGCTGCCTGTGCTCCTCATTACTCACTGCAGTGGGCTAAGAGGTAGTTAACGTCTTCGCTAATGAGTGTAATAATGTACAATGTGTTGTACAAGGGTTGGTGGTGTTGCTGATATGGATGAGGAAGGAGGGTGGCTGATGAACCCAGTGTAAAAGCAAGGATGGGTGGGATACCAAAAAAAATGTGGGCCACTTCATGAAACCACACAGTATCATTTTTAGTGTTTTTGATCTTAATATCAGTGTCCTCATTTAAAAGCAGTGAAGCAATACATATATGGATTATTAATCCATGATTGCTGTTTTATTCCATCTAATGAATTGAAGTTTAACATTTAGTCTTATTTCTTTAGTTGCTCAAACTTTCCATTGAGATGTGATTGAGATATGATTCCACTGAAATAATATTTAAGCAATTACAGGTGACAAACTTTTATTGACTCTGAAGACAGACTGAAACGACTACCTGAAACTGTGCATGATATCAGTGACTGACGTGACAGGGTAGTAAAAATATTAGAAGATTGTCTAGGCCTCCGGAGCCTGGAAAATCTGTTAGTGACTCATTATCAGCTTCAAAATTCTGCACACCAAGTGAGTTTCTCCATCTGAATGCACACAGAGAGTGACTCTGCGTGCACCCTATGGTTTTCCTTCCAGTATTTGTTCTTTTCCTATTTGTTACTGTTTGCTACACACTTATTTGTTACGCCAGTGTTCAGGTACTTTATTAGCCATCGTCTAAAGCAGGAGTTGTCCACTTACTGTAAGGAGTAGACACTTGCTCTTCTTATGGGCTGCATAACAGCCCAAGATTCCCAGCAGCACCAGCGCAGCCCCGATGACAATGCAAAAGAAGCCAACATTGACCACCTGGGTACTTTGTTTGGAGAAAGGTCTCAAGATCTGTAGCAAGGAAGCCCCATCACTGCTCACCCAGATCCCCAATGCCAGCAGAGTGAGGCCACCCATCTGTAGGAGAAACAAGATCCATATACTGTACACTTAAGAAAAAATTGTGTTCATTGCAAATTTCTGTTAAGTATGTGCAAGTAATTCCCATTTGACAAAATAAGTAAATTAAATTGTTTAATTGAAAATGGGATGATCTGTTCAGTTCACTTTTTTATTTCTTTATTGACTTCTGCATTTACTTTGCCATGCGTCAAGAGCAGTGCATCAATTTTAACATAGTATGTCCGTTTCTGTTTCCCTCACTCTCACTGTTATTTTCAATGTATTCTACTAGTACAGAATCATTTAAATTGTATTATTGGATACATTAATTGGTTACATTGTTTTTTTTAACAGAGCTGACAAATCAACAAGTTATAATCTCAGACAGACAGCCTCACGCTGATCTTGTTATATCAGATTACTGCTTTCCCCAGGGTGACTGTAGCTTAAGCTATGCATTGTAATGTTAACTGTAAAGTAGTATTTACAGGTAAAAAGAAATTATGAAATAACTACTACAATGACACTTACTTGTAGCATTCCTTATGTTTCCTGCATTTTTTATGTTTGAAAAGACAAATAGGGTCATCATCATTATTATGCACTAATTTGCATATATTTCTAATACACAGAGTGTAGTCAAATAAGTACCCAAATGTGTATCTTGGATATTTCTTTGCACTAATGAGAAAAATGGCTATGTAGCCTAATAGAAGGAAACCAGCTTAAAATATAAAAAAAAAACTGCTTGGTTCATGAAGTCTTCAACCTGTAGTGTCTCACACTGGTCCACAATCAAGTAAGCCTCCCTATGGATATAGCCATTGCCGTTACTTAAGAAACCACATTACAAAACATTACATGCTGCACCAATTAGATTGATGCATGAGCATTACAGACAACAGATAAATTCTTTCAACCACAATTTCCGACTATTTAATGATGTGTTATGAATCCAAACAGAGGTGTCACCAGACAGTGTAGTAGTCTTTGTGTCTAGATTTCATGCCAGCAGCCCCTGAGGGTAAAAATAAAAGTTCTTTTCCTCTTTCCATCTTATAAAAATCCCAATTAACTTCAATGTCTGCAGCAGGCTGCTCTATATGTTTTATCAGTCTCTTGTTGCAGGCACCATCTTCTTTGCTGTAGCGTGCTGGGTTGCAGGCATCAAAGCAAAGGACACAAACAGACTGAACAAACTCATCAAGAAGGCAGAGTCTGTTGTTGCCATGAAGCTCGCCACCCTGGAGGAGGTGATCAGTGACAGAATGCTGGCAAGACCGCAGGCAATGATGCAGCCCCCCCCCCCATAACACACTGGACAATCTGAAGAGCAGTTTCAGGAACAGGTTCCTTCAACCTCGTTGTTGAGGGAACGTTACAGTAGGTCTTTCCTTCCCGCTGCTATTATTTATATGTATATTTATGTTTATACCTATCTCTATTTATGTATTTATCTTAATATTTATTATTCTTAACATTTCTTAATATTTATTCTATCAATATCTCTGTTTCTACACTCATTTTATATGAGTGCTTGATGTTTGGTGTATATTTGCTGCTATGACAACTCAGTTTCCCTCTGGGATTAATATACAGTAGTTTCTCTGACCTGTGTGAAGGCATCTGCAAAATGACAGCATCTTTATGTCACTACCTTTAATTCACACAGGCTCATTGACCAGGAACCGATTCAATAATCATCCAATGCTGTTTGAGAAAGCCAGCCTTCAGGTTTCTGGAGGAAGGCTCCAGGATTACCGCTTTGCCCG
Source organism: Aulonocara sp. 'chitande type north' Nkhata Bay (assembly GCF_057382095.1). Lineage (NCBI taxonomy): Eukaryota > Metazoa > Chordata > Actinopteri > Cichliformes > Cichlidae > Aulonocara > Aulonocara sp. 'chitande type north' Nkhata Bay. The sequence continues at coordinate 15,886,840 of NC_141360.1, forward strand.
TAACAAAGAGAGAATGTTACTATCCTCCATTAATTTTATGGACTGCAGTGTAATTTTTCCATCTCCAGCTTTACAAAAACTGGACACTACGTATGTGTCCAGTATCCCCATGGGCATTCACCGAATAGCTTAGTAGTTAACAGCACTGTTTCACAGAAACTGTTATCTCCAGGTGCTTTACAACACAACATCAAAGTGAAGCCCAGTGAATATTAGTCTCTAGGTTTGGTGAGCGAGATAAATATGGATAACAATTGAAAAAAGGTCAATATGATAAGGGCTAAATGTGATGTTGTCTTGCTGCTGTATTAATCATGTAAAAATATTTAATACATTTTCATTAACATGACAAAGAGTTATGGCAAATTTAAAATTGGATCACATTTTATATCATGTCTTGCTGTCATAAGTCAGTAGTCAATTCAATTGCTGATTTCACTGCTGCGTGATACTTTCTGGTGAATTTCTGTTCACCAGATAGCTGTTGTACTTTGATTCTACTTGCATTTGCTAACAAACTACTGTAATGCTCTCTTTGCAGAACTCTAACTATATGTATGTATGATAAAATGTGCTCTATAAATAAAATGTAATTGCCATGATCTCTCCGGCTCCTCCTTCATGTCTCCATCTTTGACTTTCTCTTCACTTTCTTTTATACCCTTTTAACCTTCTCCCTCCCCTCTGTGTATTTCACCCTCCACTCACCCTACTTTGAAGCCTCATATGAGCAGTCAGGCTCTATCAGACTGGTTTCAGTCATGGGACCCCCTTCTGCTCCACATCAGGAACCAGCACTCCACACTCCAGCACTCTTTCAGACACTGACATGTCCCTTATGGGAAAAATCTCCTGCTTCCTGTCTTTGTCTTTCCTACACATTCTCTTTGTTTTTGACTCTCTCATTTATTCTTGTTTTCACTCTCCACCTCTTACTCTGGGGTGTCTCTTCAGCCTGTTCAGTTCATCATAGCATTGTCGACTAAATGTAATGCAAGAAGCATATTTCCCCTCAAACCCCATTTCTGTCACCATCATGCCCCATCTACAAAAAAGTGAAAAGTGTGCCAGCTATAAATACACTTATCACAGCTGGCACAGTTTTCACCTTTTTTGAGACCTTTGACGGTGTGTTATATGCATTTGGATGTCTTTTTCAGGATCTACATTGCAAAGGGAATGGGAGTAAACCAGGTTTTATGAGACTGAGAATTGGTGCTAGTGGTGGAGAAACAATATCTTTGTCATCTATAGAAACAGAAAGAGTCTTACAGTTAGTGGACTGTGACTGAATAACAGGCTGCAGAATGAGAAACAAAGGCTCCAATAAGGGGAGAGTAAAGCTACAGTGGGAATGAAAAGAGAACCTCAGGGGAATTAGTTCACTTTGAAAAGCTTGGAAAGTGATAGAAGAATAGACAGATAGATTTATCTTTATTAATGGGCTATGTACCACAGCCCTTTAAGGTGGCAGTATTAAAAAGCCATCACTTGACCCAGGAGTTATAATTTTGGATATTGGCCTAATTATAAGGTAAATTATAGAGTAGTTGTAAAACAGCTAACTGGTTTGATCGAACTCATCACATACAAAAAGTGCAATAGTGAAGATCAAAAATGATCTGCTTATGGCCTCTGACAGTGGACTTGTCTCTATGCTTGCCCTGCTAGAGCTCAGTGCAGCTTTCACCACTGTTGACCATAATATTTTATTACAGAGATTACAACATGCCATAGGTAATGAAGTTGCTGCACTGCAGTGTTTTGAATCATATCCATCTATAAACTCCAGTTTTTTTCATGTAAATGGAGAGTTTTCTTCACACACTGAGGTTAACAGGTATCTGTGCTAGGACGCTTAGGCCATATCATTAGAGGATGTAGCATACATTTTCATTGCTATGCAGATGATGCATACCTTTATCTATCAAGAAAGCCAAATGACACACATCAAATACTTAAACTACAGGAATGTCCTAAAGACATAAAGACCTAGATGCTTTAATTTCCTGTTTCAAAATTCAGATAAAACCATGAGGATTCTACTCTTCCCTAAAGTCTTGGTGTATAAAAACATGGTGTACACATGGTGGATGGCATTACCTGGGCTTCCAGTAACACTGTGAGGAATCTTGGAGTCATTTTTAACCAGGATATCTTCTTCAATGCGCACATTAAACAATTATACCATCAGTCAGTACTGATGCAGAGAAGGTTGTTAATACATTTCAGCTCCATTGGTGTTTATAAAATTAACAACGGGTTCACTAGAGGGGCCAAAATGAGATATCCCCACTAGTTCACCAGTTTTCCTTTTAGGGCTGGTGTAACTACTGGTAGCATGAGGTGTTACGTGGAACCTACGGACATTGGGCAGGTAGTCCAACTCCTGGCAATGCAACATATTGATGTGCCATCCTGGAGGCTTGCTGTTTCTCCTAGCACAGCGGTCCCCAACCGTTTTTGCGCCACGGACCGGTTTATGCCCGACAATATTTTCACGGACCGGCCTTTAAGGTGTCGCGGATAAATACAACAAAATAAAACTAGTACCGGTACCGAAAAAAGAAGATTTATTCATAACACACGTGAAAAGACCCAACGATAAAAACGATAACAAAATAACGCTCAAAACCGAAAAAACCCCTGAAAACCATACATTTCACACCTGAGCCTCAACTCTCGCAGCCCGGTACCAAACGACTCACGGACCGGTACCGGTCCGAGGCCCGGGGGTTGGGGACCGCTGTCCTAGCACACTCTCAAGCCACTTACTAGTGTTTTGATCATGAGCAACACATTCACAGATTAGAAGATTCAGTGGAGAAGTACAAATCATATGTTAAGATAATCTTGAACAGTTAAACACTTTGATTATTAAGTGTGAGATTCAGATTTTGTTTGGACTCTACTATAGTAGTTTTGCATGATTAGCATTTTGAAATAACTGGGCTTTTGAGCTGCCCCTCATTTCACTTCTCTGTCCGATGTGACATATTTTAGCTGCTTCCCTGTTCCCTATGAGATTTATCTCTCTTTAACTAGCATTTGATTACCTGGACCTTGTATGCACCTGAACAGCAGGAAGGGGCTTGTGTGCTCATAGCTCTCGCTTTTACTACATTTAATACTTATGCATATGTACTCACACTATTTATTTATCACTGAAGATAAGGAAACACAGTCTTAGTTGCTATCCTTTAATGTTCCTATACGTGCTCACTTATTTAGTTTTCTCCTGCCACTATGAACAACAGGGTTTAGTTCTTGAAAAAACGTCTGCTTTAGATATGTTTTGAAGGGAGCTGCAGTTGCAAAAATATGTTTGAGCGTTCACATTAAAGCAAGATCTTCATGACCAATAAATAACTGTTACATCATTCTCCTGTGCTGTCTTAGATTTCAGACGGACATCACAATCGCCGCACCTTGAGAGCTGCTGCACCAAATTTATCAAGCAGCACTCAGCCGATGATTTCCATTTTGAGGAAAATGGCTCATGCTATATCTCATCTATAGCTCACCTGGGAGAGCAAGAACCCAAGTGAGCCCAGACCCCAAGCAAACTTAGCTTAACATTGGTAAGACTGAGGTGAAGATGTACGTGGCATAATTAATGTACAGCCTTTAAAGTTAATGAGGTAAAAATTGCAACAACCAGGCAAAATCTTTGGTATAGAAAAAGTATTATTTAGGCCTTCAGAGTGGTCAGAGATGATTATGTAACATCTCTTTTTGCACTGAATGGGAAAGGGAAATTATTTTCCAGGTTGTTTGTTTGTTTTTTTTAACTTTTTTTCTACGAATGTCACTCAGTAAATGAGTATCTCACAACCATGCCTCAACATCTTCCTAGTCATGCTGTATGTGTAATCAGAGTGGAAACATACTTACAAAGATAAAGAAGTTGAATAGCACCATCATGAATTTGAGAAGCATGAAGGAGCACATTTTAATCTGCAAAAGGAGGAAATTAATTTTAGGGTTTTGTACTTACATTACTGAGGACTCTTATCTAACACACACGCAAATGTTATTGGAAGGTTATGAAAAGGAAAATTAGAGAAAAGATAAAGTTCAAAAGTGGCAGCGATCTTACCTCTTTCTGTAAAACCAAAGTAGAGAAAAATTAAACCAGTTGGCTTTCTGAATTAAATAGTGACTAAAAATGCAGCAGAAACTTAAACACAAATGATCATCTGTCTCTTTAGTTTATCTCTTTCCAGGAACTTCCAGAGATGCAGGTAAAAAGTGCATGTCTGAGATCACAAATCTGAAATTTGTTTCCTCTTGGTGGAGCAAGAGGAGTGCTGGGTGTGTCTTGGAGGATACAGGTGACTGCAGGTGAAGGTGTGGTGCTGCTTAGGTGGCAGCTGTGAACCCTGCAGGGACAGGGACACATTCAAAGCAGTGGATTTCTTTTTTTCCTTTTGTACATTTTTACATATTCATCACACTTACATATATCATTTACATTTCCGTCATTTGTGGATATGGCTGTCCATGTGGTTTACTAGAGTCCCAAATCCTTAGAAATGTGTTTTTGAACCCTTTCCAGACTGATAGAGGTCATTAACTTGTTTACTCATTTGTTATTGAGGTTGTTTTTTTTTTAGATTGTGGCTTGACGTATGTGTCTGTGGTTTTTCACAGCATTGAAAAATGAATTTGCAATAGACCTTTAAACCTGTGACAAGATTAAAACAACCCACAAATCCTAGGACAACAGATTAAAGTGAAGACCGAAAGGTGCTGTAGGTAGCGCAGTATTCGACTTAGAAAGACAGAACCTTTCAATTCTAGCTCGTCAAAACTTGCAGCTGTGTCACGCTGTGTGAAACTTGTTGATGTTTGAGCTGTTCATATACTTTACCATCCAACTCTGAGGTCCCATTTGTACTCGAGCTGAACACTTTTACCGTTCCCATCTTGGTGTTTGAAATCAGAGCATAATAAGCAAGGTGAATCTGCTGACACACACGCACAGATGCATCAGGCCAGCTTAGGGCTCACTATCTCGCCCCAGGATCCTTCAAGATGACTTGCTCCATCTCCTCAGCCACATCCATCATTTTTGAGTCCATCTGTATAAGCAAGACCTGCCCTGTAAAATAAGTTTTCTCAACCTCAACATATGTTGCATACATCATCCTACATTACTACAACTAAATAGGTCAGAGTCTTAAGAAATCAGTAAATCCTAATAAATGAACAAATAAACGATACAATTGTTCCATTATTTTATTACTTCTGTTTTTGATGTCTTCAACATTCATAGATTTGCAAACTGCCCTGTTCAGCATTGTACACAGCCTCTCTCTCGCATCTTTTGGAAATATTATTACAAGACTTAACAAAGTACACTTATTTTATATGATGAATCACACTCTGCATATGTTCAGTTACTGTCACCACATTAAAACGTTGCTCACACTTGTTGGCACTCTCCTTGTCTTTGCTGTTTAATGGTTACTATCAGAGCCACAGATCAGCAGTATCTGATCTCTGTTACTGCTGCCTGCTGTCAACTCTATTGTTCATCTCTGCTTTCTTTGTTCTGTTTCTTACTAAGCACTGCAGCATCCCGTCCTGACCACCAGAGGGGAGCAGTGAACTACAGAGGTACCTGTCAGAGCTTTGTCTCTATTGTCCTGCAACTTTTACTGGCTAACCGGTCTTTCTCTGAGTGCAAGAATGTGCCTCCCTTTTTCTTTGTTCTTCATTTTAACTAGCTGTGTGCACCTTTAGCAGCCAATCAAATGTAACTGTCTAAATAATACTTCTCCAAAATAAAACCTAGTATATAATTAGGAGTGTTGTATGTTGACCGTTTTCCCATATTGTCTTTTATGTTTAAAGAACAAAAGCTTCCTTGTCTCCCTTTGTGTCTTTCTGATAGTCTTTATTTGAAACACATTTCTACAGCGCTACAGCGAAGGGGGGGGGGGGAGAGAAAAATGACAGGAACCCTCAATCTAGTGCCACCTTGTTGGGAAGTTGAGTCCATATCAGCCAAAGTCTTTCTCAGTAATATCACTTTAATGGTCTTATTGTGAGTTATGACAGTCTCACCCACAGGGTCGTTAACCCACTGGTCCTTAATCTCAGTGAGTGAAGCACCTGTCAGGCTTTGTTAGCCATTAAACTGTTAATAATCTCTGCTCACGTCCAAGAACGCACGTACTCTGCAGCCACTGTGTGTGGAAAAAGAAATGGTGATTTTTCATCACCTCTGATGAAAGAAGTGGCAGCTTTGTAGATGTCTCACCGAGATGAAAAAGGTAAAAAACAAAGGTCTCTTAATGAGGTCATTTAGACTGAGTATTATCAGTGGCCCTCCAGGGCAGCCACCACAGTTATACATCTGCTGTTGCTGGGCTGTTTCCATAACATGTATACCTTATAAATCCCATGTGAGCATCGACTCATCTTTTACCTTGATTTTAAAATTGATGTAATATCAGCCAGTATGTGATCTTCTGATCATTAAAAGTTCTCAGAATCCTCAATGGAGTTTCAGTCTAGAAATAAATTATTACACTAAATTGCAGAGCCATACCTATAATTTGTTGGCGAGACATAAAAATATCCTTTACCTGTAAGTTTTAGGGAAATGTATTTTTTGGCCCTGACGATTTCGCTGTACGTTGCAAAACAACATGTTTGATTACAAAGATTAGTTAATAACTTTAATGTCAACCATGGAAATACTGGGAGAAGTATTTATGGTTGGTGTCTTTTACAGGAGTCACTTTGTGTTAAAAAGTGATCATCATTGTGGGAAAAAAAATCCATAACAGCTCAGCAAAGGCTATCACAAAGACAGTATGAAAATTCTCAAGCTAAAATGCAAAACACTGACTGCACACCTGACTGAACACCCATAGGCATCCTGACCACATCAGCAACATTACGTCAGTCGAATAATGACAGTGTACCATTCAGTCTAAAAAGCAGCACTGTTTGTTTATCAAACCATTATTGTTACAGTATTACATTTTAATGCCCTGAAAACCAGCCTCAGCCTGAAAGCATGTCTTCCCCTGGGGTTGATCTCAGCCATTCAGGAGAGGCTTGGTCATACGGAAAGTAGAGGCGCTTAGTTCCTCACATGGAAATGAGCTAGGTGAGCTGATATGGGCAAATACTATAACCCCTTGAACACCTATAGAATAACTAGCTGTTGTCTCTTAGCTGCCTTGAGCATGCATTGCTACACCACTGAATGAGGTGACTGGGGTCTGCACATCTCTGCTTCTCTAGAAGAAAGAAAGTTGGATGGATGCATGGATGACTCACCTAAAAGATGAAAACAAAAGAAAAGAACAATTTTGATGGAATATTGTTAGAAATTTTGGCCTCCTACAAATAAACCTTTCTCAAAGCATATTCCTGTTATTATTATACATTTCTTGGCACACGCTATTTTTTAGAACTACCATGAGCGTGCTCCAACTTTTGACTGTTACTATGTTACTGCATTATTATATTACCATTTTAGTACACTTTTGATATGCACACTGACCATCCACAGGATTAAAATCTTGCACCTAATGTTATGCCCCCCAAAACAGCTGTTAGGACTGTTAGAACATGAAGACGGGATCTCTGAGCAGCTCCTGTAGTGTCTGAAACAGAGAAATTGGAAGCAGATCCATTAAATTCTAGGGTGGAGCCTCAGTGGATTGGGCTTATTCAAGCACATGCCACAGATGCTTGATCGAATTGGGATCTGGGGAATTTCCCTGGCTGGGTCAATGCCTTGGGCTTTTTGTCATGTTACTCGAGCTGTTCTTCTGTGAAAGGCCCCTACTGTTGGAAAGCACTATTGCCATGGGATGGGTGTGTGTGTGTGTGTGTGTGTGTGTGTGTGTGTGTGTGAGTGTGTGTGTGTGTGTGCGCTTGTCTTCTGCAGTTATGTTGGGTGAGATATGTCAAGCTAAAATATAAATGAATTTAATCTGACACTGAATGAGTGATAAATCATCAAATGTCTCTGTGCTGTGTAGAAAAATCTCCAAGATCTTTTCCCCTTTCCATAAGGAGGAAAATGTTTGTTCCAAAAAAGCGAGCATTGGCATTGTGAAGATGAAATGTTTCCACCTGACAGTGATGATATGCTGTCCGTGTGTGTGGGCAGAAAGGGACTAACAGGCCCCCTTTCAGACAGTGTGAAATCTGGCCTTCAGAGTTCATGACCCTGCTGTAAACCACCAACACAGGGCCTCTTGATTTGTATTGGAGCAAATAGCCTCCGGTCATAGCATGTGAATTACAAAAATCAGATGACGATGATGATAAGGGTGATGATTGTGATGTATGCTAGCACCTATCCTGACCTCTCCTTCCTGCTACCCCAAGGCAGGCTGTGCTGCTAATCTCTGAACTCAGCAACAAAGAGGATGAAAATATGAGCCGATGAATCATCTCTGCAGCCCGGTGATGCCCTTTGTTCGCACAAATAACAATTGCAGGTTTCACTCATTATGAAAGGACTAATTATTTCCACATGCTAATGATATTGAGAGACTTTAAACAAGCACTCCAGTCACTCCATTATTGTTCATAATCTATTATGTCAGGATTACAGGCAGATTTTTTTTTTTCAAGAGAGGGACCGACCAGCAACTATTTAAACACGGTCAGTATAGCAAGTGATACCTCTGTGACCTCTATTGTGTCTCCTGGTCCTTAATTTATCTCCCTGTCTTACACACACATGCACACACACAAAAGCATTGCATATTAAATTCACAGCCATCCATTAGGCCATAGGCGGCCCATGCTCTATAAATCAAAACTAAAGGGCCAGCTAATTGACTCACACACAAAGGAACAGGATCGCTAGATCGGGAGATATATGAAGGGGGAGAAGGGATGAAGACGAAGGGATGAGGAGGAAAGGGTTAATAGAAAAGGAAATGTATGGGGGGGGGGGGGCAGGGACAGAAATGAAGAGGAGTGGAGCAGCAAAATCCAGGAGTGTATTGCTGCCTTTGACCTGGGTGCCTCCTTTGTTCTATGACTGATGGTGTTCGCCAATGACACACATTGCTTGTGAGCCCCCGTGGCCACAGAGTTGATCTCAACACCTATAGGGCCATGGTGCAGCAGGGGCAACTCTCAGAGGGCCCTTAGCAGCACTGCTAATTAGTTAAAAGGGGTCATTTTTATGCAGTCTCTCCGTCTCTTTATCTTCAACTCTCATGCTCTCTCTGCCTCCCTCTATATTTCTCTCAGCTATCACTCCATTTCCCTCACACCCCTCTTGCACTTTGTCACTGCCACTCTAATTGTATCTGGTCTAATAACCAGTGTGACTTGGGTCTAACATGCTGGTCGTTCGCTCTTGATTTAAGTTTAGAAACTTTAACTTCCGTCCCTCACTGCTTTAGACTAATCTGTTGAATATAGGAACCAGAGTGACATTATTCTTTCTACAAGTAAGAACTCTATAATTAATGAATGGAGATTGAGAAGGCCCAGTGAGTTACAGGTCACCAGGGTCTGATGACTAATCCAGGACTTGAGCTGGCCAGAATTATAATTATATCTGACTATAGTTGGAGAAATCTACTGTCCCAGAGATCATATTTCTCTGTAAAATTTTGAAATGTTAGTGATTTGTGATGTTTAATAAAATTATTCATGGTGGTGTTCTATAGACATTCAGGCCTAATATGTACAGTGCATACAGAAAGTATTCACAGCGCTTCATTTATTTCACATTTTATCATATTACAGCCTTTTTCCAAAAATGTCCAATATAATTTTTCACCACAAAATTCAGCACACAATATGCTATGAAGATAAAGAAGAGAACATTTTTGTGTATTAATTAAAAATAAAAAACAAAGTGTACATAAATATTCACAACCTTTGATCAGTACTTTCACATGCTCTGTAGCATCTGACCTGCTGCTCTTATAGTGTACCTTTAATAAAATGTATTAAAGGTACACAACAGGGTTATTGACTGCACTTCTATATTGCAATGAAGTTACACAGTAACATATTTTCACAACTTTTCAAATCCTCCATTTTTGTTCACTTTGCTACAAGTTTTTCTATTTTCCTTTTCTAAAAGCAGAGTTGAGCGTTTCAAATCCAGAAGTTTGTCACTAGGCTTGACAAAAACCTTAGCGCAGCATATAAAGATTTATTGTTCCACATTTCCTCAATTTTATCTAAATATTAAACTAGTCCAGCCTTGAATCTTTTAGTCAGAACTGTAGCCTGTATAAGAAGGCTGCTGTCATGTCGGTTTTTTTGAAACAAGAAGTAACTTTTATTTAAATATGGTTACTTTAGGTTTAGTGCTCAGTTATCAGCTAACACAAACAAGCGCCACTTAAAACTGTATGAATGAACATTACTAATTAGTGAAAATGAAGCATCTTGGTAATTTTCAAAAAAATATTACCAGATTAAGTATTTCAAGTTTTGATTTCAGGTAACTAATTGAATCATAAATGTTATGCTTTCATTTGTAAATCATTTGTATAAAGACACTGAAATCATGAGTATGTGTCAGACAGTGTGTCAGCCCCAGATTTGCTTTGTGGTCTCTTTATGCCATTCAACAAGTGATGATGATGAGAGATGATGAGATAGCCTTTATTTGTCAGTTGCAGTTGCCCACAACCGAGATGACAGACCTTGCCAACCGTACATACAATACACAAACATCACATTGGGGAGGCTAGGTAGCAAGGGGGGGAAAAAAACATCGAAATGTGTAACACAAAAGGATAATACAGAAAAACCCCTCTGCACAGAAGCACATAAATGTCCACAGCACAACATTATGGAGCACGTGACAAGCAACTGGGGTGGGTAGGGGGTGAGGAGTAATCCCAAGCAAACACAGCAGCCATCCTGCCCTGCAGCTATTTTTCCAGCGCTGGGCCCAGACCCGCCGTGTTCTCCAGGAGGGAACAAGCATCGAAGGCGTTTGGGAAGTGAAACAATGCTAATCAGATAAGTTTGAGAGAGATACAGGTCTTCTTATTGAGGCTACAAGATGCTTCAAAGAAGAAAACAAAAACAGATGACCACGTGGCACAGATGAAGCTAACACAGTTAAACAGCATGCCAGATGTTTTAGAGATCTTTTGTATCCGTTTGCATTGTGCCTGCACCGCGCAGGTCATTCTGCTGCACTCTGTGAAGGTCACATCTCCACACTCGTCTCTACTCAGTGCACACGTCCTGGGCCAATCGATGCATGAAGCCATTTCTGGGATGTTGAGCATGTAGCTCGTTGACTAATGACATAGCTCTATCACGCATGAGAGTTGCAAAAGGAGTTGCCATAGCAACAGAGTCTGTTTATCTAAACCCGCAAGATTAATAGCTTGAAAATGAGTCTTCTCTATAGGGGAATATTTTAACAGACGATCGTGGCTCAAGAGTTGGCAGTTCGTCTTGTAATCGGAAGGTTGCCGGTTCGAGCCCCGGCTCAGTTGACACTTCACCTACTGGTGTTTGCTGATGGTGTGATATGGCAGCCTTGCTTCTGTCAGTCTTCCCCAGGGCAGCTGTGGCTATAACTGTAGCTTGCCTCCACCAGTGTATGAATGAATAGTGGAACTGTAAAGTGCTATACAAATGCAATCTATTATTATTATAGGTAGAAGGTCCCAAGATGGCATTATCTTGACATTTTTAACCAAAGGGGCCACAACATGCTACACTTGTAGAACAAGTCAAACACTGGGAGTTAAAGATTTTATAAAGGGAAAGGTGCCGTCGAACAGTTTGGTAGTTCTACTGTTAAAGGAAGGAACAGGCTCAGGAATTCTAAAAATCTTTAGCCTTGTTGATGTCTCATGAGCCTCAGTAAAAATGGGACTAACTCTTTGTTTTGCTCTATTTCGTCAGATGCATATTGTATCAGACCTCATTATCCTCCGGTCAGTTTCTGACAATAACTCACTAACCTCACGCCCCTCTGTGGGTCTCTCCATGTGAACTGTGGTTTGTGCTTATTTTCTGGAGCTGTTTCTGGGATGTTCTTCCTTTCCTTTCTCCTTTTTTCTTGCTAAGATGTACCAATACACACAGTGTCTCTGCTTCATTCCCTCTTCTGTCATTTCCCACCTTTAGAAGGAGATTGATGGAGATATGGGAGGCTGTCATGCAGTAAATAGCATGGACATCGGCACCCCGCCATAAAATTGTAATAAAGCCCTCTTTGTCTCCTCCTAACACCTTCCCTTTACTATAAGCTTCCAGTGTTCCTCTCCAATTCCTCGCACACTGCCTCCTCACCTAAAAGTACAGACCATGGAGGGCAGCATCACCAAGCCTCCCTACCCTCTCTCAATCTCATGCATCAGCCAATCTGTTATCCCAAGCAAAGGATTTTCCACCAAATCACTCTTTTTTCCTCCTCCTCTACCTCATTTAATCTGCCTTCTTTGAACTCCTTCCTCTCCATTTCTTTGTCTTGTCTCCTGAATGCATTATTTCCCTGCATCATTTCATCAGGCATACGAACTGTTTCTTGGCAGTACCGTGGACAATGAGTCCCCGTGGCTCGTGAAAGGTTAAGGCTTTGGGGTGTGTGAATGTAAACAGTTTGGACTATTTTAAAGAGCTGTGAAAATGAATAACTCAACCATAGAATTTGATTTGCTGCTTTCCCTCTCTTCGTCCTCCAACTCTCATCTGCAGCACCCGTCACTTCCTTCAGTCGTTCTAATTTTAGAGGCATGTTTTGATTTTCCATCACATATGGAGGCAACTTAAACAACAAACCTGGTCATTCAACTTGTCCTCTCAAAATGCGGGACATTTTCAGATGCTGTGTTTTTTGTGAAGACAACAGTTGTGATTTCCAAAGTTAAACATCAGCTAAGAAAGAAAGAAAGAAAGACTACTTCTCTATACATGTCAAGATTAATAGAAAATCTGTCCCTTGTTAGATAAACATGTCTAATGTTATATTCAGTGAAATCACAAGAGTCGATGTGTTCTTTTTTATTTTATCATATAGATAGTAACTCTAATCCTACCCGTACTCTACCCACAGACTTTTTCAGAAAAAAAAATATGAATTATTTTTTAGCTTTGTCAGTTGAAATAACCTGCTTTATTTAACTCCCTGGTGTGTGTCTTCAAAAAAAGAAAAAAAAAGAAGTCAAAAGACTAGTTTATCCTGCCTGGTATGAGGGGCTAATGGGAGAACACCTGGTGGTCAGGGTTTAGGCCATGGACTGCAGTCAGTCGCAGCCCAAAGAGGTGACATGGACTCAGGAAGGAACCACCACCCACAGAAAGACCCGTAGGCGTCGGGTTGGGCTCACCTTAATGCAGCATAGAAAAAAGTGCTTATATGAATGACTGAATGAGGCAAGTTGTATAAAAATGCTTTGAGTGGTGATTTACCATTTACAATATTAAGCGCCTTGAGGTGACTGCTGTTATATAAATGGTGAATGGACTGGTTCTTACCGGTATATAGCGCTTTTCTACTCTGTCTGAGCACTCAAAGCGCTTTATACAGCTAATTCATTCACCCAATCACAATCCATTCACACAAGCACTTCTAAGCTTAAGTGCTAAGTATCTAACATTCATACTCCGATGGATGCATCGGAGAGCAACATGGGGTTAGTATCTTGCCCAAGGATATTTGGCATGCAGACTGGAGCAGCCTGGGATTGAACCACCAACCTTCTGGTTGGTGGCTGATCCGCTCTGCCACCTGAGCTACAGCTCAGGGCTCAGGTGAACTGAACTGAATTGAATGAATTTCCACTATTGGAACAGGAGTGACAATCATCAGTCTTTCACTGATTAGGTGTTTTGGTGATAGTGGTGTCCAGCACATGAAATTTTGACATGTTAGTCAGTATTTCCCATAGGTAACTTGAGATGTCATAATTGGAAGTCCATAGCATGTGATTTCCACCAGTTACCTCTTTGTTAAACCTTTCAGTCGGTGATAAAGACAAATTTTATCAGAACGGAAACGTTCCATTACAGGGGAAAGATACAGTAACAACGCCAACCCTCACTAATGGGACCCATGATAAACCACAAATACAATAACAGGATTTGGTCACCTGCTTGTAGGGGTCAAGGCTCCCCCTTTTCACTCTTCCCATATCACCCATCTTTGAAAGGGATAGAAAAGCAGAGTTATTCATAAAGGCAGAGTCTCATTTGGTCAAGCAGCACCAAAGGCCAGGAAGGAGTAATGAAGTAAAAAGTTCAAGGAGAGAGACAACAAGCAGCAGAAGATGCTGCCTGAAAGATGTACTATGAGAGAAGTTAGGAAAGGAGCTTGTTACCAGCAATAGACAGATGTGTGTCAGAGAGGGCTGGGAGTGAGACATTTCATGGGTAAATGACAGGAGAAGACAAAGAAAAGAAGAACAAAGAGGAGGACAAAGAGAAGGTGTGCGAGCACAGATGGAGATAATGAATCCATCAAGGTCGGCTCATGTGATATGACGTATCAGAAAGAAATTGCCTCCTATGTCCTTCACTCATATGTCCATCCCTCAATCTGTGATGGCACTGCAATGTTTTAATACCACACTTTTGGCACTTGAATACATATATCGGGTCTGATGAGAGCTATTCATTAAGAGGAGGGGGGCTTTTCATATGGGGTGCCACTACCTTGCAATCACCTCCACGGCATTCCCATTACCTCCAGTCTAATTGATGTTAGATTTATTAAAGTTAATGAGCCAACTGGCCATCTGTTGAGCAGCTGAAACAGCACGAGGGACGATTGGCAATGTGAGGGCAGAAGACAGACGATGGAAAAGCTACAAGGGCAGATCTGGTTCGCATGGGGAAGGAGAAAAAACTGAGTGGAGACAGACAAAGAGCTTCACTGCCAGCTCCTCCCTCCTCCCCTTCCTCTCCTGTCCTGTAATCAAAGACAAGCTCTCACATCAGTCTCTGTTTTTTCCATACTCCCATATGTCTTGCATCTGTTTTATGGGATTCATATTTCAACTATATGGCTCTCTATATATCCAGTATATATATATTAGGGGTGCAACGATACACAAAATTCACGGTTCGGTTCGGTTCGATACTTTGGTGTCACGGTTCGATATTTTTTCGATACAAAAAAATGTTCATGCCTTTTTAATTTGTCATTTATTAAATTTTCACGGCACATTCTGCACCACATCTCTGTGCGTTCATCATTTGTTTGAAGCCAGCTCACCTCCTGCAACCACTTTTCCGAGAATACGTGCATCTTTTGCGGTTCGGACTCCTTCTGACATTTCTTTGGAGATGGAGGAACATCACAGTAATTGCTTAAGGGAGCTTCTTCGACATCTTTAAGAGTTCTAAACAAATGTCTGTCCTCCTCCTGAAAATCTTATGTACGCAAACACGCGTTGCAACTTCTTATCTTGTGCACGTTTTTTATTTTGACAGCAAATGCGCACCTGCGGACCACTTATGTGCAGCCCTGGTTATTTAGCTCGTCATATTGCAGCCACAGAAATTATTTTGTCCATGAAACCATAAAGCTGCACTTTCTTTTTGCCTTATAGTCTGATTTTTCATAACTTCTCCGTTTTGTGGTAAGCTTTTCTTTGGCTGTCACTTCTTCACGCTGACCTGTCTTATTTGGCTCAGCAGAACTAAAATATATATCGTGCTGCTTTTATACACGCACTCACATAAGCTCAGCGATTCTCTGCGCGATCAACCTCTCACATGTTTAAGCTTGCTGCGGGAGATTTCACTTGTCATGTTTGCATAGTAAGCTAACGATTAATAAGACGATGTCAGAGGAATTGGTGCACAAATTATCATCACTCACAGATCAGTGCTGTCGCTCTCTATACACAGTTCGCGCGATTGCAAAGTGAAAGCAAAAAACAAGCGCAAATTCAAACGCGATTTCAATATGTCACATATTGACAGTGGCTCACCGATGCCAATGACATAATTACCCAGCTACATTTCAGAAAGAATGCAAGAAAAAAAAAAAAAAAAAGAAAGAATGCAAAAGCATTGACATATATTTTTCCTTCCTGAGATAGATTTTGGTAGCCCGACTGGAAAAATCGCTAGCGATTTTGTGAGCCCTGTATCTGATTGAGGAATCACTCATCTTTGGAAAAGAGAGTTTATTACAGAGAAATGTCTCTTTCCAAAATAAAAGCTATACTATCCGCTTCTTCTGGGCTATATTCTCAGCAGCATATTAAACATATCAGGTCCCCATAAGGAGAATCATGTGCTAACGGCTGTCTAAATGATTGTAAATGGTAAAGTTTGTAGCATGCCTGCTTATTGTTTTTGTCTGCTTCCACTTGTCTTTGCACTAGGATGATGTCGGCGTAAATGTGCAGTCATATTCGTTGTGTTCCCACTCAGGGCCGTGCAGAGAGGTTTAAAGGGGCGGGTGCTCAAAGTTAAAAAGGGGCACATTGAACCAGGCTGAATAACAAAAACACACATTCATCAAGAATCTAATATGGGCAACAAGGCAAAGCAAACGTCACCGATGTTTCACCTGATGGGTACAATGTTGCTGTTGAGGGGTTGCTGCTGATAGTGCTGGAGGGCAGGGCTGTGTTGATCTGAGACTGTAGACATTAAAAAGTCCATAGGAGAGATGGTAGCTGATTAAACAAGTATCATGAGATAATAACAAAATGCAAAGATTGGTGACAGCGCTTGGAACCATAAGGACACAAAAAACTGAGAAATAATTTAGGCTCTGCCTGTGAATCACTCTTTGCTTCTCTTCTTCCTTCCATCCCATCATTTCATATATATCTCTCCACTTGCTGTCTATGTGAGAACAAGGCACAACTTGCTATTGCAATAAACTATAATTTAATTGTCCACACCTAACAACTCTTGCACTTAATCTATAATAAAATGATGACAGAAAAATGTTATAGCACTGCCTTTAGTAGCCTCACACAGCTCCTGCTGTTTCCTCCTCATGTCCTTACCAGGCATGTCTGGACAATGTTATATCATGAGTAATATTTTTTTTAAAAATCCATCTAAATAAAACACACACACATGCAGGCTCACACAGTGACATTTTAGACCTTCTTCAGAATACTGTATATACTATGGGCATCATGGTGCTGATCCAGAATCCTTACATTATTATTTATTACTAGAGCTACAATAATAAAGCAATGAGGAGGGGGAAGTAATAAATATGATATAATGTATTTATGATGATTCCATTTGTTTCACTATCCACTCTGTGCAGGGGCAAAGCTTATTACATTTTTAAACTGTAGAGATACAATCATTTTACTGCTGTAAAATCCAAATTTTGTCTTATTTAAAATATAAATCTAATATAATCTGCTTCTTAATGTATGTTCTTTAAAATACAGCGTGTGTTTTTTAATATATTATATTATAATAATGCATATTAGATCGTTTTTTTGTGAAATATAATCCCTCCAGAAAGGCAGGAAAAGCCCGGAAACTTACTTTAAAACTAAATATGGTCCCTAAAACGGTGGACAGAGCTACAGACCCATGACAGCCTTACACAGGTAGCCAGCAGCTGTGACCAGCACTACTTGTGCAGTTAATAAAAGGACAGGTAATGTTTGTCGCGCTGTTGCACACACAGCACGCTCGTTTGTTTCAGTTCGTCAGTTGCAACAAGACAGCTTACCAACGTGTATGTAATAAGCTAATACTCCTGTGTGCTATACACTACAGTGTACGCTGTACACCCACTTACTGGTTTCAAATTCAAAATTCAAATTCAAATTTTATTTGTCACGTACACAGTCATACACAGTACGATATGTAGTGAAATGCTTGGACAACTGCTCGTGACCTAAAGAAAACAAAAAAGGAAAAGGCTATGAATAAGATAGGAAATAAATATGAAAAATTAAAAAGGGTAAATTTAACTAGGAAGGAATAGAATATAAATTAAGGTTAAAAATGAAATAACTGTACAACACAAATTAGAATGAAGGGTAAATTTAACTGGGAAGAATAAGATAAAGATAAATATATAAATTAAAGTTGAAAATAAAATAACTGTACAACAAAATACACAATACACAATATAGAACTATATAAGAATGTATGAAGAAATCTAAATATAAATAAATATATACACAATAACAGCAGCTGTACAAGTATTAACCGGAAATGAAGAATATAGTGACCAGTGTTGTGCAAAACCAAAGTCCAGAAAGTCCAGTGTGTGTGTAAGAACTGTATGTGTGGGTCAGTACTGTGTGGTGGTGTGATTGAGAGACCGTATCGCCTGCGGGAAGAAGCTCCTCCTCAGTCTCTCTGTGTTGGTCTTCAGGGAGCGGAATCGCTTTCCTGACCTCAACAGAGAGAACAGTCTGTTGTTGGGATGGCTGAGGTCCTTCACGATCTTCCTGGCCTTGGTCCAGCACCGCCTGCTGTAGATTGAGTGCAGGTCAGGGAGCTCGGAGCGGATGGTGCGCTCAGCTGACCGCACAACCCTCTGTAGAGCTCGTCTGTCCTGCATGGTGCTGTTCCCGAACCAGGTTAAGATGTTTCCCGCCAGGATGCTCTCTATGGTGCACGAGTAAAAGTTCCTGAGCACCTTGGAGGGCAGTTGGAAGTCTCTCAAGCGTCTGAGGTGGTAGAGACGCTGTCGGGCCTTTTTCACCACGGTGTTGATGTGACAGGACCATGACAGGTCCTGCGTGATGTGAACTCCGAGGTATTTGAAGCTGTCCACTCTCTCCACTGGGCACTCGTTGATGACGGGGGTCTGGTAGTTCCTCTCCTGCTTAGTGCTGAAGTCCACTATCAGCTCCTTTGTCTTACTGACGTTTAGAAGGAGGTTGTTCCTCTGGCACCAGTTCTCCAGATTCCTAATCTCCTTCAGGTAGGCCGTCTCGTTGTTATCAGAGATCAGGCCCACCACGACGGTGTCGTCAGCAAACTTGATGATGGTGGTGGAGCTGGTAGTGGCCACACAGTCATATGTGTACAAAGAGTACAGCAGGGGGCTCAGAACACACCCCTGGGGGGCTCCAGTGCTGAGAGTGGTGGAGGCTGAGACATGTCCGCCCATCCTTACTGCCTGTGGTCTGCCAGTTAGGAAGTTGGAGATCCACTGACACATAGATGAGCTGAGTCCCAGATGCTCCAGCTTGGTGGTGAGTGTGGAGGGAATTATGGTGTTAAATGCAGAGCTGTAGTCTATGAAGAGCATTTTAACATAATTCCCCCTTCTAGTGTCCAAGTGAGTGAGTGATGTGTGGAGGAGATGAGAGATGGCATCGTCTGTGGAACGATTTGGACGGTAAGCGAACTGTAGTGGGTCCAGTGTGTCTGGTAGTGAAGAAATGATGAAGTCTCTGACCAGGCGTTCAAAGCACTTCATCACTACTGAGGTGAGGGCTACAGGGCGATAGTCATTGAGAGAAGCAGGGTGGGGTTTCTTCGGGACAGGAACAATGATGGACTCTTTGAAGCATGTGGGGATCACCGACTGAGATAAAGAGATGTTGAATATCTCAGTGAACACAGGAGCTAGCTGGTATGCGCAGTCTCTTAGGATACGACCTGGGATGCCGTCTGGTCCTGCTGCTTTCCTGGTGTTCACTCTCTTGAAGGCTCTCCTTACTTCATGCTCGGAGATGACGAGCACGTTTCCGGTGCTGGCAGTATCTTCCTGTCTGCAGCCGTTAGCGCCGCTAACACTAGCATTGTTGGAGACCTTAGCTGCAGCCTCGAAGCGAGCATAGAAAGTGTTCAGCTCGTCTGCCAGAGTCACGGCCACGTTCGTCATACCGGTTGTTGGTGCTTTATAGTCCGTTATTGTCCTTAGTCCCCGCCACAGGCTCCTAGAGTCACTCTGTTGGAGTTGTGACTCTAGTTTCCTCCCGTAGCGCTGCTTCGCCTCTGGTTTTGTCGCATCAGTCTGTGTCTCTGAGTTAATTTGTGTCTCTCCTACAGCTCCGGACCGCAAAACATGCGCGTGCTCTTCGTGAACTCGTTCCCGGCTCGTAACCAGCGCTTTCTGCCGTCAAAGGCGATCATTGGTTAATAGTGATC
Organism: Aulonocara sp. 'chitande type north' Nkhata Bay; assembly: GCF_057382095.1. Lineage (NCBI taxonomy): Eukaryota > Metazoa > Chordata > Actinopteri > Cichliformes > Cichlidae > Aulonocara > Aulonocara sp. 'chitande type north' Nkhata Bay. The sequence goes on from NC_141360.1 coordinate 15,906,868, forward strand.
ATGTGACTGATGCTAGCCAGATCCTTTTATTTAGCAAAACTGTGATTAATAGTTAAATATTATTGTTGATGGGCACAGACAGGACTCCGCACGCCCACACACATTAAAAAAATAATAATAATAATTTTTTTTCTTAAAGTTGCCTCAACAAAAGGGCACTTTGGGCACCCATCAGGAAAGGAGTGGATGCTCAAGCCCCTCTAGCCCACCCCGCACGTGCCTGTTCCCACTAGTGCTGTCAGCGTAAATCTCGTTGAAATGACATTAATGCCACAACACGGCAAATCTCCGTTAACGAGCTACCGCGGATCGCCCCGTGCATGGGGCTGGACGGCCAACACGTTAACGAGCTAACTGCGCTAACACACTGGCTCCCACCCATGTAATTGAGCATTGCGTGACACATCCAACATACTGTTTTACTTTACTCCATGACGAGCTTACCTTCAGGTTCCTACGTCACATGAAAACCAAAATAGTTCCCACTGAGCACTCAACACAGCATCGTCAGAAGGAAAGTTGATAAAATAAATTAAAAATTTTGTATTGTTCGATACATATGCGTACCGAACCGAAAGCACTGTATCGAACGGTTCAATAGCGATACGAATATCGTTGCACCCCTAATATATATATATATATATATATATATATATATATATATATATATGTATGTATGTATATATATATATTAGGGGTGCAACGATATATATGTATGTATATATATATATATATATATATATATATATATATATATATATATATATGTATGTATGTATATATATATATATTAGGGGTGCAACGATATATATGTATGTATATATATATATATATATATTAGGGGTGCAATGATATATATATATATTAGGGGTGCAACGATATATATGTATGTATATATATATATATATATATATATATATATATATATATATATAAGGTTATTTCAACGAGATTAACCTGAAAGCACTAGTGGGAACAACGAATATGACTGCTAGTGATGGGATTTCCGGCTCTTTTTAGAGATCCGGCTCTTTTGGTTCGGCTCACTAAAAAGAGCCGGCTCTTTCGGCTCCGAACTGGCTCTTCAGGTTGTTTTGTTGCTTTTATTTATATATGTTTATATATAAATATATGCGGTGGCCCCTAGAGACAAAACACGTACAAACTCCAAAACACATTTCTAGCATGAACTGAACTTCCAAAGCAGAGCTACTAGATCACTTAAATTACACAATTGAAAGCATGTGTGTATTGTTTGTGTATTTATACACAGGCACTCATATATATATTCAAATAATTTAAAAAAAAGTTCATTTACCTGTTATTACCACACACCAAATCCGGTCGTTGGTACTTGCTGGCTTGTGTAGCCACAAGATAACAAAGGCTCAACACTGCGCCCAGCATCCTGGAGCACTTCTGTTGTCTTTTGTACGTGTTTTGAGTTTTTATGTGCTTCTGAGTTTTTATATGCTTCTGAGTTTTTACGTGCTTCGGAGTTTGTACGTGTTTTTACGTGTTTTGGAGTTTGTACGTGTTTTTACGTGTTTTGGAGTTTGTACATGCTTCAGAGTTCGTGCGTGATTTCAAGTTTGTATGTGCTTTGTTTCTAGGAGCCACCGTAAATATACTTTTATTTATTCACTCCACATAAAATGTAATAAATAAATCATATAATACAAAAATCAACTATTCACATTTCAAGTTTTAACTATTTAAATTTTCAGCTTTTTCCTTTCACAAATTTAAAGTGAAAAGAACACAAAACACTGCAAACCACAACACAATTAAATATAAATTATAATATGAAAACTAAAAGAACATGCACATTCTCTGTCATATGGACCTGCATGAATAAACTTTCTCAATCCTTTATCATCTGCAACCGAAAATAGTTGTGGATGATTACTATACCTTTCTAATGTTGTTGTCCCTGCCTCTCTTTCTCTCTCTCTGGCTCTGTTCCTGTGCTACTGAGTGTAACTACCGCCCCTCCCCCCTCTGCCCAGTAAAGCACAAGGCTCGCGTGCAGAGTGAAGCGGAAAAAAAGTGCGAGAGAGAGGCTGAGAGAAAGAAAAAAAAAAAAAAAAAACCCCACGTGACGGCTCGCGATAAGGAGCCGGCTCGCGTCGTTCACGTCAAAGAGCCGGCTCTAAGAGCCATTTCGTTCGCGAACGACCCATCACTAATGACTGCACATTTACGCCGACATCATCCTAGTGCAAAGACAAAAACAACAAGCATGCTACTAACTTTAGCCGAGTCATTTAGACAGCTGTTAGCACATGATTCTCCTTATGGGGACCTGATATGTTTAATATGCTGCTGAGAATATAGCCCAGAAGAAGCGGATAGTATAGCTTTTATTTTGGAAAGAGACATTTCTCTGTAATAAACTCTCTTTTCCAAAGATGAGTGATTCCTCAATCAGATACAGGGCTCACAATATCGCTAGCCCGACGTCCTGGGGCTAGCGATTTTTTCAGTCGGGCTACCAAAATCTATCTCTTCCCTGCCTGTCGGGCTATTGTAGGAAGAAAAAATATATGTCAATGCTTTTGCATTCTTTCGGAAATGTAGCTGGGTAATTATGTCATTGGCATCGGTGAGCCACTGTCAATATGTGACATATTGAAATCGCGTTTGAATTTGCGCTTGTTTTTTTGCTTTCACTTTGCAAGCGTGCGAACTGTGTATAGATAGCGACAGCACTGATCTGTGAGTGATGATAATTTGTGCACCAATTCCTCTGACATCGTCTTATTAATCGTTAGCTTACTATGCAAACATGACAAGTGAAATCTCCCGCAGCAAGCTTAAACATGTGAGAGGTTGATCGCGCAGAGAATCGCTGAGCTTATGTGAGTCCGTGTGTAAAAGGAGCAGGATATTTATTTTAGTTCTGCTGAGCCAAATAAGACAGGTCAGGGTGAAGAAGTGACAGCCAAAGAAAAGCTTACCAAAAAACGGAGAAGTTATGACAAATCAGACTATAAGTCAAAAAGAAAGTGCAGCTTTATGGTTTCATGGACAAAATAATTTCTGTGGCTGCAATATGACGAGCTAAATAACCAGGGCTGCACATAAGTGGTCCGCAGGTGCGCATTCGCTGTCAAAATAAAAAACACCCACAAGGGTTAGGGTTAAATTTAAAAACTGTACTTTTGAGTTAAAATATATATTTATAATTTTAATAAATGACAAATTAAAAAGGCATGAACATTTTTTTGTATCGAAAAAATATCGAACCGTGACACCAAAGTATCGAATCGAACCGAACCGTGAATTTTGTGTATCGTTGCACCCCTAATATATATATATATGTATATATATATATGTATGTATATATATATATACCTACACCTACCACGATTACCGACACTAACGGGCTGATCTACAATACGGCAGCAGTGATCAGTGAGATGCTTGGCTACAAGTTGAACAGCCACAAGGGGCAGTACCCTCCATGGAGAAGGAGGCTAGAGAACAAGATCAAAGTAGCACGGGGGGAGGTTAGCCAACTAACGGAGTTGCAGAAAGGTGCGACAAAGAGAGATAGAAGGCAGGAGAATAAACCAGCTGTTCTCCACAGAACCAGCAAAGGTGTACTCTCAGTGGCAAGGGAACAATAAGAGAACAGCACCACCAAGGCTGGAGACGGAGCAATACTGGAAGAGCATATGGGAGAAGGACGCAACCCATAACGGCAATGCTCAGTGGCTAGTGGATCTGAGGGCAGACCACAGTGACCTCCCTGAACAGGGTCCAGTAACCATCACAGTGGCAGATATCCAAGAAAGGGTCTCCAGTATGAACAGTTGGATAGCACCAGGGCCCGACATGGTTCACGCCTACTGGCTAAAGAAGCTGACTGCACTCCACGAACGTCTGGCAGCACAAATTAACCAGCTGCTAGTTAACGGGAGACACCCGGAATGGCTAACCGAAGGTCGGACGGTCCTGATCCCCAAGGACCCCAAGAAGGGATCGGTCCCCTCCAACTACTGACCAATAACCTGCCTCAGTACTACATGGAAGCTCCTGTCAGGCATCATATCGGCTAAGATGAACAGGCACATGGGTCAATACATGAGCGGGACACAGAAAGGAATTGGCAAGAATACCAGAGGCGCAAAACACCAGCTACTGGTAGACAGAACAGTCAGCCGAGACTGCAAGACCAGACTGACCAACCTGTGCACTGCCTGGATTGATTACAAGAAGGCCTATGACTCAATGCCCCACAGCTGGATACTGGAATGCCTAGAATTGTACAAGATCAATGGGACCCTAAGAGCCTTCATCAGGAACTCAATGGGGATGTGGCGTACAACACTAGAGGCCAACTCCAAGCCCATAGCACAAGTCACCATCAAGTGCGGGATCTACCAAGGAGATGCTCTGTCCCCACTGCTGTTCTGCATAGGCCCGAACCCCCTCAGTGAGATCATTAACAAGACTGGCTACGGATACCGACTACGAAACGGAGCAGTTGTTAGCCACCTCCTGTACATGGATGACATCAAGCTGTATGCCAAGAGTGAACGAGACATCGATTCACTGATCCACACTACCAGGCTATACAGCAATGACATTGGAATGGCGTTCGGACTGGAGAAGTGTAGTTGGATGGTAACAAAGAGAGGGAAGGTAGTCAGAACTGAGGGGATTGAACTACCAGAAGGCAACATTGCAGACATAGAGGACAGTTACAAGTACCTGGGGATCCCGCAGGCGAATGGGAACCATGAAGAGGCCGCTAGAAAAGCTGCAACCACCAAGTACCTGCAGAGGGTCAGGCAAGTCCTGAGGAGTCAGCTGAATGGTAAGAACAAGATCCGGGCCATCAACACGTACGCCCTGCCCGTGATCAGGTACCCTGCTGGGGTAATAGGCTGGCCAAAGGAGGAGATAGAAGCCACTGACATAAACACAAGAAAGCTCCTTACCATGCATGGAGGGTTTCACCCCAAGTCCAGCACCCTGAGGCTGTACGCTAAGCAGAAGGAAGGGGGCTGGGGACTGGTGAGTGTCAGCACCACAGTCCAGGATGAGACAACGAACATCCAAGAATACATTGGGAAGATGGCCCCAACTGACCGAGTGCTCGGTGAATACCTCAGGCAGCAGAAACCCAAGAAAGGGGAGGGAGACGAGGAACCATCATGTAAGGACAGGCCCCTGCACGGTATGTACCACCGGCAGATAGAGGAGGTGGCTGATATCCAGAAATCCTACCAGTGGCTGGACAAAGCTGGACTGCACAAGAACAAGCTCTGAGTACAAGATCCATAGAGGCTGGGGTCTATCACACCAGGCAAGACCCCAGGTGCAGGCTGTGTAAAGATGCCCCAGAGACAATCCAGCACATAACAGCAGGGTGCAAGATGCTAGCAGGCAAGGCATACTTGGAACGCCATAACCAAGTGGCCGGCATAGTGTACAGGAACATCTGTGCCGAGTATAACCTGGAAGTCCCGAGGTCAAAATGGGAGATGCCCCCAAGGGTGGTGGAGAATGACCGAGCTAAGATCCTGTGGGACTTCCAGATACAGACGGACAAAATGGTGGTGGCTAACCAACCGGACATAGTGGTGGTAGACAAACAGAAGAAGATGGCCGTAGTGATTGATGTAGCGGTTCCGAATGACAGCAATATCAGGAAGAAGGAACACGAGAAGCTGGAGAAATACCAAGGGCTCAGAGAAGAGCTCGAGAGGATGTGGAGGGTTAAGGTAACGGTGGTCCCCGTGGTAATCGGAGCACTAGGTGCGGTGACTCCCAAGCTAGGCGAGTGGCTCCAGCAGATCCCGGGAATAACATCGGAGATCTCTGTCCAGAAGAGCGCAGTCCTGGGAACAGCTAAGATATATATATATATATATATGGCATTTGATTAATGACCCTCAACTGACCCAATATGCCCAATGAATCTTAAATACATATACTTTGCAGACTTCTTTGAAATGGAGATAAAACTTTAATTTGTGTATCAGTGATGCTTGCTGGCCAGTATGTACTGTTTTTTTCCTCTGGTCTTAATGTTAACTGACATGATGCTAACTTGACTGTTGGGGATTCCTTTTTTGCCTAGTGCATGGATGTCAAACATAAAGTCAGGACTGGCCCACTGGAGTCCAATACAACCCACTGAATGCATATGCAAATAATAGGAACTGCAAAAAGTAGGTATTTTGCAGCCCAGGGCACTGTGTTACATTGCGTTCACCGTGAATTAACAAATAGGTAACTGAAATAACTGAGATAACTTCTTTGCACTAAAAGAATGGGGAACAATTGGGAGCCATTTTGTTTTTTTTGTTTTTTTTATTTGTTTGTAGCTCTCTTCACGACAACACAGACAGAGGTCGGTTCTTTGAAATGGCCGTTTATTACTTGGACTTTCTCTCCCCCTTAGCTTCACCATTGCCAGTATGTCAATACGCCGATACGCTGTGAGAACTGGTTACGAGTGAACAGTACAATCCAATTAGCAAAGTTACAGTACACATATTAAGTCCAAACACAAATAAAAACATTTCTCAAATGACAAATACCTCGTTGACTGCTTGTCCTGAAAATAAGTCATTAAGTCCTTGTGTTACTAAAAGGTTTTCTTTTAGTAAATCTTTCGCTTAACACGCTTCATGAGAGACAGCTGCTCCCTCGCAGTCCATGAAAAGTCTCGTGTACTCTCGTTAAGGGTATTCTCACGAGACACTAGCTCTTACATATTACACATGTACATTTCAAATAAAGACATTTTAACACAAACTATATATATTCATGAAATTGTTTAACTAATTATAAATCAATCATGCACATCATGAACTCTACACAGAACATTTTTAACAGCATTTACAGGTTGGATACTTGGCGTGCATCAAGTCAATTATTAGGCAGTAGTTTTAGTGGTTTAGTGGTTATTTATCGGCTTGTATTATGTGCCCAATGAACACCACCATTATTTTGAAAAATACATTTCAAAACCAAACAGATTTTCTGAGATTTATTGAAAGAAACCTTTGCACCAGGATCAATAGCTTAACAGTCTTTGCACCAGCAATGATACCGAAAGGAAAAATAACAGCTCATTCATACTTATTGGTGAATAAAATCTTTGTCTATTCACACTGTGGGGAGATTTCTTCCCACTGCCACAGTCACCTGTCTGATAGCAAAGACACACAAAGTGCGCCATGACCTTGAACACAGCTTACAATTAGTTGACTTCTATGTTAGCACACACACTCTTTTCATACAAGGGAATAACTTTTTAGAAGAAAGTCATAGAGTTTGAAAGGTGAAACACAAATATTTCACTAGTACATTACACTGCTGATGATTTTCCTTTGTTAGCCTGCTGCAGCATTATGTGTGTCTGTGTGTTGCAGCCATAGTGTTTCCAGATTCAGCTAGCTAACAAGCCTTCCTCCACGCTTGTTTTAGAGATCATGAATTAAAGACTAAACAGGGGAAAGTCCAGAAACATATGGGTGACATTAGAGTGGCTACCTCTATTTTTTTTTTCCATTCTCTGGTTTTCTCTGTAATTTGTCACCATTTCTGCTTCAGTTCTCACTATGTCACAATCAGGTTTTTACTGCAAAGTTATCTCAAATCTTTTCACAAAAACAATGTTTTTGTTGAACTTTTAGTCAAAATCCTTTTTAACATTTTAATTGTGGTATTTCATGGATCACGAGATTTTATACAAGGCAATTTGAACCAGGTGAGTGCAGCGTATAATAACATCAAAGTTTAGAAATCATCTTGAAACATTAAAAAAAAGAAAAAGGTGGGTTAATTCAGTTTTGTCCCCAGTCAGGCAAATATTAACTGTGGAAAGCCTTCCATTTAACTGTCACAGGTGTCTGCTGATTCAGCTAATCGATACTATGTGTTTTCTCCAAGAAGCAGATGCATCTGCCAACCTGCCAGGGTAGGACATAAATGCAGAAAAATTGCATGTTAAATTTAAATGCCAACAAAACACATGCCTCATTATAACTGCTCCAGTTTGGAGCCCAACTAGTCCCAAGGTAAGGAGCTAAATCAAGTGTATCATATGGCAGCAGCTGATCTCAGCTCTGTGGGTTTCATCATCAAGTCCACAGAATTTGTTGATTTGCAGAACAAAGCACATCTGCTGAGCTGCTGTAGTGAGAGAATGAACTAGATTTCTATTGGCTCTGTGAGAAAAGAACCCTAAATTGTTTGAGCTAATTAAAAGTAGAAAAAGTCATCCCCTCTTCACAGGATTCAAGCACATGCAATACCTGAAGTCAACACTGGCTTTGAGTGTACTCCTAGTGCTGTTGTCAAGGCTGAATAAATTTAGAGGCTTGTATCTGGAAGGGCATCCAGTGTATAATCTGGGCCAAGTCAGACATGTAGATCATACAGAATGACATTTCCATTCCTTGAGACCAGTGTTGAGTTCCATTCAGTTCAATTTTATTTATTTAGCACCAAATCACAACAACAGTTGCCTGAAAGCTGAAGGCTCTGCCTCCCACTTACTTCTAAATACTCTAGGAACCACAAGTAAGCCTGCAGTCTGAGAGCAATGTCCTCTAATGGGATTATATGGTATTATAAGGTCATTAAGATAAGATGGGGCCTGCTTCTTACTTGGGAATTTAAATTCAATTCTGGAATTAACAGGGAGCCGATGAAGAGAAGGGAATATAGGAGAAATATGCTCTCTCTTTCTATTCTCTGTCAGTACTCTTGCTGCAGAAAAGGTGGGATTGTCAAGGAGATGAAAAAGTAAACAGGAGTACTGGGAAGCCAAGAAGAGAAAGAGATGATATAGAAAAAGGGAAATGCTTCCAGTGAGTTTTATGTGAGGATGGACACTACAAAATGAGAATAGGAGTTATACTGACTGGCTAGGCAAAGAGATCAAGCTGGAAAGGATGTGCTTTGAAGAGGATGATGAGTGGGAAGGTGGTTTGTCCAGATCACATACCTGTGAAGGAATGAAGATGTCTAAGAGAGAGGATAGAAGACCAAATTGTTTAACACAATCTTGAGTCATACCATCAAGATATGGGAAAGAGCTGTTAAAGCTAGGTTAAGAAGAGAGCTGAGTATCAGTGAGTAGAAGTACTCCTACATGCTGAGAAAGAGCACTACAGATTAGGAGTTACGCTGTGTTTTTGTGGATCTAGTGAAAGCATATGATAGGATGAGAGAAACTGTGATGCTGCATAAGGAAGGAGTAGCAGAGACGTATGTGAGGGTGGTGGAGGACATATATACAGTAATGACAGTGTGACAGTTGTAAGATGTGCAGTAGGATTGACAGATGGGTTCAAAGTGAACCTCTTCCTGTTTGTGGTGGTGATAGACAGGTTGACTGACGAAGTCAGGCAGGAGTCTCTGTGAACCATGATGTTTACAGACTATATTGTTTTGCACTACATCCTAGTGAGAGCAGGGAGCAGGTGGAAGAGAGCCTGCAGGGATGGAGGTATTCTCTGAATTGAAGAGGAATGAAAGTCGGCAAGGCAAAGCACGACAGAATACGTGTGTGAGTAAGAGGGAAAGGTGAATATGCAAAGCCTAGAGATAGTGAAGATTGACGAGTTTAAAAAAACGTGGTTCAACTATTCAAAAGTAGCGCAAGAGAGGTGGAAATAAGTGCAGGCAGAGTGGAGTAGGTGGAGACAAGTTTCATGGGTGATTTGGACAGGACAGGATTACAAGATGGAAGTGAGAACAGAGTGGCCGATTCACTTATTTCCAGCCATTGTGGAGAAGGCTGCTACACTATAACTGGCAGTTGGATACAGTATTCTTAATTCTGGTGCTGCTACCAGCTATAGCCTCTGTTCCGTTGATTGTGATATGATTGTCATATTTTTCTGTTTTTACAGGTAAGCTGGGTGGTTGATAATATAAAACAGAGCTAATTTCCAAGTTGATCCTGTTGTTAGCCTGCGTCGATCCAAGTGTTAGACTGTACCAAAACTCTGTGAGCTCGGTGCAGGTATTTTTGGGTTAAAGTCACAAGATATATATTTTTGCACAATAAGAGAAAATGTGAATTGCTTCATGTTTAGTTCATGAAGAGTGAATGCTATAGGAATATGTTAAGAAAAACGTTTATTTGAAAGAAATCTAGTTTAATAAATACAGTTAAGAAGACAGGTTCATAAATAGATTAAAACAGTAGTGAAAACAATATAAAACTGTAATCAGAGTTCACTATGTTATTCATGTGTATAGTAAAATGTATTTTTGTGATTTAAGCAGTTTATCAAAGTGGTGCATATGAATATGAAACTGTATAAGTTACTTGTATAAAGTAATGTTTTCTACACTGGAAGAAGTAGTGTCAGTGGTGAAGAGGCGGCGTACGGACCGCGTGCCAAAGAGAACTGATTGTCATATTTTTCTGTTTTTACAGTTTTCTGTAAAAATAAATATGTTGCACAGGAGATGAGTTGGTCCATCATTTCAGCGGTGTAACATATGTGTGATTTTCTTCTGTCATGGTCCTCAGCTACTGGTAAGTCTAGTTCAATATATGGTGGGTTTATTGAATTTAGGACACTACTACAGGATAGGATGTGCCGCAGTCCACTTTTATCATGCATTATTCTTTTTCTTTTCTTTTTTTTAACAAATGCAATTACCGTATTTCCCGGACTACAAAGCGCACCTGAATATTAGCCGCACAAGCTAAAATCAGGGGAAAATCCTGTTTTGTACATACATTAGCCGCACCTGACCAAAAGCCGCAGGTGTTTCAATGTTGACTCATCATATGTAAGAGAATATGCACAAAGGGAATTGTCAGGAAAGAGATGGCTGTTTGGAGACACACCCCTTTTATTAATATTTTGAAAAACAAGTTATGGGTACATATTTGCACATGTGCTGTGCTTCATAAATGAGTAACAAATGTATTACATAACAATAACCTACAGCACACCAGAAAAATAGATTCAGACTACCTTTTAGGCTCAGGTGCAGTGACACGGCTTTAACAAGAAGAAAAGTCAGTCATTCACCACCATCTTCCTGCGCTCTAAAACCACCAAAGTCCTCTTCTCCAGTGTCGGATACGAACAGGATCAGGATGGCTTCGTCATCCACTCTCAGCTTCTTTCCTTCGTTGTCACTTTCAAAACCAAAGAAATCCTCATTGTCATTGTCAGTGTCGGAGTCGAACACCCTCTGAAGGGCCGTGGCGGTGTCCTCCTCTTCATCATGCAGCAGTCCAGCCCTTCGAAATCCGTTGGTGATCGTGGATGTTTTCACACTTTTCCACGCTGTCAGAATCCACCGGTGGAGTTGAGCACAACTTGCTTTTCGCAAGTTTATCGCCGCTCGTCATCCACGACTCCCGCTGAACGCGTAGCGCTACTTTGAAGTTTGTTTTTCGCGCTACTTGTACGGCACTATGTTGCCTGGCGGATGGACATGTGACCAACATACCACTCTTGAACCCCGATCCTTCCGCCAGGCAACGTAGTGCCGTACAACAGCGGAACAAACAAAACAAATCGTCTTACGATATCACAAAAATCATGGACAATCTATAGAAAAGCCGCACCTGACTAAAAGCCGCAGGGTTCAAAGCTTGTGCAAAAAGTAGCGGCTTATAGCCCGACAATTACGGTATTAAAGGTATATTAATACTGGAGCCAATCTCCCTCAGTAGTGTATACTCAAACCTGTGTAATCTTTTCTGGTTGGTTTAAAAAGACTCCTTATATTTCCTAGGGGTGACATTCTCCTAGGTGGTGTTGTCACATTTTAGTCATAACCCCTCAGACCACCTCGACACACATTCAAAACCACTGTTCCAGGAAGTTGATATCATTAAAATTCTAATCATAAAAATACATTTTATGCACTCATCTTCATTCTGTCCTTTTGTCTTTCGATCACTGTGTATTAAATACATCTTGAAATTTTAAGCAGGGAACTGAATTTATTTAAGCAGGGTTTTCTCAGAATACACTTCATGCAGGGTTATTTAAAATTACATGGCCCTGAATTATTTATAACAGCAGCTGAGCACAGTGTAGTCAGCACAGGTTAATTTCCTTACAATTATTATCTCTTTTACTCCCAGGTTACACCAGACATCTGCAAAATGAATACCTGAAGTCATGTCTTCCCTTTGGGCTGCATCTTCAATGTTACCTTTTGATCCTTTTAAGGCTTACTGCATTCATGAATATTGCTGCTGTAATGTAAAAACACATATCTGCTAATAAATGCTAAATGATGAATTCTAAGTACACTATAAACTTAAAAGCTAAAATTACTTAAATAAATTAAGTAATGTAAACTTAATTTTTCCTAATTTAAAAAAAAAAACACATTCCTAATAAGTCAGATAGCTTAAGTTTATCTACCATTTTCTTCCATTTGAGTTCAACTTATTATTTTTGATGAACTTCAAGTATTTTGCATATTATATGTAACATACCTTTTACTTAAAAAAAAATACTATTTAAGTATCATGAATTTATTTCAATTATACTGCAGACAATTGGAGGGTTGTGATTTCTTGGCTCAATTTTTTCCTGATGTTTTTTGTAATTTTTTTTTACTCCTGCCTTTCAGGTTAATCTTCAGCATCCTTGGTTTGAATCTGTGTACAGGGAGGGATAGTGGGTATAGTGGAAAATCTGAGGCCTTCCCACTCTATTGGCCACTTGGGTTTGGTGGCCTCAGAGCTGATTACTCTCTAGAACGCAGATCATCTGTTTTTCCATATGTAGTTCTCAAAACAATACAAAAATACAGAGTTGTAACTAAAATAATAGCTTCTAAACATAACTCCAACACATCAAAAGTTGCTGGGTGATGCTTAAAGACATAAAAGTATGATGACTTGCAGAATCTACCAACTAGTGTAAACCACCTTTTTGATGAAGATGATGAATCGCAAAGGCAATTTTTCATAAACATCTTTGGGTTTGCAGCATAGTGTCACCCGTCAAACTGAATAACAAACAAGATGCTTCTAAATTACGCAAGTAATGACATTTCTGGAATGAATGATATACACCAGGGGCCTGTTCTTCGTACGTCGCTTACTACATCCAAGATCAAATGACACATCCAAGACCAAACCATCGCGCTAACCGTGAGCTCGCTAATCCGGTTCCCCGAACACACCTGCTGTTGACGATTAGTACAGCTGGACGCAGTAATGTGACATCACTGGGTGTCGTAAAAGGGGCTACGCATCGATAGTAGAAACATTGATCGGCAACCCGCTGATTGGTCGGCGAAAATGTCGAAGGAGCGCGCTCGGTATTTTCCGGCAGCAGAGCAAGAACTCATGAGTGAGGGATTTCAGGAGTTTCAGAGTTTAATGAAAACGCAAGAGAACACTGCAAAGGCTGCAAAAGCAAGGAGAGAGGGGCTGGCAGAAAGTTGCTGACAAATCAAACTCGTAGGTAATTTAATAATAATAATAATAATGGATTGGGTTTATATAGCGCTTTCCAAGGCACCCAAAGCGCTGTACGATACCACTATTCATTCACTCCCACATTCACACACTGGTGGAGGCAGCTACGGTTGTAGCCAGGCTGCCATATCGCGCCATCGGCCCCTCTGGCCAACACCAGTAGGCGGTAGGGTAGATCTATCATATGACACTATATTGTCCAATATCATATGGCATTATATTATATTATAATATGTTATATTATATCCCCTTTCACATTAGAGCCACAACAGGACCCACAAGAACATGGGAACAAGTAAAAGTGGAATACAGGAGTATTCTACAGAATGGTAATATTTATCTCTTAGATTGCTTTTCGTCTCTTGGCAAGGTAATACTGGCCTGTAATACTCTGTTAGTTTGTTCATAACAGCAACCAAGAAAAGGGCAGAGGAAAAAAAGACAGGTGGTGGTCCTGCACCCCCTCGTCAACAAGTTGGTTAAGTAAATAATACCCTCATGGGAATATCGATATCTCTCAATGAGCACACTGTCGCGCTGAGCTAAAGGATCCTGTCTATCCCGCAATATACGCTGAATTCTGAGGACTCTCCTTATCAATCTTGCACCTTCCGCAATGGGTTGGTCGCGTATACGGACAGGACATGGCTGCAACAGGCTTCCCAAATCCACCTTCGCTTTTATAGCCGTGGTCTCTCATCTTGATTACACGAAGTAATTTACAATTACTACTCTGAAATATGAATTACATCTGTAATAATCACATACATGTAATAGAATGTTAATAGTACATTTCCCTTTTTTAGGAAATGACCTGTATGTATCTGTGTGACATCAATAAAAGGATCAAGTGCTGCATTATCTTTAGTTACATTGATGTTATTTATTTATGGTGAAACAGTGGTGGAATATCGCTGTTGCTTTCGTATAAATGAAGCGGACATACCTGCGTGGCCGCGATCTAATCCTGTTTACATAAAGTAAACCTGCTCCCGAGCAGGTTTACGCTTACGGCTCTGTTGCTATGACAGCAAGTCCCGGATGAGCTTCGGGGAACCGAACGATCCAGGATCACGCAAAATCGTCAACAATCTAATCCAGCTAACTTACTTAGCGAGGTACGAAGAACAGGCCCCCGATCCAGAAAACTGTCTCCGATTAAAAACAAAAAACAAAAACTGAAAGAGGGCTCCCAGCCATGTTATTGTCAGCTGCAGATAAAAGTGAAAAGCTTAGTTTTAGAAATAATTTCTTCATGTAAATTTCTATTCAACTGCAGAAAAAAAACTTTAAAAGTTTATGATGTTGTCTGTGCTGGAAAAACTCAAAGTGATTTTGCATTTGACCAAAGTCCCTTTGATAAAACCACATGCTGTTTTCAGTTGAAGCCTGCACATGTGGGGTGGTGGTGGTGGTGTGTGTGTGTGTGTGGGGGGGTCATTTGCTCAGAGACAGAGGATTTTCCTAAGCCTTCCGTTGGGTCCTATAACCTGCTCTGAATCTCAGTAACCTCTCATCTGTCTTTAAAGTCTTGCCACGGATATACCTTTGTTTCCTGAGAGTGCAGCTGGTGCAGCAGGTGAGATGCGTCTTCTTGTCTTTATGTAGATATCAGGGTTGGTCCCTCTAGACTAGTGAACATGAGGATAATATGAGGGGTTATATTAACTGAGCATGAGGTTGAGAAGGAGAAGAGAAGGACTGGAGATGATAAGCACTAACAAGGGACTACCCAGGGTCACCCTGATTTTATTAGGCAGCTTGAAATGGAATCAAGTTGGCAGGAGTCGCTATGTTTGTTCAATAAACTTTAATGGCTCCTATGGACAGTAGAATAGTAGAAGCTCTGCCTGCCTACATTACTGTAGCTCCTATTACAGAAGCTTCCATAACTGCTAGGTTATGGGTAAGTTCTCTCATTCATCGGAGTCCATGAAATCTGTTTAAAATATTCCCAAGCCTAAAATGCAACAAAGACAAAAGATGATTACTCTTAAAATTTGGCAATCCATTATCATGGTGTCATAACCAGAGATAGGCAGTAATGTGTTACAAGACATATTGCCGTACATTTTGGGAGGAACACCCTTCAACTGGTGCGGGAGTATGAAAGGGAATCAAGGAAACTAGCGGATTATAGGAACCATCTCCGTTTCAACCTAAGATGTAGACAAAGCAGAGTTGTTCCTAAGAGCCTGCGCCTTGGATCCACTGTCAGGGGATACAGAGCAGACTTGATTCTACAGAGAGCACAAAATCACCTTTTAAGTGAAAGGATAAGACAGGTCCATTTCACCATAGATGCCCTCCAGATCAAGATCAGCCAGACCCTGCAGGAACTGGAAATCCTTCTACCCTGTCCAATCTTAGAAGAGGTGTACAAGTTTGTGGACAAGGCCCAGCGGGCCCAACACTCTAAAGGAAAAGAAAGACAACGCAGGAAATTTCACACCTTGCTTTCAAAAACACACACTCCTCATCCTGAACCTACACAACCCAGAGAAGAAAACACACCTGAAGTCAGTCAGGAGAAATGGGTTAAGAACTTTCCAGACAGGATTCTCACTGAACCTGAAAAGAGAGTATTAGCCAAAGGACTCAATTTTGCCATTTCTCCACAACAGTTGCCCATAGTGGACCTCATCACAGCCACAGAATCTGCCATACGGATTAATAAATTATCACAGACAGAAGCAGAGCAAATCAGGATGAAAGTCTCAGCCACGCTCTCCAGTGCCAAAGTCCCTCCATCCAACCTCACAATACAGGAAAAGAAGGCCGTCGCTTCCCTGAGCAAAGACCACAACATCACTGTTTTACCAGCTGATAAGGGAAGATGCACCGTGGTCCTAAACACTACAGATTACCACACAAAGATCACTACTCTCCTCAGTGACAACAATACCTACGAAGCCCTAAAGCGAGACCCCACAAGCAGCTACAAAAAGAAAGTTATAGCTTGTCTTCAAGACTTTGAAAAGGACAAAATTATTGACCGCCTTACATATCACCGCCTTTACCCAGGGGATGCCATACCCTGCATCTATGGACTTCCTAAAATCCACAAGGAAGCTGTCCCACTCAGACCCATAGTCAGTAGCATAAACTCAGCCACTTATAACATTGCTAAACACCTTGCTACCATCCTTGCTCCTCTCGTGGGGAACACCCCACACCACATCAAGAACTCCACCGACTTCACCGACAAGGTCCAGAAACTTACCCTGGATCCAGATGAAACCATGGTGTCCTTTGATGTAGTCTCTCTCTTCACTTGCATACCCACCACGGAGGCCGTGGAGACTGTCAGAAAACGACTACAAGAAGACAGCTCCTTGGAGGACAGGACCAACTTCACACCCGATCAGATCTGCACACTGTTAGACCTCTGCCTTACCACTACATATTTCAAGTACAACGAAGGCTTTTACAGACAAAAACAAGGCTGTGCCATGGGCTCCCCCGTGTCACCTATTGTAGCCAACCTTTACATGGAGGAAGTGGAAAGGAAGGCTCTTGGCTCTTTCAAAGGAAGAGTACCCAGCCACTGGTACAGATATGTGGATGACACCTGGGTCAAAATCAAGACACAAGAAGTGGAATCCTTCACTGCGCACATTAACGCTGTGGATAAAAACATCAAGTTCACCAGGGAAGACACAAAGGACAACTGTTTGCCTTTCCTGGACTGCGCTGTGCACATTGAAGAGAACGGCAAACTCAACATCGAAGTTTACCGGAAGCCCACACACACGGACCAGTACCTCCTCTTTGACTCCCATCACCCTCTAGAACACAAACTTGGAGTGATTAGGACCCTACACCACCGGGCAGAACATGTTCCCTCTAAGCCTGAAGGAAAAAAGAAGGAACACACACATGTAAAGGAAGCACTCAAAACGTGTGGCTATCCTAAATGGGCGTTCTTAAAGTCAGCAAAGAGGCACAGAAAAGAAGACCAGACACCAGCGAGGGAGGATAAGAAGGACAGACGCAACAACATTGTCATCCCCTATGTAGCCGGTGTATCAGAGAAACTCAGGAGAGTTTTCTCCAAGCATGACATCCCGGTGCATTTCAGACCCAGCAACACACTCAGACAAAAACTGGTTCACCCGAAAGACAAAACGCCAAAACACAAACTTAACAATGTGGTGTATGCTGTACAGTGCAGCGAGGAATGCTCAGACCTCTACATTGGAGAGACCAAACAGCCACTTCACAAGCGCATGGCACAACACAGAAGAGCCACCTCCACAGGATAAGACTCAGCAGTCCATCTGCATCTTAAGGATAAAGGACACTCTTTCAAGGATGCCAATGTTCACATTTTGGACAGAGAGGACAGATGGTTTGAAAGAGGAGTGAAAGAAGCCATCTATGTCCACTGTGAGCGACCATCTTTGAACAGAGGCGGGGGTTTACGACACCAACTCTCTGCCATCTATAATCCAGTTTTGAGATCCCTTCCCAGACGCCTTAACGCCCACTCACATCCTGGGCCATCTGACCTCAGGAATTCGCATGATAAGGTGGGGCCAGGTTTCACAATGAACTCACCCGAAACTCTGGCTGATTGGGACCCACACCCAGTTTCACACCTTGGCTCAGGCGATTAGAGGATCATCAGGGGGTCCTTTTGTCCCTCTGTGGGGGGTTACTCCCACTAGGTTTATATCTGTGACTCTCCACCATTTGACCTTAGAACTTAAGAAGCTTCTCAGATGAGAGGTGAAACGTCTTCAAGTAACTTAAAGAAGTCCAGACGCTTTTCTTTGCAAGCTCCTTTGACTACGATGACCTGGATGACTGAGAACCTTCACAGACATGTTACAAGTAATGCGTTACTGTAATCCGATTACTTTTTTCAAGTAACGAGTAAAGTAAGGGATTACTGTTGCTAAAACGGTAATTAGATTACTGTTACTTTCTCATAAGCACGCTGCGTTAGTAAAACCGTGATTTTTTTGCGAGAGTGTCTCATGACAGTGACGTAAGCGAGTGCAATGTTCCTGGCAACAGCTATGTGCAGATCAACAATGGATTATATATCGAGCGCGGGAGAGAGTATGAGCGTGCAGCATTTAAAGTGTGGAAGTACTGACCTTAGAAAAATTAGACTAACTGACTGATCTAAGGCTAAGAAACACTCAGATATTAAGTTAAATTTGAGAACCGTTTAATGGAAAATGTTAAAAACTAATAACATAGGCATTTAAAACCATTAATCACATTCTCAATAATGAATAATGCCGCTTAAATGTGTGACGCCTCGCTTCATGAATTATCAACATTACACTTCAGACAAGAAGAAAAACACTTAGAATAATATGAAAACATGTTTTTAACAAAAGATGCATATTACTAAAATTAACATCTGAAAATGTGCCGTGCATTATGAATGATGCATGCTGTTCGAAAAACCTTGCATCCGTCCATTGTACCAACCATTTCCTTTTGTACAAATCCTCTCAGCTCTTTTTTTTTTTTTTAGTAACAAGGAAGAAATTATTTTCTTCCTTATTACTAAAACCGATTCTAAAGTACAATTTCAATAGCTCAGAGGTACACAGCTGTTATACCATCTGATTAGATACCAGGTACAGTAACCACAGTTTTATCTGAAGTTAGAAGAAGGAAATTAGAGGTCTGCCAGGTTGTAATGTCTTTTAGACATTTATGCAATTTAATCAAATTGGTATGAGTTATCTGGCTTCATGGACAGGTAAAACATCATCTGCATTGTAATAAAAATATATGCTATGCCTTCCAATGATACTGTCTAGGGAAAGCATGTATATTGTAAATAGAATTGGTCCTAGCCCAGAGCCCTGTCAATTTTGGGGTAAAGAAAAAATGCCATGTCACAGTGGAGTGTCCAAATCAATTGTTACATCTGAGGCATGTAGAAGAGCATCACTGATAACACATCATATTGAACCTTAAAGCTGATGGCCAACAACAGCAGAAGACCACACTCAGTGCACCTACTATCAGCTATAAACAGAAACTGAGGCTCATCAAAATTAGACAATAGAAGACTGTAAAAATCCTTTTCTGGTCTGATGAGTTTCAATTTCTGCTGAGACAATCAAATGCTAGGGTCAGAATTTATTTTTTACATAAAATGAATAACCATGTTTATCCTTTTATAAGGACAGTGCAACCATGTTCTCAGGGCTGCTTTCAACATGATAGCATGCCAAGTTACAATATTCAAATCATGTCAAACGGCTTTCTTGAATACAACTTCACTGTACTTACAGGACCTCCACAGTCACCAGATTATCAATCCAATAGGGAACCTATTGTCAAAGAATGGGAGAGTTGCATCATAGATATGCAGCCATCAAATCTGAAAAATCTGAAATTTTATATTAATTTACTATCATACTATCATGTGTTAAAAAAGAAGACTTGCTCCATGCTTAGTTTGTGGTGAAAGAAATCACAAGCAGAGCTATCGAGCACATTTGATTATCGTGACAATAATAGTGTCTCCCCCTTCTTGTGCGCTGCCATTCCCCAGAACAGGGGTCTCCAACTCCAGTCTTCGAGAGCTACTGTCCTGCAGCTTTTAGATGCGTCCCTGTTCCAACACACCTGAATCAAATGAATGGTTTGTTCTTCTTCTCTTCTTCTTCTTTGTGTTTAACCGTGGTTGGCAACCAACGTAAAGGAGCATTACCGCCTCCTACTCGAATGGCTTGTTACCAGGCCAAACATGAGGGCATGCTGAAGAGGTAATTCAACCATTTGATTCAGCTGTGTAGGAATAGGGATGCATCTAAAAGCTGCAGGACGGAGCTCTTGAGAACTGTTGAAGAACCTTGCCCTAGAGTGAAAAACTCTGTCCATTCATCATGTTGATTGTGGTAGAGCTGCAGCATATCCCAGCTGTGATAGCTCAACACAGCAGGGTACACCCTGGACAGGTTGCCAATCTGTTGCTGGGCTAAAACACACATATAAACAGCCTCACACCTGTGGTCAATTTAGAATCACCAATTACCTAACCCCATGCCCATACATGTCTTTAGGCTGTGTGAGGAAACCGGAGTGCCCAGAAACTCTCCTCAACCCTGGGGAAAATATGTAAACTTCACACAGAAAGGCCCCTGATTGGCTTCAAACCAGTCTGGTGAGTTAATTTGTCTTAATTATTTTGCCATTATCTTCCACGTATCTGATTCAGGTCACAGTGAGGCTGAGTCCCAGGTGGATGGGGCCATTTGAATTGAGTTCCTCTAACAACTTCCACTGGGAGGCAACAGCATCTTTACAAAACTTCACGGCAGTTGCTCATCAGCAATGACCTGCATTCCCAAGAAATTAAGTTAATAAACAATAATTTTAATGATAACCAGATTGGTTAAATATTAAAGAATAGGATACATCTTCTCTAAACCACAAAGGTTTATAAATAATGAGATGCAGAAACATTTAACTAAATCAGAGAACACCTATTAAGTTATTTTTTTCTGAAGACAATATTATATACGGTGCAGTTCAATGTTCCCTCTAATTTTTCATGTGTCTGAGCAAACACACAAACTCCCTGAGCGGTCCCTTGGACCACTGTGAGCAACATCAGACATGTGCACTGTGGTCACGCCAGCATTGAATCCATCCAAGTTACATGGTTTATTAAAATAAGCAAATTACAGCATTTATATTTATGTTAGACTACTTTTAATTAACTGCTTTAGCACACTTACAATGAAAATTTAAATAAATCTTGTTCATGATCTGTGTAGTATGTTAACACTATTTTAAGTAAAAATAACTTGAACTCCAATTTTGAAAACAACTTTTTCTTTTTTTTCTTTTTAAATAAAGCTCTGACTTGTATTGTGAGTCTGTGGTCTGTGGTCTGGGAGAGAGTCTGTAACTCTTTGTCTGAAAAATACAGTATATAATGACCAATGTTGGGCAATTAATTACATAGTTACTTCTTCAAAAAAGTAAGTGAGTTTTGCAAACAACAAAGTTTTTTTCAGCTATTTACCTAAAAATGCAGCCAAGGCGGTTTTTTAAATAAACATTTCAAACTATTTACAGAACATTCAGCTGCTCTGCATCAAATTTGATGCCACACACATTATTTGTGCCACTCCAAAAAATAATTTCTGTCCACTATGAGATAAAGGAGAACAACAGCCTGATACCTGCAGGCCTGACAACAGGAGATGTATCACTCCTGTAACACCTGTAATATTCAGCAGTTGCCTCATTGTTCTGACACACACAACAAAACTATTGACTACACTACACACTAACTACACAAGATTTGCGCTAAACGTGGCAAATCTCTTACATCTCAAAACACCGCTGCACTCCTAAAACTCCTCCCTTCCTAAACAACTAAACGCCATGTTTTGATTGGTCGACATGGTACATTTTCGACCAATAAGGGTGGGGGGTTTTTTGGCGTCATTTTTGCTCACAGGCGGAGAGTGCTTTTGAGCATTTTCCTTATAAAACACAGTTTTTCCCGTTTCTTCCCGCAGTAAATATAAACAACAATAGTATTCAGGAAAAAAACAAACAATGCAAATATTTTTATCATAACAGTGTTTTTACATGGCCTATCAACACAATTTAAAAACTGGTATAAAGTCCACACTTTTTCCGTCAATTGTTCCGTCTGTCCTGGTCACATCTCCAATGGTTGTACACTTTGTCATTAACGTGGCTTCGCCCCACATCAGCCACGCCGCTTTGTTAGCTATGTCGGCACATAGGGACGCTGTCATAGCCTGTCAACGACGTTGATTAGCTGAGTACATACGAATGTGAATCGCATCATTGGCTGGACTATGGGATAAGGTGGCATCATAATAATCCCATACGGGAGCAGCCAGTCACTTACTGACTAGCACTGCAAAACAGAATTGTTAAAGTTTTAATTTTAATTTCAATTCAGGTTAGATTTTTTTTCTGTGCGCAGAAACCGTGCCAGCAGTGCGCATTTGCGCTGCACTTTAGAGTTCCCTCTAAACTGCACCACAGTTTAGAGGGAACATTGCTGCAGTTTCTTTTCATAATATTCTATAGTTATATAGTTTAAGCCACCAAAGTAGTGGGTCCCAATACAGTACTGATATTTTCATCCAAACAGTGACATAGAAAGATGAATAAAAATCAAGAGAATAGTCAATAGTAAAAATATCCACTGGCAACCCTCACAGTTCATAAGTTGGATGATTGGTGTTGGAAGAAATTGCACCCGCGTAACCAGATAAACCTGTGTAATTTCTTGTATTGTATTATATCATATTTTAAATGTAATATAAGATCATATCTGCCTCCCCTGTGCACACACAGGCAGATATTAAACGACTTCACTGGTGTCTTCTCCCAGTTGTCTGATCTGCAGCAGGACTCCCACCTCGCTCAGCTTTGCCTCCAGGCTTCTGCGCTCACAGATGCACAACTTCAGCCCAATTTTGACTCAGAAATTACCATTGTTGTTTGGTCATAAAATTGCATCAGGTATAGTATTGTTTCCTTCACAGGCATGTGGACCCCAGTCCAGTTTTCTGTCATTATCCTGCAAAGACAACAATTTTTACTGCCCACTTGTGTTGTGTATCTCTTGTTTATTCAGTGGGTGCCAGATTAAATGGGGGATTGATGCAGAAACCTCAGTGGAGATAGAAAATGCCACTAAACTGCAGAGGGAGTAAATCAGGCAGACAGAGATGAAAGGAGAGTAGAAATAGAGAAAGGTAGCATCTGTTTGGCAGGTGGACGTGGCTTGTCTCCTGAGAAAGAAACATGTGACATGGATAATAAATGTAAGCCTTCATATTGTTCTTTGTTTCAGCTGATATTGCCATGCAAACAAATCTAAACTGATCATATAGATAAAATACCCACATCATATGACGTCACTGCCACAAAGGCAAAAACACTTAATTTAAAGTGGACCTGCTGTGCAGAAGGAAAAGGTGAAAATGTGGATTCAATAACAGAAAAATGAAGACCTTATTTACAGTCACTTCCCTTTGGATTTATATTTATGATTTATTTTTTATTATTATGTGTTGTTGTGTTTTTAGATTGTGTTTGAGGGTTTTTTGTTTTTTTTTTTTGTTTCTCTGTTGGTTGTATTTGAGTGAGTGAGTTTTCATCTTATCCTGTCTCCCATGTGTTCCACATGTCTTGCTAAAGGCCTTTTATGTGTTTCAAAACCGGAACAACCACCCAACGTTTTCATACAAGATGATTTTAAACATCACCAGCAAAGGGCAGAATAATGAACAGCATCCAAGAGTGCATTCATAGCTGGGCTGATAAATCAGATCTGTGATTATAACCAGATCTTCATTCACCAAAATACAATTTACTTAAATTCTATAACTCTCAGTCTGAAGTTCAGTTTTTTCTTGATTGATTTAGTTAAATTTTTTTTTTGCTGTGGCGATGAACTGAGGCAGTATTTGGGCATTGCAATTTCTTTTCTAAGCTTTTCTATCCAAGTCCCCAAAATAGGCAAAAATTATTTTAAAAGGGTTTGAAGTTAACTGAACCTTACCACTACCTGTAACCCTAAATAGGTTGGCAATGACCTGGTGGATTACACGAGGTTAATTTTCAAACTCATCCTGTTTTCCCCTCTCAAAGATTTCTATCAGATTAAAGTAAACTCCTTTCTAACTTTGAGTTCAAGTGCTCATTTTATAAAAATGTTGATTCCCTACTTTCCTTTTTCTTCAAAAACATATCCCCATTCATCAAACATTGTTCTCACTTTCCAAAATTCACTCATTCAGATTCTCAAATTAGTCCCCACAAAGGCACAGATAGACACATGGGTACATATAGCATACCTCTTCTCATCTGCATGCTGGTGAAACAATCAGTATGTTTCACCACACACTCATTAACATGGATAGATTGTGAGCATAAACAATTTGAATATGAGTGTGAGATGTAAGGAGCCCCAGGGTGTGTGCAAGTGTGTTTGCTGATTGAGTTCTGGATGGTTGATCTATCAAGAGGATGTACCAGTTATACTGCTGTGCATGAGTGTATGTGCGTGTGTGTGTGTGTGTTAGTCACTGTTAATGCATACCACCAGAGACACCCCCTCCTGCCTCTCTGTCCCTTCTCAGAAATACAACCTGCCTATTTGCATGCTCACTGACTGTAAAATTGCCAAATCCTACTGAATAAACTCTTAACCAAACACATCTAATGACTTCATATTAGCAGCTGAGTGTTGGGGCCCTTTTCATCTTCTGCACAGTTTAGTTTAGGGTTCTGGGGCTTTAGGAGGAAGTAAAGTGTGTATTTATGTTTATGTGCATTTATGTAATTATGAGACACAAAGAGAGAAAGACCTTCAATAGGTGACAGATGGAGCTTTGTGTGTGGGTATGGCTTTGTTGTTGTGTGTTAATGTTTCATGCAGAGACATTTGGGATATTTTAAGAGCCCGAAGCAAGGGAAAAAATACTTTGAATGACTTGCCCTCTCCAGAGTCCTTTTGCTTCTTTTGGTTTTGTTCTGATGGAAAATATTCATCTGATGCTTAAAAGCAGGTTTAACTGCAGTGCAGCAGCTCAAGCATAGACAGGTTCCCTTGAGCAATTTGAATGGGGGTATATTTCTCCAAATTGTCTCTAGGGGGCACTATTAGTCATATTTTTCCGCACACAAAGGATTAAAAGCTCAGAGAGTTATAGTATAGCATCTATAGGATGCAGCGAGAGAACAAAAGAAAAGCAGAGCAGAGGCACTCACATTTTTTTCTTTCCTCTCAATCCACAGCATGTTTTTGTTGAACTTCTGTAAGACCTCAAAGTTCATTATCTGCTATCAGTTTGCAAGGGTTGTCACACAAAAGAACAACCTTGTCCCTGTGCTTTATGTACAGAAATAGCATAAATGCTTTCAAAATATATATCGACATACTTCTACCATTCTCGGCTTCTTCTTTGGTCTTTTGGAATTTCTCTGCTCTTGATGTGAATATTGTGGGTGGTTCACTTTGGAGACAGTAATAGGTTGAATTCCACTTTTTCTTGAAATATTATTTTTATGGTGTTTAAGAAATAAATCTGTGGGAAAACACAAGAAGAGAACCTACCTTGACGGTAAAAGAAGAGGAAAAAAGCATACATTTAAAGAAACAGGATCTTCTTGCAGCATGTATTTGAGTGCTTGTGGTAGCAGGATAAAGAGCACTGCAGTGTTCTGAAACACCACTACAACTCTATTGCATTTGGTGTGACTGTGCTATTTAATTCTTTGGCAACACTTTCTTGTCACATACCCACCTAAGTGCTAACCCAGAGTCAACAGGTAGGTGGTAAAAACTGCTAAATTTACTAAGGACCAATGAAAGTCATTATCCCCAGACACCAATGTAAAAAAAATCACAGCATTAAAAAGTATAGACTGGATCAATACACTCTTTAATTATATGGATATAAGTAACGTTCATGCCTTCTTAACAATTCTTTAAAGAAAAAAGCCACCTGGCTTCTTGAATGGGAGCATGGCAGCACTGATATATAGTTGTCCTCACACCTGTTTGACACAAGTATGAGCCTAAACAAGCTCATACTTGTGTGAATGAGGTCATGTTATGGATCAGACAATTCCTTCAAAAATGTTTCAGAAGGTAGCTATTTTTATGGTTTTATTACAAGAAGGTTTTTTTTTCTATGCAGCTGTGTCTGTGCATGTTCTCCCAGTGCATACATGGATTTTCTTATTAAGTGGTGATTACAATTGGATGAAAAGGAAAATGATGAAATCTCTTGTTTCAGCCTAAAATAGTGTTTGTGCAACATACTATACCCTAGAAATCTACTCCAATATGTTATTTAGGTACACTTGCAGTTATAACTATACAGTATTCCTTACAATCTACACAAATGTACCTCGAGGGACAATTGTTGCACCACAAGGTAACTATGTGTAATTTTTCAGGGTCCATAAAGCTACATGCATGGTACCAAATAGTTATATGTACATATTTTCACAGTTTTTCCTACATTTTAAGGTATACTATCAGGAGGCAATGTTTTAGTCTTATATGTCAATGCTTTTTAAGTCAAATGAAAAGAATTAAATGTAATTATTAAATAATTAAATAAAAAAAAAAAAAACACCCAGCACGCCCCTGCGGGCGGTTTATCCTTCAAGCTCGGGTCCTCTACCAGAGGCCTGGGAGCTTGAGGGTCCTGCGCAGTATCTTAGCTGTTCCCAGGACTGCGCTCTTCTGGACAGAGATCTCCGATGTTGTTCCTGGGATCTGCTGGAGCCACTCGCCTAGCTTGGGAGTCACCGCACCTAGTGCTCCGATTACCACGGGGACCACCGTTACCTTCACCCTCCACATCCTCTCGAGCTCTTCTCTGAGCCCTTGGTATTTCTCCAGCTTCTCGTGTTCCTTCTTCCTGATATTGCTGTCATTCGGAACCGCTACATCGATCACTACGGCCATCTTCTTCTGTTTGTCTACCACCACTATGTCCGGTTGGTTAGCCACCACCATTTTGTCCGTCTGTATCTGGAAGTCCCACAGGATCTTAGCTCGGTCATTCTCCACCACCCTTGGGGGCATCTCCCATTTTGACCTCGGGACTTCCAGGTTATACTCGGCACAGATGTTCCTGTACACTATGCCGGCCACTTGGTTATGGCGTTCCATGTATGCCTTGCCTGCTAGCATCTTGCACCCTGCTGTTATGTGCTGGATTGTCTCTGGGGCATCTTTACACAGCCTGCACCTGGGGTCTTGCCTGGTGTGATAGACCCCAGCCTCTATGGATCTTGTGCTCAGAGCTTGTTCTTGTGCTGCCATGATTAGTGCCTCTGTGCTGTCTTTCAGTCCAGCTTTGTCCAGCCACTGGTAGGATTTCTGGATATCAGCCACCTCCTCTATCTGCCGGTGGTACATACCGTGCAGGGGCCTGTCCTTCCATGATGGTTCCTCGTCTCCCTCCTCTTTCTTGGGTTTCTGCTGCCTGAGGTATTCACTGAGCACTCGGTCAGTTGGGGCCATCTTCCTAATGTATTCTTGGATGTTCGTTGTCTCATCCTGGACTGTGGTGCTGACACTCACCAGTCCCCGGCCCCCTTCCTTCCGCTTAGCGTACAGCCTCAGGGTGCTGGATTTGGGGTGAAACCCTCCATGCATGGTAAGGAGCTTTCTTGTCTTTATGTCAGTGGCTTCTATCTCCTCCTTTGGCCAGCCTATTACCCCAGCAGGGTACCTGATCACGGGTAGGGCGTACGTGTTGATGGCCCGGATCTTGTTCTTACCATTCAGCTGACTCCTCAGGACTTGCCTGACCCTCTGCAGGTACTTGGTGGTTGCAGCTTTTCTAGCGGCCTCTTCATGGTTCCCATTCGCCTGTGGGATCCCCAAGTACTTGTAACTGTCCTCTATGTCTGCAATGTTGCCTTCTGGTAGTTCAATCCCCTCAGTTCTGACTACCTTCCCTCTCTTTGTTACCATCCAACTACACTTCTCCAGTCCGAACGACATTCCAATGTCATTGCTGTATAGCCTGGTAGTGTGGATCAGTGAATCGATGTCTCGTTCACTCTTGGCATACAGCTTGATGTCATCCATGTACAGGAGGTGGCTGACAACTACTCCGTTCTGTAGTCGGTATCCGTAGCCAGTCTTGTTAATGATCTCACTGAGGGGGTTCAGGCCTATGCAGAACAGCAGTGGGGACAGAGCATCTCCTTGGTAGATCCCGCACTTGATGGTGACTTGTGCTATGGGCTTGGAGTTGGCCTCTAGTGTTGTACGCCACATCCCCATTGAGTTCCTGATGAAGGCTCTTAGGGTCCCATTGATCTTGTACAATTCTAGGCATTCCAGTATCCAGCTGTGGGGCATTGAGTCATAGGCCTTCTTGTAATCAATCCAGGCAGTGCACAGGTTGGTCAGTCTGGTCTTGCAGTCTCGGCTGATTGTTCTGTCTACCAGTAGCTGGTGTTTTGCGCCTCTGGTATTCTTGCCAATTCCTTTCTGTGTCCCGCTCATGTATTGACCCATGTGCCTGTTCATCTTAGCCGATATGATGCCTGACAGGAGCTTCCATGTAGTACTGAGGCAGGTTATTGGTCGGTAGTTGGAGGGGACCGGTCCCTTCTTGGGGTCCTTGGGGATCAGGACCGTCCGGCCTTCAGTTAGCCATTCCGGGTGTCTCTCGTTAACTAGCAGCTGGTTCATTTGTGCTGCCAGATGCTCGTGGAGTGCAGTCAGCTTCTTCAGCCAGTAGGCGTGAACCATGTCGGGCCCTGGTGCTGTCCAACTCTTCATACTGGAGACCCTTTCTTGGATATCTGCCACTGTGATGGTTACTGGACCCTGTTCAGGGAGGTCGCTGTGGTCAGCCCTCAGATCCTCTAGCCACTGAGCATTGCCGTTATGGGTTGCATCCTTCTCCCATATGCTCTTCCAGTATTGCTCCGTCTCCAGCCTTGGTGGTGCTGTTCTCTTATTGTTCCCTTGCCACTGAGAGTACACCTTTGCTGGTTCTGTGGAGAACAGCTGGTTTATTCTCCTGCCTTCTATCTCTCTGGTGTACCTCCTCAAGCGGCTGGCCAAGGCTGTGAGTCTTTGCTTGGCAGTTTCCAAGGCCTCAGGTATGGACAGCTTGCTGTATTTCTTAGGCACCTTATTTGTCGCACCTTTCTGCAACTCCGTTAGTTGGCTAACCTCCCTTCGTGCTACTTTGATCTTGCCCTCTAGCCTCCTTCTCCATGGAGGGTACTGCCCCTTGTCGCTGTTCAACTTGTAGCCAAGCATCTCACTGATCACTGTTGCCGTATTGTAGATCAGCTTGTTAGTGTCGGTAATCGTGGTTGTAGGTATTGCCCGTAGTGCTGCATTAACATCATCTAGCAGACCTTCTGAGGGAACTTCACGTAATCTTGGTAACCGGCTACGCGGGATCCAGGTTTCAAGCTTGGCCATGATCCTATTTTTCAGGTCAGTTCCTCTCGCACTCAACGATCCTTCTCCTATCACACTTGGGGCTATGTACCCAATCTCGGGTGGGGGTGATGATATCTCCCCCCTGACCTGGCGTCCTGACTCCTCCTTGCCGTAGCATTTGTGTTGTACCTCGTCAATCTCTAGCTGTGAGAGCAGTCCCTTCTTTCGAATGTTGGAACACTGAGCTACTAGTTGTTTCGCCGTCATTGTGGATGTTGGGTATCGAAGAATCCATAGGTCCCTCATCCTATTCATGTAGCCCCTTCCGCCGGGGTTACTTGCATAGTAGCATTCCAACAACGCCCTGTTTTCGTCTCTTGCCCACCGATGCCTTCTTGTTCCAGTAGCCCACTTTTCGTCAGGGTGCCCTGGTTCCTCAACACCTGACACGGACCTTGTTGATCCGGGCGACGTCCGAGCCGGCATGCCTTCATATTTATCTGTCTCGCTCATGTCTGCGGTAGGCTTGCTTAGCATAGGGGGTCTAGCCTTAGGACCCTTACTGGATACAGACGCCCCAGGCAGGAATCGAACTTGCGATCCTCTGTTCCAAAGGCGTGTAGTCTAACCACTACGCTATTATATATGTATATATATATATATATATATATATATATATATATATATATATATATATATATATAAAAATTCATGCATTATTGGGTACTTCAATATGGTTTAGGTTTAGGACTTTTTCTTCATGGAGCTGGCTTTGTGTACAGCCAAGGCCAGCATCGTACTGGACAAGGTTAAATCATGCAGTATTATTGTTATAAGTTCTTGCACTGCAACAACTTTGGATTCAAAAAAAGAAAAAATCATACCACAGCAGAAGCTGCAGTCACACATGAACAGTTCCTTTACATGTCTGTCATTGACTTCAGCTGAAGCCTATAAGACTGTATAATAAGCAGGATCCTGAGCTTCTGCTTATCAGAGAATGCAGAATTAGTCACTTTCCTCCTCATATGTCCTTTTCAACCAAAGCAAGGTCTTAACCATGCACTCTTTTGTGATTGTATTCTAGAGTTGGTTGGTGACTAGTTGTTGTCACATACATTATGAATATGTGTGTATATTATGGCAGACCAAAAGGTTGAAAAAACTGTTTGCATGTGCCAGATAAAGTTGTGAAGCTCACAAATCAGCCCTGGCTCTGCTGCCAGATGCATGACAAGATAACACTGCATCAGTGTAAACCCTCGGATGCATGTATAAATGCATGTATATACAGAATTTATGTTTGCATATTTATGCTTTCATTTTGAATAATACATCCAAGTGTAGCAGTTAAATATTTTTATGATCTCAAATCCAGTTGATCTGTCAAACTCTGTGGAGCTGACACACTGCTGAGTACACAGGGATGTCATCTAGCGCTCTTTTATTTTCAGACAGTAAATCGTTCCATATCTTTAATGATAGCACTATATATTCAAGGAGTTTCTACATAGCTGGACTGACAACAAGATGTCTAGCAACACACAGAACAAAATATAGCACTTAGATTTCCTTTGACATTGTTAATCTAAGCCATTAAGAGGCAAAGAAACTCCTGTATGTTTGTGATAAATGCGAACAGTGCAATTTCATGCCAAAATGAAAACTAAAATTACCTTGTGCTGTGAAATCTGCATAAACACAGCCTCTTAGTGCCTACTATTCCATCATATATGTGCAAATGTGTTTCTGATGTGGATTTACATTGCATTTTTGTATTTCTGCTATTGGTTCATATGTTGCTATATTACACAGCAAATTCAAAAGTGTTACATTTTTTGGTGTTAATAGTCTCCTTGCAAAAGTAGAGTTAATTTTACTCTAAGCAGAGTCACATTCTTTTAATGTAACTCTGAGGTGTAAAATGATAGTAGTTAAAATCGAGTGTTAAAAATGAGTGTTTCTCTGTCAAATCTGGAGGTGTTACAATGGAAACATTAACTCTTGACCTCTTAACTCTGAACTCCTACAGGGGCTATGACACCAACAGAGTAAATTCACAGACTCCGCCCCCAGCACGGCTCCAATCGAAGCTGAAGTGAAGCCGTTTCAGAACATTTTGCTCTACATATTTGAGTTGTTTGCCATGCTTGGTAAGTCATTTTTTCAAAGATTGTTTCAATTGTTATTAGCTTTTACTTCTGTGGCTCTTTGGAGTTGAGACAAAGCTGTGTGAAAGGCATTAGCCATGTTGCTCGCTGATAGCATAATATTCTGTTTTAGCTAGCTGAAAGGTATTGTTTGCGGGCAAATACCACAGCCTTGAAAAAAAGCTTGCATGTGAATTTTCAGTCAAACTTTTGGTCAAATACACCTAAAACAATGTCTAGAATGTGAAATGTTGGTATAATGGTGCTACTTGAAGCCTGAAAACGATCGCCCATAAAAAAAAAACAAAAAAAACGAGCAAACAGCAGTAGCAGACGTCCTGACTGGGTTCTACGTTAGCATAGATCCCTCCAGAGTTTTGTGCACACGGTTTAGGTAAAAATGAAAAAGGTTGCGGTTTTACATTTAGTTCAGTATTACCTGTTACCTGTGTCTTTGTCTTTTGGGAAAATACTTTACACAAGTAATGGCTCAAAGAGGATTCCTTTTTACTGTGCTGCAATTGTTTACTGGATTATTTGTGCCATTAATTAGTGTCAACTAATTTTTATTCGATCTCCGCACAGGATATGCTTGTGAAGATGGAATATGGGGGAGAGCAGAAGTGCGTTGAAGTTCCACAAAGGGATGAATGAAGGACATGCATATTGTATTGAAGAAATAAGTGATGAGAATGCTGTTATTTGCATTTACCATGTCAGACCTTTTGATAAACAAAATTCTAATGAAAGTGAGAACATGTATACTGTTACATCTTTCAGAAAATGTTTTGAAATTGTGGTGCACAGTTCAGAATAAATGTTTTTCAAAAACCATTGCATCTTTTTAGTAAATGTTTATTTCCAAAAGAAATTTCTAGAAGTTCAGAACAGTAAAATTCCCGCTTTTTAGAATGAATTAGAAGATAACTCTTACGTAGTTAAACTAAAATACTCTTTGAGAGTTAATATATAAACTCTTAACACCAAGTGTTAAATTATCAACTCCAGACAGATTTGGTGTTTAACACTAAATCAGAGTTAACGTACCAACTCTCCAAAAAGAGTTAAATTAACACTCTCTGGTGTGGACCCATATAGACACTTTAATAGTGTTGAAATCAAATCCGACAGTGTTAATTTGGACATGCTGGATTTGCTGTGTAGGGTCACTGTTCATATTAAAAACATGGAGACCTGGAAGGATTTCTGGCATGTGGCAGAATCTGAAGAGTAATGTAAGAGACGGCAAAGACAAAACTCAGAAACTTGAAAGAAAAAAATCTAATCGGAAATTTTCTGAACAAGGTGAGAGCAAAAGGTAGAAAAAATATATTTTTTCTGAAAAAATAAATCACATAACTTATGTCTTCCCTCTAAAGTCCAACCAAAAACTAGAATCATTAATTACATAGTTCCATATTCATAAGCTTCTATGATTTCACTTCCACAGAAACAAGTTGAATCAACTCCCTCCAGCTTTTTCTACCTTTCTGATTCTCTGTAACATTGAGAGACTTGAGTGTCTTTGATACTTTCATACTTTGAACAACTTTGACTGTAAAATTACAATTCTATTTTTCTACAATGATCACTAATATACGGTTTCGTCTATTGGGCGATCGTGGCTCAAGAGTTGGCAGATGTAACTGGAAGGTTGCCAGTTCGAGTCCCGGCTCGGACAGTCTCGGTCGTTGTGTTCTTGGGCAAGACACTTCACCTACCGCCTACTGGTGATGGCCAGAGGGGCCGATGGCGCGATATGGCAGCCTCGCTTCTGTCAGTTTGCCCCAGGGCAGCTGTGGCTACAACTGTAGCTGCTTCCACCGGTGTGTGAATGAGAGAGTGAATGAATAGTGGAATTGTAAAGCGTTTTGGGTGCCTTGAAAAGCGCTATATAAATGCAATCCGTTATTATTATTATTATTATTATTATTATTATTATTATAACTCATCAAGAATTGACCGAGCCTTGCTTAAAACCCTCAAATTCTAGAGTGTTCACCTTAAGTGGTGCCTGCCACTTTGCATCACACCTTTGCAATACCGTTAGGTTTTTAACGTAAAGGAAGCAATACCGGCTGATAAAAGTTTCAATAAAGCAGGACTAAAACATTCTCATAAAAGTGCAATTAGCACTGAAATAGAATAGTTTGGTGGGCTTTTTCTTTTTCTTTTTAACTATTTACACACTGTATCAACATAACATTCAGATTCACATGTCACTGTGAAGAATGGACCCCACACAAACAGTCTTTCCATGCTCAAGCAGGCTTTATTTAACACTCAGCAGCTGATTCTGTTGCTTTGGTACAGAGCACTCAGGAAACAGGCACTCCTTAGCTGCTGCTACCAACTGCTCCTCCAACTCCGCTGTCACTAAAAGCACAGAGAGAGGAAAAAGATCATTAGGCTGAGCACACACACCTGCCTCTCTTGGCACACCTCCGCATCGCCCTCACAGCTCCCTGTGCCCCCCCTCCCCTTGTAACTTTGGGTTGTGTTCAGTGGTTGAGAGGAGGTGGTAGAAACCTTAGCTGGATAGTAGGAAGAATACACGATCACACTGGTACTGGGAATTCCACTGCGTATCCTTTAATGCACATTTTCTTCATCAACCATACAAAGCCCGGCTGAACGGCAGCTGCTTATCAAACATGACAGACAGTGTTCATACAACCTGTAACGTTGCAAAGGGTTCTGGAGGGGTAAAACATATAAAGTCCATCTTTCTCCATGTACTCACGTGCAAGCATGTTGTTCCCATAAATCACAGAGAGGGCAGTGGTGCACACTAATGACCTCATAACCCCTTGACTTATGTTACATTAAAGAGACACCACACCATTGTGACTGTTACACCCTGCAGCAGGACAGAGTGGGGGGTGTCATCACGAGGTCTACTAGGTAAATTAGAGTCTAACTTCCATTTTTTTCACTTTGTGAATCTTAGTGCTTCCCTTTCAGCTGCTTTCAAGACTGTATGTTGTTGTTTACCTGAACTCGCTGTAAATGAGATGGAGAGTTCTGTT
Source organism: Aulonocara sp. 'chitande type north' Nkhata Bay (assembly GCF_057382095.1). NCBI lineage: Eukaryota > Metazoa > Chordata > Actinopteri > Cichliformes > Cichlidae > Aulonocara > Aulonocara sp. 'chitande type north' Nkhata Bay. Next base: position 15,941,410 of record NC_141360.1, read on the forward strand.
TCAGAGCAAGTCATGGGCAAAATTATGCCTGGTGTGTTGGAGTCCATTTATAATAAACCAAAGTGTGGTGTTTCTAAGCCAGGAGACACTGTAATGGAGTTTTGTGCACAGCCTGATAATGAGACAGGTTGAAGAATATGAAGAGAAAGGTTGAGACATGGTTCTGCTGGAGGTTTCTGTTAAAATGGAGTTTTTCCTCCCACTGTCTCCAAGTGTTTGCTCATTGGGATTTTTTTCATTGTTAAGATTTTCTCTGTTGTATTTTAGTAGACACTTCACATCATAAATCTTGAGGCAAATGATCTTGTAATTTGGCACCATGTACATAAAATTAAATTGAAACTGGACTGAAATGGGTCAACAAAGAAACAGCAATGAAAAACAACAAATAACCAGACTCAACAGAGAAACAACAAAACAACAGCAACATTAATAAAAGTTAAAATGAAAACATTCAGATGTTCCAGCAAGATGGTCCTGAGTTCAAATCCAGCACCTGGCTTGAGGACTTATGGTGTGGAGTTTGCATGTTCTCTCAGTGTTTGCGTGGGTTTCTCACTAAGTACTCCAGCTTCCTCCCACAATCCAAAGACATGCAATTTGTTGTAAAATGTATTCTGCAGCAGGACAACAACTCCAAACAAACAGCCAAAGTCATTAAGAACCACCTTCAGCGTGAAGAAGAACAAGAAGTACTGCAAGTGATGGAATGGCCCCCACAGAGCCCTGATGGATGTGAGGAAGCCTACATCCACAGAAGAGTTGATGCTGTTTTGAAGGCAAAGGGTGGTCACACCAAATATTGATTTGATTTCGATTTCCTTTTTGTTCATTCACTGCATTTTGTTGACTGATGAAAATAAATGATTAACACTTCCATTCTTGAAAGCATTCTTTCTTTACAGGAGGCTGTGTGAAGGTGCGCGAAGGTAGAGAATGGGGCAGTAGCATTAAGAGATTTGATTGGGTGATCCAATGTAAATAGATACCTGGTATACCAGATTACCAGCCATGCCTTGCATACGACTGAAAAGCTTGTAGAACCACACTTAGTTTCTGTATGTCTCACACTGTTTTAGAGGAGTGTTAACCCAATATACAACTTTGCTTCAGTTCAGTGAGAATTATAAGCATTCATTTGTGCACAGCTCTCTTAAGGTCTCACCACAGCATTTTAAACCAGCTGAGATCTGGACTTCACTTCTTTTTCTAATAAAGTGATGGCTAAAATGTGACATGTAGTCTAAAGCACTTGGAGCTCTCAGTATGTCTGGAAAAGTGCTGTATAAATCTCAGTACTTTACACTGATTGATTGATCAACGGATGGAGAATTAATAAACTAAAGAAGAAAAGAAATTCGAACTTGAATTTGAGTTGAGTAAAGTTGTACCCAAATTCACCATATACCAGGATAGAGACAGACTGATAGAACAGATAGAAAAGCTTAAGCTAATGAAAGAGCAATTCCAATAATTCAGCAGGGCTTATAGCAAGATAATGTTACTTCTGAGATCCACATTGGATGTTCTAAACCCTTTGTGATGTTTATGCATCCACCAAGAGCCAGCCAGGACCTGTAAAATCCTCTTGCTAATAGTAAACTATTAATAAAAGAACACACTCCTTGTGCAGTTTTTAATTGGCTGTGAAGCAGCTCCTCAAATTTACATGCAAATTACTACTTCAGTGAGGCGAAAATTTTTTTCAGTGAGTTGATAAATATCACCTGTTCAAATGCGAAGGGGATTTTTCTCCTCAACGGAACACAAGTCAAATGGCGCGTTTATTCCTCCGTTTCCCAGTCTGACTGCCTGAAGCCAGCATTGTTAGCTGCTGTCATTGATAGTGGCTGTTAGTACCCACTGCTAGAGAGGAGAAGACCTGGGGTCATAGATGAATATTTAAAACTGCTCCCATATCAAATTAGATGTGACCTTGCAATACAAAAGACTTGTGCCCCGTTATTCTTAAAAAGAGCCTAATTTGCTTTCAAAGCTCCACTCCGTTATAAATATGCCTGGGAGGAATGAGAGAAAAATGCCACCACAAAAGATTTTCTTTCTTTCTGTTTTCTTCTCTCGCTACATTCCACAATGCGCAGAAGTAGAACAAAAGAATATGAAGAGAATGCTGGAGAGACAAAAGACTGTTAGGCTGTGTATGGGAAATGGTATTATTATTTCACAAACAACAAGCAGATTTAATCAACTGCTGCACTGAAATATTAAAGCGTTATGGATTACTATTACTTCTACATACTGGCAATCATGTATGGCAATAGTACAGAAGAAAACCAAAATGCACCACTGAACGACACAGGAAATCATTCCTGGCTCTTGCTATCTCTCTGTACAACTCCTCAATCTAATGCACAGTACACGCTGCAATAGTTACACCCTTTTGCACATGCTCTACAGTAAAGTAACAAATGACAAAGTTTTACAGGAGAGAATTAAATGTCAGTCATATATATTTGTATATATATTAGAGCTATTTCTTAGACTTGTAAAATTTGTATTGTTGTATTTAATTAGTTTAGTCTGTTACTGTTAAATTTTCTTGGAGCAGCTGTAACCCATATAATTTCCTTGGGGATCATTAAAGTATTCTGATTCTGAAAATGGGAGCCAATCTTTGCACATCTTGTTATATGCAAAATTGTTAAAGAAGCACCTTTAACCTCCTAGGACCGGGCGTCCACATATGTGGACATCACATTTTCGGTTGTCTAGACCAAATACTAAATTTCGATCTACAAGGGCCTGATATCCACTTAGGAGGACGTTATGCTGCCACTGTTCTACCGAAATTTAAAGCGAATGTCCTCATATGTGGATCTGCCATGAAATAGTTCGGGTCTTAGGATGTTAAGGCTCCTTGTACAAAGCAAAGAGAAAGTTATGTGAGTAAAAGAGCGGTCTTTAATAAAACCTACTTCTTGGCCAGATTTTGCCAGGAGTGGCTGAGGTAAAATGAGGTTGCAGGATACAGATGAGAAGTGTGCCTGTGTTGGTACACTTGTCAGTAAAAAGCAGAGATGCCTCAAGTTTTAAGCCTCACTAGTATCCATATGGATGAGGAATAAAAAATTCACCCACTATAGATTTCTTATGATGGAAGAAACTATCCGAAGGATCCAAAACCATGTTTTTTACCTGGCCCTTAAAAAGGAGGGATTATGTCTCGACAAGATAAACAACAGCTTCTGGATGCGGTGGAGGGAGGCACTGGACCATGGACCCAACTAATGTGTAGAAGATTGCTCTGTGTGTGTGTTATAAAGGGTGTGAGGGTGATGCTTTTTTTACTTATTTTTTTTTTACTCTTTCCCTCCATTTGTCTTCTTAACGGCCTTGCCTCAGGCCACGGCTGCAGAATAGATTGTACATTCTGACAGAATCCATTCTCTGTTGTATGTGTTTCACTATGTGGGTGTGCGAGTATAACGTACATTTGGGCTGGCTTCCTCCATCTTTACTGTTTGTGTATGTATATGCACACTTTATATATATATGTGTATTTTAATACAGTCATGCCCTGTGGCAAGGTTTTATTTCACTTGCCTTCACTGGCTCTCAAATAAACTTTGATGCTTTGTGTGTCTGTAAATGTGCATTATTTCTCTTGATAATGGTTTCATGGTTGTATCTAAACTCACAAGGCCTCACAATTACTTCTAGGCAGGACTACTGTAATTTATTATTATCAGGGTGTTCTAAAAACTCCCTGAAAAGCCTTCAGTTAAATCAAAATGCTGCAGCAAGAGTACTGACAGGGACTAGAAAGAGAAAGCGCATTTCTCCTATATTGCTTCTTTTCATTGGCTCCCTGTTAAATCCAGAATTGAATTCAAAATCCTGCTTGTCACATACAAGGTCTTACATAATCAGGCCCCATCTTATCTTAATGACCTTATAGTACCATATCACCCCATTAGAGCACTTCTCTCTGGCACTGCAGGCTTACTTTTGGTCCTAGAGTATTTAAAAGTAGATCGGGAGGCAGAGACTTCCCAGTTTGGATTTGGGAGACAGACACCGTCCCTACTTTTAAGATTAGGCTTAAATCAGGTGACCCTGAATCCTCCCTTACTTATGCTGCAATAGGCTGCTGGGGGATTCCCACTGATGCATTGAGTATTTTTGCTTCAGTCACCTTTCTCGCTCACTATGTGTTAATAGACCTCTCTGCAGTGAGTCATACTTGTTATTAATCTCTGGCTCTCTGGTCAATCTCTGGTTCTACAGCATATCTTTTATCCTGTCTTCCCTCTCTGTCTCTCTATAATTAAAACTGAATTGAATTTTAGTACAAATCAATTTAATTCCTCTTAGTTTATGTGCATTTTTGAGTGACTAGTCGCCAATCAAAACAATAAAGTCAAAATGGCTCACATACATCTAAATCCTCAACTAAAATTAAAACTGACAAAGTTTCTGGGCCTGGAAAATGAAGCCAATGTTAAAGTGCCTTAACCTTGCATCTTCTAATGGCCAAGAATTGGCAAGCTCTTTGACATAACATGATGTTCATTTAGTAAAGTATATATGGTCCCAGTTAAGCAGTGTCCCCAGGTTTCTCTGTCAGAGCCCCATTCAGCCATTACCTCCAGTTTCACCAACACCAATAGACGGTAATGGCCAAAAGGATTTGGCTACATCCATCCTATGATACCATTTTTGATATAAACCAGGAGTCAAAATACAATTGTAAAACTGGTTTTGTAATTACAACCCACATTTTTGATTATATCAACTGTAATATCATTTTTAGATGTAACTTTTCCACAGAAACTACAAATAGCCAAGCAGCTCTTATATTTTGTCTGCAATGTTTTAAGACAGTAATTTCAGAAATTTCTACGTTTTATCATTACTTCAAATGTTCAGGAGCTCACAAAGCCCAATCAAACCATAATATTTTTTTGTCCACGATTTTTGTCCCCTTTCCTACTAATAGACAAGACTACATAAAACAATTAATGCTGGTTTAATCGGCATATCCAGTTTTTAAAATTTATTTCCTTTGTTTTGTTTTGATTTTGTTGGTGTTATTATAATCGATTTTAGGTCACTCAAATGTTGCAAAAAACTAAACAAAACCAAAAAAGAACTTACGGTTGAATGTTCTTCCTTTGACAACTCATCATTGTCATCATAGGTCAGACTTCTGCTGTGACAGTCTTATCTTGATGTTGAACCAATTCACAGTCCACAGCTCTATTAATGTCATAAAAAAATAAAATCTCCTCCTGTCACTCCCCTCCAGATTTTGTAGACTTTTTGATTGAAAACTGCCAAAAACTTCTCAATAATAGCAATAATATCTCAATAAAACTGAACGGAATTAATTTTCCTTGCAGATTTAACTTTGTGATCTAATGGGAGAAATGGCCAATTTCCAAATGAAGTGCACCTTTTAAACTGTAGAATAAAACCATGATTAAGATCATTAAATTGGATAAATAAGAAGCATTTGTTCAAGCATACAAATAACTTCAATTAGATAATGCTCTTTTCCTCTGTTCTTCCAAAATGTCTTTGGTAGATCTCAGTGCTTAAAAAGCACATATTTGTACTTGCATGGATGGTAGCATATTTGATAAGCACCATTTCATTACAAATAAAGGGCTACAGTTTTAAATTTGAGTCAGTCACATGCAAAGCCATTCTGATAGCCGAACCTCCACCAGCACCAAGTACAATTTCATATCAACATGGATGATAGTACATGTGATAAGCACTACCATCATTTAGCAACAATTTAATTGAACTGTATCCTGAAAGCCCTCTGACCACAACTAACTCCTGACTGACAGCCTTACATGCTGTATGGGGTTTTTTCTTTGTGTGCATGTGTGTTGGTGTTCCTGTGTGGAGGTGAATGAGTATTTTCAGAAATCACCAAATGCTCATTAGCACCAATGCCCCAGCAGAGATAACTCACTCAGTTCAGGTACTTTAAATAGACACACCACAGTGATACTGTCAGTCAGACTAAGCTATGCTTTCAGAATGTGTGAGACAGAAAGAGAGTGGGATGGGTTGAGGGTTCAGGAACAAGTGATACGTAATAAGTAACAAGAAATTAGTGTAGCCTCAGAGGGCAAAAACAGGAAATTGGAGTGCTGAGGTAAAAATGATTAAGTCTTGACCTTGGCTTGAGGGGTAGAAAAGAGTCTTGATCTCATTTTAATTGTGTGTGTGTGTGTGTGTGTGTGTGTGTGTGTGTGTGTGTGTGTGTGTGTGTGTGTGTGTGTGTGTGTGTGTACTTAAACAGTGGCATTTAAAACTCATCTAATCCATCATGATATATATCATACTGTAATCCAAGGTGTCTTTTGAACAAATTGTAAGATGTAATGGTGCTATGATCTCCTAAACTGAGCAACAAATGTATTTGGTTCCTGCCCATACTAATAATTCCAAGTCTACCAAATACAAGCCAATTACACCTAAAACATCTCATATCTTCCAACAGACTGTATCTGCCATCACATTTGTGATTTATGGGAGGACAATCCACAGCAGAATTCCAGCGAGATTCCAGTCATGACCAAAAGACAGTGGCATGAGTTTGTGTTTCATGCTCTTTGTGTTTCTTTGATATAGCAACAAATAATCACAAGTATTTCATATGTTTCAAAAACCTTTAGTGGCACAGAAATGAAAATTCAATTTTGGCATTCATGCCACAGGGAAACATTTTGGCTATGGCTGTACATCAACCAGAGTGAATAGGAGAGGGAAAAGTGGTTGAAAAACTGGTGTGTGTATTGATTGTGCTCAACGAGAAGCACAAGACCGTCTGACCTGACAGAGGAGGAGGAGGAGGAGAAGTCAAAGGCATCTCCTTTGCCATCAGAACTCAATTCATGTCCTATCAACCTTAACCTGATATCATCAGCTACTTTTCTCAGTGGTGATTAAACATAGACATGATTGAGTATTTCCTCAAACAGCAACACATGCTGTACAACTCTTCTGGAAATTTGCTGCAGTATCAATCACAATACAATCTAAATATTAAATATAAGCCACTAAATAAATAAATAAAGATGAGCACACACCAAATCTCATAGAAAGCACTTGTTTAGGAAAAGCATTGAAAAAGTGCTTGTGTGAATGGGGCAAGTTGTATACAGCACTTTGAGAGCTCAGTTATTGCAGTCAATTTACCATTTACCATGACAGCTGCTTGAAATACAGTTTGAAGAAACATTAGATCATAACTTTTTTTTACAGCTGCATCCTCTGTCATCTAATCCCAGAAAAAGAAAATCTTTACTATCATCAAAGAATATGATGAGAAACATCCTAATATAACTACAAACCGTAATATTGAGTCTCGGCAGCAGACAACATATCAGCAACATATTAGCAATAGCTCGACACAAAGATCTACACAATGTAACAATTATACAGTGGGGCAAAAAAGTATTTAGTCAGCCACCGATTGTGCAAGTTCCCCCACTTAAAATGATGACAGAGGTCAGTAATTTGCACCAGAGGTACACTTCAACTGTGAGAGACAGAATGTGAAAAAAAAAAATCCATGAATCCACATGGTAGGATTTGTAAAGAATTTATTCGTAAATCAGGGTGGAAAATAAGTATTTGGTCAATAACAAAAATACAACTCAATACTTTGTAACATAACCTTTGTTGGCAATAACAGAGGTCAAACGTTTACTATAGGTCTTTACCAGGTTTGCACACACAGTAGCTGGTATTTTGGCCCATTCCTCCATGCAGATCTTCTCGAGAGCAGTGATGTTCTGGGGCTGTCGCCGAGCAACACGGACTTTCAACTCCCGCCACAGATTTTCTATGGGGTTGAGGTCTGGAGACTGGCTAGGCCACTCCAGGACTTTCAAATGCTTCTTACGGAGCCACTCCTTTGTTGCCCGGGCGGTGTGTTTTGGATCATTGTCATGTTGGAAGACCCAGCCTCGTTTCATCTTCAAAGTTCTCACTGATGGAAGGAGGTTTTGGCTCAAAATCTCACGATACATGGCCCCATTCATTCTGTCCTTAACACGGATCAGTCGTCCTGTCCCCTTGGCAGAAAAACAGCCCCATAGCATGATGTTTCCACCCCCATGCTTCACAGTAGGTATGGTGTTCTTGGAATGCAACTCAGTATTCTTCTTCCTCCAAACACGACGAGTTGAGTTTATACCAAAAAGTTCTACTTTGGTTTCATCTGACCACATGACATTGTCCCAATCCTCTGCTGTATCATCCATGTGCTCTCTGGCAAACTTCAGACGGGCCTGGACATGCACTGGCTTCAGCAGCGGAACACGTCTGGCACTGCGGGATTTGATTCCCTGCTGTTGTAGTGTGTTACTGATGGTGACCTTTGTTACTTTGGTCCCAGCTCTCTGCAGGTCATTCACCAGGTCCCCCTGTGTGGTTCTGGGATCTTTGCTCACCGTTCTCATGATCATTTTGACCCCACGGGATGAGATCTTGCGTGGAGCCCCAGATCGAGGGAGATTATCAGTGGTCTTGTATGTCTTCCATTTTCTGATGATTGCTCCCACAGTTGATTTTTTCACACCAAGCTGCTTGCCTATTGTAGATTCACTCTTCCCAGTCTGGTGCAGGTCTACAATACTTTTCCTGGTGTCCTTCGAAAGCTCTTTGGTCTTGGCCATGGCGGAGTTTGGAGTCTGACTGTTTGAGGCTGTGGACAGGTGTCTTTTATACAGATGATGAGTTCAAACAGGTGCCATTCATACAGGTAACGAGTGGGGGACAGAAAAGCTTCTTACAGAAGACGTTACAGGTCTGTGAGAGCCAGAGATTTTCCTTGTTTGAGGTGACCAAATACTTATTTTCCACCCTAATTTACGAATAAATTCTTTACAAATCCTACCATGTGGATTCATGGATTTTTTTTTCACATTCTGTCTCTCACAGTTGAAGTGTACCTCTGGTGCAAATTACTGACCTCTGTCATCATTTTAAGTGGGGGAACTTGCACAATCGGTGGCTGACTAAATACTTTTTTGCCCCACTGTATAAATATGTCTCTAACAAAAATATTTCTCCTATATTGTTCTCACACCGTTGCATATTTCCTTTTTTTTCTTTTTCTTTTTAAATCTTGTCCTTTCTGTCAGTTTTAGCAATTACATGCATCTGAATGCATTGTGGTGCCAAACACACTTTGCTTTTCCAAGAACAAATATATAAAATCTCTATAGGCTCCTCTTATTCATGTGAATCTTTTATCTGTTTATTTCTTACACTACTTCCAAACACTTTGTTCTCCAATTTGTGCCTTTTCTATTGTGTGCCTTTCTCTTCCTTTATATATATTCTTCTAGTTTGTATATATTCCACTTGACTGCACATATTTTTTATTTATTCCTGCTGTCTGACTATTTATATTTTATTCCTGCAGAGCTGGTGTGGAGCAACCATAATTTCATTATACATGTACAATAACAATAAACTGATATTCTATTCTATTATTCATTTTAATTTGTTTTATTTCAGTTATTACATTATATGTGGTAAATGGCTAATGCAGGACAGACGGGGGAAAAAGAAAAAGTAGTGGAAAATTGTCATGATCCTGCTCGTTGACCCAGCGTTTTGTGTTCATTTTTGGTATCATCTTATGTTTTGTGTTAATTCTTATTTTGTATTAGTTCTTAGGATTTGGTTCTTGTGTTTAGTGCTTTAGTGTTTTATCAGCCCTACCTGTGTCTTTCCTCTGTGCTCTGTTCGTGTCCCCGAGTTTGTGTTGTAAAATAGTCTGGATGTTTCCTGTTTTACTTTGAAGATTTGTGACTCGTTGTGTCTAATTAGGTTCATCTGTGTCATTCCCTCATTACCTTGTGTGTATTTATAGTGTGTGCCTGCCTGTGTTCCTTGCCACGTCGTCTGCATTAGTCTGTGTTTCTCTGCCCTGCTTTCTCTGTGTCTTTCCTGTGTACCTTCGTGAGTTATGGTTTTGTGTTTTGTTATTATTAGTTTTTCCCAGTTTAGGTTTATGTTCAGTTCTGCCATCGCCTTGGTTATTTTTCACTGTAAATAAACTCACTCACTTCCGCCACTGTCTGCTATTTGGATCCTCATTCTTACCTCCACATGACTGCTGCCCCAGCCGTGACAAAAATATAATAAAATGATAATTCAGTTCAATTGAATTTAATTTATATAGCGCCAAATCACAACAACAGTCGCCTCAAGGTGCATTACATTGTAAGGTAGACCCTACAATAATACATACAAATGAGCACAACTAGAAAAGCAAACTGTGTTGCCAACTTCTGCACCTGTCAGAAAAAGCAAACATAAAACACCAGGAACACAAAAATTAATAAATGCAAATCTGGTGATAATGACCCATGCCTTTATTCACAACTTGGCTCATGTCACATAATTAATTAATTAATCTGCAGGATTTTCAAGCTATAATCAGCACAGATGTTTCTGTGTACACTGCAAGCCACTTACTTGATTATGACTTTCTATAAGCCCTGCCTGCTAGCATTTTATACCCTGCTGTTATGTGCTGGGTTTTATCAGGGGCAGCTTTGCAAAGGCTGCACCTGAGAACTTTCCTCGTGTGGTAGACCCCAGCCATGTAGAGGACGTGGCTCCATATCTGTAGCCAATCAAGTCAATTATCTCAATGAGAGGCTTTAGGCCTATGCTGCTTTATTCTCCTGCATTCTGTCTCTCCGGTATACATTTCAAGGGACTGGCCAAGGCTGTGAGTCATGAAAGCAATCATATGAAGGTGATTGGTAATATATCTCTCATGTGAGCCCCTCCATGATTGACCACCTTATTACAGAATGCCCATATTTAGCTTGATTCGGTTATATTAGTGCTGTCAGCGTTAATCTCGTTAAAATGATGTTAACGCCATAACCGCATTAACAAGGCAAATCTCCGTTAGCGACTCGGCGCTAGATTTGCCGCATTACTGCAGCCAAAGCTGACAGTACCAGTCTAGTGGTCCTAGTTTCAGTAATTATGCAAATGTAGTGCTTATTAGGTTGGAGAAACCTGCAGTCAGGTGAGACTGAAGAAGTCATTTGGATGAGTGATGAAATGTTTCTCTCACTGAAAATGCTAGGTTCAGGTGAACAAATTCAACTGACTTACTTAATTCAACTGAATTTAAAAAAGACAACTAAATAAAAGCTAATGAAAGAGGGGAAAAAAATGATGAAATGTATCAACATGTCAACGAATAAAAACAAGCAAAAAATGTTCTGAAGACATGAGAGCCAGTGAGAATGTCTTAAGTTGTGTAGAAAGGCAGACAAGTTTGAAATTAACACTGACAGATTCAAGGCTGCCATATCACGCCATCGGCCCCTCTGGCCAACACCAGTAGGTGGTAGGGTAAAGTGTCTTGCCCAAGGACACAACGACCAGGACAGAGAGCCCGGGGATCAAACCAGCAACCTTCCGGTTACAGATGCACTTCACAACCCCCAGCGCCACGGTCGCCCACGCAACTACTCTCAACAAACAGGGTGGGAAGGGTGAGCCTCGTGTGGTTGCTGTTTCGCATAAAATGCCAACTCTTGGGAGGAAAAGAAGATTAACAATATGAACACACGTAGCACTTGATGTCAAGAAAGCAACTCTCAACTGAATCAACTAAAAGAACTTATATGCCTACATTATGACTTAAACTAAAGTTTGATGTGTGCCATCTGGCTTCATAGATAGATAAAGTTAGGTATTTTCTGCACAGGAATGAAAATGCATATCCCTTTTAATGATACTGCCTTAGGGAAGCATGCACATAGAATTGGCCCCAGGACAGAACCCTGTGCAACTCCATAATTAACCTTGTAATTAACTCACACCGTGTGTGAAGAAGACGTTTTGGCATTTTTGTAACTGAACATTCCTAAAGGCATACATGCAACAAGTACTGTTTTGTCACTATCAGCTTGGGCAAAGACAATTGCCATTACAGCAATAAAAGGGGAAGACAACTCAGCAGAGATTTACTTGACATATGGCAAGGCAGATGGACTGGACAGGGGAACACTGAAAGACAAAAGCACAAATGGAGACATGATAGACAGATCAGAAGATAGACATACAAAAGAGATCTAACTAAAGAAAACCCACCAGCCCCAGTAACAGAAATTAACAATAACTGAAGACTTAACAATGGAATATACAAATGAAGATCAGACTTGAATAATGAGGGTAGAAAATAAATGATAACAACATACATATACAACATTAGATAAAATGTGTTTAGAGGTTTTATTTTTCTCATGTTGTGTATAGGGTCACCAACACCAAGAAAATGTATTTGCTTCAGGGACTTCTCTTCATTCATTCTGATCGGGATCTACATTCCACCTCAAGCCTGGGTGTCAAAGGATAAAACACAGCTCGCTGAGCAGATAACAAACACGGAGAAAAAAAAACACCCAGCCTCACTCATCATTATTCTAGCACAAATCTCTACAGCACAAACCTGTAGAGACAGTACGATACAATTCTTTACTAATGCTTAATAGAGTGACATTCTTATAAAGTGTGACCAGTGAAAATATTAACTTTCCAGAGGAATAAAACATGGAACAAAACTTAAACATAAAACATTTCTCAAATCTAAAAACATTGTGAGATCTGAACATACATGTGATTGTCGAGTATTAGCAGAGCAATGCTTAAGAAAAGCATTAGATTTGTCAAATGATTTAGTAATAAAGAAAATCCTTTATGAACATTCACTTGTTCATAGTACTCTCACCTTGAGAAATTACCTCTTTTTAGCCTCTTGATTTAGATGAATTTTAAAGGGTTTAGGTGAGTCTGTGGCCATTTTAACTCATTAATGTTTTAGAACCAGTTAGAATGAAATGGCTGAAAAGATGTATGGGTCAGGGATTCATTAAATGTGTTCCTTGGTAGTTCTAATAGCATACCGTGGAACTGTAGAGAAGCTAACAATAACAACAGAGGAAAAGGACGTGACATGGCAGATGGCTACTAAGCTGGGAAAGCTCCGGTTTAAATTTCGAAACATTCCACACAAATCTTGCATGTGTGGTTATGTAAAACACTGTCCTCTCCGGGAATTAAATCAAACAGAAAGTACTCCCTTTGAGTTTTTCTCCGATTATGAATGAAGAGCAACTGCAGGAGATTTTTATGTGAATTACGCTCACACATTTTCAGATCACATGAACTCATCAAGCCCACATAACTAAACTCTAAGTAGAGATGGTATTCTGAGCCTTCTTATGCGCATCCATGCATATGTTACACACCAAGCAATCTCCAAGCTTTTATTCATGCAGCTATTCATGCATCTACATATCTTTCGGCGATTACTTATTTTTGTTTATATAGCCATATCTTTCATTTATTGCAGTTTTTAAGTGTTAAAATGAACAAAAAGGTCTTGAAATGCACACTCTCTAATTTATAAATCATTTTCAAACTCAGCTGCCACACCTCATGAATAAAAATGTGATGTTAGGATGGATGACAGAGACAGCTTGACAGTGTTGTTTAACTCACAGCATTTTTAATGCAGAAATTTCTGGTTTGAGCCTATACATAAATTATAAGATTCATCTATCATACATAAAGGAAATGATTGAGCAAAGGAAACTATAATTGCATCTTGTGTGTCTGGGCAAAGGCTGAAACTGATATGATGTATGTGTTTAAAGTGAGCCAGTGGAGGAGATGAGAACTCCAAAGGCCATCCCCAAAATTTCAACCAGCTTGGCTCACTGATGAAAGATAATGAGGAGATGGAATTAGTAAACTGCAGTTGTGGAGAGAAGAAAAGGGAAAGTGTGGTTGGGTTGATGGCTAAATCGATATGTATTTTTCACTTGCATAAATGAGATAAAGAAATGATATGGCGATATAGCTACATTTACTATGGAATACCACTTGTCAAATCAACGTGCATGGTACAGCAAAGATGATCATCCAGTTCTAAGCTTTATAAAATATGGCTTAAATCGTTTTTCGAATAAGGTCCTTCTGCATAATTATGTGTTTTTGTAGTGAGAAAGACAAAGAAGCAGGAGACAGTCAGACTGAGGAAACTGAAACAATAGTGGGGAAGCCAAAAGTAATACAGCTTGAGTGACGACACTGATGCCAGAACATTTCATTTATGAACACACACACACACACACACACACACACACACACACACACACACACACACACACACACACACACACACACACACACACGATATATCAACCCAATGTATTGCAACTATCACTGCTACTACTACTACTAATAATGATAATAGCAGTAAAACTAGTATTCAGTTTACACGTGTGTATTTAGGTTTTCCTGAGCACCCAGGCCTTTTTCAATTGTTTGCACAGATGAAATGAAACAGAGTAAAAAAATTTCTTCAAAGTCTTCAAATAAAACATTCCTCTGCAGATGATCTGTTAGCTGTTTTACAACTACTCTTTCAAGAATTTTTGCAATAAGGTTGGAGATTGGGCTATAATTAGGTAAGACAGCCGTGTCAAGTGATGGATAAGTAGTAGATTACTTACCGTCACCTTAAAGGCCTGTTTTACATAGCTCATTAATAGAGATTGATTGATCACATTTAAGATTAAGCATTAATTAATCGTAGGACTTCTTTTAGTATTCTTGCAGAATGCGGTCTAAGAGACACACTGATGGTTTGGAGGAAGTTATTATTTAAGTTAACTCAAAAAGATCAATTGGAGAGAAAGAATATGTCATGGTCCTGGGTCATTTGACCCAGCATTTTGTGTTCATTATTATTGTTATGTATTCTGGTTGTGGTTTTCTAGTTCTTTGGTTTCGGGTTCTGTTCTTCCTCGGTCAAGGGTTTAGTCATCCCTGCCTGTGTGTTCCCTCTGTTCGTTTTCTGTACCGTGTCTCTGAGTCCAGTCTGTGTATTTCCTGTTTTACTCTAAGGGTCCGTGTCTGATGTCAGTGTGTTCAGTTTCATATCCTCCCTGTTTCGTCATGTTAATTAGGTTCAGTCGTGTGTAGTTTCCTCGTTTCCCTCTTTGTATTTATAGTGTGTGTCCTCTCGTGCTCATCACTGTGTTGTCTCCCTGAGTCTCTCTGTTTCCTCTGGTTTAAGGTTTCCAGTCTGTTTTAGTAGCTTCCCCAGTTTAGGTTTCCTTTAGGTTCTGCACATGTCGTGTAAATAAAGCTCACTCGCATCCAAGGCAGTGCCAGCATTTGGGTCTGCTGCTGCAGCTGTGACAGTGTATAAATAAATACATCTTCATCCTTGTCACCCACTTTGTCATGGTCCAATGTCCCTGAGCAGTTATAAATTATATTGTGATATGTATATGTGATTCTATGCTACCGTTCGGTGTTCCACTTATTATATGTATAGGGAGGTGTGTGTGTGTGTTCGTGGTTGTGGCTGTAGCTAGGAGGCCGGGCTACAGGCACCGTCAGGCCTGTGGATGACTGGCCACGCCCGAGGATCGACGACGCGGGATCATTGCATGAGACTCCACATTAGCCTTCAGCTCAGTTAAGTTAGTGTGTGTGTGCCCACAGTTGTAAAGTGTCCTAACGGCTGCTTCTATAGTTTCCCCAGGAGAAGTGTGTAACGCCAGACAGCAGCCAGCACGGGGAGTGCTGAGACACGGGAGCAGAGAGCACAAAGACATGGACTTTTCAGAGAAGACACGACACGGGAGTGAAGGGAGAGGACGGGGATTTATTGTCTGTTTTCGCACTGTAAATAAACGCACTGCTTACACACAGAGCTCCGCGCCTGGGTCCTCCTTCCCCACAGGAGAATATAGTGCTGTGGAAGGCAAATGCTTTCCACAGCACTATATGATTTCTATGAAATTATTAAAAATCGTAATTGCTGGGTGCAGGTTTAGCTCAGTGAAATGAGCAGGCACCCATATGCCATACACCTGAGAGTGGACTGCCCAGGTTTGAGTCAGCCCTGCGGCCCTTTGCTTCCCTTTCCTGTCACTCTTCACCTGTACACCTGTCCAATAAAGCCAGAAAAGGCCAATAATTGCTTTTTAATTATTTTTTTTAGAACTAAATGTTGACGATAAACTATATAAAAAAATCAGGTATACAATTCTGAGAAGTGTCTCTGGTTTTGTATTTATGTTAAAATTTCACAGTTAGAGTCTTAAGGAAAACTGTCAAATTCAACAATGAATTTATAACAGATTATTAAATATGCTCTTGAAAAGGCTAACTGGAGCAAGGTCAAGACAAACCTGGAAAAGGGTTTCATATTGGAAGCATTTTTGCATCGGTAATTCTCTGGGAGTCTGTCAAAGATAGACATAATATTTAGTGGAGGACAGGTGGTTGAAAACGGTGGTCGAGAAAAGGCAATTTCCTTGCATTTAGCATAGGATATAAGTTGTGAATTTAAAATGCTTTGTGTGTGTGTGTGTGTGTGTGTGTGTGTGTGTGTGTGTGTGTGTGTGTGTGTGTGTGTGTGTGTGTGTGTGGGTGAAGACGGAAGACAACTAACTTAGGATGTATTTAAAGCCATGAGGCACTGTCTCTGTGTCAAGCAAGTGTCTATAGGACTGCGCAAAGAAAACTCCTCACAACTGATCAGAGACATTTGTATCCACACAATGAATATAAAGAAGCTTGTGTATACACACACACACACACACACACACACACACACACACACACACACACACACACACACACACACACACACACACACACAAATCCTATTTATATAAATTAATACCTTTGTAACATTTAGTACTTTAGTCATTTAATTTTCAAAATAAACACAAAAATTAGCACTTACTAATCAGGATTAGTTGGGAACACTGCCATGGTTGCAATGACGGATTAGAGTATGAGGAAGAAATGTACTGATGTGTAGTGGAATTATTTTTTGATACACACAAAGCAGGTTTATCTATTCAGGTACGCTAGAAGGTGGAAAACATGTTCCATCCATTGTTGTCAGCCATGCATACAGTTACTTGGGGGGCATACAGACTACTCAGTACAATTCTGAGTTGCTGCAAACATCAGAAAAATGGACTAGTCCACCACATAATTCTTTCACTTTTATTTTCAAAGTGTCTTTGAATTCAACTGTTGTAGGTTGATCATTTTCATTTCCATCAAACAATATGACATCCTTTTGTTCACACATTACCCTGTCCATATCAGTACAGATAGCCCGCATGATTTTTCCTATTGAGATCTGATGTGTTTTCAAAATGTTCCTTTAATTTTTTATTTTTTTGGTCTCCAGTTATTCAGACTTGGAATAAAACTTGTTAAAAACAACAATTGTATAGCACGGGCTGAGTTAGAATTAGAGCCTTAACTAATGATGATCTTTATCTGTGTGTGTGTGTGTGTATATATATATATATATATATATATATATATATATATATATATATATATATATATATATATATATTAGGGGTGCAACGATACACAAAATTCACGGTTCGGTTCGATACTTTGGTGTCACGGTTCGATATTTTTTCGATACAAAAAAAAATGTTCATGTCTTTTTAATTTGTCATTTATTAAAATTATAAATATATATTTTAACTCAAAAGTACAGTTTTTAAATTTAACCCTAACCCTTGTGGGTGCTTTTTATTTTGACAGCGAATGCGCACCTGCGGACCACTTATGTGCAGCCCTGGTTATTTAGCTCGTCATATTGCAGCCACAGAAATTCTTTTGTCCATGAAACCATAAAGCTGCACTTTCTTTTCGCCTTATAGTCTGATTTGTCATAACTTTTCCGTTTTGTGGTAAGCTTTTCTTTGGCTGTCACTTCTTCACCCTGACCTGTCTTATTTGGCTCAGCAGAACTAAAATATATATCCTGCTGCTTTTACACACGCACTCACATAAGCTCAGCGATTCTCTGCGCGATCAACCTCTCACATGTTTAAGCTGCGGGAGATTTCACTTGTCATGTTTGCATAGTAAGCTAACGATTAATAAGACGATGTCAGAGGAATTGGTGCACAAATTATCATCACTCACAGATCAGTGCTGTCGCTCTCTATACACAGTTCGCGCGATTGCAAAGTGAAAGCAAAAAAACAAGCGCAAATTCAAACGCGATTTCAATATGTCACATATTGACAGTGGCTCACCGATGCCAATGACATAATTACCCAGCTACATTTCTGAAAGAATGCAAAAGCATTGACATATATTTTTCCTTCCTACAATAGCCCGACGGGAAGGGAAGAGATAGATTTTGGTAGCCCGACTGAAAAAATCGCTAGCCCCGGGACGTCGGGCTAGCGATATTGCAAGCCCTGTATCTGATTGAGGAATCACTCATCTTTGGAAAAGAGAGTTTATTACAGAGAAATGTCTCTTTCCAAAATAAAAGCTATACTATCCGCTTCTTCTGGGCTATATTCTCAGCAGCATAAGGAGAATCATGTGCTAACAGCTGTCTAAATGACTCGACTAAAGTTAGTAGCATGCCCTTTTGTTTTTGTCTTTGCACTAGGATGATGTCGGCGTAAATGTGCAGTCATATTCGTTGTGTTCCCACTAGTGCTTTCAGGTTAATCTCGTTGAAATGACCTTAACGCCACAACACGGCAAATCTCCGTTAACGAGCTACCGCCGATCGCCCCGTGCATGGGGCTAGATGGCCAACACGTTAACGAGCTAACTGCGCTAGCACACTAGTTCCCACCCATGTAATTGAGCATTGCGTGGCACATCCAACATACTGTTTTACTTTAGTCCATGACTCGCTTACCTTCAGGGTCATACGTCACATGAAAACCAAAATAATTCCAAACGCCAGATCTGAATAAGGGTGGGGGAGGTCCATGTGTCTTGCTAGCTTGCCCTGCGCTCTTCCTTCTGACTATGCTGTCTGTGTTGAGCGCTCAGTGGATCTGCGCTCGACAGTGCAGCCTAGGCGGAGTAGTCGAACGCAGATTCACTGAGCGCTCAACACAGACAGCATCGTCAGAAGGAAAGTTGATAAAATAAATTGCAAATGTTGTATTGTTCGATACATATGCGTACCGAACCGAAAGCACTGTATCGAACGGTTCAATATCGATACGAATATCGTTGCACCCCTAATATATATATATATATATATTAGGGGTGCAACGATACACAAAATTCACGGTTCGGTTCGATACTTTGGTGTCACGGTTTGATATTTTTTCGATACAAAAAAATGTTCATGCCTTTTTAATTTGTCATTTATTAAAATTATACATTTATATTTTAACTCAAAAGTACAGTTTTTAAATTTAATGTTGCTGAAACAACTAAGTCATAAAAAAATAAATCTATCTGATCGAGAAATCACTCATCTTTGGAAAAAGAGAGTTTATTACAGAGAAATGTAGCATGCGTGCTTGTTGTTTTTGTCTGCTTCCACTTGTATTTGCACTAAGATGATGTCGGCGTAAATGTGCAGTCATATTTGTTATGTTCCCACTAGTGCTGTCAGCGTTAATCTCGTTGAAATGACTTTAACACCACAACTACCGTGGTTCGCCCCGTGCATGGGGCTAGACAGCGTCAACACGTTAACGAGCTAACTGCGCTAACGCACTAGTTCCCACCAATGTAATTGAGCATTGCGTGGCACATCCGACATACTGTTTTACTTTTGTCCATGACTCGCTTACCTTCAGGGTCATACGTCACATGAAGACCAAAATAGTTCTGAATGAGGGTGGGGGAGGTTCAATTTCGGGTAGCGTTGAGGCAGTTGCCATGTTGCAACGAGCTTAGCTTCTGTCTCGCTAGCTTGCGCTGCGCTCAGTGGATCTGCACTTGACAGTGCAGCCTAGGCGGATAAGTCGAATGCTTTTTCTTGGATAAAGTAAATCAGATTTTACCATTATTATTTCACCGGGTGTCCAAATTCAGAGGCTGCATCCACATGAGGACCCGGCCTTTGCGATCTAAGTGGGCCGGGTCCTCCAAAAGCCGGGTAGGCCGGAAGTGAGCGACTGTGAAATTGGACGGTCTAGCCTTCAGAATTACGTCAGGAGCTCTCTTGGTGGAGTGAAACTCTGCCGTCTGCTCCTCGCTATCTAAAGTATAACCAGACGCTGGCGTAAATTCTTGACCATCTCACACTTCTGTTTAATCAGTTCTCTGTTTTACGTTTATTCAGCTGTGTGAAAACCCTGGAGGAACCCTCCCGAGGGATTAATAAAGTTTTATTTAATCTAAAATAATCTAATAACTTTAATCTCAGCCAAACCGATGTACTCACGAACAAATAAAACGCTGAAAAAAGCCAAACAATAACATTTTTAGGTTATCTAAGTGCTTATCCCACATAACCTCTCCACTCTGCTATTTTAAATTTGTCTTATGCTTTTATGATTGTGTAAACTGTTTACTTTCATGTTGCTTTTATTATTCTACCTTGTGCAGTGTCCTTGAGTGTTCTGAAAGGTGCTTTAAAATAAAATGTATTATTATTATTATTATTATTATTATTATTATTATTATTATGTTTAACCTGAGTAGCGAAAGACAGCGGGGGTTTGAGAACGATGTGCCGGGAGTTTGCTGTTCTCGTCGGCTCAGATATTTGAAGTTTACACAGCTACATTCTTGCCTGAAAATATGTTAAACGTTTATTTTACAACTCAGAACGAGTAATAAGAGCAATATTAAAACTAAGTAGCTGCAGCCAATGTTGGAAACTGGAATTGGCTGGGCCACGCTATGCGTTCTGGGATATTGTTTTTCAATTTTGTTGTTCAGGTGGAAAATCAGGAGAAATTCTGGAGAATGTTGGCTCCGGAAGATGTTCGGGAGGGGCACTGAAATTCAGGATTCTCACGGAAAAATCAGGAGGATTCACATGTATGCAACCTAGTCTTGCTGTCTTGGTTGACTGCTCGGTCTACCAGTAGCTGGTGTTTTGCGTCTGTAGCATTCTTGCACCTTCTTTGTCGCACCTTTCTGCAGCTGTGATAGTTGGCTAACCTCCCTCTGTGCTACCTTGATTTTGGCCTCTAGTCTTGTTCACTGCATATAACAAACAAACAAACAAAAAGGAAGAAAACATGCTCCAGTGGCTGAATCAAATTGTTAATTTATTGTTTGGAAAAAAAATCTGATGCATTTTCTCTCAGCATTTCACCTCTGGGGTTCCACCTGTGATCTCTATTTTTTAATGAATAAGGGGGCTCTGCTTTCAACTAGAGAAAAACAACAACATGAAAATAAACATTTAGGTCAATGTTACCAGCTTTTTGTGTGTTCTAACGAGGTTTATTGTTGTTTACATCAACTCTATCATATTTCTTTTTATTTCAAGATTAATCTCAGTCTCTCTCCTCTTCTCTGTTACTCTTTGTAAATTACTATATGAGCCGATTTCAGTCAGTGTTTAGTTATTTTCACCCCCTCACCCTAATGTTCAGATGATGTTAGCTCTTTGTTGGGTGTAAAGGAGTGTGTTATTCATCCATATAGGATTCATATAAAGAACTGAATGTATAAGTCTGATGGTGCATGAATAATGTAAAATTTACACATTCATTATTGATTGAATGTTGCATCATTTTAGGCTTAAAGGCAGGGAGGGGGCAGCTGAAATGGGAGGCTGGTGAAAGGACCATGCAGTCCAGTTTCATGACATGTTTTTTGATGTGCAGCCTACTCTTCTTTAATCAATCCCTCCATACTGAGCTCCACTTTCATTTGATCGTTTTCCCTTGACCTCCTACTGTGCTCTCGCCTTGCCTCTCCTCCCTCCTCTCTCCATCTATTCAGCCTTTCATTGCCTCATCTTTCTATAGTTGCTCTATACCATCTAACTGGGTGAAGATGGAGGGGGTAAAGGGGAATGAGAGAAGCGATGGAGAATGTTTCTCAGTTGAGTGACTTGTCTGTCACATAAAATAGCTGAGATAAGTAGTGACCATATACACATATACGCAAACTCACAACAGCAGTAGTAGTAAACATTAGTTGGCTTGGTGTGTGTGTGTGTCCGTGTGTGCGTGCGTCCGTGTGCGTGAGAGAGAGAGAGAGTGTGTGAGAGAGTATATTTTAAAATGAAAAGATGAGGTCTTTCTTTTACAGACAACAGACATTGTATTACAGGAGCCCCTGTTCATAATCAGAAGTGTTAACACTTACAGCCTAGCCAATTGTGTCTCATGCATAAGGTGTCTTAAAACCAAAGCAGGCATTTCTATGAATACTTTGAACACACTGGTGTCCAAATCTAAAATTAATTTGCTTTAAAAGACTACAAAATCGGGTTTTATTATGGTGAGTACTTAATATGGACAACCTCTAGGATGTATGCGTCACACCAGCATCTATAAGAAATATAAACCAGCTGTCAAAACAAGAAGAGATGCCAGATGAAGACAACCAGCTAAAGGGGGAGTAGCATCCCTGAGGTTTTCCAGGACTTTATTAAAAGACATTTTCTGAGACAAACAATTATGATATGTTATGATGTGTTCACTATACCATACACTCAGACTGCATTCGTGACAGATAAACACCAAGAACACAGCCAGAACTTCATCCCACTATCTCAAAAACCATGACATTCATCACCAGGAAGAGGTGACCGTCCAGTTGTGCAAGAGAAGAATTTGATGCAAAAGCTATGGTGCTATTTCAGAAGTGTGAAAGGCTTAAAATCCAAAATTGTGGTCCTTTATCAGGTCAAGGACCACCTTGCCAAACAAAAGAACCATAAGTATATTACTTATAACTTATGCACAGGTTCAGTGAGGAAGAAATGTCATCACTCATCTGCCTGTTTTCCTGAATGCTAGGCAACTTTTTCCTTCTTTACATCACTACCGCTTTCCAGTTTCAGTACTGACATCATTACCATAGTACAATCAGCTTCCTGCAAGCCTCCTTTGAGCCAATAAGCCTCCACTTTACTTGGTTTAAATCTGTGCTCTGTGTCATTCTGCCTTTTAGACTCTCATTCGTGATACCCCCTCCTCCCCTTCATAGCCACCTGAGTCAGAGCTCCCTCTAACCCTGGGTCTTCATCTTCACCAACACAAATGTCTGGACTCCACATGACTCTGTCCTAAATCCCCCAATGCTGGGATTACATTCTGCCATGATGGATCATCAGAGTCTAATTGCCAAATATATTATTTCTCTATATATATCATGTTCAAGTGACCTCTCTTTATTGAATTGTCTGACAGTCTCAAAGAAAAGGCATGAAGCTACACAACAGGCAGCACTGCATATTTTATTTGGCAAGATTTACATCAGAAGCCCTTCCAGATGCAAAACAAAAGAAAATTTGTACTTTCTTCGGAATTTAATCAGCTACCTTTCACTTGCTAAGTGACCATGTAAACCATCACACTATGGAGTAATTTAAATAAGATGTAAAAATCTTAAAAGTTCAGTCAGGTCACACAGACCTGGCTGAACTATCAGTCAGCTCGTACCTTTACATGCATCCAGTTGCGAAACAGTTGCTGAACATCTGCCAGCCACGCAGCCTTTCATGCTGTGTCTGACTAAACCAATATCAGCTGTTTTATCACTGTTCTCCCAGCCGCCCATTTTCCATTTGTGTATTCACTTGAAAACGTTAGGAACCGAGCCAAACTGCCAAATATAAATGACTGAAAATATAAACATGATCTTTTTTTTTTTTTATCTTCTTTTGACTATAGTGTTCCTGGCAAAACTGCAGATGTCCCTTTATGTTCACTAGACAAGCACTACCAGCACAGCCTGGTAAAAATAAATACATTTTTTCTCTTCTTTTATAAATACTAATCCATTGTCGTGATTGTGTACGTGACGAATAAAGCGTGTTTGTTTGTTTTTGTTTGTTTGTAGCCACATAATTTGTTAACATGCAGTACGTAGATTGCAGCACTAGAGGATTGTCCAGCGACACTGAAAATGTGAGCCCTTTGTCACACAGTTCACAAAGATTTCATTCAGAACTTTAATGAATTCATGGAGATCACATGGCTGAAATGAGCACAATCTCCTCTTAACATTTGACTTCAAGATCAGGAGATGCCTACAAAAGAAACCTACTAGAATGCAGCTGTTCAAGTTACTGATTTCATTTTCAAAATGGTGCTCAATGAACATTTTGTTCCATCAATCTCTTGCATATTATATTAAAAAGCCTTAATATGTAGAATACAATAGTATAAAGCAATCCCACTGGGGGGAATGTAGACATGGATTTTGTTAACTAATGATAAGGTACTCTAAATGGCAGCATGAAAGGTCAAAAACTTCATATTTATGGGTATTACCATGTAGGTCTATAGAGACTCGTGTGTTTCAAATGAGATTTAATTCATGCTTGGCTTGTAATCTAAATGTCAAGCTCACATTTTACACTGCCATCCGCTAGGCTGGAAACTCATGAATCGCTATTTCTTAACATCTACAGATGTATGCATTTTTAGACTAAGATCTGGGCCAGCCTTGATTTGAATTGACACGCTCCACATTTGAAGGGAGAGGGAAAAAGGCAGGGGGGAAAGTGATGAGATATTAACTGAAAACCCCTTCACTTTTCACCAGTTTTGGAGTCCTGTGATTGAGTCCCGCACCTAACAATTCATGACAGTATCTAAGTTTCATGAGGTTGTTGGGGACTATTTGTAAATATAAAATAATAATTTCAAATCTTTTCCCAGAAAACCATGTAAGTAAGAGACAATCCACATGGACAGCAAAGGGAAAAAGCATTTTTTTAAATGCTGAGTCTAGTTCAAGAGATGGATTTTTTTTTTTTAAAGGGAAGATAACTGACTGACATTTTTATAAATGTGACAGTGAAGTATGTTGAAGTGAAATTGCATTTCGTTGCCCTGTACCTGTGCATGTGCAATGACAATAAAGTTGAATTCTATTCTATTCTATTCTAAATACATTGTGAAGTCAGTGCTGCTGCTGAACTTTAGGCTCACAGTCAGTTTTTGATTTGAACAACCTCTGCTCTGCCATCATCACAGTGTCTGTCCCTGAAACACCCTGCAGGACACAGCTATTCATCACAACTGACACAGACACATGCTCAGAGAGAGGGAGAGAGAAATACACACAAAGACTTCAGTCTCTCAGTCACATGACTACCAGCCTGGTACAGGATCAGTCTGTTACCAAAGCCTCTTCTTCAATCTCCTGTTCACAGGCAGCTTTATTTTCTTAGGCATGCTTGTTTTCTCAGTGGTTTTGTGAACCTGAACATGTTTCTGTGTTTAAACAGTAGCAGCATGGCCTCATAGAAATATGTTTACCACTTTGTTTCCAGACTGAATATTTCCACAACAACTGGACTGACTGCCTTACTAGTTTGTTTTAAGAAACATGTGTTTTCTTGATGATCAATACCTTTCAAATCAATTCAGTTTTATTTATACAGCACCAAATCACAACAACAGTCACCTCAAGGCTCTTTATATTGTAAGGTAGACCCTACAATAATACATACAGAGGAAAAAAGACAACAATCATATGGCCCCCTATGAGCAAGCACTTTGGCAACAGTGCGAAGGAAAAA
Source organism: Aulonocara sp. 'chitande type north' Nkhata Bay (assembly GCF_057382095.1). Classification (NCBI taxonomy): domain Eukaryota; kingdom Metazoa; phylum Chordata; class Actinopteri; order Cichliformes; family Cichlidae; genus Aulonocara; species Aulonocara sp. 'chitande type north' Nkhata Bay. Next base: position 15,966,932 of record NC_141360.1, read on the forward strand.
CTCCCTTTTAACAGGAAGAAACCTCCAGCAGAACCAAGCTCAAGGACTTCCGGTAATGGCGGCAAAGTGAGGAGACCCGTGCTTCGCGAGCTCAGTTGTTTTTTCTTCTTTAAATACTCTCTATAAATCCAAATAGAACTTACGTTTAATATAGCTAGCTTGGGATCATAAGAGAACGCTATCATGCCTAAAAAATTTAACAAAGACAAACAAAAAACTACGTTTGAGGCACAAGATGAAAGCGGGGTGGAGGAAGGGCAGATAGACGCTATGCATGAACACGAACAAGAAAAACAACCGGCAAATTCAGATATGCCTTCTACCTTGGACTTATTGAACGCTATTCGTTTGTTCAAGCAAGAGTTCCATACTGAAATGGGCGGAATTATGTCAGCAATAGGAGCTGTTCAAGTTGATATACAAAAATGTGGAGGGCGAATTGACGAGGCTGAAAAAAGAATCTCCAACGCGGAGGACGAAATCACCTTATTGAAAAATGATATGGAAAGTCTTGAAAGACAGGCTAAATTTCTTTCCAAAAAGGTGGAGGACTTGGAAGGAAGAAGTCGGCGTAATAATATTTGGATCCTCGGCATTCCTGAAAAAGAAGAAGGTACAGATCCACGGTCTTTCATGGAGAAGTTTATATCGGATACTTTGAAAATTCCCCCTCCTGTCCTGGAAAGAGCGCATAGGATAAATACAAGGCAAAGCTCCATTGCAAACCGATCGAGAGCCTTTATAATTAAGTGCTTAAGCTACAGAGATCGAGAAGGCATTATGAAAGCCGCTAGGACAATAAAGGAATTGTCGTATAAGGACAACAAGATAGCCTTCCTGCCGGACCTACCTGCAGAGACATATAGACAACAGCGCCAGTATGATGGTGTGAGGAAGAAGCTGCGGGAGATTGGATTATGGAAACACAGGATCATTTACCCGGCGAGGTTGCTTTTGACCAACGAGGAACGTACGCAGGTATTCGATACTCCAGCGGACGTGGACGTCTACATTAAGAGCCTTGAACAAGCACAAAATGCTTGATAAGGCATATGATGGTAGATCAATAACTCTGCTCTAACTATATTTACGCACTCTAATGGAAAGAACAATTTACTATATTGCCAAAGGATTACTACATAATGCTGGGCTAGACATTGGCTATTTTGTTTTCTTAATAAGAGTTACTAGTAGTTTCACTTACTGTGTTAAATATGGGAGAGTTAAAACTTGATAAGGTGGATTTATTTCTATTGTTAATATGTATATATATATTTTTCTTTTTTTTTTTCTTTTTTTTTAATGTAACAACTGTTGCTAAACGCGGGTAATTAGTTCCTCGGCCTAGAGTGGTCATGTTTCAAGAAGAGAACGGAAGTATTTTTGGGGTTAAGGGATACCTGTATGTTCGTATTCAGGCTGGGGTGTGGGAAGGGTTGCTCTCTCAAATCGATAAATGCTCAACATGGTATAATATCTTTCTTTTTTTTTTTTTCTTTGTGTATATATATATGTGTATTTAGTTAATAGTATAGGTTAATAGAAGTGAATATACATGACAGAAGTCTTGATTGACTGTGCTTCTTGGAATTGTAGAGGTTTGCGCACGTTAGTAAAAATAAAACAAGTCACTAGTAGGATTAAGAATTTAAAGGCCAAAATAGTGTTTCTACAAGAAACTCATATGCTAGATAGTGAGACAAATAGAATGAAACGTAGATGGCCAGGTCAAATATTTTCAGCGCCCTACTCCTCCAATTCCAGGGGCGTCATGATAATGATTCATAAATCTATACCTTTTCAAGTTGAGCACGTGCTTAAGGATAGTAATGGACGTTTTCTAATAATACAAGGTAATCTACTCTCCACTAGACTAAATTTAATTAATATTTATGGCCCAAATGAAGATAATCCAAACTTTTATAGCAATTTATTTCTTAAAATCTCAGACTTGCAAGGTAAATGTATAATTGCTGGGGACTTAAATTGTGCTCTGAATCCACAGAAGGATAAATCCTCAGGCATGGATAATACTCACAATAGAACACGAAAGGTGATCAAACAATTCATGAAGGAGTTAAATTTAAGTGATATATGGCGAGATCAAAATCCAACCAAGTTACAATATTCTTGCTGGTCAGGTACACATAAAGCGTACTCTAGAATAGATTACTTCTTGGTATCAAATGAGTTGGTTCATTTTATAAAAGATTGCCAGTATAAGGAAATAGTAATTTCGGACCATTCAGTCGTTACTTTGACTCTCATAGAACCAAAACTGATCAAGACTCGATTTGAATGGAGGTTTCAACTGAAGTGGATGCAGGATAAACAGTTTCTTGAGTTTTTAGGCAAGCAAATTAATGAATACTTTGAACATAACTCAGATCAAACATCGGCAAGTGTAAGATGGGAAGCCTTTAAAGCATACTTAAGAGGGCAAATTATAAGCTATACTAGTAATAAAACAAGAGAAAGAAATCAAAGGATAAAATATCTGGAAGTAAGAATAAAAAAGTTAGAAGAGATTAGCTTTCAATCAGGTCAAAACAATGAGTATATTGTAAAAGAATTATTACTATTGAGAACGCAATATAATGAAATGACAAGTGAAAAAGCAGCTGTTAATTTATTGAGATTAAAGCAACAATTCTATGACCAAGGTGAAAAACCCAGCAAACTCCTGGCATGGCGTATAAAAAAGATGGAATCTGAAAAGGCAATTACAAAATTAGAAAATTCAAATGGTAATACTATAGTAGACCCATTAGAGATAAATAATGCATTTAAAAGATTTTATGAAACGCTATATAACTCTGAACTCAATAATGTAACTAGAATGCAATCTTTATTTCTAGATAAACTTGAAATACCAAAAATTTCAGAAAAAGACAAAGTAAATGTTGATAGGCAAATTAGTATACATGAAATTATAGATGCAATAAACTCCTTAAATGCTGGCAAAACAGCTGGTCCAGATGGATTGCCAATTGACCTTTACAAATATTTTAAAGATAAATTAGCACAGCCCCTCTTAGATATGTATATAGAATGTTTTAATAATGGCAATCTTACTGACTCATTAAGGAAGTCCCTGATAATACTGCTTCCTAAACCTGGAAAACTAAATAATAAGTGTGAAAATATGCGTCCTATAAGCTTAATCAATACAGACACTAAAATTATTTGTAAAATTTTTGCTAAAAGATTAGAAAGTATTCTTCCAGTTATTATAGGGGATGATCAAAATGGATTTGTTAAACATAGACAGGGTTTTCATAATGTAAGACGAGTTTTAAACATTCTTCATAATCAAAGTGAGCAGGACGATACAGCCATTCTTTCGCTTGACGCGGAGAAGGCTTTTGATAGAATTGAGCGGTCATATCTTTTTGATGTCATTGTTAGATTTGGGTTTGGAAAGGTATTTCTGCATTGGATCAAGCTATTACATTGTCACTCTGTGGCTCAGGTTAAGACAAATGAGATAATCTCTGAACAATTTGATATTAAAAGAGGGTGCCCGCAGGGTTCACCCTTATCTCCACTTTTATTCCTTTTAGCTATTGAACCTCTGGCAATAGCTGTTAGAAACAGCGGACAGATACAAGGTGTTAGGATTGGTAGAAAGGAACATAGAATTGCTTTATTTGCTGATGATATCATAATATTTTTAAAGCAATTAAAAAATTCTGTGCCCGCTGTAAAGGATTTATTAGATCAGTTTGGGGTTTTCTCAGGGTATAAAGTTAATGTAACAAAATCATCATTAATGTTACTTAATCAAGGGTACAATCAAAACGTAAATCAGAATGTATCTGGCTTTACTGTTAACTCTGAATTCATCTATCTAGGTATTAAAATAGTTCCTTCATTAAAAGATGTGGTGGTACTTAACTATAATATAATACTACAGAAAATTTCCAAAGATTTGGAGCGTTGGATAAGTCTACCACTATCTATTATTGGAAGGATAAGTGTTCTTAAAATGAATGTATTACCTAGACTGTTGTATATGTTTCAAAATGTCCCACTGGCTCCTCCTGTTGGATTATTTACTAAATTAACATCACTAATCAGAGAGTTTATCTGGAACAAGAAGCAGCCTCGTATTCGTTTGTCTTTGTTGTACCTTCCCTTTGATACAGGGGGGTTGAAATGCCCCAACTTTTACTGGTACTATTTGGCTATTCAATTAAGGACAATAAGATTTTATTTTTCATCCCAAAATACCCCGTCATGGGTGGGGATGGAAGCAAATGCTCTTAAAATGCCATTAAATTTGTACTTATATTCTGCGAAATCCAAACAGTTAAAGAAAGAAACAAATAATCCTATAGTTCAAAACATGATTGAAGTCTGGTTTACAATAGAAGAAATGATGAATATTAAGAACAATCTCTCTCAGTTTAGCCCCATCTGGGGAAATGCCTTATTTGTACCAGGAAAGTTGGATGCAGGGTTTCAGGATTGGGCAGTAAAAGGTGTTAAGAAAGTGGGTGATCTGTTTTGTGATGGAGTAATGGTCTCATTTGAGGATTTAGTCTCAAAATTTCAAATCCCCCAAAAACACTTTTTTAAGTATTTACAAATTAGAAGCTTTATTTCATCTATGCAAAATAAATCCCTTAATTTTCCCCAGTTAAGTAAGCTAGAGGAGTTTATGGTGAAAAAAGGTGGTAATAAAGGCTTAATTTCAACATTTTATAATTGGATTGTTTCTGCCTCTTCAGAAACATCAGTTTCTAAGTTGGAAGCTTGGAGAAAGGACCTAAATATTAATATTTCTGAGGAGACATGGAAGTTAATTTGCTTAAAAGCACAAAAACAATCGATTAACAGTAACTTAAAATTACTACAATACAATTGGATCATGCAAACATATGTAACACCGGTGAAACTGAATAAATATAATAATAGAATACCAGATACATGTTTTAAATGTGGAGAAGCCCGTGGAACATTTTTTCATTGTATATGGGAATGTAGAATTGTTTGTGCCTTTTGGCAGGAGGTGATGAACAAAATAAACCAAATTTTAAATAAAAAGATCACTTTGGATGTAGAAATGATGCTACTACAAGTGTATCCTAAAAATATTAAATTAACAACCTATCAAATTAAGTTTATGGATTATTGTACATTACAGGCAAAACGTATGATTGCAATAAATTGGAAAACATCAGTTCCTCCTGCTATTGGCGCTTGGATAAACTCCTTGACACAGTGTATGGAAATGGAAAGGATTACGTACTTTCTGAAAAATAAGTTAATATATTTTGATGAAATTTGGAAGCCATTTAAAAAATTTTTAAAAGTAGTAAATATAGAACAACTTATGTAGGAGAGTGGAGTAGGAGGAAATTGTTTAGCATGTGCATGCTATTTTTTATTGTTTATTCCTATTGATTATATTTTCTTATTTCTTTTTTTTTTGTTTGTTTTTTTTTCTTGAATTATGTATAAATGCCACATATGGTACAATTGTATATATATTTCATGTGAGCTTGTTCTTTTTTTTCTTTGTTCGGAAGAGAGCAGAGTGGGAGGTGAGGGTGGGGGAAAAGGGTTTCTATTACAACAGCATATTATTGGAAACTACCTTTGTATGTTGTTGGAAAAGTAATAAAAATATTAAAAAAAAAAAAAAAAAAAAAAAAAAGAACCAAGCTCAAGGACAGGCGGCCGGTTGGGGTGAGAGAAGGAAGACAGGAGAAAAGACATCCTGTAGAAGAGAGCCCAAGATTACTCTGGTGGACTCTGGAGCTCTTTTGTCTAGGGCCATCAGCTGAATTCACACTCATCCAGTGAAACTTTTCAGTACTTTCTTGATGCTTAATGATTGCAGATTTTACTTCAAGCATGCGTGGTCCCACGAAATGAAAGCTGTTGATTTTAATAAATCATGAGGATAATATTTTAAGTTCAGGGTAGAAGTTAATCAGGGAATTGCTATGAAATTTCAAAAGCACTCAACGTTTAACACTGCACTCTTTTGGCATGTTATGAACTAAAACTTGATGATGCAGTGTGAGAATGTTGCAAATCTTGATATATTCTACTATTTAATTCCCTACATTATTTTTCCATGTTCCATGTTCACCTGGTCAGAAAGGTGTTCTTTCAGTTTTCAGGTTTCCTTGAGTGATGTGCAACCCACCTAACAGACTGTTTCCACCACCAGGTTCAATTGTGAGCTCTGAGGTTTTCCAAGTATAATTGGAGATAAAGTATTGGAATTTCAGGAGCGGGAACATGCCTCCAAACACTTAACTTCTTCACTTCTGTTTGGTACAAGGGCATCTGCTAGGCCCGGGTGCTGCCACCAGTCCCCTTCGAGGCCTTCCTCAAACCACAGCTCGATTCACGTCCAAGCCTTTCACCTTTATGTACTAATCCACTAGCTGGGCCCACATCCTAATTTTATGTTTGACAGCGTTTTAGTAGGTAAAGGTGAATGGCTTGGACATGAATTGAGCTGCGGTTTGAGGAAGGCCTTGAATGGGACTGGCGGCGGCTCCCAGGCCTGGCAGATCCCCATGTGGGCGATCGTGGCTCAAGAGTTAGGAGTTCGCCTTGTAATCGGAATGTTGCCAGTTCGAGCCCCGGCTTGGACAGTCTCGGTCGTTGTGTCCTTGGGCAAGACACTTCACCCGTTGCCTACTGGTGGTGGTCAGAGGGCCCGGTGGCGCCAGTGTCCGGCAGCCTCGCCTCTGTCAGTGCGCCCCAGGGTGGCTGTGGCTACAATGTAGCTTGCCATCACCAGTGTGTGAATGGGTGGATGACTGGATATGTAAAGCGCTTTGGGGTCCTTAGGGACTAGTAAAGCGCTATATAAATACAGGCCATTTACCATTTAAATAGAATTGAAAAGGGGAGGTAAGGTGGGGCACGTAAACGAGAATGAGCAGCTTGTAGGGCTGGGGGAACCTGTATAGATGAGAACCAGAAGGAGCATGTATGGAGGCGTGGTCCTGCTCCTGAAATTCCAATACTTAATCTCCAAAACGCTGCCAAACATAAAATGAGGACTTGGGCCCAGCTAGTGAAAAATGCTTCTTGGATTAAACATTTACTTACAATATAAAGTCAAAACACCGAACAACACTGTAAGTTACAAGGTACTGTAAGTTATCTGGACCCTGTGAGGCCCCTATGGAACAGACTTGCTATTGAAAATCTTTTGGATACCTAATAAGACTGGAATCTCGGGTGTGTGGAATCTGAGCTGTAGCTCTTTGTCATGTTGCTTAAACTGGTCATGAGCAGTTTTTGCAGAGTGGTGCATGTGCCACACTGCGCTGCTGGTAGAGTGCTTGCCTGACTAACAATGGGTAAACTGTGGGTAACTTCGAGCTTCAATTCATGCTGACTTGAGAGACATCGGTTATAAAGTTTTTTTAAAGCCATTAAGGGTATTTTATAGGAAAGTATTTAAAACTGGTAGATTCTTTAATAACTGTGGCGGGGCGTGGTTTGTAGCGAGGCTGCGGGGGAGGCTGACACACCTGAGCTCGATCAGCTCATCACACCTCCCCTATATTAAACATGCTGGGTCCTGAGGTTGATGTTGTTGTTGTGTGTAGGACACAGCTGAAAATCTAATGCCATCTCTAAGAAGTCATTGTCTATCTTTCCATATTAGCCCTGTGATGGACTAGAGACCTTTCCAGGGTGTTCCCTGTCCCATGCCTGTCTATGTCCTAAGTTGGAAGCAAGTAAGAAAATAGATGGATGTTCAGTGAGCGATATAGATGTACTTAACATGATATTGATGTGGATGCTTTTAATGCTGTATCAGGAATGTCATATTTTATACAGGCTTGAGTGGTTCTGTTATTATTTTTTACTGTATGCTGTAACTTTACAGTTGTTGCCCAGATTAGCTCTCCCGCTGAAACTGAGATGCACTAACACCCCCCACTACATGTACTGGATATACATCTGTATATGTAAACACATCCTTTCATTATAACTATACAATATTAATTGATTCACAGTACTAAACAAAATATATAATCACACAACTGTCTGGAAGGATCTATGCAGCACTGCAGCTGCTGTGTTCTTCTGGATGGATGCAAACTGCATTTCGTTGCCCTGTACCTGTGCATGTGCAATGACAATAAAGTTGAATTCTATTCTATTCTATTCTTTGCCATATTGAATGAAGATATGTAATGAAATTCAACACTGCAAATCAGTATCTTGTTCATCAACAACTAAAGTAAAAGTTAAAAAGAACACTGAGAGCTGAAAGCAGAGAAAGTTTGCCTTCAAAGTAAAAAGGCTTTTGGAAGCGTGTTGATAAATTGGTTGGTAAATTTATGGAGACCTTTATTGAATACATAAACCAAAAGCCTACACATTCAACAAACTTCGTCTTTCCTCCGTATTTTCCCTCTTCTCAAATTTAGTGTCATTCTAATCTTTCCATTTATCTCAGTTTAGTGTACCTAAGGCCATCTTCACTTTATTTATGGCTGTATTCACTGAAGTTATCGCTCAGCAACATGTGGCCTCTGATTTAATTTCTGTGCAGTGTAATGTGATTTAAGAGCTTTCTGAGGTGATACTTCTAATGCAAATGAAACAATAAAGCACAGCATGCAGATATTGAATGAAGTAGAGTGTTTTCTTGCAATAATGTACCTCTGTGATGACTGCAGCATCACAGTGCAGTGATCCACTGATCCATAGTGATGTCACTCCTCATCTTTTTCTTTCGTCTGCAGGTTTAATTTTTCTTTTGTTAGGGAGGTTTGTGGCACAGACTGGGGAAAGTGCTTGAATGATAAATGGGGGAGAGTAAAGGATAAAGAGAGAAAAAAATATTCTGGAAAATATTAGGCCAGCCTCTGTACGCAGCAACACTGTGCCAGCACTACACCTGTGCTCTATGACATCGACCTCCCTCTCCTCTCCTCTCCTGGCTTGCCTGTCATTAATTTCTCATGACTCTCACATCCTAAAAGCATGGTGAACATGTAGTACATGTAGGCATTCCAGTGTCATCTCTCATTTCGTATTTTAGTCAGAAGTCAGAGCCTAAGATGAGGAATACTGGAGGAGTATTTGTCATGCAGTCACCAGTGACGAGAGTCTCAAAAATTGGTCATAATGAGCATACGTACAAGAATTTGTGTATGTGTGTTTCTTCTTTTCTCCTCTTGTGTCAGTTATTGTTTTGTTCTATAAAAATACAAATTTGATTTAAAAAAAAATCCTAGTTTAGTGGAGCTGTCCAAGATTTCCCTTTCATCCCATGATCCCTGTGATAGGCTGCAGGGATAAGTTGGATAAATTGGATGGTTGAAAATTGGATGGTAAAAAAAAGAGGGGGGTGGGGGGGGGGATGTGTTATAAACAAATGTGTTACTACAAAATGTTAAAAACTAGGAATATATATCAAGATATAAACCGATTACTGACTACAAACTTAAGATGAAACTATAAACTATAAACTAAAGGTAAGCCAACACTGAGACTGTCACGGGCTGCGATGGCAGACCATGGAGTTGCAGTGAAAGTAGGGCCCAAACACGAGACTTTTAGTGAAGGACAGTGGATTTACTGACAGGGGGTGGAAAACACACAACTATATACAAAATCCAGGTACTGTGGTCCTGTGGCGATTCTCCCTGAATCCCACACAGTGCAGATGTCCGTGAAAGGTGAAAAGTGGCGACTCCAAAAAACTCCTATTCCCACACCGTGACTTCAAAACACACTCCGCTCCAGATTCCTGGTAACACAAACACATTAAGGTTAGCAGGAAATCTATTATCTCGAAGGTTTATACAGAAGTCCAGCGTCGGCCTCAGCTCAGCTGCAGTCTTTAATACCGCTCCCTTGACGAGCGTAATCTGCTGCAGCTGGCAGAGGAGGACGAGCGGCAGGTGTCTCTAGAGCAGAAACAGCCAGCGAACCAAAACATCCAGAAACTCACACGGAGAAACCAGGAGAAAAAAGGAGAGAAAACCAAAACACCACACGGAAAATATAAACATAAACATACACTAAAATATATGAGCCCTGGGTCCCTAGACCCAGGCAATGACAGAGACAAAGACTGAAAATACAGAAACACAAACAAACCAGACACGGGTACACAACTGGTGAAACAGACATGGATGGACTTGGGAGACTGAAGGTAAACAGACACAAAGATGCTGAAGACAGAACATGGAGATGAGACTAACAAACTAACTAACAAACTCAGAGGCACTGGAAAAATAATATACTCAGGATCTAGATCATAAATTATTTCATAATATTTATGTGAGTCTGTGTGTTAAGAAACCTTGGATTAAGCTGGACCACTTGGTCTGCACTCACAGCCTTCAGCAAAACTCACACACAATCCCACAAATTAAACTATGTAATCCTCGGTGGTTCATCTGAAATTGAACCAAAGCTTAGCCTGAGGTTTGCTACTAAGCCCATTGTTTCTATATATTTACATTCTTCCTGCTCCTGCCTTTAACTTTCTGCAAATTCAATGCACATGTTTGCTTGTGATAAGAAAACCAAACGTTCCCTGCAGCAATATGAGGAATAATTGGATTGACAAAAGAGTCTCCAAGCGTAGCAGAGGATGGATGTGCCGAGCAAATATGTGTGGTAAATGTTCCTGGCCTGCCAATGAGCTCTTGACCTGTATTGCTCACAGAAGCATATCCTAACATATGGCACAGAAAGGACTTGTATAAATTAGATATGTGTGCATGTGGCTTGAAGGGTCTGCCTGGAATTGCAGTGCCTGTTAAGGCATCTCATTACATTTACAAACGTGTGCTATGGCAAAGTCACAATGTGCGTTAACATTCACTTGTGAGGACACAATTCCAAATTCAGATCACTGGAATCACTGCAAGGGTCACGGCTAAGAAGCAAAGGCCACCTAACACATCAGTTGTCACACACACAATGAGTCTGTGTGAGTGAACTCTGACCCTGTCACATTGCTTTGGCAACAAAGGTTTGAACCCTGCTGCAGTTGTTGCTAAGCTAATTGTTGAGGTACTCATTAGGTTTTTGAGGGAGTGTTGATGAAGGAAGCAATGGAGCAGCGAAGTGATGTGAGTCACAACAACCTTTCACTAAAATTAGCATGATGTCTTTTTCTGCCATGCAGTTGTGAAAACTGTTTTTCATTCTTTATCATTTTCTGTTTGACAGAGTATATCTCAGTATATTACAGTTTCTTTAACCAATATGAAACATCATGTGCTGTAATATAGTGTCCCTTTATATAACATGTCATTTTTTCTTTTTTCTGTCCTTTTGCAATATTTTGTCGACATCAAAAAAGGAGTCTAGAAATTCTCTTACAAGACTAATCAAAAACATTTGTCACACAAGTTTTAGATCATTAACCAAATTTTTATATTAGACAAAGATAACCCAAATGCCATTTTATATCCAAAAACTGTCTCAACCTACCTGTCCCTGTGTGAAAAGTAGGGCTGAACGATTATGGAAAATAATCTAATTGCGATTTTTTGCCCCAATATTGCGATTGCGATTGGATATGCGATTATTTTTTAAGGTCTTTGTCTTCTGTATTATTAAACAAAGACAAGCAATACATCATATAGTATGGCCAATACTATATTACATTAATTTTAAACTGTTCTTTCCTGGAAGACAGACCTCTGTTATGATGACATGAGGTGATGCATGAATTGATGACTGACATTTTTATTTAACTTCTTCAATCACAACAGTATATTTGAACATACACAATAGTTTATTTTTAGCTTACAAACATCTGAGCATAAAGTGCTGACAAGGAACCCTGGTGTAAACATTAAAATGAAAGTCAGTACAATGTGCAGATTGCAGAAATATACATAAAAAAAATCAGTGGCTTTACCACACTCAGTTTTTCGACAAACTACTAGACAGTCATTCAATTAAAAAATAATATTAAATAAATAAAACTAATAAATAAAAAATACACACATCTTACTGATCTCTGCAGTCAGTAACATTACACATAAAGTGCAAACATAATAGCAATTGTATAAACACACACACAAACACGCCTTTAAAATTTAAAGGCGTGAAATTGGACGGTCTAGCCTTCTGAATCAGAAGGCTAGTTCTGATTAGCGTCACCGCTGTCTCGGTGGAGTTTAATAAACTCGGCCGTCTGCTTCTTGCTATCTAAAATATAACCAGACACTGGTGTAAATTCTCGACTGTCTCATACTTCTGTTTAATAAGTTTTCTGTTTGACGTTTAGTCAGCTGTGTGAAAACCAAGGAGGAACCCACCCGGGGGATTAATAAAGTTTTATTTTATCTAATCTAATAACTTTAATCTCAGCCAAACCGATTTACTCACGAACAAACAAAACACTGAAAAAAGCCCAACAATAACATTTTTAGGTTGTCTAAGTGACTTATATATCAACACGTTCTCACTCCCAAAGCGTAACATTTTACGCTACGTGACAAATCGTCACCATATTACGTTTTCGGCTACCCACCACGTTCCTAAATGACGACCTCGGAAAAAAGAGGAAATATGAGAACCATCTGGACTGAATCTACACATGTTCACTCTTTTTCTTCAAATCGCTTAGAAACACGCTATTTAACACCATTACAGTCCTGGTTAAGGTCAGGAATAAGGTTATGGTCAGGGCTAGGGATAAGGTTAGGTTTAGGGCTGGAATACAGGGCTGGAACGTCTATTACCGCGGGAGCGTCATTGCACTGGATTCCAGCCATAACCCGCCGCGTACCATAAGAACGCCGAAGGTCTCCTTTCGCGTTCCTCAGGAACGCCGCGGGATGTGACAAAACGTCGACATGTTACGCCTCGGGAGTGAGAACGCTCTGTATATATTACGTTTAACCCGAGCAGCGAAACTCCGCGGTGATCTGAAAATGATGTGCCGGGAGTTGTGCCGTTCTCGGCCGCATCAGTAACCCTCGAGCTCCCGGCTAGCTGTCGAGCTGGTGGGTAGCAGACGCCTCTGAAAACGTCGAAGCACTTTTGCAAATATGGGATATCTTGATAAACCGAGCAGATATTTGATGTTTACACAACTACTTTCTCGCCTGAAAATATGTTAAAAGTTTATTTTGTGACCCTGAAAGATTAGTATGAGTAATTTTAAAACTTAGTAGCGGCCGGCATTGCTGGAAACTGGAGTTTGGCTGGGCCGCGCTATGAATTCTGGGATATGGTAGTAATTTGGACAGCCTTCGGCGCGTCGCTGTGACGTAATCGGTCTACAAATGCGGCCTCAGGAGGATGCAGCCCATGAATTTGGACATGTCCAGAATATAATCGCAGCCTTTGCGGTTAGAAAATTGCACTTGATCATGTCGCGATATTATCGCAAATGCGATATATCGTTCAGCCCTAGTGAAAAGGTAATTAGACAATAATTAATTTAACTGGGACTGCCACAGCATCATACGTGACAGTGACAAATATGCAAAAAACTAACAAATTTTTACAGTATTTTTTGGGCAGGAGAGATACTTATATTCACTGTTTCTGGAGCACTGAAAAAAGTGACCCTAACATCCAGTCAGGATCTCATAAATGCCTCAGTTATTCTGCTCGCAAAAAGAGATGTGACATCCAGAGAGGCTGGATTTCAGTTAGAATATAGGGATGGGTGTGCTCTATCACCCACACCCAGGCGTGTTTAGAATGGATTATGAACAGACCTAAATACATGAGTTCTTTGCAAGAGACCCAGCACCTACCACATACAGACTGGTTGATCTCAGAGGCGAGTTAGTAAAACTCATATTTTATGAGCCAGAATTACAACATTGCTGACAAAAACAGTACTTTTAAAATTTTTAAAACATTTTCCAGAAAAAAAGTGAGATGGAAAATGTTAGTATGGTTAGGCTGGCCTTCCCAATTTAAATTGTGGATCCCTATCAAAGATTATATAAATATATGTCATAGGGTGTGGGTAGTGCCAGTTAATTTACTATAGACCCAAAGAAGAATTATTATTTTATTTTTATGTCAGATTGCCTTCTTCAACACATGTTCAGTTAAATACAATTTCTGGAATTATGTCACAAGTTCAGCAAAGACTGTTGTTCTGAACAAGCCATGGAATGTGAGAATTACTAAATGTCAGTACACTATATACTATATACACTTCCAATCAAAAGTTTAACACCACTTGAAAAATGGCAAAAAAAAAAAATCTTATTTTGCATGGTTGGATCTTAAGAAGGTCCTAAATAGAGCTTCAACATGTAACAAGAGGACATGGGAGTGAGAGAAAACATTTTTTGGGCATGCAATTTTTTTGATGTTTTCTACGCGCTACAGTGGAGGGGGCGCCATAATTGTCTGGGGTGCTTTTTCCTTCAATGGAACAATGGAGCTTCAGGAGGTGCAGGGGCATCAAATGGCCACTGGCTATGTCCAGATGTTGCAGAGAGCATCACTCACGACTGAGGGCCCTCGTCCATGTGGTAACGACTGGGTTTTTCAATAGACCAACGCTACAACACATAATGCCCACAGGACAAGGGACTTCTTCCAGGAGAATAACATCACTTGTCTGGACCATCCTGCGTGTTCCCCTGATCTGAATCCAATTGAGAACCTTTGGTGATGGATGGCAGGGGAAGTTTACAAAAATGGACAACAGTTCCAGACAGTAGATGCCCTTCGTGTGGCCGTCTTCACCACTTGGAGAAATGTTCCCACTCACCTCATGGAAATGCTTGCATCAAGCATGCTGCAACAAATTTTTGAAGTGATCCACAATAACGTTGGAGCTACGTTGGAGTTGACTGTGCTGTGATTTTGATCTGGTCAGTTAAGCAGTAGAGGGGGTTGTTAATCAATTTTATCTGCTTTAGTGTTAAAAAAATTAACACTAGGTGCACTAAAGGGGCAACAACAAGACAACCTCAAAATAGGTTTTTATATGTGGAGGCCATAGATATTTTTTTCTCCTCCTCATCTTTTCAAAATACTTGTTCCCACTAGTTTTGCATTTGGCAGGGTCCACGTCACTACTCCTAGCATGAGGTGATACCCAGACCACACAAAGGTTGCAAAGCTAGTCCAACGCCTCCTGAATGGTACATTAACACCATGGCCAGAAGATTTTCTGTGTCTCCCAGTACAGTTTCAAGAGCATGGAGGAGATTCCAAGAGATAGACAGTACGACTAGGAGAGTTGGACAGGGCTTTAGTAGATTCAAAAGCAGATACTGGTCCTGGTATCTGGACCAGTATCTGTTTTTTTATGCAAGGAAGAACAAAAACAACCAGTAGATACTGGAATTCAACAATTCCCACTTGACAGGGTTTGGTTTTCTTTTACTCAATAATTAAATGCTGTAGCTCTGGTTTTCTTCAGCAAATAAATCATTTGTGTTGGTTTGTTCATAACCCTTCTAAAAATGCCTCAGGGCGAAGGTGGTGCTGTGGTTTTTCTCTAATGTTTATTTATTGTTTCAAATCAAAGAATTTTACAATACTACTGAGTCTGGCGTCCACCATCCAGATGTTGTATGACCACAGAAAGAGCCAGATGGTAAGGATAAATTGATCGGTCTAGTATTGTCATTAGCTCATCACCCTGATCTGCTTAGAAAAATTTAGGGGAGCTCAAACTGCAGTTATTTTGTAACTCATTTGGATGATTTGTTTTAAAAGCCATAACATAATGCTTAGGATACTTCTGCCAAGCAATCCTCAGCAGATGGATAGTGGTGATTTTGATGTTGTTTACAGTTTCCTCAAAGAGCTCTTCAGCATAATTCACTTCTGCAGGTCTGGGTGCATCCTGTAAATCACATGGAGGTGGAGTCTCGAATAACAGTGCCAGAGAGGCGGGCTTGGGAGGAAATAAAGCTAAGTGTTCCATCTGCCCTGATTGCAAAATGAACCATACGCCCACAATTTTTGAAGTATGCTGTTGTCTATCTCTCCACTCAGTAGTCAGAGTGTTTAATGATTTCCAGCCTACACATGGCAGAAGGCAAGTCTTCACATCACAAATGAAATGAAACAAGATATTTTCCAATTCTCTCATTACATTGTCAACCTTGCTAAACAAGCAATGCATTACCCTCCAGCCTGCCCACTGAATAAGTTCTTAAACCTAGAAACATGTTTATCAAGGGTGAGAGATCATGGGCTTAACTCCATTTTTCAAGACCTTGGACTGCAATTACACTTTCCCTGTCTTTACACAGACTCAAAAACAAATTAATCACCAGACCAGTTAAAATAATCATCCTTCACTCAGTAAAGCTCAGCCGCCAATGGGCAAAAAAAACTTTCTTATTACATAAGCATGTAATATCATGCTTATATAATCTGTCAAATTTAATCCAGGGCAACTAGCCACTATCTTCACTCGGGGAATCCGGCTTTGTTCTCATAAAAATTATCTTCCTACTGATTGGCTTGTGTGTATGAGAAAGAAGAAAAAGAAGAAGGGATACGCTTAACAGCCACAAAAAGACCCTCATCCAAGCACTGAGATATAAGAGATTAAATGCTTGTATAATCTTGGGTTTTTCTCTGTGAGGGTATTAATCAGTTCTGTCGTTTTCCATTTTTAGTTCTGAATAAATGTCACAAATATGAATCAGATGATGCCATGAAATGAGTTTTCATGTTTTTATGAGTTTTGAATTTAGTCTTGATAGTCATCTGTCGATATGATGCATGTAACCCATCTGAAGGTATAACAGACACATTTATGTATACATTGAGTGTGTGTGTATATGGAGAGACGAGAACTGTCAAGATAGACAACCACTTCTGTAGCCCTCCACCGATCAGGCCTGTATATTAGAGTGACCAGAGAGAAGACACTCCTCAGTAAAAGGCGAAACGGCCCACCTGGAGTTTGTCAGCAGAGATTTTGCTGGAGATACTTCAAGGACAGAAGGACCATGACAAAAGAAACCATGTGTGAACATTAGGGATTGGAATTCCATTAACAATAATGCTTATCATTTCAATTCCTTATCGATTCTCTTATTGATTGTCATTGGGTTCTCATTGGCTCCGTTTTGAGAGAATTTATTGCCAAGCAGCAATAAATAAATTACATTCATGCAAATTAATTGCATACTGTGGGTCAAATGTTTTTGCATGTTTGTCGATATTTGTTGATATTTACCCTCTTATTTGTAATCAGTGTTGGAGTTGTTACTCAAAAAGTGCAAAAAGTCATTATTGAACATATTACAGAGAGCACTTTTCTCAAAAGTAATGCAGTACATTACTTAATTACTCACAGGAAAAGTAATTTGTTACACTACTCGTTAAATTACTTTTATGTTACTCTGTAAAATAGCTGAAACACTGTCTCATAACCACATTTTAACAATATAACCTAAGGCTACTACTCCACACACCAACACAAATCTCTAGTGAGGACATGCATTTCTAAAATCTTTCTCTTAGTAGAATACAAAGCTGACCATGCAAAGTAAAGTTGAAAACTACACTCCACACACACAAAAAAAAACCCCGATTGCCACAGTAATTCTACTTGAACAGGTAGAATCTGCTTGTTACCTGTTGAAGTTCAGAGTCTGGCTGCTGGGCGGCAACTCAGCCACTCGGCATTTACTCGGCGTTCACTCTGGGTTCTTGGCTATCTTAGTGTTAGCATGCTGTTTGGGCAGATGCTTGCAAAGAACCGAAGTTGTGTTAGCAGCATAATGCAATTGTTTCTGCCCTGGAAGCAGTTTTCAACTTTACCATTTATCTCGTCCTTTTGTGTAATACAGATAACTGTCCATATCCAAACTTTAGACTGCGTTACTATTTCGTCCTCTGACACGCGAACTGAAATCAGCAGGTTGTAATGCGAGTGCAAAAACTGATAAGAGGCAGGCAGGCTAACAATTCCAAGAAATTGGATTACTTGGTAGTCCAGTAGTCCAGTAGATTCCCATTCCTAGTGAACGCATCCACTTAACACACTGTTTGCTGCTACAACTACACATGTTTCTTTTCCAAATATTTATTTATAAGTGACTTATGTATGTATGTATGTATATATTGTACTATTCTTAGTTAGCGTATTGTCTGTCTTGTCTTAATGTTGGTTTAAAGTGGAGCACTGTAACAAAAAATAATTTCCCCCAGGGATCAATAAAGTATTCTGATTCTGATTCTGATGATTCTGATGAGCCATCTTCTATTGGCCAAAGCTCATTTAAATTGTAATCACAGAGGAAAGGAAGCATGGAGGAGGAGATGTTATGGTATAGGAGTGGTCACTTAATTAGCATATACATATGCAGCAACATTTCATTCCATCTTTCTACATGGCAATAAAACAAAAGCCACCTCCAGGGTTTTTCATAGACTGTTTTTGCCATATAATTCTTTGATTGTTTGTCCTGGGGCTTTTTTTTTGTTTGCTCGCCAGCACTTTCTGCTTGGAATGCTTCATCCACTTTAGACAACAGTATGCAGTAAAAACCATGGCGCAAATTATATATCATTTCTCTAGTTTTACTTGGCATAGTTTCAAGTCCGCACTTTAGAGTTGAAGTGAAGACTCATGAAGGCTGCATCTTGCTGCTACATCATCTTAAATCTGTCACGGACACGCTGGCCTGTCTGACGACTCCAGAAGGTTAAAGATATAAAGACCTGGATAAGCCCTAAATTTCCTGCGTCTAAATTTAGATAAAACTGTGGTTATTATTTTCAGCCCTAAAAATCTTAGCAGTATGGTCTAACCAGATGCTTACTCAAGATTTGTTTATATATATATTTATATTGTATTTATATAGAGTCATTTTTGACCAGGATGTGAACTTCAATGTGCATATTAAATAAATATGTAGTTTGGCTATGCCATGGAACAAGACTTTTGGACTGCCTCTCATTCTCATTCTTGTTCTGAATCTGGAAAACTATCAGGTGAAAAAGTAGGGAAAGGCAGTGGTGCACGTACTGATTGGACACGGTGAGGACATACTTGGTAGTGGAAGGAATACTTCAAGGTGTTCCGCCTCATGGTTAAACCGTTCTCATGGTTAAAGAATAGATTTACTTTATATCTCCTTTTAAACATCGTCTCAGAACGGGATAGAGGCAAGTAGAATATATCAAATGCACTATCCCACCCAAAACCAAACCCCAAGAACAAAGCAGGTAAAATGGCAAAACTAAACCAGTTTTTAAAATCAACCATACATATGTGCACGTGTGTTTGCATGTGTGCATAACATACATATACACACACACACACACGCACTTTTCTATCGTCCTATTTTGCTGACCTCTGCAGGAATAATCTGTCTTTTTGCAGTATGGAGTGCTCTCCATCTCTACCCTGGAAATGTGCGCACCTGATGACGCAGCAATCTCTGGCTCTCTGTTGCTGCGTCATTTGTGCATCAGACTACAAACAAAGCTGCGCTGCCGTTCTCCATCACGCATGCCTCTATCTTCTGTTTTACTTATTCATTCATTCCTAAAATGCGAACTCGGCATTCGGACACCTGCAGACTCGCACTGGACGTCCCACAGTTGTTACATAATTCATGCTTTTTGGCATCTCCACAATTCCCATCTAATCTTAACTCTCAGTAACATTATAATGACAGACGCAAAAAAAAACAAAAAACAAAAAAACAAAACAAAACCTATATGGGATTCGTTATTTTGCTGCAGTTGCTGCGTCTGTGCGCCGCACCGACCCGTCCCGTCTCGGCCGCTCACTGGCATATTTTACAAGGCGGAGGAGGGCTTTACTGACATCAGCACTGCCGCTCTCTACGACACAGAGCATGCTGCCTGTCTTCTGACCAGCCAACGCCATCAACTTATCCTTCAGTCGGGGCTTTGATTATTTGGGTCGCTCTGTGGGTTTTCAGGTACTGGCGAAGCTTAACAGTTCGCGCACCGAGCCATCAGTGGAAGGGGAGAGTTCCTCTGTGCAGTTTCAGTGGTGAGTTTGGGGCGTGTTTGTGGGAAGCCGACAGCAGGGCAGACTAGAGCATGGCGAACTTCATATTCGCCTAGTCATGCTTCTTGTAACTGGTAATATTTAGGGTTCATCAGCCTGCAAACAGAATGGTGTGAGATATGCGTTTTATTTAAAATATTATTACATTTTGATTATTTTTTATTTATTCAAACTGACCCTCAGGCAGATATTGTAATTTTTTTTATTATTATTTCTCTAGTGCAAAAAACATGTGTCAATATATTCTTGGTTTAAAATTCTAACATGCTGGATTAAAAACAATACATTTGTTGACAATCTAACTCCATTTTAAGTTTGTAGGAGTGTCAGTCTGCGTCAGATGGTTACGCAGACAAGAAAGTAGAGGCAGCAGGATCTCATATAGAAGAGTGTACACAGAGGCACTCTGTAAAGAAAGCCAAATTCTGCAGTGCAGTGGATTTCCTCAGGTGTGTGTGTATGTGTGTGAGTGTGTATATGTGTGTGGCTTCCAAGTAGACTGATTACCATCAGGAGAAAATATCTACACTCTGGGATTTCATCTAAAGGTCTGGCAAAAGTTGGACACCCTTCAGTTTCCAGACTGCCTGGTGTCCCGAAACAATCTTGTCTTTTGTCTTTTCAAATCACAGACACTGTGTGTTGGGTAATCTGCCTTTCTGAATATTTGGATTGTAAAAGCACGCAAGCCTCAGACTGGGTCCCTGTGACTGACAGGTGAATTACTGTGGATTTTTAAGGAACTGTGTGGATATCCAAATCAGGAAAGACCAGCCGACTGTTCAGTTCACCACAATTGAGGAAGTTTTGGATAAAGAACTTTGGACCTTTTCTTTAAGGGGTTATGGGTCTAATTGCACCTCAGGGATAGGATTTTGAACAGATGTATTTCAATTGGTTCATCTCAGTGAGCATGGCAGAGCAAATCTCAGGTGGCATCCCATGAATCCCAGGTTTAGAGCGAGAACCATTTTCACCTCAGGTATTCTGAATTAACTGAGTTTTCATTTAGTACTATTTAATTTCACTTTTAATACAAAAAAATCTCAGGTGACATCAATAGGTTTAGCTTTGTACCTTCCTGTGAACTCTTGTTGCTATGGCATCTCACAGCTTCCAGTACCGGGCGCTTTTTGAATATGAGCGTGAGCATGGGGATGATATCAGTCTCCAGCCAGGCGACCTGCTCACTGTTCTGAAGGCCACACTGATGACAGCAGTGGGGCTGGAGTACCAGGAGGGGGATGAGCGGAGTCCCAAAGGTTGGTTGCATGGGATTAATGAGAGGACCAAGGAGAAGGGAAACTTTCCAGGGACATTTGTAGAGTATGTTGGGGTGGTCACAGTTGGCCCTGCTGTGGATAAATCCTGGTCCTGACCTGTACCCCCAACTCCAGGGGGGAAACAGACAATGGTGGGACCTCAGCCTCCTGGAGGAGCTGCTGCTTTTGGTAAGTTCAGTTTGAGTTTGCATCGATGAGATCAACTTGATCCTTGGGTTTTCTGTTGAAATCTTTTTATTGGCTTATCAGTTCGAACGTAATATAACAGAGCTCAAGCAAAGAAAAAAACCAGACCACTTTCTCAGTTTTATTAACAAGGTTGCCAATGATACCACCACACATGGGTAGTGTTTGGATTTGGTTGACACTACAAGACCCAAAAGGGGCTAACCAGGGGTGAAAGTGGAGAGAGTGATCATTTATAGAAAAACATCAAGAGGGTTTTTGTTTGCTGCAGCTTGGTATTGCTTTAGGAGAAAACCAACGTATACTTTAAAACTCTACAGATATCGTTTATCCTGCTCATTCTTGTCCAGTTATAGCCTAAGTAGAATCTGCTTTTTTGTAGAATTCAACTGGCTAAATTGATAAAGAGAAGTCAAACTCAAAGCCACAGGAACAGT
Source organism: Aulonocara sp. 'chitande type north' Nkhata Bay (assembly GCF_057382095.1). Classification (NCBI taxonomy): domain Eukaryota; kingdom Metazoa; phylum Chordata; class Actinopteri; order Cichliformes; family Cichlidae; genus Aulonocara; species Aulonocara sp. 'chitande type north' Nkhata Bay. The sequence goes on from NC_141360.1 coordinate 15,988,798, forward strand.
ACAGGCCAGCTGATTATAGCCTGTCTTGTTTTTGAGTGAGTCATTTCAACCCTCTGCATCACTGCACCACACCAAATCCCACTTTAACCTGTAGCGCTAAATTGGCAATGAGGTTTTGGCAAACATTTTTAAAGAACAGATAAAGAAGAAAAATGTGGTACGAAATAGTAGATGTTGGACTGGTAAAGTATGTTTGGCATAGTGAAATTAGATGCCACAGTACAAACAAAGACAAAATATACAAAATCAAATACTACTGCAGCCATCAAAGTCTTGTGTTAAAGTCTTTCAAAAAAAATAAACCAAAAGAACCTCTATTTAAAACTCTGCATAGATTGGAAGACAATTTACAGTTGGGAATGATCTGAAAGTAATGTTGATTAAAATGCCTATCCTTTGTTTGGACTCATGTTCTTGATAATCCCTTGAGTAGGGAAAACTGGGTAGTTTTAGGTTCCTGCTGGTTCAATTTAAGGCCAGAAAAGCAACCATCAAACCATCAAATGGGAAGGTTACTTTCAGTTTTCACATCTTGTGTTTCTAAGGCTCAGGGTGAGAGGTTGCTAGTGGGTCATATATGATTCTTCAACAGTTTTACAAAACACTAAAACTTTCGTCCAGATAATTATAGTTGCATGATGTTACTGATGTTATTTGTTACTACTGCAAGCATGCGTCCTGCATGCATGCACATATAAGAATCGTGTAAGACCTAAACATTTATCAGCAGTTTGCAAAAAACAGTCATTTGTTAAGTGCTACTGTGTGTAAGCTTGCAAATCATTTGTTTGTAATGAACTGTAAAAATGGCATTGAGCAAGTGTAGGTCCAGACTGCATAGTGCAGTGGTGTTAATAACCTCTATTATTTCACAATGCATTGCATATGAGCAGGAAAATATATTTTGTATTTTTGTTAGCAGTAACCTCATTTTCAACTAATTCTATATATTCATTCCATTAGACTGGGTTGCATTTGTTCAGATTTTTTGCTGAACTTGATCCTTCAGCTGTAGTCCAGCTAGACTTGTCTTAAACCTGTTCTGTGTAAATTCTACCAGACCCAAGTAGCTTCTCTTTCTCTGTCAGCTATGTGAATACTTGATAAAGTGTGTTAGTCGTGATGGAATGCATTTTCTGGAAGCTAATATGATTTCATTGAAGTTTTCTGCATCTTTTATTTTGTTAGATAACCGATTAATTCCTATGAACATATTTTGGACAGTTACAACTGTTTTTAGTTTTCCATTAGTTGAGGCCTTATTTTAATGGTCATGCTATGTTATGCTACCTATGATTAATTATGATTACTTCTCCATCCTACATTCATCATTGCATACATGCACTACTTTGCATTTGGTGATTCATTCCCTGACTCTGATTCCAGATAGAAGACTGACTTAATACTTAGAACTAATGTGCTCGCTATGTGTATCCAGTATAAGTGGATTTTTTTTATGGTTTATTTAGGATTGAGCACAAACATGCAATAATGAGGACTACAGGGACTTGAGCCTAAAAATCTGAAAAGCACTGGGAAACAGATCTGCCCTACATAAAAAAGCTATTATGAGCCCTGCAGGCTTTGTTTTATAGAGGGTTGGGTGATTAGCTCCATTTTAGTCTTGGCTGTCTGATGCATAGTTTGTTCAGATCTGCTGTGTTTATGGCTTTTTATTTGCTAAACAGGTCAGATGCAAAACAATGGTTTCTCCTTGCCTTCCTCTGCTGACTCCTGGCTGCTTTTAATTGTCTGCTTGCTGATTCTTTTATGAGTCTTAGTCTTACAAAAGTAACATTCATGTTGTTCTCGTCTTGAGTACCTGTAAATGTGTTGGTCATGTCCATCTACCCCTGCTCTTTACAATGATCAATGATGATGATATGGTGCCTGTAACATCCTTCAGCATTACCTGAATGGTGGTGGGTTAGTGAAGGTCTGGGGAGGAATATCCATGAGCACAGACCTTTACAGGCTAGACAGTGGCACCCTGACGCTTGGGAATTGGGATGAAATTCTTGGACTCACTGTTAGACCCTATAGTGCACGGCGGTGTGCGACAGCTGTGAGAGTAAGGAGACACATCCCGGAGGATGAAGGAATTGATACCACCGATTGCCCACCACCCCTTCACACACACACACACACACACACACACACACACACACACACACACACACACACACATGCAAACACACGCAGAAACAATTGCTTGACCTAAATCCAATAGAACACCTCTAGGACATTATGTTTAGAACACAAGCAGTTTGGGGGGAGTGGCTATACAAATATACAGTTTTGATTTGATGCAATGAATTTTTGGCAAAAGAGACTAATCTGCTGCTTTATATTTCTTCACTTTGATTTTTGGGGTGTTTCTGAATTCATCGCTCTGTATGTTGGTCATTCTCATTCCCATCAAACATCCTTTTGTTCATAACATATTACGCAGTCCCTTATGAGTATAGATCTCCAGCATGATTTTTTTTCCCATTAAGAACTGATGTCTTTTTAAGAGGTGTGTGTACATTTTCCATTTTTCCTGAAGGGGAGGGATGGGAACATTATTATGACAAATAGAGACAAGAGATAAGAAAAAACCGTTGAGGTCATCAGAGTTCACTCTGGAGCTCACAGACGTAATCACATGCTGCACTCTCCTCTGCTGTGATAAGGCAGCTCATGTCTTATCTGTAGATGAGCCCTATAGCATCCTATGCTCTGTTCCTCTCTTATGTAAATGAGGGATGCAGTTAGATGCAAACTAGAAGATTAGATATCGTCAGTTTGTTCAGAGGCTTTGATCAGAAGAATTTGGTCAAGTAGAGCAAATTTGACACAACACCCTCACACCCTCAGTTTCATCACCACAGCAAGATCTAAGAAAAACTTTGAAGGTTCATAGAGAGAAACACCCCCACATAGCAAGCAGGTCTGGCCCGGTTCTGGTATCAAGCTGGCACTTCTGACTGACTGGTGTCATGGCAGGGTGTATGTCAACCAGATGTGGGCCAGGTCTGGCAATGATGGCACTATTTATGTCCCTATTTTCCTACTTTAGTTAGAAGACCCAAATGCCATGTTACAATACTATACTGCTATGGTGGCTAATGTTTCAAACGCAGGTTTGACAGGTTTGTGAGTGTACACTTTATCCAAAACCTAGTGAGGGTTTACTCAAGTTTACCACTAAGTGGCTGTGGCTCAGGAGGTAGAGCAGGTCACCTGCTGATCAGAAGGTTAGTGGTGTGATCCCTGGCTCCACCTGTCTGCATGTCAAGTATGAATGTAATTAGGAAGCACTCAGTTTAGAGAAAGTGTGTGATTGGGGGAATGTGGCATATTGTATTGAGTAATCTGGGAGAGTACAAAAGCCCTATGCAAGAATCAGTTAATTCTCTGTCTGAGCAGTTTTGTCATCTTACTTTTGCAGTATTATGCACATGTTCTTATTACATGGCTTGATTAAAGTACTCATTAGGCTGACATCTGGAGCCAGCTCAGGGCCAGCAGTGTGTCTGCAACTGGCCTGTGGCTGCACACACCTTACACATGGCCCACATACCACAAACAATGACGGCCCTTTGGTGGCCCAGATCTGGTTTGCCAGATGTGGACCACACATGGGCCAACACAAGGCCAGTTGCAGACACACCGGTGGTCCTTCGCACATCTGGCAAACCAGATCTGGGCCACCAAAGGGCCGTCATTTTTTGCGGTATGTGGCCATGTGTAATCACACTGCGTGGGCCAGATCCAGACCATACCAATTTTCCTATGTGGGACTGTATTTTCATAGTTCATTATCATTTGTTGTAGAGCACTGCATTCTCAAATTACTGGTTTACTTGTGGTTCCTAGTGTATTTATTGTTGGAGTCTCTCTGTATTACTGTAGGGTGTTTACCTTAGAATATAAAGTGCCTTGAGTCAGTTGTTGTGATTTGGTTATATAAAGCAAGTTGATTCCTATTGAATTGAAGTTTTGTATGCTGAAGCTGGCTGTTGTTCACAAAACTGGTTTCAGGAAACACATTTCAACAAATCTTTTTAAGAAGTATTTATTTTTACTGGCGAGGGAGCGAATTTATCTCAGCCTGTAACTCTTTAGTTTGAGAAAAAAAATACACCTTTTAGGCAACACAGTGATGCTTTGTTTGAATTTTTAATTTGTTGTAGTGCATTAGTTAGCTCCATCTCCATCCACCCATTGAATGGGATATGATGTAGTGCTGCATGAGAGTTGTGCTGAAATGATCAGCATCTTAACTCTTTGAGGAGTAGACAGTTTGAAAGTTACTATTGTCTTCTCCTTTGGCCCTTGGTCAGTATGTCAGAATGTGTAATGTCGGTGTGTATCTAGTCAGCCCCACTCAACTGCGACCATCGATTCAGATGTGGGTCTCATAAAAGGTTTTATTCACAGGGTTTGGCTTCCTTTTCATCTTGTCTTTTGATTTTCCAAGTAGATATGTAGAAGGCATCAGGTGAGCCATCAGCTAATGTGGGCTGGGACTGAGATCATTTGATCTTCTGATATTGTGCAAATAGACAATCAGCACGAGAGTCCAGTCTTCCAGGAGGTAGGTTGATTATTATACTGTACGTGCAGCTCCTGAAATTGTTCAACCAATATTTCTTTTCTTTTTTTTAGAGCAGAAGTACTGTGAGTACTTTAACTGTGGGTATTTTACTGAATGACAGAACAATGCTAAAATTTAAAGCACACAGAACAGGAGCAGGCTGGCTCATAAAAAGCTGGCAAGGAAATGATTGGAGTGGAATGATGATGTCAATGATTTTGACAGTGTGAGAAAGAGGAAGTGATATAAAGAATAAGAACTAACAGCCTGATCATACAGGAAAAGCAAACAGTTGAGTGATTGCAGATCTTCTTCCTACAACTTACACATAAGCTTCATGAAGCTACACAGAAGCAGTCTGCAAAGCCCTACAATCACAGAGATGGAGCTGCTCATGGCTCAGTGAGGCTAGGAAAATGGTGTCCCAGGGAAACTGTTGTCAATAAGCTTTTATTTTACTCGGTATCTAATTGGGCTTAGAATTACTTTGTTTGCTCAATAATCTTCTCTTCCCCAAGCAAAGAACCATGATAGACCAGAGGCTCTCCCTCCCATTCTACTTTAAATACTCTAGGAACAACAAGTAGGCCTGCAGAGCGAGAGCGAAGTGCTCTAATAGGGTGATATGGTACTACAAGGTCATTAAGATATGATGGGGTCTGATTATTTAAGACCTTGTATGTGAGGAGCAGGATTTTGAATTCAATTCTGGATTTAACAGGAAGCCAATGAAGGGAAGCCAAAACAGGAGAAATATGCTCTCTCTTTCTAGTCCCTGTCAGTACTCTTGCTGCAGCATTTTGGATTAGCTGAAGGCTTTTCAGTGAGTTTTTTGGACATCCTGATAATAATGAATTACAGTCGTCCAGCCTGGAAGTAATAAATGCATGAACTAGTTTTTCAGCGTCACTCTGAGACAGGATATTTCTAATTTTAAAGATGTTGCGCAAATGGAAGAAAGCAGTCTTATATATTTGTTTAATATGTGCGCTGAAGGACATGTCCTGGTCAAAAATGACTCCAAGGTTCCTCACAGTGTTACTGGAGGCCAAGGTAATGCCATCCAGAGTAAGAATCTGGTTAGATACCATATTTCTAAGATTTTCAGGGCCGAGTACAATAACCTCAGTTTTATCTGAATTAAGAAGCAGAAAGTTAGCGGTCATCCAGGTCTTTATGTCTTTAAGACATTCTTGCAGTTTAACTAATTGGTGTGTGTTATCTGGCTTCATGGACAGATAGAGCTGGGTGTCATCAGCATAGCAGTGAAAATGTATGCTATGTCTTCTAATGATGCTGCCTAAGGGAAGCATGTATAATGTAAACAGAATTGGTCCTAGCACTGAACCCTGTGGAACTCCATAATTAACCTTAGTGTGTGAAGAGGACTCTCCATTTACATGCACAAATTGGAGTCTATTAGATAGATATGATGCAAACCACTGCAATGCAGTACCTGTAATACCTACAGCATGTTCTAATCGCTCTAATAGGATATTATGGTCAACAGTATCGAATGCTGCTGAGAAGCTGGGAAGAAATACATTTGAAATAATTATTGTGAAAGTAGAACAGTCAAAGCCTGTTTCACAGCGCCACACTGCTTCAATTAAGTCCATAGCTTCACCTCCTCAGCTCTGCTTTTCAGGCCTTAAACTGTTCAACTGGCCTTTTCTACTCTGGATTTCACTCTTTATTGGCCCTGATTGGTTCTCCATAATCTGGACTCTGTCAGCTAGGTTTCCGTTGCTGCTCAGACAAGGCAGGTTTTGCTGGTTTTCCACGTATTCAGTCGCCAATTGAATTGAATTGAATTGAATTGAATCTTTATTTTAAACATGTTAAAAAATCATCAGTCTGACCTGCTGTGCTCTGGTTCAAAATCCCATTTCGTCCAAGGAGCAATTATTCATCTTTTATCTAACTACAGTCTTCAATGTTTATTTATCAGCTAGCTTTGGCATATGCTACAGCAGCCTTCATGTTAATGTTAATTTTTGGCTCTCTTCCACACGATGTCTTTTGTTCTCCCTTCGTCCCCTCACTCGAACAGGTCATAGCAGATGACCACCCCTTCCTGAGCCTAGTTTTTCCTGGAGGTTTCTTCCTGTTAAAGGGGAGTTTTTCCTTCCCACAGTCGCCAAAGCGCTTTTACATAGGGAGTCATATAATTGTTGGGGTTTTCTCTGTTGTATTATTGTAGGCTCTACCTTACAATATAAAGCACCTTGAGGCAACTGTTGTTGTGATGAGGCACTGTACAAATAAAATAAAATCGAAAATAATAAAATGAGGGGGAGGAGGCCCCGGGGCAGACCCAGGACACGCTGGAGAGATTATATCTCTCGGCTGGCCTGGGAACGCCTTGGTATTCCCCCGGAGAAGCTGGAGGAGGTGGCTGGGGAGAGGGAGGTCTGGGCCTCTTTGCTTAGGCTGCTGCCCTCGCAACCCGGCCCCGGATAAAGCGGATGAAGATGGATGGATGGATGGATAAAATGTTAAATTGTATGCAAACAATCCAGTGGGCCCCTGTATTGAGTTTACATTCATACATTTCTGTGGGTCAGAATGACGTCCTCTGTGGTTTTACGTAAAAGTGGTCAACTGTTTTTTTCTTTTGATCCCACACATCCCCAAATTTAGTATTTGATTAATAAGCCCCTAAATGTATATGGTTTTAATTTACAGAGCTGCAGGATTTTTAAAATGCAAATGAAAATTAAAAATAAATAAATAAAAATGAACCCCTTGGTGCTTCTAGTGTTTTAATCTCTTAAATTTAAGTAATAGTGCTTTCTTTAAATGCTGAATTCAATGACTTGCATATACATCGTCTAATGAAAATGTATCAACTTCTTTAGTTTTGCTGTCATTTTGAGGTTAATAGCTTTAATTACATTTTTATAAAGAAAAAAATGCCCTTCCAGTTTTCTATACAGGGTCAGTATTAGAGAGTGTATTCCATGCTGTCATGAGCCAAACCTTCACCTGTAAATCTTGCTCCTCCCTGAACCATGTGCAGCGACTCATGACCAGCTTTTATGTTTAAAACCCAATGAAGGCATGCAAATTGTTCTGACCTGCTTTCTCTCTTATATCCTCCCCATTCTCAGCATGTTTATGGAAGCCTATAAAATCACACACAATTTTATGGCCTTCTCTTCCTCTCTGCATTTGAATACCCCTAAAATGTCTTGATAAAATGGGGAACAGCTCATTTGACTGCTTCAATTTCAGTAACTGGGGGTGTTGTAAAAAATAATTTAAGCTGGGGCAGTAATGCATTTCAGCATTTGATGCATGGCATTAAAACAGCTCCAAGTTACAGCAGTAATATTAATGAGCAACTTCCAAAGGCTATTACAATGCATTATTCACACAGTGCATCTTTTCTTCATTTATTATTGATACTCAACGTTAGAATTTTATTAACATTCAGCAACAGAATATTTTAGAGCAGTCTGTGACTAATATCTGTTTTTCTACATTTGTCAGTGTGTATTGTTTATTTTGTCCTTTATTTTTCTTGAAACTTTAACAGTGAAAAAAGTGAATATGAGTGTGAATGCTTGTCTGTCTCTGTGTTAGCCCTGCATCAGATTGGCAATCTGTCCATTGTGAACCCTGCCTCTCGCCCTATGTAGCTGAGATAGCCTCCAGTCCCCCCATTACGACTCTGATAATCAAATAGGAACTTAACTGGCAACGCTGAAAAGGTTTTCTTAGCAGTCATTAGTCAGCAGGCAACAGCAGGACACCAAAAACTGCTCCCTGATCTTAAAGGTTAATGAGCAAAGTGAATACTTCACTCCCTCCTCACACTTCACTCCCATTAGTGAGATACAGAGTTAAATGGACAGTACAAAAAAAAGCCTTAAACAGCAAAATACTAGCATGACCTTCATACTATATCAGTTCACTTTGCAGCATCCAAGCTTAACTGTAATGCAATAAAGTTAATGAGTCACGCATTCAGTGGTTCATATCAGACAGTTAATCAGATCTAGGCTTGTTTTGTTTTTTGTTTTCAAATGACAGTCACACTAGGAAAAACTGCAGTTGAGACCAATCACCTCCACTCATGACCAAAATTACTATATGACCTACAATGAACCTGAGATTTGGTTGCCTTTGAAATAGTTACTCCAAAGATGGGGACTCGGTCTACAACCACTAGCAGTCAGCTGCCATCTTCAAAGTCACTTTATGCCCATTAAGATGGACATAAAGTGGCAGCAACATGGAGTCAGTCTGCTATCAGTAATTTTCTAACTGAATGTTGTCAAGCTGCCAGTTACATGCATCTGTTTTGTGATAACACAGTGATTAACTGTGAAAGTCAACAAAAGTAGGGAATTTTCTTTCCACAAATAGTGACATACACTATACTTTCAAAAGTATTCACTTATCTGCCTTCACATGAATATGAACTTAAGCGACATCCCATTCTTAACCCATAGGGATATAACAGTACATACAACATAAGGTTGGGGACACCTGCAATCAGCTGAGTCATGAAATGTTTCTCCCACTCAAAATGCTCCATCCAGATGAACAGAACCAACACTTTTGGGATTAAACTTCTAACAATTACTGAGTCACAGCAAACAAAGGTGTTTGAGTTGTTCTGTTTAAGCTACATGACAAATAGGGCAATTTTCAGAAGCAGTGAGATGTTACTTTTGAAACTGAGTCTTGTACATTTTGGAATTACACTTTTTTTTTTGTACCTTTGGGTAATCTAAACAGATAATATTCTAGAAAAAGTTGGATATGAAACCTCTTAGATCTAATTCTTTATTCATAGTTTTCATGTGACTTGAGAGGTACTGGGACATGACCACATGGGCAGCCAAACAGTACTGCACTATCTACTCTACTTTCTGCAGTCCATCCTATGTATGTTCATAGAAGTTAACAAAATCCAATATTTACCTTTGCTTTAAAGAGAAACTATTTGTTGTTCTCCATCTCCCACACCATTCAGATTGAAAAATACATGTAGCTGTACTTTCATTGCTGGCTTCAACCTGGCAGTACACTGTAAAAAAAAAGTGCTGTTTTTACAGGAAAACGCTGGCAGCTGGGGTTACCAGGGACTTCCTGTAAAAAATACAGCAGCACAGTATATCGCTTTACAGATGCAATATGTAAATTGATTTACAGTGAATGAAACTCACATTAAAACTGTTAAGTCTACAGAAAAAAGAAGTTAATTTCACACATTAATGCGTAATAAATAGACTATTTCCTGTATCTTTTACAAGTAATAAATGCTTATTGTGGATCCATAAATTGTAAAATTAACAGGGAAATATCGAACAAAAAACTAATTTAAAATGGTAGAACAACGGTGAAACTGTGCATATTAAATGGAGCTGCTCTGTATATTATACATAAAATCTATTACTATGCTGTATATTTTATGTTTTAATGTAAAATTTTAACCATAAACCAGCAAATTTATTACTGCTACGCCCACATCCAAACATGCAAAAATCTTGAGAAAACACAAGAGAGAAAAATATCACTTCTGGGAAATTTATTTTGCAGCCAGATTAGCCAAATGACAGCAAGTGGATGCATTTTTTCCAACTAACACAATATGCAAGGCACACAGCAACTACACAATTCAATCAAAATATAGGCTATAAAAGCTGTGGAATATTCCTGCAAAGCAAGAACCATGTTCATGAAACAAGCATTTGTTAGACCCTCCACCAGAAAAAGTTAAATAACCTGTTAAGCCTTTAAAACAAAAAACACATATTGTTCCAAAAATGATCATAATCACCATGCAACACAACACGCACCCTGCTGTCACCACAACCATGGCCTTGGTCAGAAAACACATCAGGAAAACCACGTGGTGAAACAAACCTACACATGTGGTCTAGAAACACTGCAGTAGCAGCATGTTTTGTTTTTTTTAATTTTTATAAAGAACATTCCTTCAAAGCAAGAACATCTTCATGAATTGGCTTCATGCATTCGACCAGTAAAAGGTTTCAGTACACATTGTGGAACAAAATTAACAAAGTAAAACTAACAGTCCACTAACAGAGAGTCAAGATTTAGGCGTAGCGCCACTCATGGTCGGCGAGATCCTGAATCAGGGTGAGGACTCGAGGGTTCACACTGAGACGACGCTTTGAGTTTTTGTTCTCTACTTTGGTTCCTTTTTCTGGGTTTATGGAGAAGAAACACCTGTAGAATAAAAATCATATAAAAGTTTATTAAGCATTTTTATAATTGATCAGTTAAAATACAAGTACAAAGTAAAAATTAAGTATATACACATATATATACACACAGTCATGGCCATGACCACGTTCAAGACGAAGTATAACCAAAATGCTGTGGGGAAGTGAACAATGCATGGTCAAAAGTATTGGCACCCTTCACGAGTGTCTTTTGCAGTGATATGTCACACTTTAGCATTTTTAAAATCCAAAACAAAGGTTACAGGTAGTCAGACGTCAGCTGACGCTTGGTCTAGCCCTGAGTCTCGGTCAGGCTTGGACCCGGATTCAGACTGTTATTTTATTTAACAAAACACACACACACACACACGCACACACACACAAAGAAAACAAAACAAAATCCTGCATGGCTGCTCTTTCTTCTAAAGGGATCTCGTCTGTGTGGTCTGAGTCAGTCTGATGTTTTCTTTTTCTTATTTTGGGTGTTGAAGTGCGCCTTACATTTTCAATTCTGTTCTGCAACTGTTTGACAAGTGAAAGGTAGCCTGCGCCAACAATATCACCCTCTATTAAATCTAGCAGAGAATTGGGATATTTTGCCACCATTTTTTTGCAACGTCAATTGAATGTTTTCTACCTACATGAGGGCATTTTTCCATCATCTCAGTCACAACAATCCGGACCATTTGCCTCCTCAGTTTTGGGCGAGGCCCTTTCACAGAAAATCACATACAGTTCATACACTTGATGGAGCAGGGTATGGATCAGGTAACACTTATATTAATGTTAAACTATTTACAGTGAGAAGTGAGCTATTAGTTGGACATTATTTTGCCACAATACTATGCTTTAGTGGAATGACTCTGTATCCTTCAAGAATGTATGATACCAAAGGATAGAAATCAGGCAGGTCATTAATGTTGATACACTGTAACCCAAGACTGTCCTTTGTCACAGAATACAGATGGTATTCTGAGAGGAAGATGCCTTTGTGGATATCCATTAGAACATACACAGATGTGTCATTTTGAATCAAGATGAGTAGAAGTTCACCAAACTCCATACACTCGTCATTTCTGTACACAAGAAACTGTTCCTTCTTATATGCAGTGCCCTTGTACTGAATGTCTGTGGTAACTGTGGTATTGCTTTCTGAAAAAGCTAACTCCCTGACTGCATGCTGAATAGTGTCATTGTAGAGGTTGGGATAAAACACACAGCTCTCCTTCACCTGCAGCAGTTCACGGCATTCTTGCCCTGCTAAAAGATAAGCCTGATACATCTGATGACGTGTTGACAAAGTTTGACAAATATTTTTGAAGCTTTTCAAGTGTCTGGCACATCTTTTTGTCATGGTCCTGGGTCGGTGACCCAGTGTTTTTGGTTATGTACTTTTACTTTTGATAGTTTTGTATTTTCTAGCATTTAGTGGTGTTCCCTCTGGTTGATGTCTTCCCTGCTTGTGCATTTCCTTAGTGTAGTAAGTCTCTGTGTTTAGTCCGCGTCTTTGAGTCTGTGTCATTACGTGTATGTGTTTCCTGTTTTACTTTGAAGGGCTCTGTCTTATGTCAGTGTGTTCTGTTTACGTTTCCCCTGCCTTGTCAGTTATCATGTATTCCAGGTGTGTTCCCCTCCTGTTTCCCATCCCCTGATTCCTGGCATGTGTATTTATAGTGTGTGTTACCGTGTCCTCGTTGCTGGTTCGTCTGTGTTGTTTCCCCTCGGTCTCCCTGCATGTATTTCCCCGGACCTCCCTGCACCGTCATTCCTGGTTTGTGTGTTAGTTTACCCAGTTTAGGTTTCAGTTTCATGTTCCTAGCGCCTTTGTTGTTTGCATTTTTGTTGTTAATAAACACTCACCTGCACCAGAGCTGCCGCCTTTTGGTCCTATATATATTCCACACGGCTTGCCCCCGCAAACCGTGACAGAACGAACCAGCCACCATGGACCCAGCGGCAGTCAATCCGTCCGAGGAGCTCCAGGATGACATCGGCTACAATGTGGAGATCCTCCTCGGGCTGTGGCTGGAGAATCCTCCGCACGAGCTTCGCCTCGCCGTGGAAGGTCGGCTACAACGGCTCTTTTCCGGCCTGCCATGGCTACTAAATTCACTTCCTCTGACCATACAGGCTTTTCTCCGGCACACACCCCACCTTCTCTCAGCCACTCCTGCCTCGCTGCCCGACTCGCCGGATGTGATCTTGCCCGGCCCGTCGGAGCCGTCTGCGGGGAGGAGACGCCGATCGCGCCGCAAGCGCGCCACCCCACAGCTGGATGTTCGGACATCTAATTCGCCGGCTGTGGTGAATGAGGACTGTTTTCCATTTGCGGACTGTATGACTGTTCATTCAGGGGCGGTGTTCTGTGCGGCAGATGACTTTGTGAACAGCATATCAGCTCCCCCGCAGCCAATCTTAGCCCAGTTAGCTCCCCCGCAGCCAGTGCCACCCTCAGCTCAGTCTCCAGTGCCACCCTCAGCTCAGTCTCCAGTGCCACTCTCAGCTCAGTCTCCAGTGCCACCCTCAGCTCAGTCTCCAGTGCCACCCTCAGCTCAGTCTCCAGTGCCACCCTCAGCTCAGTCTCCAGTGCCGCCTGTAGCGCAGGCCCCAGTAGCTCCAGTGCCGCCTGTAGCGCAGGCCCCAGTAGCTCCAGTGCCGCCTGTAGCGCAGGCCCCAGTAGCTCCAGTGCCGCCTGTAGCGCAGGCCCCAGTAGCTCCAGTGCCGCCTGTAGCGCAGGCCCCAGTAGCTCCAGTGCCGCCTGTAGCGCAGGCCCCAGTAGCTCCAGTGCCGCCTGTAGCGCAGGCCCCAGTAGCTCCAGTGCCGCCTGTAGCGCAGGCCCCAGTAGCTCCAGTGCCGCCTGTAGCGCAGGCCCCAGTAGCTCCAGTGCCGCCTGTAGCGCAGGCCCCAGTAGCTCCAGTGCCGCCTGTAGCGCAGGCCCCAGTAGCTCCAGTGCCGCCTGTAGCGCAGGCCCCAGTAGCTCCAGTGCCGCCTGTCGCGCAGGCCCCAGTAGCTCCAGTGCCGCCTGTCGCGCAGGCCCCAGTAGCTCCAGTGCCGCCTGTCGCGCAGGCCCCAGTAGCTCCAGTGCCGCCTGTCGCGCAGGCCCCAGTAGCTCCAGTGCCGCCTGTCGCGCAGGCCCCAGTAGCTCCAGTGCCGCCTGTCGCGCAGGCCCCAGTAGCTCTGGCTCCAGCATTACCGGTTCCACCCGTTCACTCCGTGCAGGGAGAAGGCCTAAGTCCTACTCAAGGTGCTTTTCATGATTCAGCCGCCATTGGCACTGTTTGCCGCTCCAGGGCTTCCCCAGAGGCTAGGTCCCAGTCCTCAGCTGATTCTGGACCCCTGGAGTTTAAGCAGCCACCTGGGAAGTGCCCCGTGTCAGTGCTGTCTGAGCAGGGCCAGTGCTCAGCACAGCACCCATTTCCTTCATGTCTGCCAGTGGACTCCATGCCTGCTGGCTTTGTGATGGCTTCCGCTGGAGGGTCCGAGGGACTGCTCCGGCCTTCGTCTCGTGTCTCCGCTGGAGGGTCCGACGGACCGCTCCGGTCTTTGTTTCCTGTTTCCGCTGGGGGGCCCGAGGAGCCCGTCCAGCAGCCTTCCTCGTCAGCTGGTGGTTCCGGAGAACCACACCAGCCTCATGCCTCGTCGGCTGGAGGGTCCGAGGGGCCCGTTCAGCCTCCTGTCTCCGCTGGAGGGTCCGAGGGGCCCGTTCAGCAACCTTCCTCGTCAGCTGGGGGTTCAGGAGAACCGCACCAGCACCATGCCACATCAGCTGGAGGGCCCGAGGAGCCCATCCAGCCACCATCTGCTACGCCAGCTCCAGCCTGTGCTTCGTCAGCTGCAGCTCCAGCCTGTGCTTCGTCAGCTGCAGCTCCAGCCTGTGCTTCGTCAGCTGCAGCTCCAGCCTGTGCTTCGTCAGCTGCAGCTCCAGCCTGTGCTTCGTCAGCTGCAGCTCCAGCCTGTGCTTCGTCAGCTGCAGCTCCAGCCTGTGCTTCGTCAGCTGCAGCTCCAGCCTGTGCTTCGTCAGCTGCGGCCTCAGAGCCTTCGTCAGCTGCGGCCTCAGAGCCTTCGTCAGCTGCGGCCTCAGAGCCTTCGTCAGCTGCGGCCTCAGAGCCTTCGTCAGCTGCGGCCTCAGAGCCTTCGTCAGCTGCGGCCTCATCAGAGCCTTCGTCCTCGTCTGGTCCGGCCTCATCAGAGCCTTCGTCCTCGTCTGGTCCGGCCTCATCAGAGCCTTCGTCCTCGTCTGGTCCGGCCTCATCAGAGCCTTCGTCCTCGTCTGGTCCGGCCTCATCAGAGCCTTCGTCCTCGTCTGGTCCGGCCTCATCAGAGCCTTCGTCCTCGTCTGGTCCGGCCTCATCAGAGCCTTCGTCCTCGTCTGGTCCGGCCTCATCAGAGTCTTCGTCCTCGTCTGGCCCACCTGCCTCTGCCTGTGCTTCTGCTACGCCTGGTCCAGCCTCTGCCTGTGCTTCTGCTACGCCTGGTCCAGCCTCTGCCTGTGCTCCTGTTACGCCTGGTCCTGCCTCTGCTTCAGCGTCGCCTGGTCCTGTGCCCTCCAAGCCTCGGCCGGTGCGCCTGACACTTGGGCGCCGCCGCTGCCTTCCGCGCGGCCAGCCCCCTGATCGCCATCGCCTGAGTGGCCGCCGCTGCCTTCCGCACGGCCGGCCCCCGGACCGCCATCGCCTGAGTGGCCGCCGCTGCCTTCCGCACGGCCGGCCCCCGGACCGCCATCGCCTGAGTGGCCGCCGCTGCCTTCCGCGCGGCCAGCCCCCTGATCGCCATCGCCTGAGTGGCCGCCGCTGCCTTCCGCACGGCCGGCCCCCGGACCGCCATCGCCTGAGTGGCCGCCGCTGCCTTCCGCACGGCCGGCCCCCGGACCGCCATCGCCTGAGTGGCCGCCGCTGCCTTCCGCACGGCCGGCCCCCGGACCGCCATCGCCTGAGTGGCTGCCTTCCGCACGGCCGGCCCCCGGACCGCCATCGCCTGAGTGGCTGCCTTCCGCACGGCCGGCCCCCGGACCGCCATCGCCTGAGTGGCCGCCGTTGCCGTCCGCACGGCCGGCCTCCCGAACTGTATCCACGTCGTTGCCGTCCGCACGGTCGGCCCCCCGAACTGTTTTGGACTCCTGTGCTGTCGGCCCCCTGGCCGGCCCCCCCGAACCGTTTTGGACTCCTGTGCTGTCGGCCCCCTGGCCGGCCCCCTGAACTGTTTTGGACTCCTGTGCTGTCGGCCCCCTGGACTCTTCTGTTTTGGACTGTTTTTTTTTTTTTTTCCTGTGTTTTGGTGTGCTTCGTTTCTTTTGGTTTTGGGCTCGTTTTTTGTTTTTGTCTTTTGGCCTTCTGGTGCTCCGGTTTTGTTTTGCTTCGAGCCCTCCTTCCTGGGCCCCCGCCGCCCGCCCTGGTCGGGTTGTTTTCTGTTTTTTCTGGCTGTTTTTTTTTTTTTCTTGTTGGGCTGTCTGGAGCCAGC
The DNA here is from genome assembly GCF_057382095.1 of Aulonocara sp. 'chitande type north' Nkhata Bay. Taxonomy (NCBI): domain Eukaryota; kingdom Metazoa; phylum Chordata; class Actinopteri; order Cichliformes; family Cichlidae; genus Aulonocara; species Aulonocara sp. 'chitande type north' Nkhata Bay. The sequence goes on from NC_141360.1 coordinate 16,005,040, forward strand.
CTTTGAGGGGGGGGTACTGTCATGGTCCTGGGTCGGTGACCCAGTGTTTTTGGTTATGTACTTTTACTTTTGATAGTTTTGTATTTTCTAGCATTTAGTGGTGTTCCCTCTGGTTGATGTCTTCCCTGCTTGTGCATTTCCTTAGTGTAGTAAGTCTCTGTGTTTAGTCCGCGTCTTTGAGTCTGTGTCATTACGTGTATGTGTTTCCTGTTTTACTTTGAAGGGCTCTGTCTTATGTCAGTGTGTTCTGTTTACGTTTCCCCTGCCTTGTCAGTTATCATGTATTCCAGGTGTGTTCCCCTCCTGTTTCCCATCCCCTGATTCCTGGCATGTGTATTTATAGTGTGTGTTACCGTGTCCTCGTTGCTGGTTCGTCTGTGTTGTTTCCCCTCGGTCTCCCTGCATGTATTTCCCCGGACCTCCCTGCACCGTCATTCCTGGTTTGTGTGTTAGTTTACCCAGTTTAGGTTTCAGTTTCATGTTCCTAGCGCCTTTGTTGTTTGCATTTTTGTTGTTAATAAACACTCACCTGCACCAGAGCTGCCGCCTTTTGGTCCTATATATATTCCACACGGCTTGCCCCCGCAAACCGTGACACTTTTAAAGTAACTGTGTTTACATTCAAAAGAGGGACATTTCTCCATGCCCTTAGCGGAAATGCAAATTATATTTCAGCACAATATGTATACACAGAACAACCCTAGGTCTCTGTAAGGTAGATGTGTTGTGTGTTTGTTACCTCTTACCATGCTCACCAAGTGTTTAAAGTCCTTCCAGCATCTAATACATGAGAACACACTAAGTGAGGGTGTTTGATTAGACAGAACAAATGTGTGTGTTTGGGGAGTTAGATGAGTTTAAGGACACAGGTCTGAGTTTACACAGTGTCCAAGTGTAGAGTGGACAGTTCTTTCTTCAGGGTGGAGAGGAAGGAGACTTCATTTCATGGCTAAAACTGACAGCCAGTTCATGGAGATATATTACATGCCTGAGGCTGATTTCTTCCTGCTTGAAATGTCTTCTCCTTCTTTTAGCCAGTCCCTTTAGTGGTCGGCATCATCTGCCTCTATCTCACCTTATCCCTAGTATCTTCCACTGTCGCATCAACACTGTATGTCCTCTTTGGCTACATTCATGAACCTTCTTTTTCTCACACTCAGCGTCCTTTATTGTCTACTATCCTCCCTCTGTATAGGTCCAAACCATCCAAAGCTTATCTCTCTAACTTATCTCCAAGGAGCTTAATCTAAGCTGTCCCTCTGATATACTAATTTCTAATCCTGCCCATTCTGGTCACTTTCAGTGAAAATCTGAGCATCTTTAATTCTATCACTTCCAGTTTGGTATCTTGTCTTTTTATCCCTTAGCCATAAAAGGCTGGTGTGGTGGCCGAAAACATTAGAGCACTTATGCAAATATGTGATGTCTTGACAAATCAAGCAGATATTTGAAGTTTACACAGCACCATTCTCGCATGAAAATATCTTAAAAGTTTATTTTGTGACCCAGAAAGAGTAATATTTCAAACTCCGCCACGCTGTGTTCCTCCGCCACTGCCTCGTTTGAGTTTTGGACAAAATGGATTCTGGGATATTGCATTTCGTCATTTTGAGCTGATTGGAGACCAAAGCAGCCAATCAGATTTTTTTGCATCCAAGTCTGTGATTGGCTGGTTTTGTGACACAAATATAACGGTGTACAGAAAGAGTTGAACGCGCACGGGCAGAAATGTTGAGAGCGCGAGCAACACATTGCGAGCAAGCGCAAATTCAAAAACTGAGCGAGAGGGGCTGCTATTGTGCGTGTGTGTGGATAATAGCAAACACTGAAATACATTTTTTGCACGCAGCAATGAATTTTGTTCACTCAAATGTAGCTTTTCTTCGCTCAAAATAAATTTCTCCTCAAAATGCAACACTTGCACCTACAAATTTTTTTTACATGGCTCAATTTGTTTTTACGTGCGCTCCGAATAGTGGCACAAAAATAACGCCATACTCAGAGATGATCCCTGATGTCATTCTACCACCACATTAACCTATCTGTCATTCCTACTACTTATCCCAGCACTGCTTCACTGTCCTCATATATGCCCTGCACCAGCAGCATACATTCATCACAAAAAATACAAATCTTTCTGACCTTTTCTATTTCTCCACCAAGACTCTCAAATCAGTCATTGCATCTGTAGTACTCTTTCTCAGCTGAAACACTATGGTTTCATCCAGTGTACGTTTCTGGACCATGTTGGTGAAGATGTCTGTACTTACTACTTACTTACTATACATTTCTCAGAGACCCTCTCACGCTCCAAAATTGTGTTAAACAGTCTGGTCAAAAAGTCCATTCTCCTTTCTCCTACACATCTCTATAACACCATATTTATGCAATCTGGATTACTTAACACTTCCTCCAAACTAATGCTCTGCTCTTCCGTTTTCCTTTCTCTCTCATTTTCATTATTCATCAGCTCCTCAAAGTACTCCTTCCACCTTTGCAAAACACTGCCTTCATTAGTTAGCACATTTCCATTTCTGTCATTAATCACCCTAACTTCCCGCCTTTGTCAGTTATATTTTCTTTCTTTCTATTTTTTTCAACCAGCAGGAGTTGTCGTAACAGCAAGGATAGATCCTAACTTCATATTTTTTACTTTGTGTGATTCAACAAATTAGATGATCCATATCCAGAAAAATTCTATGTAGGCAATAAACAGTAGATATGCACAAATTTATTTATGAACCATCTATATTAGTGTTTCACACACAAATCTGGTTATAAATACTTTTAGCTTTTTTGAAATAAAAATTAGAAGACTTCAAATAATCTGTATGAACAAATTATTAGATAACAAATTATTAATAATAATTTAATCTTAAATGAAAGGCTTTCTATAGAGAGTGGAGAGTAACATTCTGTAGAGACAGTCTAATGTTTTATTAATGAAAGAACTCACAGATGAGACATATTTACAGTCTAGGCACTAGTTTTAGTTATTCCACTTTCTTTCTTCTCCTGTGTTTCTGAGGAGTTTTTTTTCCCCCACAGACTTGGTTTAACATCGTTGGTTCTGTTGTACTCCAGGGTAAAGCTGAACTGCCCCTGAACTGCCCCTGCCTCATTATGCCAGCTTTGAAACACACACACACAGACACACAATAATGCTTAGCTCATGCAGCCAAGTGATGTGTGTCTCTTTCATATCACTGCTCTTCTATTCCACCATTTTACCCTCATCTTTACTACTTATTCTTTCTTGTGTTGGAGAGAGAAATGCGTCTGCCTGAGCAGATTCTCAGTATATTTTACTGATTTATGGTGAGATGTCCAAAAGTTTCTGGCAAGTTCTTTTATCTGGCAAATACACATTTTTATACAGTTGTGCCCGTGGATGATGATCTTTGCAACTGACAAGCATCAGCGTGAATGTACTGAATTTGATGTGAATCTCATTGACTGTCCTATTTTTTATTATTGAACAAATGAACATGATTCCACAGGGGAAGCAAAACTAAACACACTGAAAATGGAAACACGAGACTGTCAAAATAAAACAGGAAACATAATGACGCGAAGACTGTGACAACAGCTTTACAATATGACATAAAAAACGCAGACATGAAACACATAAGACTAAATTCAAACTCAAATTCAAATTTTATTTGTCACATACACAGTACAACATTTAGTGAAATGCTTGTGTCCGAGCTGTGGACAGGCTGCAGACGTATCTGCGCCATTCCAGGCCTTGGTGTTATCATGGAGGGTCTAGCCAGGACCCTGGGGAGACAGAATGATACACAAGGAGAGGGACATGGAAACGAGGGACAGACATAACTAAAAATCAGACATAGAGGACAAGCGACTTACACAGGAAACAGAAAATAACACATAAAAAGGGAGCATGGATGAAACTTTAAACAAAACCCAAGTAAGACAAACAAATAATAACACTAGAACTTACCATTACTCTAATGCATCATAAGAAGTCAGACATACGAAATAAACTCAAAATGCTATTGTGTGCACCCATTTTTCCATCTGTTGCAAAATTTGGTTAAAGTGGTCATTATCTCAAAATGGATCTCCTGAGTGTCAGTTAATCTGATTGAATAATTAGACAGATATAAAAAAAATACTAAAATAAAATAAAAAATACTAAATTGACAAATTTAAATAACATTAATATGTGCACATCCTGGCAAGAGATCTAGGTTAGAATTTCCCCCAAAAATCAAGATCTCTACTGTGAGTCCAGAGATATTCAGTGGTATTCTGCCCCTGACTGACAGAGCGATTGCCTTGTCTTTGTTAGCTTTCTGCTCCTTACTTGCACTGTTGCACACGTCCATTACAACCCTGGGGCGATCGTGGCTCAAGAGTTGGGAGTTCGCCTTGTAATCGGAAGGTTGCCGGTTCGAGCCCCGGCTTGGACAGTCTCGGTCGTTGTGTCCTTGGGCAAGACACTTCACCCGTTGCCTACTGGTGGTGGTCAGAGGGCCCGGTGGTGCCAGTGTCCGGCAGCCTCGCCTCTGTCAGTGCGCCCCAGGGTGGCTGTGGCTACATTGTAGCTTGCCATCACCAATGTGTGTGTGAATGGGTGGATGACAGGTTGTGTAAAGCGCTTTGGGGTCCTTAGGGACTAGAAAAGCGCTATACAAATACAGGCCATTTACCATTTGAGCAGTCTGACCCCATTTCTCACTTTTCCTCACTCATTACCTCCATCTTTCTGTGCAGCTGTCTCTTTCATTCTTCCCTCCTCTGCTCCATTATTCAGTTCTGCTGTGCTTTCTGTCTTTAACCCAGTTTTGTTGTTTTTCATCATTTAGCCTCGACCTTCCTCTCTGTCACTCTGTCTACTCATTTTCTCTTTACACAGGAAAATCATAAAAAATAGCATACAGTGCTCTCCACCTGTTATATAGATAACATTTAAAATCGAAAGATGCTTTTTGGGGTAGATACATGTTTGTTGCATGGGGTCTCTTTTTCTATATTTGGTTGCATTCATTTGTGAATTTGTCACCCTGCATTTGAAGACCCATGCATCTTGGGCTGTGTGCCTGCTCACTGAGTACATGAGAAATTCAATTACATGCTGTTTCAGAACACACACACACACACACACACACACACACACACACACACACACACACACAGAGTATAAACACTTTAAAGCTCTCTGGTTCACCTCCTTCTAGTTGAACTCCTCCTTACTTTTCTTGTTTAATAAAACACCATTCTACTATAGCACTGCCTCTAAAGGAACACTCAAAAAAATGAATGAGGTGGATTGTTCAGTGTATATTAATTATTTATTTTCATTTTACTTAAAATATATGTTTTTGTTAAGTTAACATATGTTTTTCTAATCAAGTCTACGTAATTGTGTCTATTATTCAACGTACATAATACTAATGTGTTACTTGATCGCATAACATTTAAGTCAATTAGGATCGATATACCTTGTATATCCACAAGGAGGCAGTAATGCAAAAACAGTTGTAATGAAACCGCGCAGAACAAGAAGGTTTCACGGCTTGTGCCTGCTCATGCGCAAGACTTCAAATTTAACTGAAAAAGGCTGTTTTGGCGCCAAGCTACTGTTTCTTTGAGAGGTAAGACCACTTTTTTTTTTGACTATGTTGTGTAGTATCTATATGTCCAGCATGGTTATATTTTGCGTTTGTCTTACAAGACATGTTTTATCGTTTGCGTGCGCTTGTTTTACATTAGTTTTACTGGGTCCTGGACATGCTTATTTTGTGGACTGTGTAAGAAACATTTTTATTGTTTTTTGTTTTATTAAGGGATTAGCTACAGGGGTTCATGGGGTTATTCTTTCAAGGGGTTATTTTTCCATTTGCTTTCTTGGGATTCCTTTTCTGTAATCCGAGAGTCGGAAATATCGAATAGGATAGCAAGGATAGCATAAAGTGACATTTAAAATCCAAAAAGTCAAGGGCGAAAGCCACTGTGACACCATTGTTCTGCTCTATCAGTAATCTGTATTATGTAAAAATGGTCTGTAAATACAGCATGTTTCCTAGCGGAGTTATACATATCAATGTAGTTATAAATTACAGTTTGTGAAAGTACACACTTAATTTTTTTAATAAAATTATTCAAGACATATGAGTGGACAGACAATGGAGGTCGACAGACCTGGTGATAATTGCTTCTATAGAAAGTTAGCACATGGCAGTGTCAATCTCTTGCTTTTCTTCTGAGTAGTATTTTATTTAGTTGTAATTCAAACAATAATTTGCTTTGCTTAAGTAATGAATTTCTTGTTTTACTTTATAAATCTCAGATCCTGCCTTTACCTGCTCCCTCCTATACTGATGTGGTGTATGTGGTATTGCTGAGCTTGTATGTGGTATGTGAACTGTTATACTTTTAAAAACAAAACTGTTTTATAAGTTAAGTTTTCTTTTGTGACCCATCCCATGCCCCTGTTATTTCTTCTCCACATCTGAACCATGGTAAAGGTTGCAGTTCAAGGGCCTGAGGCATGAAATTCTTTTCAGATCAGCTGTGATCAATATTTTTTGGAACTTGATAAATAACAATAAAAGCTGTAATGGCTCCATTAGCATTTTGTGTAAATGTTTGTGTTAAAATTATAGCTTTAATGAGGTCTTTCTACATTAGTTTTAGTTTGTATATGTGTACATATAGTATGTATATTTACAGTACAGTATGTTGTGTTTGTTGACATATTTTCAGGTGGAAGCAGAATATGTGAGGATTACTACTGCTGCACATGTTCCAAGGCTTTTTACACAACTTGACCAATACACTGACCAGCTCATAAAAGTCTTCAAGAAAAAAGGAGGCGTTGCAGGGAAGAAAATTAGACAAACTTTGGCCCCAGCCACACAGGTGCGTTATTCTGTTGGTAGCAAAATATTATGGCTAATAAGATCATTTTCAAATTTAAACAGCTAGTGTATGGTAGCTGCACAGTGCACTTACATTTATATTAAGCAAGACAAAGTTTGGTACTCAAAACGTTGGAAAATTTAAATTACCTAAACATATGTAAAATCTGATCCCTTGATTTAGGTTAAACCAGAAGTGAATGTTTTTATGTTATGTTTTGAATGCAAAAAAGATGATGTATTAGTTTGTCTTTACCTCCATTATGGACATATATAATGTGGTGGAAACCCTGCCCAACAGGTTAACTATTCATGTCCATGTGATGATTAGTTGGTCTTGTGTACATGTCTATCTGTGCAGTGGCTATGTCATTCATTTTGCGTATAATGTGAGTTTCTGTCATCCTAAAGTATTTCTGTTTTCTCTTCCTGTATCTCTGCCACTCTCTACAGAAGGAAACTATTGAAAAGGGGAGGGAGTGTGTCCTCAGGGCACTACCTTTTTACCTGAATGAAGACCCAAGCATCCTCTTCAAAGAATAATTGGTTGGTAATTTTAGTTTAGTTTTTTATCTGTATTAAACCAAATTTTGAATAACTAATGTTGTTGCATGTTGTAATGTTGTTGTTGTTGTAATTTGCATGGAACCTGTTTAAATGTTTTGGGAAATCTTTTTGTATACCCAAACTATTTATATTTATCGTTGAATCTGTAGTCTGAAATAGTGGCGCACTGGGGTGCATGTTCCTAATATTGTGTTTACGTCATTAAAGGGTAGCTTTGGCCCTTTTTCTTTCTTTTTTTAAAATTGGATGCCATTTTTCTATGTTTTTGTGTCTAAGCTACAGCTGTTCAGAGGGAGCTGGAACAAATTACCCTTGCTATCTTTACCATCGAAAGAGCTGATGCCAGCACTCCTCCAGCCGATGTGGGTATAACCATCTAGTGTGTCTTGCATGACCTGGAAGACCTGGCCTCTGCATGTGCACTCTTAATGGGTGGAATATATGCACTGAATCTCAGTTAACCTCAAGACTGAAAGCTTTCTTTGAAGTACTTCAGAAGCTCTTCCTTCATCTGTATGTCAGCAGACTCTTGACCAAGGTACAGTTGCTCAAGAATACACTGAATGAATAAGCCAACCTTTAATTTGGATGATGAATGTTCTGTCAGATGGACAGAAGTTTTTCGGAGGCTGAATGGGAATAAAATGGTAATTTGTAAATGACAGATAACGGGAAAATTACATTTAAGAGAAATTTAGAACATTTTGAAAAGTTTGTAAACTACTACAATTTGAGAGATTTTACTGTTGTGGGGGGGCTAGTAAGAGACAATCAAAAGTATTGAGATTTAAAGGATTCAATTGAGAGATGATCAGAATGTTGTGACGTCATACTTTTGCGACTTCGGGAAAAACCGGCGTAAAACAAAAAACTGTACTTAAGCTGCGTGAAACCGCCTCTGTCCGCCGATCAACTGACCCTAACCCTAACCGTAACCCTTTAATAAACAGTAAGCAGAATTGATATTGTCCTTGCAACATTGGAATTTCATAAATGCACGAATGGCTTGGCGCGCAAAAGAATAACGTCACAACAATGTGATTGGTCACTTGCAATGTTGAACCTGGAACAACATTTTCATGATGGTCTGGGAACAACACCAACACGAGGATATCAGATCATCCAAGTTGGGAATGCAGGATGAATGTATATTTTGTGGACTTTTAAAGACGAACAATTGTTTCCATGTTAAAATGTTTACATCTGAAGTTTTTTGCCCAAACACTGGTAAAATAAATGTTGACAGTGGCAAGTGTTAAATGGTTACTGCTGTGCTGTTGCAAAAAAACTGAACGCTGACAAGCTGTTTTATTGTTAGACCATAATGTTGGCATGTTTTGTTAAAGTTTTATTTGGGATGGTGATGTGATTTTCTTTGATTGCTAATATCAGTGGACTATTTATTATTATTATTATTATTATTATTGTTGTTGTTGTTGTTGTTGTTGTTGTTGTTGTTGTTGTTGTTACTTTTTTTTTTTTTTAATTGTGGCTGTTGAGGTGGACACTTCACTTTGCATTGTTAAAGGAAAGCACTTCATTGGCATTGTGTTACTGGACTGACCCTAAGCAATCATTGCAAATAGCAACTTTGCTATCCATTTTAGACACTAAAAGAAAAAAACACTCACAGACCTTACTAGCATCACATGTGCATAACTCAAGTGTCATCTTATCAATGTGTTATGTGATCTTCAATGCGTTTTTTTTTCCTTCTATTTCTGGTAGATACAGACATTTAATTTAAAGTCTTGATGTTGCATCTGTCTACATACTGTTAATTACTAACCCTAATGAGCTGTTGTGTTTTATTTTGGACTGGGTTTACACTAATGCTCACTGAATGTGTTGGCAATAAAAGAAATTTTAAAAAATAAGTTGGATGTACTTAATTCATTTGTGTGGAACCTGTTGACAAAATAGATTTATGTAAAACTAATTAATAAAGCACAAGGTGGCTGAAAATATAATATTTGAATTAATCTAACTTAAATTTAACATTTTACTGCCACAAATAAGAAATGTGTTGAAGTAACTAATCTAAACTATCTAACCTGAAAATATATCATCTATGTTCATACAACATAACTTGATTTAGTTAGTCTTAAATATGTCTTGTTAATCTTAAGTAGTTTTTTTTTAAATTAGATGAACTAAAGATTTTTGCTTTAAACTAACATAATTCAATTTCGTGGAACCTGTTGACAAAATAATTTTAAAGTCAACGTTTCATTTTTTTGAGTGAATCACTCTCTTTTGTATCCTTTTCTTCTTCAATTCTCCCTTGCCCTCTTATCTAATCTTACCTCCAAGTTGTTTTCTCTATGGGAAATTTTGTTATATATCCCACATATTATATATCTTTAGAGTATTTCGAAAGCCCCCTATGCTCACTTTTTCCTCTCTTCCTTCCAATGCTGCTGTTACTCATGATTGTATTTCTCATTTTCCCCTGTATTCAATTGTAGAAATAATAACCAGACTTGACTTGCTTTTAGAACTGAAAAAGGCAGCAGCAATAAATAAATAAAAACGCTTTGAACCCCATGAGAGCAGTGTCTTTGTGTCTCCCTCACTCACATATCATTCATTCCACGTCTTTCAGTGTTTTTGATCTGTGGGTAATTCCAAAATTAATGCTTGAGTGATTTTTTTTTTTTATCATGACCTTCATGGATCTGGGTGGAAACCATCACACTTCCATTCCAGTGAGAGGCTTGATGACAGTGCCGATAGCCCCGTGCTCATGGCAGACAGCAAATCTCCTCAAATCCAGAGTCAGTTAAGGGTGATGTTTCGCTCAAAAGAGTCCAGAAACACAGCTAAAACTCTAAAAACTTGACAGCAGAGAGACAAAGAAAATGAGAAAGATATTAGAAAGGGATTGACATGAGAGAAGATCTTCATGGACTAAAAATGCTCAACTCCTGCTCTCCACAACAGGGCCCATCACTATCAAATACTAGAGTAAGTAAGCGGGAGATGACAGGAGCGTGACGAGGACAGAGGAACTATCGCTTGCTGCAATCACTGTCACAGTGAGAGTCAGGAATAAAGAATAAAAGTGTCAGAGCCCACTAGATGCAGGGTTAAAATTGCTGTCTTTAAACAGTCACAGAGTGTCAGAGTAGTATTTGTCTTCTAAAGGCCTTTTTTCACTTCTTTTCTAGCTTCTGCCTTTTACTTCACAGTCTCAAAGTTGTGGAAATAACCACAATAAATTATAGTGTTTTAGGAGTAATTAGTATTCTTTTACTTTATTCTTTTTATATAATAGATGCTTCTTTTTAATACAGATTTATATTTTGGATATTATTTTTATTTTAATGTACTAAATATATTCTGTTATTAAATTCTGTTGTCACATCAAATGATTCTCATAGGAAAGACGTGTGGTTGTCTCAGCATGTTTGTTTTGTGTTTATTATTATTTTCAGAAATAAATGAACAAAAAAGTGAAACTCTAGTAGCTGAATGTTTTGTCAGAAACTGTTAACACAATATAACTTGCATCCATGCATTTTCTTTGCTTACTGCCTGTACACCATGGATCGATTGCCAGTCACTACCAATACAAGTTACACTTTCAAGGTACACACAGTGAGCCCACAGGTACAGAGATAACATACAAACTACAGAGAGGTCCAGGCATTTCTATAAACCATTCAGAACACAGTTTGTTTCCTTGGACTCTTTAGACAAAGAAATCTGCCCAATCCAGCATTAAAAAACAAGCAGGGCCCAACCAGACCAGCAGCTTGTCAAACTGGTGCATTGAATAAGCAAACTGTTAGACTTCATTTATCTTGTGTTAGTCTACACAGAACTTTATAGACTAATGTCTGTGGAGGTTCTCAGTCATCCAGGTCATTGTAGTCTAACGAGCTTGGAAAGAAAAGCGTCTGGACTTCTTTAAGTTGCTTAAAGACGTTTCGTGTCTCATCTAAGAAGCTTCTTCAGTTCTAAGGTCAAATGGTGAAGACTGCCAAATTTAAGCCCTGTGGGAGTGTCCCACAGAGGGACAATGTCAAGGTAGACTAATCTTCAAACTAATCTGTCTTCATGTCTAGAACTAGTGAGACTGGTCTATTACTCCAATCTCCAGTATAGCAACCAATTTGTTTTGAATCACTTTTTTGTCTTCAGGTAACCTGTAGGGCTGTGAATACACCGTCACACCTGGGAAAGTTTCAGTGTGGTGTCATAGAGGGTGGTATGGCCTGGCAGTGAAGAGAGCAAATTGCTCTCTGGGCTGGCGTTTCATAGCCACCTAAAAGGTGTGAGGCGGAGATATCAAAAATGTTTTGAATTTGGCACGTCAGGCCTCAACTTTGTGTAGCAATTCAATAAAATTTTATTTATTTAGTGCCAAATCACAACAGCAGTCACCTCAAGGTGCTTTATATTGTACAGTAGATACAGAGAAAAACCCAACAATCATATGACCCCCTATGAGGAAGCACTTTGGCGACAGTGGGAAGGAAAAAAATTCCTTTTAACAGGAAGAAACCTTTCGGCAGAACCAGGCTCAGGGAGGGGCGGGGCCATCTGCTGCGACCGGTTGGGGTGAGAGAAGGAAAACAGGATGAAAGACATGCTGTGGAAGAGAGACAGCACCACCTCATAATCCACATTTCCCACTTACCATACAACCACAAAGAGTCCTTGCCAATTGATGACTTTGAGTTAGAAGAAGGAAGTATTACAAGTCCTTTGGCTCCTGGTGTGAATTGTCTGTGTCTAACCCCTCTGTTAGGTACTGCTGATGTTCCAGGGCCTGGAGCAAATTCTCCTTTGATGATTTTACCAGTGTGTGAAATTTTGTGCTCTGGTCCAGTACACACTGAATATTGTTTTTACCTGGACTTGGACCTTCCTCCCAGCTGTCTTTAAGCACATCCCTCTTATGGTTTCCTGCCAGACAGCACTTTGAAGGGAGAAATCAACAATATTCAACATTTGGACACCACGGCTCCAGCTGCTAGGCCCAAGGCTGGAGCCCACCAAAACAACTCCCTGATAACGACTGTGTGATGACTATTCTTCCCGTCCCATGAAGGCCACCTGGGTTGGCTGGCAGACTGTTTACTTAGACTGATAGAGCGAAGGACACTGTCTCCGCTGAACTATGGACACGCACACACATACACATACACATACACCGATAGGCACTCACTCATCCCCCCTCCCTTTCCAACGCCTTCGATGCTTGTTTCCGGCGAGGGAACACGGCGGGTCTGTGTGCCGCGCTGGAATGATAACACCTGCGTGGTGTGCTTGGACCAAGTCAGCAGAGTCCAGCTGTTGCCAGTAAGGTTACACGGGGTTCTTTTTATGTACTTCTGAACTGCAAGCATCATGGTTTTCGTGGAGTATGAAGTAAATCATGGTCATTTATAGTGGCTTTTAGCTTAGAAGACTGTCCTCAATACATAACTACAAGGACTTGAGAATGACTCAACAATGAACTATAGCTTCATCTTACTTTACATTAAGGACTTTTGGCTATTTTTGCAATGTAACTCACTGAAGAATGATATCTCTTCATGCCTGCGATGCTGCTTGAAAAGTTATGTAATATCTTTCCCATTCCTTTCTCTATCCTAAAAGCTCTCTTCATGTAATCTCTTCCTCTCCAATACACGCACACACACACACACAGAGACAGACAAACAAACACTTTGTCAGTGCAGCTTTGGTGGCTGAAAGCTTTTTTCTGAATCTTGCTGCACCAGTAGCGCATTTTCCCTCTCAAAGAAGAACGTGGCTGCCACAAAAGATCAAACACACTGGCTCATTCCTGCAACGCTGGCAAGAAGCCAGTGGTGGGTGGTGGTGTGGTGGGGGTTTTGGAGGACACGAAACAGCCTGGTAGTATCCAGGCATAAGACTGGTATAAAAATGTGTGTCTGTGCAGTGTTGAGCTTTAAGCCTGCAGGAGAGAATGCCACAATGATTAGGATTGCAGTTTAAATTTAGAAATGTAGAAATGGGGAACCTGCTCCCTGGTGGTTCGTAGTTTTTTCATTCGGCTGAAACCAAAGCAGATAACTTCCAAAAATGGTACAGAGGGGCTGTGGCCCAGTTTCAGGGATTTAATCACAGACACAGCTATGCATGTTGCTGAATTCAACACAGGGATTTTGGGGGTGGGTTGGAAGAAGAATTATTGAAGTCTGGGAGCAATGAAAGTGAGAAAAAAAAATCAAAGACAAACTCAAGTGTGAGAAACCAGGGCAAAGCAACACAGAATCTTAATTGTCACAGTTAGTACTATCCCCACTTGTCTTCTTTGGATACGCTTTGCTGGGCTTTAGAATTGGGGAACCTATACATAAGCTTGTCTTTACTGTCTTTTATTTAGTTTTACTTCCCCCCTTTCTTAATAATAATATATTACTTTAATTTATATTGTAAAAGGTAAGAATTCTCCAATAATACAGAGAAAACAGAGACAACCCCAACAATCAGATGACCCCCTATAAGCAAGACAGTGGGAAGGAAAAGCTCCCTTTTAACAGGAAGAAACCTCTGTGATCAGAGTTATTTTCTAATAGTTTTTTATTTTTCATTTAATTCTAATTTTAGTTTGTTGTCAGTTTATTTTCTGTAAGTTACCCAGACAATATTTAGTTTTCAGTTAAAAAGTTTCAGTCTTGTTTTAATGTCAGTTTTAGTTTTTTTTTAGTTTAGTTTAGTTTTTTTTTATTGTTACCATATGGAGAGCTTATGCCATGTGTGGAGGTTTGGGAGAATTAGCACAGGTGTAAACAATAAAAACAAACACTTTTTGACATACTTTTTGAAAGCAGTTGACTCGTAGTCCTGTAGACATTCAGAGTCTCAGGCAGTTGTGGCAGTTGTCATTGTCACGGAGCAACAAACATGCATACATAGATACACAGGCAACACCTGAAGTTGGTAATTCCCATCTGTTCATTGTGATAGTATGGTATTAGCACAGAGCTAAACCTTAGAAAATCCTGGTTTATCGCATCCCACATTATCCTCAAGTGCACACAGATGTTTAGACAGACACAGCAGTCACTGCAATTGTCTTCAGTGGAGGTAAGATCTGGGGGTGGGGGATCAAGTCAGCTCGGTGGTTTATGTTTCTAACCACATAACATAGATATCAATAAATACTGGACGCTAATAAATAACATTAAAAAAAGGAAAGTAATAAAGGCTGTTGTAAAAACCACGGCACTCATCAAAATAGCAAAACAAACACACAAAAACATTTTCTTCTACTATATTTGGCAGATATTTCTCACGTAAAGCATACCAATGAAAAAAGGAGGATTATATCCTCAAATCCAAAATACAATTATAATTTGCAATATTTTTGCAGGAAATGTTATATATCGATACTAATACTTTTAGTCTTGGAAAATACATTCATTCACCAAAAGCAAATGATGCAGAAAAATATTTTAGTCTACAACCAAATTGTGATTATATCGCTGCAAAGACTCAACATTCTCGACATTGAGCAGCTGTTGCAGCAATGTTCACTAACAATGGAGGCATTAAATCAGTCAGCACAGGATTGTGTTTTTGTGTTCATCGGGAATTGCCAGACGGAGACGGTGAATGAGTTAAGCTTTTCAAAAGTAAACTAATCTGGTTTTTAATTAGCCAGGCACAACGTTAAGCTGAAGATAATTTCACTATCATTTCTTGAACCCCCCTCAATTAATTAGTTACCTGCCCCTCTTTTTAAATTTTCTAATCTAATAAATATTTGCAGTCTGTAGTTTTGCTTAGTGATGGCAGAAGCATTTAATCACACACACAGACACAGAGCTCAAAGGTGACATGATATTGTCCAGTTTTCTGTTTAATGCAGCTTAGCTCAGATCAGCTTTCTGCTGTTGCTTTTTAAATTGGATTAATGATTGAAAGAAGTTCTATTTATAAAAACTGCTGATGCAGGTCATGGGCTGACAGTGCAATGCTCAAATCCTACATTCCCACCTTCCCTGGAGTATGTCACAGTCTGATGGCTTCCTATACAGGTGGGGGTAGCACTGATTAGATACCATTAAGGTAACTACAGCTAACATCTATTGACCGCAGGCCAACTGTAATGCTAGGTTTTCTCCTCTATTTATGTGTGTGTGTGTGTGTTTGTATGATAGATGGGGGGATTAAATGTCTTCACATAGCCATATTGTTGGGACCCACCTCCATGTTTTGGTTTTGCTATAAAGACGCCAACTAAGGTTAAGACAAACTTTAAGATGTTTTGTAGCTAAATTTAGTAATAGTGAAATTCATGTTTATCAGGTGATTTAAATACACCACAATATATATCGGTCTGACAGAGACAAATCAGGAGAATATTATTATCATTATTATTCCATTTCTTTAACTAATTTATTAATTAATTGTAACGCCAGGCTGCACCTATTTTTCAACGTCTGCTCAATGTCTAGTGTAAACGTCCATAGGACCTCCGTGTATGGGCTATTTATAGTCTAAATGTGGTTGTTGTGGACGTCTTTTCAAAGTCAAACTTACACTCATTTTAGATGTCGTCTTTATAATGGTTTTACATCTATAGGCTCTGTAATCCCATGTCTTCAGAGGGTGGAGGGCGCATGTTTTCTTTACAGAAATAGTTATGTGTTAAAGAATAATGCACCCAGTCCAAACTTCAAATGTTGAACATTGCATTCAAAGAGAAGAATATGATGAGAGAAATAATAATAATGGATTGGATTTATATAGCGCTTTTCAAGGCACCCAAAGTGCTGTACAATACCACTATTCATTCACACACTGGTGGAGGCAAGCTACGGTTGTAGCCACAGCTGCCCTGGGGCAGACTGACAGAAGCGAGGCTGCCATATCGCGCCATCGGCCCCTCTGGCCAACACCAGTAGGCGGGAGGGTAAAGTGTCTTGCCCAAGGACACAACGACCAGGACAGAGAGCCCGGGGATCTAACCGGTGACCTTCCGGTTACAGATCCGCTTCCCAACCCCCTGAGCCATGGTCGCCCCGCTACGTTTATGTTAAATAACAATTTAACATAAACCAGTGACACACACAGTGATAATGGCCGAAACACCCGATGAATCCAAGGTCCACTACTGACGATGTGTCCCAAATTTTAAAATGATAATCTAGATCAGATCTCTAATCCCTAAACCTAACCAAGGAAGGAAAATGGCAGATTAGCCTGGGTAAAAGACCGAAAGTTGAGGCACACGACGCTGTGTGCTGCTGGCAATATTTCTGGGCTGCCTTTCCTCATAACAGCCATCCCTCAAGAGTCTCTCCATCTAAAGCAATGCATTATCAGGGACCATAACATGTAGTCCTTTTTACTGAATCGGATTGAAGTCTAGGTTGTGTCATGGTTGGACATCCAAATTGTGGACTAAGTTTGGACATCATGTAGGTGTCCAGAATTGGTCATGGACCACCTGACCCAATATAGATATGATCTGCATGTCTATCCGACATCCATTGTTTAGTGGGTATTCTCTTCGACAATACACACTGCCTGAATCAAACTGTGTGATTTGCCTTCAGTTGATGTAGATCAGATGTAGATAAAATCAGGCCTGATTCTGAGTTATCTACATCAGCGTGGAACACATTTGCATAATATACACATTGTGAAGCTTGTTGCTCTTTTTAGTTACTTTCCTTAAGGCCAAGTCTAAAAGGCCAAATCTAAAAGACTTGGCCTTGAATGAAGTACACAAATGCTGTATTTTTGGCATGAAGTTTAAACACCAGTTTTCATACACTCCTGGCATCTAAGGAACTGATGATCTAGTTGATTAGTATTAGTTTTGATGGCAACAACCTTACAATAACTGCACATTCCTTGGTGATGGCTTCTTAATAGGGTTATTTGGCTAATTAGTTTTGATCATTTGCCAAGGTTTCACAATAATCTCAAAACAGCAGTAGAACTACTTTTGACTGTCCTTTGCCACAACACATATCTCTGCATGTTTTGATTTTTACACCAGATGTCCTTCCTGATATAACCCCAAAGAGAGTTTTGTCTCCTGCTGGAATCTGAAACTAATATAATGTGCTTTTATGTTGCCATGTGTTCTATAGTTACACTTCATTAACAAAATGTGATTTTTCTTTTCTTTTTTTAAATTAATTTATTTTTTGATGGCATGGTGGGGCAGTGGTTAGCACTGTTGTCTCAAAGCAAGAATGTGCTTGATTCAAATCCACCATCTGGCACAGCCCTTTCTGTGTGGAGTTTGTATTTTCTCTGTGGGTACTGTGGCTTCCTCCCACAGTACAAAGAGACAGTAAGTGGGCTTAGATTAACTCATAAATTGCCCAAAGGTGGGAGTGTAATAGGTTGTCCATCTTTCTGTGTTAGCCCTGTGGTGGACTTGTGAGCTATACAAGGTATATCCCATCTATTCCCCTATACCTGTTGGGATAGCCTCCACTCCCTTTTTATTCTTAGACAATGAAAATTCCTGGTTCCTGGAATAGGACTTTCTTGCTGAGCCTAGACCCGAGCAGCTTAGCTGCTTACCAGAAGAGCCTGAATAGAAAACAACTGAACTTCCTTAAGTTTTTTAAACATATTTCATGTATCATCCAGGAGGCTTCTTCAGTTCTAAAATCAAAAGGTGGAGAACACCAGTTTATATTACTCTACATTATCAGCTCTTACTTGCATGAACAGCATTCTCATAATGCATGGCACTGGTGATGTCATGATCTCAAGCTGTATATAGTTAACTGCATTTTTTAA
This sequence comes from Aulonocara sp. 'chitande type north' Nkhata Bay, assembly GCF_057382095.1. Lineage (NCBI taxonomy): Eukaryota > Metazoa > Chordata > Actinopteri > Cichliformes > Cichlidae > Aulonocara > Aulonocara sp. 'chitande type north' Nkhata Bay. Next base: position 16,023,246 of record NC_141360.1, read on the forward strand.
CTGCCTACAAGGTATTGAACAAAAATCTGCTGTTGTCACATCTCTCTCTCTCTTATTGTTATTAAACCAGGTCTTTCCTATTAATATTCAGGAATGAATCAGTATGTCTCCTAAATGATTCTTCATCTTTGATGTTATTTTCTGACATTTAAAAGATGTGATGAGGGTATACCATGTGCAGTGTTGGGGAGTAACGGAATACATGTACCAGCATTACATATTTAAAATACAAAGTATGAGCAACTGTATTCCATTACAGTTACCGTTTAAAAAGGTGGTATTCAGAATACAGTTACTTTGTTGAAATAAATGGATTACATGGCGGTTATTTCCAGTTTCATATGTTAGGCTATGCCCTATTTTTGGTAATTCCACACCGGTGGAAACCCAAACAAAACATGCAATAAGAGGCTCTAATGCCTGTGTCTCAATCTCGCACCCCATGTCACCTCTACTTGCGGCACAATGACGTGAAGAAATATCTTTTTTTAATTATTCAAAAAATGATTTAATATGAAGGCAATAGGCAGAGTGTTACAGGTATAGCCCTGAATAATGTAGCCTCATGGGCAGTGCAGTCCGTACTGCTACGTTATGTGTCTGTGAGCGCGAGGGGAGGAGAAAAAGGAGAATCTAAAAGTACGACTTGTCATCAAGCAGAAACGGGAGATGGAAGCATGTAAATATAATAATAACCACTGCAGCCGAAAACAGTGCCTGACGAGCCCAGTTGTAAGTAAGCTATTAAGACTAGAGATGGACCGATCCGATATTACGTATCGGTATCGGTCCGATACTGACCTAAATTACTGGATCGGATATCGGAGAAAAATAAAAAATGTAATCCGATCCATTAAATATCACGAAAGCAGCTCACAAAACTTGCGACACGCTGTAACTCACCTCAGAACGTTAGCACGTCGGAGCAGTATGCATCACGTGATAGAGCGGCTGTGGCATGCAGGACCGGTCGGTGGTCTGGATAGCATTTGGAGCTTCGCTAGCAACCCGGCATTTCATCTCCGACAAAGTTATCCCGAGAGAAGTAAAGCAAGTGTGTAAGTCCATCTCTGAATGTTTGTAAAGCATTCCTGCATTAAGCTTAACAAGCGACTGCCTCTTCTTGCTGCTACTTCAATCATGAAACTGCTTAATGATCAGCTGATCGGCTTTTCTGTCACGAGTCCGTGTCTCTAGTTTGCTTTTGGCCCACTTTGCACCAGAAAGAGGAAACCAGCGGATAAACAACAGCAGCACGTTTAAGCTCTATAAGCTGTTGTTAGAATTTATTTAATATTACTTTCTACTCCAGGATCTTTTTCTACGTAGCTGACGCTGGTAACTGTGCAGGGGCGGATCTAGCAAAGTTTAGCCAGGGGGGCCGATAGGGCATTAACAGGGAAAAGGGGGCACAAAGACATACTTTTCTTTCTTATTCTCATTTAAAATGTCTAGCTTTTAATAAATAATTATCTGACACCCAAAGTTTTAATTTGATGCAAAATGAATAGAAGTCCATTACTGTATATAGTGACTATTAAGTCTAATATATATATACTGTATATACCCTAGTAAGCTATAGTACTTTTTCCTTTGGGAAGGTACCATCTGTGCAGTCTGCAATTTTGTTGAAGAAAGATGTTGAATCTATTTAATATTTCTTGAAAAATAATTGATTTCTGTGCATTTTTTTTCACACTGCATCAAATTAAGGTTGATTACGTCGATTAAGCATCATGAGGTGGAGCGTGAGGGGTGGTTCCCTATTTTTTATTTATTTATTTTTGTTGTTGCTGGGAGTTGGAACCCTATTAGTTAGGTTGCTTAATATTTATGCTAAGTACTCTTTAAAATACCAGAATAGGGAGGATGGTGCAGGTTTAAATTTATTAGATTGATCAGTATTGCTGAACTATGAAATATTTTTTTTTGCATACAGGTATAACAGAATAGCTTTAGTGTAGTTGTTGTTTTAAACTTGAGTATGAACTTATACAAAATGCAGCAAGATATTTAAAAAACAGCTTTGTTGATTAAAAAACACTATATCGGATTCATATCGGTATCGGCAGATATCCAAATTTATGATATCGGTATCGGTATCGGACATAAAAAAGTGGTATCGTGCCATCTCTAATTAAGACTCGACTGTACATTGTGTTTGTGTTTTCCTCTGAAACAATAAGTTCTTTGGAGCTTCTTTTCTTCTGTCTCTCGCTAGCAAAGTTGACCCAGAGAACAAAGTAAAGCTAGTTTTCAGCTACGAGCCCGACACGGAGCCCGACACGGAACCCGAGGTATTAGCCAGAGGTCCCTTTACTACGGTTCAGAGCCGCGGACCTGTTTTATACATGCATGGAATAGTTTTCTATACGAGATCGCTGCAAAAAGTGCAGCCTTACCTAATGTCCACCCTACTGTTACTCATTTTATATTAAGATTTAAAAATCTAGTTGCTATTGGTATGGTGAGTAACCTTCAGTAATAGTAATAAATCACACAGCAATAGTAAATTCATGTAGTTGTCAAAAGCATGATAATATATTAAGTAATCCAAAGTATTCAGAATACGTTACTCTCATTGAGTAACTTAACGGAATACGTTACAAAATACATTTTAGGGCATTTATTCTGTAATCTGTAGTGGAATACATTTTAAAAATAACCTTCCCTATACTGACCATGTGACGGCATATGGTGTTTATGTGATTTTCCTTTAGGTGGGAGGATTTGTTGTTTGGTTGTTTTTTTCTTTATTCTGAAAGGGCAGCAGTGTTTCTTGATATCTTATCAGTCAGTCAGCATGTGTCATGCTTTCATATATTGGAATTCACAGTATTTCCAAATAGATAAGCAATGCAGTCTGAGCTTTTGGTTTATCTCACATAGGTAACCCTGTCTGAGACACACACGCATACACATACACACACACACATACACATATGCAGGATAGAGCATGGAAATCAAATTACTGTTAAGTGTTTCCTGAAAAATACTTTGTGAATTTATATGCCTGTGGTAGCACTTCACGTTCCCCACATTACATGTATGTTTATGAATATGTGGGCGTGTTTCTATATATTTAATTTATATGTAAATAAGGAATGGCATCTGCAGTGGGCACACACATTAATTGCAGAGATGTCTGCTAGCATGCGATGTCTCAGTGGGTTTGACGTCACGGAAAAAGATTTGTGTGTGTGTGTGTGTGTGTGTCTGCGCGCTACACAGAGATAGAGGACAGAGCAAATAGGTTTGTGTTCACCAAGTCCAATTAATGTTATCAGTTATGCAGCACAGTCTTAACAAAAGGAACTGCTCTGGAATATTTAACCCTCTCAGGCTCAAATTGAGTTTTTGTTGCTAATGCACAAAAGAATACCTGCAGTGGTACTTCTGAGTAAAAAATACTCATAAAATATGTATGTGGGGTAATCAGGTTGTTAGCTTTTAACTGTTGCAAATCTGCAACGCCTGCCTTGAGAGGGTTAACAAGCTGGTTGACTAATGCCTATGTGTACCGAGACTTGTGCTTTATTGCAAAACCGGACAATGGCTGTTTTTAGTTGATATTTTTGGCTGATATTGGCCTACAACAGATATAGTTCTCAACAGCTGTACTGTTAAGAAAGAAAAAGCAAAAGCAATGACAAAATAAACAAATAAACAAATACTTTTTTATTGTTACCTTGTACAGGACATTACATAGAAAGATAGGGGGAACATGTCTGAACAGAGGCTGTCTTCGCAGTAAGATGGTAAATACAAGGATATCAGCAGACATTAAAGCTCCCTTGCACTCTGTATTCAAACCTGCCCCATCAGATGGCCTACTTTTGCTAAAGGATTAAAACATAAAGGAATTTGTAAGACTGTCTTATTTTAATACTTTGTGAAAATAAATAACTAATCAGTATAATCAGCTGCCTCTTCAGTGTTATGGAACCGAACCACTTCTCCACTTGCCACAGGATGTGGTTAGCTCATTTTTCTACTCATCTCTAGATCAGAAAAATTGCTATAAACTGTAGTCCAAGACTATGGAATTGGAGTTTGTAAAGAATGGTGACATTGATCACAGTTAGGGCTGCTCGATTATGGCAAAAATGATAATCACGATTATTTTCACTGAAATTGAGATCTCGATTATTTGACGATATTTATTTAACAATAACAATGTATTGAATAATGACTTTAAAGATTGTCAAAAAATAATATAAAATAGTGTGCAAATACTGATAACAGTGCAAATGCTTGCAATATAAAAAATAAATAAAAAATGTAAACATCTATGTTTAGTGAACTTTGCAGTGTTGCTCTGTGGTGCAGCTAAGACACCGTAGCAAAGTTTACACACTATGTCTACTTGATCCACGTCTGACTCCGCGAACCCATAATGTTTCCAAACCACTGAAGTTTTTTTTTTACCTCTGTTTTCAACCAACGGCAGTCACTCTCCTCTCCAAATAACTTCTGCTTAGCTTTCCGAGCTTCCCTCGGGTCCTCTTAATTGTTGTGACACATGTTCGAAATGCAGAGAGGTGCGCGAGAGTAAAGCATGAGGGAGGGGCTAATAATCGGCTCAGTCATTTTTAATGATCGTTGAAAGCCCAGATCGTAATCGAGATTAAAATTCGATTAATTGAGCAGCCCTAATCACAGTAATAGAAATGTGGACGGTGTGCCAGGAGACACAGCGGGGGGGAAAAGGCCAGAGTTAGCTGTTTAGCAGTGTCCTATCAGATTAGGACCAAAAGGTTTTACGGATCAGCCCGTGTTTCCATCATTTCCAAACAATACTGTGAGGTGTAAAGAGACCTACTTTATAAATCACATTTATTGATATTCGTACACATGCATGTGATCTGTATGAGATTCTACTGTATGTATGAATCACATATACAGTAAGCCACTATTTGGAAACTCAAACATGCAGGTCTCCATAGACAGTGCTGTCTGAGCATTTTTGATCATGCAAATATCCATGTAAGTGTCATAAGTAGTTGCATGTATATTTATGCAGACATTATGTGTGGGGAGGCTAGTTGGTGGGTCTGTGCGCATTTATCTTTTCCCCGCTGCCACTTAAGAGGCAACACAGAGACAAAGCTCTAACTCGAGTGCTTTGATAAGGTTTAAACAGAAATTATGACTAATATCAGGAGTGCACTTCCTTCTGACCCTTCACCATTGAGTTTGGCATGGGATGAAAATATGAAGCTGGGAGTAGAGGTCTGCGCGGGAATGTTTTTTTAGTCCCGCTCCCGCCCGCTCCCGCAAGGTTTTGTACCGCACCCGACCGCTCCCGCTGTATATTCAGTCTTTGTTCACCCGCTGCCCGCTTAGAATAATTTTCTACCCGACCCGACCGTTCCCGCTAAATTTAGATCTGGTTTCCAAAATCTCACATTTAAATGGGGTACCACCAAAAAATAGAGATAACAGATAAAACTGCAGGTTGTGCAATGATTGTATTTATTTTTCTTAAACAAGATGCATTTATCTGTCAACATGCAACATTTATCTTTTAACATGGAAAACGTGTTGCAAAAATAAAATAAATAAAAACGAATACAGCATTGTGGCCTACTTGTTATTTTTATGTAAAATACAAACGTAACATTTTTCTGTCAACACAGTAGGGAAAGTGTCGCGAAAAAAAAAAAAAGTCACTTAAAATTGTAAACAAAAGAACAAAATAGTTGGCCACTGCGAAATTAAATGGTTGTTTAAACTATCAGTTTAACGAAAAAATGTCCCAATGTCGAATTCAAGGTCTCTCCTACAAAAGAAAATATGCATATATAAATACAACAATAAACGACATCTCAAAATTATAAACTATTAATCAAATGAACGAAACTTACTTAAAAAATCCAAATTATTTTAAATTTCCATGCAGGAAAAGAATGTCACTGACTGATGAGGGTTTCAGTACTGAACGTCTCTCCTCCAAAATCCGACCACAAAGGCTGAATGCTCTCTCGGAAGGTGCACTCGTTGCCGGGATGCAGAGGACAAATCTTGCAAGGTTGCTCAGGGCAGGGAACTGGGAACTGTTGGAATTCCACCACTGCAAAATGTTTTGTTGACTTGATAATTCAAGTTTCATGGTCCTGTACTCCTGAATCTGAACATCTAGTGATTTTGATCCACATGATTCTTCCTCTTCCTCCCAATCTGAAAATTTATGAAGAACAGTAGGCCTTTTGGCAGGTGTTGGTTCAACATCCTCATCATGTGCATGATCAAACTTTAAATCTTCGATCATCTCCTTGACTCCCTGTATCACATTCTGTCGCCCTCTTTCATCTAACATTCTCAGACCTCGCAGATTTGGTGTCAGAAAGGTTGCTATTTTATAAAGCATGTGAACAGAATGGGATGAAGTGCTGTCTGCTGACAGTAATTCTTTCAGCCGTGTTACACAGACGGTTGCAATTTCAGAGAGCAGAGGGTCTTTTGTGGCTGATGTACAGTGCTCAATTAATCGCACAGACCACGGAAGAACAAGTGAGGCACTGGGAGCTGTGTTATCAGTTTCCAAGTCGTCAGTTGCCTCTTTGAAGGGTTTTAGGAATGATACTAGTAACTTAAGAGTACTGATGCTAATGCGTCCGATCTTGTCATAATTATTGCTCTCAGTCAGCACAGATGCAATGTCTTCGTACTGTTCCAAGACAGAATTTAACATGTCAAAGTTAGAGTTCCATCGTGTCTCTATGGATTGTTTCAGTGACTTTTTAAGCTTGCCCTGCTGTCCTGAGTGTTTGAAATATGTAACCAACTTTTTAACATCAGTCAGAAGGCTAGCGATCTCTGGAGACTTTTCGATTATGGCAGTACCAAACGCACTGGAGAGAGTCACGTTTAGTATGTGCGCTGTGCAGTTTAGCCTCGTGTATTCTCGTAAGGCACTGATCATGTTGGCTCCACGATCTGTGACAAAAATAATCTTTTTGCCCATGTCTGTCGCATCAATGCCAAACACTCTGAGATTCTGCAGCAGGTGCCTTCGAATGTTTTCACCTGTCTTTGAGGTGCTTGGGTCAAAAGGGGCAGCAAAAAGCACTCTTGAATGTAGCTCAGATTGCTCATTAACGTAATGGATGGTTGCAGACAAAAAGGACGTTTTTCGATATGTTTCTGTCCATATGTCTGCTGTAACAGCGCATCCAAACTTTGATATTGTTGCAGTGATTTCCTCCACAACATGTTTACGTAGACTCTGAGCCCTCATTTCAACATTTCTTGACACCGTTGTGGGGTGTGGTAGTATCTCACAGACATCGAATTTTCCTATTCTTGCTGCTGTGTCGACCAAATGTTGGGCCAGCTGTGTGAAGCCTTTTCCAGAGATGGTATCATACGGTCGAATGTCTTGGCAAACAAACTGAACACATTTGTCTCTGGTTTCTTTTTTAAACTTCTCTGGCACCAGCAAAGATTTAGTAAATGCCAGTTTTGTTTGCCCCTTTGTGATGGGACATGAGTGCCGCCTTAAACCTGAGGTTCCAGTCTTGTGACTGCAACTTTGAGGCATTTATCGCATTGTACAAAGGGTAATTTTTTTCCATTTGCGTCTATGACGCATGAAAAAGACTCCCATACATCAGACTTGCCTGATGTGGGTTTCCTTAAAGTAAACTGACCGTTGTCTAATCCCAGCTGAACGTCCTTCAAGGAAATTGCATCTTCAGTTTGCTCTGCCATGTTGGTAAAGCGCGCTCTGATGCAGGTGATGCGCGCACAGAGTCACAGACTGTGCAAGTAAAATGCACGTGCAAAAAGCACTGATCCATGCGCTCAGTGCGTGTAACAGGCGTGAGCACTGGCTGTACCAGTGCTCAATTAGAATGAGGAAATCACAGATATGCTGTTCCGAAAAAATGTCGGGCACGCTATATTTTCAGACCGCCCGCTCCCGTTCAAATTACACCAGAGTTACCGACCGCTACCGCATTTTATTTGGAAATTTATTCCCGCGCCGCAAGAAATCTGGTCGGGTCCCGCGGCTCACGCGGGACAGCCGCGGGAATGCAGACCTCTAGCTGGGAGTAACAGCTATATAATACAACAATTAAAAACGTTTTTTCCTTACTTATTCAAAATATTGTCTGAGCTTATTTGTTTGCTTGTGTTAATTAAATTAATTAATTAACTGGATGGGTGAAAAAACTTCTTGGAATTCTTGGGATCTGGAAATATCTTCATAACAATGTTGTGTTTCTTAAATTACTCCTCAGTTTTCTATATACATATCAAAAAGAAACATCTTATTATCCAAGAGCTTTAAGCCCACAGCTGTTCACCAGGGAGTTTCACATGGTTGCTTCTCTGTCCATTAACTTTTAACGAGTTCAGATCACACACTCTGCATATCTTCAATTATATTAAAGAGCTAATTGCATTTTCCCTCTAACTTTGTTTAAGGAGAACCTTGAAATTCTGCCCAAAAAAGGTTTTAGTATTAGCAATCCCACTGCAAGGCAGAGTTGATTATTGGTTTTATTTTAATCCACCCAGCCACAGGGGATCACAAGGCAAGTGTCATCATAATACAGTAAATTTTCAGGTCCCGGAATAGCAATGACCTCCTCCAGTTTTATTGGCCATTTGGGTGCTGGTGGAAATTGCTAGTGCTGGTTGAAGAGAAAGGAAGAGGAGAGCCCATATGGAAAAGAAATAGTAAAAACATATATGATTTACTCATGAAAGTGGCCACTTTCTCATTACTTTCATATATTTTTTTAGTAAGTATACAAAACATACAAGTTTCATTATATAATTTTTCAAGGGATCTTATATGTGTTTTCACTCTTGTATGCTTTTCATACAAGTTTCATAGAAGACAGATAAAAACTTTATAAGATTTATATATATCTTTTCCATATGGGGGGCAGACGTGTTAGGAGGCAGTATGAGACAAAGAAAAGCAAAAGTGTGGACATTTTAAGGAGTTTGGCTCGCCTCTTCAGTTGCAGTTGAAAGAAGCTCTAAATACTTCTTAACAAGACATTTTGGACAATTTCATGATCCCAATTTTGTGGGAACAGTTTGGGGATACCCCTTCCCTGTTCCAACACGACTGCCTACCAGTGCACAAAGGAAGCTCCATAAATGCATAGATGAGCAAGTTTGGTGAACTTAACTGACCTGCATAGAGTCTTGACCTCAACTGGTCAGAGTACCTTTGGAATGAATTAGAGTGGGTTGCCAATTAGAGTGCAAGTCAAGCCATCTCGTCCAACATCAGTGTCTGACCTCACAAATGTGCTTCTGCAAGAATGATCAAAATTTCCAATAAACACAATCCTGAACCATTTGAAAAGCCGTCCCAGAAGAACTGAAGCTTTTAGAGCTGCAAAGGTTGAGCTGACATCATATTAAACCCTATGGATTAATAATAAAATGTCACTCAAGTTAATATGCGTCTGTGTGAGCGAATATTTTCTGCTTGTCTCAGATCCATAATATATAACTTTGAAATGTCTGTCAAAATGATGCAAATAATGAATCTCAAAAATATCATCAGTCTCTGATTCTTCCAGTATATAACACTCACTTGAATAAATACCCAACATTAGATGGAATGCAGAAAAACAAGGGCACGTGCATTTGTGGATGTGACGCAGTTACTGTGTGACTTAAATACTCGGTAAAGATGGGTCAACTCTGCAGGAAAAGACCATATGTAAACCAGCAATATTACTGCTGCATTTTCTAGCCACCACTGTGCCATCCTACACAAATGTCACACATTTTAAGTATGATAGGTAGTAAATAATGTTTTTAGTGCAAGAATGATAGTAGACACATATTTTACATATATTAGAATATGAACAAAAATCCCCATTAAAGTTTTTTTTTAAGAAAGCCTGGTTGAGGAAATATGTTTTATAGTTTCTGTGCTTCTGTATCTGACCCTCATAGATACAGAAACTCTCCCTCCACCAACACTTTGATCTCACTGTGCAGCATTGTGCTCTGACTCTTAGTCTAACTCTCCCTAACAGTTCTCACTAAGGTAGAGGCAACTCGTCTTAGTCAGAGGTGCCTGCCATCACCTACTCCTGGCCTCCTTATTGCTGTCTCGGAAAAGATGGGCTCCTTTCTGATGAAGTTCATCCATTTTTCATGTTGCTCGCTTCCTGCCTATGTCGCATGCATGCTTCCCGACACATTGGCTAACCATTATAAAAATTAGATGTCTGGGGTCTTGTGCTTCCAGAAACATTACCAGACTTGGGCAAACATACAGTGATTCGATTTAAGTTGAACATATATCAGAGGAAAAATGGAGTGAAGATAATCAGTTAGCACAGTGGTTCCCAAACTGTTTTTGCTAGGCCCCCCTTTTGTTTTACAAGAAAAATGTTTCCCCCCCCGTATCGCGCATGCACAACCACATCCTCCAACCACACCCACCCATATTTTGCTCAATTGCGGTTTCTTTCACACCTCAAAAATGTAGTAAACAATTAAGCAAATACAAGTAACCTGCAATAAATTACAGGTAGTAAGAAAGTAAACTACTAACTCTATTACGTTACGTCCGCACCTACACGGGTATTTTTGAAAACGCAGCTGTTTCGTCCACACGTAAACGGCGTTTCAAATCACCAAAAACGGAGATTTTTTAAAACTCTTTTTTTTCCATTTACGTGTGGACGAGGAATAGAGTTTGTCAAGCAACATTAAAGGTATGTTCCTTTTTTCACGTCACGCTGTGCGCCACGTTGTTGTTTACATGAGATGAATTGCAGAATGGCAGATAGAGACAAAATACTGTTAATCTTACTGTCTTCAGGTTTTACACGCTTACATATAGACATGCAGTTACTGTCCCTCCATTTAGAAAGGCAGAGGCGTCACGGTGTGATTATTTTTACTGTATGTGTAATAATGTTCAACATTGCTATCAGTGCATTTTTCAAAAAATGTCTCTCTGTGCAAAATGGGTTTAAAAACATAAACAACTGTAGGATACTGTTTGCCCGTGATTTGAACAGCCCAGCGCTGCTCCCCACACAGGGAAAACCAGTTCTGCAGGGGAGACCTACTTTCACACTTGTGCAGGTGAAGCCAAAGGGAAGATATGCTTCACCATATTTTCTAGTCTTTGGCTTAGAATGAAGTGGGTTTGGAAACATATTCAGCGATGCTTCATCTCCTGCTTTGCATTTCTATGGGCACCCTGTGCTAGCAGTGTCCAAGCGTTTTGTTTTTTCTTCCCCCCCTTTTCATACCGCGCCCCCCCCTGGGGGTGGGCCCCACACTTTGGGAAGGTCTGAGTTAGCATATTGTTGAATATAGAGCATGTTATAGATTTTCTTTAACATGAATTAAAGCCTAAGTAAATTCAACATGTGTTTGGCTTGTTTAAGTAACCTTTTGACTCAGATAGAAAAACAATACATTAGTGAATTTTTAAAGCTTGACAGATGATTCACTTCCTGGTCTATTTTCTTGTAACTAATATATTGTGAACCTTCCTTTGTCTTAACTTGCCGAGTCATGAACTCTTGTAGCTAAATAATTTGAAACAGCAGCGCTTTGGTGAGAATTATATGCAAATACAAAAACTGTTATGGTGTTTGGAGACAGACAAAGAGATGAAGAATTCACTTAATTAACATAAACATTAAAATTAGCTATGGTAAGTGTTTCACTTTAGAAGAATACTAACATGGTGATTTGCACTGTACTCAGACATCTATGCTTTGGTTGCGCGCACTGGACACTGGGCCTCAAGTGTTTCTTAATCTGTGTGTAATTCATGTGTACAAACACGTCATGCACAAATCTGTTATTTATCAATATTTATTAAAAATGCATTTAAAGAAATAAAAGTACTAAATCGAAAGGTGCAGGTTTTAACCGCTATCCATCCTCCCCTTATCTGAGGCCAGGTTGTGGGGGAAGCCTGATAATCTGAGAAGTCCAGACCTCCCTCTCTCCAGCTACCTCCTCATCTTATCCAGGGGAACACCGAGGCATTCCAAGGTCAGCTGAGAGATATAATCTCTCCAGCGTGTCCTGGGTCTGCCCTGCAGCCTCCTCTCAGTAAGACATGCCAGGATCACCTCACCCAGGAAGCAAAACCTCAACTTGCTCCTTTTGATGTGGAATAGTAGCGGCTCTACTCTGAGTTACTCTCAAACTCTTTGCCCTATTTCTAAGGGAGAGGCCAGCCACTCTTTGGAGAAAGCTTATTTCCACCACTATTTTTAAATAGTTCTCACTCCTAGAAACACTTTGGAATGCTGCACCTCTTCCTTGTTGGACCTCAGACAATTGTATTTATTTTTCTACACTCAGACTTTCTCCTTTTCGCTTGCCTTTGCAGTGCAGGTTTCTTTATTACAGTATTGTCACCAATTTCTCTACTTTAGCTGGAGATAAATGCATTTCCTATAGAAATAATGGGGGTGTGGAATGTAGATCTTATGGCTTAGGCTCGTACACACATTTCATGAATCCAATGGGAATCCTGTGCAAAAACTCAGTTTTTGAGCAGGTTAAGAACATTAGTCAATGTGGCCCATTGGACCAGAAGTCTTGTAGTTTGTTAAGATTCTACTTTGTAACTAAAGTCAGGCTGCAGTGTACTTTTTCATAAAGAAAAGGATAGCAAGCCATATTTTTTTCAGTCATTTTCTAATTGTGATGTGACGAAGAGCAATATGTTAACAGAACCCTGTAGAGACTAAAATGCATTAATACATGGAAATGCTCTAGACCAGCAAACTGCCAGAATCTCTGCTTTAATAGGTTTGCTGATGATCGATTAATTAAGTGCACTTGATTAGCAGCTATTTTCTCTCTTAATTTCCATAGAAGCTGGAACGATGCACATATTTTTTTACAGGATTGCATAGATTCATGTGAACATATTCCCTTTCATGTGGCTGTATATTCATGTCATCAGAGTATGTTTTTGAAGTTGTTGGACCCTTAGTTGATATATTTGTAGAAATGACATGGGAGGTGAGGAGGAAACATGGGATGGGGCATTTTATATATCATGCACATGTTTTTAACTATTTCTAGCCTCTTGCAGATGCAGTACCTTGTTGTCATTCATAGTATGATGACTAAATCATCATAGGTGGCAACCCTAACTCTATGTTTTCAAGAACGGCAACATTTTATTCTTTGTTGCCTGTTAGATAAACATCAGAATTACATATTATGATTACTTAGTGTTAGAGTCAAAGGTTTAAGGTCAATATTCGCTTGATGTGGTAAACTTTGTTAAACTAGTACTGAATTTAATTTATAATGAACACTGACCAAAAATTAAAGCAACATAATAACATAAACAATGTGAACTTCAGTTCAATTCAGTTTTACTTGTATAGCATTAATCACAATAGTCACCCCAAGGTGCTCTATTTTGTAAGGTAAAGACCCTCCAATAATACATAATGTTAAAAATGTGATGACATAAGTGAAAAGGGCAAATGTTAAACATCTGTCATAGGTGACAGCTGAGAGGACTAACCTCTTAAAGTCCATCAGTGATCATCATTGAAGTCTATTCATTTATGAAATGTTCATCTTCTACTGTTGTTTATTGGGTGGACAACATTGGGTGTGTGTGTGTTCGATGGACACTGACCCCAGAATTGCAAAGGATGCCGTCCATCAGTTCATAAGAAAGCCATATGTTGTGTGCCTCTGTGTGCTGGTGTGATTGTGGTCTTCCTGTGTATACAGAGGCTTTCCAGGAACCCAGAGGTGCTCAGGGTTAATGGATGGACCCCCATGCTTCCATGCTTCCTGCTGACAGCAAGTTAATAACCATAGAATCACAGTCACAAACACACAGTTATACATAGGCAGGTAAGTGGGTAGGCTGAAGGATAGTGGGACACTGTGGCTGCTGATGGGAGAGAGAAATCAAGTAAAAGGAAGGGAGAGTGGTGAGTGACAGTGGTAGCAACACTATTGTTGTTACTCTTTTTGTCTCCATTACCATATATGTCAATATAGGTAGGCAATGAAACTTGGCTGAATTACTTATGAACATGAAATGCTCAAATGAATTGCATTTATTCCATTATATGCTACATTTACTGCAAGTTTTGTAAATAGCGTGATTTTGGTGCATAACATGATGCAGGTTCAGGATTTTTTTACACTAAATAATGACTGATACTGCAGATGACTAATACTTGACCACTGGTGCATTAAGTAGATATTTTGTTTTTGAATTTATTATCAGGATATTGCATTTTTATACCATGGGGAATATGCAATAATATATGATAAATTATATAATATCAAAACCAATGATAGATAACTAGGGGGACAAAGCCACCTGGATCTCACCCATTGGTTACTGACCATTGCTAAACTGTATGGATACAAACTCATACAGAACTATAGACTGATAAAAACAAAAAAACACTCCCAAAACTGAAGCAGAACTTGAGTACAAGACCTCTGAAGTGTATCAGAAGCTACATAGTTGAGCAGATGTCTGACAGAAAGATCGGTGCTAATGGTTTTAATTATCAGACATCACCCCATTGACACAGATACTCAAACACCCATTCTCGTAAGACAGAGACATTTCAATGGTGTGCTGTAATCTGTTTCTCCGTGTCTTTCTTCCTCTCTTTCACTTAAATGTCATTTGCACTATGTCAGCATTAAAATCAGGTCTTAGGGAATGTGACATTAGTGATGATAAATGAGTTACATGTATCATTAATCACTCAGCTGAAAGGTGTGAAGAGAGACTGAGAAAGAGGCAGCGAGAAAGATGAACGAGAGCGACAGTTCTTTCTTGTGTTCCTTTGTCCTAGGTTTGATTTTCAAGCCAGGGTGGGGATGATTTACGCTTGGACATACTGAAAAACCTACAATCAAAATGACAAAGTCAAATTAGTGTGAAGCTTCCAGCACCCAGGGAATAATTGCATTCAATCATGAATTCCATTGTGTTGTCTGTTGAAAATCACTGGCAGTAATTATGCTCTCAGCATCAGCACACTGAGCCAATTAGTCATTTCAGCATCAACGGCCTACATGTGCGTCTACATCTGCCTTTGGCTTATACTACATTGCGTCTTGCTGCTGAGTGTCTTTGATGGAGTGGTTAGCATTTTTATCTCTGATTGCTCAGACACTCAGCAAAACAGTATTAACTACAGAGCTTTATGTCATGACTACATTTCCAGTTTGTCTACTTATATCTTTTTTTTTTTGTCTGCTTATATCGAGAATTTATATTGTGATTAAAATACTCTCAAAAATCATGTGTTTCGATGGACATCATGATTGTGCTCTTTAGTGATGGTCATCTTGTCATTTTACGTCACATTTACTGTCTAAGGACAGCGCTACCTAGCAGTCTCTGCTTATGAGAGTGATTGATAGGGCTTAAAAAAATGCCCTTTTATGTTGGTGGAATCAAAAATGATATGGAGACATGACATTTGGTTGTTTAAGAAGAGAGGGACGTTTTAGGAGAGAGAGAGAGAAAGACAGCAGAAAAAGAGAGAGAGCGAGTTTTGAGATGTGAGAGATTTGTGACGTTTAGCATGTTTGAAGTGTGTAGTTAATGTGTTGTCTTGTGTAGTTAGTGTGTAGTGTTGTGGACAGTGTTGTGTGTCAGAACAATGAGGTGACTGCTGTCTCCAGGTAGAAACAGGAGTGATACACCTGCCGCTGTCAGACCTGCAGGGATCAGGCTGTGATGTTCTCCTTTATAGTGGACAGAAATATTTGGAGTGGCACGAATAATTTGTGTGGCATCTTATTGAATGCAGAACAGCTGATTGTTCTGTAAATAGTTTGCAATGGTTATTTTAAAAAAGGGGTAAAAGGTAAATGGCTGCAAATAACTTTGTTGTTTGCAAAACTTGTGCATATGATTTTAAAATTGACAATTTATATTTGCATTTAAAGTTATGAAATATGATTCATTAAACATGTTTGTGGTTGTTACAGTACAAAATAAAACTTTTTTTACTCAGATTTTATTTTTTTTGTCTGATTTTAGATCAATTGTGTCAATACAGTATGTCAAAATGAAAACATAACTTTAAATCCAGACACGTGAGGTTGTGCTGAAAAGGATGATACCAGACAAGGCAAATAAACAGTTTTTAAAGGTGAAATGTGGAGGGAAAATCAAAAGTAGTTAAAAATGGCCAATTATAACCTGGACCCCAGAGGGTTAAACATTATTTAAAGTAACGCAATAGTTAATAGGAGTTGAAAATAGGAGATGAAAATAAAAAGAAGTGATAACAGAAGTCTTTCAGCCGTATTTGAATTCTAAATATGATGACTCAGCTGTGCTGCTCATAATGTAGGAGGGGGTTGACGGTGACCACAGACATACATCGGCACAGACCTAAACCTATCTGACACCTAATTAGCTCATTCTTCCACAGGGACTGTGTGTGTATAAAATGAAAAACACAATAAACACCACATACAGTATGTCACCCAGGTGTGCTTTAGAACAGTAACCTGTTAAACCTTTATTGATTTACCTTTTCAAAACTTGCGTTCAGATTTTATGGCATGAGTGCAGGAGGATTACATAAACATCATGTTATATCAGAGTAATAATGTGACTATTGATCCCTGAAGGAAAATGCTATTTCCACTCAGTCTCCTATAGTGAGAACATGAGATTGGCTCAAAGGTCATACTGTTGTCAGTGGAAGAAATTCAGTGATAAATTCAGTTTGTCATAGATACATACATACAAAATCATTTATACATCTGTGAAATTCTGTTAAAGTACCATTCAACATATGTAAAACTGAAATTGTTCAGTGAAAAATGTAATAAATACGTGAAAACTGCTACTCTCTATAAAAGAAATGCTCCTTTCCCCGAGAAGCAGGAGTCTATTACAACTTCGCCAGTTTGTCGCTGACTTGCCTTATATACACCTTCCCTTCAATTCAATTTTTCAATTTAATTTAATTTATATAGTGCCAAATCACCAAGGAAGAAGACCTTACATTAAGTTCCAACTCCAACCAGTTAAGAGTTTCAGCAGGGTTCTTGTGGACTCCTCCAGGCTGAGCTGTGGATTATTTTTTCAGGCTTCTTCTAGCTGGCCAATGGGCCAGTAAATGAAATTAAGAAAAGCATGTAGACGAAGGAAACGCGTCATTGTCCTCTCAGTAGGGAAGCAGCAAACGGCTAAATGAGGAACTGAGATAAGCAGTGTTATATTTATCACTTATATTAGATATTCATAAATGCTTGCAGGCATATAGTATGATCAAGAACGATACCATTAACAAAAAAGTAACCATTTCAAAACTTGCTTCAAAATGCTGATGGCTCAACTAGTGCCCTTTTACACCTAATTGGAAAATTTACTGAACACTGCATTATTATTTAAGTTGCTTTAGTCTACCCACAATGCATACCTGCAAGCCACTTTAGATGACAGAATGACACTGCTCACATCCACAGGGTACAAGGGCTCACTTTGATTCTGACAGATGTCCCAACAAAACCTAAAACCTGCAAAGTGACTGAGTTCTTTAAGTGACCTTTCAGCATAGCAGAGTCAAGACGGGGTAAGCTGCTCTCCACCTCAGGTGCCACAGTATGAGGGACAGAAACCATTGGTATGTGGACCTAAAGGGTGAGTTTTCCATGGGCAGTAGTCCCAACACGGTAAATGCTTGGCACACAGCATATAATACATTACACTGTAACTCTTTACACCCAACGCTGTTCACAGGGCATCAGTCTCCATCTTTCCCAGCTGTCACTTCTCCCAGCAGATCACTTCACCAGGTAATTTTACCACTGTAGTTGCAACTGAATGTAATTACCCCTTAATTGTAGATTAGAGCACATGCTCCCTCTCCCTCCATCCACCACTAACCTTGAAGATCAGAAATATGCTGAGAGTGCCTCCTGGCACTCCAGGTCTCATTAGCTAATTGAAATGGCCCTGCCTAGGAGGGGAGCAATATGTTGGCTTAACAAGAAAGCCATTTAGGAGTGATCTGAAGACAGTGACCATCACTCAGAGGAACTAAGGTGAATGTATAAGACTTTTGTCTCTGGAAAAATATTGCAGATGCAGCTGATGGTATTCATCTTCCATTCATATACCACTACCGACACATTCAAAGTTTTAGCAATTTGAAAGTGATGGTGGACTGCTGTTTCTCTTTACTTAGAATTCAAAAAAAGAAGGCAAGAAATTCCACAAATGAACCCTTACAAGACACACCTGTGAAGTGAAAACCATTTTAGGTGAGAGAAGGCAAAAGGTTTGCAGCACTGTCAAAAAAGCAAAAAGGGTGGCTACTTTCAGGAACCTAAAACATAAGATGGCAGCATGGTGGCCAGTGTTGGGAAGGTTACTTTTAAAATGTATTCCATTACAGAATACAGAATACATGCCCCAAAATGTATTCTGTAACGTATTCCGTTACGTTACTCAATGACAGTAACGTATTCTGAATACTTTGGATTACTTAATATATTATCATGCTTTTTACAACAACGTGAATGTACTATTGCTGTGTGATTTATTACTGTTACTGAAGGTCCGCGGCTCCGAACCCGTAGTAAAGGGACCTCTGACTAATACGGCGGGTTCCGTGTCGGGCTCGTAGCCGAAAAATAGCTTTACTTTGTTGTGTGGGTCAACTTTGCTTGCGAGAGACAAAGAGAGGCGTTGAAAGGCTGCTCCAACGGAACTTATTGTTTTCAGAGGAAAACACGAACACGGTGTACAGTCGAGTCTTAATAGCTTACTTACAACTGGGCTCGTCAGGCACTCTTCTTGGCTGCAGTGGTTATTATTATATTTAGGAGAGTGACGAAGAATTAGAGGCACAAGAAGACAAGGTTAAGCATGAGGAATAATCACAAGGAACAAGGAACATGGAGGCCTAGTTACCACCAGAAGGTAGCTGACTAACTGGCGAAAAGTGAAGGTCTGTACTGGTCTTAGTGGCTAAGTTGATTAGCCGCCTATGGATTATTGGTGAGGAACCCACAAGGGTGGACACAGGACAACACAGTTTCCAGATGGAAAACCACCAGACACTCGCTCGGACCATCACAGTCACTGCTACCTGTTACGCTTATCACTAATTCTAATGTTTTAACCAGGTCATATTGTGGAAACCATTACCACCCACTGACATAAGAGAAAGTACTCTACTGGTCGTTGCATTAAAAGCATGATGTTCAATTTGAAGTTACTCTTCAAGACCAGTTAAGTGAAATGAAATAATTTCTCACAACACACTAGTGTTCCGTCTTATGTATTCAACTGTCTCTGATTTGCATAAAAATGTAATGGTGACTATTCGGACTTATCTGTTAAACTTCTTACTGTTGCTTTTTTAAATGTGCTTCTTATTACTGAATAATAATAATAATAATAATAATAATAATAATAATAAGATAATATTTTGTACAACCACAATAGATTGGAAACAAAACCATCAAGCTGAACTAAAGGTCAGTTAAAATATAACATAAAATTCACATTCACAGGCATTGCAGTATCCATTCAGCCATCTTTGCTTAGCCTCTCGATTTTCATGAATTTAAAACAACTAAACGAGTGACCAATAAGGATTTTAGCCAGTTGTATCATGAGTGTTTGTTAGCTAAGCAAAGGTTTGGATTTGGTTCCAAGTGTTGAATTTGGTTCGCTTGAACCATTTTCTGTTCTGTGACTGTAATTTGTGTTTTTGAAGATCAAAACCTTTTTTTTTACTCAGAAGATATCAGTGAATGCTGTTTTGTTAATGCCACTAATAATAAAACTCATTTATTTATAATATGTCCTTTGGTAATGGAGCTTGATGCTCCATGGTAAGGCATTAGTGAGAGACAGATTTTTCAGTGTGAAAACTTCCTGTTGCAAAAGTATCGATTTTTCCCAAACCATGATTCAAAAACAATTTTCTTAAACCTCATAGTAGACATGTGTGACTAAATCTTATTAGCAACTTCAAAGATCCCAACAGAACACAGACTATTGATAATTTCTGCAAACCTGTGGCATGTCCACACAATTATCATTAAAAATGGATGTTTTTTTTCTGAAATCCTGTCAAGCACAGTGTGATGGTGGCAACATGCTACTAACCTGATGATGAGAAACAGGGGGTGGTGGATTTTTCAAAGATGATAAATGAGAGGAAGGAGAAAGACAAGATTGAGGAGGATGGATTAAAGGGGATTCTCTGTGGGTCCTCTGTTCAGTGTAAGATATCATCTTTAGCTCACTTTTAATCAAACCAATTACCAGTGGAATATTAGCATTCTATAGTTTTGCATTGTGCAGAAGAAATATTAATGGAAAAACAGATTAAATAGCAGAGGGATTTAATTAGTGATATTTTCAGCATTATGCACACCAAAACAACTCTAACTCAAGGATACTCAGAATTTTGAACTTTCATTATGCAAAAATCTAAAGTCTACAAGGAAAAAGATTTATAAACAATGCTGCTATTTACCATTTGCTGCATATGTAAGCAAACTTTTAATGGTCTGAATAGAAAAGCATTATATAAGAACCAGTCCATTTATATTGTTTCAATGTGCTAAACACAGACACCTAGACCATCTTTTCCTACATAGAAGCTTTAATTGTGACAAAACAGTTTTGTCTGATTAATTATCTGCATGTCCAACTTGCCTTTCATGGCACTCTAAAATGATTTTATCCAAGTGCCTGCTGGATTGGGAAATCCACGGGGGAAATACAGCACAATTACAGTCTTGCAGTTTAAGAGAAGCTTCCTCTCATCTGGTCATTCACACACACATATTTAACACATTTTATAAATGTCTGTGTAAATGAGTTCAGTTTAAAATGTGTGTCACTATGCCTCACACCTTGTGGATGTCAGTGAGACGCCACTAATTTTCAAAATTTGATGTCCTTAAATGAGACTGGGTTGGAACATGTCAACTTTATGTGAAGAGAAAAAGCAGACAAGACACAAAGACTTGTGGTAGTAGTAAACTTAATTTAAATTAGGTAGGAAAAGGTCGGCACTTGATGAAAAAAATATGTATAAAGTACGACAGTGCTCGTCACCATTTTCACTGGCGTTTTCCAATTCATTCCAGGCCAGCTGTTAATGTGTCTTTATCGATCATCCAACCATTTCCAAAACATCACATCATGATTTCATGTCTTTTATTGAAATTAAATTCAATATTTGAAACTATAGTACACTTTCATGTTAATAGTTTACAGACAACAGATAATGTCTCCAGCCAAATGTGGATGTAAGTTATGCTTAGGAGGACTAAAATGGACTGGGAATGTTGCCTGGAGGGAAATACTGAATGTAACTGTGTTTGTTTTTATAAACACTTCGGTGTGGGCAATGATGACAACAACAACAAAAAAAATACAGACTTGATATTTAAGTTTCTACAAATACATTTTGTTCAAATGAATTGAAACTACGGCTGCCTTGAGGGGAAGTAGATACATCACGAAGGAAGGATTTAATAACTGGTAAACACAGTGGCTTGTCTGCATTCTTTTAGCATTTCTTTACCATGTGGCTTCTTCTAGTCTAGAAGCTTGTGCTTAAAGTGCTGCTTTATAGTATTTTTCTGGAATTTATGACACTGATTCCCCAGACGTTTAGCATAGAATGATATCTATAGCCTCCATTTATTAGATTTTGTAAGTCAAAGTTCTGGAAACTGAAACAGCATCAGCACATTACAGTATGAATAAGTCCTCGGGCAAAAATTGTATATGCAGACCAGAAGACAGATTCAGATTTAATGTGCATTTAAGATACATATTAATGTAAATGTTACAATGTTAAACATCCTGTGGATGTGGTCATAATGCAAGACAAATGGCTTGCAAATAGCTTTGTTTGCGTGGGAGACATCATTTAGCATTTAGCTTTGTGTCTGTTTGTGCATGTATGAATTGAAATCAATGTTTGGTTTATCCCTACACAGCTTTACTCTGAAAGTTACATTTTTAAGCAAATGCAATGGCTATGTTTGCTCGATAAGGGTGTCTGTATGCATTTATGCTAATGTATGCATATGCATAAATGTTTTTCTGAGTTTGCTCATATAATAAGTCATCATACGCTAACCTCATAGCATGTTTAGCTGAGTCCCCGGGGTGGGGGGAGGTTTCCTCTGACTAACATGCTGCCATGGTGGATTGGTCAGGAGGAGACAGAGGATGAATATTTCACTTTGCTTAGCTGTTAATATTGCTAAAGACAAGTCCCTTTCCTGTGTACTATTTAAGATTCAGCACATGTGAGGAGATGCATTGAATATTATCAGCGGCTATTGTCATAATTTGTGAGTTTCATATTTTGAATTCATTCCATAGCCTTCCCCACTACTCCTTAATGTCAAGATGCTATGTGTCTGTGGTATTTGTCACTCTATAAGTGCTTCTTTCTTGCATCTTGTCTTTAGTTTTGCTTTCTATTTGTCATTTTCCCTGATTGCATTCACTTGTGCCTCATTTTCCCAGCTGTGTTCATTTAACGGATTGCTGTGTGTGTATAAATATTTCTTTGTTGCATTATCTGTTATCCTTTACAGCGTGTTTCCCTTTTTTATGGTCTCCTGCATTCTGCTGGATTTTCCACATGCTGTGTCATTATTTCTGTACACATGCTGTGTAGATCACATATTGCACATTATAGTTTGCCTCATCTCATGTGAGTTTTACCTGAAGACTTACATTGAATGGTAAATGGCCTGTATTTATATAGCGCTTTACTAGTCCCTAAGGACCCCAAAGCGCTTTACATATCCAGTCATCCACCCATTCACACACACATTCACACACTGGTGATGGCAAGCTACGTTGTAACCACAGCCACCCTGTACATTAAACTTGTCTTCCTGAGATGAAACAAAACAGCCTTTCCAAACCAAATGTGGCTTCCCTCTGCTGTAGCTCCGATTAAAGGAACAGGACTGTCCAGTCAGGTCTGGAGTCAGCTGCCCCCTGGTGTCACTGTATATTATTGCAGAACTGAACACAGCACCTCCATCTGAGAGGGACAAAGATCTGAGATGTTGCACAGGGACTTAGGATGAAAACGTAAACATATTGGGATGTGAACATCAAATATGAGTGAATTTCATACTCATCGTGCAAGTGTTTGACCTAAACATGATTTATTATACATCAAGAGAGCCAATCCTGGTATATGAGTTATCAGAAGCTCCCACAGGCACAGAACAGCTTCTCTGATATATAAGCATCTTGCTCTATAACTCCACTCTCTTATCTTGATCAGATTTTCTATCTGTACGTGTGTGTGTGTGTGTGTGCGTGTGTGTGCGTGTGTGTGTGTGTGTGTGGTGGTGGTGGTGGGAGGGGGCATACTAAATTTGAATGTAAACGCGAAATAGTGATTCTGGTCCTACTTCATAATGCCAGCTTCACCGATCAATAAATCATTTTCAGATACTGCTGATCGGGACCACAGCTGTTGGTAGCTCTGAGGGTATGACCACATCTGTATGTGTGTACCATAGTATCAGATTTATACAGTATAGTACGGTGGAAAATGTTTTAATGAGAGAACATCTTTGTGGACAGACCGCGCACGCGTGTGTGTGTGTGTGTGTGTGTGTGTGTGTGTGTGTGTGTGTGTGTGTGTGTGTGTGTCTCCCCTTCCATCTGTCTTTCTGTCTCATTGTACGATGTGCATACTATACTGGTGCATACAGTCACGTTAATCTTCTCTTGGGGTTCATCTCTATCTGTTTATCTGACTTTGAACTGTGTCTCTGTGTGTCTGTAGGTTTGTGTATGTCTTTGTTTGTAGCACCCTACCCTCTGTCTAATGGGGGCTGGGGGTGGGGTGATCTGCTGCAGAGCTGAAGGAATGGAGTCAGCTTCACTGTTCTCCTCTCTTCTCCTTTTGTCTTTATTTTCATCCACCAGTCTCTTCTTCTTTGTCCTCTTCTTTTATCATTTTCTTCTGTTCTTCTTCCTTTCTTCTTTTTTCTACTCTTTTGTGTTTTCATTTGTCCATTTACTTTTCAGTTCTTCACTTTTTCCTTTCTTGTTTGTCCTCTTCTGATTTTTCCTCTCATCTCTCACTATCCCCGCCGTGTAATATCCACCCTGATCTGTCCTCTTGTCTTTATTATATATTCACTCTTTTTGTCCTCTTTGCTTTTGTCCTTATGTTTGTTATTTAATCCCTGATTCTCCTCTTCTTGGGGTTGCCCTCTTTTGTTTTTTGCTCTTTTTATCCATGTTGAATTCAGTTTTTTCCAATGCTCTCTTCTTATTCACTTTCCCCTCATCCTCCTATTGAGACCCCTCTTACCTTCTTCTTACTTCTACTTTCTCCCTTCTTCTCCTCTTTTCCATCTCGCTCTGATTTTTCTCTTTACTATGCTCTTTACATATCTCCTCTTTTTTTTCTTTTACCTCTGTTATCACTTTTCTTTTCTCTCCTCTCCTCTATTGTCCTCTCCTCTCCTCTCCTGTCCTCTGGCTGAGCTATTGTCTTTGTAATACATTTCGACAGTGACATTAATGAAAGCACTGTGCATTTAACGACCGATATCTCCGGAAATTCCTCAGCATTCTTTGTCATTGCTCACACTGACAGCCACACATGCATACACATCTGAAATAATACACTCAACTGGCCGCTCACATAAACATAATCAGTGCAGGAAATAGCAGGTCTGTAAACCTGCAAACATGGTGACTAAGTGTGTGTTAAGTTTTTAAATATGATTTTTTTGTGCAAGTGTGTTTGACATCATTAAAAGACAAGTGTCATTTACAGGTGTAATTTAATTCAGCGTGACCAATCCTTGGCTGTGTGTGTGCTATGATAGGACACAAGTGTGACCATCACAACAAAGGAGGGTGGGAACTGCTAAGCTAAAACGATATGGTGAGAAAGAGTATGTGGGCAGAAGAGAGCAACTAGGTATGAATTGTTAGGTGAAGGAAAAGTTTATTAAGAGGATGAAATAGAGGGAGGGATAGGGACAAGTTGAGGAGCAGCTTGGGAAAAAGAAAGTGAGAGGGTACACAAAAAAAACAAAGTAAAGATGGAATAAAGGAGAAAAGACATTAACAGAATATTAGCAGTGTTGTGGTAGAGACGAGCCATGGGATGACCCTGACTTCATTAGCTACACATTAAAATATTAGATATAGAGAAAATAAAATAAAACACAAAGTTACCATCATTTTATAAAATCCGCATGGTCCTGTCATTTGGAATGCTTCAGTGACCTATATTTAAATTTCAAGTAGTGAAATAACAGACTATATCTGTATGCTATAAGTTCTAATTCCACTTTTATTACCCTTAATAAATAAAAGGTTTCTTTCCAAACCCATTAGTTGGTGGCTTCCTAAAAACTAACATCATGTTGTACTTAGGAAGTCTCAAAACTCGTGACTAAGACCAACAACTCATCAGGGATCTGTTTACTGAGATCAAAGAAGCTGAAATAGGTTTGTTCATAGACTTCTGGCCATGCACGTTGACTTCTGTAAACCATTAGAGGAGCCCCCCACTAGCCATTAGAAAGACTGCAGGCTTAAGGAAAGTCTACATTGGCTGCACTTTTCACACCCAGAAGCTCCCTCCATCTTTTCTATACACAGCATGGAGGAAACCATAGCTTCCTTTCTTGTGCGGTAAAGGTGAAATATTTGTAGAAACCACGTCATTAACAAAGATCTGGTGAATGACCAATAAAAACTCACCAAACTGGTGAATAAAAACAATACAAAGGGAACTTGGAGCCATTAAGATTTTTTTAAAATGTATTGTACCCATGTACAGTATACTACAGCATACTCCCCAAAAAATTTGTGCAAGCTGCTATTATTAACTATAGTTTTATTTTCAAGTTAGGTGATCTCTGTGGGAATAAGTGTTTGAAAAAAAAATGGACTGGTGTTTTCAACACTCACAGTGGATGCACTTGAGGTTCAGTATCTTGCACAAAAATACTCTGACACACGCACAGAAGAATCGATGCATTAATCATCCGATTTGTAGGTGGACTGCTCTACCAGCACATCCCTGGATGCCCCAAACGTTGCCAATAATTTTAAAAGAATGTTCAGTTAGTTGAAAGATTTATTGGCTGCATAATAATGGATAGTATAAGAGCAGCTCCTTAAAGCTAATTTGTTCATACTCTGCTTTAGAGTACCAACACGTCTTCAGTGTTTTAATTCTACTTCACCAAGATCTCAGTAAGAAGCCCTGTTTATAGACGATACCATGTTTTCTTGCTCTTTCTTCAGTAATGTTAGTCATCTTTTTCATGCATATGTGCAGCATGATAAACCAACCTTTTAAAAATGCTCAGAGGTTGTCTGTACAGTGCATGCATACGCTCTGCTGTAGCTATTTATGCTGTAGCTACACATTGATATGTTCATGTGTCGTGTACGTGTTTAGTTTTCTTTAGTGTTTTGTATGCTAGCACTAAAAGACTACAACTTAACATGTATGTATTTATGTGCCTTAAGAAGCAGCTATTTTTCTGTGTGTGTGTATGTGTCACACGGTGGCATGTGAAGTTTTGACCCAAGTATGAACTCATCACTGACATTTACAA
The DNA here is from genome assembly GCF_057382095.1 of Aulonocara sp. 'chitande type north' Nkhata Bay. Taxonomy (NCBI): domain Eukaryota; kingdom Metazoa; phylum Chordata; class Actinopteri; order Cichliformes; family Cichlidae; genus Aulonocara; species Aulonocara sp. 'chitande type north' Nkhata Bay. The sequence continues at coordinate 16,049,847 of NC_141360.1, forward strand.
GGCCTTTATGCTGCTGTCTGTGTTTGTTTCTCTGTGTATGTGTGTGTGTACACATTCCCTGGAGGGCACACACATGAAAGCACACATACGCACTTGGATCCATCAGTCTAGATGGGTGGATTGCAGAAATTGAAAAGAAAAACCATGCCTCTTGTTGTCGGGCTCAGCAAGTCTTCAGAAATGTTGGTTGTAGTCTTATAACAATGTTTTTCTCTTTTTTCAGTTTTTTGGCAGTAGTAAATTATTTTCCAAATTATAATCACTATGCAAATGAAAAATTAGAACTAAAATTATCCTTATGTTGATGTCTGATTGTTTCCAGGCAAGAACAATGATAAAGGCTTTTATTTCTCTGTCTCAGGTGTGGAGGCAGAACTTCTCTCTGAAGCAGCACCTGTGATTGTTTGGAGACTCATCGAGACCGTCGAGAAACATGGTGAGAGAAAAAGCAACATCACTGTGTACTAAGTATATTTATTACCAGGTAACTACACACAATGCCATCATTATTTTGATATTTTTTATATATATATATATATATATATATTAGGGGTGCAACGATACACAAAATTCACGGTTCGGTTCGATACTTTGGTGTCACGGTTCGATATTTTTTCGATACAAAAAAAAATGTTCATGCCTTTTTAATTTGTCATTTATTAAAATTATAAATATATATTTTAACTCAAAAGTACAGTTTTGAGTTGCGTGTTTTTTATTTTGACAGCGAATGCGCACCTGCGGACCACTTATGTGCAGCCCTGGTTATATAGCTCGTCATATTGCAGCCACAGAAATTATTTTGTCCATGAAACCATAAAGCTGCACTTTCTTTTTGCCTTATAGTCTGATTTGTCATAACTTTTCCGTTTTGTGGTAAGCTTTTCTTTGGCTGTCACTTCTTCACCCTGACCTGTCTTATTTGGCTCAGCAGAACTAAAATATATATCCTGCTGCTTTTACACACGCACTCACATAAGCTCAGCGATTCTCTGCGCAATCAACCTCTCACATGTTTAAGCTTGCTGCGGGAGATTTCACTTGTCATGTTTGCATAGTAAGCTAACGATTAATAAGACGATGGCAGAGGAATTGGTGCACAAATTATCATCACTCACAGATCAGTGCTGTCGCTCTCTATACACAGTTCGCACGATTGCAAAGTGAAAGCAAAAAAACAAGCGCAAATTCAAACGCGATTTCAATATGTCACATATTGACAGTGGCTCACCGATGCCAATGACATAATTACCCAGCTACATTTCTGAAAGAATGCAAAAGCATTGACATATATTTTTCCTTCCTACAATAGCCCGACGGGCAGGGCAGAGATAGATTTTGGTAGCCCGACTGAAAAAAATCGCTAGCTCCAGGACGTCGGGCTAGCGATATTGCAAGCCCTGTATCTGATTGAGGAATCACTCATCTTTGGAAAAGAGAGTTTATTACAGAGAAATGTCTCTTTCCAAAATAAAAGCTATACTATCCGCTTCTTCTGGGCTATATTCTCAGCAGCATAAGGAGAATCATGTGCTAACAGCTGTCTAAATGACTCGGCTAACGTTAGTAGCATGCTTGTTGTTTTGGTCTTTGCACTAGGATGATGTCGGCGTAAATGTGCAGTCATATTCGTTGTGTTCCTGCTAGTGCTTTCAGGTTAATCTCGTTGAAATGACCTTAACGCCACAACACGGCAAATCTCCGTTAACGAGCTACCGCCGATCGCCCCGTGTGTGGGGCTAGACGGCCAACACGTTAACGAGCTAACTGCGCTAACACACTAGTTCCCACCCATGTAATTGAGCATTGCATGGCACATCCAACATACTGTTTTACTTTAGTCCATGACTCGCTTACCTTCAGGGTCATACGTCACATGAAAACCAAAATAATTCCAAACGCCAGATCTGAATGAGGGTGGGGGAGGTCCATCTTGCAAGGAGAGCTTAACTTCTGTCTCGCTAGCTTGCCCTGCGCTCTTCCTCCTGACTATGCTGTCTGTGTTGAGCGCTCAGTGGATCTGCGCTCGACAGTGCAGCCTAGGCGGAGTAGTCGAACGCAGATTCACTGAGCGCTCAACACAGACAGCATCGTCGGAAGGAAAGTTGATAAAATAAATTACAAATGTTGTATTGTTCGATACATATGCGTACCGAACCGAAAGCACTGTATCGAACGGTTCAATATCGATACGAATATCGTTGCACCCCTAATATATATATATATATATATAATTATTATGGTAATTGCTCTTTCTTAATTATATATATTAAATAAAGAAGAAAGTACAATAAGTCTAATAAGTCTAATTTTTACAGAGGAGTTCACATTTTGCAAAATGTACACCTAACTAAGACTCACTGCTGCACAAATTCATAACTCAGCATGTGACCACTGAGTACATTTCTGCATGTGTACATTTCTGCTTCTGGGCTACAAATCCAACATGATGATTAGTGAGCTTTAAATATGCTCCGAGCCTTATTTTCAAATGAGAGCCAGGCTGGTTTTACTTTTCATGAGTCTAACCATGTCCTGACTCCTGCTCTGTGGTTAGAGATGTGAGATTAATCTCCATCTTTTCATTCCGTCACTTATTTAAAAATAAATCCACCTTCTCCCACATGAGAAATAATAAATATGTGTGGTATGGTTCTGTCTTCTGAGGGCAGCAGGTGAAGAATTTTATAATTCAACAGGGCTGCATGAAAAATATAACACAATTCACCACATTTAGCCTGGAGCCTGAATAGCAGACTTGATCATTTGTATAATATAATGTATATCACTGTTTCTTAGCCCAGAGGAACATCATATTTTCTGTCTGACACAGTCATTTCTCGACTGACTTCGTTCCTCTTCGTCCGCTTGTGTGTGCTGTCCAGATCTTAATGATTCTCTGTACCAAGCCCCACCAGCATCCAGTGGACCTGTAGAGCTCCGCCAGTCTCTAGAATCAGGTACGGACCCCTTCAAAATAAGTTAAATGTTGGAGCAAAAATAATGTATAATAATGTATTCAGTAAATATTTACTGAAAGGTTTTTTATGAGGTGCCAGTTCAATCAAACGTCCAAGATAAGGCGGTAATGAGCTGAGTCTCAGACTCTGAATGTGACTGATTTGTCTGAGTATTTAAGGAAAATATTGCTTGACCATTCATATCTAAATGATAGAAATATTTTAAATCATATCACAATGAAAGTGATCATTCTCTTTACATCTCAGTGTCATGAGCTGTGTACAGGCAGAAACTGTGGACCCAAGGTGCAGACACTTTGAGCAGGCAGGCAGGGCAGACAGCATAGGATGAGGGAGACCACAACACAGATCAAAGAAAACACAGGGCTTAAATACACAGAGGGAGCAATCAGGGAATGGGAGACGGGGGGGAAACACAGCTGGGACAAATCAGGGCTAAGACATGGGAAGCAAAACCAAACACATTAACATGAGACACGAACCTTTAAAGTAAAACAGGAAACATAACACAGAGACGTGGACTTGACAAGGGGACACAGCTGACAGGGGAGACAGAGCAACTATGGAACACAGAGACATAAACTATAAGACAGAGAACTCTAAGAAACCAAAAAACTAGAAATGATAAATAATATCAAAATCAAAGTTCAATAATGATGTAAAACTGAAAACCCCTAACACTCAGAACCTGCAAAGATTCTCATATTGCCTCTTTGCATCCTCTAACTTACTCCCATCTTTGGCCAAAATTAACTATTGTCTCTGGGAATGGGCTTGACTACCAGTATGTCAGTGTCAAGTTGACAACTGCTGATCATATTTGGTGATGTGATGTGTGGTGATCACCAGCTGGAACCAGAAACATGTCACCAAACAGCTGATTAGTATGAGGTTGACATGAAAAAGGTTATTGTAACCAGTGTGTCAAAGGTAGCCCTTAAAACATTTTCCATTATGTTAAAAAGGGACAGTGCTCTTGATAAAAGTATCACTAAGTATCAGTATCAATAATGTTACGACCCGTCTAGGACCAGGCAATAACATGAGTGAGGCACTCGCTCCCCCCCCCCCCCAAGACCCAAGCAGCCACAGGAAACAAATCCGTTCTTTATAATGCCATTTATTTATAAAGTGAAAAAGAGGAACAACAAAAACGGGAGTGTCAACACTTCAGGGTGAGCCAAGGCCAAAGTAATAAATAAAAACAAATCTACACAAATCCCGCACCCCTGACCTTACCAAAACAAAGTCAAAAATAAAGACAGAGTCTGACCTCCTTAACTAATTCAAAACAGGAGAAAACGGGTGATCAAAAGAAACGGCTGCTCACCCCTACCCACTCCACTTCCACAACTTTCAAGCCACACTGCAGCCAGTGGCTGCCACAGTTACACTGCTGGGTCATGAGGAGAAACACGAGGACCTCTCCCGCCATAACACTCCAGCCTCCTTTTAATGGGCGGGTCCTCCAGCTGGAACCAGTCACGTCGGGGCGGTGTATCCACGCCCCAATCGGAGCAGGGCCCTGGCACAGCTGAATTAACATAAAAAGATGCATCACCTGCACAAAACAAAACACATGAACATGCAAGTTCGGAACACTAAGAATATAAATACCAGTATTTGTATTTATAAAATCCTGACACTACCTATGACTTATTTTTTGACTCTTGGTGTCGGCATGGTAACTACTGCTGTACTCCCTGTCTGTCATGGAAACTTATCAGCACACTGTAAACCTGAGGAAATTTAAAATTTAAAGTTAATAAACGTAAAAGTTCAAGCATACAAATCTCACCTTTGTGTTCTTTTTTAATTAAGCAAAAGTCAAACAGGACCTTTGATAAATCAAAACTGTAATAAGTCAAAAGTGCCTCATTCAGCCATTTACACTAGCACCTTTTTCGACACTGCAGTGGTTTCTATCTTATATTCACATATCGGTGAACACATCAGAGAGCAACTTGGGTTTCAGTATCTTGCTCAAGGATACTTGACCAACTGAATTAGCTGATGACCTGCTCTAGAGTATTGTCTTTTATAACATCAAACACAAAGGAGCTATTCATTTATTTATTTTGTAGAAGGAAAATCTGCCCTTTACACTTGATAGCATTTAGTACCATTTTAACATTGCTGATGATTGTGGGTATTTCTTAAGAGTTCCTAATAGAAAAAAATGACCAGACGTTTCTTGCCTGTGTTCAATGAGCACAGAGTAGCCTAATACACGTCCATGATCAGTGATCCAAACACTGTGAGTGTAATATTCACAGGCTCTGGTCATGCAGAAAAGCTCACTTGCACGCATGTGGTGTGAGTAAACAGTAAATACATGGCTTTAATCTGCACCAACTACTTACAGTGTAGATATTTAGCATTTAGATTCACAGCAACAACAACATCTTTGATTTTAAGGAAAATTTCATGGAAGATGTTCACACATTAAATATTCTGTTGTAGGAATACTAAACTGAGGGAAATGAAATAATTGAATTATCGATAACTGGGGATCCTCCAAGCGCTTCTATCACAGACCCAATGGTTGGTAAAAAGATACCTATTTTATCTTTTAAGTACTTTATTGTGCCTTTAGGGGTACAAAAGCTTGTCTCATGGGTTGTATCTTTTAAAGTATTGATGTTGTGTCCTTAGGCTGGAGTCTAATCTAGCTGTCATAGAAAGAAGACAGGGTACACCCTGGATACACTCTGACATTATTAAGTCATTAATTAATTTATCATGCAGTTATTAAACGTGGGAGGAAATCCATGCAGATACAAGGAGAAGATGCGAAGTCCACACAGGAACATGGCAGCCAAACAGGAGAATTAAATCAAATTAAATAAGGGACTCTGACCCGAAGGATGGAGAGCCAGTCCAGACCAGGGGTATCTGGGATCTAACAAAGTGCAAACCAGAAAATATCCTGGGCATATACAAACTGTGGCACAGTGGTTCAGTAGTTAGCACTCCTGTCTCACAGGAAGAAGGCTCCTGGTTCCAATCACAGCAGGGGCCTTTTTAAATGGAGTACATGTCCTTGCATGGGTTTCTTCCAGATGGTACCTTTGCTTGAATCGCATAAAAGAATGTTAAAATAGTGTGCTTTTTACTGCTTGATAATATATTGTATATCTACCATTCTGTATACATAAATAGCTGGTGTTCCAGTAATTATTCTTATTGATTAGATTTCTCTATATTGTAACAGCATGGGCGAAAACTGTTTTTTAAACTCTATCACTATTACCAGTTCTTTCAGGTCAGATAATTATTGAATTATTGACTTACAGGCACCTCTTTTGTTTCACTTAACACTGACTTCACACAGGTCCCTTTTCTCTTCTTGTTCCACACCTCGTAGCAATAACTGCACAAACATGGTTGCTCTATTCAGAATTGTCCTGAATGCATTCAAACTGGTAAACGTACAATGACATGAAAAAGCATTTTGCCCCTTCCAGATTTCTTTGGTTTTTACATATTTGTCACACTTTCAGGTCATCAAACAAATGTTATTGTTACAGAAATATAACTTAAGTAAATATAAAATGCAATTTATTATGGGTAAGCATTGGCAGGAGTACCAAAATTACTCCAGAGTAGAAACACATCTAATCCGGGAGATAAAAAGAGAGGAAGAGACTGAGCAAAAATGTGATCCATCTTTGACTTCTGTGGCAAAAACCTATGCCGACCAAAAAAAGAACATAAAGGCTTTTATTAGGTTTAGGGGCAATTGTCTGCTAACTATAGCTCAGTGGAGCAGATCATCTACTAGTTGGAAGGTTGGTGATTTGATCACTGGCTGCTGTAGTCTGTATGCCAACATATCCTTGCTGAACCCCAAGTAGCTGCCCTATTTGTTCATCAGAGTGTGAATGTTAGATAGAAAAAGCATAGAAAAAAGTGCTTGTGTGAATGAGGGATGTTGTATGAAGTGCTTTGACTGCTTAAGTAGAGTAGAAGAGTACAAAATAAAAACCATCCCATACTACACAGGGGCCATGGAGGTTTGCAAAGTCCTATTCTTTTGATAAATGAAATCATCATTTTAAAAATATTTTTTATTTATCGAGGCTACCTTCATCTAACATAAAAATGTGTTTGATGTCATGCAAGTGTGTGCAAAATGTGCTAAAATATGCCACAAATGCTTTTTCACTGTACTGTATATGTAACTGTCTAAAAGCTATTCGGTTAGCAGACAAATAAGATTACAAGTGAAGCCTTCTTGTGTACTAAAATAGCAACATCAAACATTTGTTTTAGCTTGTGCACTCAATTGAAACTGAAATTATGTTTCTTATCTTTTCAAACAAAGTGACTCTTGCTAAAATTAAATGGGCTCTTCCTTTTGCTGTGTTGGTTAATTTGTAATCATCTGCAAGCAACAAGTGGATCATCAGAAAACACAGCTCCAAAACCAGGCAAAGTAGATAGTCAGGAAAAAAGACAAAACTTGGCCAAATTGTAGTATTTGAAGTTCAGTTTTGGCACCACCAGGGAGTGCTCTGGCTCTGTACTTTAATTTTGGGAGAAAGGGGAGGGGAGCTCACAAAATTACACTCTAGACTCCACTCTCAGTTGGAGCATGGTAAGCAGGTAGCTGGCCAGGAGGATATGAGACATTTATTCTTAGTTTTTGTTATTTATGCTTATGATAGTGGGTCAAAAACAGATATTTCATTAGTTCTTACCAGTATGGTGTGATGTTATATAAAGCTTATATAAAACTGAACTTTGCCCTAACACATGTCCACTCTCTGGCACATTTACATGGAATTATTATTGTTAAAATATTATTTTTATTGTAATAGCAAGAAGAATATTAAGATAATGGTTAATCGAGTGCACTCCCTCTAATTTTATATATTAGTAATATAATTTACAAAGTAAATCTTGAATGAAGATAATTCTAAAACTATTTAGAAATGTATTTTATGGACTGATGCAGAACTAATTTCGGTGTTTCAGTAGTTATGCTACCTGGAATCCTAAGAGGTTAGCACTAATGATGCTACATCACTATTATGTATTTTTCATCATTTATGTTATATGTTATTGTCTTTCTAAGTCTTAAAAGAAATACTAAACACACACACACACACACACACAGCTATAAACATAGGCTTAGGTAATACATCATACTTTCAAAAGGTTTTAAAAAGACTGAAGACATTGGATGCTGAGCCACACAACATAGTAAATGGACTGATTCTTATATAGTACTTTTGTTATTTATCCGAGCAACACTCAAAACACTTTACACAGCTTGCCAGATACATGTGTATAGATACATGCGCACACACCTGAAACCTGACCCTTTTTAGACCATTACCATTGGGCCAAGATATGCACATATTATTGAATTAAAGAAGCTGACATATAGGCAGAGAAATATATAACAAAGCCCTGACATGCACACCCAGATATATGTTAAAGCATAAAGGGGCTGAATGACAGAAATTGCATGCACTCTATAACTGTGTTCTGTATGATATGTGATCTAATAGAGGTGGACAGAGTTTATAAATGGCCTGTATTTATATAGCGCTTTACTAGTCCCTAAGGACCCCAAAGCGCTTTACATATCCAGTCATCCACCCATACATTCACACACTGGTGATGGCAGCTACATTGTAGCCACAGCCACCCTGGGGCGCACTGCCAGAGGCGAGGCTGCTGGACACTGGCGCCACCGGGCCCTCTGACCACCACCAGTAGGTGAAGTGTCTTGCCCAAGGACACAACGACCGAGACTGTCCAAGCCGGGGCTCGAACCGGCAACCTTCCGATTACAAGACAAATTCCCAACTCTTGAGCCACGATCGCCCGCATTTATATGGAATATAAATATATCAAAAGGTAACTTGTGGGGAGATTTGTGTTGACGTCTGAGTATGAGGTCATGTGAATAGTCATAAAGGAAGGGTTTGGATGGAATACTGAAGGGCACGTAGGGGTGGTATATGTGAGAAACAATGGAGAGAGAGTGGGAGGGAAACAAGAAAGGAAACACTGTCTTCCTCCGTGCCTCAGCATCACACACAGGAATATTTTTCTCTTTCAATCATGGTTTTGAATTACACACTCAGAAGAAATACAAGGCAAAGATAAAGAAATATAATGAATGAGTGTTTTTCTTTAAGTATAGACTGTCTATACTGCAATCACTGTGGCTGATGTAATATCACCTGTTGGCTTGTGGAATCCACATTTTGAAGCCTTAATGTTTAACTTTTGGCCACCACCATGTTAGCGTTTCACAGACCATATTGACAATATTTGGATGATGGAGTGGAGTACTAAGTTATCAGCTAATGCAAGTTTGTTCCACAAGCTGCACCAACAAAAACTGTAGGGGGCACAGATATACGTGCCTACTAATTGGTATTACCTAAAAGAATAATAAAGTACTAGAATTTCACTAAACAAAACTAAAGAACAAACTTCTTGGATGGCCTGTACAACAAAGATTTGTTACATAGTTCTGTGAAGCAGGGTCCAAAAAGCAGAAACTATAATACCATTTTGAACATTCAGCAAAGAGCTAAGTTATGAAAAAATCTCATTATTAGCCACAGTGCCTTTGTTATGAAGATGTGACTATTAATAGAGCCCCAAATTGTATTTTGTACTACAAAGGCTGTAAAGATACGTTTTACCCCTGAGCCTTAATGCTGTATCGTCAACAAGAGCAGCCCAGCTGTATAGGGCAAAATATAAGGTGCACCCTGGACAGGTCCCCACCAATAAACCTAAACCCACCAACTGCATGTCTTTGGACTGTGGAGAAAGCTATCAGAGCGAACCCATCCAGACATGGGGAGAGCATGCAAACTACATACAGAAAGGCCTTGGCCAGATAGTGGATTGAAACCCAGGACCTTTTTACTATGAGGCAACAATGCTAACCACTGCAACACCCTGCTGCCCTATTAAAAAAAAAAAAAAAATTGACAAAGAATAGGCAACAAAGTCATGTTTGCTCTCATGGCAATCCAGTGTTCCACAGCCAGGAAGAAAACTGCATTTTTCCTCCTGTATCTGAGGTTTGACTTACGGACAAACTGTGGTTTGCACAGAAGTCCAAGAATAAAAACCCGCTCAGGGTCAGATCCTTGAACCCGTTCCTCTCAATCACGCCCCTCCAGGTCTCATTGTTGTTGCCCAATGAGCGTTGAAGTCTCGGTCGGTCCGCCAGGGCCTCAGCTCCTGGTCGCAGCCCGGCACACATTGCACCCGACCTCTACTGCCTGTGGGGCCTGGCGCCTCCTGCAAGTGGTGGGCCTATTGCTACAAAGTCAAAGGTTAACCAGGAAATATGCAAGTCTTGAAGGTCATATCCAAATCCTCTATCCATGTTTGTATACTGTGTATGGTAGTACATTTATATACTGCAATAGACTTAGATTGCCATGATGTACTGAGCGTTTCTCCTTCTCTCACTCCTTTTTCACTGACCATGTGTTTATACACTCAATTTAATTATGAGTTATTATTAATCTCTGGCTCCCTTCCAGAGTGTGTCTACCTCTTGTTGCGGCTTCTCTGAATTATTTTAGGGTCTTTAATTTAGAACATTAAGTGGCTTTAGGAGACTTTTGTTCTGATGTGGCACTTTGAAAACTAAACTGAATTGAATAACTGATAATAGTAAATAAAACCTTTGTTGGAATGGTGTTCTGATCAGTACGTTGCAGAGGCAGTGAAACATCAGTCTGCAGGAAGTATATCCAGGCTGCTTAAGTACTCTGCCTTCTCTGTTCTGCATTTGTGTTGCATGTTATGGAATAATATTATGTAACAGGGAGTTGTATATTGTACAGAAATTCTCACATTATTCCACAGCCTCAGATCCTGCCAACTGACATGATTGGCTGTGTGTGCTTTATTTGGTATGTTGCACGTGTACAGTATTTTCTTAGAAGAGTCAAAGTGAGCGTATAAGTGTCTGAGTTACTCTGAAAGGGTTTAGGAACATTACCTCATCAAATTGACCTGTGATTGGTACATGGCCTGAGAGTTGCCATGGTAACAGCTAGCCTTTTTTAGCAGACTGGTTCTGCCGTGCCCACACAGCGCTCAGTGAGTTGGCCCAGTAACACTGTGTGTGTGCTGGAACTTCTGTATCTGTGAGTACCAGCATGTGTTTCACACCTGAAGAGTGACAACATCCATCCATCCATCTATCTATCTATCTATCTATCTATCTATCTATCTATCTATCTATCTATCTATCTATCTATCTATCTATCTATCTATCTATCTATCTATCTATCTATCTATCTATCTACCTGCCATTGCCACCCTGGCAAATGGTACACACCAAGAGTGATGCTTGGTTGTTGGTGTACCCTGCAGTTTATTTCCTCCTGCAGCTAAAACATCTTGTTTGAGATAGTGGATCAACTGAGGATTTCACTAAAAGCTATTATAAGCTGTGCAAAAGTACTTTAGAGTTTAAGAATGTTCTTTCTGTGAAAAGTATAAAAGTAGTAGTGTTTTTTTTGATTTTATTACAATGGGAAACATCTTTATTTTGTATGTGTACTAGTATCTCTGGTGTGAGGCCTCTGAGTATGTGTGTTTTATGCTTTTAACTGAGTTTGAAGTAGTTGCTTGTGATGATTACATGGACGTGCTCAGATATATGCAAACACACAAACACTGTGCAATGGCACAGAGTGGGCAGTGTCTGTTTTGGAAATGATGACTCATGTTCACTTAAACTGTTACAGAATATTCTGCTACACAGAATATAAAACAGTGTGCATGGAAGCATAGAGAGACACTGCAGATAGATGAGGACATACTACTTTGTTATCTTTGCTCACATTTTCCCATGAAATTATTTGGTTGCCTCTCACAGCAACAAGCAATCTACAACACCGGAACTCTTAAATAATATTATTTCTTTTTGCATTTTTTTAGTGCTCTTCAGTCTCTCTCTGTCTTCCCTTTTGAACTTTTATGTCCTTTTTTATTCACTCATTCATCGCCATTCCTTTTCTTCTCCCTTGTGCTTCAGTGACAGTGGCTGCTGAGTTCAGCAAAACAGAAATTAAAATCGCTCCTCTACTCCATCTTTTTCTTCCATCTGCATCCTTCTATTCTTTCTGTCTCTGCTACCAGTTGTCTCCCAGTCTCTGTCCTGCTATTGGTTGGAAGTGATGTCATCATCTTCCTCTGGGGTCCGTCAGTAACCTATTGGAATCCAGTAATTTTACAGTCAGCAGCTGCACATACTCATAAACAGCTGATCAGACATTCGTTCACAGTGGATGTGTGGTGGAAACAGTCAGTCAGTTTGTCGCAAAGCATTTGGTAAAAATTGAGAAAATGGTTCTTTGGCTCCAAATACAGCAAGTATTTTTAAGAACTTGCTAGAGGAACATTTTATTCCACTAACACTAATTGCATTATATATTTATTATTTTTCACCCAAGAGGGAAAACAAAGTGTAGAAATATACATTCATATTTTCTTGCAGGTGTATTACTGACACTATTTTACAGCGGAAGAAATGTAAGAAATATTGTGTTCTTGAGAAATAAAGTAAGAGCCTAGAGGTGTGGTGTGCTTTTATAGGAAAGAAGAACCCGTCAGAGACATCTAATTACCCTTCATTCTGTCATTAACCACCCCTCACTCCCATCTTAAAAGGTATTATTGATTGGCCCACCAAAACAAACAGAATTTATAGAGTAATTTCTCTTGTCACTTCATCTTATGGTGGCAGCAGCATCTGAGCTGATCTCTGTGTTCCAACCAATGACTGTATAAAGGTTTTTTACACTCATTGGTTGTAACAAGCTGTGGCTAATGCCATGACACCTCTGAAAAAGAGATACTGAAGGCTAGACCTTTACTCAAAAAATAACTATTTCAATGAACATAAAAAATAATGAAAAGGATTTTCATGTGATTAAATTAAATTTATTTTAGCATTATGCAATTCTGTTATTCAAATTTAATGTACTTGAGTTGGACCAACGTAATTAAATAATGATGAATCAACTTATTTACTCCAGTTGAGTCCAACTTAATTTAGCTGAGTTGACCCAACCCATGCAAATGAAGTTAGTCTAACAAAAATACTTAATGCTAATAGAAAGTAATAGATTAATCTGAAAATCCTTCCCATTATTATTTTAAGTTCATTTGAAGAGTTATTTTTGGAGTGTCCAATAAAATCTAGAGTCTGTTTAACATAAAACTTGAATGGCTTTATAACAACTTTCACGTAGCTGTCACTCCATCCATCCTCTTATCTTTATCAGAGTTGCAGGGGGGGCTAAAATATAACGACCACCCAATTTCATCTTTTTGAGTGTTCCAGGAGAGATGGAAATTGCAATGCTGTACGTTTTCACAGACAATCAAAACAATTGTGTTTGCGTAATTTGCAGAGTAAGAAAAAAAGGAATTGAATGTCAAGAGACACTATCAGACAAAACATGCTAATTCACATTTCCTATCAGAGAGCAACCATGCTGAAAAACCTTTCACAGAGAGTGTTTATCAAAGACTGTGTTATGAAATATGTGAATGAAAAGTACATTTATTTTGTTCAGGCTTGAACACACCTAATCACCATAATAATACAAACGGTTGTATTATTAAATATAAAATGTGTTTTTTTTTTAAAAAACAAAAAAAACAAACCCCCACAGTTTTTATGTTTCGAAAAAGGAATGAATGATTATTGGCCCCTGAATGATTTTCCATTAATAAATCTGGCACACTTGAAAAAAAGTCTGGATACCCCTGATATAAGCCATGACAGCATGATTTCCCAAACTTTAACCTTTATTGGCACCATATATTAATACTGTAGAAATTAGTTAGTTTCTAAATATAAATCTTTAGTGGTAGAAAGTCAGAGACAGGTAAAATTCATATTATTCATAGTTATATGATATAGTTTATATTCAACCTGAACAGACTTTGACTTTTAGGGCTGATACTGATACCAAAAACTCTGATATTACTATGGCAGCCAGTTTTCTTTATACATTTATATTTATTTCAGGAATATGTTTTGCAAACTGTTTAGCAACTTACTGTAAAGACAGTGACCCTGTTCCACTGTCTGCTCAGCTGTTATGCTATTCTGCTACGTGCTGCAGACTGTGCTTTGCTTGATATACTAGTGTCATACATCAATATCTACTATTTTCGAAAAAATGCATCCATGTCCTCTGTACTGAAATCTTTTCATGTTTTCCAGTGTAACCAGTGGGGCTTTTGGGGAGCTGACACTCACAGGGGATTGATGTTTTTGTCAGTGTTAGCTGAAATCATACTGAAATGTGTTCTTCTCAGCAAATATAAATCCTAAACCAAAATGCTGCATAGCAGTTATGAGGGGAATTTTACAGTTCTGAAAAGTTAATTGGATCAATCTGTGTTTCAGCGATGGACTGTTAAGCAGCTGTCAAATCATTTTAGCAAATAGTCTACAAAGAGTTTGCACAAATTAGACTGACCATAGCTGTGGCTTTCTGATCGCGTACTCCTATGGGAGAGCTTGTTCTTGGATCCACTTTTTTTTTTGCTCTTCTCATACTGGAGATTCCAATGCAAAGGGCTCATTGTATTTTTTCCCCAGACTGCCACTGGCAATCACATTAATGTTAGTATTTGGAAAACAAAGGAAAAGGAAAATGTGCAATAGGCAAAGTAAACTGTGTTAATGAAAAAATTCTGAAAGTGAGATGAGTAGAGTCCAGAACCAAATCATTGTAAATGTGGTAAAAGCTTAAGCATTTACTGAAACGTTGAATATTTCAAGTACTTTCCCAGTTATCCCATGGTGGAATACCCTATTAACCATATATAACATCATTTAACATCATATAAGGTAATCAGAAAACTGATCTGGATGTGATAATTATTTCCATTGTAAAAAGACAAATGTTTTTAACTCAGTATGCTGAAATGATGATGGGGTAATGCTTCTCTTCTCTTCTCTTCTCTTCTGCTCACTTCTTCTCTCAGATGCTTATCTCTACCATATGTTGCCCTGTAACATGAATGACTAAAGAGATACCTGTGGCTCCACCGTCTGTTGGAAACACTTACACATACAGATTTCAGTTTTCTGATCTCGGATGTTTTGGGGCAAATTAAAACCTTAAATTCTTTGCAATCTTTTTCTAAACAATTCTGAACAATTCTGTGATCACAAGAGTGCTCTTGCCGTGTTCAGGCAGGTATCAAAATAACCACCACATCTGTTCTGTATGCCAGTGTGATAGTTTTTCTACTTCTCTCTTTCTCGCTCATCCCTGTGTTTTATTCTCTGTGTCCTCCTGTTCCATCTATCTGAGCTCATGTTGTGATATCAGAGTGTGTGTGAGCAGAATTCCAAGGACACATGGGTTGACACAGAGGTGACTTGGGGACCTAGCGGTAGTCATGGGAACTATATGATTATAAGCAAAAACACAAATTAAAATGGTTTAGACTAACATTATCACCCGAGGCACCAAACACACAACCATGTAACATACTGAAAGGGTTCCACCCAGACTGCAATCCTAAATTGGATGAGCAGAAGAAAATGAGAATTTTTTTTTCAGTTCTCTGTTTATATAGAATAAAATATATATATTTTCACAAATTTAAGAACAACACAACCCAATATATACTATTAAATAAACTAATGTTTATTTTGTGTCATATCAACACTATTTCACGCCATAAAACTGTAGACGGCTGGCTGTATTTGTTTAAAATGGATGGCCAAAAAGTTGAATATAGGAGGAATACGAGACAATAGTAAGAATAACAGTGACATAAGTTGTCTGCTTTAGGATGTTCCACCAACATTTGAGTTTAATGCTTCAGACTTGGAGTGTGAACATCTTGACATATTTCCTCACATTTGGTGTTGTTTTTCACAACAGCAGCAGAGCTTTTTGACTGCAGATGTTTACATCTGTAGCTGCATCTGGTTGTGGCGGATACTGTGGCTTCAAAGCAACAAGGTTCTTTGTTCCAACCTTCTAGTTGATTGTGGTCAATGACCACAACCAAACAGATTGTTTGCGACATGCAGACTACACACGATATAAGACCTATGTCATTGACCTGGAGGGTTTACACTTATAGGTCAGTGATATGGGTATTAGGGTAACTGGGGATTCTAATAGAGTTGAGGAAGACTGTGATACTGTGCGATTCTTTTTTTATGTTGATGATCAGTTTTGATTTTATATTCATTTTGTATATGCCACATTTACAGTGTTGGGACTAACGCGTTATTAAGTAACGCGTTACAGTAACTACGTTATTATTGCGGTAACGAGCACGGTAACTAGTTATTATGCCAAAATCAGGAACGCGTTACTCGTTACTGGGATTTAGATAGGGTCGTTACTCGTTACTTCGTGTGTTGCGTTTAACTTACCTCGGAAATCGGAACACGAACTTGGGAATAATGTCACACTCGAGTAAACGGTGTTCTGGTTAGCCTCGTTGGAGAAGTCTGGATTCCAATATGGCGACGCCCTCGAAAACGCTTGTTTTGCTAGCTCTCTACAAAAACAAATTACTACTACACATATGCAGGTCATCTGCAGTCCCGAATTTCTGAGTCCCGAGTACAAAGGAAAGCACCACGACTGCAGTTTCCGTGCTGGACGTAAAAAGGGCACGTGACACTGTGACGTAAGCTACAATCATGGCGGCAGTCGAAGATGGTCCAGGCATGTGTTTTCTCTCCTGGAAATATTCACATTATTTCTCCTTTGTGTTGGAAAAAGACAGGAATATTGTCGTGAACTGTACTCTCTGTGGAGGTTCTAAAACTCTTTCGACATCAAAGACTAGCAATTCTAATCTGATGAAACATCTTCAGAAACAGCATGCATCTACCAACTTAGTTGAAAAAGAACCTGAAGGCAACGTCGGTGACTCTAGCTCCGTTGATGCTATTCCAGCAAAACAACGAAAGCTTGATTTCGGACAGCCTGCTGCACAGTCCATCACCCAGCCCCAGCTACACAGGCTGATTGCCAGGTATGTTGTGGAAGACATGAAACCCATCTCAACGGTTGAGTCCCATGCTTTCAGACAACTGATTAGTCATATACCTGTGCGAGGGAGAGCTGGGAAGGCACCATCCAGAAAGACATTTTCCAGTTTCCTAGACCAAGAATATGCCAACATGGAGTCAGAGCTCAAAAATACACTTGACATGGTAGAATACATCTCCACAACAGCAGACATTTGGACTGTGCATAATAAAAGTTTTCTTGGTGTGACCGCGCATTGGATAAATGCACAAAACATGAAACGTGAGAAAGCAGCGCTGGCATGCAGGCGATTTATGGGTCGACATACGTATGACAGTATTGCATCTGAGCTGGACAACATTAACTCATCTCATGGCCTATCGTTTAAAATCACATCAACTGTAACGGATAATGGCTCCAATTTTGTCAAGGCTTTTAAAGTGTACCAGCCAGCACCTGAGTCAGATGACTCTGAATATGAGGAGGATGAGGTGACTTTTGTTTCAATTGGGGATGTGCTGCAGAATGCTGCTGATGATGCTGATGATGCAATTTCTTTACCGCCACATCAGAGATGTGCATCGCACACAATGAATCTTATCTCTTGCACTGATGTGGAGAAGTGGCTATTGTCTGAAGCTGCAACAAAAACCATCTACAGAAGTGCCACCACAAAATGTGCAGGGCTGTGGAACAAGGCCAGTCGTTCCACAGTGGCTGCTGAGATTGTGGACGACATTATTGCAAAGAAGCTACTAGTACCTTGCACAACAAGGTGGAACTCGTTCTATTATGCTCTGGAGAGAATTTCAAAGATACCTGTGGTGGAGCTGAACACAATCTCATCCACATTACAGTTGAAATGTTTCAATGAGAGGGAGCATCAGTGTATCAGAGAGTACTGTGCAGTCATGAAACCACTTACTGTGGCACTGGACATTCTTCAAGGAGAAGACCATTGTTTTTATGGCACACTCCTACCCACACTGGAATCGCTAATGACCAAGACTCTGGCTATAAAAAATGGTCTGCAAATTCTTGTTGGGCTACCAGATACAGTTGTCCAGGTAAGAGATGATATTTTCATTTGTGTTTATCTTTAATGAAATGTTTTACTCAATTGCTTTTTATATTGTGCTGTGCTGTTCACATGCAAGTGAATGCTGTTACAGTTACAGATACTTAACCCCAATAAATAAATAAAATAAATACAACGTAGTAAAATACACACTATTTACAAATTAAAATACATTCTATATAAAACTACAGCATGCTGTTAATATTTAATTAATTTAATGTTGAAACAATGCATACTTTCTCATGCAAAAATGTTTTTTGCACTTTTACTGTGTCGTTATTACAGGCAGTCAAAACAAGGTTTGCACATGTCCTTGGAAGTGAAGATGCTTTGCTGGCTGCTGTGACACTACCAAAATTTAAGCTTCGTTGGCTACATGACCAGGCGCGGAAGGACCTCGCAAAGGCACGTCTGCTGGTAGAGTGTCGAAAACTTCTCCCTGAGCAAGATCAGCTACAACCAGGTACCAGCGCCACCAACACAACACAGCACGCGGGTTCTAGCAAAGAGGATGAGTTCTTCTCCTTTGAAGAGAATGAGGACATATATGCCACTGCTGAAGGTGAGGTAGCCGAGTACCTCAAATCAGGAGCAACAGGGTTAGACTCTCTGAATCATTTCCCAATGATAAAGAAACTCTCTCTTAAACTTAATGCAGCTACTCCTTCAAGTGCCCCAGTTGAAAGGCTTTTCAGCCTGGGAAACCTGATTCTCACTCCAAAGAGGAACAAGTTGTCTGATCATAAGTTTGAGAAGCTTCTCCTCTTGAGGTACAATCGTTGGTTTGATGGAAACCAAAGTTGAGTAGTGCTCATATGATGATGATGTGTTGCCTTCAGTGGTGCTCTACAAGGTAAAGTAGGGTTATTTCCAAGTGAAACTTGGGCTTCTGAAGCACTTAAAATACCATTATATTTTATTTATCTACATGGCCTGTATGGAGGCAATATTATTTTGGTTTGACTGTTTATGAAGCTGAAAATAGTTATTATTTATTTTATTTCTGTTTGTGGGGCTGAACATACTTGTAATTAATTTTATTTCTCTTCTCTTTCTCTGAAAATACTTTTATTACTGAACATGAGGTCTCCAGTTGGTGGAATTCAGCAGTTAAGTTTACAAAGTTAAGTTCAGTTAACCTCACCGTGTTTGTGTTAAATCATTTTTTGCACTACATGTTTTTGCACTTTGATACCTACTTTGATACCTACAGGTCCTAAATTGTCTGAGGTACAGTTTAATGTTGGCACTGCTAAAAGCATACTTTCTGTCCATTTAAATGGCAAAAATAAATATCTTTCAAAAGTTTCAACACACTGTATGTTGTGTTTTGTGATCCACTGCTTCTTCCTAGTGATTCTACGTACAATGATTAGACACTGCTGTAACAACCCGAGAATGATGAGTTTGCATTTGTAGAGGGTTGAAACATTAGAAATAAACACACAGATAAAAAAGTGACACATAAAACAAACTTTGTTAATTTCTAATTTAGTTTCATTCATTTCATCATTGACTTGCACTCGCACTACTACACTGCCATTTTAACTATTTTAGGTTCAGGCCATTAGGTGGCACAGTGTACTTGTGGCTGGATAGTGCTAACATGTAAGCAAGCTAGAAGACTGGCATCCTTGCTGGGTATCCAGTTAGGGAAGCAACACATTAATAAGAGAATTCTGGGTAAAACCAAAGTTACTTTCCCTAGTAACTAGTTACTTCGAAAGTAACGAGTAACTTGAAGTAACTGAGTTACTTTTGAGAGAAGTAACTAGTAATGTAACTGAGTTACTATTTTAAAGTAACTTACCCAACACTGCACATTTATAACTGGAGTATATAAGGAATTGATAAATCAGGTAATCGGAGCAGTAGGTGCAGTAACTCACAAACTAGGCAAGTGGCTCCAGCAGATCCCAGGATATATATATATATGTGTGTGTGTGTGTGTGTGTGTGTGTGTGTGTGTGTGTGTGTGTGTGTGTGTAGTGTACATATATAAGCATATGTACCATGTGCGGAAGGTAGGAAGCACATGGTAAACTTGTACTCTAAATAAAAAGCACTTTTTACTTGAATACAAATTACTTTGAGGAGGAAAAATTTAGTTTATAGGCTGTAAAGGCAAGTATACATTAAAAAATAAAAAGTCATGGATCTTTTTATGTACATAAACCCAAGTGATCTGCAAGTCCATTAAAATAAGCAATAAAGTTTAAAGCAGGAATATTTCAGCAGCAGCAGTTACAGTCTCTTTAATGGCTTTTTTAAATATTCTGTTTTTCCGCAGTGATCTTGCAGTACTTTCATGTATTTAGTGGCATTAAATCTGTCATCTGAAAATTAAACTTGTAAAAACATACAATGCAATACACTTTATAACAAATACAACTCATACTATAGAGATATTACTTTCTGTAATACATACAGTACCAGCAAGCTGGGAACATTGTTGGCCCTGATGTCTAAAAGAAATTCATTCCATAGCTCTTTAACTCCTGGAAGTTACACTGTAAGCATCAGGGCAGTTTAGGCCTCCAGAACATCCTGGGGCATAAATAAGATCTGGGTCCGTGTAGATCGCTCTCACTTTTTGTGTCACAGAAAATGCAACATTAATATTTCCCCACAGCCAACAAATCCACTGAAAAGACACAAACCAGCTACAATGTTAACTGCTCCCACAAACCAGTCAGTGGTTGTAGGCATGGTTTGTGCCTGGTATGTTTATGCTATAGAGGTCAGTTGTTAGTTGTCACACATGCACTGGATGAAATTATGCCTCATTACCACGCACTGGATATACTGCTGCCAAAAGCTTTCAGGGATACATACAGTGTATATTAATTGGTTACTGAACATAGTGCCTTACAGATGTATGTTTGTGTATTATTTGCTGACTATATATGTTAAAGCTCTTTTTTCACTGTGCACCAAAGCATTTAGTGGAGCAGAACAGTCTATTAGTCTACTAGAATACCTAACTATTGGTCGTCAAACTAACACTTTGTTATTCTTCGCTCCACTTTAAAATTGATCTAAAACCAAGACTCTTCTGTAATCAATGAAACTGGCTACATAGGTGCTTTCTGCCATAAATAAACCAACAAATCAATAAGTCAAATGGACAAAAAACTACAAGATGAAAATATTAACAGATATAAAAGCTAGAACATATTTTCTTCATGTCAGATACAAAAATTAAAGAGAAATATATTACACACAATGTGTAATATGTATAGCTATTGCATCCACATAGACAATATAATTTAATATAACATATAATAATATAATATAAGGGTGATGAGTGAGTAGTGATAAGTAATATTGTAAGGAAAACCACAATATATATTTCCACCATATAAGTGTTAGTAACCAGAAAACAAATAATTTATACAAACAGGATGGGGCAAGCTAGCTTCTTTTTCAAAAGCTGGCTTACATAGCTTTCAAAAACTTCAAAATAAAAGAAAGGGGATTGTTCACTAGTAACGTATGACAGATGATTTTGCTCTCTTTGATCAATAAAATCAATTAAATAAGATTTAAAATAAAAATGCTAAAAAAAAGAGCTCTCAGCTATACCCAGAGGCACATGTAGCCTCCTTACCTGCTTACCTTCGTAACTATAGGGAATGGGATACATATTGTCATATTATCTCTGAAACTGATACATTAACTTATGTAAATAGTGTAATCTGTATCAGTTATATTAGGTGTGAGAAGAAGTGCTGACTGTTGCAATGGTAATCTGTAAATATTTGAATGCTTTGCCACATTTCTAGTTTCTCAAGAACTGTACTGTTTTGAGTGGCAGCCCTCTTTCATAATGGCATCGACTTAAATGAGAATCTTTTTTGCACTTCAATTGTTTGACAGCTAATTCTACCTTGCTTTGTCTCTAAGTCTCTGCTCTTACACCACAGTGCCTTCTATCTCTCATTCTGACACATTCACACTCCAATCAGTGTATCCAGTTAGTAGATGACCTGCTGTACTTCCTGAGCTACAGCCACCAAATGAATACTTTTCTTGTCCATGACATTAAAGCAAAGCTTTACCTAATTAACTTATACTGCTGTAAGCTTGCATGAGTCTGAGATTGTTTTTGGCCTTCAAATTTCCTTTGACTCTGCTGCAAGTTCAGAGTGTATCTTTGTTCTCTGTCAGTTCTAAATGTTACAACCTTGGACATCAAGTTCCTCTTTTATGTCTACATATACAGCTTCTGTACCTATACGTACTGATTCCAGCTTACACAAAATTCACTAAGTGTTCTGTTTTCAAACACCTTGCTGTTCTGACCTCAAGAATAATCTGGAAAACTTAAACAAGCCTTGAAGTTTATCCTGTTTGGTTTCTGTAAAGGACTCTGCAGTACTCAGCAAGTTCACTTCACCTTTATTTGTGTACCACCAAACAAGCACATCTCCTCTCAAGGTGAAATGTTTTATAGTTAAATAAAACTAAACTAAAAAATATAAATACATATTTAAGTAAAATTTTCTTTTAAAAAATCCCTTGTTTTTGTGTTTTAATTGGTGTGTTTCCTGGGACTTTGAATGTCTTTAAACTAATAAAAACTGGACTAAACCTTAAGATTTTCAAACAGTAAAAACTGAACTGAAACAGGAACACTCACTCAGGAAATTAAATGAAACTAAACTAAAGTCTGGTTATTTCTGGTATTTCTGCGTATTCAAACCCAGATCTGGATCATCAGACTAATTAGTGTGGATGCTGATTAAGCATTAAGTATTGTTCTTCTATTCTTTCTTCTATTTTATTATTATCTATTCCGTACATTTTTCGCCGACTATCTCCTTCAACACCATTCAGCTTAGAAAAACCATTCAACCACCATTCAATTCCTCTTCTTTTGGACATTACTGCTTCTACTTTTCTAACTTTTAACTTTTATATCTTTTTAATTATTCAACTTTATTGAACAAAAAATTATAATGTATTTTACGGGGGGGACCCTTCAAATTCTCATTCAAAATGTAGCCATCGCTGTCCTCTTTGATCCAATGTTATTATTATTGTAGTATATATTATGGGGTTCTTTCATAAATGTCATCATGTCCATATAATAAACTCCACATGCATGAAAACTCGGTATACTAGACATTGCTGTCGCTCACGGTGAAAGAATTTTGTCAATACGACTTGTAGTTTTTTCTTGGGAAGCATTTGTTTCACAATAACTTTTGTCCAATGGGGGGGGGGGGGGGGGGCAACCAGGCTCACACCTGCCTGCTTAATGAGCTCTGTCTGTCACTCTGCCAAGATTCAACTTCTTTCAACTGTTGCTGTGTCCCCAATGTTTGCTCTACAGCCATCATTTTACCCTCAAAACGTAGTCATTGTTCTTCTCTTCCAACATTGTGTTTTTCAAAGCTCAGAGATTTAAACTTTTTGATTTGTGTGGCTCTAAGTAGGGGGATAACCTTCTAACTGACCCATAGAAATACATTGTATTTTTAGTCAGGAATTTGTCTCAACAGCAGGAAAGACCCCACTTTTTAAATTGCTTCTGTCATCACATTTTTGACACCACGAGGATAAAAGAGACACTGTTGTGCAGAACAATTCCTTGGGATCCTCACAGTTCAAAAGCTGTTTTGATGGAAGTTAGGGTCTAGGATTTAGATGCAGTCTTTCAACAGGTGCACCAAGGCAGATTTGACAGGGTTTTGCCACAGAATAACAGTATGCCAGTAGTTAGTGCAGGACAACTAAATAGGGTATTCTGATTGGCCTGTTAAATTCAAGCTTATTGTTCATTGGTGGCTTTTTCTTCCGCACACAGGTGGTTCAGATCTGGGCATTTGGAGTCAGATGATGACTTTTAGAGTCATCTTTTCTAACTGAATGATTAAAACTTACGGCATTCAGCTGTCTGTAGTGGATTTTCTCACATTTCAGTCATTCAGTGATTAAAATAATGAGGTTTCAAGTTTTTTTTATGCAGATGTTTTCTTTTGTCATTACTCGGCTTTTTCTAATTTACAAACATGTTAAACATGTTCGCTTACTGTTTAACTTCTTCTGTTTGAATCTCTGCTTTCAATAGTTCTGAACTTTTGTTTTCAGATGAAAATTTCTGTATTTTTCATCTCATTCAACATTTTTAACTTAACATGCAGCAATTATTTCATTTCAGCTCAAAACATTCAGCTATCAGCATCCACACTGCAGTTTCTTCAGAAAATGCATTTTCTAGTTTGTATCTGCTGTTGCTTTGTTCTTTGTGTAAATGCATGTATATAATTTCTTCTGCCTTAATATATGTTGTAACTTCAGGTCTCGTTGTGTAGCTTTAATAAAAATCAGTTCACCTGACCTAAAAATAGTGTGTATACATAGTATTATTCATAAACATCTTACATTTCACCTACTCCAATCAAGTCAGTCAACCAACCCTACCAAATAGATCCTCTATAACATGTAGTAATAGCTAAACACTGCACTTGACTGTTAACCCCCCTCTCCTCATTTCAGTCATTCATTAATTAATCTGTCCATTTATCTGTCCTTTTGTTCCTTTGCCTAGCCGATGACTGATCCATAGCGAGGGTCAGACCTTGATGAATTGATGGAGTGATCAGGTGTAAAGAGGAAATTTGTGTGTGTTTGTGTGTATGTGTCAGCTTAAATCCAGAAATAGCTAAAATGTTCTTGACATTTGATTCGTTTTTAATGATTTAACAATTTAATTTCTTCAGTGACCAACCAGACAGATAACTGCATCACTAAAATTCTGGTTTGAAGTTGTTCAATTAGAATTTCATCAATTAATACTTCTGTGGTGTTTCATATAAATCTGCCTACATATTTTGAGTTTGTGACACAAATTCATTACAAAAAACATTCTTACACAGACTGATTATGCTTCACCTAAATCAGTTCAGACCTGGAGCGCTAATGCTAATACTTATTAGCAAGCTTGATTAGCATTGGACAGTTATAATGTAATGAACCTGCATTTATAAAGTACTTTTTTAGTCTAACTTGACCACTCTAAGCACTTTCAAGTAAAGACCACACAACAATACTTTACCTGATATAATTCAATTCAAAACAGTTTCACTTATATACCACCAAATTACAACAGTTGCCTTAAGATGCTTTAAGAATAAAATACTTCTTAGAATAAAATACTTTATGCTTTCACAAGCCACCCCCACCCCCCCACTCTCACACACACACACACACACACACACACACACACACACACACACACACACACACACACACACACACACACACAAGAAAAACTGTGTTAGTATCTTCCTGTGGGCTTGGCTTTCATGGTGACACCAAATTTAAGCTGTCTCGGCACTGAGATGATCAAATTCCCTAGACAAATCACTGCACAATAACGCAAGTCCCAGCACAGCAATGTGAAGAGGTCATGCGTAGATATTAATGGCCTGCTGGTTTACTGGTCTGTGAATGGTTAAGTTTATTCAGGCATTATTTAGGGAATGAAATCAATGGCTTTTAACAAGCATTTTAACCCTAGAGAGGCTGATGCATACAGGGGAAAAGGTGGTTTGGGTGACACTGGGATGAGAAAAACAAGAAGGGAAAGGAAATGAAAAAAGGCTAAAAGAAAAGCAAACGAGGCTGATACAGGAATTTTTTAAAAAGACAAACAGAAGAAAGGTCAAGAAGGAAGAAGTCGAAAGGGAGCTGGGGGGAGGGGGGTTAAATGGGGAAGGATGAATGGAGGTAGAAAAGAGGAGGAAGGTTGGGGTGAAAGATGGAGGACAGCAAAAACGTCCTCTGACGCCATGTGGTTTGTCCTTTGCTAATCTGCTGAAGTACTCGCGTAAGCACAAAGCAGGGTCATAACGGGGGTGTTATCTATTATTTTGTCTAGAGGAAGATAGATTTGTAAATTCTTGTGGACTGGGCAGTTGTGTTTTTTTATTGTTATCTATGGGTAACTAAAGTCCTTTCTCGCTTTCCCAGAAGCAACTGACCATGAGAGTTGATAAACCCTGATCAAGCAGATCACCAATCTCGCACTTTGCTAATATGGCATTTTGACCAGAACTAAAAGTCCATTACTCTGCCACGTTTCACTTTCCAATTTAATCCATCTGAACGAGGATGCAGAACTACACATGAGTTTGAATATCCTACTCATTGGTTTCTACACCATTTTTTATGCCTTTGCCTTATTCTTGGTCCCCTGCTACTTCAAATGCTAATAGATCTACTATGATGGTGATGACCTGGATAAATTTGCTAAATAAATATGACTTTTGCATAAAAAAATGAACAAATCAGTGTCCAAAACCTATCACCGTGACATGTGTTTTATTAAAATTCCACAAGAGTAACAATGTGAGCTATTGTGAACCATGGACATTTATTATGTAGGGGGAATTTGGTGCTTAGATTTTGAAATGACATTATGATAATCCAATAATAAGAGGATTTTTTTTGCATGATTCCTTATCTGTGAGTTACTTCCCACATCTAGTTTGATTTTTATTCCAGCCAGTGTCTTTTAGCAAGCAATTAACGTGAGGGTTTTCCTTCCCTGATCCCCCTCACACATTTTTGTGACTTTTCTGTGTCTTTTTTCTCCTCAAGTAGCGAATGCTAACAACACTCACGTTCACAAAGGTGGTCTGGTCTCTGGTCCTGCACCCTCAGTGACCTTGTTCTTTATTCCATCCATGGTTGGATCTGAGGTCATGAACACAGTAGCGCTTCTTGCTTCTCTGGGCTATGTCTGTTTTTTCTTGTCTTCCCAGATCTGCTCTCTGTGAATTTGAACCGATATGATGTGGTTGCTCTGACTGATGCTCTAAAAGGTTTCCTGCAGGACCTGCCTGCCCCCATCATACCTGCCACCATCTACAGTGAGCTGGTCTATACTGCTCAAGGTACAGTGTGCTACACAGTACAAACAACAGGTGCTCTGAGGTACGCAGATACTTTTGGGTTTACACTGTTTTGGGCACTATGGACTGTGTTTCTAAGGCCTTATGAAATTGGACAGCAATTTTATTGCTTGTGCCTTTCAAGCCCCCAGTGGTAGTAGTCTTTGTATGTTTAGAAAGACATTCTGTGGATGCCTGTTCATAAACATCTGCTAACCATATTGTCATTGCTAAAAGAATCAAAGACAAACGGATTTAATTCATTCTTTGCCTTTCAGTTTCTAAGACACATTCTGATGCAACCTCTATTCTGCATGGAAACAATTTTGACATCCATCTGCCTATAATTCAGTTTCTGCCACTGTACCAAGGTACTTGTTTTGACCAGAGACAAGATGTCAAGGTTTTGAGCATGTTTGCTGTATCGTCACATCCGCCAGAATTTTGCCATGGATAAAAACAAGAAGAATATAATCCTCTGTCAGCTTTCAACATAAACTGTACTGAATTATGGTCTAGTGTCAGTCTCTGTCTCTGTCCCTCTATCTTTCTTTCATTTTTCATTTTCCATACACCTGACCTTCTTGCCCCCCCCCCTCCCTTTTACCTGCTGTCCACTCCACCCAGCAGGTCCTCTTCTCCCTGGCTTTTAGGGACTCTTGAAACTCTAATCCATTTGTCATCAAGCCTCCCTTGATATCCTCCTTTTTTTTGCTTAATGTGTGCACTGTGCATGGTGGAAATAAAAGACCTGTCAGAGACAGACTCACATTAACAGTGTCCGGCAGCCTCGCCTCTGTTTGTCTGCCCCAGGGCAGCTGTGGCTGCAATGTAGCTCCACCCATCACCAGTGTGTGAATGGGTAGATGACTGAATGTAGTGTAAAGCGCTTTGGGGTTCATAGGGACTCCGTAAAGCGCATTAAAATTTACTTATTTTCCATTAACAGATGTCATCCTCAAAATATCTATAATTAATAATGACAAAACAGTAAATCAGTAAACTATTCACCCTGCATTTTATGTTGCAGGTTTTTATACTCACATACATAGAATTAGTAAAAAGCCTTATTGTTCTGTCTTCATCTGTTGCTTGAAATTTGTTGATGTTGTAACACTTAAAATCCCCTCTCGTTAAATACTTTTCCTCTGACTGTTCTTTTCTCCGGGAGTCATTTTCTCATCTGATCTGAATCCTTTTTTCCAGTCAGTGGCACATCATGGGAAATTCCCCTACATTATTAGAAACAAAGATAAAATGTTTGGAAAACTGAAGGGATTTTTTTCAGAAACCTTCTGTACTCTATATGAAGCAACCAGTGGGACGTGTTTTTTATTTTTTGCCAAAGCTATCTATTAAAGAAATTAAAATTTCTCTGACATTGCCTGAGTAAGATCTGTGTAAGATGTAACATGACTGTTTAATTTAATCTATAATGCTTTTGTACATCACCTCAAACTTTATTTGAGCCTTATATTAGTCCAGTCATATTTCTATTTTTCCTATTTTAAAACTTTTTTGAATACTGAAAAATAACCTGTCATGAGAAGATGGTAATCCTGTATTCCTTCTCTCATTCGTTCCTGCAACATCCTGATCACAGTTGACCTTTTGTTATCATGCCTGAGCCACTTTTCTTTCATAGCAACAGAAAGATCTAAGAAGTTGCTTTCTCATGTGTACAAATGCTCCTTAGTCCCTTAAAGTAACAATGTCTGCAGAGCTAAAGTCATTAGATTTGTATCTGAACATTTGTATTTTTTTTACTTCAGAAGTTTCCCATTCTACTTAAATATGTGGTCTGTGAATCACTTATCTTCTTTAATCAGAGGGCTTCGTTTTCCTCCAGCTTGTGTCTTCCTTATCCTTTCCCAGTCCTTCCCCCAGCGTTATTTTTTATGCTTCCAAGACTCATTCATTGCTTTTGTCAGCATTAGTTAACCTTAATGCTCTCACAGAGGTTATTATCTATGAGGATAAAGGCCAGCTGCCTGAGTCAGCCTGATCACTGTCCATCTGGACCTAAACGTGTGAGAGGGGAAAAAAGAAACGGCTTTTCAGTTGGAGGGGTTGATGCATTCAAGGGCATTAATGTGCTGTTGTAACAGGCTCCAGCCTTCTGGCGTCATTATGTTCCCATTGAGACATGAGAGCATCAATGAGGGTCACCACTGATGTTGGCTGATTAGGCATAGGTCTCAATTTACATTCCAGATCATCTTAAAGGTGTAAAATAGATTCAAGCTACATCCATACTGGAAGCAATCAGCAGCAATGTCGTAACCAGGAACTCAAAAAATTTAATGAGATTCTACAGATCCTTATGTTCTTTTTGAACTCTATTTACCCGTACAGCGTTTCAAGTCCTTTGTCTACACACACACACACTAAATCAGTCAAAACTGCAATTTCAACTGAAATAAAAATGCATCTTATCTCCATGAAAACCCAGGAGATAAGAGGCATTTTTATCTCCAACTATGCTGGTCTGGTCCTAACCACCATAATGTCAGCATGTCTCACACACACTCTTTGGCACACCAAGGACTCTAATGTCCAGTTGTCCAGTCTCTCAGAGCCCCAGGGGGTCAAACAGGCAACCCAAGTTCTCGCTTCAGCCTTGACCTCCATTGATTAGTTGGGTCAACAATAATCAATAACGACAGACGTGAGGGGGGCTGAATGTGCCAGTTGTCTGTGATCAGTAGAGATCACACAGAGCTAGGGCTGACCTAGGTAACATGACCTTCATTTAAACAAACCAAACACACATATACACACCACAAGTGTCCCCTGAACCCCCATGAGCCACCTCTCTGGGCAGGAAAACACACTCAATGTTTGTATGTTTTAAATGTATTTTTACATTTTATACAAATGTCTCAGTTTTAAACTTCAGTTTTACAGCACCAGGCTTTAAATTTAATTAAATTTTATAAAAACCTCTCCTCAGTAGCTTACATTGTTTCATTGTAACAAAATCCTTACTGGAGTCAAAACAACATAGTTACATTCACTGAAAATGATACATGGATGTACTAGAAATTATACAAAGGTATTTCACACATTGCAACATTTTTATCTGCCTCTTTCTGGCCTACTAAATATGTGTAAAGGTGTAAAATGGCACACTATTCTGAGATGTTGAGAAGAAAAAAAAGCAGACATAACACTTTAGGATGAATTTAGAGTATATTCCAGTTAATTTTACAAGCTTGGGTGTGATTTTAAAATGAGACTTTATTATTAAAAGGAATCAAATAAACTGAATCAGTAAAAAACAAACAAAATTAAACAGAAAAATTAAACTCCATGAGCAGCCAAATAGACTCAGCCATAGATAAAAAGACACGTTGTGTGGAGTGCAGTTAGGAGTCTGTTTGTCCATGGAAGATCAGCACTCTCCCACTGTGTCCTCCAGTCAACACACAGCAGTCTCGGGCACAGATGTTTTTTTTTATTTGCAGCTTCTTAGCCATGATAAAGGGCCTGTGCTGAGAGAGCTTGTCAATATGTCTGGTCCTTCTTGAACACAGCCCATTGTCTAAACCCTGGCTAGTACAAGAAAGGAATTGGTATATACCCTGCACAGCCTCCCATGGTGTCATTTTTATAACCATCCATTTATAGAGGCCATGCGATTTTCTCCTTACTATATATTAGGCTAGCTTACACGTTACTGGCTGTTGGACTAGGACTCAATGCAAATAACAATATCCTGCCAAGGCTTTACATCTCCTCAAAGTCAGCAAGCAGTTAGCTACGTGCTTAAATTGATATTGATGGTGCTGTTTCTCACCCGGCAGCACATCTATACTTCTGTTTAAAAGGAAAGCTGGAATGTTTCTAATGTGAGAAATGTTTGTGCATGTGCCATCCAGGGTGTCTGCTGAGCTGCACAGCATATCCTAGAATGCTCAAATGCATAAATTTTCACAATACTTTGTCTGATTACCACTGGCATTGAGTAACAGCAGGTTTGAAGTGCTTCTGTAAAACATTTAGTTTAAACGTAACGTGATGCTGGAACAGGAAGAAACCACTTGCCTATGAGACTTACCTTAGATAAAGGGCCGGTGATCAGCCCTCTATCTGTAATCTTTAAATGAAAATCAAATGTGTGGTTGACACACCTACTCATCACTGAGTCTAAAACAACAAGGAAAAGTGTCAGATGTCTTAACTTAGCCTTAAACTTGGACAAATGTCACTGCAGCAGATCCAGTGACCAAAAGACTCTAAATGTTTCTGTCAACATAATAATAATGGATTGGATTTATATAGCGCTTTTCTAGGCACCCAAAGCACTTTACAATTCCACTATTCATTCACAGACTGGAGGCAAGTTACAGTTGTAGCCACAGCTGCCCTGACAGACGCAAGGCTGCCATATCGCACCATCGGCCCCTCTGGCCATCACCAGTAGGGTAAAGTGTCTTGCCCAAGGACACAACAACCAGGACAGAGAGAGTAGGGGGATTGAACCGGCAACCTTCCAGTTACAGATGAGCTTCCCAATCCCCTGAGCTACGGTCAAATATGAGTTTGCAAGGCTGTATTACAAACTCAGATTCACCATCCAAAGTAGTGGCTGGTGAACCACTGCTTAGTATGAGCACAGTATGAGAACCTTCCAGTCATGTGACTGTGACTGGCGACCTGTCTCAGGTGCACATTGTCTCTTAACTTTTGATAGATTGAATTAATATGACCTTTACCAACCTTTATTTAAGGAGATTAGACTGGAAGTGGGTTGTGGTCTTATTTGCAAGAGTCCTTCCTGCAAATAAAGACACGACATGAACAGGGTCAATTAATCAAATTGAATTTGTCTGCAATTATGACTTCCATACAGACTAGGTGACATTTTATCAGTAGGGCTGAGTGTAGCTAAGCTTGTAGAGCAGAGCAGTTACTAATCAGAAGGTTGGTGGTTCAATCCCTAGCTGCTCTATTCTACATAGCAAATATATCCTTGGGCAAGGTTGCTCTCTGACTCATCCATCAGAGTGTGAATGTTAAATAGACAACATGTATGTGGGGAAACACAGTTAAATTGTTTTCGCCTGCACTAGTTGGTGCATGCTTCTTGTATTGTGCACAGGTCATGCTAGCCTTTGAATTATTCATGGTGGGAATGCTCCAGGAAAATCCTCCTTCAACTCAGCTTTCTCCTGTTCCAGTCCTTTTTAAATTTCATACCATATATAACAAATGCATTGTACGCACTCACTGTCCACCCCTCCCTTTGTCTCATAGTCCAGGACCATTTGTGTTTTTTTTATCTCTCCTGGTGCTTAGAGCAGCATCTTTGTGTATTGTGCTGTGCAACAGGAGATTTTTCCCTTTCTTGGAGCAATAGGAAACCAGAGTTGCTTTTTCAGTAAAGTCAAAAACTGAAAATGGTACGTTCATGTTCTTGACAGCAAGAAGTTCAGAAGGAAGCTCAGGCTTGTTCTTTCTCCCTGTCTCCAACATGTTGACCTCCCTATTGAGCAATTCCTCACCCAAGGCATAAGACATGAAAAAAAAATATCACGTGTGATATTATGCCCATG
The DNA here is from genome assembly GCF_057382095.1 of Aulonocara sp. 'chitande type north' Nkhata Bay. Classification (NCBI taxonomy): domain Eukaryota; kingdom Metazoa; phylum Chordata; class Actinopteri; order Cichliformes; family Cichlidae; genus Aulonocara; species Aulonocara sp. 'chitande type north' Nkhata Bay. Next base: position 16,082,397 of record NC_141360.1, read on the forward strand.
CAGTCCTTCGGCCATGTCAGCCACCACTCTTTTGCCCTGAGTTTGCTTCACCAGTGGACTTGGCTGTGTAAACTTGCATATTCCAGGCAAAGCTGGACTGTGCATCACATGCTGCCCATATTTTGATGGCATTGTGGTGGGGCATGGTCTGTGGTTCTGCTGCAGGGGAGGCAGACGCACCTGAGTGGCATCTGCAATCATGCCTCGCTGGCTTTAAGGCTGAACTAGGTCCTGTAGTGTTGTGGTTGTGGAAGTGTTCAGCTGCAAGCTGAAAAGCTGCAGCTGTGTGTGAGATCAGCAACCGAGTAAAGTATGCTGAAAAGCACTGAAATATGGACAGGTCTGCCGTGTGTTCGTCACAAACATATTATTTAGGTTTGCTTGTCATATATTGCTGAAATAGACAGCAGCCACAAAATGCAACCAAGCACTCGTCAACAGTCACACGGGGACCTGGATTGCACAGCAGGGGTAAACACTGTACCCACCTTTCAGTCTCAGCATTCCAAAGGCTTGCTGTTGCTTCAACGTTTGACCTGTAAACTCTTGCCAAAATGAGCAGCCCAATGTCAGCTTTCAAGTCAGTTACACCCAAGTCTTTCCAGCTGTCCCCTCTAAATTTGTCATCTGAAGCACAATATTTTCAATTGATGGTGTCACGAAGAGCTCAAATGATGGCTCGATGTCCTCAACATGGCTGACTGCGTATCTGGTGGGGCCTGGAACCATTTTGATAATATTATCAGTACTAAGTCTACCCTGTTGTTGGAGTTGGGAAAGGGACCATGTTATCTTTCCATTTTTGGAAGGGTTTCTGTCTGCTGGTGGTTGAGAGACAGCAGGAGGGTTAACACTCAGTCTCATCAGATGAGAATTCCTCAAAACCAAGGTCCTCCTCAACACAATACTCTGTCTCTGACACATTCTCCTCCATCGCACTTTCACTGTCAAAGACTTGTGCCAAAAACTCATTGACAGTAACGTTTTCCCAAAGGACATTTTTAGAGAGCATACAGATTGCAGAGTACACAGTGCACCAATGATTTAGATAGAAGGCAGTCATGAAAGCTTTTATATGTTTGCTCCTCCCTTATTTTCCATGTCCTGTCATGTCCTTGCAGGAGATTCCCACCCACCACCACACAAGAAATATCAGTTGTAATTCAGCAGGTGTGAGGATAGTAGGTCACACACAGAAAGACATGCTTTACAAAGCTAAAATAACTCGGGGTAAAACTGACCCCAGAGGAGTGTCGATGTATGCAAAATGTGTACATCCCAAATTTCATCATAAAAATGTTATGCTTACTTAGTTGCCCCCATCACATAAGGAAAAGTCATTGTGACCCCATGCAATGCTTTACATTTAGCTGTGAATAGCTCCAGTGCAAGCTGGAGGCCACCACCTGATGAAGCCAACTGAACCACATAATCAGCAAAAAGCAGAGACAAGATTTTGAGACCACCCAAGTCAAAGCCTTCTGCCATTTGGTTACATTATGAACAGAATCAGTGACAAAGCGCATGGTTGAATGCTGTCAAAGCTCTGCCAGAGGTGGGAGTTGAAGATCTGTCGGACTAGGCCTCTGCCAGGCATTCCCAGCGCACCCTCACTAGATTTAGGCACACCAGGACAGTCCATTCAGACAATGAACATTCAGTGTCATTAACTAAATAAAAGCAGGAAAACTGAAGCAGTCGCTTGTATCTATTCTTGGTAATTATAAGGCTCAGAAGGTAGAGCTCGTTATCCACTGATCAAAAGGTTGGTGACTCCTCGAGTCATCATGTTGCAGTGTTTGGGGCAAGCCCAGAATTGCCCCAGCCAAGCTCTTTACATGAGTGTTTCAGCCCTGTAGTGTTTCTTTGACAGTTGGTGAATATGTATTGTAATATGAAACATTGTGGTCTATAAAAATAAGAATGCACTGCAGTCTATTTACAAGAAAGGTAAGACCTGATGCTACAGTATATCTGTTATAGTTAAAATATAGTGTAAATACTATGTATTGTCTACTGCCAAAATCAACATAGGCTGAAAAAGGACATTTGATGAATCATTTTTATACCTAGTTTAATGCTCCAAAGAATTCAGGTGTTATGTCTTTTCTTTCAGAGAGTCAGAGTGTGGAGGAGTGTGGGGATAGGCTGAAAAGGATCCTTGAGTCTCCCAGCATCCCTCAAGTCAACCACCAGCTCCTGGTCCACCTCACTGGAAACCTGAATCGAATCAGCCAGCAGAGTCAAGCCTCCCCCCGGCTGCTAGGACAGGCCTTCACTGACATTATCTTCAAGCACCTTTCTCTTAGGTACAGATATAAAAACTATCAGGACCTTCAACACTTTCCTCTTGGAAATATCCATGCAGAGTTTTTGGAGGAAACACTTTATTTCATGTGAATTTTCTTTTCTTTTTTTACTGCTGTGAATTTATTTGATGATTATGATGCACTGAGCCACATATCCTTTGGTTGATTTCAAGTTATGTTTGTGGCTGTTAACTTAACTATAATATAAGAGCCCGTGAAGGACAGGAAAGCAATGCTGTTGTCTCTGCCCTATATCATCATTGATAATGACCTGTACCTTAACTCTATGTTTTTGAAGAAAACTAAAAAGCACTGTAGTAAACGGATAGAAAGGCAGACAGACAAGTAGAAATATTTTCTTTTCATTCTCCATTAAGAAATTTTTTTGCTGTTTATTGAACAGGTAATTGAAATGGCACAGAGGAAAGAGATAGTATATTAGGCTTTGGAGACTCAGACAAAAATATGAGAAACATTTATTTATTTTGGTCTTGTTCACGTCAAGAAAAATACTAAATGATGCCTTACCTCATATTTTCTTTAGTATCTAGCACTTTTTGGTAAGGCTCAGACAAGAAAAGATGTGTAATTGTTTAAATGCTTACAGACTGCAGAACAATTTAGGATTAATCAGAGATTCCATACACATGAAATGAGCTATTATGGCATCTGGTGCAAATAACATGGCACAATGTGAAATACCACCCCACTCTTTTTCCACCCGTTGTTCACGTCAAAGGTAAACTTGCCTGACCATGCTACACAAACAACCCTCATTTCTGACTCACTGACTGCCCTCCCCAAATCCAGCACATCTCCACAGTACACAGTGCCAGGAGAAGAAATTCCTTGGTAAATTCTGGAAAAACAGTCACAGATGAACGTAAGCAGGTCACAGATGAACAAAACAATTTCGGAAGCCTTGTTAAATGCCATTCTCCTGGATCTCTCTCTAGGATGTTGATTTTAAAGATGAGCCAAATATCACACTTGGTTTTCTGTTAGCAAGAGCATTTTTTAAATATAAAAGTATCAGCTGTTTTAGTTGGATGAAGGTAATCTTGTCACGTTTTTATTTGAGCTTGGCTAATACAAATAATCTTGGCCCAAACAAATCTCTTCTGTTTGTTGCTTTTCCTTAGTAGTGGTTTCTTAGCAGTTATTTGACCATAAAGGCCAGATTTGCACAATCCCCTCTGAACAGTTGATGTATAGGTGTGTCGTGGCACTTGATGGTTTTTGAGACTGCACTTGGGGACAAATTCAAAGTTTTAGCAATTTTCCAGACTGACTGACCTTCAGTTCTTAAAGTAATGATAGACTGTCATTTCTCTTTACTTAGCTGGTTGGTTCTTGTCATAATATGAATTCTAACAGTTGTCAAATAGGGCTGTCAGCTGTGTATCAACCTGACTTCTACACAGCACAATTGAAATTGTACCTGAAAGTACATCATGAACTATATTTACTTTTTTATGCAAAACTTAGTTCAATGGTGTCCCTTACTACAATTTGTTTTCACTTTGGTGCTTTGTTTACAGTGCAGATGTAAATCCAGAGCATCACATCAGGATTTTGGAGGCGCTCATCACAACTGCAGGTCGAATGGAGATGCAAGCAGCACCAGGTAGGAAAATAACTATGGAGATGCACAAAATATGTTTGTTTTTTTTCTTTTGCCTGAACAATACATTCACTGCACTGATGCATTCTTTCAATATTTTATTTAATAATTTAAAAATGTTCTGACACATGTATAATTGAATTATAAATAAATTTAATTATAAAGGAGCAATAATAGCTTATCAGCAGTTTTGCTGCTCAGGGAAAAGGCTTTTTTGTTATTTTTGTTATTTACCAAGAGAAAAAAGTTTACCTGCCCATATTTGAAAAAAGTATCTTGAATTAATTGTGATTAACCACATTTTTTAAAAGCTGAGTTGAATTTCACTAGCCACACTCAAATCTGATTGATGTCAGGCCTGAATCAACAAATCTTTATGATGAAAATTAAAGCTGTACAGCTACATAAAAAGTCACAGTCAAAGATTATGTCTCAATAGTGACATATTAGATGGAATTACTACAATCAAATTCTAACCTATAAAAATGCCCCATTGCTGTCACATTGATGCACTCCATTTGGAGTCCATTTATATATTGCAGTCAACATTTGAATTGTTGGCCCAAGGATAAAGAACATTAGCTTTGGGGTCTGCCATTCAATTATTCAGTTTTGCCAGTTGATAGTGTTCCTCTGCACTTTCTTTGAGGTCTTCAATCATTTGAAGTTAAGGTGCATGTTTTGCTTTTTCATTGGCAGGGCAAGGTGATATCATATCTGACAGAGCATCTCTTTGTTTGATGTGTACAAAGAAAAAGAGAGGCAGAGAGAGGTAGGCTGAAACAGGGAGCTCAAACTCATGTGTGAGCATTTTTCTCACCCATTACCTCCACTAGTAGCCTTCAAATAGCATCAGTGGAGGTCAAAGGTTAGCACTGTGCCTGTTGGCTGTGTGTTAAGACCTCTATGTAGCTGTGTGTGTGTGTGTGTGTGTGTGTGTGTGTGTGTGTGTGTGTGTGTGTGTGTGTGTGTGTGTGGGTGGCACCTGTCTCAGCAGAGCTGCACTCTAAGTCTGTTTTTTAAAATGAAGTCTGAATTCACTGAATTCATGACTGTTTCTCTGCTACCTGAGTACTGTGGCTCACCATCTCTGCTCAGTGTGACTGGTATCTGTACATGTGGGTTTATCCTACAGTTGCATGTGAAACCTTAGTCTCGTCCAGCTCGTGTGTCGGTTAGCATGCTAAAATAATGTGAGGGGGGAAAAAAGGGAGAATTGTAAACACCCATATAAAGCCATTCACATTCTGGCCCTTTCTCTGTGCTTTTGTTATGAGACATTTTGCTTCTCAGGCATGCCCATAACTTGGCAAGAATGTAATATACACAAAACACACTTTAAATGCACACACATGTTCTCTGTGTGGGCTGTCTGTGGTCATTTATTTGACTGGTTATGCATCCCATCTGGGTTTGAAATTGACTTTTTGGAGAGTTTATCACAGCGATAGCTAGTGTTACCATGGTGCTTCCTTTGGTCCCATTTAAAGGAAAATTCTGGTTTATTGGATGTTGGGTCTTGGCCATCATGTTTCCACCTTAAGTTGGGTGCACGTTATGTGATGCATAGGTTCAGTGTTGCCTGTTATATTAGTCTCAGATGCAAACATAGCTGGGCCAACATTAGCGTTACTGTAATCCGATTACTTTTTTCAAGTAACGAGTAAAGTAAGGGATTACTATTGCAAAAACGGTAATTACATTACCGTTACTTTCCCGTAGGAACGCTGCATTACTGCGTTACTAAAACCGTGAGTTTTTGTTTTTTTTTACAGCATAATCCTGATGTACAGGGTCAGCTGCAGGGCACACAGACACACACAAACCTAAATACAAACACATGCTAGTGTGATGAATTTCTGTAGGCCATCATGGTTGTATGATGTGATTAAGGTCAAACGAATGCTCAGCTTTTAGCTGCTGTATTTATTAGTATTTTGCATGTTTCTGTTTGTGGTTCTGTGTCCAGCTCAGTAGCACACGATTACATGGCTCGACTAATGACACACACACACACACACACACACACACACACACACACACACACACACACACACACACACACACACACACACACACACAGTTAAAGTCATCCAGTCCGTCCATTTTTTTTTTTTTTCATTTTGCTGTCATGACAAGTTTATTTAAAATGAAGTTTGGATGATGAGGTTACGATGAGACTCAATTTGTAAAATTTTGTAACCCAGTCAGTTATTAAAGCATGCATTGAGGACTTGTTAGTGTTTCTCATAGATTATGTTTCTATTTGTGCTGATAACGCCTTATTTTTTAACTGCTTTGTGACAAATAAATAATAATCAGTGTAATCAGCTACCACTCTAGTAGGTCATTTGTCCAGTGATAGACTGCAAGTCCAGTGTGTACATCACTTTGCAGGTGATAGTTGATCACTAGTTAACATTCTAGGCTAACCAGTATGTTAGCTTCTATCACCGAAAGGTTAGTATAAATTTAGCTAATACACCTGGCTAATTGGGCCACAGTGTTATTAATTACATGAATGATGACATTTTTTTACAGTTTACCTCTGTAGTTAGAAATTATGTTACTCTAATCTGTGTTTATTATATGTATTTATTGCATTGTTTTATTTCAGCATGTTTGCTTTCTTCACCATTGCACCATAAATATGGTATACATGTTATTGTCTGTGTCATGCTGTCTGTGTGTTGATGTCATGTTGTCAGTATTTTATGTTGTCTACTCTGCTATGTACACTGAGAGCAAAGCAATAGCTGGAGCCCAGGTCCTTGTATGTGTACACATACTTGGTCAATAAAGCCGAATCTGATTCTAAACAAACATTCTGTAATTGTTCTTCAGTCTTCAGAGTTATTAAAAATGTACCTTTGACCCCAATATTTCATTCAGGCTTCCCTCAGAGTATAGTCAGTTATATTTAAAAGTTAATATTCAGGGATGTCCTCTTCCCGACAGCACAGCACTCTCCCTCAGCCCTGTACAGTTTTATCCTTAGGCTCTTTTAGAAGATTATCTTATAATGCCCATCATCCAGCACACTGCTCCCTGGTTGAGTTGTTTTATGATGTATTCTGGAAGGAAGCTCACCCATGGTTAATGTCCATATTTTGCTGTAATTCAATTCAATTCAATTCAATTTTATTTATATAGCGCCAAATCACAACAAAAGTCGCCTCAAGGCGCTTCATAGATACAGAGAAAAACCCAACAATCATATGACCCCCTATGAGCAAGCACTTTGGCGACAGTGGGAAGGAAAAACTCCCTTTTAACAGGAAGAAACCTCCGGCAGAACCAGGCTCATGAGGGGCGGGGCCATCTGCTGCGACCGGTTGGGGTGAGAGAAGGAAGACAGGATAAAGACATGCTGTGGAAGAGAGACAGAGGTTAATAACAGATATGATTCAATGCAGAGAGGTCTATTAATACATAGTGAGTGAGAAAGGTGACTGGAAAGGAAAAACTCAGTGCATCATGGGAATCCCCCGGCAGCCTATGTCTATTGCAGCATAACTAAGGGAGGATTCAGGGTCACCTGGTCCAGCCCTAACTATATGCTTTAGCAAAAAGGAAAGTTTTAAGCCTAATCTTAAAAGTGGAGATAGTGTCTGTCTCCCGAATCCAAACTGGAAGCTGGTTCCACAGAAGAGGGGCCTGAAAACTGAAGGCTCTGCCTCCCATTCTACTTTTAAATACTCTAGGAACAACAAGTAGGCCTGCAGAGCGAGAGCGAAGTGCTCTAATAGGGTGATATGGTACTACAAGGTCATTAAGATATGATGGGGCCTGATTATTTAAGACCTTGTATGTGAGGAGCAGGATTTTGAATTCAATTCTGGATTTAACAGGAAGCCAATAAAGGGAAGCCAAAACAGGAGAAATATGCTCTCTCTTTCTAGTCCCTGTCAGTACTCTTGCTGCAGCATTTTGGATTAGCTGAAGGCTTTTCAGTGAGTTTTTTGGACATCCTGATAATAATGAATTACAGTAGTCCAGCCTGGAAGTAATAAAAGCATGAACTAGCTTTTCAGCGTCACTCTGAGACAGGATATTTCTAATTTTAGAGATGTTGCGCAAATGGAAGAACGCAGTCTTACATATTTGTTTAATATGTGCGTTGAAGGACATATCCTGGTCAAAAATGACTCCAAGGTTCCTCACAGCGTTACTGGAGGCCAAGGTAATGCCATCCAGAGTAAGAATCTGGTTAGATACCATATTTCTAAGCTTTTCAGGGCTGAGTAGAATAACCTCAGTTTTATCTGAATTAAGAAGCAAAAAGTTAGCGGCCATCCAGGTCTTTATGTCTTTAAGACATTCCTGCAGTTTAACTAATTGGTGTGTGTTATCTGGCTTCATGGACAGATAGAGCTGGGTGTCATCTGCATAGCAGTGAAAATGTATGCTATGTCTTCTAATGATGCTGCCTAAGGGAAGCATGTATAATGTAAACAGAATTGGTCCTAGCACTGAACCCTGTGGAACTCCATAATTAACCTCAGTGTGTGAAGAGGACTCTCCATTTCCATGAACAAATTGGAGTCTATTAGATAGATATGATACAAACCACTGCAGTGCAGTACCTGTAATACCTACAGCATGTTCTAATCGCTCTAATAGGATATTATGGTCAACAGTATCGAATGCTGCACTAAGGTCTAGCAGGACAAGCACAGAGATGAGTCCACTGTCAGAGGCCATAAGAAGATCATTTGTAACCTTCACTAAAGCTGTTTCTGTGCTGTGATGAGCTCTGAAACCTGACTGAAACTCTTCAAATAAACCATTCCTCTGCAGATGATCTGTGCTCATGTAAAGCTTGAATTAACATCAAATAGCCCCTGGCTACCATGTTTATCCCTTCATATGTAATTTTAAGGATCATGAGATCATGGAAACTACAGTTCCTGTCATGTACCACACTTCACTTACTCTGTTCACTTTCTTCTCTCTTTTTCCATTGTCTTGTAATAGTATGTTTCATTCCTGGTCTTGAAAAGAAAAAAAAAATCAGGTGACTTTGCACAGTTTTGTAACCACTCGTCTTTTACAGTGTTTTGCACTCGTAAACATAAACATGTTGGCTCATAGCTCATAGTGGTTCTTCCCTAGTGTTAACTTTTCTTTCTCAAAAAGATAACTTGGTAATACTAATGAGATACTTGTAACATCTTGTAATATGATATCACACTCATTTTTTTTTCATTGTGTAAATTTGTGTTTCCATGTTAAATGCAAATAAAACTGAAAAAATTAATCAATGATGTTTTGTTACACATCAGAAACAATGGTCTTTTGTGATGTTTTTTTTAATTTACTGGATCCACTGATTTATTAAATGAAGATTTAAGACTAAACATTTAACTTAATTTTTATTTACTGTTAATGTGACAAAGTGTTAGAAAGTATCCTCATTATCTTGCCACGAGATATCTTTAGGGTTTTATTTGCATTAAGTGCTAGGTTACATACACTACAATCCTTTCTTCATTAACAAATATTTGACGGTTTAGTGAGAAACAGTTTTATACAGTACAGTTAAACATACATATTACTAATGCAATGTCTAATTTAATGGTTTCCTAACTTTACTAATTACATCATAACTACTAATGAAACTGGATGTTGTATTTATACAGTTAGTTGTACAGTTACTGTATGCTGATTCTCATGTAAGTTCTTCTGTTATTTGGGTAAATGCTTCGATTTTTAAAGATACTTTTCAATGTATCTTATTGTTTGGTTAAAAGAACTCCGACATCAAGGTACTCTACCCAGTAGAGCAGGGGTGGGCAATTCCAGGCCTCGAGGGCCGGTGTCCTGCAGGTTTTAGATCTCACATTGGGTCAACACACCTGAATCACATGATTAGTTCGTTACCAGCCTCTGGAGAACTTCAGGACATGCTGAGGAGCTAATTTAGCCATTTAAATCAGCTGTGTTGGTTCAAGGACACATCTAAAACCTGCAGGGACACCGGCCCTCGAGGCCTGGAGTTGCCCACCCTTGCAGTAGAGAATTAAAGAGTAATATGGAAGACCCCTAAAAATGTTCAAGAATTAGCAGTAATTGTATGACACAGTTTATGGTCAAATTATTTTATTCTTCTCGTAATCCATCAATAATGCATTGGACTTCTGACCTAAAGTTCTAATGATGCACATAACTACATGGTAAAATAAAAATAAAACATCTGATTCTCCCATGTAGCAATTAAAAAAGGCTTGTTTTTATCTCAGCTGGGGGAGACGGCATGTGATTGCACTCACTCAGAGACATGTGCATGTGATGGACTGTGCCAGCTACCCTTCAAGCACGCATGTAGTTTCTACCAGCTGTGTGTGACATATTTGCTGCGCTGAAGGGCAAATGTGATGTAAAGAATATGAGACGGGGATGGATGGGTGAGCTGAAGCCAGCCGTGAATACCAATGTGCTTCTTCTCATCTATGTCTCTGTCTGCCACCACCTGTACTACCACACTGTCTTTCGAGCTCTCTTTGTTCCCCTTCTGTTCTTTCTCGCTGACATCACCTGAAGGAGCCAGAGGCAGATTGACCAACAGTGTTATCACTTCTCTAAAATACGATTCAAGCACTGATGGATCACTCTGTGTCAAATTAAGCTGGAAAAATACCTTCTGCAAAATAGCAGCTGAATGTCTAAACATTTTAACAGTTCTGTAGGGGTGGAGTGGGGGGGCGCTAACAGTGCCATACATTGGTGGCTAAAAATCCAGGCATGCCAGACATTAAAGCTGCTCATCTGGTAACAACACGCTTCCACCTCTAATGAAAAAACTAAAGGTAGAGTACACCCATCAGCAGTCAAATGATTTTATTTAAACATAAGAAAAGAAGGAACATGAAACTCACATGACTTTACTTCTGATGGTCATACTAAAATGTTTTGCCAAATTATGTTTTTGGGAAGATCGTTCAGCTTCAGATTTGCAGAGGGTACAAATAAGGTCAAGGTTGTTTTTATTGTCCTTTCTTTTAAATACTATTAAGGAAAAATAAGACTTGGATAGAAGAAACAGAAGAAACTGCATTAAGACTTGTAATTGTCCAACAAATACTCTATAGTTTTCCCACACTGATAAATCCACTAGATATCTTATATGAATATTTTCACATAACCACTCGAGTCCTCTTAATTTTAACCACCAGCAGTTATAAGTTTGGCCAAAAAACCATAAATATGGAGCTATAGAGGTAGGTTGTATGCTTAATTAACTATTTGTTTCAGCTAACTCATTAGCTAAGGCCATTGTTTCAATACTGCATATTTAATTTTAGTGTTAGCTAAGTTTGGCTAATGTTTTCTTCAGAGGTAGTGTAGTATACTTGCTTTCTACATGTCCAGCTTGACAACAGATTTTATTCTTGAGAGTCTAGTTGCCTGTATACATTCTTCATGTTTCTTTATTTGTTGTTTGTTTTAAATCAAATGGTATTGTTGGTAGACCTGCGCAGGGTGTACCCTGCGTCTCGCCCTATGGTAGCAGGGATAGCTACCCCCACCGCCCGCGACCCTGACAAGGATATGCTGAAGAGAATGAATGGATGGATGGTATTGTTTTACAGACCCAGGTTGCTGAATAACACATTTTTTTCTAAAAGTAAGTCTATAATTCCCAAATACTGGATACAATAAAAAAAAAAATCCATCCATCCATCTTCATCCGCTTTGTCCGGGGCCGGGTCGCGCGGGGGCAGCAGCCTAAGCAAAGAGGCCCAGACCTCCCTCTCCCCAGCCACCTCCTCCAGCTTGTCCGGGGGAATACCAAGGCGTTCCCAGGCCAGCCGAGAGATATAATCTCTCCAGCGTGTCCTGGGTCTGCCCCGGGGCCTCCTCCCGGTGGGACATGCCTGGAACACCTCACCCAGGAGGTGCCCAGGGGGCATCCTTGTCAGATGCCCGAACCACCTCAGCTGGCTCCTTTCGATGTGGAGCAGCAGCTGCTCTACTCTGAGCCCCTCCCGGATGGCCGAACTTCTCACCCTATCTCTAAGGGAGAGGCCAGCCACCCTTCGGAGGAAGCTCATTTCTGCCGCTTGTATCCGCGATCTCGTTCTTTCGGTCACTACCCACAGCTCGTGGCCATAGGTGAGGGTAGGGACGTAGATCGACCAGTAAATTGAGAGCTTCGCTTTTACACTCAGCTCCCTCTTCACCACGACGGACCGGTGCAGCGTCCGCATTACTGCAGCTGCAGCCCCAATCCGTCTGTCGATCTCCGGCTCCCTTCTCCCATCACTCGCGAACAAGACCCCGAGATACTTGAACTCCTCCACTTGGGGCAGGAACTCATCCCCGACCCGGAGTGGGCACTCCACCCTTTTCCGGCTGAGAACCATGGCCTCAGATTTGGAGGTGCTGATCCTCATTCCCGCTGCTTCACACTCGGCTGCAAACCATTCCAGTGCGAGCTGGAGGCCTTCACCCGATGAAGCCAACAGAACCACATCATCTGCAAAAATCAGAGATGAGATTCTGAGGCCACCAAACCGAAAGCCCTCCGCCACTTGGCTGTGCCTAGAAATCCTGTCCATAAAAATTATGAACAGAACCGGAGACAAAGGGCAGCCCTGGCGAAGCCCATCACCCACCGGGAACGAGTCCGACTTATTGCCGGCAATGCGAACCAAGCTCTTGCAACGGTTGTATAGGGATCGAATGGCCCGTAGCAATGGGCCAGACACCCCATATTCCCGCAACACCTCCCACAGGACACCCCGAGGGACACGGTCGAATGCCTTCTCCAAGTCCACAAAACACATGTAGACTGGTTGGGCAAACTCCCATGCACCCTCAAGTATCCTGGAGAGGATAAAGAGCTGGTCCAGTGTTCCGCGACCAGGACGAAAACCGCATTGTTCCTCCTGTATCCGAGGTTCGACTAACGGACGAACTCTCCTTTCCAGCACCCTGGCATAGACTTTCCCAGGGAGGCTGAGGAGTGTGATCCCCCTGTAGTTGGAACACACCCTCCGGTCCCCTTTCTTAAAGATGGGGACCACCACCCCGGTCTGCCAGTCCACAGGTACTGCCCCTGATCTCCACGCAACATTGCAGAGGCGTGTCAACCAGGACAGCCCTACAACGTCCAGAGCCTTCAGGAACTCAGGGCGGACCTCGTCAACACCAGGGGCTCTGCCACCAAGGAGTTGTTTAACTGCCTCAGTGACCTCGCCCCCGGAAATTGGCGGGTCATTCCCCTCATCCCCAGACTCTGCTTCCTCCTCGGAAGACGTGTCAGTGGGATTAAGGAGGTCCTCGAAGTATTCCTTCCACCGCCTGACAATTTTCTCAGTCGACGTCAGCAGCGCTCCGCCAGCACTATACACAGTGCAGGTAGAGCACCGCTTTCCCCTCCTGAGACGTCTGACGGTTTGCCAGAATCTCTTCGAGGCAGTCTGAAAGTCTTTTTCCATGGCCTCTCCGAACTCCTCCCACACCTGAGTTTTTGCTTCAGCCACTGCCCGAGCCGCATTCCGCTTGGCCTGTCGATACCTGTCGGCTGCCTCCGGAGTCCCACAGGCTAACCAAGCCCGATAGGACTCCTTCTTCAGCCTGGTGGCTCCCTTCACCTCTGGTGTCCACCATTTGGTTCGGGGATTACCACCACGGCAGGCACCCACCACCTTGCGGCCGCAGCTCAATGCAGCAGCTTCGGCAATGGAGACGCTGAACATGGTCCATTCGGACTCAATGTCCCCAGTCTCCCTCGGAATGCTGTTGAAGCTCTGCCGGAGGTGTGCGTTGAAGATCTCGCGGACTGGGGCCTCTGCTAAAAAATCCATATTTCAATATTCTGATAATAATCTCACTTTCCCTTAAGTAACCCAATACATAAGAGACAACTATGAGAAACTATGTGCAGTATATTGATTGTACTGTATTTATTCTTATGTCTTTAACAGGATTTCAGCAAAGAAATCATCATCACCAGTAGCACTATACTCACTCTGTCTTGAAGACCTTTGTCATCTATGTAAATGCAGCCTAAGTCCTTTGTCCTTTCTATGCTTCAGTCACACTCTGAGAGCAACTTGGAGTTAGTATGTTGCCCAAGAACATTTGGCATGCATACTGGAGCAGCCAGAGATCGAATCATATAGATGAAATTATACAAGCCTAAAACAACAGCGTGAGCAAGGAGTTCACGCACCACATGATCTGGAGCCCACAGTCCTAATCTCAGCATCACAGTCAGACTGGGAACTACAGAACAGCAGTAACAAATACTCTAGGTATTTGTTAGTAGGTGCTGTTTTAATGGTGGTCTCATGGAATTCATTGATTTATACAATTTCCACAACATCCACACTTACTTTCAAAAACATGTATTAACACAACCTTGAGGTTTTTTTCTCCATTTTTTCTGTTGTTTGTTTCTTAGTATTCCACACAGGACATTTTTTGGAGGTTGCTTTTTTAGCCTCGAGCACCTAGCCTGCTGTGGTTCATGTGGTTTACAGAGTAGGCGATGGTAGTAGTTATGGTAAGAAACTTTAACACCTAATCTGTTGTAAGGCACCATCCTAGCCTGAGGTGCGCCACTTGTTCAACCACACCAAAAGTTACAGAGTCCCAATATGACGCTCTATCAAACCCCTCGGGGTGGCTGTAGCTCAGGTGGCAGAGCAGGTCAGCCACTAATCAGAAGGTTGGTGGTTCGATCCCAGGCTGCCTCCTGGCTGCATGCCAAATATCCTTGGGCAAGATACTAACCCCATGTTTGCCTACTGGTGGTGGTCAGAGGGCCCGGTGGCGCCTGTGTCCGGCAGCCTCGCCTCTGTCAGTGCGCCCCAGGGCAGCTGTGGCTACAATGTAGCTTGCCATCGCCAGTGTGTGAATGTGTGTGTGGATGGGTGAATGACTGAATGTAGTGTAAAGTGCTTTGGGGTCCTATGGACTAGAAAAGCGCTATACAAATGGCCTGCTATACAAATGCAGGCCATTTACCATTTATATCACTTGAAGGTCAAATGAAACCTGCCTGATATTATAAGGCCTGGGATGGATAAAAGTGGGAGAGAATGAGAAAGATTCATTTCTCTCATTGGCTCCCTATAAAGAAACAATCTCTACTTGTCCTTTTATGCTGGGAGGTTTATGGGTAACCAGGGAGTTGTAATTGGTGGCAGACAGCGCTTTAAGGCAGCAGAACCACAGGTGACGATAATCTGATGGATCTCATGGCACACATATAGAGCCACACATGTGTACTTGAGATTCACATGTACACAGCCAGACCATATGGCTTTATGTGCTTGTGGTGCCTTAGAGGGATTAAGTGTAACGACTTTTATATTGTCAGTGGAATGCTAAAAAAATATGTCTCTAATTTTCTTTGTCTCAGACAAAGTGTTACGCATTGGTGATAAAAAAAAAAAAAAATGGAACATTGTCTCTAGGAACTGGTTTGTGCCAACATACAACACCAGTACAGCTTCAATTAGCTGTGTTTATCAAGCATTACATATACAAGTCTGTGGCACTTTTTAAAATTCTTCATTCTGCATTTTGTGGAGATTCAAACTAAATTCTGTCACTGATACAAATTTTGGTGACTGTCAAGTTAAATATGGACGTACGTTGAGCATGACACATGAAAGAAATGCAAACAGAGAACATAACATCACATTTGCAGGGTGATGATAAACATGAAAATCACTTGGGAAATCTTTTCTTTAACAGATAGATGACATGCAGATGTTAATATTTCTGTGATGATGTGTGTGAAGTTTCATTCAGACTGACCAGCGTGTGAAAAAAACATAAAGCATTTTAATCATTATACATTGTTATAGTGAAGCAGGGACACAGCAGATGTCATTATTTCTCCTAAAATATTATTTTCCTTCACATGTATGTATTCTTATACAACTGGGTAAATACATAATTTTAAATATGAGAATTGTTTGTAATACATGGATGAAAATGCTTTGCAATGAGTGACAGCCTGAAGCGACCACCAAATGCTGTGCTTCTTATGTTTAGATGCTTTGTTAGGGGCATTACAGCCCAGTTGCTGTTTATTTGTGGTCTTTTGTGGCACTTAGGGTCTGAAAAGCATGCTCTGCTGGAGTGAGCTCACTGATTGATTTAACCACTGAAGAATATCCCATTTCTTTGCCTTGAGACTCTTGGGTTGCTTTTGCAGCTTGCTTTGGGTCATTATTCATTTGCACTGTGTATAGTATATTTGTATAGTCTTGTACACTTCCAACTTCATTCTGCTTCTTCTACCAGCAGTCACATTATCAGTAATCACACGTGGCCCAGTTCCACTTGGAGCCATACATGCCCGATAACACTGACTGAATGTTTTTGGCTAGATGATGCTTCAGAACTACTGCTCCACACTCTCCTCCCATTCTGGTACAAGTAAATCTTGGTTTTATCCAGCCAAAGAATTTTAAATATTTTTGTGCTTTAGTCTAATCAGGCTTTCCTGTTGTTAAATAGAATTAAAAAATTCTGTATTTACATCCATGAAGGTTTATTTTGATTGTAGACCTTGACAATGAGCACCTGCCTCCCAGCCTGTTCTTGACATGATTAGATATTTTAAGAGTTTTTGTCTTTACCAGTTTAAACAATTCTATCCTCCATTTGAGTTGTATTTTATGGCGTTTGGGTGTTTTTGCATATATTGTTGATAACTTCTAACTGGGGTTTTTTGGCACTCGTATTCATATTTATAGAAAAAAGCTATATAAAATACAAATTTATTACTACAAATCAACTTCTGTCTACTTCATTTGTCATTAAATAACAAATATACAACCCTCATCTTGTCACAAAACTGCTTGTCAGTCAGTCAGTCAACTGTCCAATTAATTTCAAGTGTCTGTATTAAAATTCCTTAATGTAATTCCTAGTTAATGGAAACATTTGTTAAAATTAATTTTAAAAAGGTTCAAATTTGCATTTCAATCACTTTCTGATTAATTTAAAATCTACTGTGGTAGTGTACGGTGGCAAAACTGTAATTCGGGAGGAATTTGGCAAAGATTATGGTTTTGGACAAATGCAGGAATTGTCAGGTTAGGGCTGTGTGCAGGCAGGAGTGGTGGTATGGAGGACCCAAAGTGCAGACGCTCAGAGGCAAGAGTGTACTTCAAAACAGCTTTAATGCTAAACTCAAAAAGTAACAAAACTGAGAATCCAAAATAAACTTACACAGACAGACAGAACACACAGCAAGATGAGGGTAGATCGCAACACAGACACACAGAAACACAGGGCTAAAATACACAGAGGGAGCAATCAGGGAATGGGTAACAGGAGGGAAACACAGCTGGGGCAAATCAGGCCTAACGAGACAAAGGAAGCAAAACCAGACGCATATGAGACAGACAGTAAAACAGGAAACATAACACAGAGTCACGAACTTGACAAGGGGATACAGCTGACAGGGGAGACAGCGCAACTAGAGAACACAGAAACATAAACCATGAGACAGAACTCTAACAAAGAAACCAAAGACTAGAAATGATAAATAATATAATAAACTCAAAACTCTGGGTCAACGACCCAGGCATCCTAACAGGAATTCTGATAATAAACAAGTATTATGTATGACTGAAAAAAAAATCTTGTGCTATTGGACCTCAGAATAGAAATGTAAAGAAAGACATCAGCTTTGACACAGTACCATTGTTGAAGATGTCCTTTTTCAACAAAATACAGCCTTTTAAAGTAGCAACCCCTTTACAAATACACTGGACTTGTGCCGCATGCATTGTGCTGCATTCCTGTTTATTAAAGCATATTTGCAGATAAATAGGGTTTTTGTTTATCTCCATGTATTCATTTGAAGCAAAGTCCTCCACAATTTCGAGATCCCTCTATATTTTCCCTGCAGTGTTATTGCCGCTTTTAAAAATAATTATGCAAGAGGGTAACTAATAATGTTTTGAACAGTATGTTTATCATTTGTCTGCCTTCATTATCCTTATTGGTCTGTGATTTAGTATTGATACATATGCTGACTCACTATTTTTGTGAATGTGTAAGTTGACTTTGAACAATTCACCTTACCAACAGCGGCATTCTTTTACTTTATCTTTATATATTCATTATGCTGCAGTTTGTGATATGTTTTCAGGTAGTTGACTAAGTTAACGTCTTTGTTACACAGAAACAATTCTACAGCACAATGTACAAAGATCCACTTTGAGAGATAAGTGTTTCACCTTCTGCTGTGCCGTTTGATTTTTGTTTTGACAGTCTTATCTGTGGTATATTGCTGCTGTCAAGTGCAATGAAACTTCACACTGCATGGTGCAGAGAACAGCTGTTATTGGCATACGCAGGTATGTCGTTAGGTGCTCATTTACGGATCACTTGATTTGCTTTGCGCTACTAATATTAATTGAAAATGGTCTCAGTTATCACTTAAATGAAAGTGAATTAATTGCACTGACCTAAAATCAATGTCATTAAAAGGACATCTTAAAGAGACACATTTCTAGATCTAGAAAATCCACATGTTGTTCCCTTATTGATCACTTATTCACAGCATCATCGTGGTATGGAAGCTCTGTCAGTGAATAGTTTGAATTATTTAAAAAAGCAAAGGCTCTGTATCCCTTTAGCAAGATATACTAAAGAATAACGATTCCTTTTCTTACACCAGTTTGACTTCTTCCACAAAACACATCATTGCCATTTACACCACAAATACAAAAGGCTCTGATAACATTCAGGTTACCGTGCGTGCAGGGTATAGCAGTGTACAGTGGTCAGTTTGCAGATTGTGTCCAACTTATTACCCCTATACTCCTCCAGTGCCCTTGGAAAAATAGTCTCTAATGTCACATTCCAGAGCCAGGGTTTGTCAGTTCTGAGCTGAAAGAGGATCTGATCCTACTACAGATACAAAGTTCTAAAATAAGAAAAATGGAATCTTACTTTCACGTGATTATTCAGAACTATGTTTTTGTTGTTGAAGAAATTCATCAAGAATCGTCAAGAATTGACTTCTGGCATTTACAACAAACAAAGGTAAAAGCAGTTTTGTTGTGAATCTGCACAGCAGCCTCAACTTTTTAGCGGAACTTCGGTTCTTGCAAGTGAGATAAAAAGTGGGTATCTTAAAAGTCACAGCTAAGATGGAGGAAATGCAGCATGTAATGCATGTAATGCATCATTAACTCAAGTCATAATACCAGGATTTGTGTACATGTGTGCATGTGATAGAGAAAGGTTCTGTCAAGTACTGTATGATGGGTGCGATGGAGTGTTTTTCTGTGATAATGCTGTGAATTTGTTTTCAGTTGCAGAGCTGAGAGTCTGTAAATCTTCACTGTTTTCTGTTTATGTCTTCAGTTTTTCTGCAGCACAATTTTTTTTTTTACATCATTTGTTAGAAACAAAAGCTATATGGGAACTAGGACAAATTTCTATTTCAATTCCATTCTGAATGCGTCTCTGTTAAAATGTTTAAATCTGCTGAAATGCATCGTCCTGCTGTAACATGGTCAGTGTTTGTATCCAGCAGGCTGCTCTGACCTCATTGTTGGCATTGACTCAGACCCTGCAGCTAATGACAGATGTCCTCTATTTCGCCTCTTTTTGTCTTTATGTTTCTGTTTCTTTTCTTTCTTCATCCAACTTGCTTTCTTTTATTTTCTATCGCTCTCTTTGTCCTCCTACCTGATTTTTTGCACACTTCAGCATCTTCAGTCAAGTGTAAATGCAAATCTTCTATCCATTCCTCCTGTCACTTTCATTCCTTCTTGTCATGTGAGGATGACTGATGGCTCAAATGAGACTCAATCAGGCATTCAATGAAAGGCTCACCTTTAATGAAAGGCAGTCAAAAAAAATCCAGAAAAGAACAAAACAAACTACAACAACATATAAAACAACAGAATCTAACTCCCAGCAAAAACACAAAGAATAGAAGACGGCACTACAAAGAAATAAGGCAAACTGAGGCTTTCAATACATAGACACACTGAAGGCTCATGGGAAATGATACGGCTGGGGGAACTAAACACACCTGAACTAAAGGTAGGTAGCGAGACAAGGGAAGTAAAATAAATGACCCAGAACCATGAAACATCGTTTCATCTTTTCTGTAGCACTGTCAATTGTCAACTAAAACTAAAATTCTCAGAAGACCTGGATAAATGTGGCTATCCCAGCTGGACAAAGCTGAAAATCTGGAAAGGTGCCAGAAGACTGCTCCAGGTGATCCGGGAAAGAAGGACAAGCGCTGCCAGTGCAAAAACCTGTGATGATCTCTTATGTGTCAGGATTATCAGATCACCTGAGATCAAATTACAATGCTGCAATTGCAACTGTCTGTGAATGGTACTCATGGCCAATAAAACCAACAAGATAAGCTCAAAACACATATCATATACATTTAGTAGTGTGCTTAAAAACAAAACTACAGGAATTATCTATACAATCATACTCTGATCATCTTTGTGGAATTAAGAGAAATAATATGGTTTTCCTTGTCTGAAAGGTTGTTAATCAGTATTTACTTAGGTGAATAAAAACTAAGTAATATGCAAAAAAGGCAATGGCAAGAATCAGGCTGGTAATGGCTCCAATCCTGCCTGCTGGATAGCTTTGGAAAATATGAAAGAGGGTAAAAATCATTAGACTTAACTGTATTTTTATAGGTTTTACAGCTTTTACTGATAAAGACTTCCCCCATAGCCGTTCATACTACACTATATAATATGTTAAGTAATAAATCAACAATTAAATGAGAGAAACAATTAAAGACCAAAGTATTGAGCTGGTAAAGGCTTTAATAGAAATTGTTTTGCTTTTCTGACATGTGATCAGCACATGTCATTACCTGGCATTCAGTCAGTTGTACTGCAACTTCTTTATTAAGCACCTGAGACAGGCTGATTTATCCAGGGCTCAACATTGCTTCCAAGGACCTCTGATTAAATTAGCTTCCCAATGAGCTCAGTGAGCACACTTTAATTCCAGACTAATTTCATTAGCTTCATTCTAGCTACCCGCTTCCCGACCTAAAGAAATTCCCACTGATGTCCACACAAACACACAGACATGCTTTTTAATAAAAGTTGCCCTTGCACGCTTTTATTAAAATAGTCAAAAAGTAGGAGAGGTTCCTGTCAACAGTATTGATTCTGTAGTGTTCTCCCTTGTATATATCCTTGAGGGTAGCATTCTTGCTCTGACTGCTGACTTCAGGCTGTTTGGGTCAACACTGAGCCCACTGTATTGAGAATTCAGGTGTAGGTGCAATATGTGAATCCTTCTATGCACAGAACAATGTGGGTAAAAAGGATATTAAATAAGTTGATTCTGCAAAACAAGAGTGAGTCAGTGATAGTATTTTTAAACTGATTTCATACAATGGATGTTCAGCTAAAAAAAAAAATAGATACAAATAATTACATGTTATGGTCCACATTTTTCGGCTAGCTAATGTTTTCGATATATTTGTATGGTATTATTAATATTTTGGCAAACTTAAAACTAAATCTAACATAAAAGACAAACACCTTCTGAATTTTGTTCAGATGGATGATATTTTGAATATATGCAGTGTTTCTTTTTGAACTTGAATGCTTTCTTCACACCAAAACTGCTGGATGTTGTTATATATCTTTTTTTAGAAAGAAAAAAACTAATGCAAGGGTACCCTTCATTACCAAAGAGATCATTGTTCAAAGCAATAATAGGCAAAAAAAAATGACTAAAGCACTTCTGGATGGATGCAAACTGCATTTCGTTGCCCTGTACCTGTGCATGTGCAATGACAATAAAGTTGAATTCTATTCTAATTCTATTCTAAAAGCATAATGTCGTTATGCTAAAAGGTTTTCATAGTTTTGGAGGTTTACACACAACAAGCAATTAATCTGTGGAAATAAATACTGCATGTAAAGTAGCTCAAGGCTGTTTACAGGCAGAGGGCTGCAGAATCGATTCTGGAGTAGACTTACTGACAAAATGAGAGATATAAGAACTGGTTTCTTCCAGTGAAGTTGCAATGATGTTTGTTGCCAATGTTTGATACACGCCACAAAGACAGAGCAACATTATTTTATTCCCTCTGACATTGTTTAAAATTAACATAACACAGTATTTATTTATGTATTTTGTAGGGGTGCAACGATATTCGTATCGATATTGAACCGTTCGATACAGTGCTTTCGGTTCGGTACGCATATGTATCGAACAATACAACATTTGTAATTTATTTTATCAACTTTCCTTCTGACGATGCTGTCTGTGTTGAGCGCTCAGTGAATCTGCGTTCGACTACTCCGCCTAGGCTGCACTGTCGAGCGCAGATCCACTGAGCACTCAACACAGACAGCATAGTCAGAAGGAAGAGCGCAGGGCAAGCTAGCAAGACAGAAGTTAAGCTCTCCTTGCAACATGGACCTCCCCCACCCTCATTCAGATCTGGCGTTTGGAATTATTTTGGTTTTCATGTGACGTATGACCCTGAAGGTAAGCGAGTCATGGACTAAAGTAAAACAGTATGTTGGATGTGCCACGCAATGCTCAATTACATGGGTGGGAGCTAGTGTGTTAGCGCAGTTAGCTCGTTAACGTGTTGGCCGTCTAGCCCCATGCACGGGCGATCGGCGGTAGCTCGTTAACGGAGATTTGCCGTGTTGTGGCGTTAAGGTCATTTCAACGAGATTAACCTGAAAGCACTAGTGGGAACACAACGAATATGACTGCACATTTACGCCGACATCATCCTAGTGCAAAGACAAGTGGAAGCAGACAAAAACAAGTAAGCATGCTACTAACTTTAGCCGAGTCATTTAGACAGCTGTTAGCACATGATTCTCCTTATACTGCTGAGAATATAGCCCAGAAGAAGCGGATAGTATAGCTTTTATTTTGGAAAGAGACATTTCTCTGTAATAAACTCTCTTTTCCAAAGATGAGTGATTCCTCAATCAGATACAGGGCTTGCAATATCGCTAGCCCGACGTCCTGGGGCTAGCGATTTTTTTCAGTCGGGCTACCAAAATCTATCTCTTCCCTGCCCGTCGGGCTATTGTAGGAAGGAAAAATATATGTCAATGCTTTTGCATTCTTTCAGAAATGTAGCTGGGTAATTATGTCATTGGCATCGGTGAGCCACTGTCAATATGTGACATATTGAAATCTCGTTTGAATTTGCGCTTGTTTTTTTGCTTTCACTTTGCAATTGCACGAACTGTGTATAGAGAGCGACAGCACTGATCTGTGAGTGATGATAATTTGTGCACCAATTCCTCTGACATCGTCTTATTAATCGTTAGCTTACTATGCAAACATGACAAGTGAAATCCCCCGCAGCAAGCTTAAACATGTGAGAGGTTGATCGCGCAGAGAATCGCTGAGCTTATGTGAGTGCGTGTGTAAAAGCAGCAGGATATATATTTGACTACGATGACCTGGATGACTGAGAACCTTCACAGACAGATATATATTTTAGTTCTGCTGAGCCAAATAAGACAGGTCAGGGTGAAGAAGTGACAGCCAAAGAAAAGCTTACCACAAAACGGAGAAGTTATGACAAATCAGACTATAAGGCAAAAAGAAAGTGCAGCTTTATGGTTTCATGGACAAAAGAATTTCTGTGGCTGCAATATGACGAGCTAAATAACCAGGGCTGCACATAAGTGGTCCGCAGGTGCGCATTCGCTGTCAAAATAAAAAACACGCACAAGGGTTAGGGTTAAATTTAAAAACTGTACTTTTGAGTTAAAATATATATTTATAATTTTAATAAATGACAAATTAAAAAGGCATGAACATTTTTTTTGTATCGAAATAATATCGAACCGTGACACCAAAGTATCGAACCGAACCGAACCGTGAATTTTGTGTATCGTTGCACCCCTAGTATTTTGTGGCCTATTATAGTAGGGACTAAAGAAAAGAACATTTCAATTTTGACTTCCTGTCTTAAGGTACAACAAGGATTAGATAGAGGCCATTTGTAATGTTAATAAATTCTTGACCAGCCTATTCAAAAAAAGTTTACACACCTGATAAGGATACTTTAAATGGGAAGCAACCAAATACAAGTAAAAGTAAGAATTTTAGACGTAGGCGAAAAGCATGAAAACTGGGGTACGTCCACTGTCCCCTCTATCCTATGCTTGACCCAAGCAACAACCAACCAAGGAACAACCTTCAGGGCTTAGAAATAACATAAGACTCAGTCCTTACAGAAGTTCATGTTTACAACCTGGTACAAAAATGGTACAGTTGTCTACGGATAGTTTCCCCCTTTATAAGAAGTATATGATGTTAGAATTAACTGGATAGTTTTGAGGCTTAAAGTTAAGGGTGTTGGTGTCCTGACTGATAACACACTGTAGCCATTAGCTGACCTTTGCTAATGTGAGTTACTGAAATAGATCTCTCCATTGTTTTTGGTGCCTTTTGGAGTAAGTTAATGTCAAATGCAATCAATAATAATATGACTTACTGTGCAGTACAGGTTGTTCCAAATGTTTTGGCTACAGTTTTGATGAGTTAAATTCTAGCATTTAGAATATACACACTCATTGACGTGTCATATGGCAAATGGTCTCCCTCTCTCTTGTGAAGGATGGGTTCTTTGGTTTTGGGGTTTTTTTTGCTCTTCCAAATCTTAAATGCTCTTTTGTGGTTCAAAAAAAAAAAGAATGCTAAATGCCAGAATGCTAAAGTTGAGGCTCCATAATGTGCCATCGAGAAACCAATGGAATTCTTAATGTGGCTTAAACTTTTTATTTATTTATTTATTTATTTATTTATTTTATATATACAGTGTAAAGTTTAAATTCACCTTTCCTTTGGTATAAAACTACATACACACCTGTTTTATGTTTTATGGCTACATCTAGGGTTATACATACATTTAGATAGACACCTACCAAAGTACTCCAAACTGTGGTCATTTGTGCCAAAGTAAATGTCTTCAGGACTACATCGTGTAACAGAAAAATACACAAATGGCAGTGACCCAAGGTCATATCTTTTGCAGAAAAGGGGCTTCTTTTTGGCTGACAACAGAACCTGTAGTAAATCTGTCGAAAACTCTGAGTGTATGACACGTCTCCAGGTCATCTGATAATACAATTAAATGTGTGCCTATTGGTTTAAAAGTAACAAAAGGACAACTGCCAAAGAGGCTTTTGAATATCAGGAAAAGGTCTAAAGTTTTTAGCCAAGCCACAACTTTTGCATGTCAATAACAGTGAGGTTGATGAGGTCACTACTCAAAGAAAGCTAAGTTTCTTTCTTCCACTCTTTCAGACGAGCTGTAAAGATTCACAGGGTCATCGTTCTAGTTTCAGTGTTCAGACAGCATTTATGTATTATTTAAACCTGGTACCCAAACTGTATCTGTATTCATTATTCAGAAAGAGGAGTGAAGGCATAAAAAGATGAGTATGAATATGAAGCAGGTCTCACTTTAGGACATGAGCACTAGGGCTCCTCCCAGGCCAAAACTTTGCTCTCTTCTCTTGGCATTTGCTTTGTTGACTCTTTCAGCATCAATACCCGCTATTGAATTGTACTTGAGTCAAAAGTTGAAGAACTTTTCTATTGATTCAAGATGAGCAGTGAATGAGCCAGCTGCAGCTGAGTCTCTGAGGTTGTCTGCTTTCATCTCAGAGATCAGCAGTGAAACTGTTTAATAAGTGATGAAGCAGCCGCTGGCTGTGGCTAGGTCTCCTTATAGAAATAAGCATCTTCATTTGTAGATGCACAGCAAGGTGTTCATTAGGGCAGAACTTTTTGAATACATGTGTACATCTCAGCAAGTTTTTGTTAAATCTTGAGATCAGGAGAAGTGGCCTTTACTTTGGGGACCAAAAATATGTAACAATGTGGCGAATGCATTAAGTGAAATGGAATGCCAGAGGCTTAAAATAAGATGAGACAACGTGCAATTTTTCACCATATGATTAAAATGGCAGGTTTTGTGTTGGTAATGAAGCAGAAATGCTAGCTGTCTTACTGAGGCATTGACTCTCAGGAGACAGTGAATCTGTCAATGAGGATACTCGCTGTTGATCGCAGACTGGCTCACATGACTATTTATTAGGATTCGGGACTTTGAAAACAAA
Organism: Aulonocara sp. 'chitande type north' Nkhata Bay; assembly: GCF_057382095.1. Taxonomy (NCBI): domain Eukaryota; kingdom Metazoa; phylum Chordata; class Actinopteri; order Cichliformes; family Cichlidae; genus Aulonocara; species Aulonocara sp. 'chitande type north' Nkhata Bay. Next base: position 16,108,430 of record NC_141360.1, read on the forward strand.
AGTCAAACTATGTATCCTGACTTTTTCTTTTTAACCAAATGGAGCAAAGCCTGAAATCTTCTTTGGGCGGGAAGCTCATACCTCTCCTCACATTCTGTTTCATGCACATCCTCTGAATTAGTTTAAGTTGCAGAATTCTCCATCTCTCCCTCATCAGTGCAGTTGCTCTTTTATCTCCATTCACAACCTCAGCATCCACCTGTAGGCTTAGGGTGGATGTTTATGCATCCCTCCTCAATGCATATGTTTAAGATATCTGCAGGGAGCGATTCAATAGTCTGCTTCTACCATAAATGTTTTCAAATGTGAGCTGTCTGAGTCATTCAGTGTACAAAAACTTTCTTACACAGAGATATTATGACTAACAACCAAGTTAAACCTGTTACATCATGTGTTGTGGAATGTTTAATGTTTGGATAGTATGTATGTTTATGTTTACCAGCAGTCTTCACTGCGTTTATTATCACATGCAGCATATTTTGGGACGTCATCAACACTTGTAAATCAGTGGAACATTTTGAAACCCCCTGGCAGGAATATGAGTCATGTAACTTATGTACACCTGGACCATTCATGAAAAAACTCAGAAGTACTGTTACAGTCCATGAATTTTACAATCTTTGATAGCATATTGGATCGAAACACTTGTACTGTATCTTACTTGAAAAGGTAATCCTATACTGACATTGTTACCTGCTATTCTGGTGCAGGGTGATGGAAAATAGCAGAGATGAGGACCAAATTAAAAATGTTGACAATAATAATAATGTGACAAAACAATAAATTAGAAACCAAGATTAACTGTGAAGATGACAGTGATAATGTTACATTGAAGATGATAATACAGTATGGTAATTGTGATGATGATGATGATGATGATGATTTAGTGGCTGTGGTGACACTGTTTATCATTTTGTTGTTCAAGGTGATAATGTTTATGAAGCTGACAATGCTGATAATAAAAGCTGTCATAATGACAATGATGACTATAATTACAACCATGCTGAAGGTGATGATTTTGAAAACAACCAAAGATGATGGAGACGTGATAATGATTCCTCTAAATCTGATGGCAAAAGTGGTGCTTATGCCAGTTTAGAAAATGTTAATGATGATAATAACGAGGAAGGTACTCATGAGGAGCTTAGTGGTTGGCTATGTTTTTTCAGATCTAAATGAATTATCATTTCTTGTCATAACTTACAGCAGTCCTGTGTTCAAATATGATTAATTACTCATAATGAGGACCAGGAGAGTGCAATTATGGGGTGATAAAATAAGAGCTTAGTTTTGATTAAAAGGGTTAATTATCATGACCTGCCTATGCCATGCTGTTTGTATGTGTGGGCTATTAAGTGCATATTTTCTTATTAGAGGTCTGCCACCACCTTTTCCTTAATGTCAATTATGTGACTGACTTTTTAAATGTCACTTAGAAATGTCATATCTTAAAATAATCAAATGAAGGCTCACCTGGCTCTGCTCTGTCCTTTATAATTAAAAAAAAAGCTGTGAAAAACAATCAAAAGCAGCAGTGTGTACTTCTCACTATAGCAAATTAGTTTTTTATTATTGTTATTTTATTATTTATTATATTACCTCAGTTTTAATGAAAAGCTAAAAACTAAAGACACATTATACCCGAAATGAGATACAACATCCAATATGCAATATGTACAAGGCAAAAATTCCAACTGCCACAACATCAGTAAGTAAGAATGTAATTCCAACAAAGATCAGAATCATCATGGATTCAAGTCTGGGATGTGACCTTCACCCAGGAAACTAAGGGTTGTGTACTGTGTGGGACTGGTTATTCTTTGATTACATTTAGAAAATTAATCTTCTTAGTTACTTTAGGTAAAGGCCATGTTTAGGGTTAAGCTACAGCCTTTCGCAACTTTACTTCCAACATTGTAGAAAGCTAAAATCCATCTATCCATCAATTTTCTTCTGCTTATCCAAAGTAGGGTCGTTGGCTGGAGCCTGACCTATCTGTAGGAAAAGGTTTAAGTTCCAACACATTTGAAACCTATTCTCCTCCATAGAAGTTTGGCAGCTAAGTAACTCTGCAAGGCTTGCATAATTAACTGAACCATATCAGTCTTTTTAAATGAGTTGTATGGGAAAGTAGGATATTTTTTTTGGTGGATAACTACCTGGAAAAGATTATATAAAATTAGGGTAAACTAGTAAACTGTCTGTCTTATTCTAAGATGTCTAACCAAAACCACATGAGTCATACATGACTGTCAAACTTTGGTCTTTGTTAATTCAGTATTCTGGTTTTCTGAGGGAACAGTTACAATCCGAATGTTTGCCTTACTTTATTTGTGTCATGATATCAGGTTTTGGACCCAGCATTTTCAGTTTGGGACTTTCACTTCTGTTATTCTCTGTTTGACTTGATTTGTTGTAGTTTCAGTTTCAGTTTTGAGTTTATCTGATATTATACTTTTGCTTAGATTGTGTTTCCATTAGTATTTGATATATCTAGTTTTTCCATAGATTACCAATGTGTGTTTTCTCTCTGTTCTTAATATCATGATTATCTAGTTGATGTGCTTGACTTTTGTTGATTTGTATTAATTCCTTTATGTCACCATTCCGTGTTTTGCTGCTTCCTGATTTATTTTGTTAGTCTTTTCCCTGTGTTTGTTGTTTAGTTTTGTTTCCATCTCTCCCGGTGTGTTCCATCTCCCTGATTACCTCATGTGTGTATTTTTAAGCAATCAGTTTTCTTTTATTCTATGCCAGTGTGATCATGCTGTATAATCCTGGTTGGTTTGTTTAATTCAGTTTTCTCTGTCATCTCGAATGACAATTTGTCTCACACATAACATGATCATTTATCAGAATAACCATTTTGTTTAACTTCAATATGTAGTTAACATCGTTTAAACAAATAACAACCAAAACAATAAAATTAAATTCATAAAATTAACTATAGTAACTTGCTATGCTGTAGTCAAAGTTTTAAAACATTTTCATTATACAGTATTGGTCCAACTGTGTGTGAATGTTGCCTTTGTGAGCACTGGCGGCACTATGGGTCACAACCAATGGAAGTACCAGTTCTGTAACACATGTCCAACCCCTCTTCACTCAGGCCAGCAGGCAAAAAAGATCCTTTCAAAGAAGCAGCATTGTTGATGTCAGACTCTTTCAGGCTGCCCTCTGGCTGACACCCACACACCAGCATGTCCCCTTTCATCCTGTAACCATGAATATGCAAGATTTGTATTATTTATTGAGTGGAATTGTTCATGAACCTGATTCTTTTCCTTCCCTGCTTTATGTCTTTCTTTGTCTCTTTTGTAAAAAGGAAATCTGCCAGTACAGTTTTTCCCACACACAAACGCATTACTGCATTGGGAAACCCGGCTTTTTTTCCCATCAGGATCATGAGGTCCGATGCTGATCTATGATTATCCCCAAAGACTGTCTTCTTCTTCTGTGAATCCATTTCCCCTGGAGTTTTCACCTGTAAAAAAATATGGATTAATTGTCATTTTCCGTCAGGTAGTCACACTGTCATGATGTTCTGATGGCAAAGGCAAAAAAAAAAACGTTCCCTTTTTAAGTGTGGTCGGGTTGTTGAACTGCATAAGCAGGGTCTCTCGCAGTGTTGAGGTGAGATGCAGTAAGACAGTTCTGCTGCCCTCAGTTGAATGTATGGCTATTCAACCTATGCAGCGAGCTAAAGATAAGAGGAGATGGTTCCAGGAACGACAGGACGCATCGCTTTGCCTTTGTGTCTTTTTGTCTTTTAATTTGTAAGACTGTGAACATACAGTAAAATAATACGTAAGCATCAGTATCGACATATTTTGTAAACAAAAACAGAAGTTAGCAACATAGCTTTCCTTGTGCTTTACATTCACCATAAACATCTTTCCTTATACGTTCAAATACCCTTTTAAGTAACAGGAAAGTAACAAATCTTACAGAAAATAAAGCTACACATTGATTACTTACAGATTATGGCTGAACAAACTCCCCAACGATGTAAACTGGGCTTAAAATTGTGCAGCTTGTTTTCTGCTCCAGGCATTTTCTCACACTGCCTGCATGATCTTTTCCTGCTGCTTACAACACATCACCAAAGGGGGCAGTTAGTGCACACAAAATAACTAAAGAAGAAGCCACAAACTGAATCAGAATCAGAATACTTTATTAATCCCGAAGGAAATTAGGGTTACAGTAGGCAGCGCGCTAATGGCGCATGCGCACTTAAAAAGGAACCTTCTGACCAAACTAAACACAAACAACACATTGAGAAAACATGTCAGAGAGGTAGGCTGATAGGGAAAAAAAAAAAAATACATAACATGAGGTGAGAGGAGGAGAAAAAACTCCACTCAGACTGAGCTCCTAGTGGGAGAACAGTTTGATAACAGAAAAAAACACCTCAGCACAAAAAGCACATGACTATCAATACACCATGAAACACAAGACAAGCAACAGGGGCGGGTAAAGGGTAAGAGAAAGCCGGTGTAGACAGCGCACCGGTCCTGCAGCATGTCTGCGCTGCACCAGTCGACCGCCATCTTCCCTGGGAGGGGACAAGCATCGAAGGCATTTGGAAAGGGAGGGGGGGATGAGTGTGTATCAGTGTGTGTGTGTGTGTCCACAGTCCAGCTGAGACAGTGTCCTTCGCCCTGCCAGGCTAAGTAAACAGTCTACCAGCCAACCCAGGTGGCCTTGAGTGGGAAGGAACAGTCTAAACACAGTCGGTATCAGGGAGTTTTTGTTCGACTCCAGCCTTGAGCCCACAGCTGGCGCCGAAGGGGTAGCCGCAATAAATGGTGATTTTTGTTTTATGCAAGCAACTCATGAGAATTTCAGAGCTGTTCTTTAACACTCCAACACTGGCCTCTCAATCTCCCGTTGGAGAGCCGCGAGCTTTTCCATGATGTTATCAAACTTGCGATCTGTGGTCTTGTCATTCTTGTGCTCAGAGAGCCGATTCTGAGAACTCACAACTGCAGTGAGCTGTTCCACAATGTAATCCAACTTTCGCCCAGAGGTGTTGTTCTTGATGTAATCCAATATATGCTCAGAGGTGTTATCCTGAGCATTCACGGCAGCCGTTAGCTTCCCCAAGGTCTTAACCATGCTACATTCAATGAGCCCATTCGGAGAAGTTGCGCCTCGTCCCATCGATTCAATTCCAGCGGGCAGCCTTGGGGGGGGGGTTTGAACAGCCGGTTCCACTTTCTTAATTCTCCGATAAGCCAGGGCGAAGCCAGCTCCGATCAGCAAGAACCCTGTTATCATGGTTCCAAATAGGTAGATATCTTCAGCGTCCTCGATCAACAGTCCCGCCAGGCATACAACCCTCCATGTCTGCCACCCGTCCATCGTGTATCCGGCAGGGAAAGTACCTCCAGGGCACTCGGGCTCTCCCGAGCCCAGGCTTCTCGTTGAGAAAAGGGTGTCAATAGCATTCAGAGACCAGTTGATCAAATCCATAATTCTCTTTTAGGCTTAGAAACAGACTGCGAGAGAGTGTTCCAGGGAAAGTAATACACACGAGACAAGACAAGGACACAAGAGGCTAAGCAGGGAAGATAAGGGGAAGGAGGAGAGGAGAAAGGTACGACTGCCTTCACCAAGAGCTAAGGAAAGAAGGGGTAATACTGCCTACTATTGGGAAACCTGAGAAATGCGCCAGCCTAAGAAACCCAATAAAGCAGTAACAGAGGGGCAGAATAACAGTTCTTTAGAATTTCTTACATGATCCCGAGGATTATGGAACAAAAAAGTCAAGTGGAAGACCCCCAACAATTTCACCAACACTGATCCAGAGGATCCATTTGGCTGTCTGTCAAGACACTGGACTATCCTCCACCCAAATTAAGGCAGTTACTGGCGCCGACTGCAGCCCCATAACTATCAGATGGCATCTGAGACTGAAGGGCTTCAAAAACAAACCAACATCTTCAAAGGCTTCCAAACGGTCACAGAACTGACCGTTTGGACTTTGCAAGAGAGCACCAAACATGGGACATTGAAAGGTGGAAGAAAGTTTTATTCTCTGATGAGAAAAAAATTCACCTTGATGGTCCTGATGGTTTCCAACGTTACTGGCATGACAAGCAGATCCCACCTCAGATGTTTTCTACGCGCCACAGTGGAGGGGGCGCCATAATGGTCTGGGGGGCTTTTTCCTTCAATGGAACAATGAAGCTTCAGGAGATGCAGGGGCATCAAACGGCCACTGGCTATGCCCAGATGTTGCAGAGAGGATCACTCATGACTGAGGGCCCTCATCTGTCTGGTAATATCTGGGTTTTTCAACAGGACAACGCTACAGTACACAATGCTCGCCGGACAAGGGACTTCTTCCAGGAGAATAACATCACTATTTTGGACCAAAAGGGGTCTGGAGGTGTAGTCCAAAACTTTTGATCAGCTGTAAAACAGCCTGTTTGAGTTTAAGCTTAGTTTTCAATAATACATTCTCCAAAAAATGTTTTGTCTCACTACCATTTCTTTGTCTTTCATTTTTTGAAGCTCTACTTGGAACCTTGTAAAAACCCAACCATGCAAAATATGATTTTTTTTGCCATTTTTCAAGTAGTCTTTTGATTGTGACTTCACCATCCTCCACCTCTCCAGAGTCTCTTCCACCTGCTCCCTACTTTTACTATGGCTCACAATATTGTATGCAAAACTCATATTCCACAAAGACTCCTGCCTGACCTCATCTGTCAACCTGTCTATCACTATTGCAAGCAATGGTGTAATCCCTCCCCTACCATGAACCCATCTGCCACTCCTATCACAAGCCTCGCCACTGTTTCACTGTCCTTGTATATGTTCTGTGCAATCCTCACATACTTCTCTGCAACTCCTGACTTCTTCGTGCAGTACCACAGTATCTCTCTTGGCACCTTATTATATGGTTTCTCTAGATCCACATCCACAAAGACACAGTTCAGCTCTATCTGGTCTTTATATTTCTCCATCAACACTCTCAAAGGAAACATTGCATTGATAGTGCATGCAATGTGCATGAATCCATACTGCTGCTCACCGATCATCACCTCTCTTCTTTATTTAGCTTCCACAACCTTTCTCATACAGTGGCTTTATGGCTTATCCCTCTGTACTTACTACAGTTTTGCAAATGACCCTTGTTCTTGAAAGTCTCTACACTTGTCCATTCCTCGGGCATCCTGTCACACTCCACTATTGTGTTAAAGAGTCTTATCAAAAAGTCTCCTTCTCTTCCTAGACATGTCCATACCTTCAGAGGTATGGTACATAAAGGTACCAACTGCCTTTCCATTCTTCATCCTGTCCTCACTTCCTCCTAATTAATCCTCCAGATTTCCTTATCTACTAACTGTCCTCCATCCCTCTCTTTCATTTTCTTCATCCATCAGCTCCTCAGAGTAGGGTAGACTGGGGTTGTTTGTATACTCCTGGATTGCAAAGGGTACAATCTTTGTGAGATATGGAAGCCATACTTCATTGGTCTGGTTATTAGTGTGTGGCTCAATACAAACCATGCTGCCAACAAAGAAACAAAAAATATCTCTGTCTTTACATACCCAGCTGCATAAATATTTTGTCTTTTGCACAAACTGCCTTCACTTGCTAGTGCATTTTCATCTTTATCCTTAATTATCCTAACTTACTGCACATAATTTCCAGCTTGATCTCTCTTGATCAGCTTGCCTACTCAATCAATACACATCCTCTTCTCTGTCCATCCTCATACACAATTCACTATCAGCCCTTTTCTTCAGTTTTTCCACCTCTTTGCTGCACACCTTGCTTTCCTGTCTACTTTCTTCTTTATCTTTCACCATTTAATGTTTGCACATGCCTTCACTTCCTCCTGTTGATGTCCAAAGCATCCCAAAGACTACCATCTAGTGCTGCTTTGCTACATTCTCTAGAGCCACCTTGCAAGCACCTATCTTTCAGATTGCCTCTTTTGTATAAGATGTCCACATATGTGCTCATTCCTCCATTCTCACCCTATGTTCTTTCACCTTCTTGAAGTGTGTTTACCACAGCCATTTTCATCCTTTTTGCAAAATGCACTACCATCTGCTCTTGTCCTTAATGCCATACCTGTCTAACTACTATCACGTGATCACCTTTGTTCAATTCAATTCAATTCAATTTTATTTATCCATCCATCCATCAATCCATCCATTTTCTTCCGCTTATCCGAGGCCGGGATGCGGGGGCAGCAGCCCAAGCAGAGAATCCCAGACCTCCACCTCCCCAGCCACCTCCTCCAGCTTATCTGGAGGAACACCAAGGCGTTCCCAGGCCAGCTGAGAAATATAATCTCTCCAGTGTGTCCTGAGTCTGCCCCGGAGCCTCCTCCCGGTGGGACATGCCCAGAAAACCTCGCCTAGGAGGCGCCCAGGAGGCATCCTTGTCAGGTACCCGAACCACCTCAACTGGCTCCTTTTGATGTGGAGGAGCAGCGGCTCTACTCTGAGCCCCTCCCGAATTGGCCAACTTCTCACCCTATCTCTAAGGGAGAGGCCATCCACCCTTCGGAGGAAGCCCATTTCCACCGCTTGTATTCGCGATCTCGTTCTTTCGGTCACTACCCACAGCTCGTGACCATGGGTGAGGGTAGGGGTGTAGATCAATTTTATTTATTTAATGCCAAATCACAGCAGAAATTGCCTCAAGGCACCTCCCTCTCTTCATTATATCAGCCAACTCTTTTCGTTTACTAGTCATAGTCCCTGTTTTTAAATCTTTACTCTGTTACAGTTTTAACTTCTCTGCTGACAGTTTTACTGCAACTGACAGCTCATTAAATTATATATACAATTATATATACAATAGCAAACATCATTCTGTAACTCCTACTGTTAATGCGTTAGCTGGACTAATATTTAGCACATATAATGTGTTAGAAGCTCTTTGTTAGCTTGTTAGCAATTCTACTAACCAATTGCTCCAATAGTCATCGATAGATCTGATAACTAGTTAGAACGCCACCAAACTCTTGTTTTAGGTAATGTTAGTACTCAGATAAAGCACAGAGGCTCTGAACGTATGTTATATTCAGCCCTATAGAAAGTTCTATATCTGACAGTGGGGCAAAAAGTATTTAGTCAGCCACCGATTGTGCAAGTTCCCCCACTTAAAATGATGACAGAGGTCAGTAATTTGCACCAGAGGTACACTTCAACTGTGAGAGACAGAATGTGAAAAAAAAATCCATGAATTCACATGGTAGGATTTGTAAAGAATTTATTCGTAAATTAGGGTGGAAAATAAGTATTTGGTCACCTCAAACATGGAAAATCTCTGGCTCTCACAGACCTGTAACGTCTTCTGTAAGACGCTTTTCTGTCCCCCACTCGTTACCTGTATGAATGGCACCTGTTTGAACTCATCATCTGTATAAAAGACAGCTGTCCACAGCCTCAAACAGTCAGACTCCAAACTCCGCCATGGCCAAGACCAAAGAGCTTTCGAAGGACACCAGGAAAAGTATTGTAGACCTGCACCAGACTGGGAAGAGTGAATCTACAATAGGCAAGCAGCTTGGTGTGAAAAAATCAACTGTGGGAGCAATCATCAGAAAATGGAAGACATACAAGACCACTGATAATCTCCCTCGATCTGGGGCTCCACGCAAGATCTCATCCCGTGGGGTCAAAATGATCATGAGAACGGTGAGCAAAGATCCCAGAACCACACGGGGGGACCTGGTGAATGACCTGCAGAGAGCTGGGACCAAAGTAACAAAGGTCACCATCAGTAACACACTACAACGGCAGGGAATCAAATCCCGCAGTGCCAGACGTGTTCCGCTGCTGAAGCCAGTGCATGTCCAGGCCCGTCTGAAGTTTGCCAGAGAGCACATGGATGATACAGCAGAGGATTGGGAGAATGTCATGTGGTCAGATGAAACCAAAGTAGAACTTTTTGGTATAAACTCAACTCGTCGTGTTTGGAGGAAGAAGAATACTGAGTTGCATCCCAAGAACACCATACCTACTGTGAAGCATGGGGGTGGAAACATCATGCTATGGGGCTGTTTTTCTGCCAAGGGGATAGGACGACTGATCCGTGTTAAGGACAGAATGAATGGGGCCATGTATCGTGAGATTTTGAGCCAAAACCTCCTTCCATCAGTGAGAACTTTGAAGATGAAACGAGGCTGGGTCTTCCAACATGACAATGATCCAAAACACACTGCCCGGGCAACAAAGGAGTGGCTCCGTAAGAAGCATTTGAAAGTCCTGGAGTGGCCTAGCCAGTCTCCAGACCTCAACCCCATAGAAAATCTGTGGCGGGAGTTGAAAGTCCGTGTTGCTCGGCGACAGCCCCAAAACATCACTGCTCTCGAGAAGATCTGCATGGAGGAATGGGCCAAAATACCAGCTACTGTGTGTGCAAACCTGGTAAAGACCTATAGTAAACGTTTGACCTCTGTTATTGCCAACAAAGGTTATATATATATATATATATATATATATATATATACACACACACACACACACACACACACACACACACACACACACACACACACACACACACACATAAAGTATAAAACAGCTGTGGAGTTCTAGCTAATCTTAGCGCTTTGACCTGATTCTAAACTAAACTGGTCAATTCCTGATTATTCTCCAATGTTGAAGTAGTTCTTCAAAAAACATTCCACATAATTTACTGAGATGAAATAGATCATGAATATGAGATAAAGATGGTGACATATGGTTGTATGTAAAGTATGCAGTATGTAAACTAGTGCAGTATCACACATTTAACACAATAACCACCACACCAGCTCGAGGCAACAGGGTCTCCTTCGAGCGATAAACTAAGGCACGCAATCCATCATAGACATGTCATTTTCCATCCTAGCAAAGTGTTGGGTCATGTCACACAGTCCCCCGACCCACCACCATCCACACAAACACACGCACACATACAGTAATCCCATGTATTGCAGCCCTGTTGCGTGATAGAACCTGACAAGTTCCAACTCTCTCGCTACAGTAGTTCACTTATTCCAGGAAAAGCAAGTATGTGTTTGTGAATAAAACACTGAATAAAAGAGCACTTTGGTGTTGCTTATGCATCATGGATCTGATGCTCCATAGACTGGCTCTCTCGCGCACTTTCCACTTCCATCCTCGATGCCTCATGCAGCATCTCTTGTAGCTTTTCTTACACATTTTTCTTACTTCCTTCATCTGGGCCAATGGAAGCTCTGAAATCTCCCTCAGAGCTCCCAGGGGGCTAGGAAGGAAAAATCTTTAAGAACTCCAACAGAGAAAAAGTGAGGTTGATTTAGCGTTCATGTGTATGTCAGTTTGTGTGAAAAACAGAACACAAACACACAGACACACAAAGGGTGGACTGGGATTGCGTGCCCTCTCCATCTCCCAGTCACGCTAACTGTCCCTCTCGTCCTCTTCTCAACATGTCAGGTGGAGGAATCAGCGAATGCAGCAATGGCTTTTGACATCACTCTTTGCATGCCACAGGATGTAAATTGATAGCCTCTGCCTGGGTGCACAGCAGCATAAACCGCTAGTAAACAAAAAACCAAGAAGACAGGTCAACAAATCCAAGCTCAGCTTTCTACTAAAGGCATCATCTTTCTATGCTTTCTTTAATGAAAAAATACCAGGCCAGACACAAGAAAGAAGCTCAGTCACTGACCCTAAAATTTTACTGTAAGTACAAACTGAGGAAAAGGTATGATTGTTGCCGCAAAACATTGGCCTCTAGATTCATGTTTTTCTCTGTCAGGACATCTTGTGTATTTGTAATCAGATATTTTACTCATTACTCATATTTCACTTTCATAAAATAAACATTTAAAGCTTTTTCTGGTATATTGCATTATGTTGCTTGATTAAAATGATTTGAGTTTATTTGACTACCTTGTGGCCCCAAATGCTCCTTAAGAAGTATTACCAAATAAGTGAATATTCTGGGCATTTTCCATTTTCTTGTATCCACACAGATGCTTCCTAGAGCTTTAATCCAATAATACACGCTCTCTCTCTCACACACACACACACACACACACACACACACACACACACACACACACACACACACACACACACACACACACACACACACACAGAGAGAGAGAGAGAGAGACAATTACTTGAATTAATATACCTGCTTCTCTCTTTGTGGACTTATGTTTCCTCTGAATTGCTTTGATCTAATACACTTTAACCTAAGCTCAGTTTCATAATGTCGCCTAAGCTCCCACAGTGCTGCATGTACTCCTGCTTTTACTTGAACTCTTGTGCACTTTAAATTACTAAAAGCATCAGCTAAATGGGATGGCAATGGCATGTCTGGTATGTTTTCTGGCCCTATAAGTTTTGCAGGCTTTCAGCTGTGTCAGCTGTCTGCACACGTGTAATTGTGTGTGTATGTGTTTGCTTCTGTTTAGATTTATTGCATACAGTATGTTTTAAAGTTCATCATTGCGGGTGAGTGTAAACAGCTGGAGTGCAAGAAGAGATCAGAGAGATGAGTGTGGCCTTATAGTTACTATGTATGGGTGTGCCATGATAAGCCAATTAAAGATTCACACTAAGGGTTGAATCGAACAGTCCGCCACAGTCCCATATGCCAGCACTTAAAAGATTTCTGTGATTGAAGCGGCAGCCAGTGAGTGTAGAAATTATTAATGTTGTTAACATATTAATTATGTTATGTTATGTTCATAACTACATAACTTCATACTACAAGGTGTTATGTTCACCTCAATTTCCTCACCCACATTAGACATTCTCATTGTTCTTATACACACTGCTATTCTTTGTGATCTTTCTACTACACTACCAATTAAAATACCAAGTATTTAGTGTGTATCAAGTATTTCAAGTATGTTTCACGTATTTGTTTCAAGTAAACAAGAGGTTTGCATACTTGCTGACCCACTATTAATCATGTGACTCATCACATGAGCCAAGGTGTGAAAAAAAGGCATGTGTCATTATCACCAGAGGTTTTGGGTGAAACAATTGTGAGACCTTGCCTCACCCTATCATGTAACCTATTAAGATTACATGATGTTTATGCTCCTTTTTGAGCATAAACATTGTGTAGACATAGAGATATTCATGAAAACTTGATGTTTTTCTTTTTGCTTTGCTTTTTCTTTGTTTAGTTATATTCACATGTTCGAAATAAAAACTATTTTAAAAAAGGATTTTGTCAAAGCTATCAAGAAAAACTGTAACTGTCTATCTACAGTTGAAATTAATGAAAATGATGGTGGAGTGTTGGCAACACCAAAGTAAAAAGTTTATCCACAATGCGAATATGCAAACTATCAGAAAAAAGGTCCTGGCCCCATATTTCATATTTTTAAGCCTGGATACGATGAAATGCTCTTTGCATCCTTCCTGCCTTCTGTGCCTCTCGTCCATTTTGACTCAAGGTTTTTATCTTCTTCTTCTCATGTTTTTTTTTCCTCCTCGACTTTTTAAATGTTTTTTTTTTTCTTTCTTTCTAAGTGTTTCCTTACTGGCGTGCTTTTTCTTCCTTTATACCTTCTTTTTTTAACCTTTGTTTTATCTTTGCATTCACATGAGCCCTCCGCTGCAGACCTTTGGTTTGGTTTGGCTGCAGATCACAATCTCAGTTTAGGTTGGATTTTTTTTTTTTTTTTTTTTTGGTCTTTTTATAGATAATTTGGTCTGTCTTTGAGGCAGACAGGGTAATGACTCTCTCTAACAGGGCTTAGTTCAGCTGCCCACATATTGCCATCTGGCCTTTGTCTAATCTGTGCACCACTGCCAGGCTAGATCCCCTGGCTTCGATCAGCAAGGGGTTAACCTACAAAGAGAAAGGTCAGGGGAGTTGAGGGGTAAATAAGAGAGAATAAGATGAAGAAGAAATATCAGGAAAAAAGAGAGAGACAAGCAAAGGGTTGGGGCTGTCATCTAGTCAGACAGATCCACATCACTGTGGAAGTAAGTCATCTGGATGAAGAGGCTACAGTTAATAACCATTCAGCATTGACCCCGAGCAGAGGTAATGATGCACCAATACACGCAAAGCAAATTAGCTGTAGAGGACAAGAAGGACAAGAGGGTATGAAGAGGTATAAAAAGAAAAGAGAAAAGAAGAAACAGTATTGTTGTTCAACTTCAATGCTACAGAGGTAATGATACATTTAGTTGGGCCTCAGCTAACAATTTAGAAGCGAGAATTAAAGAATAGCTAATGGAAGAAAAAGTGGATGTAAAAAGAAGGAAATAAATAATAAAAGGAAAAGAATACACAAAAACAATGGAATAACAAATAAAAGCAAGGGGGTAAAGGAAATAATGGAGCAAAGAAAAATTAAAAAAAAGTTTGTCTTCTCCTTTTTAGAGAGCATCTTTGGGTGATGGCCTTGACCTTTTGCTGCAATGCTAAATGAAGACTATCCCACATAAAGAAGGAAAGAAAGGACAGTTGTGTTGATGAAATGCGTGCAAATAAAGAATAGCAAGTCACCCTATCTTTACTGTACGCAAGGTGTCCCCCAGGGTTCAATTCTAGGCCCCCTGTTATTTTCACTTTATGGAAATGACTTACCTAATGTGTGCAAAAATGTGGACACGATTATGTATGCGGATGATACGGTAATTTTTACGCAAGCCAAAACTGCTGATGATGCAGCCCATCAGCTTTCACTGGCATTACATGATTTACAAAAATGGCTGAATGACTCATGCTTGTGCCTTAATTTTAAAAAGACCGTATCAATGTTTTTTAGTAAACCTAAAACAACCGTGGCTGCAGTAAAAGTCTGCTTGGGTGCACAAGAATTAATTAATGTTGAGGAATTTAAGTATTTGGTAGTGCTACTAGACTCTAAATTATCCTTTAAAAAACACATTAAAAAAGTAGTGAAAACTGTAAATGTTAATATACAGAACTTTAGACATATCCGCACTGTACTAGCTAGCAAAATATAAGCCAGTAGGGAGTCATCTGGTCTGGAAACATGAATCTTATACATGTGTGGAGGGAAAGGACAAAGTAGGAGTGAGGGTCGTTAGATTGAATGCCCATTATTTTTGTCATGGTGGCCCTGGGTCTTCATACTACAAGGTCAAGCTCTCATTCTAATGATATGTGTGCATGTATGTGTACGCTCCATATCTTGAAAACACTGTTAGCAGGTCAGGGATGTGATTTTCTATGCAGAAATTAATGTCACATTTACAACTACAACTACATTCCAAATCGCCAATAATCTTGTGTGCATTAATAACGATAACTTAAGATGAATTTATTGTTATTAATGGCCTATATACCAGAGACTTATGGTGGCAGTAATTAGCCACTACTCAAAATTCCCTTACAGATCCAGCCAATCAAAATTGTCACTTTTAGCCAGAGGTCAGCCGGCTGACTGTTAGCTGTCAGCTAACAGCTAGCTGTTAGCGTGCAAAGTCAGAATCATGTTCTTGATCTCTCATTTTAACACCAATGAGCCTGCAGTGTTGAGGAAGAATGGTTGTCATCTAAGTGGAGGTCATTAGTTGTTTCAGCTTCCTAAGAAAGAAACCAAGCTTAAGTCTTCTCATTTTTTAACAGTCTGCTAATTTTTTAGTTATTAATACACTACAATGAGGTAGAACAGTGGTGTGGTGATTAGCACTGTTGAGGATCAAGAGGATCCTGGGTTTGACTGCACCAGCTGGCAGTACGCTTCCGAGTAGAGCCTGTAGGCTCTGCCTATACATGTGTGAGTTCCCCCCAATACCACCTTTTTTTCTCTGCACATTGATGCTTTGTTATTTGTAGTAGATGTCATACCTTTCTATAGCCCTGATTCCTAAAATATGAATTTTATGTCTGTATTTTCATGTGTTGAGTTTTAACACCAAGAAGTAGAACTAATTGAAGCAATTAGATGCAAAGAGTTATCTTTATATCCTCCATTAACTGGGTAAGCTTCTGCAATCAATACTTCTCCTATTGACGTTTCTGGCTTCTCCTTTGGCAACGAGTCCTGTGCATTTGATTAAGATCCAGTTGAAACACACAACAACACAAACTGAAAATCCAAGGTTCCCACAGGTATTTCATGGGAACAGGTAATAGGCTTTGGTCCCCCTCACGTCTTCCCCTATAAATGAATATAAACATCTACGATTCTGATGACAAATTACGTGCTTGGGGTTCATAGTTAAACAGACAGGACATTTTTTGACAACTTAGCTCAAACATATCCGTAATCGTAATCAAGCTTGGGTTTTTTTGTTTTTGTTGTTTGTTTTAAACATCTTATTTCTTTCAGTTTGGCGTGTATATTTATCCACTTATGGAGTACCAACAAGGATGGACTGGGCATACAGTCATGTGGTATAAGGTCACGTGATCAGAGTCAAACCTGAGCTATTTTTGTTACTAAAAAGGAACAGTATAAAATCTGGGGTGGTGTTTTAAATTTCTCCTCATTCAGTGTTACAAACAACCACTATGAAGGACATATTTATTTATATAATTTAGGCAGTTTATTGTCATGGTTCAATTACAGTAATATGTTACATTAATGACCACATGACCTCGCTTTGCTCCATTGGTGGGTAAACATGCTGGATGCATGTAAGCGAAAATATATTAACTGTCACCTGCAATAGAATTCGTCACCCTATAATGCCCTTTGTATCATATTTGACACATGAGTTTCTGAGACCTCTATCTCATCAACATGATCAATACTTGCCATATTCTTTTTTTGTCTAAAATTAACATTGTTGTTAACAAAAAGTTACCAAAAACGCCCAATGTATCGAATGTGACACAAAAATATATATAATAAAATTATATCATACACAACATGATATAGCAAAAAACAACAAAACAAAATATGGATTTTGTTATAAGGGTTAATAAACATCTCAGTTCCAAAAAATCATAATTTTCGGGCTATTTTTCAGATGGGGTGAGTCTTACAGGGTTCATAACCCCCATGAAGGGCACATGCTGAAACATGCTGGGAGATTTTTCTTACCAAAGAAAGTACATATATCCAGGTTCTCCAAAGCTTTGAAATGTAAAATTGAATTCACACTAACATCCTCTGTACTGAGAATATGTATGTGGCACTTTTGACCCTTTCAGTTTGTATTGACAAGTTTCTCTGGAGACAATAGAAAACTCCTCTACCTCAGAGTCAATTTGTCCTTACCACCATCTTTTTCTTTCTCTAATAGGATTTCTATCCGTTAGATCTTTTCTCATTGACCTCCATGCATGGTAAGAAGGAAGAGATGAGCTGAGGTGTATTGGTGTGGGGAGGTGATAGGGAATCAATAGACTTGTAAAATGGACAATCAGGTAGTGATGCAGTTGGTTATAGGCCCGATTGCAAGCTGAAGACCTAAAGGTGGGAATATTAGCATTGTCTGTCTGTATGTGTGTCTGTCTATCTTAGCTAAGTGTCTCTAGTTAAAATATCTTCTTCTACGTATCCTGATAAGATGTATGCCTGTCTTTGTGTCTAAGTAATTAGATATTTTGCACTGAGTAGCAGGATTGTCAGAGAATCCTAAAAGGAAAATTTCACCAACAAAGAAAAGAGAGATAAATGTCTAAGCAGAAAAGCTAACTGATAAACGATCTTATTTTAGACATTAATTTTACTCTGCTACGTGGGATAATTAGGCCAAAATTTTAAAGAAAATACGAAAAGAAATGAGTAAAACAGACATTTTAAATTCTATCTATCTAAAACACCTTCTTCACCCAGTAATTTCATCTTCATTGTTGCTGTTGTTTTAGTCATTAGTCAGTCGTGCTTTTCTGAATTTATCTTCACACAGAAACTGTCATCATCAGTAAGACTTTGTGTTCTTTGATGTTGTGGTTGGTTTCTTCAGGTGACTTTAACCTTGTCAGTTTGCTTATACTGTAAAGGAGAAAGATGAAATTTACAGCATTAATTTTGTTAATTGTTTTTGGTGATTTTTTTTTTAGCTATTATTATAACTGAAAATCAGAATAATTGACATCATCATCTCTGACATGTACTTGAGGTATCGGTTCTATTCTAATGCTGTTTTCCAACCTGTGTCAGGCAATTAACCACTTAACATCCACCAGGTCACCAGTGACCCACCATGCAGCTCCCACCACGATGTCCATCATCCATCTTTATAGAATTTCCATCATTTCAGCAAGCACCTGTGGAAAAGCTTAACGTCAGTGCACAATAGCACCACTGAAAGGGAACACTTTCTACTTTTTGACCTCCAACCGATCAGAATATATAATTTCATTTTGTTTTAATTGTTCTCCCAAGACTCTCCCAAGGCAATCAGAGACCCCAAAAAAGGTTAATGTGGTCACAAGGTAAAAGGTTAAGGTTACGATTAAGAAAAAGGAAAGTAGCAACAAAAAACAACATTGAAATCTTGATAAAAGGTGAAAAGCCATCTTCTCCGTTTGTTGAAAAACATTCAGAAACGGTCTGGAGTGTGGGGCCTTCCTGCTGCTGCGGAGTCGGGGCGGTCTGCCTCCCCCCACCGCAGGGAAAAGGGAAACACCACCTAGGTCTGGGTGCAGTTCCCCCCTCCAGGGGCGGGGGTACCTAGACCCGGTTTGTAGAGTACGCTTGGGGAGTGTGATCGTGTGTACAGCGTCTCTTTATGTCTATCTCCACGTTGGTTGAGTGTGGAGTAAGTGCATATGAGAGCATGAGGGTGGGAATGGATGTTTGTATCTGTGTGTGCCTGTATGTCTGTGTCTATATGTCAGGTTGGGTGTCAGGCGCCACCTCTCTGGGGACATCTCAGGCCCTCCAAGGTTTGGAGGCCTATCTCCCCCTACCACCACTTCCCCTACCAGTGGCGGACCCCCTCAAACATCGGTGCGTTGGTGGTTCTTTGTGTCCGGGGATGGGCGTCCAGGTACACACCGGCTCACTCCTTGGCGGCCGGTTATCGGGGCCTGGAGCCTGGGGCTCGCTCGGGCCACTTCGGAGGTGGGGTGCCCCCGGCCTCTCGGCCTGGGGCTCGGTCACTCAGGCGCGGCTGGCTGCCGGCGGAGCTCACGGGCGCGTCACTGCAACTCCCCCTGGCTTCTGCTCCGCGGCTGCTGAGTGAGCCCTCATCTGGGACTCTCCTCAGCTCTTTCTGGGACAGTGGCGCGGCTGCCCCTCTGTTGGTCTTCCTTGGTCTCTTGTGTTCTGGGAGCCTCTGGATGTCTGGAGTTTTGATCTCCTCCACACCTGCTTCATGCCCTGGAGGACGGGGCTGTGGCCCCCCCACACCCTCTAGCAGATTATTACATGAAGGAACCTTTTAAAAAACAAAAAACAAGCGCGTCCATGCTCACAGGTGTACACACGGGTGATCACACCCACAAACTACACCCTTTTTGGCTCCTACCTCAAAGCACACTGCGTTCTGTTGATCTTATGTGCTGCACAATAATGTTTAACATTTAGTATTTACTGTCATATTCCCATATATCATTGTGATGTTGTTTATTCTATTACTCTTGTTCTCTTCTGCTTGTTTTCTTTTTTCTTTCTCAGCAGGTGATCCAGGTGATTGATATATGCATTTTTTTTTCTCTGCCCGTTCTGTTGGTTTTTGTCTTTTGAAAAAAAAAAAAAAAAAAAAAAAAAACATTCAGAAAAAAGATATAATTTTTGTTGGTATGGCTGGAAGTGAAAATACACTTGGGTTTAAGAGTTCCTCTGAAGCTCCCCCAAGTGAATTGAATCCCAAAACCTTTCTGTGAGGTAGTACAGTAGGGTTTATTTTGACCGTGCAGAGGCCAATACAAATAAACTCACCATGCGTCAGACAATGAGACAATAATCCTATTAAAACTCTTATTAAAGATGTAGTGTGGCTGGCTGATCAAAACTATTTTACAGACAAATAAAATATCAACCAGATGTTAAATATATTAAATATTTTAAAACAAATGAAAGACACATGCTTGAATTTTATTTGAGTTTGCTTTGTGACTGGATTTGACCCTTTGTTTTTTGAATGCATTTCTACTTCTTGATCTCTGCAGGGTCTCTGTTACACAGCATTCCCACTTACATTCCTCCTTTGGCCCACCAAAATCAAACCTGCCTTTGTTTTTTCTTGGCAGGATTGCAAAGACTAATCTTGGTAATCGAACTGCAGCCCACCGAGCTCTGAATGTGTTTGTGCCCTTGTAGAGTGGAGTGTTCAGATTTACATTATTGACCTCCACAATGTCTCCCTGGGAGAGTGCAGAAGGATGCACTGACGGAAATTACAGAGGCTGTTATACTGACAGTAGACAAGTGTGCATATCAGTCTACACAGATATGCAGACAGAAACCCAAACACATTGCACAGAAACACAGAAAAGACACGACAGACCTTCAAACAACTACATTTTTGGAATTTATACTCCTTTAGATTCACAGGCTACCACTGCCAATGCTGCTATTTAACTGAAGTCAATACATTTTCAGCTCGCCACTGGTAATGCCAAAATGTACATATATAACATGCATAAATCTTTTTCAACACTGATATTAATTATAGCATCTGTTACAATAGGTAAAAAAAATCCCCACACTGAATAGTTTACAAGGATATTATGAATTTGTCTCTGATGAAAAACAAAAGTCAGTATAAAAGAGCATTTAAAAATAATGTAAGGATCAATCTTATTTATTGCACAAAGACATTCAGGAATTACAGAATTAAAGCATCAGTTGTTCGCCTCATGTTTACAACATGCTGTTAAGTAGTAAAAACCTGAGGTGTTTGTGTTATTGCGTGCAATACAACATTCACAATGACTAATATTTGACTGTTTTGTGATAGTTTTACCTTTTTATCTTCACATCTTAATAAATGCATATATTTAACTAGTATTACTTGCTTTATCAGTCACAGTTTCTACATTTAAAGTCCTTGCTCTCACCTCCGCCAAGAGTAGCATCATTTCTACTGGCACCCTGTTGGCCAACAGGTGATCATTATTAACCTGGGCCTCAAGTGATCAAGTAATGGAAATGTAATTCTTTACAGCACGCATTTTGCTTGAATTGGCTAACATAACATGCTCCCATCCAGGTGACATCTTTTTCAGAACAATCTTTTATTTATTTCAGCAGCACAATACTAAGTACTAATACTGCATCTATTGCAAAAACATGGCTTAGCAACAGAAGAGTCTAGGTCCTTAACTAGCCTGCCTGCATCCAGTCCTTTCCTGCTGCTAGTAGGTTTCCCTGCCTGTCCTCCAGTCATTCCTGGATGGCACTGCAGTTCACAGTCACAGTAATCAATGGTTCATTGCTGTTTGTGGCTTGTCCTGAGATCCTTAATTTCTCCACTTCAGATCATTTCTTCTGGGTCACAGCCAGAAGCGCCCTTTCTTGAGTGATCCTTGAGTGTCTTTTTTGCTCGGACCCAGGGACTCTGAGAGGTTTCGGTAGCTGTGGCGTGGATTCTCTAACAAAGTCCATCCATCTGACTTCAACAGGATAGATTTGTGCCTTCCACCCTGCTTCAGCACATGTTACAGTGGCCTCTCTGTACTTCTTTATCTCTCAAAGACTGCCGTTGTTTTTTTTCCATGGAATTGCTATAATCATTCCATTGGCTGAGGTGGACCACAGGACAATATCTGGCCTTAGAGAAGTTGTAGTTATTTCTATTTTCACATGTCAACACATCAGAGGCATTACAAAAGGCCATTTCAAAATTAAACCCTAATATGCATGTCCTCTAAATAATATTCTGCTTTATGTATATTTTTACTTCACTTGGACTCAGAAATACAAAAAAACAACTTAAGAAGTTAGACTGAGATGTGCTTGCTATGAGACTCACAGCAAACCATTTAACAGCCTATTTTAGCCTCATGCAGGAAGAGTTATGTGACAACACTTACTGCTGTCAGGGTTCCTGGGTCGGTGACCCAGTATTTTCAGTTCACGTTCTCTGTTTATCTTCTGCCTGTTCCACTTCCTGTTTTATTGTGTTAGCCTTGGTCCATGTGCATTATGTTCCGTCCTCTTCCCGTTTATCATTAGTTCATTATGTTCAGCTGTGTACTCACCAGGTTCTAATCTCTCATCACTCAGCCTGTGTATTTATGTCCCTCAGTTCAACCAGTCCAATGTCGTGTCATTGATGTTATTGTGATGTTGTCTCTCCGTCTGTATGTTCAGTTAGTCAGTCAGTGCTTCAGTCAGTCGTCCAGCCAGCCATTTTCTCCCTTTGTTCTGTTCATCCACTCCTTATAATAAATCGTCACCTACCTGCGAGTCCTGCGTTTGGGTTCCTTCTTCCTCGCCTCCACCCAACCGCTGACAACTGCACTGAAAGGCAAATTATCCCAATGCTCTATCATTGAAATTTTTCTTTCCAAGTCAACTCCACAATCTGAAAGATTTACTAACTATATAAAAAAAACTATTTGTGAAAAATTATCTATTATCAACTAAATTGACAAGTTATTTAATATAAGAAACATGAAAAACGTCTTTTAAATATAAGTTTTATTACAATGCTTTAAAACCAAGGTGCCTTTCCAATTATGGAGTGAAACTTTGGAAGGCTTTACACTGCACCATGAACATTAGACAATTTAAATCATAAAGAAAATCCTTTCACAATATGAGTCAGATAAGCTGTATTTTTAATCATTTGTAAATAAAATTGCCATTTCAGCAGCTCCATTCGAGTCGTCATCTAAATCTACTTAGTATTAAAAAAGGCCCTTTTACAATATTAAGCACTTGTTCGGAAAATACATTTTCTATGGTCTGCTTGGGTTCTTATATTTAAGAGGTCACATCCTTAATTAAAAAATGCTAAGTACCAGTCCTTCATTTTCTTTGTACACCCCAGCCTGCCCCACAGCCAACCTTAAAAACCTCACCTCACTCTCCAGTAAAGCTTCAGTGTGGATCTTTGTACCACTCTCTGTCACCAGCCTATTGTTAGTAGTGGTGCTCACCCCATACACCCCCAATCCCTCCACACAGAGACTTTAGGAGGCTTCCCATGGACAAAGAGGGCACAAGGTCAAGACACAGACAGGCATAAATCTGTGGCCTCACCATCCATCCCTAATCCCCCTAACGCCATTGTCACCTCACTCCCCCATGCTGCCTGCAACACACACACTTACACACCCAGTAGACCCTCTCCATCTGGATGTAAATAATGATGATATTGTGGTGGTGAATGGTGCTCTGTGTCCAGGCGATAAGCCCAATATAGTCAGAGCAGCACAGGGGTGTGTGGGGTGTGTGGGTGATAGTTGGTAAGCAATGACACAGATAAAGAATAATGCCCTGTGTATGTGCTTGTGTGTTTGAGTCAATCTCTTAATTATTAATGCCTGAGCCCTTACCATTTTCCTCATCCATCTCTTCTTAGTCAGTTCCCCCTCCCTCAGACAGACCCCCAACTCCCCCTTAGCTAACGCTTTGCCTCATTCTCTATATTTCTTTTGTTCTGTTTCCTCTGTCACCTGATGTTGCATATGCTCAGGGGTTCCCATTGTTCTTTATTACCCCTCCTCCTCTTTGTCATTAATTATCCTCACACCACCACAATTGGTTATTTAGCTTCATTTGTATATTGTTTTTCATGATGTCCACAATTAAGTTATTGATAATAACACTGGTAATGGTAAACGGACTGCTATTTATATAGTGCCTATTTAATCAGTTTAAGCTCTCAAAGCTTTCTTACTGTTACCTTTACCTAATCACAGTGACCTCACCCCTGGTGATGCCCAGATCGTCCCCCTCATCTATAGACTCTGCTTCCTCTACAGAAGACACTCTGTAAAATTATGGAGGTATTCCAATTTTTCTTTCCATCACTTGATAATATCCTCAGTTGAAGTCAGCAGCCTCCCACCCAGACTATACACCTTATACACCATGTGGGTAGAGCACCACTTTGTCCTCTGACGGTTTGTCAGGATCGCTAACCAGTTATTAGGTTTACAGGACAATTACTTTTCCAGACAGGGCCAGACAGGTTTCAGTAACTTTTTTCATATATTAAAATCAATTCTGTATTTAAAAACAAAGAAATCCGGAAATGGGCAAATTTTTTTTTTCTAGGCAGAGCTGACAGCTGATAACATGAGGAAATGACAGTTGGCTCCACTGGCAGGTTAATGCCTATGGAATCATGATCAGATCACTTCAATAAATTCCAACCCTCAACTACAGTCACAAAGTCTTTTGGTGACTTAAAGAACTAGGCTGCATATAGAAGCAAATAAGTTTTCTTCATGGGTGACTGAGCTGAGATGTGTTGAGGAGTTTAGACAGCTAGATGGATTCAGACTTTTAATTACATTAAAAAAAAACCTTTGGCTACAAAAAAATGTCCAGTTGCATAGGATTCACTGGGAAAATAGCCCTCAGTTTCTTTGATCTGATGATTCACTAGTTTCAGGTTTTACTAAATATAACTACAGACCGTATAAAAGATGGATGTACCTTTAAGAGCTAAAAAGTGAAGCAATAGCGCCAGTCCATTTGACCTGCTTCTATAGGCAGTGTTGGGAAGGTTACTTTTAAAATGTATTCCATTACAGATTACAGAATACATGCCCCAAAATGTATTCTGTAACGTATTCCGTTACGTTACTCGATGAGAGTAACGTATTCTGAATACTTTGGATTACTTAATACATGCTGTTTACAACTACGTGAATGTACTATTGCTGTGA
Organism: Aulonocara sp. 'chitande type north' Nkhata Bay; assembly: GCF_057382095.1. Classification (NCBI taxonomy): domain Eukaryota; kingdom Metazoa; phylum Chordata; class Actinopteri; order Cichliformes; family Cichlidae; genus Aulonocara; species Aulonocara sp. 'chitande type north' Nkhata Bay. The sequence continues at coordinate 16,133,123 of NC_141360.1, forward strand.
TTTATTACTGTTACTGACAGTCCGCGGCTCCGAACCGTAGTAAAGGGACCTCTGGCTAAGACGATGGGTTCCATGTCGGGCTCGTAGCCGAAAACTAGCTTTACTTTGTTGTGTGGGTCAACTTTGCTTGCGAGAGACAAAGAGAGGCGTTGAAAGGCTGCTCCATTGTATTGTTTTGGGGAAAAACACGAACACAGTCGAGTCTTAATAGCTTACTTACAACTGGGCTCGTCAGGCACTCTTCTTGGTTATTATTATATTTGTATGCTTCCAGCTCCCGTTTTTGCTCGATGACAACTCGTACTTTTCCTTTTTCTCCCTCCCTCGCTCACAGACACATAAAGGGTATGGCAGTCCATTCTCCCTGCAGCACGGACTACACTGCCTGTGATGCTACATTCTTTGTAGCATTCTGCCTATTAGCTTAGCGCAACAACAACAACAAAAAGGCGCTCTCTCACCAAGGAAACACGAAGAGAGAGAGTGTCACCCTGTAACCATGGCAACTATAACGCTGCCGCCAGGAACAACAGAACATAGCTGTCAAACAAAACCCAAACAGTCCTGACCTGCGACAATATGAAACAGGAAAGTACGGCCGTGTAATCCATTTATTTCAACAAAGTAACTGTATTCTAAATACCACCTTTTTAAATGGTAACTGTAACAGAATACAGTTACTCATATTTTGTATTTTAAATACCTAACGGCGGTACATGTATTCTGTTACTCCCCAACACTGTCTATAGGCCACCAGGGAGCAATACCTATGGTTGCAAAAAGACTTCCAATCATGTGAAACAGTTTCCTGCTCAGTCCATGGTCTGAGTCATTCTTTTCATGTTATTCTCAGGGGTTGAAGTGGGATTTAGTAGATGGGAGAACTCTAACATCAAGTATAGCGTGGGAAAAATAATTACTTAACAGTAACTCCCATAACAATTTGTATTGTGAGTTGTTGCTAGGTAGGGATGGGTACCGGTATCCGGTTCTGACATAAACGGTAGTAACCAGACCGAAAAGCAGCGCACATTTCGGTGCTTTATTTCGGTGATTTTTTTTTCCTGAGCTGTGATACACTTTAGATTCTAGCCAATCATTTTACGTTTCCGAGCATGGTAGGCGGGGCCAGGTACGTACGTTCTTTTAGAGCGGAGCTACAGATTAATAATGCTCAAGGCGAAGCGGTCAAAGTCTGGCTGTACTTCACAGCAAAATATGCAAACTCAGCAGCCTGCAACAAGTGCTTTAAGCTGATACTGTGATACTGTCAAAGGAAGTAAAAGGAAGTAATTTACGTTGAGTAGGCTAACCACGTTATTAAATTAATGCATGTAAAGTGAACTAGCAAACATCATCATAGCTACATGCGGCTGTCTTCTTGTTTGATGGCCGATACTCCCTTCACCCTGGCCAAAAGGGCTAAAATGACCAAAGAAAAAGTGGAAAACGGTTAAACATGAGAGGTTTTTGGACAAATTTTGTGTTGTTTTTTTTCCATTGTTTAAGCACTGCTTCCAGCCAAGAGTGATGCCATAAATCCCCTATAGCTGCAGAAAAGGCTAACATTGTTATCTTTTTACAAAAAAACAGCTGAACATGAGAGGTTTTTGGACCAATTTTCTGTTCTCCATTCTTTAAGCACCGGTTTGAGCACCGTTTAAGCACCGGCACTGTTTCAAAAGTACCGGTTTGGCACCCGTATCAGATAAAACCTAAACGATACCCATCCCTATTGCTAGGTTTCAAAACTGGTGGTTTTGATTTTTGTGAAGGAGACGCTCTCATGCCAAGTGACACCACTGACTAGCCAGTCGCTTGAATGCAGTCTGATGATGTCACGTTTTTGGATTGCCTCAGATTATCTGGAACGCCAGTTGAGTACTAAAAATGTACCTGGTATCAGTTTCTACTACCTAATGGAAAACCCTAAAAACTTGAGTCAAGCCAAGCCAAGTAGGCACTAGTGGAAAAGGGCTATTAGATGGTTCTGGTAACATCTAATCTGGCATTCACATTCTTCAGTGCAACCAATTGTTTGCATCTTCTAAATTATTTGCATATACATTCACAAAGGTGTAAGTTTATTATAGACTTTTGCCTACTTGAAAGTGTCCTTGGCTTGGTTAGAAGTTGTGAACAGGTTTTTGTGGACCAAGGAAAGATTTCTGCGACCAGGTTTCATGGCCAGGTCAGTCCTGTTCAATCATTACTTTTGAACCTCTGAAAATGAGTGACTGTGTATATAAAAGTTGTTGTAATTGACCTGTTAAAAACCTTGAATTAAAGCCTGTACTAACCACTTTTTGATTATTTCATATAAAATCCACTGTGATACTGTACAGAGGTCAAATTACAACAATTTCATCATTGTGCAAATACAAACAAGGTTGATTTTAAGTATGTTTGAGAGCTTCCATGATTTTTCAAGATTATTTTTATACTAAAGGGACAGTTCTTCTGAATACACAGATGCCTCAATAAGCCATATACATGTCACCATGGCAACATGCATGTCCCACCAATTGACAGTTGCATCGCTGCCTGAGGGCAGAGCTTTAATGCTACATTTCCATCAGCGCTCCAAATCTCCGCTACTAATCCATCATTTTGGGCATATCTGTACTCTGTATAAACGCTCACACCTATCTATACATTCACTTACATTCAAGGCTTTCAATCTTTTAAACACAAAAGCTGAAATATGATCTCCTCTTTGCTTCTTCAAACAAACAGTGTTGAATCCGGCCTGTGGCCAGTCAGTGGTCCAGTGGTGCTGGACACCTGCTCAACCTAATATGACACACACACATGTAAAGAGTTGTCCACCATGTGAGTCAACATTTACACATTTGGAGCTCTAAGGCAAGTCTTTGGTGGGATGAATGCATATCACGCTTTGTAACAGGTTAAGGCAAAGAGCAAAAATCCTGCACAAGTGCCAACTCATTTAGCTGGAACCTATGAAAGCAGAGAAGAAACTGCTTTGGAATTTATAACCTATCTCATTATGATATGACCTAAGACCAATTTAGAAATCACTGGTAGGCAAACTAACCACCTGAACTAGAAATTACTGTAACAAATTAAAGGCTAAACTACAGTTATGGGGGGGGAATTGCAAATACGTAATAAAGAAAAAGAAAATCCCATGGAGGAAATTATAATCTGAATATTTGTGTCCCAACCACCACAATTACCTCCCATCCAGTCTACACACAGACACACAGAGTGGCAAAGCCTGATTATTATATGTTACAGCTGACCTCTTTTTTTTTGCACAATCTGCTCACAGAGAGCACTAAAGCACCACTTTAATCATCAGCACACAAACACTAAAAATGACCAAGCAAATGAACAACACGTTTTGTTAATTTTGTGCAGGAATGAATGAGAATAAAAGAGAAGTTTACCTCCGACTGCAACACAAGCCGCGCCTCACCACCTTGAAGACGTTTATTTGACTTCAGAAAGTTTTCCGTTTTTTCTGGGTATTTTCCCATTGTTCCCATTGTTGCACTTCTGCAAGTGCAACAATGGGAGGTTGCTACAGTTTGAAATAACATATATGCTAACATGTATGCCATTTTCATCTTAGTTTGGCATTGAAGAAATCCAGTTGTGAATATTGGGAAGCTAGTGACACATCATGCAACAACTGCAGTTTGTTTTTAATAGTCTTAATGGTTTGCTGTCATCTTACTCAACTGAAATTTAACACAACCTACCTTTTTACATAAAGGTTGCCCAGTCTCTCAGTCATTTTAAAAGATTGTTAAAAACACCGTCGTTTTCTCACTTGCTTTCAGTTTTAGTTCAGCAACATGGTCTGGCTTTTGTTATGCAAATAGAGTTATTACTTTGTTTCATTTTATGATTCTTAGTATATATTTATTGTTGTTTTGATGACTGTTATATAGAGTGTGTATATTGTATAACCTCCATAGCACTTTAGTGTACAGGTGACTTGACTACCAAGTTTGGCACTGCTTTTTTGTTGTGTTTTTTTTTTAACCTTTCTAACGAGAGGGTAGTTGAAGAGAAAGCTGAGAGGGAGCTCAGGGAAAGGACAGACAGCAAATGGGCCAGAGTAGATTTGATCCCAGGCCCTCTGCAATAACCTTAGAGCAGATAGCCTGTTGAATTTCTTGAGATAAAACAGCCTAACATACATACCAACACATACATGCATACTTTGTTGACATTTGTGATAAGTTGGCTCAATTTTTAAGCTACTGTTAGTTGGAGGTACCCAATTTGCTTTTGTCATAAAATATTTAGTTGTTTTTTTTTAAATGTTTTGAATTTTTTAAACAAAATATTTAACATATTTTTGCAGTTATAATATACATCTTAAACCATATTAATTTATACTTTTATTAATACATTTATACATTTTTCTGCGTCTACTTTGTCTCTTTATTGATATTTAGACTTGTTTTGGGGGTCACAATAAATAATGAGACTCAGGTAACAGCTAGGCCGTAGTGTAGAAAGATAAAATGTGTCTTCCTTGTATGTGCGAGATACACACTTACAGAAACTGTCTTCTAGGTCACTGAATTTCATCTACAAACACGGGTTTATCTGCAAAGTTGTGCAATTTGTGTTTTCATTCAACTTATAATTTAAAAAGTAGCCCTTAAGAGAGATGTATATTTCATAGTAAACAAATTTAAAGTTGATCAAAAGTTATATTATGTTAGCATTTTTTAATACAGGTTCAAGGCTTTATGCTGTCTAACATCATATTAAACAAGGTGCTTTTCAAGGTGCGTTCTTGTGGTAATTAGATTTCTCTGGTGGAGTTAAACTGATTTCAAATCCATGATAAGGTTCTAATGCAAAACAATGAAATTAGACCACCTGGTGTTTACTCCATACATAAATAAAATTTGTTTTCCAGCCAAGCTGCAGTATGCAATGTTCCACTGAAAACCAGGTCTCCTTGTGCACAGTTGGAGCATCATTATTAATTGAAGATTGGCTGTAAACTTTTGAAAGCAAAAGCTGTTTTATTTCCAAGAGCATAAACCTTTACCTTAGACTGATTTTTAGGGGTAAGAAAATCCTCCATCCATTCTCTTCTGTCAGGGTCGCGGGGGGCTGGGGCATATCCCAGCTACCATAGGGCAAGAGGCAGGGTACACCATGGACAGGTGGCCAGTCAGGCAGACTAATCACTGTAGAAGGAAGCTGGAATGCCCGGAGAAAACCCACACAAACACGTGGAGAACATCCAAACTCCACCACCAGGCCTTGGATAGGTGGTGGAATCAAACTCACCTTCTTGCTGCTGCTGTAACAAAAATCCTGATTATTATTAAATGGGGCAATCAGGAGGTTTTTACCTTTACAGTAACGTATATGATAAAACTAGTAACTAAGTTAAAGTCAAGACAAGGCATTACCCTTTACCACTCCATGCTGAGTTTAATATCTAAATGAGAACTGTCCTGCTGATCAGACTATGTGATGACACAGCCTGTCATTCTCAGTGTGTCCTTTGGGACCTGTGCATCATGCACTGTTTAGAGATGGGACCAATTGTCAAATATGTGCACACAACGACACTCTTTGGTGTCACATTTAAACACACTAGGGTATACTTCATTTTTCAATTCACGAAAATAATGCTGCAGGTGACTAATAGTTTAATCCAGACTATAAAAGTATTTTATGTTTTGATGTCTAAACATAAGCAGCAAGAAAATGAAACTGTTTATTTTGCATTGACTTTGCAAATATCACAAAAGGGAAATGAAACCTCCTTCTCCTGAGAAACTTGCCTTGTCTTATCCCTTCAACATCCTAATATGGACAAAATAAAGAAGAAAAAGATCATGATACAGATGCTAAATGTGTGGCTGTTGTCAGTGTCCTTTAACCAATACATATGTTATTGCATTCATTTACAAACCCATCACCATTTTTGAGGTGTATTACCAATTGTATTTTGTTTTTGTTTTTTTATTTAAATTTTATGCCAACAATGTTTTACTGAGTTAAAATAAATTCAACGGCGCAGAAGACCCTGCAGAAAAAAAGAGATCTTTACCAAAAGGTCTTAATCAGACAGAGTGAGAAGACACTTAAAATCCAATTAGACTTAAATGCTCACTGAAGGAGCTCTCATTACTCCAACTCACTGTGTTTGTGAATTTGTTTATGTTTGGTGTTCACATTCATTGCTTAATGGACGAGATAGCCTATTAAATGTCCATTAAACCGAAGCTTGATTACCTCTGCTGTCGTCCCATGATGAACTCTTATCTGTCTCTGTTGTCTGGACTGAATCAGGGTGAAAATCAGGTAAGCTGAGGTACAAATTACTTTCCTTCATGCACCACCCAGGATACAATTTCCTTACCTGGCTTCACTTAACCTAACATCAGCAATCAACCTAAGCAGTCACGCAAAAGTAAAGTTTTTAAGGCAACCTGGGGATGATGTTTCCGAATCTACACTATTGTCATGAACCGAAGTTCCGAGCGCAGGCAGGACCCAGTAGCAGAACACACACACTAGGGTAGGAGCGAATAAAGAAAGTAATTTTTATTGCAACTAAAGGTGTCCCGTGAGGGTAGCCAGAAAAACAACGTATGGAACCAGAAGAAACCGAGGGACCGCGCAGGGAACGCCAAGAGCGGGGCTGTGAGAGGCTGTAAAACAAAAAGAGAGACAGATTACTGGGGTGCGGAAAAAAGGCAGCATACGAGGGAAGGTGGAGTGTGCGTCTCACGGTGATAGCCGGGCCGAGTGAACCAGAGGGGGGTGGAGCTCCAAAAGGGGTCGAGACGGCGAAGCTGATGGTGAACCAAATCTCAGGCGGACAGGTGGACAGGCAGGTGGCTCGAAAACAAAAACACGCCGAGTTGTGATCTGGGTACACAGGGAAAAAACAGTGTTAGGTCCGATGGAGAGTTTGTCATAAGAGTTCTTTTCCCGCAGGCGTACGTTACCGCTGAGAGGCGACTACGGACTGGCGTGGAGCAGCAGGTAGGGCAGGATTAAATAGTCCACCTGGTGATCGCCTGGGATGGGATGCAGGTGTGGGGTTAGCAGCCACGCTCGTGGGCGTGGACATCCCAGCAGCACCCCGGACGCCGGGCCGCGGACCATGACAACTATATTGCCAAAAGTACTCACTCACCCATCCAAATCACCAAATTCAGACATTCCAATCACTTTCATGACCACTGGTGTATAAAATGAAGCACCTAGGGATGCAAACTGCTTCTACAAACACTTGTCTAAAACTGAGTCTCTCAGGAACTCAGTGAATTTCACCCGTACTGTAATAGGATGTACACCGCCGGTATAAAAAGTCCAGTCATGAAATTTCCTTGCTACTTAATATTCCACAATCAACTAGTCTGGATTTGGCGGTTGCCAGAATGGTACTTGTGTGACTGCATTGTTCAATGTGCAAAGTCTGGTGGAGGGGGATTGTGGTGTGGGGTTGTTTTTCATGAGTTGGGCACACCACCTAGTTTTAATGAAAGGAAGTCTTAATGCTTCAGCATACCAAGACATTTTGGAAAAAATAATGCTCCCAACTTTGTGGAAACAGTCAGTAGATGGCTCCTTTCTATTCCAGCATGACTGCACACCAGTGCACAAAGAAAGGTCCATAAAGACATGGATGAGCAAGTATGATGTGGAAGAACTTGACTAGACTGCACAGAGTCCTGACCTCAACCCAATGGAACACCTATTCTGGTGTGTGTGAAGGCAGAATACTTTTGGTAATATAGTCTATGTACATGTAAAGGCATGGAGGTCTCAAAATAAAGCATTTTGCTAATGATAAATGACTAGGGAAGGAAAATGACTATTGTGGTCCAGTGTGTCTGACTATTTTACTGGCATTGTGTAATATCTTGTAACCCTCTGTAACTTAAGAGGAGTATTTTAACTTAATGTTGTTAAAACAATTTCTCTCAATTTCATTTGAGGTATTTTTTACTCAAATCCATATTTTATGTGTTAAAAACGCCTCAGATGAAGCTCAGAAAACTACTAAGTGAGCATAGATTATTTTTGACACCATTACAGTTGAAAATATATATCCTAATTTATTGTCACAAGGAATCTCAGTTCTCTATGACTCAGTTCAATTCAGTTTTATTCATATAGCGCCAAATCTACAGTCGCTTCAAGGCGTGTTTTATATAACAAGTAAATACAGTAATGAAGAGAAAATCACAACAATCAGATTAGAAGGCATCATCAGTTGTTCAGTATCAAGAGCCAAAAACACACACTCACACATCTGCTGACAGTGCACAAGTTGTCAGAAATAACCCTCGTGTTGTGTTCCAGTCAAATTTCACTGATTTAAAGGTTTTATCTCTGAAAAATGTAATTAATGTGATCAGACTGACCTAAGATTACATGACTTTGTCTACAAAAAGGATTTCAACACACAAAAAAATGTAAATGTTGTGGGTTTTATTGAATATTTGTACACTCCGAATGTTTCTGGTCAACAATGACGGATTGTTAGAAATTAATGGAAGAGATAACAATTAGTGTAAATAACTGAATTCAGGTACATCCCCACTGGTCAGATGGACATATGCGCACACGCAAGAATGGATGCATGTGCACCCACATATGTGCACATACACACATATAGACACCTTGGGTTCCCTGGCAACCACTGCAGAAGTCTATGCCCACTAGATGCTATCTTCTATTAGAACAACTCCTGTATTGGCAGTTCTCATATACAGTTGCAACATTGTTTCAATAGCATTGAACTTTTCTCGTAGCCTTAGTGTATAATGCTTTTTTGAGGCCTTGCTCACTTGTACTGTGCGGCTGCATCATGGCAGAACAATATACCCTAAACGAGGCTCTTGAATCCACATTTGATCACCACATTAGTTAGGAGCAGAGAAGCCAGGAAACTGATAGTGAGGATGAATTAGAAGAGAAAGAATCAGTAGCTGAAGACTGCGAGGAATATAATCCAGGCCACGAAATGACTGATGAGAATGGATCCAGAGATGAAGAGGATGGCCACGCTAAGCCTGCTGTCACATTCAAGTCAAAGAATGGGAACTTATCCCCACCTGAGACTCAAGGTTTTCAGCTGAAAATGTCATAAGGATGACCACAAAATCGAAAACTATTGGCCAATATTCTTGAAAGAAACCAAGAAAACTTTGTGGTTCTGAAATCATCATCTTCTATCTGTTAAGACGGACAGAAGGTTCAAGGTTCAAGGTTCTTTATTTGTCACATGCATAGTTATACAAGTATAACACACAGTGAAATGTAGCCTGACACGCTCCTCGACATGTGCAAAAATTGGGGGTGTAGAGGAAGAACATTATATATATATATACATACATATAGTATATACACTGGGTGAATGTGCAGTAGTAGCAGCAAGCAGGTGAATTCTGTACATTAATATGAATAGACATCTGACTATTTTACAGGATAGACAATATAAACATATTTAAAATTAAAGGAATTGAAATGTACATTGTGCCTTGGTTTAGAGTGTCTGGAAGAGAGTCCTGTCTCAGTCAATTATAGATGATGTGAGAGGGCGGGTGTGTGTGTTTAGGGCACGGATGGCTTGGGGATAGAAGCTCCTCTTGAGTCTCTCTGTCCTTGCCCAGAAGATGCGGAACCTTCTACCAGATTGCAGAAGTTGGAACAGTTTGTTGCCAGGATGGGACGGGTCCTTCAGTATCTGCGCTGCTCTAGTCCGGCATCTCCTGGTGTAGGTGTCCTGAAGCGGGGGGAGAGCAATCCTGCAGCAGCGTTCTGCTGTACGGATCACTCTCTGGAGAGCTTTTTGGTCCTTCACACAGCTGTTCCCAAACCACGATGTCATGTTCTGTGTGAGGATGCTCTCCACAGCGCCTGTATAGAAAATCCTGAGGATCTTTGGAGAGACCCTGAACTTCCTCAGTTGTCGTAGGTGATACAGGCGCTGCCTAGCCTTTTTGGTCTGGACCTGAATGTGGGCAGCCCATGTCAGGTCTGAGGAGATGTGGACACCAAGATACTTGAAGGACTGCACCCTCTCCACTGGAGCTCCATTGATGATGATGGGCTTGTAGTCTCTGTGCTGACCCCTTCTGAAGTCCACCACCAGCTCCTTGGTCTTGCTGACGTTCAGCTGGAGGTGGTTGTCCTGGCACCACGATGCCAGATTCTTCACTTCATCCATGTAGGCCGCCTCATCGTTGTTGGAGATGGCACCCAACACCACTGTGTCGTCAGCAAACTTCACAATGGTGTTGGAGCCATGGGTGGCCACACAGTCTGAAGTGTAGAGGGAGTAGAGCAGTGGCGAGAGGACACATCCCTGAGGTGCTCCTGTGTTGATGGTGATGCTGTTGGAGAAGCACCTGCCCACCCTCACCACCTGAGTTCTGCCAGTGAGGAAGTCCAACACCTATGCACACAGACGGCTGTTAAGTCCCAGATCCCTCAGCTTTGTGAACAGTCTGCAGGGCACTATTGTGTTAAACGCTGAACTGTAATCAACAAACAGCATTCGCACATAGTTACCCTGTTTCTTGTCCACGTGGCTGAGAGTGGTGTGTAGGACGTGGGCGATGGCATCCTCTGTGGATCTGTTGGATCTGTAGGCGAACTGCAGCGGATCTGTGGTGTCTGGGATGGAGGAGGAGATGATGTTCTTCAGCAGCCTCTCAAACACCTTCATTACTACCGAGGTCAGTGCAACTGGCCGGTAATCGTTCAGGGATGAGGGTTTGCTGTTCTTGGGCACAGGGAGGCGGTCCTGGCGTTTACTGCAGTGCGGATCGATCTGTCCATCCACGGTTTCTGGTTTGGGAATGTGGTGACTCTCGCAGTGGGGATAATCTCCTCCGCTAGCATATTGACGAAGCATACTGCTACTTCCGTAAACTCGTTGATGTCGACTACGCATGCTCTGAACATGTCCCAGTCTACGTCGTTGAGTGCGTCCTGTAGCGTAGCTTCTGATTGGGCAGTCCACTGTTTTACCTCCCTCTTGGTCACGTCTTCCCTCCGTATGCTTTGTTTATACTGGGGAATGAGGAAGATGGCGTTGTGGTCAGACTTCCCAAAAGCCGGGTGTGAGACAGCTTTGTAGCCCTGCTTGTATGGCGTGTAGCAGTGGTCCAAAATTCGATCCCCTCTCGTTGGACACGAGACATGCTGGTAAAAGTTTGGCATGACTTGTCTGAGGTTCGCTTTGTTAAAGTCTCCTGCTACAATGAGGGCTGCGCCCGGGTCCTTGTTTTGAAGCGAGCTCAGCACATCATGTAATTCGGACAAAGCCATACCTGTGTCCGCTTGGGGTGGGATGTAGACCGCCGTGGCGATGACTGAGGTGAACTCACGGGGCAGATAGAAAGGGCAGTCCACTGTTTTACCACTTAATGCTCAGGAACTCCAGATGTGGCGAGCAGCCGCTGGAGAGAGTAGAAATGCTCCTGGCATCACAACACTTTCTGTTTATCATGAAACACACTCCCCCACCTTTGGTTTTGTTCGACTCTGCCGTTCTGTCCGCGCGGAGCACAAAGAATGAATCCGACGGAGTTACGGCCTGGTCCGGCACGGTGGGGGTCAGCCATGTCTGATGTTCAAGTTCAAAGACTGTAATATTCTAACATAACAAGTAGTGATAATATAGCTATAAGTATAGTTTTTATGGTGAGTCTTAATGGAACAATCTTTTTTCTGGGAACACAAAATTCGTTAATACAAGCTTAATACAACATGAATGTTGTTTTTGTCAGCCGGTGATCAGCTGTGATCAGCTGATCACGGGGCCGGGGTTAAAAGAGAGACACCACCCACCTGATCGCCGCTCAGACATCATTCTCTTCGTGTCAGGAGCTCCGAAACTCTGCCGACGTCAGTCTCCGCCTGATTCAGCAACCGTGAGTGTTTTTCCCTTCAATCCTTTTTCTCTTCCTGGCTCCGCTCGCTCTCTGTCTGTAACGACAGTTCCGAAGCCACGCTTCGTGCACTGATCGTTACTAGAATAACTGCGTGTCTGCTCCAAACCCACCGCTAGCCGTAGCCGCGCTTGGGTCTAGTCAGCACGCTACACAGGCACGCCGAGCTACTGTGCGTAGCTCGCCCCGCCGTGACAGGATGTCTGAGCCTGCTATAGACCCAGCGGAATTCGAACGGCTGAGAGCCGAAGTTCTATATCTTCGCGGTGTGGTAGATCGGATGTGCACAAAAGTGGAGTCCCTCACCGAAACTGTCCTCCAACTTTCCACTTCCGTCACCTCGCTGCAACGTCAGCCGGCGCCGGTGAGCGTGGAACCCCGGATCGGACTACCAGACAAGTGGAACGGAGTTGATGGCCGGCCTGATGGTTTGCTTGCCACTTTAGACATGCTGTTCGAGTGTCAGCCCACTAAATACGCCACCGCCCGTGCAAAGGTTGCACTGCTAACCTCTCTCTTGTCTGGCCAGGCTCAGGAATGGGCCGCGGCTCTCTACTACAATAAATCGGCAGCTTGCAATGACTATGCCCTGTTTGTGGAGGAATTAAAAAAGACGTTTGTAAGGTTCACTTTGCCTCTCAATTCCGCACCCTGGCCGCTAAGCTACAGTGGGGAGACGCTTCTCTGCGCTCTATTTTTCTGGAGGGACTGGCTGACTACATCCGAGACGAGATGACCGGCCGTGAGGCCCCTAAAACCCTGGATGAGGCCGTGGACCTCGCACTGAAGATTGACCAACGTGTGATGTCGCGGCCTCGCCATACCCCTCGGGCCTTCAAACCCTTCCAGCCTCAGAGGACCACGTCTTCGCAACCTCCACCCCCCTCTGATGGAGCCACGGCTAGCCCAAGCAGCACATCCAGCGAGGAGCCCATGCAGCTGGGTGGACTCCCCAAAGAGGAGAAAGAGAGACGCTGGCGTGAGGGCCTCTGCGCCTACTGTGGATCAGCTCGACACCGTCGTCCCCAGTGCCCGCTACGGCCGGGAAACGACGACGCCAGGTAGACTGCGGGGGTGTCCCACCTGGCCCTTCCCACTCCTCTGACCCCTCTCGTTTTCTGTTACCGGTAACATTTCACCTGAAACACCAACGGCTCTCATCTGAAGCCCTCCTGGACACCGGAGCCGCTGAGAACTTCATCGATCAAAAACTGGCCTCTCGGCTTCGCATTCCGTTGACTTCCGTCGACCGATTCCTCCCGGTGACCTCAGTAGACGGGCGACCACTCCAACCCTACCCGATCCAGTTCCAGACCCAGCCAGTCCGCATGTCTGTCGGGGATCATCAGGAGGAGATCCGGTTTTTAGTAGTCTCGGCCACTTCCTCTCCTCTCATCCTCGGATACCCCTGGTTCGGACAACATGACCCCCACGTCTCCTGGTCTTCCTGCCAGATCCTGGACTGGGGTCCCCAGTGTTCACGCCGCTGCCTTCTCTTCCGCACTGGAAAGGACTCAAAGTCAGAAGAGGCGTCACCCCCGGAGCCCATTGATCTGGATAAGATCCCTCCGGCTTACCATGACCTATCTGAGGTCTTCAGTAAGAGGCGAGCCTCTGCTCTCCCTCCTCATCGCTCCTACGACATGGCCATCGAGCTCCTCCCGGGAGCGGTCCCTCCTCGTGGTCGCCTGTTCTCGCTGTCACCCGCAGAGAACAAAGCCATGGAGGAGTACGTCACTGAGGCTCTCCAACAGGGCTTCATTCGCCCTTCTACCTCCCCTGCAGCTGCGGGATTCTTCTTTGTCAAGAAGAAAGACGGCGGGCTTCGCCCCTGTATAGACTACCGGGGCTTGAATAAAATCACTGTTAAGAACCGCCATCCTCTTCCTCTACTATCCACCGCACTCGATTCCCTCTCCCAGGCCTGCATCTTCACCAAACTAGACCTACGCAGCGCCTACAATTTGGTGCGGATTAGGGAAGGGGACGAATGGAAGACGGCCTTCATCACCCCTAACGGGCACTGGGAGTATCTGGTGATGCCCTTCGGCTTCTGCAACAGCCCTGCTGTCTTCCAACATCTGATCAACGATGTCTTGCGGGACATGCTGGGCCGGTGGGTGTTTGCCTATCTGGATGACATCTTGATCTACTCCCGCACCGAAGTGGACCATATTCGCCATGTGCGGGCCGTGCTGAGCAGGCTGCTCGAGTACCAGCTGTTCTGCAAACTGGAAAAGTGTGCCTTCCATCAGCGGTCCACCACCTTCCTGGGCTTCACCATCTCCTCCAATGGCCTGACCATGGACCCGCAAAAGGTCCAAGCCGTGACCCAGTGGCCTCAGCCCTCCAGCCTTAAGCAGCTACAGAGCTTCCTGGGCTTTGCCAATTTCTATCGGCGCTTTATCCGCGATTTCAGCACCATTGTCGCCCCACTGACATCCCTCACCAAACCAGCTAACCTGCCCAAGCCCTTCTGCCTCCCCCCTGGTGCGAAACAGGCATTCCGAGACCTTATCCGCCGGTTTGCTACGGCTCCCGTCCTGCTCCACTCCCGTCCTGCTCCACCCTGATCCTGCCGGAGATTTTGTGGTGGAGATGGATGCCTCCGATGTTGGCGCTGGCTCTGTCCTCTCTCAACACGGCCCGGATGGGAAACTTCACCCGTGCTGCTATTTCTCGAGGAAATTCTCTGACACGCAGCGACGGTACGGTGTCGGCGACCGGGAACTCCTGGCCATCAAGTGGGCCTTGGAAGAGTGGCGGCATTGGCTCCTGGGAGCGAAAGAACCGTTTCTGATCTGGACTGATCACCAGAACCTGATCCATATTCGTTCTGCCAAGCAGCTCAACCCAAGGCAGGCCCGTTGGGCCTTATTCTTCGAACCTTACAACTTCCACCTCGCCTACCGCCCTGGCTCCAAGAACACCAAGGCAGACGCTCTCTCCAGGCAGTTCGCCCAGGACGGCCTCACGTCAGACCCTGGACCTATCCTACCGTCTCATTGTTTCACTGCCCCCCTTCGGTGGCCCTTGGAGGACTGTATCCGGGATGCCCTGACCGCCGAACCGCCTCCGCCTGACACCCCGGCTGGGAGGCTCTATGTACCATCCCGGTGCCGTCAGGAGGCCTTGCTCTGGGCTCACTCCTCCCCGCTCTCTGGTCACCCAGGGCCCGACAGGACCCTCCAGCTCCTCCGTCGTGCCTTCTGGTGGCCCTCCATGACTCGGGACGTCCATGACTTCGTTTCCGCCTGTGACACCTGTGCTCGGGCCAAGTCCTCCACCCAGCCGCCCGCTGGCGACCTTCGCCCTCTCCCTGTGCCGAGACGGCCCTGGTCCCATGTCGGTCTTGACTTTGTTACCGGCCTCCCATCTGTGGACGGTCTTGACACCATCCTCACCTTTGTGGACCGGTTTTCTAAGGCGGTGCACCTGGTCGCCCTGGCCGGCCTCCCCTCCGCCAAATGGACGGCCGAGCTCCTCCTGGACCATGTCGTCCGGCTTCACGGATTCCCCAAGGACATAGTCTCCGATCGGGGGCCCCAGTTCACCGCCAGGTTCTGGAAAGCCTTTTGCCGCCTGATAGGAGCATCTCCCAGCCTCTCGTCCAGTTATCACCCTCAGACCAATGGGCAGGTTGAACGGACCAATCAACAGTTGGGGCACTTCTTACGGTGCTTCGTCTCCGCCCAACCGTCGCTTTGGCCTCGTTACCTGGTGTGGGCTGAGTTGTCTCATAACCTTCACGTCTCTTCCGCCACCGGTCTCTCGCCCTTTGAGGTCTGTCATGGTTTTCATCCTCCTATCTTCAGCCATCAGGAAGCGGGGGTCGACGTGCCTGCTGCTGAACGGATGGTCCGCCGCTGTCGTCAGGCCTGGATCAAGGCGCGGGCTGCCATGACCCGGGCCAACGCTCTGTACACCCGGCAGCATCGTCGCCGCCACCGCCCGGGTCACCCCTTCCAGCCGGGGGACCGCGTCTGGCTCTCCACAAGGCACCTGCGGCTGCGCGGTCAATCCAAGAAGCTCACTCCCTGGTTCGTCGGCCCGTACGAAGTCACTGCCCGGCTCAACCCCGTGGCTTACCGTCTCCGGCTTCCACCCGCCATGAAGGTCCATCCGGTTTTCCACGTCTCGCAGCTTAAGCGGCGCGTCACTTCCTCGCTGGCGCCCCCCTCCCGGGCCCCGCCCCCGCCCAGGATCGTCGATGGGGGTCCTGTCTACACTGTCCGACGGATCTTAGATGCCCGTCCCCGGGGCCGGGGGGTCCAGTATTTGGTGGACTGGGCTGGCTACGGCCCTGATGAGCGCTCCTGGGTGCCGTCCCGCTTCGTCTTGGATCCTTCCCTCATCTCGGATTTCCGTCGCCGCCGTCCTGGCCCGTCGGGTGCCGGTGCTCGGGGGGGGGTCCTGTCAGCCGGTGATCAGCTGTGATCAGCTGATCACGGGGCCGGGGTTAAAAGAGAGACGCCACCCACCTGTTCGCCGCTCAGACATCATTCTCTTCATGTCAGGAGCTCCGAAACTCTGCCGACGTCAGTCTCCGCCTGATTCAGCAACCGTGAGTGTTTTTCCCTTCAATCCTTTTTCTCTTCCCGGGTCCGCTCGCTCTCTGTCTGTAACGACAGTTCCGAAGCCACGCTTCGTGCACTGATCGTTACTAGAATAACTGCGTGTCTGCTCCAAACCCACCGCTAGCCGTAGCCGCGCTTGGGTCTAGTCAGCACGCTACACAGGCACGCCGAGCTACTGTGCGTAGCTCGCCCCGCCGTGACAGTTTTACATTATGCCCTGTACAAATTTGTTATCACTAGTTGCCTGTAATGAACTCCTGCAAGTGGCTACTGGACAGGTAGGTATGCTACTCCATACAGTCTCAAATTGTGATTAAGTAAAAATAGCTTAGCTTTTTTATGGTGCTCAAATTTTAATTGGAATTTCTTTCTTTCCAAGCTTTTCAAGCTTCTTCGAACCAGTGCATTTACCACTGTCATTGTGATATTTAGAGGCTCTGTTACCCATTGTTACCCATTAGTTACATTTTTTCCCAGGTAGAGTATTATAGATGAATCATGAATTATTAGCCTGTTGCTACCTGTTGTTTTATATTCAATGCAAACAACTACAAACTGTTTATATAGATTGTAAAGCAGAGAACTTGTGAGCATTTGACAATTTAATGACAGCCTTTTATGGTTCGCTTTTTAAATAGCTGGGCAAGCAGGATTAATTGGGACTATGTCATCTCTCTCAGTGAGAATGATGAAAGTTCAAATACGAACTTCTATTAAAAGCTAACAGCAGGAACTGCAATCAGTGCATTTCAAAAGAAATGAATGTATGATCTTAGAAATATAGATTTCAATTACTCTAAATACAAGAAGCTGCCATCTAAAGTAAAACAAAAAGAATTGCATATCAGTGTCCTCAAAAAATCTGAATGATATTCTGGACTGTCTCAACATCAACCTGGCCAGTAAGACAGCACAACATTAGACTTGAGATGGCAAAGGCCTTGGTTATTTGGTAACGATGACTGTGGAGAGAAAAACAATTCTAGCACTTGACATCATTCATTCAGAATGATTAAAATGTTAAAAGTGAGTGAAATCCATATGTAGAAAATGCTGCAATGGACTGAACGATTCCCTACATTCAACTATGCAGACAAAACACACCTTCTGCTGTTTGGCTGACTTACACTCAACTTAAAGAGCAAAACTACTGACTTTAAATGAACTAGAAGGAGGTGAAGATTGGTAACAACACAGGGCAGTGCTTCTCACAGCAAAGGTGGGGGAAATGTTTGCACTCCCTGGTGCATGTCTCCACGTGAAGTGTTTACGCATACACTAGTGCAAAATCACTAAAGTATGAAACGTATAATAGAACTGGGACACAGTACAAATGTTTCCTGCTTTTCTTAGAGTATCAGCACTGTTGATATTCACAATCATAATGCCTGTTAATGATCTTCAACACCCACTGTTCAGCACTTCCAGCTCTGAGCTTGTTGGCATTGTCACTGAATCCACTGCAGGGCCTTGATGTTTGCCCCCACATGCTCCTCTTCAAGTCTTCCTCTTATTCCTTTCCCCGTTTACAGCAAATCCTTCATTTCTGACCAGTGGGTGTTGGAATTCTTCTCATGTCAGGCAGCGTGGGTCAGCTTGGCTCGCTCTAACGTGTTTCATTTACAGTAGTTTAATGTAATCTGTGGGTGTCAGGGAAATGCTGTAAATGTGCATGTGTGCTTTATGATCCTCCACCTTTGTCTCCAGCAGCAGGCAGAGTGTGGCAAACAAAGAAGCTGCCTGTTCCTTTCGGCTGTCTGGGTGAATCTGTTTGTACACCTGACACAGATTTCCCCTCATTACCCCAGCGTACACACAAACATCTTTTCAGTGCTCCAGGGGGTCACTGCTGGTGATTCTCTCACTGTCAGTTCAAATGAACGGCTATTTTGCTTTTACACCTCCAGTTTATGAGACCTTGGCAGCAACACTATTTAACTGTGCCACTTCTGTCATACACTGGTTTTTAAAGGGTCTCTGCACTTTATGTTTTGGGAAAGGATATGTCTTATCTGTTCTGCATGCAAAGCAAGTGCTATAACAAGAGCCATACACAAATGAGGCAGAGACAGATGAGAGTGAGAGTCACAGAAGAGGTCTGGGTGTAGCACCCAAAGATGGGAGGTTGTCCTTGTGACTGTTTTAGAACTCAGATAAGGAGTATTTGCTCTCTGCTGTAATCTCGTCGAGGACTGCTCTATTGGTTTGAGTTCTGGTGACTGTGAAGGCTATTTGACTACAGTGAACTCAGACGTGTTTAACAAACCACTTTGAGGTCGTTTGAGCTTTGTGACACTTCATGTTGCTACAGAAGCAGAAGTAGCCATCACAAGATTGGTACAAAGTGGTAATTAAAGGATAGTCACTGTCAACAACATTTAGGTAGCGTGTGGCATTTATTTGAATGATTCTTACCTTGGAATTAAGGACCCTAAGTAAATATCCTATAAGTAAATATATAAGATAAGTAAATATCTATAACGATGAACTTGTCTATTAAAATTTGATGGGATGTGTGTGAGGTCCAAATGACTTAGACTCAGGTGGAGCGCAGGATCTATCCAGAGGAGAACTTTGTTATTACAAACTATTCTACCATGTAAACCTGAAATCATTGTCTAACACCTCATCATTGTGATGTGTAGAGCTCCAAACATTACTTCACAGAAGATACTGAGCCACTGGTGTGTTAAAGAAGATACTGTTGTGTCAAATGTGTTATCGCTGTTGTTTTTTTTCTGCTGTGTGTGGCCACAGGTACATACTAAAGTCTAAGACAATACATTCACTTAAGTAGCTGCAGTTTTATGGGTATTGCAAAATGGAATGTATGGAACTACATGAAAATTACTCTCTGTGCACTGCTGAGAAAAGACCCTGACAGACGTTGTAATTATGATACAGTCTTCATATATTGAAACTGGCATGCAACTTGATGTCATCCATGTTTTGGCGGTGGCTGATGGTCATTCCATTCCTGAATGTAAATTCATGTCTGCTCTTTGTGATGACCTGGCTAAGGGGGTTGAGTTTTTGACACCTACATCATGAGTGCATTTTTCCTCCCCAGTAACATAAAAAAAAATTGCACAATGCATTTTAAGCAATAAACTGGAAAAAAATTTGAAAATATGATACAAATTAAAATTCATATATGTAAATTCATATTTAATTTTTTTTTAATTGCCAAAAGGTTCAACAGGCATTCCATTTTCATAACTTTGAATTTTCTGCAAATTAATTCATGGTTGAGGCTTTAAAAGGTTAAGAAAATTGATGAATGGATAAAGTGGAAAAATATATTTTAGCAGCTGAGGTTAATTTCTATGTTGGGAGTGTATTTAAGTAACTTTAGTCATGATTTGGTTATGATACTTTTCTAAATCATCTGACTGGTGCTTCTTGAACTGACTGGTATCTTTATAGCGAGGTCTGCCTGCCTCTGCTGGACCACTTGATGCTCAGGCAGCCTGCCTGCTTGACTCTCTGCTTAGCTGTTTACCTGCCTGTCCTGCTGTAAGTCTGTCTGTCGGCAGAACTGTCTGACTACGGCATGAATAATGCTGAGCCATGGTGCCCTGCTGCCTTGACAACCAATGGAGAGTGGGGAGAGGACAAGAAGAAGGGGGTCTGTGTGGGTAGAGAGCAAATATAGAAGGGAGAGGGGGGTGTGACGGTGTGTGTGGGCACGAGACGGGGGCCGGGCATATGCTGGAGGGATCTGATCAAGGAAAGAGAAAGCAATAGAAAGATTTGAAGAAAAGCCAGAAAATGAGCTGCAAAGCAAAAACTAACAAAATGTTGAAAAAGGAGAATAAGACTGAGAAACAAGTAAGAAAGGTAGCTCAGCAGTTTTGGATGCAGACTACAGGAGCAGATGCAGCCTGTTTCATACTGTCACCAGAGTGTTGCATCATGGGATCAGGACCATGGGGACATTTACACTGTGGGATGACATCACCCGTTGCCGAGTCAGACCTCGTCTGCTTGGCTCTGTCTGACTACCTTAAAAGATGCTGCTTCTTTCAGTTTTTGCTCTCCTCTATCAGACGGTCTGCTTTTCTGTCTGACCGCCCATCGCAAAGGAAGTGAAAAGACAAAGAGCCAGATCGACAGATGAACAGAGCGCCATACAGGGAGAGAGGGAAAAAGACGCAGATGCTAGTGGAGAGTTTCGGCCTTGTCTGCCAGCATGATATAGCAATCTGAAAAAGGAATAAGGGAGGAGGAAGGGTGGAAAGATTTGGGTTTAGTTCAGTCAAAAAGTGTGTATTAGTGTGTGTGTCTGCCATCTATGTCCTACCTTCTCTTTTCTGATCTGCTGTTTCTCTTGGCACACTGACTGGCTGGTTACACAAAAAATAGATACCAAGCAAGAAGAGTATTGTACCGTCATCTCCATTTTTACTAAAATAGCATCCTTGATGTATTCTTTAAACATGCAAAATCGACACCAGAGGGTGACAATCGTCCTTCTTAACTTGGTTATTTCTATGTATGTGGTTACATTCTTATGGCTTTTGTCTTTTCTAATCTTGCCTTCACCTGATCCTGTTACTGATGCACTCAGTGCTATAATCACTCATTGCATTATATTATGTAGAGCCTCTGTCCAAAGCAGCTCTACCGCTCAGTTCTGTGCTATAAATGTGTTTTATTTATTGAATTTAAGCCAAGCAAATCAACATGATGTTCAGTCAGAAAGGCTTCTTAAATTTCCAAATCAACTGCTCCCCCATGATATTATGAACCTGTAATTATTCAACACCGCTTTTAAAATCCCTGGATAGGTGTTAATATAATTTTAGCCACTTAAATTGAGAAAATAATCAGGTATCATCATCTGTGCTCATATGGCATTTATCATTTCAGTCTTTTGTTTACGCAATCCACTAGTTTTGCTTCCCACCCTTAATTTCCCATGTGAATATTCCAGAAATTCTATCAGTGCACCATGCTTATTTAAATACATCACACAACTTTATGCTAAACTGATTTCATCGTTTTTTTATTTAGCTTACACACAGCCCTACTTCTGCTGAATATGTAATGACTGCACAAATACAATTTCAAATGAATAAATATTAATATCAATATAAATCTGGCCTGTGCTGGAATTGGCGATTATTCATTTCTATTGTTTCTATAGTCCTGTTACCTTCACTCTATTGTGTCTATCCTAATATTCTGAATATTCTAATATTCATTCTCCTGATCAGCTCCAGTTTAACTACTATGGAGGATTTATCCACTGTAGGCAAAATAAAAGCAGAGTTATGATTTGTAGCCAGAGCCTGTTACTCAACCCTACTTGGATAACAGATTTCAACGGTTTGGAACTAACGACATAATTTCAAAGTTACCAAGGGTTTAGGACTTAAGCCACCTTAGACGTGTTAAAAACTGTGGTTCCTCTAATGGCCACAAACAATAAAATAAACTTTCATCATTCATACAAAAATCTATAGGTGTGTTGAGTCAGGCTGCCAGGTTTCATCTCAGCTAATGTTTTTTGCTTTAAATGATGGACACATGGTCTCAGTAGGGTGTTGTCAATAACTGATGAAAATCGGGCTAATTGCTACTGCTACTTCTGCTTGACTGATGCAGTGTGCAACAAACTGAGTTCACACAGGTGGAGCAATGCTTTGATTTTGCGATACAGGCTCAGGGAGTCAATCCTCTCCAAATAGTAATGACTTCACTGGTTCATTGGTGAATCAGACAGTAAATAACTGAGCTGGAAAGTCTGGAACAGGGAAACCAAGCTTGAGTTGGAGTTCACATGACTCACAGCACACAGCACTAAGACCAAGACAGTCGATGTAAATCCAATGTGCAAGATCCTTCAAAGCCCTGATCAAACCAGTATCTGTGATGTTAACTACAGCACGGTGTCTAGTCAATGGTGTTTAAGCTTGGTCTTACCCCTGGAGATGCTTGTTCACTTAGAAGAAATGTACTTAGCAGGGGTCTCCTGAACTTCTTTTGTTCTAGATACATAACTTATCTGGGAATCTGCTTTTCTCAACTGGGAACTGCATAAATGTTTCTAAAATGAGTTCTCGTGTGTTAACTGGTAATGCATTCTAGACTTTACAGGACTTTTTATAAAAGTTTTTTTCTTCTGGTTGACCTGGTTTGATGAAAAAGAATGTTTCTCAAAACGGGGCCTGAATTTAAACATTACAAGATTATAGAAATGTATAGAACTGGACTTTTTGCTATTAAAAAGCAGCTGAATTATTTTGGCTGAAAATTCATATAGATATTAAAGTTTTAGAAAGTGATTTTTTTATAATAAGGTAGATTCTTTAATGTCTTAGGACCTGGCATCCACATATGTGGACATCACATTTTGGGTTGTCTAGACCAAAATACTAAATTTTGCTCTACAAGGGCCTGATATCCACTTATGAGGACATTATACAGGGATATTATACTGCCACTGTTCTATCGAAGTTTAAAACGAACGTCCTCATATGTGGATCTCATTTTAGTCAAAAGCAAAAATCAGGTAAAAAATAAAAATCAGGTAATTCTTTGTTTTTACATGAGGTCCAAATCAGCCCAAATAGCAAAGAGAAATTAAGAATGCATGCCATGAAGGAGTTCAGGTCTTAGGAGGTTAAATCTATAAAGGCAGCTTATGTAGAGGATTTAAAAGAATCGTCTTCAGTTTGCAAATTCTGAACACATTTTAATGACCTTTTTTAAAAAAAAATTTGGTACAATTGTTTGTTGAAGCCAAAGGTAAACAACATTGTGATCTCACAGCCTTTCCATTTTTGTAAATGTGATGTCTTAGGAACATCTAGAGGGAATTTCATCACATCTGGTGCAAATTTGCACATGAATGTAAAGATGATGAGAAGACGACAACATTTTGGCAGATGGTGGTCAAAGGTTTAGGTCATTGACATCACAGACAACACTTTTTTGAGCCATAAGTCAAGAATTCATTATATACTTGAGCCAAGACACTATATTCAAAAGAAGAATGCTATTTACATCTGCAGACATTTATATTTGGTGGCATAGATTTGTTCTTCTTCTGACATCTTCAGCCTTCCATATTCATACATGGAAAATGGAAGATAATGAGAACATCTGTAAGACCCAGTACATAACACCAGGCATCGATGACAGAAGATATGAAACAAAAAAGCTGGACACAAAAGGATCTTTCCTTTTGGGACCTGTGATGGAGATGGGTTACAAATCAGTTTTCAGATGCACAGCAAGAAAAAAAACCTGTATGAGCATCTTACATAATTTGCCAAATGTATACAGAGGATATCAGCTGAGCCGTCAGCTTATGTGGACTGCCAATAAGATCAGTTGATCTACCAGGATTAGAGCTGGACTTGACTCGATTAATGTCAGAATTTTACTTAAATTACTAATAGAATGACACTTTACAGCTGTATTGTAAATGTTGCCATATTTTCAGAAAACCCAATGTTGAAAAAGTAAGGGAACAAAAGGATTACTGCTTTGCTACGTTGTGCATTCTAATGATAGTTGTTGCAGTGATGTGGGGGATGACACACTGTGTGCGTCTTCCCTGCGCCCTCAGAAAAGGCTTATGCATAATATATACAAAAGTGTCGTGCCATATTACGCAACCACCGTGTGTGTGTGTGTGTTTGTGTAAAAGTGTGTGTGCTCTCACGGACCCCACTCAGCCAACATCTATGTTTAGCAATCTATTCATGTCTACAGTTAAATTGTGCTCTCCACTCTAGTTATTACAGTGTCAGACAAAATGTGAAAGCACCAATAGCCATGGATGATAAGCACAGAAATAGAGCAAGTAGTCAGAAAATTGTCAGACACACACACACACACACACACACACACACACACACATTAATAAACTACATATGACAAAGCCTAAATCCCAACAAAATATTTTAGGCACATGGACCAACGCCCCAATCTTTCTCTCCTGTCTTGTCTCTTAATTTCTTTATTTCTTGCTTCAGTTGCTTTGCACTGAAACCTGGCAGATTAGATCTCATCCATCTTTGTCTCAGGTTGCTCCTACAGTTTCTATCTTGACAGCAAATGTGCACGTTGCTACCTTTTCCTTTAAAAGAAAAGTCTAACCATGTGCTCAGTCTGTGATAGATTGTACAGTAGTAACACTCTGACACCAGGAAACGTGTCAGGGAGATATACAATACTCTTCTGTCTCTTTCTAAATCGGTACACACACAATCTCACACAGAAGACCAATTAAATCTGTAAAACACAAGATTGAACACTGCACATTTACAGCACAAGCAAGCAGAAGAAAACACAGTTCGAATCCACCACCATCCTCCACCGTCTGGGGAGCACAGCTGGACATAATCACAGACAGACGAGACAGGAGAAGCAAAACTGAATATGATGAGACTGAAACTAAGACACATAAAGCCAAAGAGCGTGGAAAGAAAATCGTCTGGACTTCTTTAAGTTTCTTGAAGATGTTTCACCTTCAAGAAAAGCTCCTTAGACTACAGCGACCTGGATGACTGAGAACCTTCACAGACACAAGACACATGAACTTAACAGGCAAAAGTAAACCACAAAGACAGAACTGACTAAACACAGGAGGTAACACAGAAACACAGGCTAGGCATGGAAATATAGGAGGACAGGAAAAACTAAAAACCTAACAAGATCAAAATCAAAAGACCAAAATGAGAACATAACCTAAGTAACAGTATATCCAAACTGAAAACTACAACAATGTCGAACTGAAAATTATCGAACTGAAAACTGAGCAGAATGGTGGGTGCAAACCAAGGATCATGAGTACTATCCCATTGGTAGTGGCAACTGTTTCTCACTCTCACAGCTAGGGAGAACAAGAGACAGCTCAACTAAATCAGAGGGAAAAGAGACAAGGGAAGTCCACGGATTCAATAACACAGGATCAAACAAATCAGGACTGTTGCAGTTGCAGATCATTTGCTCTGTGCTTTTTTGTGTGTGTGCTGGACACAGTGATTTAAGAGTAAACCATTGCAGCTTTCTATTCATGTTAACACTTACGACTGAAGATATAATATTGTCTGACATATCAGTCCTTCCTTCATTTTTATTTTTTGTCTTTTTAACATGATAACAGTGAAAGGCAGTGGAAAATTCTGCAAAACTAAAGGTTAAAGTAAGCGTTTTCAAAATCAGCAATTCTTTCAATCATCAGCCATTAATGGGTTTTTACATTGTCTGCCAAGCTTAAAAATGTTTTCTGTTACTTTGGGAATTTGTTTTCATTTTTGCATCTGATTGTAAATGTGCTTGAACAAGTGCCTGAAAACATAACTGTATATGTTTTGTGTATATGGAGCCATCGGAGAGGTATGCTATGCAAATAGGCCACTTGGTGCTCCTGCGATTGGTGGTTGGGAAATTAAATGGGGAGCTGTGTGCTGATGGTTGGGGACAGTGCAACCATCAGCGCACATCTCCCATCATCGTCCTCCCTTCCTGTGCTGTCTGCCCATCCTTCGTCCCTCTTCGTTTCTCCTTTGTTTGTCGAGAGGCAGTTTTAGCTCCTGTATCATTAATAGTGATCCATCTGCCAGGCTGTAAACACACACACAGTACAGAGAAGAACATTGTGCTGTGTGTATCCAGCATAAGTCATCTGTAACACAACCACCCACCCATACACACACACACACACACACACACACACAAACACACATTAATGATATATATGTGCGTACTGCATTACGGAGAATCCATTCAATTCCCTCAATTCACACAAGGTCCCTTCATCCTCCTTCATTTCTACCTCTCTTGTGATGGACAGATGAGACAGACAAGTTTATGGAAATATAGATGACTGGGTCAGTGATAGTAGATGGGAGTTGCTTGCCTCGTCAAGTAGGACACTGGGCCAGACAAAGCAGCTGTCATTCCTGGCAGAGATTACTGTGGGATGATGGGGGTCTGGATCAAAATAATGGTCACCCATCATGGTGTTAATAAAATTATAATTATTATAAATTTAAAAAATGGAAACAAAGTTCTAAGAAAAATGATGTAAGCATTTTTTTTTTCAGTGAAAGGACTTTGGGCAGTAGGTCAGCATCAGATGGTACTAGTCGAGGAATATGTCCATTTAGGTTCTGCTATAAAGCATGATAGCCTAATGGTGTGATTAGACCGAAAGAAAATGTTGTTTTCTCACAACACATAGCTAAGTAAGTCATACAAAATCTGTGCACACACTGTCTGACATAAAAAAGGAAGTCTTCTGTCCTGTTTTTTTTGTTTTTTGTTTTTTGTTTTTTTTTTATTGATTAGCATTCAAATATCTCAGTGAAAACAGAACAAAGATCTACCACAAAGCAAGAAAGCATGTTTTCTGCATATGGTGTCTCTATTCTCCTCTTTTGTGTCTTCTTTCCCTCCTCTTTTGGGATTTCTGTGGTTCTCCCTGATATCACATTTGCTTTATATTGAGACAGAAAAAAAAGAGAGAGTGTGAATATTTGAATGAATCAAAACTTTTACTTAACTCCAGCTATTGGAACTATACTGGAATAAAGTAGTTCTCCATTTCTATGTTGGGTAATATTTTTGGGCTGCAAGTGTTCCAGAAACGCTCTATCACCTGTACATGCACATATAATGAGGGGTAAAACTTCACTAATGTTTGGTCTAAACACAGCATTAATACTCTGTTTCGCTTTCAGAGACCCCTTTCCCACAACATATTGCCATTCATTGTTAATATAAAAATACCAAGCATTTTTAGAATCTTAAAATATGAACAAAAGGATCCCTAGAGATTGTGCTTGAACTAATAATCATGGAAATCCATACTATCCTTCTTGGTGGGTGGGTGTTTTGGGGTGTGTGTGTGTGTGTGTGTGTGTGTGTGTGTGTGTGTGTGTGTGTGTGTGTGTGTGTGTGTGTGTGTGGTAATGTAATTATTACAGGCCTCATGCATGTTTGCATATCTCTAGCATTCCCTAATTCATGGTTAAGCTTCCATATTATCTGTAACTGTACTTACCTCACCATAGGAGGTTTTCTTCACATCGCAAATAGCAGTTAAACAGGCTAGTTAAACAAGCCCAGTGATCAAATAAACTAAAGCTCTATCACTGCAGCAGAAAAGACCCTTATGATGAAAAAGGGTGTACTTGCCACTATTTGGGAAAGGGAATTACCAAAAATTCAAAAAAGCTAGTGTAAAGAGACTTTAAAGGAGTTTATGAAGATGTGTGGACTTAGTCAGCTAGTACCTTTGGAGAGGACAAGCATTGTTGCCTATCCTACAAGAGGATAGTTGCTAATGTGGATACATAATCTTTAGGTATGTTATGCAAACATACAATCTCCCACATTGTAATCTCTGTTGCAATGTATTTCCATCTTATTCACACTGCTACTGACAATTTCCAAAACCATGCATAAGTGATTTTAATTTGTTTTGGGGGGGTTGTCCTTATATTTGGTGCCTGTTTGAATTAACCTCATAATGCTATAAACATGAACTAGAAACAAAACTTACTTGATATGTATATTTCACCAAGGTCATTATTTAATCTTCCTGTTTCTAGTTAATTTGCAGAAATTAATAAAGCAAGCACTGGCTCTCAGTCCTGGTTTGACTGGTAGTTATCATGCAGCATGTTATGTCATACCAAACAGCTGTCGGTGCTGTATGTACCAACCGAAGCTGGTAACATGTAGTCACACAGACTCAGGCGAAGGTTAGAAACTTAGTGGAAAACCACCGTATTTGTAACTTGCTCTTCATAGGCTGAGGTAATTTTCCTACTGGCTTTGAAATTCGGCTTCTGAGCTTGCGCAGAGCGCTTTGTCAGCGGCGTATAGAGGACAGAAACGGGCTAACCACTCTTCGAGTAATAAAGGGACGATTAATTATTCGTCAAATCGGCAGGGACGATAAAAAATTGGATTTCCTACATGGATTAGATAATGGCAATGAATAAATGAGGGATATTATTATATGTAACATTAAAGAGCAGTTTATTTACACTAAGTTTTATGTGAATATTTGGTGATATTTTTGTCCTCCCCTGCATGTCGTGTAGGAGTGGGTTTTCCCAGCCGTTGTCTGGCTCTGCCTCCGCCAGCCGCCTCCTGTCAGTGCGTTTCTTAAAATGAAACTAGCGAGACGGTGGCACCTGCGGAGGAGAGGCAGAGGGGGTTGTATGTAGAGCTGGCATCTACCTACCCACCGTTTAAAGGAAGTCTTTATGTGCATATATATGTAGACAGATAGATGCACACACATACATACAGGAGCCTTCATGAAGTTCCCCGAGTTGTTAACAATATTAACATGTCCGAGGGAGCAGTCGCAGCCCGGTGCTTGCTGTATACGTTTCGTCTATTCATTTAATCCTGAAGCAGGAATTCAGATAGAAGACTTAGAAGTAAACAGATAGATTAACATGGAGGCATATGACAGGAGCACACGATGATTGTTTCTTTTTTTCTTTTTTAAGTACGCCGGTCATTTTTACTTTGTTTAATAGCGTTTTTCTAATACAAAGACTGCCTGGTTAAGCTACAAGAAAGCAATGTATAACACAGTCTGGACGACCAAAAAAGCCGGCGAGGAAGGAGACTGGAGGGACGTGATGATGCCCTACTCCACAGAGCTGATATTTTATCTGGAAATGGACCAACCACCAGGTAAGCTTCAAGCCGGTGATAGCGGGGAAATGGTTAGTTGGACTGGAGTTAATTAGCTGGAGTGATGTGTGTTTAGGAGCTGTGTGCTTTGGTGTCTGGTGAAATTTGCAGAGAAGCTTTCAGATTTCACGTTTTGCTCCTGTTCGTACCGGTCACGCAGTTATGGCTTTGTTTTATTAGGGCTTCGCGGGCTTCTGGGCAGTCGTGATGTTTTAGGCACACTCGCTACATTTGTGACAGCGTACATAAACTTAGCGCTGTCTGTAGCTGAGAAGCAGGTAATTCGGGGACGAAGGAAATAAAATGGCAGTTTACAGCAGCAGTGACAGCGCTTTAAACGCCTTGGACTCTTTGTTTCTCGCTGTCCGGTGCACTCGCCACAGCTGATCTTTTGTACATTAAGATACAGATTTGCGTGATGACACAGTAGCTGCAGTCTCACTGTGGAGACAATAAGTCCCGTGTAGTCCGTGCACTGAAGCATCCCCACTTCTTCTCTGCGTCTGATGGCTTTGCAAGAGGCCTATGAGATGATAGAATAGGAGCCAAGGTGACTGTATCTGCTGCTTAACCCATTTTAATTTAACTGTTGGAGAATTTGGCTTATGAGACCACCGGGTAAATGTTGTACAATACCGAGATTTGGTATTATTCCGCACTTGAAGTTTGCATTAAACCATTCCGACTGAATCATTCCAAAATCAGCTGTGCCGTGAGCGGGGAAGGGGGAGAGGGGGGATGGGACAAGCAGGAAACCAAGAAAATGAATAAAACCTGGAATAAAACCGTCCTGAATATCTCCGAATAAAAACGATCTTCACTTGGACACATATAGAAGTCTTTGTGCCCTTTTCTAGCCAACTGTCACCCACAATTGAATAAGTTTCATTCATTCATTCCTCGGCAATTGTGCCAGTGTCATTCGACTCGCTCCTCTTCCTCCCTGCTTTTCTCCCCTCCTCAATGGATCATGGCGCAGATGTGGGACGTTGTGTTGTTTCCAGGAGGCGCTGTTGAATTGCCTTGTAGCTCTTTCGGGGTTTTTTTCCGTCTCCTTTCTTTTCCCTCCATGTATCTATTAAGATGCACTATACTCCGCAGCAACCTCACAGTGCCGTGTTGTGTCTATCTGTAGCATGCTGCAGAGTATTTGGGCTTAGAGCTCACTACCATTTTACCACGGGATGCTTGACTATGCAACATATTTTACGCTTGTGCTGGGTAAAAGTATTGTTTCAGCTACGTTTTCTCTTTAGACCTTGTATTTTGAAGTGCAGTCGGTAATCCTTTGTTGCTGCTGCTCAGTGCATTAGGGATGCAGATGCAAAATTCTGGCCATTTAATGGTGATTCACACATTTAACTGGCCACTGGACGGCTTTTATCGTGCCTAGTGCCATTTCTTTAGGGGTTTGTCATGGCACAAAAAATAACAGATTTTTGCTTTGCTCAGCAGACTGTTTCTATCTGACAAAATGTAGTGAACAAGAATGTTTTGGACCATAACAAACATTGTGTTGGCAATGTGAAACCTTCAGAACAGCATTTGTGTATATATGAGTGTTTTTGTAGACTGATTTGGTGTTTATAGAGGACAAATAATCCTCTGTTCCTATGCGAGTAGCTTCGCTGTTTCTGTTGGTTTTAGGTTGTACAGTACTCAGATTCTTACAGCTCTTTTGTCCAAATGAGCACATCCTGTCATTAGCTAAACCTCTAAGTCCACAGATGTTCATTACATGTGTATGTTTATTACACTGGAATTGAAATGTGAACACCTCACTGATATCTACAGTGTGTGAATTCCTGTGTGTGTACAGTGGTACTTGTGGTGTGATTAGCACAGGTGGAGTGTCACTGCCACCCCCAGGGGAGGGCAAGGCCTCCGTATCCACTGGCAACTTGGTGTGTGTGAAGCGACACTCTGTGGATGTGGGGTGAATGATGAGTCTCGTGTTTCAATGGAAAATCACCGGGACATTGTTGCCAAAGGACCATACCAGAGTGCTTTTTGCATGTCTAGGTTCATTTGCAGTACAATGCAGTGTTATACATTCCAGCTCCTCTTTCTTCTCCGTAGTTTTTATTCATGTGTACACAGAATAAAAGAAAAAGACCCCTTTGCCAAGACGACAAATCATTTTTTTCATTCATATTGTTCCTTTTCTTTATTTGTGCAGTCTGGATGCTTCCTTGCACGTGTTAAGAACAAGTTCTTCCTCCCCACTTTTACCAAGTGCTGCACATAGGGGGATTGTCTGATTGTTGTTCTCACTCTGATATTGTGGCCTCTTTACTTCATATAAAGCATAATTAGATTTCTGTCAGCTGGTGCTGTATAAATAAAATTAATTTGTTTTGTGTTGAAATGTGAGTCAGCGGAAAGATGCAAAATTGTTTTTCAAGTAAATAAATTGCAGCGTTGTCATGAAACTAAACGTCAGTATGAGGACCTGTTCTGTAATAGGACAGAGGTGTCTTCTGCTAATTTTCCACCAGTGTAACTTTCCAGGCATAGCCCAGTAGAATGTGTGGAGATGTAGAATGTCTAGCACCTATGGTTTTGTCTGCATTTTAAGCCTTTTTTGAAACTAATTCTGGTTGGAGAAGCTGGAAGCTCATTCTGGTTCCAGCTTTTCCCTGTAGGAGAAGCTGGAACAAGAATCAGTTTTCAACAAGGCTTGAATTTACTGGAAGGTTGGGTAAGTTTTGTTTTTATTCTTAGTTTAGGGTTAGTGAATGAATATACAAATTCAGTTGGCAGTCACAGTAGAAACTTGTTGATTTAGAGGTGCTGCATTGTTGTGTGTGTGATTGCGTGGTGTGATGGACTTGGTCTACCACAAGCCTACTCAACCTTCCTCCCTGCCTCCCTCATTTCTTTCTTTCTTTGAGCTTTACACGCCTTCCCTCCGGGCTGTCCTCTGATTGGATGAGGGGGCGTGCCTCCGTGCAGGGATTAGCTGGGGCATCTTCTGTCTTTTAGAATGAGCTGTGCTCCCTCTTTTCTTCAGTCTGACGGAGAGGAGAACAGGAGGAGGAGGAGGTGGTGGTAGAGGAGGGAGGAGGGGGAGTGACAGAAAAAAGGGAGGAGGGAAACAGCTGAGAGAACTGGAAACATGCATCTAACAGAGAGTGTGATGGAGAACGGTAAGAGAGGGAATGAGATTTCTTGTTTTCATGTATTTCACTTTTTAGTCTCTTCAGCCTTCTTAGTTTTGCATTTTTAAATGTAACCGTAGCTTTCTTTGTATCCATGTCTACTGATTTGCATTTTTATGCTGCCCTTTCTTTAGTGTTTTTCAGCTTTTCCCCTATACACAGAGCTCCTCCTTCTCTTTTATTGCTCCTGCAGCACCCATAACTTGCAGAGGATGTGAGCGAGCACTGGCATTCATTCATTATTTTGCTCTGTGTGCATTTGTATTTTAAAACTGGGTCACAAACAGTCGTCCAAATGAAAGTCCAACAACAGAATGTCACTTAAAGCAGATTTTTTTTCTGTGGTTCTTTAAAAAGTTATAATATTTTAATATTTAGAAACAGCCTTATCAAATTTAAATTTCTGTCAATGTGTCAACTTAAATGTTAATCAGCTTTACTACATCAGAAATCTGGATCCTCTTTAGATAGTCTGAAAGACTCCATTCATATAACAGATGCGTACACTCACACTTACCTCATCCAGATGTAGAGCTGTGAAAATAAAGCAGATTGCTTCAGAACAACACATTCATGCTTCCTGCTTTGAGTTTTTAACTGTAGGCTGTGCATTAATTCCATTGTCGTGTATGAATTCCTGTGTCGGTACACATCTGTCAAACCTCAATTTTGCTGCCCTGTTTCCCTGATCAGCTGGCGTGTGCACTCCTGAACATGCCCCAAGACCCATGTTCTCTGAGTTCTCTTTGTCTCAAGTGAATTTATCATGTGTCTGTCCACTCTGACAGTTATTGTTTAGGAGAGCTGCAGGCTTCTGTCAGCATGTACAATGACAACTGATATGGAAGTGTCTGTGCATATGTGAATGTGTGAGCACTGGTCCTTTGTTTGGTGAGGGGGAGGCTGCACCTACGGTCCCCTTTGTTCACCGTCCCTCTGGCTTCCTCTCAGGGACCTATGCAGTAGTTGTGACTAAGGGCTCAGCAGTTTCTGTTATATTAGTCATATTTTTTTAAGTCGTGTTTTTTGCAGTTTTGAACGTTTTCCAAATATGTCCATGTGGTTAAGACTGTTCTCCGATTAGTATAATTCTTCTTTATTTAGGACATAAGATCACATTTCCCACAAATTCTGATCATTGTCAGAAGGTTTGGATTTTCTACAGGTCTCTGGTCTTAATTTTTCTTATAGAACTTTGCAATCTGGAGCTTGTGTACTGCTTATTTTCTGTTGTGTCCATTGTCCTAAGAAACTACCAGATACAGTATTGGAGTAATGAGAGACTTAAAGGTGCAGAAATTGTTTTAGTCATTAATTTGGTAGAAATGCATTTTGTAGTTGGTGTATTAAGACAGAAATTCGATTATCTCATTGTAACTTCAGTGTTTGAGGTGTTCAAGTAACATATGAAAAGTGGACACACGTAATGAAGTCAAGAAAAGACTAATTTTATTGGTAATGAGATTGCCTAACTGCAGCTGTGGTGATCCTTCTGTGCTTTTTACACGCTACCCTCTGTGTGGTCCACAACTGCAAGCACACATAGACTCTGATTTTCATGCTTTTTAAAATCAGTTACTTTTTTCTGTTTTTGCGATCTATTTCACTTGTGCATGTGTTTTTCAATGTAAACATAACATGAATTTCCACCCCATCTATCCTTGGAAGTGCACACGTGTAGCATTAGTCTGTAAAGTGCTGACTGAGGGGAACAGTGCAGCTGCAGGACGACAGTTTTGGCAACACTAACCGACTGCCATGGTGACATGAGAGAGAGGAGGGAGAAGAGTTGAATAGTCAGTGAGAAGGGAACAAAGAACAGGAGAGGAAGAGAGGCTACCAGTCTCTATTTAAGTGGTCTTACAATAAAGAGTGAAGAAAAAGTTTGTAGGATGTAAACTGTTCCTACTTTTTTTTTGTTCTTTGAAATGTAGTGTGTTAGTTTATTGGCATCCAAGCATTTGCATAGATAAGCACAAGCTGTCACTTCCCCTCTTTTGCCCCCCCACACACACACACTTTGTAGTGAATTCTCACTACTATCATGTGACAATTAAAATATAACTCCAAAGTATTGTTTTCATTGTTTCATTGGTGGCTGTGGCTTTTTTTTTTTTGTACTTGTCAGTTAGATATACTAGCATGTCTGTAATTAGCATCAAATCAATTATTGTGCATTTTGCTTGCTCTGCTCCCCCCAGTGGGCAAATGTTGTAGGTTTAAGTCGTCATAGCACTGGGAAAAATGTCTTCTGTTTTTCCATAGAAGATATGAATTAAACACATTAGTCACCCTCAACCTAGTGGTGAGTGATATCATTTTGAGGGTATATCACAATATTTCAAGAAAATTTGTGATGAACAATAGTTCTAATAATATTGGAAAAAATGCTGAACAACGATTGTTGCAGCATTTATAAGCCCAAGTAAATTCAGAACATACCCAATGGTTCTTTTCCAGTGAGCTGCTGTCATTGATGTAATACCTAATTTGAAGTGTGATTGTAGTCCTGCAATGTTCCAGCAGCAACCTTATTGTGGAATAGTAGTGACACAGCACCAGTCGAACCTAAGGACAAAAGTTACCTATGTAGTATTTAGCATAAACATTTTAACTATAGATTGCTTAAAAATAACAGAAATAACTTAACAATGTAACTATTTGCTGCTGTGAGTGTTAGCATTCAACGGACAGTGAGTGGTGATGTGCACGTGCACACAGAAGTCCAGGTTTTATTCAGCCCTTCCTCACATTCAAGCGTCTGTTTCTGCTGTCTGTGCGTGCGTGTCTTGTGGTAATTTGTGAGGCCACAGTGTTCCCAAATGCTGCTGACTCTGGCACGTGAGCACTCTGCAGGAGGAGCCCACTCCATTTCAGTACATTCATCAGGTTACTTTGTTTTTAAATGACACCTCCCACATCAGTACTCTGTTGAGAGCGAGAGAGAGATATTACACTGCTGGTCCTTAAATTGTGTCCAGATGTGCTTGGATACTTGCAAACTTTTGCATGTGTTTGTTTGTTTTTCATATTATGTGTCATAGTCAGGTTAACTCTGTTTAGCATGCAGCATGGCACCAAACAGGTCTTTACAATATGCGCTGGTTTATAACATCAGTGTTCAAAAACCAAAAGCTCTGAAACTACCATCAATCCCGTTTGACTGACTGGTCAGTGTGTGAGCAGACTGTCATACTGTTTTACTTGACTTGACATGCAAGGTGAAATGTTTTCTCTATAATACATTTTTTCACACTTAGCAATCAAATATAGATTTGAATCCCAGTCTTGCATAGAAGTTGCATGTTAGCGCCACAAGTTGCAACGCAGAAGTTGAAACAGACTCAGTAATGTTAACCTTTATTTCATGCATTCAGTCTTTGTTTATTTTTTTGTTAGACTGCATAGTATTTCACAAAATCAGTTAAATATATTGACTTTTCTTCAGTTTGTATTTCCATTTGATACTTAAATTTGTTTAATGACTAAACCTTGTGAAACATTATAGATTGATCCCGTTGACCAAAGGCACTCCTGTTATGTTAGTTTTACTCAAACTGAACTAAGCTCTTTAAGTGACGTAAAAGTGAACATTTATGAGGGTGGCTGTAGCTCCTGAGGTAGAGCAGGCCATCTACTGATCGAAAGGTTGGTGATTCGATCCCTGGCTCCCCCAGTCTGCATATGTTGGGCAAGACACTAACCCCAAGTTGGTCTCCAATGCATCCATCAGAGTATGAATGTGTGTGAATGGGTGATTGTGACATGTTGTATAAGAGGCTTTGAGAGCTCTGGGAAAGTAGAAAAGTAAAAAATGTATAAGAATCGGTCCATTTATAAAGAAGCACTTAATAACAAGACAACAACCTATTTTTATAGCAAAACCTTTAAGTTATGGGTTTATACAGCTTGATTTTCATAACCGTCGAAAACCAAAACACAATGGGAAGAATGCAAGTCAGAGTTTCTGTTAGAGTTCTCAGTCAAATTTAACACTCTGATGATGCAATGACAATGGCTACAAACAAACGAGCGGAAGGACCAGAGTTCCCCATTACAAACCTAACAGGAGAATGAATTTAATGACAGGAGAAGATATGAAAACATGAGGATTTCCACATTTAACAAACCTCAGCATTCCTGCTGAGCCCCG
Source organism: Aulonocara sp. 'chitande type north' Nkhata Bay (assembly GCF_057382095.1). Taxonomy (NCBI): domain Eukaryota; kingdom Metazoa; phylum Chordata; class Actinopteri; order Cichliformes; family Cichlidae; genus Aulonocara; species Aulonocara sp. 'chitande type north' Nkhata Bay. The sequence continues at coordinate 16,169,616 of NC_141360.1, forward strand.
GGAACACTCACGTGAAAGTTGACCTGCGTGTGTGGTTTCTGACATAAGGCATAATTACTATGATATATGGGCGCTTCACTTGTGATTAATAACCATACAGTCACCAGCTGCACTGCTACAGTGTTTATGTGGTGTGGTTATGAGTACAGTTCCTGTGCATCATCTGCATAAAAAGAATGTGTACATATTAAGGATTTAATCAAAAATTCAATGCGAATCTGGTGACTTTTGAACGTGGAGATGTAGGAATTTCAAATTGATACCATTGGTGGATCTTCTACAAATATCAGCTGATTTTGAATCTCACAGGTCAAGTTTTTGGAAAATCTTATGAATGCAATAACTCGAACACAGTGATGTCAGATTTTGAAATTGATACAATAGGTGTGTCTACTAGGGCTACGTTCACACTGCAGGTCTTAATGCTCAATTCCGATTTTTGGATCAAATCCGATTTTTCTGTCTGCTTGTTCACACTACAAATAAAATGTGACAGTAAACGCGCTCTAGTGTGAACGCTCAAACGGCCCGCATGCGCAAAAGAAGACGTCACACACAACGCGCTCTGTTTAGACCCAGACCAAACAGTATTGTTTGACTGATGGTTTCCCAATTTTGCTTTAAGTTATAAAGTTATTTTGTTATTTACTTATGGCCTAATAATTATCCTTATTGCTGTTTAAGAGAGGAGCGGTGCTTCAAAGGATAGTTGGAAATGTCTGTCAGAATCTGCAGATTATACAGTACAAATAAAATGTTCACGTTTCTCCAACGTTACACTAACATCTACACTGGATGGCCAGGAAGGGTTCATGATGTCTTCTCCGGCGCTGATAATTGGCATCTGTCTTGTGTCAGTGACATAGAAGACGGATTTAATGCGACATGATCGTTCAAACAGCAGTCGCTTTCTAAAATATCAGATATGTATCGGATCCAGTACCACATACGAAAGTGACCCAGATCGGATTTGAAAATATCAGATTTGTGCCGTTCACACTGTCATACCATGATCGGATATGGGTCGCATAGGGTCAAAAAAAGTTGGATTTGATGCGATTTCACCTGCAGTGTGAACGTAGCCTAGGAGGCTGCGAGGTACCATACATTTTTGTGTATGGTTGTGCAAAGTAGTATTTCTAAATGATAAAGTGATCAACACTCTGTCTGCAGCTGTAGACTGATGGTTGAACTTTGCTGCAGGGCTGAGGGCAAGTTATACTGTATGCAAATATCATGTACATATGAACTGTTATACACACAGTAATTGTAATACTTGTTTGTTTTGTTTTTTTTCCTAGCCCTTCCTCCAAAGCCAACCAAGCCTCAGCAGCCCTCCTCGGTCGCAATGGCAGGGGGCAGCAGCAATGTCGCCAAGGATGGAGGAGCGGGAGGCTCCTTACAAGAGGCCGAATGGTACTGGGGTGACATATCCAGGTAGCAAACACTGTGTTACTGACAGAAAAATCAGTGAGAGCTTAACAGTGACATTGTTAGGTTACATGAAATGCAGATGTGGGAGGCTTGGCCCCTCCCCCAGCAACACAAGACCTGCACTGACAGAAACTAAAGGCGTGTTCTATGTGCAGACATGGTCAGCACATTTTAGACATCTTAAAAAAGCAAATATGGGTATTATCAGTGCTTTACCTGTTGTCAGACCACAAAATAATAGGAGTTATAGTTGGTCAGTTGTCTGACATTGATGTTTGTGTGGTTCTAAGCTACCAACATGTTAAAGAGTCTCAAAATGACCAGTAACACTTATTATTCATTAGGGTAAATATTATATTTGTCATTGTTGTCTGGTGGCTTTGAAATTAGCATTTCCTGTTTAGCATGTTGTTTAGCATCAATTGAATCTTAACTCAGAGTATCAGGTTATTATTCTTTGTTAGATATCACAGCACTGTCTGTCCATCTATGCTGCAGGAGAACTTTGACAGTGAGCTTAAAGTCTATAGCGACAGTAGGGGTAGGGCTCCAGCAGTTAAAGACTGCAGGATAGAGTAGTTTTTTTTATATGCTTTATGTTATACACCATCATATTAGTAAACTATATAGTGTAATTCTATGTTTCTTTGGTTTGCTTGTTAGTTTGTTTTGTATGTCAATATATTTTGAAACTTCGATATACTCTAACCTCCAGAGATAACTGACAAGTTTATTTCTCAGCTCAGTAAATTGTCTTTACTGTTAAGGTCACTGCTTTACTTTAAGTGCAGGTTAGCTGTTCCACAAACAGTGATAACCACACCTACAGTGCAGACAGTCAGTCTGCCACTCACGTACTTATCCTCAGCTGAGACACTGCTGGCTAGGATCACCCCTCCCTGCACTGCTAATTGACGGATTGTTTACTTTGAGGTGTGTGGTTATAAAGAAAGTTCTACTCGCCTGCCACTGATGATTGAAGGCAGACTTTTCCAAATGAACACCATCTGTGCATGGATCACTCAACCAAGTCAAACACCCTTTTTTTCCTTCCTCTGTTTCTCTTTTCTATTTTGTCTTCAGGGAGGAGGTGAATGATAAGCTCAGAGACATGCCTGATGGGACTTTCCTGGTTCGGGACGCGTCTACTAAGATGCAAGGCGACTACACGCTAACGCTAAGGTAAGGCCACTGCACACAGACGTTTATGTCTATATCAGAGCATCTGAATGATGTGTTTTAAACCACACAAGGATTTCTACAAACTTGAGAGTAGTGCAGCACTTCTGATCCACTTTAATGCTGTTATCCTTTAGTTAACTGCAAGAATGTAGACTTGAGATGGTTCCTATAAGTGCTTTGTAGATAATAAAGAATAATAGAGCGTTGCCTGCCTTCTGGACATATTTTAAACTTGTATTGCCATAGTCGGAGCATGCTGATGTTGTTATTATTATTTTGTTTTTTGTTGTTTTTTAGCATTGCATAGTAATAGTGGACAATTTTAGGTTTGGGTTTTTTTTGTGGGGGGGGTTGGTCATACACTGTTCAAAAAATGAAAGGAACACTCTTTAATCAGAGTATAAGGTCAAGGCAGTTAAGCTTCTGGGAAATTGATTTGGTCATTTAAGTAGCAGAGGGGGTTGTTTGTCAATTTCAGCTGCGTTGATTTGAATGAAATTAACTACAGGGGCACTAGAGAGGCAACAATGAGGAAATGCCCAAAAAGAAGAATGGTTTTATAGGCATATTTTCCCACCTCATCTTTTCTAATCATTGTTTTTGTTTGGCTAGTGTCAGTGTGACTACTGGTAGCACGAGATGATACCAAGTCCCCTATAGAGGGTTAGGGTTAGAGTCCAACTCCTCCAGGATGACACATCATTGTGTACAATTGCTAGGTTTGCGGCCTCTCCCAACATCTTAAGAGCATGGAGGACATTAGTGTGAATGTCTCTGGCCAAACAATCAGAAATGGACTTCACTGCTTGGCACTGTGGAGTCTGAGCTGGGCTTTTCATAGATAAGAGCAGGTTCACCCTGAGTGACTGTAACATCAGCATGACTAGTTTAGTGGTGGGTCAGTGATGGTCTGAAGAGCCAAACCTAAGGAGAGATTGACAGACCTTCACTGGGTGGGCAACAGCACACTGAGTGCCGTTTGGCATCAGGATGAAATCCTCGGACCGCTTGTCCAAGCCCCCAGGACCCTGTGCTGGTGCAGTGGGTCCTGGGACCCTCCTGGTGCTGGACAACACCCAGCCTCATGTGGCAAGAGCTTGGTGGCAATTCCTGAAGGATATCATTCAATTCAGTTTTAGTTATATAGGACGAAACCACAACAGTAGCCACCTGAAGTCATTTTATAGGATGAAGGAATTGATGCCATAGTCATGCTAGCCTGACCTAAATCCAGCGTGGCTGGGTTTCACCTCAGACTGTCCAGGAGCTTAATGATGCCCTGCTCCAGATCTAGGAGGAGAGTTCCCATCCAACACCATCTGTCAACTCATTTCGGAACATGCCCTGATGTTATCAGGCATGCATACAAGCACGTGGAAGCCATAAAAACTGGGTATCATTTTTAGTTGCTGCAAAAAAGCTGACTGCGTTATTTTGTTACTTTCATCCTCTGAAAGCTGAGAATTTTCATTTTCATCAAAGTGCATGGTATCCTTTTGTTCCCAGCAGATTACCCAGCCTATAACAGAATAGAAATTAGCGTAATTTTTTTTTTCCCCCACTGAGCTCTGATGTGTGTTTTGATGGAATAGAATACATGCTTAAAACGAATTCTCTTCTACCTCTGTGTATTTTTTGTTTTGTTTTGTTTCACTGTGTGTCCCTTGATAACTCGGACTGAATGTAATCTTAATAACTAGTTCATCTTTTGACTTTCAGACAGAAATGAATAAAACCTATTAATGATGTCAACTGACAGCAGAACAATTCATTACACTAGCATAGGATAAGTATGTTTGTTTAGGAAATACTAAATAATTCAAGTTAAAAATGTATAATTCTCTGTTTAGACTTTGTTTGATTATTTCTTTTCAAACCTGGTGACATATTTTAGCCTTGTGTTTCAGTTCCACCTTCTTTCTGCTTTTACCATCAGCTGAACTTTAACATTTCAGGGTAATGGTCAATAATAAGAGTTTTAAAATAGACTCTTCTGAAGTGTGGTTTTTTTTTGTTTGTTTGTTTTTGTTTGGGTTTTTTTTGTTAGGGGCAGGGTGGCAGGAAATATGAAGCCATTCTCTGATGCATAGTTTAGCAAAGAGTGTTTGGTGGCTAAGATGTGATTTATTTATTTTTTTCTTCTTCTTCATTAACCTGACACGGGCAGGTCAGGAAAAACCAAAGATCCCGCCTTGGAGTCATACCATGCCCAGGTGTTATAGAAGCTATGGTGTATAAATATTTGTACGCCACATCTTCAAATGTTTGAAGGCGTGTATATAAATTGACAACCTGTCTGTTTTAGAATGCATTGCCTGTCTCTTTAAGCCTTTGTTTGTTATTCTGTTATTCAGGAAAGGGGGCAATAACAAGCTGATAAAGATCTACCACAGAGATGGGAAGTACGGCTTCTCTGACCCCCTGACTTTCAGCTCAGTGGTGGAGCTCATCAGCCATTACAGACATGAGTCACTGGCTCAATACAACACCAAGCTAGATGTCAAGCTCATGTACCCCATCTCCCGCTTCCAGCAGGTAAACTCCCTCCTCATAATCTTTAAACAGTATCCTCTTGAATACCACCAACAATCTTCCCTCTATACCCAATGACTTGCTCTTAGTGTTTCCCCTTTAAACTGCAGCAGCAGCTACATGATACCTGCACGCTGAAATGTTGCCCTTTCGGCCGGCTCCTATGACATACTCAATTGCACGCACCAGTGATGAAAGGGCAGGTTTAGCCAGTCATTACTCAGAACTATGCAAGATTAGCCAGAATGCCCACCTGGGCTTACACCTGGGGCATTGTGGGTGGTTTATTAACGAGCCTGTTCAGGAGTCACCCTCAGTAAGGAGAACGGGGGTAATGGGAATAAGTGTGTGTGCGTGCATTTTTGTTTTTCCTTTTGGCCTTTTATTACAAATGGCTTTTGATTTTACTCTCCAGCTTTTTCCTTGTCAGTTTCTGAAAGTCACTCTGTCTCTAATGCTCCTTTCTCCGACTGACTCTCAGGACCAGCTGGTGAAGGAGGACAACATCGATGCAGTGGGGAAGAAGTTGCAGGAATACCACAATCAGTACCAGGAGAAAAGCAAAGAATATGACAGACTATATGAAGAGTATACCAAGACATCACAGGTATATTCATACTCTAGTCTAACAAATGCATTGCTTTTTTTGCATGTCTGTTTTTTGTTTGTTTGTTTGTTTTTTGGGGCTTTTTTTGTGTGTCAACTATTCATCTTGTCCTGCAGGAGATCCAGATGAAGCGAACAGCTATTGAAGCCTTCAATGAAACCATCAAGATTTTCGAGGAGCAATGCCACACGCAGGAGCGCTACAGCAAGGACTACATTGAGCGTTTTAGGCGTGAGAGCAATGATAAAGAGATTGAGCGCATCATGATGAACTATGAAAAGCTTAAATCTCGCCTCGGAGAGATCCACGACAGCAAGGTGCGGCTGGAGCAGGACCTAAAGACGCAAGCCATGGACAACCGGGAGACAGACAAAAAGATGAACAGCCTAAAGCCTGATCTCATACAGCTCCGCAAAATCAGGGATCAGTATCTAGTGTAAGCATACAAAGACGAGAGAAAAACATGAGCAATGGCATTAGTACAGAAAGCAGGTCAAAGCAGGTCAGCATTAAAAACCTACTGACCTGGAACAGGATCCTGTTTTCATGTGTTTATATTGTTCATGCTGTACATCTGTGGGGTAGCTACACACACTTGAAAGTCAAATGGGGAGTTATTAGATGTGGTCAAAAAAACTCAAACATCAGTGGAATCATTTCCGATGAAATAATTGGTTTTTTTATTGATTGTCATATGGACATCAAAGAAAATCTGACTCATCATAGTTCTAGAGCCAAAAGCACATCAAGTGGCTCAATCAGAAACTTGCTTTAGTTTAGGGAAGGTCCAGTTCAACTCGATATCAGAGCGCCTGCTTTATTTCCAGGAACAAGTTAAGCAGTTTCTCAGCAGAACATCCCAAATTATTCTGTGAGGACATTTGCCAATTTCAGTCTTGTGCCAGTTCACTCTAACATAAACAAATTTCAAAGTTTCAAACCGATTCCTAGCAGTAACAATGCTTCTCTCTCTCTCTACTTCTCTTTAGCTGGCTCAATCATAAAGGAGTTCGTCAGAAACGAATTAATGATTGGCTGGGAATCAAGAATGAGAACACAGACGAGTGAGTCTCTACTTGCTTTGCTGCAACCCAAACACTGTTACTTTACTTACTTAGAGCAACTGTTAATTTAAAGAGCAGAATATATTATTTCTTTGGTGCAATTTCTCAATGTATTGCATATGTATGTGGTTGCAGAGGTTACTTTGTGAGTGAGGAAGATGAGAACTTGCCTCACTATGATGAGAAGAACTGGTTTGTGGGGGATCTGAACAGGACACAGGCAGAGGAGCTGCTCCTGGGGAAGCCAGATGGAGCTTTTCTTATCCGAGAAAGCAGCAAAAAAGGGTGCTATGCCTGCTCTGTAGTGTGAGTACATGCAACACATGACTGAAGTGATGTGCGTCTTACTTTACATACCCATACTTTATGAAGTCAAGAGTGACATTTTTGTCCTCCTTGTTTGTACACAAGGACAAAATGTTGGGACACCTTTCAAAATATTGCACATTGAGACGAACACCAGTGCCAACAACAACATTAGGCATTTGTATTATATACATAAAAAGTTGTTAAAATAGAATCGAAGTTACAAAAAAGCTACAACTTTTAATTGTATTTACTCTCAGGCTTTTCAATAGCACCATGCTTTTGCAGTACATCTTTAAGCCACGAAATATTTGAAAGCTTCAGAAAAGAAGCTGATTATTTTATTGAAGATGATGGTAGGGCTTTTTTAAGTCTGCAGCACACTGTGATTCACAGTGTGCGTTTGAGGGAACCGAAAAAACATTTTTGGACACAAAACTGTGGTAGAGGTGGGCGATATGAGGAAAATGTAATGCACAATATTTTTTAGCTATATTGCGATACACGATATACATTGTGATATGTCTTGACCCCCATTGGTACTGTGGGCAAAGTGTGCCGCGTAGAAAATCTTCCAGTTCAGACAGGGGATTAATGATGCATTCACAGCATGTGGGAGGGGAAAAAAACTCAGTGATTTACATGCTGATTGCTTTCTATTTCCATGGCAACCTATAGTCAATGGTTACAATAAAGCCACTTATGTGTCCATGTCTATATATTTAGACTGAACCCAATAACATGGTAGCTTTGTAAAAGCCAGTTTAAAAGCATGCTATAACAAGATGATAGAAGAGCCAGAGGCAGGAGGATGTTAAAGTACAAAATGTGTTTTAAAATGCAGAGATTTGATCTTCTAAAGTAGTGTTGTTGTTATCTGTTGTCTTCCCCCAACCCAAACTTTGGTTAGACACTGAGTGAACCCTGAGAGCAGGAAGGTTTGATTCCAAAATGTTTATTTTTCTTAATGTCAGTATTGAATAAGATGCTTCCTCTTGGGAAGTAGCAGTTTGAGAGAATTAATGAAAAAGGTCATTTTTTCACAGAACCAACAAGTTCACTGACTCAAAACTCTTAAATCACTACACTAAATTAACATTTGAAAAAATACTGAATGTAACCAAAATAATAAAACTGATATGATTTCCATTATTTATTTATTTATTTATTTTTTTATCCCTGGGAGTTTACTTTAGTAGTAGAACAAAGCTAGCTGGAAGAAACTGGAAATGCAGAAAGAAAGCATTGAATGACAAATTTTTAACCTTAAAACAGTCTTAACTAAAGTACCTCTCCTGTGTGTCTCCTAAGTGTGGAAGGGGAGGTGAAGCACTGTGTCATCTACAGTACACCACGTGGCTTTGGCTTTGCTGAGCCATACAACCTCTACAGCAGCCTGAAGGACCTGGTGCTCCACTACCACCAGACTTCCCTGGTGCAGCACAATGACTCACTCAATGTGCGCCTTGCCTACCCTGTCTACGCACAGATGCCCTCTGGACGAAGATGAACCCCAACCAACGATGCTAAACAACTACCCCCAGAAGGACAACACATTTTACCGTCTTCAGGATAAAGGAGAAAAGGGGGTGTTATGAAGCTTAATGGGTGGTGGTGGTATTGGTTGAATTACAAAACAACCCTGTGTCCAGACCTGATGAACATCGATACAATTTTAACATTTGCTGCAACACACACATCAGCCACCTTGGAGTTATATATTTTTACAAGAACAATTTTGGAGGGCATTCTTTCTAAAGACTGCTTGATTTGCACAAGGAAGTTTTAAATGTTTGTGAATGTGAAAACAAAAGTGACCGAAGGAAGGAAATGGAGTAGGAGACGTCAGAGTTTCAGGTTGATCCCGCTGCTACCTAAACTCCAGCTCAGACTTTATACCAGAAACTCTAAAGTACAAGAATGACAACAAAACATTCCCATCAGACTTTTTCTGTGTTCCCATCATTTTTTCCTCCCTTTTCTTTTCATCAGATGGTGTAACTTTGAAATATATTTTTGGAGATTTTTTTTTTTTTTTTTTTTTTTAAGAGGTTTCCTTTTTGTTTTCACTTACTTTGAAATGATGTCAAGTGTCTGTTCTCTGTCCCTCGCCATACAAAAATATAAAACGATGTAGCATAAAAGACAAAGCACTAGGTGCTATAGAGAGAGTAGACTGCTGCTGCTGAGGGATCTGGGGGGAGGGAGGTGCACAAGTGACACAGAAGTTTTTTGTTTTTTGTCTCAAAGACTGAAGCCTTGCTTGTATAAACTAATTATTTTGTTTTTATTATTGTTTTTTTTAACATTGCTTTTTATTATAGTCCTGTGAAAAAGTATTTGTACCACCCTTTTTCTTGGGGGGGACACAACATGTCACACGTCACACTTAAATGTTTCAGATTATCAAACAAATATTACTAAATATCCAAGTAAGTGCAAAATGAAGTTCATTTATTAAAGGAAAAAAACAATTATAACCTACACGTCTCTATGTAAAAGAGAAAAGGAATTGCCCTCCACCCTTGATAATTCATGAGTTTACTGCCAGATATGGAAGTTGTGAATTAAAGTATATTAGAAAAAATAAAAGCGAAACTTCATGCTACAATCTAAAGAAACTTGAACAGATGAAAAACAAAGTCATTGACGTCTGTCTGTCTGGAAAGGGCTACAAAGATATTTCTATGGGAATCCAGCGAACCATGGTGAAAGGTTGGAATAGTGAACCTTCTCATGAGTAGCCATCCTGCCAAAATTACTCCAAGAGCACATCAACGACTTATTCAGGGGTTCATAAAAGAACTGCATGTAAACAACTACAGACGTCACTTGCCTCAGTTCAGGTCAGCATGCATGATTCACCAATAAGACAGGGCAAAAATGGCATCTATGGGCACGATCCAGGCCAGGAAGGTTTGGATAGCTGCTTTTTGTCCTTAAAAATTGAAATATTTTAGAACCTGCATTTTGTATTTCCTCAGGCTGTCCTTATCTAAGATTAAAACTCGAGGCTCTGAAACATGAAAGCGTGACAAATGTGTTTTTGAAAGAAGAAAAAAATCAGGAATGGGAAGAATACTTTTTCACACCACAGTATGTGTAAATGGTAACAAATCACAACCAGAGACCAAAGTTGGTGTGAAGGGGGAGGATAAAGCATCTGTTGGGTTTTTCTTTCTTTATTTAATTTTCCCATCTTTGGTGAATGCAAATGGGTGAAGATAAGCAATGATGTGTTTAAGGCCACACATAAAAATGAGTTTCAGGCCGTGTGCTTTAGCGACAAATATACTTCTTTTTTTTTTTTTTATATAAACCAAAGGGTACATGAACCCCACAACCTTCAAAGCACTCAAACAAGCTCCATTTGTAATCTCAGCGCTTACAAAATTTTGGCTGTGTACGCCAAAGTGGATGAGTCAAAGGAGGTGTAATTAGCAGCTAAAGCTACATGGCATCTTTTGGCTAATTTCAAAACCCCCAAAATTTCTTTCTCCTCCTGAGACAAACTGACAGCTGAAATTAATGGGAACATTTTTGCTTAGTTTCCTCCAAGCTCTTTCTTTTTTTTTTCATGCATCAGTATAAAGGTTAACCGAAATCATCTGGCCTAGCTGCTTACAAACTGTGATAATGGTGACACTAAATCCACAGCACATTAGTGTGAATTTACCCTATGCAAAAATGATTTCATTTGCATTACCTGTCATAAATTTGTGCCAATTTGCTTCTTTGATTTTATCTTTCTATATAATTGGGACGTGAAAATTTCACTTTGAATTTGGTCTGAAGAAAACATAAGGCACATTAAGGTAAACTGGTAAAGGGTTCCTTTTCCAGCCTTTGAAAGGCTAAGCTTGGTGAAAAATGTTGCCATAAAAGCCGAAACCCATTTTATGTGTGGTTTAAACAAAGAAAAGAGCTAATGCAATGTGACTGCAGGCTGAAAAACTGGGGTGTTTTTGTTTGAACGCCTTCAGAAAAAATAAGCTTTTACTAAATGTTTATGTATAAGGAGCACAGGCACACAAAGTCCATGTCCTGAGCTGAAGATACAGGCTTTAGAAGAAAATCTGAAAACTTGAACGTGCAATCTAGCTTTGTGTTTAATGTAGTTCAGCAGTTAGTGTGAGATGCACTAAAGTTGGAGATAATCACAGTTAAGCTGTTGGAGTGAAATTCCCTTTCTGTCTGATTGCTGATAGTGTTTGGCTTTTATTTGAACCCAAACGACATGCTCTCTGCGTGACTTTCTAACCAGTGGATCCATTTTCTGTCAACGACTCAATAAAAAGAAAAATATCTTCAAACACTGAGAGCTACAATACACGACCAAGTTAGATTCTATTCCCCCCAGAAAATGAATACACAGCACAGTAAAGCATCTTCTCATAGTGATCAAGTTGACTTATCGCTGCCTGACTGATAATATGGAGCTTTTAAAAGGTCCTAATGAAATCAAAGGTTATGAGAATGCTTAAGAAAAAGCAGAGATGTGATTCTCAACTCACTCTAATCCTCGTCTTAAAACTAATCACACTGGTTAGGCATTAGCCTTTTTTTTTAAACTGGAAAGAGCATCTAATAATAAAAAAAAAGTTAGATAAAGCACCCCTCTCTCTTATTGTCATCTTTAAGATTTTCCCAGTTTTGATAAGCTTGGCCACAAACGCACAGAGAGAAAGTGTCCAGTTTTAGAAAGAGTGCTATTGTTTGGAAAGTGCAAAGGAATCATTGTGAAGAAATCATAAAGCCTTGTTTGTGCCCACTGTGTGTTTATCTCCAGTCATCTCTATGTCTTCTACAACCTATTGGAGTCTGCTCACTGTTATCTACCATAACCCTCCCTCCATTACAGCCCACTAGTCTGCTGACAATAGGTAGATGAACTGGGAGAAGTGAGGTTTGTGGAGCTGAAAGCCATGGGTAGTGAAAGTTTCTCTTTCTTCTTTGTAAACTACAGGATGAATCGGTGTGGCAGTATTAAATCTAAATTGACCTGTTCTAAGGCTTATCAAGAAGGTGTAAACCTGCTTCAGTAAATCTCTTAAGACTGCAAGTCTGTTTAGTTTCCACACAAATTCACAAGTAGTCCTAATAGAATAAAATGGAAGTGTATATAGAACTCACTTCTCTAGACCTGTAGAAGTGTAGCTCAAAAGTTACACAAAAACTGGCTCAACTGCTAAATCGTATGTCATGTCTGACAGACCACTTCAAAAAATTGGTGCCAAATTTACTTGATCTATCAGCCCGAGTTTTCCAGTTCAGTTAAGAATAGCAGCCATAAGTAGAAACCCAACGTAACTTTTGCAGCATGAAGAATTTAGGGAGATTAGCTGTGTCCTGTTTCAGGGGCTTCTTGTAATATACAAGTTTTAAGACACTGCTGCAGTGGGAAGGAGTTTCTCAGGCTTATATGTGCGTTTCTGTAGATCTTTGGATTGTTGGGCTTCCAGTTCTATTGCAAACTATGTATTTTGCAGTTTTGCAACTGTATCAATTTAATGAGATTTTAGATTTTTTTTTTTTTTTTTTTTTTTTTTTTTGCATCTTATTGTTTTTGTTTGGTATCAGTGTTTTTGTTTACTGTCCGTAAGTATACACAAGCTAATTTTCTAATCTTATTATGGCCATATTGTGAGAATTTACAATGACACTGTGGTGAATCATCTGCAAATGCTTTTTTGCAGAGGTGCAGGTTTAGCCTTCCCTTTTTCAAATGAGCCTCTGAACTGGACACGGCCTCAGAGCTTTGCTTTCTTGGATTAAGTCACAGGTTATCTTTGCTTTTTCATGGGGTTTGTCAGTATAATCTTGAATGTACAGCGAGGTTGGTCCAGTGTGTTTTTTTAATCCGAAGCACCTCAGTCACGTTTATCTAAAATCAACACATACTATTGCTAACTCTCAAGGTGCTATCGGGAATGCAGGCCCATTTAATTCGGACGACTTTTTTGATCATAGTTTCTGGTCATTAACCCTCAGGTCTTTTTTCCAAGTTTACCGTAGAAGCTACCACACAACAAAGCCAGCGTTTTGAGGGGAAAAAATCAGGTTAAATCAGGGTTTTTGTGCATGGATACTTCAGTCACTCATCAATTAATGTAGGCCCATGACATTGACTTTTTAAAATGTCCTACCTTTAACAGTCTTGTACGTCATCGGTTCCCATAATTAGATGCAGCATCGTCACCAAATGGATGTCATGGTCTTTCTTTCCCCTCAGTCAACATACGGTCTAGGTTTTTGTTTCTTTAGTTTTTTTCCCTGTTACCAGACTTTTGTGTTTTGCATAGGGAACTCAAACATCCCTAAGTCTATTACTTGAACTGTATTGCATTGCTCACTGTTGAATGTCTTTATATAAAATGATACATTTATTAAAGAAAAAATTTAAAAAGCAAATAGTTCCCTTTTGTTTTCTGGTGAGCAGGGATGAGGTTTGTAGTGTATGTACAGTATTTGTTACAGGCAAATGTAGAGCTACTTTGGGAGGGAAGAAGGTGCCATTTGAAACTTTTCTCAGATGTGTTTCGATTGTCACATAGGGCTTGACTGAAATTGCACACATTTACTGGTGATGTCTGCGTATGCATCCAGAGTAACATTTACAGAGCTGTCATATATATGATATATCTTTATATGTATATAGAGCTTAAAGGAGTTACAGTTTGAAGGGTTGTTTTAGTTGCCGTTTGACCATCCCCCCCCCCCCCCCCCCCCCACCCTTCAAAACACATTAACGCCAAAGATTTAAGTTCTTGATGTTTGTTGATGATTGGAAAATGAATGTTTCAGTAATAGAAACAATTTTTTACGTCCATTGAAATGATGGTATCACGACTCACAAAATAAAATCATAGTGTGAATGACCATCCCATACTGCTTGGTGAGATTGTTGGATTGTCCATCAGTTCAGTTCTTGTGAGTCGAAACGTGTCTTTTTGTTTGTTTGTTTGTTTTTGTGGCATATCAGGAAAGATCCATCTTTAGTCCATGTTCATTGATCTTCCGATTGTAAATGAATCAAAATTATTGTAATCTGTGTTTGCCAGTTTATGAAGTTCAGTCTTGTTTGAAGTTTTTTTTCTTTCTTTATTTGGAAAGTGTCCTGCAGAAATCCAGAACAAATGTTCCTAATGGAACACAAGAAATTGATCCCAAAAAGACCGAACTCATGAAATTTACTTTTTAGCACTACAAGCATTTGACTTAACTTAAGAGTGGGATGTCTTGTCTCGCTATAACCCCTCTCCTGGCCACCGTCCAGATGTCTTTTTTTTTTTTAAAACATCACAAATAATTAAATTATTTCTGCAGGATTGTTCTCACTTTTTGTATCACTAAACAATTACATGCAATATTCCCTTTTTTGTCAGTCAGGGGTTCACGATGGAAGGAAATGTATTTGTGCAGTTACAGACCCAAAATACAGGCCTTTCTGTACACCTGGGGTTACAGTGACATCAGTTATGAGGGTTAATGGGACAAACCAAATATTGTCAAGTTTACTTTTAATGACTGTTTGGTTGAGTTTACTTCAGAAAACTCAGCATCAACTTATACAACTCCAGGGAACAGATTTTAAGATCACCTCTCAGAAAAGGAAGGTACATTTTGATTCTAACAAAGGTGCAGGCTCAGTAACAAAAAGGAACAATAACTCCACTGTTACCTTTTTCTGAGTGTTTATACTCACTATCATTGCAGGACTGTTAAAATAGCAACTGTCTATTATTCCTCTACTACTATTATTAATACCACTAGTACTGCTACTACTCATCCTTAAGCAGTTCTGCAAAGTTTTATTTGCAGCCAGGTTTTAATATGTTTTGTTCTTACAGAGGAGTTGTGTTGTCTTCTGACGAATGCTTATCTGATCACAGCGCCCAGCACAGCTTTGGGGAGTATCAGTTTCTTTAAAAAGAAAAAAAAAAACTTTAAAAAAAACTTTAAAAAAAATCAGTTTTCAAAAAAGGTTATACAACATCCCCTCCTCCCTTCTATGCCTTTTACCCCTTTTTGGCATACGTACAGATCCAGCATGCATATTTGGTACTATTGACTGTTTTCTCTTGTGTGTAAAAGAAAAATGGTTTAAAAAGATGTCTTTAAAATCGAATGTTATTTGTCTGTTTATGGTGTATTGAGATCTGAATTTAATATAGCAAATTTAACATCACTGCTTACAGCTGTAACAAGTTATAGTCCTTTTGTGTTGGTTGTTTAATGGTATAACAAAACTGAGAAAGAGAACCAAAAATGTATGCCAACCATTGGTACATCACATGAATAAATAATAAGCTTTGAGTATTTTCAGTCCAAATTACAGCATTAACTATAGCCCAGTGTTCTTTTACAATAAATGATCAAAGATTTAAAACATCCAGTATGTGTCATTCATAAGAATTTTGCACAATAAACAATAAAAGAAAAAATGACAAAGTGCTGATTTACATAACATCAGAGAACCACAAACTTGTACCTTGACTGAATGAAATCTCTCCCATTCAGTATTTTCGGTTGACTCAAGCTGGTCTCTTTCTCAGCGTTACCCTCAGCCATACCTGCTTTTGGCTTCTCTTGGTATTCTCTTTGAAATGGTTTTTGGTCCTTCACCATTACACTACTTTCTTGTGTCCGTTGGAAGAGTTTGTTGAGTTGTTTATGAGCCGTTTGTTTTATGAGCAAAACCCACGTATGATTATCAGTGGAGTTACAACATATTTGATTCTCTTGCAGAATAAAGGAAATATTTTGTTCACTTACAAATATGTGATTGTCTTTTTTGTAAATGCTTCCATCTCAGGGTGTACTAAAATTCATTTGATTAGTGTGATCACTACATGCCATATCTAGTTCAGTTTGACCCTTGCACATAACACGTGCAATGCGGCCAGTGTCATTGCTAGTCATGGATTTGCAACCCTTACTCAATAATAGCTACCTCTGTAAAAGTTGTTTTAAGTAATTAAGACGGAGACACCTTTCCTAATATATCATCCAGATGATACCGCAGCCACCCGAGCCGGGTTGCCTAACAGTTCATATTGGCTTCATCAGGTCATGGCATCCAGTTCGCACTGGAACAGTTTACAGTCAAGTGTGAAGTGGCAGGAATGAGAATCAGCACCTCAAAGTCTCAGCCGGAAAAGGGTGGAGTGCCCACTCTGGGTCGGGGACAAGTTGCTACTCCCAAGTGGAGGAGTTCCCAGGAGCAGGACACTGACAGATGGATTAGGACTGCAGCTGCAGTTATGTTTTTGCACAGTTTATGTTTTGGTAAAAGGGGACCTGAGCATAAAAGTGAAGCTCTCAGTTTACCATGTGATCTACGTCCCTTCCCTCACCTATGGTCATGAGCTCTGGGTAGTCATCAAAAGAACAGGTTCACAGCAGACATGAGCTTTCTCAGAAGGGTGGCTTGCCTCTCCCTTCAAGATAGGGTGAGGGGCTCAGAGTAAAGCCGCTACTCCTCCGCATCAAAAGGAGCCACTTGAGGTGGTTTGGGCATCTGACAGGATGCCTTCAGGATGAGGTAGTCCGGGCATGTCCCACCAGAAGGAGGCACAGGTCGTGCTGGAGAAATTATAACTCCCTGCTGGCCAGAGAACACCTTGGTGTTCCCCCAGAAAAGCTGGAGGAGGTTGTCTAGGGAGGAGGTCTGCGCTTCTCTCCTAAGGCTGCTGCCCCTGCAACCTCGCCTCAGAGAAGCTAAATAAAATAAATGGATGGATGCCATGTTGCTCCTCTGCCTAGGAAACCTACTCTGAAAAAGGACTAAACCTTCTCCAGCTTAAAAACTAATCAGTTACCGTTCTTTCCATAACTTTACACAGTATATCTTGGCCTGTAAGACCATGCAAGCAATCCAGCCTCCTCTGATTTTAGTGCTTTAATGAGTATTGCTTGCTTCTATGAACTGGGGAGAAATCTCTCTTTCCATATATTATTCATAAAAACCAATATTTAGTCCAACACTGGTTCAATTATAATCTCTTCAGATAATAATTATTAATGCCATGTTTTCCAGGGGCTGGCTTCCTTGCTTTTTTAAATAGCCCTTTTCATTTCTTCTAGCGATATTATAGTTTATATATGTGTTCTCTTAGTGTTTCTTTTCTTTTTCTTAGTTATTCCTCACCCATGTTACCACCTCTGAGAGCAGATTTAAATTTATTGTTAAATAGTTTTGTACCCCCTAAGTATGGAATTGTGTGGACTGCAACAAAGACTCTCTGACACCAGCTGGTGTTGGTTCTGCCCAGCAAAATAAACTTGCACACAGTGTTGAGGGTTCCCAGTTCTTTAATTACCATTTAGCCTTTCCAGCCTGTAACTGCCAGTGGTCTCTCATAGCTGAAGATGCACGCTCACTCACAGCGTGGACCTTCTCTCTTTTCCCAGCATGCTACTTAAATAGGGGAGGCATGAAAAGATTGTGGCTGCCAGTCGGGCCTGAACCCAGTGGACCACTCCTCCCCTGCAGTTCCACTACAGACCGGACTCCCCCCCCTCCCCCCCCCCCCCCCCCCCCCCACACACACACACCCCACACACACACACACGCACACAGAGACTATTGACTTGCTCAATATCCAGCAGCTTTTTTATTTTGATCGGGTCTGAATTTTCATTGCCTAGGAACTCAAAATCTTAAGCCAAGGTTCTTCAATGACTCGTTAGCAGATCTTTAAATACATCATTACATCTTTTAAATGCCTGTAAATTTGCAATCAAACTTTTGTATTCCATTGCAACAGGTAAAACAGAATCTGTCATCCTCATGGATTTCCAAGCCTGCAATTTCAGTGTATTCTTCACTTCTCTCTGTAAACCTCCTTCCCCTCCTTCTCTCATGAATCTTCACTTTTCGCTTCATGAACTTGTGTAACTGCTCTGGACCTAGATTAATTCATTCAAGGAATCTTTCTGCAACATCAGCTACTACTTTGATTATATCTGTCCTGTTGGATTGATTTCAAGCAGCTGACACCACATCGACCATAAATGCAAAAAAATAATTGAGTTTCTATGACTTGCTGAGCTGCCAGTGGCTGTGAAGAGGAGAAGAAGGGGGAGACATATCACACTACTTTCCCAGTTGCCTATTGCACTCCTTTAACTTTCCTCTGTTCATCTGCACATGTTATTGACTTTTAGGTTGAAGCTTTTCCTCTTGAACAGCTCATATTCTCTTGATGAAGGCATATGGTTTCTTCCACAGTTACGTCATCTAATTTCTTCGTAATCACAATCAGGATCAAAAAAGGAAGAGTGCAGGAATAATTGGCAATTTTTGACTTCATATTTCACCTTTTAAAAACTGTTTACCTTCCCTCCCACTGCACAAAGTCATATAGGAGTAGCATCTTTTAGGTGCAGGTTTTCTCAGTTCTCAGTGCAGGTTTTTTCTTTGTTGAGAAAAAGGACAAAACTCTCCATCCCTGCATTGACTTCTGAGGATCAACACAATCACTGTTAAGAATAGGTACCTCCTGCCTCTGCTTTTGTCAGCCTTCGAGTGTCTTGTAATGCCCAACACCAACACTCCCGCAGTGTTTCAGAGAGTGTTGGTGTTAGAGAGACTTTATTAACCAATTTGTGATTGTCTACCTGGACGACATTCTGTTTTTTTCCAAAAGTCATGGTGATCGTGTGAAACAGGTCCGGCTCATCCTGCAAAGACTGCTAGAGAATCGTCTGTTTGTAAAGGGAGAGAAATGAGAGTTCCCCGTGCAGACTGTAACACAGACTGTAAAAACGAGAAATTGATTTTTGTAACGCATAACTTTGTAACCTCAGGTTGGTAGCTTGATTTATTGGAGCCATTTAAGCTTAAGTGTTTTGCTCACTTGACACTTTCACTGTGTGAGCCATAAAGCCTTTTTTTAAATTTATTTATTTTTTTAGTCAATAGTTCTACAGCCACTTCTGGAATCAGTTACCACTCTCACTTGTGGCAACTAACACATTTCAATTCCATTTTTCATTTCAATTTTATTTATATAGAAACAAATCATAACAACAGTTGGGAAGGGCAATTTGTATTGCAAGTTAAATACCGTAAAATAATATAAAGATAGTGAAAAACCCCAATAATCATCAGATTGAGTATAACGTGACTCACTAGTGCTTCTAAAGTGTGCAGTGGCTCCGATGTCGGTTTCTATTTCAGCTGCAGTTTCCTGAGCAAAGTTGACCTTTCAATTTGTGTGAATGTTTCTCTGGAAAAATACTGAACAGTACAGTAGCAGAGTACATGTTGTCCTGAAAAAGCCAGTGACAATTTTATATCTTTCCTGCTATTAAGTATGTTATATTTAGCAACATTTGTATATGCCTTATTTGGAAGTACACCTTACATGGCTACCAACTGAGTTAAATAAGAGGTTCAGATTTGGTCATACACAGTCAAGAATACGTATTTATTGTCCTAATATAAAACTGCAAAACAAACATCTGATCTTATTTTTACAGGTACAACATTGTCACTGACTTCTTTTTTTTTTTAATTAATCAGTTATGGTTTATAATAGCAAGTGTGGCAACAGTCGCTATTTTCAAACTTTTTCCAGAATGGGACTAAGTAGAGTGTGTGTTTATATTTGACTAAGGCAAATAGTCCTTGAGGTAGGTCAAGAGGTTGTAAGTAAATGACAGGATGTGTGGTCGGGCTGATTCATGAAATCTTAGTAACATTGGGAAAGAGAACTGACCCAGTCATCACCAACAATGCCCCTTCTGTTAACCACCACACACACAAACACACACCTGAATGGACGCCAGTGTACTGCAGAGGGGAGATGTGCACCATTGCATAACAAAGAGAGAGAGAGATAAATGCAGAATGAGCGAGAGGCAGAATAAATGCTTTTATATCTACTGGAAATTCTATTTTATGACAGAACAACAAACAACAGTCTTTTGCTGACGCACAGTGCTACACTGGTGAGCATTGTAAGCTGGTGCAACTCAAACAGAAGTTTTCTGCTGCATTTAAAGTGTGTTAACAGAACTTATGTTGGATACTTACACTACTGGTCAAAAGTCCATCTTTTATTGCAATTCAAGTCCAATGAATAGCTTGTAAGTGGCGAACTGCCAGAGATTTAAAAAAGGTAAGGTTACCCAACACTGAAAAATAATGTAGATTTCAGAATTATACAAAAAGCCTTTTACAGGGAACACAAAATGGGCTAACAATTTAATGCTGTTCTGCCACAATGGAGGTTGGTCCAGTCTTGAAAGCTGGTGCTACTAATTCCTACAGGTGTTCTAACCGTTCTGGATTACTTACAGTCCCATCTGTCTGCATAAAAGCAGTGTTGGAACACACTGTGGTACCATACCCTCGTGAGCATCAGTTGAACAGTATTGTACTGTAGAAAATAGTGTGTTGCTACAAAAATGGCGGGAAAAAGGCAATTAACAGTGCAAGAGAGATAGACCATCACAACAGTCAAGGTGTCAGTGAGTACAGTTTCCTTCACCATCAAAAGGCACTTAGAAACTGGGGCAAACGCTGACAGGAAGAGGTCTGGCAACCCAAAGCCACAGCTGAATCAGAAGACAAGTTTCCGAGAGTTAACATCTTGCATGATAAGCGGTCACAGGACAAGAGATTGAAACACAGCTTAATGACCCTACACATGTGCACAGACACACACTGGACTAGGGATGGGTATCGTTTAAGTTTTATCCGATACCGGTGCCAAACCGGTACTTTTGAAACGGTGCTGGTGCTTAAACGGTGCTCAAACCGGTGCTTAAAGAATGGAGAACACAAAATTGGTCCAAAAACCTCTCATGTTCAGCTGTTTTTTTTGTAAAAAGATAACAATGTTAGCCTTTTCTGCAGCTATAGGGGATTTATGGCATCACTCTTGGCTGGAAGCAGTGCTTAAACAATGGAAAAAACACAAACTTTGTCCAGAAACCTCTCATGTTTAACTGTTTTCCACTTTTTCTTTGGTCGTTTTAGCCTTTTTGGCCAGGGTGAAGGGAGTATCTGCCATCAAACAAGAAGACAGCCGCATGTAACTACGACGGTGTTTGCTAGTTCACTTTACATGCATTAATTTAATAACGTGGTTAGCCTACTCAACGTAAATTATACACGAACAACATTAAGCTACTCACGCAGAGAAGAACGGCTGCTGCTGCCATCATCATCCGTCATCATTTCTGCTACACTGGCAGGGCTAGGGGCCAGGACTCTACTCTTCGGGTTTTTGGGGGATGATGCTAACTCCGGGTCCAATAACAGGCACCACGCCCGCAGTAGATGCGCTCGGTGTGAGGTCTCGCAGCAAGCTATCAAATACGGCGCATTTTTCGGCTTTTAAAAAAAACGCTATGTGTCGCCAGGTGTTTCATCGGATTTGAGGTGTTACCTCCTTTGACAGTATCACAGTATCAGCTTAAAGCACTTGTTGCAGGCTGCTGAGTTTGCATATTTTGCTGTGAAGTACAGCCAGACTTTTGACCGCTTCGCCTTGGGCATTTTTAATCTGTAGCTCTGCTCTAAAAGAACGTACGTACCGGAACCCGCCTACTATCCTCGGAAACGGAAAATGATTGGCTAGAATTCAAAGTGTATGACATCTCAGGAAAAAAAAAAAAGCACCGAAATGTGCGCTGCTTTTCGGTCTGGTTACTACCGTTTATGTCAGAACCGGTGCCATCATGGCACCGGATACCAGTACCCATCCCTACACTGGACCTTTCTTTCATATGGTCTGCCTGTCACTAACCTGGAGATCTGTGACTGTGCACTCTCAGATCATATGCCTGCGTTATTCACTGTTGTTTTTACACATACTGCAGTTAAATCTCGTAGGGTTATTAACCCCTCCACTGCCGTGCAGTTTCTGCTGCTTTTAAACCAGCTCTGTGGCTCCATTAAAAACCAGGCGCCCTAAGGCTAAACCTGAGCTTTGGTTTAATGTTATCGAGCAGAAAGCAGATGGAATTGTGGATCACTGGAATCCATTGATTCTGGTAACCACGTTGTTCTGATCTTGCTTGATTTAACTGCTGCCTTTGACACAGTAGACCAGAATATTCTCATATCTCAATTAAATGATCTAGTGGGTATTGGTGGCACTGCACTTAATTGGTTTAAGTCTTATTTGGCAAACAGAACGTTCTCTGTCAGCCTTCTCACTTCTGCATCATCTTCTGCTTCTCTGTCATGTGGCGTCCCACAGGGCTCAATTTTAGGGTCACTGCTCTTTTTACTGTATTTATTGTCTCTGGATTCCACCCTTAGAAGGCATGGGATCTCTTTTCATGGATTTGCTGATGACTGCCAAATTTATTTGCTACTAAAGCAGAAGGATGGTATCTCCGTAAAACCTCTCTTCACATGTCTAGATGACAGTCAATCTTGGTTGGCTTTAAACTGGTTTGTGTGAGTCCTCCTCTGTTATTACTAGCGTTGGTTTTAAGTTGACAGCGATTTTGAATTGGACAACCAAATTAGAGCAGTGGTGATGTTCAGTTTTTACATTTAAGGTGACTGGCAAGAGTGAAACCTTTTCTTTCTAGGCAGCACTTTGAAACAGTGATCCATGCTTTTATTTCATATTGTCTGGACCACTGTAACTCGCTTTATGTGCAGATCAGTCAGTCATTGCTCTCACGTCTGCAGCTGGTTCAAAATGCCTCTGCACGATTGCTAGAAGGAACTCGTAAAAGAGAGCACATAACCCCTGTCCTGGCCTCACTGCACTGGCTGCCTGTGTCTTTTAGAGTTCATTTTAAAATTCTTATGTTTGTTTTGAAATGCTTTCACAATCTTGCCCCACCTTACATCGCTGAGCTTCTTCATCCCCACACACCCTGTCGGTCTCTTAGGTCAGCTGACCATCTGCTCCTGGGCATACTGAGATCCAGGACGAAGCTCAGAGGGGACAGAGCCTTTTCTGTCGTGGCTCCTAAATTCTGGAATAACTTGCCCTTGCGCATTAGAGAGGCCGCTTCACTGTCCACTTTTAAAACATGTCTTAAAGCCCATTTTTATTCTTTGGCTTTTGGCCTCAGCACGAAGTAGTTTTTCTTGTAATTAAATTAGTTATTAACTAATTCATTAATTATTTTACTTTTTTCTTATATTTGGATTTTATTTATAGATTATGTAATTTTATTATTTATTTCCAATGTACTTTGTGTTAGCTGTGGTTGTTTTAAAGTGCTTTATAAAAGATGATGATGATGATGATGTAGAAAGAATGCCACGGGTGTGTTCAGCTGTTATATCTCTCAAAGGTGGCTACTTTGATCAGTCAAAAGTTTAGAATACACTTTGGTCTATAAAATGATTCCATGATTTCTTTTCTAACTCCAATTGGTTATTTGTACGAACGACCAAAACCAACTTTTGGCCGGTGGTGTAAATTCTGAAAATGTAAAAAGCTCATGTCAGTAAGTATGCTGCTATTACGTTACAAGAGAGAAAAATTAACTCTTGCATTGATAACTTTCAGAGTACCCAGAGAGCGCCAATATATACTACCAGTTGAAAGTTTGGCACACATTCTCATTTAATCCAAAACATTTTCCCAGAGATGCTGAGCACTTGTTGGCCCTTTGGGCTTCACTCTGCGGTCCATCTCATCCCAGTCTATCTCGATTGGGTTTAGGTCAGGTGACTGTAGAGCCCAGGTCATCTGGTGCAGCACTCCATCGCTCTCCTTCTTGGTCAAATAGGCTCTTACACAGCCTGGAGGTGTGTTTGGGGTCATTGTCCTGTTGAAAAATAAATGATGGTCCAACTAAACTTGATGGGATGGCATGTCACTGGAGGATGCTATGGGAGCCTTGCTGGTTCAATGCGCGTTCAATTTTGAATAATTCCCCAACAACAAAGACATGGTGGGTGGAACCAAAGATCTCAAATCATCATACCAAAGCACAGATTTCCATTGGTCCAATGTCCATTACTTGTTTTTCTTGTCCCAAACAAATCTCTTCTGCTTGTTGCTTTTCCTTAGTCGTGGTTTCTTAGGAGCTATTTGACCATAAAGGCCTGATTCACGGAGTCTCTTCTGAACAGTTGAGCTAGTGATGTGTCTGCATTTATCTGGCCTCTAATCTGATGTGCTGTTAACTTGCGATTTCTGAGGCTGGTGACTCGAATGAATTTATCCTCAGTGGCAGAGATGACTATTGGCGATGATGGACTGTCGTTTCTCTTTACTTAGCTGATCTGTTCTTGCCATAATATGAGTTCAAACAGTTGTCAAATAGGGCTGTCAGCTGTGTACCAACCTGACTTTTGCACAACACAACTGATGGTTCCTCGTGTGCTGAGAGACAAAGAAGAAAACTTCAGAGAAATACATTTTCTTTTATACAACGTAGAATTGTGACCACTTGTCAGTTATGTTAAAAGTCAGTCAATAATTAAAGTGATCGCTGGGAAGCAGGATCAAGATAACAGCCAAAGAGCTAGAAATTGTGTCTGGCCAAACACTAGTTGCCCCTATGCATCATTGCATCTTACTGACACCACAAATCTCAACAAACATACCCAGATTGTTTGGGTGATAGCATCAACTGACAGAGACAAAGACGGAAACATCCTGAGAAATAACTGCACAAAGCCAAATGTCTTTCTTTTCGTACAAAGAAATGTAACTATTCTGAAGGTGGTCAGGTGAGAGAACAACACTGATTACATCCATTCTCTTTCAGTTATAGGCCAGAGGCCATCCCAGCTACCATAGGGTGAGAGGTGGGGTACACCCTGGACCGATCACCAGTCTGTCACAAGGCTTACACAGAGACAGACACTTACATTCACACCTATTGGTGGCAATTTAGAATTAACAATTAACCTAACCCCACTAACTATGAAGCCAGAGCACCCAGAGAGCACAAACACAGGGAGAACATGCAAACCACACAGAAAGGCCCCGAGCAGGTGGTGGAATCGAACTCAGGACCTTTTTGCTGTGAGGTAACAGTGCTAATCACTGCATCGCCAGTTTTTTTGTCTAGTTTGTGGATAGTTGATCATTTAGTCCGTTTATACATCATGGAACGTCATACAGGAGAAGAAAACTTGATCTGATTTTAATGTATAGCTGCTGCTGCTCAAGCCTCCTATAGTGAAGTTAACATTATATAACATCAGATGTGGCCTGAATCCTCTCCTCACTGACTCGCCTCCATCAACTTTTCATTTTACTTTTAGCTCTTAACTCTAATCACTTATATACTCCCACAGCCTGGCTGCAAGATTCACACTGGCACACACAAACACATATATTCATCCTGCTCTTGATGAAATCTGAACACAGTTTTTGCCCATATATGCCCACAGACAGTGTTGGGGAGTAATGGATTACATGAGTAACTGTATTCCGTTACAGTTACCGTTTAAAAAGGTGGTATTCAGAATACAGTTATTTTGTTGAAATAAAGGGATTACACAGCGGTCTTTTCCTGTTTCATATGTTAGGGTATGCCCTCTTTTGGTAATTCCACGCCGGTGGAAACCCAAACAAAACATGCATTAGGAGGCTCAAATGCCTGTGTCTCAATCTCGTGTCTTATAATGACGTGAGGAAATATTTTTGATGATTTAATATGAAGGCAATAGGCAGAGTGCTACAGGCATAGCCCTAAAGAATGTAGCCTCATGGGCAGTGTAGTGCGTGCTGCAGGGACTGCCATACCCGTTATGTGTCTGTGAGCGAGGGAGGGAGGGAGAAAAAGGAGAGTGGAAAAGTACGAGTCGTCACCGAGCAGAAACGGGAGCTGGAAGCATGTAAATATAATAATAACCACTGCAGCCAAAAAGAGTGCCTGACGAGCCCAGTTGTAAGTAAGCTATTAAGACTCGACTGTACACTGTGTTGCGTTGGAGCAGCCTTTCAACGCCTCTCTCTGTCTCTCGCTAGCAAAGTTGACCCAGACAACAAAGTAAAGCTAGTTTGGAGGTGTGCACCCAATCCTGAAATTCAGATAAATTTCCTTCAATTAAGAAAACTTCATGCTTCGCTGTGCTTCAGTCTCTTAAATAGTAAGTTCAATAACAGCAGTGAAAAGAGACTTTAACAGCAGGCAATGAAATGAGCCTATAAGTGCAGAAATCTGTGTGTCCTCATTTTCTTTTCTTGTTTTCTCTGTTTGATTTTTGGTCTTTGATTATGCTTATTTGAAGCAAGTTTTAAACAAAGAATGAGAGGCATGTACAAGAGACTGCTGTTTGACATTCACTTTCCTGTTCTCTTCTTGTTACAACTGCTGTAGAAGGAAGGAGAACATTTCTCTCACTGTCTTACTTTCTCCTAGAGTTCATCGCTCTGCAGGGAGCTACAGGTGTGCGCCCAGTGTCCTTGTGTGTCACACCATGAATGTCTGAGGGATGAAACACAACATCACAGCAGGATTTCTGCCTTTGCATTCTGGTTTAGTTCTGCACACAGCACACAAGTGCTTTAAATTCTACTTGGTAAACAAGAACAATGTACAGTGAGACAGTATGTTGCAAAACCATATGTTAATAAAGGATGAGCATTGTTCTTATAACTAAAAATTTTAAAACAAAGTAAAGGTGCCTTAAACTTTCAAATAGCCGTTAGGGAGTTTTATATGCTTTAATGGAAAAATGCTTCTAAGACCTTTTGATCCACGCATACAATAAAAGTTTTCTTTATAAATTTCTGGGCTTGATTGCTTTCACCAAGGGATGATATAAATCTAAAAGACAACACAGTGGTAACGTCTTTAAAAATGCCTTAGATTGGCTGTAGGTATTGTGACACATATGCATATGACTATTACCAGAGTCTGAATCTACTAGGGGTGGGGGAAAAAATCGATACTGTGTAGTATCGTGATATTTTTGTTGTAATAATGTATCGATACAGGGACAGCAGAAATCGATATTTTTGTTACAAAAAAGTTTTTGTGGACTGGAACATGCTCTGACTTCAGAGCATGTTGATCAGCTCCTTTTTCTGAGCAAGAATCCTGACATTCCTTCACTGTCCAAATGTGTTTAACTTTTTTTTGGCAGCAATAAACTAAATTTAAGACATGTTTTATTTTAATTAAGTTAAACTTTTTTATTTAATGTAAAATTATATTTTGTTTTAATTTACTTTCAAATTCTTCAGTTGCTGAATGGGCTGCATAGTTTTCATAAATTGCATAGTTCAGAATAGCTATAATTGTACCAGATGGTTGCATTCAGTTAAGTTGGACTAGACTGTAATCAGAGATGGGCAGTAACGCATTACTTGTAACGCGTTACTGTAATCGGATTACTTTTTTCAAGTAACGAGTAATGTAAGGGATTACTATTGCAAAAACGGTAATTAGATTACCTTTACTTTCCCGTAGGAACGCTGCATTACTGCGTTACTAAAACCGTGAACTTTTTGCGAGAATGTCTCATGACAATGACGCAAGCGAGTGCGACGGCTATGGTAGCTCGTGTGTCAACAATAGAAAACATGGAGCGAGGGATAGAGTACGATCGTGCAGCATTTAATACTTGGAAATACCAACATTATTTTGAATTTGACTCTTTAAAAAGCGACAAAAACATAAGCGTACGTTGTACACTCTGCATCGGAAGAAAACTTCTTTCTACGTCGAAAAATTCCACTTCCAACCTGAGCAAGCACCTAGCACGCTGCCACAAGAATGTTAAATTGACAGAAAACCCCCAGGATCCCCTCACTGACGTGACCGCTGTGGCTACCACATCTACTTCCACCGGGCAAACCTCAGATGGACCCACTCCTGCTAAACAGGTTAAACTAGACGTAAGAGCGACAGGACTTAGTGCCGCTGAACTGAAGAAGCTTGTCGCTGCCTATATCGTCGAGGACATGTTGCCGATTTCCACTGTTGACTCTGAATCATTCCGACGCATCGTAGAAAAAATACCAACTAAAAGTGGTGTCAAGCTGCCCCAGAGAAAGTCATTTGTAGGATACCTTGAGAGAGAATATGACAAAATGAACTCTAACTTGAAGGCTACACTCGAAGAGGCAGAGTTTGTTTCCACCACTGCTGACATCTGGACGGTAAATAATAAAAGTTTTATGGGTGTAACAGTTCACTGGATTAATTCCACATTACAACACAACAAGGCCGCTCTAGCATGCAAGAGAATTAGAGGCAGCCATACCTATGATGTAATTGGAGCAGAGATTGAAGAAATCCATTCATCATATGGACTACAAGGCAAAGTTATTGCCACTGTAACGGATAATGCATCCAATTTTGCCAAAGCTTTCAGAGTATGTCAGCCCTGTCATTTGGAGTCTGAATCTGAAAATGAAGAAGGTGATGACGAGGAACCGACCTTTACTGATGTCATAGAAGCTCTTTCAGCTGCATCTGGTGATGCACAGTTCAGCCTCCCTCCACACTACAGATGTGCATCGCACACAATTAACTTGATTTCAACAAGCGATGTTGACAAACATCTAAATTCCTGTGCAGACACCAAGGCTGTATATAGGAGTAGCATTGCAAAATGTTCTGCTCTTTGGACTAAAGCAAGTCGATCAACATTAGCCTCTGAACAGGTGGAGGAAGTCAGTCGGAGGAAACTAATGGTACCGACATCCACAAGGTGGAATTCCCTGTATGAGGCCATTTCTAGAATCATCACAATTCCCTTGAATGAACTTAATCCCCTGTGTGTAAAACTGGGAATCAAGTGCCTTAATGAAAGGGAGTACCAGTTCTTGAAAGAGTACTGTACTGTGATGAAGCCCCTGACAGTGGCTCTGGACATCTTACAAGGGGATGAGTGCACCTACGGGGCTTTACTGCCAACACTCACAAGCCTGATGTCAAAGACCCTTGCCCTGAAAGATGACCTCTCTAGAATGACAGCCAGCCTTCCAGATGTCATTGTAAAGGTAAGATTATTATTAATTGCTTTGGGTGGATTTGTTAAATTTATTATACCATTCACAGTGGGTGGATGTTATACTTTGTTTTAAGCAGTGGGTACAATTATTAAAATGATAGAATAAAAGACCAAGTATTCACCCCTTGTTAAATATCAGGGACATTGATCATCATTAATCATGAATATTAATCATAATATCAACAAAAGCCTCAGCCAAAATTAAATCTCATACAGTATTGATAATAGAAAATATAGATGGTTTAGAGCTGTAAAGCCCACAAAATATTGACAATAGGTAATTATACAGTAAAATAATTTTATTCTTAGTTGCATCATATTGTATGTTACAGGCCATCAAGACTCGTTTTGATGCTGTTCTGGACAGCCAAGAAGGACTTCTCGCAGCGGCCACTTGTCCCAAGTTTAAACTTCGTTGGCTGAGAGATGAGCGTAGGAGAGAGTATGTGAAGGAGCTCCTGATAACAGAGTGTCGTAAAGCTGCTCCTGCAACTGAGAACACTAATGTGTCCCAAATCCCAGCCAGCCCAGCCGAAATGGACTTTTTTGAATTTCAGAATCAGCCCACAGAAAGCTTCTCAGCAGAAAAAGAAATAACTGACTTTTTAAGGTCAGGCTATGAGCTTGAGATTCTGAATCAGTTCCCAAATCTCAAAAAGATGTACATGAAATACAACAGTCCAACTCCATCCAGTGCACCAGTGGAACGGCTGTTCGGTTTAGGTGGATTGGTGCTTTCCCCAAAAAGGAACAGAATGTCTGATAGAAGGTTTGAGAAGCTTCTGCTGATGCGATATAACCACTGTTTCAGTCCAAAAGAAAACAATAAAACATAGGTCTTTTTCAGGGTTGCCACAAACTGAGACTGGATTAACAGCCTGAATGTAGCATGCAATAGCATTTTCTGTTTTTGTAATCTCAATATTATGCCTCTCTGCACTGCACTGTTAAAAGATGTTTTTGTTAATTTTATTTATTTTATTTATTTATTTTTTGCTTTATTTATATGAAAAGATGTGTGTATACACAAAAATAATTTATGTTATATGCTGGAGTATGCAGAAATACAGTTTAAGCCTTTATTTTCTTAAAATATGGTGTAATGTGCAGAAATATGTTCAAATGTTAAACAAATTTATTAAAGTCAAAGACTGTTGAATTTAATTTAATTTTTGTTTGATGCACTGTTTATAAAGTTAAGATTAAAAGTAATAAACAATTTTTTAAAAAGACACTTTTCCATTTGATTCACTTTTATATGATGGATTATGCAGAAAAAATAGCATTGGCCCAAAAGGTCTATTGCTTTATCAAGCATTCAGGTAGTGTATCATGTTTTTTAAAAGTAACTAAGTAACTAAGTAATCAGTAAAGTAACGGGATTACTTTTTTGAGAAGTAATCAGTAATCAGTAACTAATTACTTTTTCCAAGTAACTTGACCAACACTGACTGTAATACAAACCGTTCAGTTTGTCAACAATAAAACTGACTGAAATGAGAGAAAGACTGAGTGCGAGACTTTGATATTAGATAAAATGAATACTGATAAAGTTTACCTTTATGTACAGAATCTGAATATCGCAAAATATTTTTAAAAATTGCAATAATATCGTATCGTGCATTAAGTATTGTGATAATATCGTATCGTGGGATGTATGGTGATTCCCACCTCTAGAATCTACCCCGATCTATTTGCTCTGTGTCTTCAAGGAAGATGATAAGGGAAAACGTAAAGTGGGTAAAATGTTGTTTTCCTGGTATGTAAGCCCACCTCCATGAGTATATCATCAAAAATACCAAAAACACATGTTGTAAATTTATTGCACAGTGCATTAAAAACTTCACTATCAATTCCATTTACAGGACTTTTATTGAGGAAAAAAAATCAGTGTGCAGATAGTTGATTTAAAACATTGACCAGATCCATAACTGCCTTTTGTGCCAGCTTGACAAAGCAAAGTAGCAGAGCAGCAACACTAGTCTCCCCTTCATTTGCAGAAAAATAAAGCATGAATGTCTCAATTATGGATTATGTATGTGTGTGCACCTACACTGTCTTATGTGGCAAAGTTTACCACTGTCATTTTTGTTGACATCTGCAGCTCCGCTCAGTTTATGCCGTGTTGTTCCTTGTCTTAGCTGTATTAAACACAGGATTCATGTGTTTGCAGTTAAATGTAGAAATGTGCTAAAGGTCTGAATGTGTGGCTGTGATGCAGTTGATTAAGTAGTCTGAGCTGACAGAAATCCAATACAGTACATCCAGAAGTCACAGCACATAGAGCTGTGGTTTATTTTAATAATGTTGTTTTCAATTATTAAAATACTCATATTGCAGCACATAGAGATACATAGAGAGTACATATTCTGAACATGTGTGTTATGCAGAGATGAGTGGAGTGGAAAACAGCAGACATCACTCTGACTTGACTGAACAGTATGTCTCCACACCTCTCTACATAACAGTGTGGATGACCATAGTGTGTAAAAGCTGACCATTTATCATTTTAACAGCAGAGGGAGATATTTTATATCAAGCCAACATCATGTCATGACTGTCTTTATGCAGATGCCCTGTCACTCACAGTGACAGATAAAGAGATCTTCACTGCAACCGCCAGCAGTGTCACTGCCGCAGTGCATTGACTGCTGTCACATCTTGATGACACCAAAACATCAGAAATATTTTGCAGCAAGTGATGTGTCATGCAGCTTTTTAGCCACCTTTGCCTCAGATATGCCTCATAGAGCTAAGAGTTGAATGCCTAGCCAGTGTGTCCAGTATTTTGCGACTGTGTGCTCAGAAGTCCTATTCAATCTGGGTCTTTTGGTGAAGAGAAGGATGTTTTTTTTCTGTTCACAGAAAAAGTAGAGCCAGTGGCCCAACACTGACAGCCTCTTGCCTTTGAGAGCCCCCGAGCTTTGGTCTGGTCTTCTGTCTGTGAGGGGTTTATTGTCAAAGAGTGAGGCCTTTCATGTCTCCATCTATCCAAGGAGAACCAGCTTCGGCACTGCTCTGGATTTATTTCCTGTGATAGGGGAGCAGCCTTGCACCCAGCTGATTAGGTCCGTCAGCAGGGAGGAGCAATACCCTGCATTAACCCCTGCCATGTACGTTCCAAACTAGTGTCCTCATCCTTTCTATTGTAGCGCCCATCTCTGTCACTTGGCTGTCTCTTTCAGCATTCTCTGTCTTAGTCAACCATCTCAGGATTTCCCATTGTCACTCTTGAGATTCCAGCATTCCCAGGCATTGCCTGTGAAATAAGCCAGAGCAAACAAGGTTCATGTGATGAAGCTACGGCCCCAAAATGTATGTGTTGTTTTTGATAGAAGAAGTCCAAAAACTAGATACAGTTTCATTTTTGACTGTTTTATGTGTTCTGATTGTAATAAAGGACCTTTCTGTAAGTGTTAGAGATATCATAGTTGTTTTAGGAATTAAAAGCAACAGCAGTAGAGACTTATATATTTTTACTTGCTGTGTATGATGTGAAGACATTGTTTGGTTTTGAACACAGGATAACTGATTTTGAGGAGATAGTTTGTTTTGTGAAGTCTGGGGTTTTGTGAATGTAGTTCAGAATTTTGGATTTGTGTTTAAGGTTTTCAGAAAATGAGTGGAGATTTCAAGACGTGTTTCATCAATTCAGAAAAACTGTAATTTAATAGATGTCTTGGGATATATTTTTTATACTCAAGATTTTATTTTCACATTATAGAGCAACAGAAAAGAAAGTGTGTAATGTAACACTTTCTTTTCTTTTCTTTTTGAAGAAAAGCTAAAATATTTTAGATCCTTCTATATATTCAATCTGTGTATAAAGTACCTCGTTTTCCTTATGCATATGAAATATTAATTTTTCATTTTTACAACATTGTTGAAATTAAATGAATAGAAAGATCACTGCTTTTTTTAAAGTCACATTAATTATTTAGAATTTCAATTTTCTCAAATGAAATGACTTGTATTCCAATCAGATTACTTCAAGAATTATTAGAAATAGAAAAAGACAGAAGAGCTTTTATCGTAATGAAATGTCTTGTACACTGTCTTGTTCTGCAGCTCTCATCTTTTCCTTCTCTTTGTAAGAAGCAGTTATTTTCAGGATTTGACAAATGCAGAAGTCAAACTCCGGTCACCAGCTCCATGGCTGTGGGAGCCTGGGAGTGCTGCAAGAGCAAATCCAATTCACTGCATTTCATTTCATTTCTCCACACACTGCGAGAAATTTCTGACACCAGGCAAGAAAAAAAAAACACTTTTCATCGTGAATGCTGTGTATGTGGGTTCATCCTGAGGCCAGTGAGATAACGAGAGGAGAGAGACTGGTAGCGACTTGTTGATTATAAGCTCTCTCTGCTGCTCAGTTTTGTTTTTCCTGATAGTCTGTAACTCTGAAGTCTGAGTAAAGTCTGACAGGGGAGAGCCTGGAATAGCAATTAGAGAGGAAACATTGCTGTTGTTGTCAGCGATTCACAGTAAAATAATACAATTTTTCAGGTTATTAAACAGGCCTTGCTTTTCATTGTAAAAACCCATTGGCGCCAATCAATGCAGAGCGCTCCAGACATTGCTCTCCATGATTAAATTACTCC
The DNA here is from genome assembly GCF_057382095.1 of Aulonocara sp. 'chitande type north' Nkhata Bay. Taxonomy (NCBI): domain Eukaryota; kingdom Metazoa; phylum Chordata; class Actinopteri; order Cichliformes; family Cichlidae; genus Aulonocara; species Aulonocara sp. 'chitande type north' Nkhata Bay. The sequence goes on from NC_141360.1 coordinate 16,203,255, forward strand.
TCTATCAATCAATAGAAAACATATTCTTTTTACGAAAGCCAATCATTAAGAAGATAGAACTGACAACAGGGATTGTTATCTGATCGACTCTCAGATGTACTGAATGACAGATGCTGTAATGAAAATGGCTGTATTTATGGTAATAGATATTAGTGTGCCGGGATGCAGGACAAATTTTCCAAACATAGACCTTTTCTAGTTTCTTTGATGCTTCTCTTTGCAGATAACCATCCTTAAATATTACATCTCTTCTATTTGAATTGATCACTTGTTGTAGAAGATATAGGAGTAAATTTCACAAACATGGTCAGGCAAAAATCATTCACAGTGAACGTCTACTTCAATCCCTCTAACCCAAAGCAGACCTCAAATTACCTTTAAACTCTACAAAGTCCACAAGATTTTGTAGGAGTGGCTTTTTTATTGTATTCACTACAGGTTCTGATCCACCAAGCTTTGTCTCAGCTAGGTACATGGCATGAATAATAAAGAGTCCTTTTAGTAAGGCTTGTTCCTGCAGTCAAACAACTTATTTGGTTCTTGAACTGAAGAAGTTTAAGAACTCTGGCATCAAATCCTCTCTGATATCACTGATACACATTTATAAAGTTATTTTACTTTTACAGGACAGCAGAAAAATACCCAAACTTTATTCACTATTTCTCTAGTTAAGGTCTCAACATTAATAAAATCCCCTTGACAGGTTCCCTTGTAAGGAAACTGATACTTTTTTTATATAGGCAGAAAATTCTGAGTATGTGTATTTGATCTCAGTATGAGCATGTGTTGCTCCAAGGTAAAAGAGTCATTCAGGCTTAACATAAGAAAGTAGAGAAGAGTAGTTAATTTTCAGAAGAAGACTATCATTTAAAACACACTCAGAGTTTGAGCTACTCATTTACCACTTTCATGAAACTGAGCTGACAGCTGTAACTCAGAGAAATCCCTGATTTTCAGAAGAAATTTGACACTTTCTTCAGTGCAGACAGGAGAGTGAAATAACTGTCAAAAGATACAAGATACTACCTGACATGTTTCTCAGTGAATCTCCCTATCAGGTTAATTCAATTCAATTCAATTCAATTTTATTTATATACCGCCAAATGACAACAAAAGTCGCCTCAAGGTGCTTCATAGATACAGAGAAAAACCCAACAATCATATGACCCCCTATGAGCAAGCACTTTGGCGACAGTGGGAAGGAAAAACTCCCTTTTAACAGGAAGAAACCTCCGGCAGAACCAGGCTCAGGGAGGGGTGGCCATCTGCTGCGACCGGTTGGGGTGAGAGAAGGACGACAGGATAAAGACATGCTGTGGAAGAGAGACAGAGGTTAATAACAGATATGATTCAATGCAGAGAGGTCTATTAATACATAGTGAGTGAGAAAGGTGACTGGAAAGGAAAAACTCAATGCATCATGGGAATCCCCCGGCAGCCTACATCTATTGCAGCATAACTAAGGGAGGATTCAGGGTCACCTGGTCCAGCCCTAACTATATGCTTTAGCAAAAAGGAAAGTTTTAAACCTAATCTTAAAAGTAGAGATAGTGTCTGTCTCCCGAATCCAAACTGGAAGCTGGTTCCACAGAAGAGGGGCCTGAAAACTGAAGGCTCTCCCTCCCATTCTACTTTTAAATACTCTAGGAACAACAAGTAGGCCTGCAGAGCGAGAGCGAAGTGCTCTAATAGGGTGATATGGTACTACAAGGTCATTAAGATAAGATGGGGCCTGATTATTTAAGACCTTGTATGTGAGGAGCAGGATTTTGAATTCAATTCTGGATTTAACAGGAAGCCAATGAAGGGAAGCCAAAACAGGAGAAATCTGCTCTCTCTTTCTAGTCCCTGTCAGTACTCTTGCTGCAGCATTTTGGATTAGCTGAAGGCTTTTCAGTGAGTTTTTTGGACATCCTGATAATAATGAATTACAGTAGTCCAGCCTGGAAGTAATAAAAGCATGAACTAGTTTTTCAGCGTCACTCTGAGACAGGATATTTCTAATTTTAGAGATGTTGCGCAAATGGAAGAAAGCAGTCTTACATATTTGTTTAATATGTGCGTTGAAGGACATGTCCTGGTCAAAAATGACTCCAAGGTTCCTCACCGCGTTACTGGAGGCCAAGGTAATGCCATCCAGAGTAAGAATCTGGTTAGATACCATATTTCTAAGATTTTCAGGGCCGAGTACAATAACCTCAGTTTTATCTGAATTAAGAAGCAGAAAGTTAGCGGCCATCCAGGTCTTTATGTCTTTAAGACATTCCTGCAGTTTAACTAATTGGTGTGTGTTATCTGGCTTCATGGACAGATAGAGCTGGGTGTCATCAGCATAGCAGTGAAAATGTATGCTATGTCTTCTAATGATACTGCCTAAGGGAAGCATGTATAATGTAAACAGAATTGGTCCTAGCACTGAACCCTGTGGAACTCCATAATTAACCTCAGTGTGTGAAGAGGACTCTCCATTTACATGCACAAACTGGAGTCTATTAGATAGATATGATACAAACCACTGCAGCGCAGTACCTGTAATACCTACAGCATGTTCTAATCGCTCTAATAGGATATTATGGTCGACAGTATCGAATGCTGCACTAAGGTCTAGCAGGACAAGCACAGAGATGAGTCCACTGTCAGAGGCCATAAGAAGATCATTTGTAACCTTCACTAAAGCTGTTTCTGTGCTGTGATGAGCTCTGAAACCTGACTGAAACTCTTCAAATAAATATCCCTCAGTGTACATGCCTCTGTTTACTAAAGGCCAGTAGTTTATGCAAAAATACATTTCTAGATTATTTGAAAAAAGAGCCAATTAACTGACTCATTGATTGGCAGATTCAAAAAAATTTAATCCAGAAGTCTGTAAAGGGAGAATGGTGAACGTGCATTTTATCCTGTAAACTGCTAAAGTGAACAACAACTAAGTTGAGCTGAGTACTGCAGGTATACAGTGTATACATGTTGCGCTGTAAAATCCACTTCAATAAACAAAAACAATAAAACACATGATGTTAATAAGTGATAGAACAGTGTATGTTTAAAGCCAAGTGAGGTGAAGTCACTTGGTGAACACTGGGGGAGGTAATTCTTTGATCAGCGGAATATGTAAGTTTGCTCACAAAGGGACTTAAATCAAAATGCAAGCTTTAATTCTTATACTAGTTTCATTTTAATGGAGAGCAATAGTAAAGTCATGTGGCTTTATTGTCATTTGAACCACGTGCAGTGGTACGGTACACAGTGACAACGTTCCTCCAAGACCATGGTGCCACATATAACAGACAATCAACACGGGACTACATAAATTGTAAGTATGCAAAAATTGCACACAAAAAAACTGTGCAACAGTAGATAGAACAAAACGATACAGACGCAAGACAGTGCAAACATAACAGTGCAACAGAAGTGCAACAATGACCGTGGATTGTGCAAAAAGACTGAGCACTGTGCAAAAAGTAACTTGATGTATGAGGGTGTGCACGCAAGTGTGTATGTGTATGAGACTGTGCAGATAAGTGCTTGGTAGTGACATGTATGAAGGTGTGTGTGCGTGTGTGTGTGTGTGTGTGTGTGTGTGTGTGTGTGTGTGTGTGTGTGTGTGTGTGTGTGTGTGTGTGTGTGTGTGTGTGTGAGAGTGTGTGTGCGTGATACTGTTTTGCAGTCTGGCTGTGAGGGCCTGAATACTCCAGTACCTCTTGCCAGAAGGCAGCAGGGTCAAGAGTCTGTGTGAGGGGTGCATTGGGTCCTCCACAATGCTGGTAGCTTTGCAGATGCAGCGGGTGTCATAAGTGTCTGTGATGGAAGGAAGAGAAGCTCCAATGATCTTCTCAGCTGTTCTCACTACCTGTTGTAGGGTATTGCGATCCTATACGGCACAGTTACCATTCCAGACAGTGATGCAGGCGCTCTCGATAGTCCCTCTGTAGAAGGTGAGAGATGGGCTTTTCTCAACTTCCTCAGGAAATACAGACGCTGTTGGGCTTTCTTAGTTACGGAGCTGGTGTTAATGGACCTTGAGAGGTTCACCGCCATGTGGACACCAAAGAATTTGGCGCTCTTGACGACCTCCACAGAGGATCCATCGGTGTTAAGTGGACAGTGATCTCTCTGTGCTCTCCTGAAGTCAGGAGATGCTGTTACATATTCAGGCTGTTGGAGGTCTTTCCGTCCGGTTCCAGAGGGAGGGGTTCAAGTCCAGCAGGCTCAGTTTTCCAATGAGGTGCTGAGGAATGATTGTGTTGAATGCTGAATTGAATGACGAGCCTTTTGAAGCACTTCATCATGATGAGTGTGAGTGCAACAGGACGGTAGTCATTGAGGCAGGACACTGAGGACGTCTTTGGCACAGGAACAATGGTGGTGGCTTTGAGGCACATTGGAACGACAGCAGTGCTCAGGGAAAGGTTGAAAATGTCAGTGAGGACATCTGCCAGCTGGTCTGCACATTCTCTGAGCACTCTCCCAGGGACGTTGGACCAGCAGCCTTCCGTGGGTTCACTGTGCAAAGAGTTTTTTCTCACATCAGCCGAGGTCAGACACAGATTCTGGTCGTTGTGTCTGGGTCCACTCCTTAATGAACCTCAAGTTCATGACAGATGTAGTGTCTTTTGCACAGGTTTCTCTGTGTTATTTCGAGAGAGTTGGGACTGAAAGAGATCGAAGTTTATCCTTCTAACCTCTAATTAAATCTAAGAAAAAAAAAAAAGGGAAAACACAGAAAACCACACTTCAGTTGCCCACAGGCTTACACTAGTATCAAGCAAACTGGTCCCGCAAGCAAAACTCCAAAACACACCAACAGGCTCTCCTTTTCCTTGACCTCAGTTTCACACAGTGAGCATGGTTCCACGGGTTATAATAAAACTATCTTTTAATAATTTTCTAAATAATTCCTAAAGTATAAAATTTGACTCGATAACTCTAAATGTGCAATTGCATTTGACAGTTTGCATTTGTTTGTGTTGTTAAAAGATATCACAGGGGTAAGACCACGGGAGCAGATGAGTTTTTGTTATATTATTTACTATTTTATTTATTTTACATTGGTAAACATGAGCTAACAGACAGATTTGACAATAAACGCATAACTCATATGAAAGTTATCTTGAATAAACTCCTGATACCCTAGGCCTGTGTAGCTCTGATTGATTCAACAGGAGCAGAACATACCTGGGCAGGAATGTTCGCTCTTTTCTGTGCTTGCTGTAAGGAAGGACAGTGGTAAAAGCATCTTCATTGTATTTGTGCTGTGGAGCAGGGATGAACTCAAGGACTCCATACACTCTGTTAACAATGGAAATATTTTCAGGCACACATCAAACACTACAGAACAATCATGCACAGAGCACCTTTTATTTAACACAAAGCATTGAAGTTATCATAAAATCCAGCTTTGCAGACTTCTGTTCAACATGTGAAGGAAAATGAGAACTGAAAACATGTCTCAGGGTCTTATGATGCAACACAAATAATTGGTAAACACTTGTTACCTTTGAAATGCAGCACAATAACAGCTGCTGGAGTTTGCCGCACTCTGTCCATCCGAGACACAGTATTAAATAATAAAAATGGCTTTTATCTGTACTGCACTTTCAAAGAATTTCCAAGGAGTAAAATACAAGGACTCTATATCTCGCATCACAGACGAGCTGACCAGAGAGTGAGCAAGTACTTGTGAACTCTCAGAGTTCAGCACATCAAAATCAACTCCACAGCCAAGCACCTAGAAGAACAACACCTCCACACACACACCTACACAAAGACACGTACACAGACAAGTATCGACAAGTGCAATCTCAATCTCACTGCCTCCACACCGGCACCGCAGAGATCCAACCTCCCTCACATGCCCTCAATCTACAGATTAACTGTGTTAAGTACATGTGAGAACATTTTGGTCTTCTTTTTAAAGTGTGGAAAGTTGCTTTAAAAACACTGCTAATGGCTTGAAAAACTGTGTGTCAGTATGCTGATGAGAACTAACACAATTTGAAATTATTTTTCTGTCAACTGCACAAAACTATTCTTGGCATTACATCTAAAAGCAGTTTACTTTCCTTTTAGAGCATTTGCGGAGGAATGTGCATCACCAGCGTTTTAGCATTTCAACTGCCTACTTATTAACTGTGAGACGATTTCTAAAATATTAAATACATTCACAAAACCTCCTTTTTTCCCTTTTTTAACAGATTGTTGGGGTTTTCTCTGTATTATTGAAGGGTCTTTCCCTTTACAATATAAAACATGAGGTGACTGTTGTTGTTGTGCTATAAATAAGACTGAATACACACAGGCATAGTTTCATATGTACTTATTGAAGGTAAATGGACTGGTTCTTACATAATGCTTTTATACTCTGAGCTCCTTATACAGCTTGCCTTACTCATTCAAGCACTTTATTCCTCTGCAAGTGCTTTCTATCTAATATTCAGGCAACAGACACATCAGAGAGCAACTTGGGGTTAGTATTTTTCATGCAGACAATAGCAACCAGGGATTGAGCCACCAAACTTCCAATTAGCAGATGACTTGCTCTACCCTCTGAGCTACAGCCACCCCATCTAGCCATTCATAAATCAGTCAGTACCTACAGGTAGTGGCCATAACCGAGTGTGTAAACTCAGGTAGAATGTTAAATTAACAGCTTTCTTTTCATACTCAGCTTTCTCTCAATCCAATTTAACTCTGTTTAATTTAATTTATTTTATTCTATAGCACCAAATCACAACAACAGTCATCTCAAGACACTGATGTTGTAAGGTAAAGACCCTGCAATACTACAAGGAAACCCCCAAAATCAGAAACCCCCCTATGAGCAAGCACTTTGATGACAGTGAGAAGAAAAAAAGAAACAATTTTAACAGGAAGAAACCTCAGAACCAAGTTCAGGGAGGGGCAGCCATCTGACGTGACCAGAGAGGGGAGGAAGACAGCTGTGGATAGACAGATCAGTTGATCAGTTTGGTGCTGCTTCAATTGCACCAGTTGTTATTATTACAATTACCCACTGCACTATCTCATTCTCCACTTGGGACAGCAACTTGTCCTGTATAGCTTGCATTACACACTTTCCTGGTTGAGAACCGTGGCCTTGGACTTACTTATTAACATAACGCAGTGGATAAAACACAGGACTAGAGAGGGTTGCATTAGAAAGAGTATCCAGCGTGAAATCTCAAAAAAATAAATAAATAATTCAGATCCATCCATCCATCCAAAACGTGCTTGTTCTAGGAGCCAAAACTTAGGAAACAAAAGTGAGGTGTTGTCACACTGAATGGGTTGGATTTGGCTTGTTCAGCTGCTAAAGTATTTCCATAAAAAATCAGTAGGGTATTGCAATGCTTGCGTGAGCTGACTAGGCTCGGGTTTAATAAGCATAAAAAGGCAGAAACAAAGAACAAAAGCTGAAGTTAAAAGCAGAGTGTGTATATATTTTTTTTCTGAATGTACAGAGGCCAAAACACACCATCATTTGGGACAACAGGAACAGAGAAGGGGCTGTTTCGTTTTGGCTGCCCAAGAGCCGGCAAGCTTTCCTGTTGATCAGAGCTCATCTCTCCCCTGCTATCTCTTTATCACTCCTTTCAGCTACTCATCACATCTTTTTTGACAGTATAACAAACTCTCCAGAGCTCCAGCAGGCAAAGCAAATAAGATATTCTGTATAATGTGCTGATAACAAGAGTAAGAAAAGTTCTCATGAACTGACATCCAAATAGATATTTTTGACATCCCAGAGTCTGTATTTTACAGGCATTAACTTTAGCTAGCATTGTATTACCACAAGCATTTTTTGTGCTGGGCAAGAGTCACCACAGGCACTTTTGTTGATGTGCAACTATGCAAGGTTTTTATGTTTTAAGTTTAGAACTAATTAATTCCAAATGACAATTTAATCAATGAAGTGTAACTAGATAAAGATGCATAAACCACACAGGGATCTGTTTGCTTCACTGTGCATATCCCAGCAAGTCTGAGACATTTTGTCACTCTGGCATCTGCTCTCTGTCGAATGCCATTTCAAATATTTCATATATTTATGTTTTAAGAGGATGTCTCGTCAGTTCATCCTTGAGTTACACGTTCTTTCTCTGTAGCTGGCTGAAACTTTTCAGGTGTCCTAACTTGATATTATTCTCATATTCAGATGAATGTAAGAAATAAATAAATACTCACCATAGCCCCAAAGAGAAAAAATTAAAACATGCAAACATATAAGATGAGATTTAGAGTAGACTAAAATAGTTGTGGGTCTTGTTATTAAATAAATATGACTAATCCATATTTTCGTCAGAAGCACCTTCTATATCAGGGGTTCTCAAAGCATCTCCAGCATCTTACTGAGGGCTACACAGGAAAAAAGCACTAACGAAAAACGTTTAGTGACTCTCTGAATCTGGACCAGAATTACATTTACATAATACTAAATAAAGTTTCACTGACCTTTCAATGAGCTTCAAATTTCAAGTATCAAGTATCTTGGTGTCCACATCTCCTCAGACCTGACATGGGCTGCCCACATTCAGGTCCAGACCAAAAAGGCTAGGCAGCACCTGTATCACCTACGACAACTGAGGAAGTTCAGGGTCTCTCCAAAGATCCTCAGGATTTTCTATACAGGCGCTGTGGAGAGCATCCTCACACAGAACATGACATCGTGGTTTGGGAACAGCTGTGTGAAGGACCAAAAAGCTCTCCAGAGAGTGATCCGTACAGCAGAACGCTGCTGCAGGATTGCTCTCCCCCCGCTTCAGGACACCTACACCAGGAGATGCCGGACTAGAGCAGCGCAGATACTGAAGGACCCGTCCCATCCTGGCAACAAACTGTTCCAACTTCTGCAATCTGGTAGAAGGTCCCGCATCTTCCGGGCAAGGACAGAGAGACTCAAGAGGAGCTTCTATCCCCAAGCCATCCGTGCCCTAAACACACACACCCGCCCTCTCACATCATCTATAATTGACTGAGACAGGACTCTTCCAGACACTAAACCAAGGCACAATGTACATTTCAATTCCTTTAATTTTAAATATGTTTATATTGTCTATCCTGTAAAATAGTCAGATGTCTATTCACATTAATGTACAGAATTCACCTGCTTGCTGCTACTACTGCACATTCACCCAATGTATATATATATATATATATATATATATATATATATATATATATATAATGTTCTTCCTCTACCCCCCCCCCCCCCCCCCCCCTCCCAATTTTTTTGCACATGTCGAGGAGCGTGTCAGGCTACATTTCACTGTGTGTTATACTTGTATAACTATGCATGTGACAAATAAAGAACCTTGAACCTTGAAAAATGACAAGCCACATTCAGCACTTTATTATCCTTTGATAAATTATTTATCTGGTTAAATCACCCATTAGGCTAAAATGTATATCTTTGAACTATGTACAGTAACCAGGGGAAACCCGCACACGTACAGGGAAAACATGGGGAGGCCAGACTATTGTGTTTCATTTTTTCTGTATTATTAAAATTGAATTGATAATGATGGTTTCTTTGAACCATCATCATTATCGTTATCAAAATGATGGTGATGATGGTTTATTTCAAATAAACCATCATCACCATCATTTTGATTCAATTCAATTTTGTGCTACAAGAATACGATGAACATGTCTGTGATAGGTCAGCTGCCCTAATATCAGCTCTGTTCAGATTCTTTCTTTGATCGAGCTCCCGATTACTGTAATTGTGAGCAGAATCTTTCCTCAATTCACGATGTACTGCAGCGAGGCCACCTAGGGAATCTAATCTGCACATGAATAGCCTTTACTCTGGCATTTTAATGTAACGAGCATATTTTTTCGCTGGGGAGGTGCAGCCTGAGTTTTGGATAAGCTACATCAGAATCAGAATCAGAATCAGAAAGGGTTTATTGCCAAATGTTGAGCAGGTTTACAACATTAGGAAATTGCTGCGGTGCTTCAGTGCAAACATACTGTCATATAACGCTTAAATAGACATGAAAAAAATAAAAATAAGAATAAGAATTAAAAGTGCTAAGTAGATAGATATATACATGATATATACATGAGTGCAGGTGGTGATCAGTGCCAAACATGGAATGATGCAGTGAACACAGCGTAGGGTCATGTGTTAGTGGTGGGAACAGTCATACGGTTATTGTTCATGTGTCCAACAGCAGAGGGGAAGAAACTGTTCTTATGGCGAGAGGTTCTGGTGCGAATGGACCGGAGCCTCCTGCCTGAGGGGAGCAGGTCAAACAGACTGTGTCCAGGGTGAGAAGGGTCAGCTGAGATCCGAGCTGCACGCCCCAGTGTCCTGAAGGTGTACAGGTCCTGCAGAGATGGGAGTCTGCAGCCAATCACCTTCTGAGCAGAGCGCACAACACGCTGCAGTCTCTGTTTGTCCCTGATAGTGGCTCCAGCGTACCACACGGCGATGGAGGAGGTGAGGATGGACTCGATGATTGCAGTGTAGAATTGCATCATCGTCCGTGTTGGCAGGTTGAATTTCTTCAGCTGCCTCAGGAAGTACATCCTCTGCTGGGCTTTCTTAATGACGGAGGTGATGGTGGGCTCCCACTTCAGGTCCTGGGTGATGGTGGTACCCAGGAAGCGGAATGAGTCCACAGAGGTGATGGGGGTGTCAGTCAGGATGATGGGGGGGGAGTAGGGCTGTGTGCTTCCTGAAGTCCACAATAATCTCCACTGTCCTCTTGGCATTCAGCACCAGGTTGTTGTGGCGATAAATAAATCACGATAAATGGGCCTCGTTCAGTGACAGTGAATGTATATATGTGTGTATATATATATATATATATATATACATACACATACATACATACATACGTGTGTGTGTGTGTGTGTGTGTGTGTGTGTGTGTGTGTGTGTGTGTGTGTGTGTGTGTGTGTGTGTGTGTGTGTAACGGGGGGAAGACTATATAGACTGACTGTAAATAACAACAAGTAAGTGTGTGGATCCTAAAGACCCTATTTTTGATGTGAATGTCTAATCATTTGTGTAGCACTTTTTAAATAGCCATCAGAGATTTAGCCTCTAAAAAGCAAGTAATAGTAAAATAGGTTAATCTCAATGTGTTAAATCACAGAATCCAGAGAAAGCTGGAACATGAGTTGACATGATAACATGTCTATGGCTGCACCTGCAGGTTTTTGCAGGAAATTACCCAATAAATCATATTCAATCAAAAGTTAGGCTGATGAATTAGGTTTTCAGTTTTGGTTTAAAGAGCTGCTATATATGAAAGTGTTTCAGTTTCTCTGTGTTACTTAAAGAAAGAAATAAAAGGTAAATTTGGTGACAGAGCATATCAGAGTTAAAGACCACTCCTGTGTCTCTTGAACCTCTTACAAAAGTGTCCTGAAAATTGTTGTATATTTATAATTTTGCATGCATGTCTATGTATGCAGCTTACTAAGCAAGCTTTAGCTTAGGTTTGGACTAGCATTAGCTGACAGCTTTAAACCCTTGTACACAAATGTTCACTTTTGGCTTCAAAAGTCTCACATGATGTCACTCAGAATACTAACACTGAGTCCAGAAAGCACTAAGTGAACATGTGATTTGAATGTGATTTCCAAATATTAGTATTACAGTTTTTTCTGATTGCTTAAGCACATTTTTTGTAACTATTGGCTAATTTTGCAAAACTCTTCACACAAATAAGAAAACCTGTCACCCAATCATCAAAACATTGTAGTTCTCTTGCAAAAGCAAACACAGCTAGATTAACTCTTCACACCTTCGTAAAAATGGTGTTTCCGTATCAAACAGTACACACAAGCCATCATCTACTAAGCACACAATGCGCCAACTGCACACTGATGGTATGAATACAAAACACATCTGGCTTTTGCTTTCTCTGTGCACAAGGTAGGCTATGTCAGTTTGAGCTCATACTTCTGTCATAGATCCATAAGCATAGAGGGATCCAAACTTCAAGTACTGGTGTTTATTCACACACATCAAAACAAACACAAGTGTTTATTTCCAAGTATAGGATTATTTGCAATCGCCATAATGACTATATGGGTTACTTGGTCTGCAGTGAACATGCTTCCTCTGCCCCAGCATCTGGTCATCTAGCAATTCTGTAAAGTAACAATTTCAGTATTTTTACATCAATGGCATTGGTGTGTTTCTCATTGGCATATGGCAGTGCTACAAATCTTTGTGCGAAGTGACTGTAATAACCGATTCTCATTTCAAGATGTCCTTATGGTACTTGCTACAGTGTAGCGGCTCAAGTTAGGCTGGACCCGTTGGCCAGCTACCCTCAGGGTCATTCCACGGTTGATTACATGGTCCACTATTGTAGCTCTGATGTCATCAGCAATTCTATTTCTTACTCTTCCTACCCTTCCTCTCCCCCCTCCTCATCTTCCTCTCCCCCCTCCTCGTCTTCCTCTTGCTCCTCCTTGTCCTTGTCGTCCTCTTCATCCTACTTCTTCACCTCCACGTCCTCTTCCTCGGCCTCCTCTACTTCTCACTCTTTCTGCTCCCTCCATTGTACTCCGCACACACAGCTTACCTGTATTATAGTGCTTAGGCTGATTGCAAAGTGAACTAATTATCTAAAAAAGTTTTCACATGTGAAAGTGTGCCAGACAGTTGGCAAGTTAGTGTTAATGATAGCCATACATGTGTATACTTTTGCTAGGAGTGTGTTGGAAATTTGGTAATTGAGTGTTGTGCAGTGAATTGTGCCTACAGTTGTGCAAAGTGTGTGTTACAAAATTGCAAACTGAGTGCAAAGCAGTTTTTGTGCTTTTAGTTTTGCAAACTCAGTGAGTGGTTTTGCTATAAGTCTGAATAGTTTTAGAGATTGTGCTACAGGAATCACAGTTAGGGTTTAAGCATTCAGAAAAAACTGTAATCATTAGTACCTTGATGCACTTTACATGTTAGAAGATCATTAATTTACTCCAAAATGAGCCCAAATGTCTTCACTCCCTTGGGATGTTTTTTTTTATTCTAAGCACAACTGGTGCAATAATTTTAATATATCACCAAAACAAACCAATTAACAGTTTGGAGCTTGCAAAGTATTACAAAATATTTTTTTTTAAAACAGTCCAGTGCTATGTGCTCAGCTCTTTTTTGTAATAATTTTGAGAAGTATAATCTTTTATGAAGATCTGTGTTGCACCTAATGTAATCTAACAGTGCCCTCCTATGGCTTCATTTGGCAATCTACATTTTAATTCTTATATTCCACCAAATCCCTGCTGGTAATTTAATATCTACTTGTTTTATTGCTCAGTGAGTGACACTGATGAAGCACTAACGGTGAGATTTGAGATTTGCACTGTTACAGTCAGAGGATGGCAGCAAGCACAGATGTAATGACTGGACTGCCCGCTCAGCTGAGGAAAAACACAGATCGGTGGTGGTGGGGGGGGGGGGGGGGGTTTGTCCTGCTCTTTATCTGATGAGACTCTCTGACATCAAGAGAAGGATGGTGAAGAGAAGTGACCAAAAAAGAATTTGGTTAAAAAGCAGGTGGAGAGATTGATATTAATATATTTACATTTTGTATTTACATACAAAATAAAACATTTTGACATTTGAAGCCAAAGTGAGGTCCACACAAGCCCACAGGATTATTGATTAGTGTATAGATGGTCCTGGCAGAAGGGTTTGCAAGCCTTCAGTAATTCCAACAGAAATTCCTACAGCATATTGTACACCGCGAATGCAACATTCCTTGTAGCCTTGCAGTATTCACAATGCAGCACATTGTAGTATAAGATGTAACAACACTTCTTTATTAACCCAAAACCATAAAATTGACAGTGAAAACCGTCAGTCTAACTTTGGCTGTGATCATGTTTTATTCATGTGGTTTTGCTGTGGGTTTGCTCACCGATAGCTTTGATAGAATTAATTTTTTTTTCTGTTAAATACTCTTTAAGATGTGTCTGGATCAGATATCACCAAAATATTTATTTTTTATTTTGAAAGGAAAATATCTGGAATAGCGGGCACTACCTTGTTTCTTCATGCACTCTCAATGTCCCCGTGAGTCACATAAGATTAAAATGTTTAATTTTCATTTTTAAAGTGAGAAAAAGTAATGCTATTGCTGCACAGACTCTTTAGTCATGGCTCATTTTTAAAATTGATCACACCCTGCTGTAACTGACTGATAAAATTGCTGGTCCAGCTAATTTCTTGTTTTGAAAATCCGGCCCAACACACTTTATAATTGAATAGCTCTGCCCTACACCAACAGCAAAGTCAGATCTTTGCACTGTGTTTTGTGAGGAATGAGCTTTGTTATTAAGCTTCCAGTGAGGTATATACAGTACATTCTGGTGGACGTTCTTTAGTTTTCTTCGCACCACCAGCTCACCCTCCACCTCACCCTCCACCTCTCACTGTGGATTCTTTTTGTGTTTATGCTGCTTTACTATGGGTGCGTGTTGTTTCTGCAAACATTTATAAGCGTTTTAAAAGAGTAACTGGCAATCAACTTATTATATCATTTTGGTATGAGAATGTGTTGGTCTATCGGTAGCTAGTTGGCTGCACTAACACAAAAAACTTTAGTTAAAAGTATGACGAATCATGCTTTTTGGTAATATGCATAAATGTTCTTAATTTTAACAGAGGACTGAACTTCAAACTTTGATAAAAACTTACTTTTATAGAGTATTCATTGCATATTTCAAAGTCGTAGAGCGAAATCAGAGTTCAAAATTAATCCAACCCTAGAAACACATGAGGCAACCACTCAAGCAGACAAACAGTAGGATGCAGCAAAGAGCTAAGGAAAACTGAGGGCTTAAAAACATCTACAAGGTAATCAGGGAAAGAGAACAGAGTTGGGGAAAACAAGACACAGGTGAAGAGAATCTGGCTAATGAGACAAAGGAACACAAAACTAAATGCACACAAGATTAATGCGCTAACACATTAAAACAGGAAGTAACTAAACACGGGACACTGGAACATGGAGAACACAGATGGGTAAAATGTAAACCTAAACTAGAATATAAAACAGAATGTGTAGGAAATATAATAATGAAAAAATTGAAACACAAACTTGCAGGCTCAAAGACATCATGACACCTCCGGTTGTTCCGGTTATACCATACCATACCAACTTTATTTCTAAAGCACTTTAACATAAAACCAGGGTTTCACAAAGTGCTGTACATGTTAATAGCATACGTAAAGAAAATTAAAATGAGATACGATAAAATAAATAGATACAATAAATTAAAACATGTTAAAACAAATTGAGTCAACCCCTCTAATCAATGCCAAAGGCTTCAGCGAATAAATATGTTTTAAGAAGACTTTTAAATTCAGAGACAGAAGAGGCCTGCCTAACATGCAAGGGCAGATCATTCCACAACTTTGGAGCAGCTACAGCAAAAGCACGATCACCTTTAAATTTATACTTAGTTTTCGGTACCTTAAGGAGCTGCTGATTGGCGGACCTAAGGGAACGGGCAGGTGTATATGGTTGTAGTAGCTCCGAGAGGTAGGGGGGGGCCAGGCCATTAAGAGATTTAAAAGCAAATAAGAGAATTTTAAAAACAATCCTAAAATGTACAGGTTATGGATTTTGTCACCACCTAGTCTTAGAGGTTTTCCACTATGTTGCAACACACTATATCCAAACCTTTAGATGGTCCTGTATATATACTGGCATATGAATTGCACAATCTTAAGCATGTGTGAAACCTTATGTATGTATACTATCTCGGCAGATGAGATTCTCATTGCTGTCTGATAGAGATGTCAAAGACATCAAACAGCTTCTCCACTACACGATCACACAGAGATGAGGGAGGGAGACTTCAACAAGCAAAGCAGGAGTTCAAAAACTGAGAGAAAAAGAGAATGATAAAGTGGGTCTGTGAAAAGAAGGATTAGATGTTTGGATTTTGGAAATGTAGATAAGAAGAAAGCTGAGAATACAGACACAGCAGCAGCATCCCCTACGGGTCAAACAATGAATTAAAACATATGTGCGTGCGTCTGTGTGTGTGTGGAGACAAGTTTACACTAGCTGATGATTTGATTTGCATTTCATTAATGTTTGTGTTTATACACATGTACAATGTTAAAATGCAGAAAGCACATATGCTGCTCAGATATGTAGATGAGGTTATGCTTACAAACTGAATACATGTTATAATACTTATAATAATACTATTATTATTTAAATATTTAAATATATTTATATAAATACCACACTAACAGATGTTTTATTTAAACAACCACAAGACTGCTTACACAATTTATTTATCGTTTTTAATAAGGAACGCTACAAGTAAGATAAAAAAACATTTACTAAACAAAAAAATGATTATGCTTCACCTGATTAATAAACGTATCCCCAAATCAAATTGAAATCTTTACAGAGAATATGGCCACAGAAGTGTAAACACAGTCAGGAGAGCAGGAGGCAGATCTGTATTCATTACAGGTATTCAAATCTGTGTGTGTCTGTGTGCTACTCTCTCCCTAAGGCATTGTGCGGCCGTGTAGAGAGGATGAGATCTTTTATCTCGGTTGACGTCCCAATCAATCAGCCAGACACTGATGGAGACCACTGTGCCCTCACTCTCTCTCTCACACAAGCATGCGCACACACACGCACACACACACACACAGTAGTTGCTAACCCCTGCCTGTTAGTCTTTTGTTTAAAAGCATCCTTGTTCTTCACAGGATCAGGAGGATGTTCTTTGTTAAGCCCTGATTGTGGGTCTTTGGTGCCCCTCAACACAAATACACACACATCTTAGAGTATCACATGCCTGATGAGGTAATTAGGTAAATCTTCAGTGAGGTCTTTGTGATATCTGCAATAGTGATCACATTTTGTAAATTAAATCTTAAAAGAATAGACAAGCACAACAAGTGGAAAGATCTCAATCTAAAATTTTCAGAGTGTAGAGAGAGCAAATTGGCTGCACCCGTCATTATTGTAGGTTCATAGATTGGACATACACTGAATTTGAAAAAAAGAATCCGACAAGTTAAAGCTTTGTTCATTTTTTCCCCAAATATCTTTGTTAAAAAATATATGCAAATGTTATTTTACCTGTCATCATGTAAAAAGTGACAACATGAACTGACAAGCAAATATTTGCATCCTGCTAAAATGTGAAATGCTATGAGAGCTCAAAGGTAGTTTCAATGCTTGTGTCTATAAAATGTGGGAAATGTAATTCAAATATTTTGATTTTGAAGCTCATTATGAACATTAGAAGCAGGTTCTGTGACACAGTGAACACAGTGTCAGACTAAAGGAAAAACAAGGACTGAACAAGTTCATTTCTCTTAAACATGGTCTGTCTGAGAGGTAAATCTGTCAAAGCAGACAACAATATCCCAGAAAGCATTTAAATGAAAACGTCCAACAGATGTGCACTTTCAAAAGAACAAAAATCATAACAAAATTTTATTTTAAAAAAATCAACTTGAATTTCTTTGACGCTCTCATTGCTTTCAAACTATATTGATTTGAACCATCCATCTCTGTTGCTTCACACAGTGGCAGCTATTTCATGCACTATTAGCCTCATACACATTATCATCTTAGGTGCAGCAGAAGAGATGCTAAAGTAGCCATACATCAGCCCACCACAGGCTTCATTAAGTACCTGGCACCTGCTACCTACAGAGACCAATTAGAATTCAGAGTGTAATGGGATGTGATCTCTCTCTGCCAGGCCTTAACCAATCACAGCACAGATTTAATAATTTCAGTGTCCTCATTAACGGTGATAACTAAAGTACAGAGAAAGCACAAATAATGTTCATCTTTTGTGGCAGAATGGGAACAGTAGCTGAGGGGAGAATGAGGAAAAATGTCTTTACTAACTGTTACTAACTGAAAAACTAACTCATCAAACTGTCAATCATTGGAGCACAAAGATTGAAATGTGGGTGAAGCAGGAAATGTCCCTAACAATGATTTTGATAAGATTTTTTTTTCAGTTCAATTCAATTGTATTTATATAGCACCAAATCACAACAACAATCACCACAATGTGCTTATATTGGAAGGTAAAGACCCTACGATAATACAGAGAGACCCCAGTGATTAGACAACCTTGTCTGAACAAGCACTTTGGATGAGAGGCAGAAATTAATAATAACTCATAATTAAAAGCAAAGTGGTGTATAAACCCATGGTGAGTGAGAGAAGAAGCAATGCTCAGTGCATCATAGGAAACCCCCAGGAGAAGGCAGCATAACTAAGGGAGGATTCAGGGTCAGGTGATCCAGCACTAACTTCGTGTTTAGCAAAAAGGAAAGTTTTAAGCCTAATCTTAACAATAGAGAGAGTGTCTGTCTCCTGAATCCACGCTCAGAGCTGGCTCTACAGCAGATGATCCTGAAAGCTGGAGGCTTTATTGTACTTTTAATTATTGTAGGAACCACAAGTAAGCCCATAGTCTGAGAACAAAGTGCTCTAATGGGGTGATATGGTACTATAAGGTCATTAAGATAAGATGGGCCCTGATTATTTAAGACCTTGTATGTGAGGAGCAGGGTTTTAAATTTGATTCTGGATTTAACAGGAAGCCAATGAAGGGAAGCCAATACAGGAGAAATATGCTCTCTCTTTCTAGTCCCTGTCAGGACTCTTGCTGCAGCATTTTGGATCAACCGAAGGCTTTTCAGGGAGTTTTTAGGACATCCTGATAATAACAAATACAGTAGTCCAGCCTAGAAGTAATAAATGCATTAACTAGTTTTTGAGTTTCACTCTAAGACAGGATGTTTCTAATTTTAGAAAATACAAAATAGAATAAAGCATTTCTACAGGTGTTTAATATGAGCATTGTAGGAAATATCTTGGTCAAAAAAGACTCCCGAGATTCCTCACAGTGTTTCTGGAGGCCAAGGTAATGCCATCCAGAGTAAGAATCTGGTTAGATACTATATTTCTAAGATTTTCTGGACCAAGAACAATAAACTCAGTTTTATCTGAATTTAGAAGTAGAATATGTGAGATCATCCTGGTATTTATGTCTATAAGATATTCCTGTGGTTTAACTAATTAGTGTGTGTTATCTTACTTTATGGATAGATAGAGCTGGGTGTCATCAGCATGGAAGTGAAAATGTATATTGTGCCTTCTAGTGATACTACCTAAGGGAAGCATGTACAATGTAAACAGAATTGGTCCTAGCACAGAACCCTGTGGAACGCCATAATTATTATGTGTATGTGAAGAGGACTCTTCATTTACATGAACAAATTGGAGTCTATTAGACATACAGTGGGGCAAAAAAGTATTTAGTCAGCCACCGATTGTGCAAGTTCCCCCACTTAAAATGATGACAGAGGTCAGTAATTTGCACCAGAGGTACACGTCAACTGTGAGAGACAGAATGTGAAAAAAAAAATCCATGAATCCACATGGTAGGATTTGTAAAGAATTTATTCGTAAATTAGGGTGGAAAATAAGTATTTGGTCACCTCAAACAAGGAAAATCTCACAGACCTGTAACGTCTTCTGTAAGAAGCTTTTCTGTCCCCCACCCGATACCTGTATGAATGGCACCTGTTTGAACTCATCATCTGTATAAAAGACACCTGTCCACAGCCTCAAACAGTCAGACTCCAAACTCCGCCATGGCCAAGACCAAAGAGCTTTCGAAGGACACCAGGAAAAGTATTGTAGACCTGCACCAGACTGGGAAGAGTGAATCTACAATAGGCAAGCAGCTTGGTGTGAAAAAATCAACTGTGGGAGCAATCATCAGAAAATGGAAGACATACAAGACCACTGATAATCTCCCTCGATCTGGGGCTCCACGCAAGATCTCATCCCGTGGGGTCAAAATGATCATGAGAACGGTGAGCAAAGATCCCAGAACCACACGGGGGGACCTGGTGAATGACCTGCAGAGAGCTGGGACCAAAGTAACAAAGGTCACCATCAGTAACACGCTACAACGGCAGGGAATCAAATCCCGCAGTGCCAGACGTGTTCCGCTGCTGAAGCCAGTGCATGTCCAGGCCCGTCTGAAGTTTGCCAGAGAGCACATGGATGATACAGCAGAGGATTGGGAGAATGTCATGTGGTCAGATGAAACCAAAGTAGAACTTTTTGGTATAAACTCAACTCGTCGTGTTTGGAGGAAGAAGAATACTGAGTTGCATCCCAAGAACACCATACCTACTGTGAAGCATGGGGGTGGAAACATCATGCTATGGGGCTGTTTTTCTGCCAAGGGGACAGGACGACTGATCCGTGTTAAGGACAGAATGAATGGGGCCATGTATCGTGAGATTTTGAGCCAAAACCTCCTTCCATCAGTGAGAACTTTGAAGATGAAACGAGGCTGGGTCTTCCAACATGACAATGATCCAAAACACACCGCCCGGGCAACAAAGGAGTGGCTCCGTAAGAAGCATTTGAAAGTCCTGGAGTGGCCTAGCCAGTCTCCAGACCTCAACCCCATAGAAAATCTGTGGCGGGAGTTGAAAGTCCGTGTTGCTCGGCGACAGCCCCAAAACATCACTGCTCTCGAGAAGATCTGCATGGAGGAATGGGCCAAAATACCAGCTACTGTGTGTGCAAACCTGGTAAAGACCTATAGTAAACGTTTGACCTCTGTTATTGCCAACAAAGGTTATGTTACAAAGTATTGAGTTGTATTTTTGTTATTGACCAAATACTTATTTTCCACCCTGATTTACCAATAAATTCTTTACAAATCCTACCATGTGGATTCATGGATTTTTTTTTTTCACATTCTGTCTCTCACAGTTGAAGTGTACCTCTGGTGCAAATTACTGACCTCTGTCATCATTTTAGGTGGGGGAACTTGCACAATCGGTGGCTGACTAAATACTTTTTTGCCCCACTGTATGAGATTCAAACCACTGAAGCGTAGTACCTTTTATACCTACAGCATGCTCTTACTCCTAAAAATCAAATATTATGGTCAACAATATCAAACACCACACTGATGAGTCCACTGTCACAGAATACTATTTATCATTTACAACTTTCACTAAAGGTACTGTGATGAGCTCTGAAATTGAAATGGAAACTGAAATTTCTTGTATATTAATGATTAACAGATTTTGTTTTCCCTCCATAGCCCTATATCATTAACATGATTGCCATTACTTTAGAGACGGACACAAAGGAAGGCAGACAGATGCTGTTCTGCATACCTTGTTTGTAAAAAGTGGCTGAGCTACTGTTGCCTTCTTTGCAGGTCAATATAGTCTTCTCTGACATCAGCAAGCCATTTTCACCAAGAGAACCACCACTCACTAGATTCTCTAGTTTCTCTTTTTGAGACAATTTGTTGTAAACTCTAGAGTTGGTTGTGTGGGAAAATCCCAGTAGATCAGCAGATGTACCTATAAAGTGGCTGCTGAATGTATGTAGTTTGAGTTAACTGAACTATACAGTTGCTGGTGCTGCATTCTCAGATTGTATATATTTTCTTTGTTTTCTGATGCATATAGTTTCGTGAGTATGCTTTTCTCCATTTCAGCAAATTTGTTAAGATTCCAATAAATCCTTCACAGCACATGTTGGATGGTAGGACTTTCCATAAGACAGTCAGATGAACTCTAAAACTGCTTTTTTTGGGTTCACGCTGGATTTTCTGACAAGGTTTACTCCCTTAGCATGAAGACTTGCAGGTGGTTCAGCAGCAGGTGGGTTTGATTTCTGAATCTCACCTTCCTAGCCTTTGCCTCTAATGCCTTGCCCCATAGGGCAGCAAAGAGATTAAGAGTAGAGTAATGATAACTGAGGGGTCACTACACTCCTTCCCACAGATCCATTTTATCTCAAGTGTTAGAGTTAGGGGACTCAAAATGAGTCTCCCCCCCCCTTTCATTTGATTAATAGTTAATTTAGAAAAATGTATAATTCCTCTTTTATTTTTCATAGATTATTAAATAGACTGAGGTCACTTGGACTAATGGTGAAACGTTTCTCCCACAGAAAGCGCTACATCCAGATGAACAGAATCAACTTTTTGGAGATTATTAAATAAATCATTATTTTATTCATTGAAAACCTGAGGGCATCCTATGCCTGACTGGACACAGGAAGTCAGTATATTTGGGGCTTGTTTCCTTCTGTTCACATTCCCCTGGCTATCCTTGTCTCCGTCTCCCTCTCTGGCAACCTGGAATGAATTTTCTAACTCATGTCGAGTTGTGTCAGCGTAGGTTGAAGCTGGCAATTCATCACTGCCTGTCACTACTGCTGCATTTTCGTGTGTGTGTGCAGGACACCATTTTCCTGCTGTCAGAGCTTCTCTCGACTATGTGTACCTCCATCCACTTAGCATGTCTAGTGATGACTGAAAGGGGCCATTTCTCTCTCCTCTGTTCCGTCAGCTTCCTTTGGAATCAAGATCGTGAAGGAGATTGAGGCAGGAGGGGGGAAAGGGACCCAATTATCCCACAATGCAGTGGTAGGTGGTGTTTAAATCAGGCGGTGCAACCCTTGACCTCACTCTACTGGCGGGAGACTGAGGTCCTTTAGCAAGAGGCTGTGTTAGCATAGAGGAAAGCAAATGGAGATCCATTCTGTGGCAGTTTCTGCCTCAAATTGTTGAAGCCCTGCAACCCATCGCAGATTAGTCATTACCCTCTACAAAAGCATTCCAAGGCCAGGTGAAGCTGTCTCCTTTGAACATTAAAATGTCTGAAATTTCCCACAGAGACAGAGTGAGATTAGGTACACATCCATAGCCGATCGGGCCATTTCAAGCCCTATTAGGGAGCTCGATGCGGTAAAACCACAGCTTAACTGAGTGGATGAAGCCACTTTACTGATAAACTGCTGGCAAAATGAGTTTACAGATAATTTACTGCCACTTTCCTGCTCACTCTTGGTCTCTAGATACACACCAGGACTTGAGGAGAAAGAATGACTGGGAATCAACTGGCTGGCATGGAGACTGAGAATAGAGGGGGTAATTTAACATGTTTATGTGAAGCGGGAAAAGCTACTCTCACCCCAGTGAACAAAAATGTGATACACTGTAAAAAAAAACAAAAAAAAACTCAGTTCTGTCTAAAACTTTGTTGATTCAAGTCACTGCACGTTTTCTCAGGTTCATCCACAGCCAGGGCTGCACATGAGTGGTCCGCAGGTGCGCATTCGCTGTCAAAATAAAAGACACGCACCAGATAAGAAGTTGCAACGCGCGTTTGCGTAAATAAGATTTTCAGGAGAAGGACAGACGTTTGTTTAGAACTCTTAAAGATGTTGAAAAAGCAAGCTCCTTTAAGCAATTACTTTGGTGTTCCTCCACCACCAAAGAAATGTCAGGAGTCCGAACCGCAAAAGAAGCACGTATTCTCGGAAAAATGGTTGCCGAGGTGAGCTGGCTTCAAACGAATAATGAACGCACAGAGATGTGGTGCAGAATATGCCGTGAAAATCCCACTCTAGCGGACAAAAACAGTGCCTTTTATATGTACGCAAACGCGCGTTGCAACTTCTTATCTGGTGCGCGTCTTTTATTTTGACAGCGAATGCGCACCTGCGGACCACTTATGAGCACCCCTGGACATAGACTTTAAATTAAAGACCAATACAGCAGACATGCCACACATTTGTACATTTTGTATTGTGAATCTCCACGGTTAATGTTGGGCCTGCCACCATGTGGCTATTTTTTGGAGCCAGAAGTGACCAACAAAGGATAAAAGGCAGAGTGTAAATTATTTGCTAGCTTGGTGAACAAAGACTCCATAAATGGGATGCAGAGAAACACATACCTGCTAATTTAGTATGTAAAAGATTAAAACACTATAACTACACTCACCACAATTTCAACATAACCTTGATGGATTACATTGAGTCCCTTTAATCGTAAGTGGGCCAGACTATTGACCAGTAAAATTCCCAATTCTGTCTGTGTGCAGAATTTGATAGACAAAGGTTGCTGAAAGAAATCTGAGAGTCAGCACGACTCTTTGGGTTAAGATTCTAAGAAATAAATATGTTAAACTACAACTACTAAGCACAAGTAGGTCATTGTAGACTTGCCTATAATTATAGACATGAAAGGTTTCGCTAATTAACAGAAATTACAATCTTTTTATTAATTTGTTTTAAACTGTTTAAAAAAAGCTTCAAAAACCAGAAACTTTTATAGTCGACAAATTAAAAAAAAAACACCTTCCCCTTATTTAATTAATTAATTTGGTAAATAATTAACTGTTGACATTTTTTAAAAAATGGTCACGGGAGTTTTATCAGTAGCAAAAGCTTTAAAAACTTAGGAAAGTAAAAAAAGTATTTTCTTTTCAAAATAGAATTAATTTTGCTTGTTTTGACTGCATCACAGACAGACTATAACAGAAGGATGAAGTGGCCATGACATCATCAGTTGGCTTGTTAACATTTTGAAGCCTCAGGTTTCTGTTGTCCAGGTCATCACAGTAAAGTCAGGCCCTTCATTACTTACTGCCCATTACTTCCAAACTTCAAGAACTGACTCTTCACTTGCTGTCTAATGAATTCCATCTCTTGGCACCAGACAATCAATCTCATTCACTTCACCTGTCAGTGGTTTGAATGTTATACAAGTTCAAGATCAATGACATTACCCACCTATTTTTTTCCCCTTTGTTTCTAAAAGTAATCAGCAATTTAGTGAAATTTGTTAGAAACAAGTTAAATGATTTCATTTAACAAACACAAAAAAGGAATTTTCTTCTGAGGACTCAGCCACAAAATAACTTAAGAGACCTTTTTGCAGTGTAGCTGTTGTCAGCAGCTTGAGGCATTGTTTAAACCTGGGGTCAGTTGTCATTTATTGGATGTGACTTTATGTGTTCAGTGGAAGAACTCTCCCTAAAAATCTGACTTAATGTAAAAAGCGTGATGCACCACATAAAAGAGAGCAAATTGTAAAAACACAATCAATCAGTGCACAACGCAAGCGTAGAGTATGAAAAGAAACTTTATTACTGTTGCAAGGTAACATTGACAACAACATGCTTTTACCACAATAAAAAATAAAAAGATATTGCACTGGTTTTTATTCTAGCAATGTTTTTTCCCCCCATCTCTCCCTCTTAAACCTTTTCTGAAGCTTTTACAATACACAGCTAAATCTTCTTTCTCATCTTCATCACTCCTACAAGACAACACAAAGCGTGGAGATACTGCTCTTGTCTACAAGACTCGAGGCAATAAAAGTATTTTTCTTGCTTTACAGAGCCAACACAATCCCTTAATATCAGTTTAACGGATGTACGTTGAAACAGCACTGAATCTCATGACGTGGTGGTTCAGTGGTAATAATAACGCTTCTCCTCGTACCTCATCATACCCACAGTCACATGTTTAAATCATCTATATGCCTCACAGTAAAAGCTCGTCGATCCTTGTGATGCTTGTGAGTCAGAAGCGTAGGGAAGCTCTTCAGTGACTAAATCATAATTCCATTTGTTAATCGATCCCAGGACTTGGGACGAAGCGTGGGACACCATAAGCAGGTCAGTATACTCAGTTCGATCTGTGGAGGTCAATCGAGAACAAAAGTGCCGCATGAGAACAGAAGTTGTAGAGCACACTTATATTTTGTGGTCTGGAATCTCAACACGGTTATCATCTGTGGGGGTTTACAAATGATGAAACTACAACATTTGTGTTTGCAATCATAGCAAAATGAGCTTGCTCCTTGCCAGCACCAACCTCACTTTGATGCCTATTGGTGAATGCTAGCTTTCAGATGACCCATGAGGTCAAATCCACGTAAGTTTGTTAATTGGAATTGGAATACAGTCTTTGCCAAAGACCGTTTTTGCAGATTTGTGAGGCGGCAGTACTCACATTTGACTGATATTGGTCACCATTTGTTAGTTGATATATAACGTAGATTTTTAATAAGGATACATGAAAACATGCTGTTGAAACGGACTCTACTCTAGTTCCAGTTTTTCTGTAAACAGAAAAATCCAAAACTGAGAACACAGTTAAAATAAATCCAACTACTCGTTTCTTGCTTCAGTCCACAGACAGAACAGTTTTTGGGCTCAAATCTTTACACATGCTTACAATCACGTGCTCACTTGCTCTAAAAATTAATCAGTGGTTAAAAATCTGCCCACAGAATGATTTCTGCTCCAGGCTATTCTCTCTCCCAACACCATTATCTTGATAATGCAACAGAAAGAACCAAAAGGTTTGGACTGTGTGTATAAACAACATCCAGTATGGTCGGATAATCTCATTGACACTAAACTGTTCAAGTTTGATGATGTACAAAAAGTTATTAACTCCCCGACTCTCGTCAGATCGGCCAGAGCGCTCTGATCCTCAGAGGGGAACGGCTCCGTGCCACTGATGCGTTCCACAGACAAACCCACAGACAGCAGAGAAATGTGCTGAATCGCCATCATTTGCAAACTCTTCGTCACATGACACAATATGAACCTATCACATTATGCTCACCTTGCTGATAATCATCCTAGCCTGTTAGAAGTTCCATTGACACTCCCACCCCCCAACACATATACACAAACAAACATAATCAACATGTAAACATAATACAGATTACCACAGTCACTGTCAAAGTCACTTTTACAGTGTCCTTAATATGCAAACTGAAACGAATGAACTCTGCTGCTCCCCCTGCAGTGAAACAAGCTCCACACCAGACACAAAACACTTTAAACACACGAGAAGAGGCCATCCTGTGGGTTGGGCTTTGTGTGCTTTGAGCTCACTTTGAAAGATCAAACTAAAATTACTAAGGATCAAATCAGTTCGTCATTAAAGTGTAAATGAAAAACAAAAAACACTGAAATCACTGAATTAAACAAGCTAATTGCAGTTTTTGCTTTGACCTGCAAAAACAGTAGTAGCTCTCAGAATCAGTGGTCAAACATCCAGACCGGCTCTCCTTTCAGTGACAGTTTGCCTTTCTTCCCAATCATGCGAGATCAACGCTTCGTGCAGAGCCTCATGACTGACACAGACATGTCGACAGCCCAGCACACATACACGGGTAGGCTGCAGGGAATTCTGGACACACACCCACGCAAACAGTGTATAAAACACAACATACTTTGAAATATTCTACACAGACGATCATGCACAGATTCCTACTCGTGTCATACAGAAAGAAAACTTTACAGGATGAACACAGCGAGTTGGTCCTGATACCAAATAAAAGCAGTGCAGCCTTCAGAGGCAGACGGGGGCCAAAAATAACTGAATGGAGACCCAGCAGAGCAGGGTTTCAGGTGAAAACTGGTCATGTTACTTTACATCCACTGGAATTCTTTTGTTTTAAATGGTGCATCTGAGCGTTTCTGCTTTAATTGAATTCTGGTATAACTAAATTAGGTTTTTGTAGACGACTGAGTCAATAAAAGTCAGGCACGTGATCAAATCCTTTGCATCTGCAGTGCCGTACAGCGGCAATCTACAATCCTATCTCACCACCAGGACCACTCACTAAATCTGTCTCCCTGTTTCTTTGCACAGAACAGAAAAATAAAAATGGAGCTGGAGGATCACAGTTATACCACAATGGGTGAGATCCACTGTCCATTTTGAAAGAGCAAGGGCCTAATGGGACAGCCGCTGACATCTATAAATAGCAGTGTCCAGGGTTTCCCCATTCCTAAAACCTGATCCCACATCATATAAAATACTCAAACACTGATTATGGGGTCAAGACAGTTAAAGGACATCGGAAAACCTGCAACAAATTATGAGTACGGCACAATCCTTGTAAAGAATACATGTATTGAAAAGGTAATCATCTAAAACTGACACAATGTATGGATGAATATATCTGGTAAAACAAGAGGGGAGAGACAATATTTCAGTATTTGTACAAATCCTGTACTTCACCCTAAATGTGCTAGTTTCCATCTGCTGGAAATCAGGACATTTCAGGGCTTAGACTATGTGAAAATGATTAGTTCAAACACTGAAGAGACACTGACTTGGCCGCATTCCTGTCCTGTTCCTCCGATACTTCACTCAGTGCGAGCCAACGCTGCTGTACAACAGCCGTGTCAGAAAGTCAGCAAAAACCACTGCAAGTTTTCATTTTATTTATTAGATGCTCTTATTTTAAGCAGTTTTAAAG
Source organism: Aulonocara sp. 'chitande type north' Nkhata Bay (assembly GCF_057382095.1). Taxonomy (NCBI): domain Eukaryota; kingdom Metazoa; phylum Chordata; class Actinopteri; order Cichliformes; family Cichlidae; genus Aulonocara; species Aulonocara sp. 'chitande type north' Nkhata Bay. The sequence goes on from NC_141360.1 coordinate 16,231,349, forward strand.
TTAAAAAAACAACAAAAACAAACTAAAAAACTTAGCCGCGCATGATAGAAATAAAACTATTAAAAACACTGGGAACAGAGGATAATCCAGGAAAACGATGAACTCTGCAAAATGTCCAGCAGGTGCACAGTTTGCTGTGCAATAACAGAATAAAAGTTTCAGAGACGTTCAGTCGGCTGCAAAGGGTGAAGCAGACCCAGAGGGTCCTGAAGACCGACAGTGTTGGATCAACAGGGAGCACAGTGAGAGCAGAATTTGGCCTATTTCGCTGGGTGCTGCATGTACAATGACGATGCTTGACTCTTACTAACAATTCTATAATGCATTTAAACAGTTTACTAAATATAATGTTGCACTTTATTGCTCAGATACAACTTTCTGTCAATCATAAGTGGATGCTCAGAAAGGAGGGATGTGAATAGGAATAGAAAAGAGGGAGAAAGAGGAGTGCGTTAAGTAAGGCACGTCCTGATCTCTTCGAGGAACATGTGTGGAGGCTCTGCTCGACATCAAGGTGAGATAATGAGGCAGCACAAGAGGAGTGGAAAAGCTGTGCGCGTGTGTGTGTGTGTACTTTTTAAAGTAGTGTCTCCTTGGACTGCTGAGCAGTACTGTGTTTCTAGCCCCTTATATGTTTGCAGAAAAGCAAAGACCCCCAAACTCCTCATCATATTCTGTCAAGCAAGAACTCACATGAACATAAGATAATCATAAAGAGCACAGAACAGCTGGATTAAAGCTGGGACTATCACATCTGGCTCTGCTTCTCAGCTCTCCTGCTGTGCGTTTACTTTGCTTTCTGATTAGTGTGATGTTGTAAATGTGTTTTTTCCCCGAACATGCAGTTTTTCAAAGTTTTAAAACTTGGAGCCAACACTGAGCCCTGTGATCTTTATGTTTTATTCTGGTACTGTGGTAGGTTTGCTGCTACGTCTTCTTGCTGGTTGCTTTGTCTTGTTGCGAGGCAGCAGTGGTAGCTGTCGTCGTCTGGGGGTCTGACCTCTTGCGCTGAGGCTCAGTTGCTGCAGAAGTGGGTGGGGCTGTGCTAAGAGTGGACTGAGCTGCTGCTGCTGCTGCTGCTGTTGTACCGAACCTCTGTGCAAATGCAGAGGTGGCAGTGTTGTCTCTGCCTGCAGACTCTGATGCATGCCTTTCTGGAACATCTGTGCAGGATCGAGGGTGAGAAGCTGGGGTGGTCAATTTGGCTGGTCTCATGTGGTTGGTGGTGGTTGGTGAAGCAACGCATTGAGTTTTCTGCCTGTTTGGGGAGAGTTGAGGTGACTGAAGGGTCGGGACCTGTTTGGAGGGGAAAGGGACAGGGTCAGCAGGTGGGACTTCTGAGGCGCCACCTCTGGATGGTTTCTGCTCCTTGGTGTTGAATTTGACTGGACCCAGAACACTTTTAGCTACTGTTGCGAGCTGGGACACAACTTTGTCAACCCCACTTTCAGAAGGGGGAACTGGGGATCCTGAACTTGAATTAGAGCTGGAAGAGGATGAAGGTGAGGTGCAGAGACTTGCAGCAGCAGCAGCTGCACACAGTCTCCGATTGTCAGCCTCCTTCTTCTCCTTAGGGATGCCTGGAGATGAGCAAGAAGTGCGAGCAGTATCGCGGGTGTCAGTGGTTTGGCACTCTGCAGTACTTGTGGTGGTCTTGGAGTCTGTGGTCTTTGGAGTACCTGTGGAGCTCTCTGTACAGGGAGTGGTGATTCTGGATCTGTCGATCATTTGGCCATCTGCTCTGGGTTCTGATGGTACAGTCTTTCCCATGACAGTCTTTGAGTCTTTTGGAGGAGCTGGCTTAATAAAAGTGTCCTTGCTAACTGAGATGAATGCACTGCCTGGTGTGGAAAAAGGAAGGGGACCCTGAATGGTATTTGTTGTACTGCTGGGCTCTAGAACCTTCCTCTCTCGTCTTGCATCGTCCTCTGTGGACGAGGCCAAGCTTCCATCTGTTGACCCTTGAGAGCAGGGAGTCTGACTGGGCTTAGTCTCTGCAACAGGTGGTAAAGTGTGCGAGTGGCTGGGTCTGCCTACCTGAGAGGGCCCTGTATGACTGAATGTAGCATGAGGAGTGCAGGGGGAGAGGCAAAGGGATGGCAGCGTGCCTCCAGGACCTGTTCTCACAGTGGTGGGTCTCAGAAGAGGAGGTGGAGTGGACATATTCCCCCTGCGTCCATCCTGGCTGTCCTCTGAGCCTTCGTCTGTCTCATCCTCAGATGAATCCACCTCATGGATGGCATCTTGCTTCTGCAGAGACTCTCTTCGCTCAGCTCTGTCTTGCCTGATGGCTGACAGTTTGTCCTTCAGCTTGCTCTTCCCTGCTGACAGACCCAGCGAGCCAGACACCACACCGAGTGTGCCATCTCCTTCCTGCCGCCCTAACTTCCTGGATGAAGAAGAGTGTTTGTGCAGACTGCCTTTCTCCACGCCGCGTCCTGCTGAAGACAGCAGACCCTCGCTGGATGACTCCTAGTGGTCAATAAGCAAACAGACACAGAATATCCTTGTTAAAGCACTCACCATTCTGAAAATCCCACTCTTTGCACAGTGAAGAGAACCGTTACCTATCCTGAGATCTGCTGTCTGGGAAGCTAAAAACTGACAGTGTTGTGGATTCCACTGTTAGAATTTAATCGATTTCTGCAATGTGCTGTGTTCAACAATAATGTGTTTTGGGGAAAGCTAAACTAGGTTACGGGCTTGACTGTGCTGGTATATAATACAAACTCTGCAATAAAACTTTCTCTGCTTGTGTCTAAGAAAAAAAAGTCATCTGAAACCCCACAGAAGAAGCAAAGCTCAGTAGAGCTACAACATTTCATCACCAGTTTACACACATTTTATTTTAGCTTTAACTTAGTTACCATTTGGGAACAATAAGTCCTACACACACACACACACACACACACACACACACACACACACACACGAAGACTTCTTCTTTACATTTTGGATCTCATTGCCTATTTGTTATATCAAAATAAAAACTTTTTATCTCCCCCACAACAGATGTATTTCCAAATGTAAGAACCATAATACTTGCATGTCCTAAACAAACTCTCATTATTATGATTATTTTGTTGATTATGTGTTAGACCCAACTTTGTGTGAAGGCAGTATCTACCTGGAGGCTCTGTAAGCTCGGCTCCCTCTGCAGAATCTCCTTCTTAAACTCAGAATGCGAGATGTCCAGGCTGTGTTTACGGCTCCCCACAGCTGCTCCAACTGCCAGCTTCTTTTCTGCTGCTGCTGCCATGCCCGAAGATGAAGGAGAGTTAGTGAGAGAGGCTGCTAGTTTCTCAGCTGACTGCACCCTCTTGAGGAGCGGAGAACGTGGAGGCTCTGCACTCTTGGGTCTGGATATCTGCCTCACCAGAGGAGGAGAGGAGTGGAGCTTCACAGGGAATGACTGACCCATGGCAGACTGGCCAAGAGTGTGGCTGGAGAGTGGTGAAGGAGAGCGCTGAGGAGAGCTGCTCTGAGGGGTGGGAGAAGGTGTACGGGCCAGAGGGGAGAGGGGAATGTTGCCAGCTGACTTGCGCCGAGGGGAGCGGTACTGGCGCTGGAGCTTTGGTGCAAGTCCATGTAAGGAGCTGGGTCGAATGTGGCCGGAGCTTGCTGGAGAGTTTGGGACGCTCGAGCTGGGTGAACTGCTCTGGGAAGAGTTCCCACCCACTGTGGGGTATAAAGGAAGAACAATAATGTAGCGGAGATATACCAAATATGATTCGTTTTATTTTGAATGTGTGTTTTGCACATGTAAAAAAACAAAACAAAAAACAGACATACACACACAGATTTAAAAACAAAAAACAAAAATCTATCCAAATGTGTGTCTCACCTGAATGCGTGGAGTCTGGCGTGGACCTGTAGCCCTGTGTTGGGCTCCGAGGTGACAGATTGTGTGTTGGTGAGCCGGGGCCACTTTCCCCTGATGACAGTGAGCGGTTTAAAGAGGACAGACTGCGGCTAGTGTGGAGGAGAGATGCCTGTTTGGTGATTTTCCGGAAAAGAGATGTCCTCTTCTTACTGTGGGAGGTGAAACAATTAATTGATCAAGAACTGTCTGTGTAGGTTCTCAGTCATAAAAGTCATGGTCTTAGGAGCTTAAAGAGGAGGTAAGTGGACTTCTTTATGTTTGAAGACATTTAAACTCTCATCCAACCTGATTTTTAGTTATAAAAAAGCAAAAGGTAAGAAGCATTGATCCATGCTGGATCATCCTGGTAAGTAAATTCCAAAAGGTGGATTCTGCTCATCTGGACGTAGTGTTTTCAGTGGGAGAAACATTTTGTCACTCATCCAAGTGACTTCTTCAGTCTCAGCAGACTGCAGGTTTCCCCAATCTTATAAACAGTACATTTGCACAATGACTGAAACTAGCACCACTGACGAACAATGGGCTGTGAGGTCAGTTCATTGATCATTAATATGCAAATTGTCACGACCATTGATCAACAACCACTGATCAAAGGGCAAAAGGTGAAGAGTCCCACTGTCATTGTCGCAACATCCCTGTTCTGGGACTGTTTTTAAACCAAAGATCACCTCTGATCCTCTTGGATCAGAGGTGAAATGTTTTCAACAAACTGAAACAAGTCCAACTGTCCAACAAGATTGTTCAAGAATTCTTTGCACAAGCACGCTTGTTATTGCTCGACTTGTGTGTGTATATTTCCCACCTGTCCTGTCCCTCCTTGTTCTTGGTTTTCTTATTTCGTCTTGCCATCTTGGATTTGTGGGTAGTCTTTCGAGCAGGGCCGACTTTGATGGACGTGTTCTCAAACGGGGTTGCAGAGATGGACACTTTGGCACCACTCTGAGTGACGACCAAGCAATAGAAACATTTCTTACTTTCAGAAAAAGATATCTTTACAAAACATTTAAAGTTGTGTGTATGAGCTGAGAAGTCGAAAGGTCTGACTTCTCAACTCATACACATGCAAGGTGTAAAATTCTGTTACCACATGCAAGGTCACAGAATTTTTATCAGCTTGAATCATATCTTTATTTTGCAAAGAATCGATTTAAACAGAAAGAACACAAACAGAAGGAGAAGACTGATGTTTTTGCTGTCCGCTGAAAAAGTTACTTTAGTGAGTACAAAAGGTTGTGATCCCGTACCTTTAGAATAAGCTCCACTACCTCTGTGTGAACCAGGCCATGGACCGGCTCCCCATTAACATGGGTGATCAGGTCACCCTCTCTGAGCCCTGCCTCGTGGGCCGGTCCCCCTTCCTCCACATGCTGGCAGTGAGCAGAGAGTTAGACGAGTGTAAGGGAAAAAAAAGAGGAGGGAGAAAGTGAACGAAAAAAGTACTATTACTGCCACCTTCTGTCAAACAACAAGAAACCTGCAAACACAGTGATACTATTACAGAGTCCTTTCACAGACATCTGTTAAAACAAAGTGATAATGGGGAAAGAGCTACCACACATGAAAGACAGTTTGGCCAAATAGTTTAACAGCTTAAAACAAAAAAAATATTTTTTATTGTTAAATCTGATACAAATTGTGTTTTCAGATATCTCGGTGAAAATAGCAGCTGCATCCACAAACGTTAGTTAAAACTCTGCTATGCACACAACAAACAAATACGATCCAGAAAAGGAGCTACCTTCTCTGAGCCCACGCCAATTTAAGAGGAAAAGTTCAAAACTATCCTGAGCTCTCATCAATGAAAACTTGGTCTGTCCTGTAGCAGAGACAGACCAAGCTTGTTATCTGCAAGCAGCTGAAAGCCAGTTGGGGTACATTAGTGCACATAGGATGGGTAGTTTCTCACATCTGTGAAGGCCACTGCAATGTATACAGATTTTGAAGCAATGCATTTTACCTTTCAAGGAAGACCTTGTTTATTTCATCAACACAAACATGACTTTATGACTATATTGTAATAAAGCTGCAGATGCAAAACTGGCCTGCCTGCAGCCCGGACCTGTCGACTACAAACATTTATAAAGACAAACACAATAAAGGGGGGCACTAAATGTTGAACACCTGAAATGTTCTATCAAGTAAGAAAATGGAAAACATTTAGCTTTCAGAACAACTTCATTTGCTCTTCTCAGTTTCCAAACACTTACAGAATTTCACTTAAAGAGAGAATTACCAAACAAGCCTAAATGTGTCCCTGCCACAACTATTTTTAAATGTCCTGCTGGCAGTTTCAAAAATGAGTAGCCATTCATCTGCTGATGTGTTTGTTTTACTTGATGTATTTTATCAAGTTTACTTTCCTTCATATCCTTAAAAGCAATGTCTTACAAATCATTACATTCTGTATTTAACTGACATTTTATACACCCGGTGTAGCTTTAGCTTTATCCTTTTGTCCTATAGTCCACTGTTTTTAACTCAATATATATCACAAATTTACAACAACAGTCGTCTTAACACACTTTATGGTATAGGTCAAGACCCTGCAGTATTTGAAAATAAAGCCCAGCAATCAGACAAAAAGTTAATGAGCAAAAACCTGGTGACAGCAGGGAGAAAACAACTCCCTTTTAACAGGAAGAAGCCTTAGGGAAGACCAGAATCAGTCAGGGGCAGCTATCTGCTGTCACCAGTTTGGTTTTTCTTTTAAACATATGGTACTTATCATCAGTATCATTACTAAATCTGGTGCGACACTCACCCAGACCATGTGATGTACAGTGTAGATGTCAGAGTCACCCATGTACACTCGGATGGCTCTCAGAGTAAAGCCATACTTCTTTCCAGCTCTGTGGATGATGATGGCAGGTTTGACATTAGTCACAGCTGGAGACAGGTCCCGGCTTGGTGAAGAGTCTCGTGATGATGGATTGGATGACAGTGAGTGGGGAGACATCGGGCTGGCCAATGGCGAGGCGCCATGATGGTCTTTCAAAAAACAAAAAAACAAAATAAAAAACCCAAAACAAAACACAAAAACCACACAAAGAACAAAACATGACAGATTATACCTGATTTCATGTAGCATGGTTGCAGATTCATTCTACTCTAGTGCAAAGGACAGCAGCTGTCCACAATAATTCAAAATACTATGACCAAGTTAATGCTGTTCATGTTGTCTTTTTGGTTTTAAGAACCTAATTTTTTGAATGTTTGAAAGCACCTGTAGGAATCATCAGCGACAGCGTTGTAGCCGAGGCCGACTTGATGACCTTGTTGAGCGGCCTGGTCGTTGCGTGTCTGTCTGCATCTCCAGACAGCATGCGATGGCGAGCCCTACGAGCTGCCAGGTCACTGATGGCCTTTGGAATGGAGGGAGAGTCGCTGTCTGCTGCAGCTTTGGCACCTCCGCTGGCACCACCGTTACTGCTGTTGGCACGTTCGCACGCATCGCCTGAACTGCCTGCTGTATTCACATAGGAAAATTGAGGAATAACACCAAAAGTAGCAAATTAGGTCAGACCTGAAAGCTTTAAAAGATGTGGAAACAATCTTTTTCGTTCATATTCATCTTCACATTTGTAACTTTTTCATGTGACCCATTTAATCCCCCTAAAAACAACAAACCACATTAGTACTATTAGCATTAACATTTTTATCTTAGTATATAAGGTGTTTAAACTACACTGACGAGTGAGTGTGGCTTTGCTCAGTTGGCTGGAGGTGGAGCTTGGTGTGGTGGGAGACTCGTCGAGCTTCAGCTCTCTTTCCACTGGAAGCTCTGGGATGGCGAGGGGCAGCTCATCACATCGCAGGCCCCTGACTGCATTTGGGCCAAGCAGGCTGGGACTCTTTCGACTTCCAAGTGCACCTTAGAAATCAGCAAATTAGAGGCACAAATAAGTTACAACTTATTATATCTTATTACATCTTTTTTTAAAAATAAATAAATAAAACATTTATGAATAACTTCTTTTGGGCTAAGCTACTCGCTGTGCTATGTGTACTGGACATGCACATGAAAGAGCATGACAGATACAGCATATTTATCAGAAGAAACTGGGGGATTTTGTGGCAGGTAAATGCAGGAACTGGTAAAAATTAAAAACTTCAGCAACAACTTGTAGGCAGTTGTTTGTAGACTGTGCTGAAGGACAGTTTTGCCCTGAAATTTGGTTATTTCAGTTTATCAGAGCTAGCCTTTCTTTACCTTGCCCTTGGCCTCCTTCCTCCTCTGAAGAGATAGCAAAGCGCGGCATCTCAATGATAGCAGAGCAGCAGCGTCTCCTGACTGTCAGGGGTGGGCTTGAATCACTCTCTGTGTGGGAAGACTCAGAGACTGACAAACGCTTCCGCAGGCTGTAAAGGTGAAGGACAGGACAGAACAAACACATGAACAGCTACTAAATAAAGCTGAAAACATCATCATCATCATAATTTTTAACTAGAAATAAAGCAAAAAGTACATAAACCAGCAAACATGCTCACTTGGGGCATGCAGGGGAAATTTGGGTAAATACATATGGCCCACAGCCTACTGTGGCCGCAAGAACTGGCATGAAATGTGGGGCCCAACTGGACGACAGTGGGACATACCCACAGTATGCCCATTGTTTATGTGTGGGGTTCCCTACTGGAGCCACAAAAGGGCAAAACTGCTATGGACCATGAGCAGGCCCGGGGCCCACGCGGGTTTTTGTCAACAAGACCACACAACCCCACAGCTCACCCACAAATACCCAATGTGGATTTGCACAGACATGTCTGCTCGGAAATATCTGTTGTCTTTTTTGTAAATGAACTCACATCTCCGGAGATCCCACCATCCAAGATCGATCTCTGGACTTGAGTCCACTCAGGCTGTCGATGCGATCTCCTCCCTCCTCACTGAGGCTGCGTTTGGTGGGAGGAGGTGTCCTCTTTTCCTCATGCAGAGACAAACGTTCCATGCTGCTGTACACCTATAAAAACATTTCTCTGCATCAGACATCATCTTTAGAGCAGAGACTCTTAATCCTTTCTGACTCTGAATATATATGCAATGCCAAAATCTTTGATGGTCCTCAGGATCAAATGGTAAGCTGCCCTGGCATTAAGAATATCCTCCAAGTGTATCAGTTCAAACACACTAAAACAATCAAAAATATGTTAGTATCTAATATTAAATTATCAAAAGGTCATTTATTTCACTGATATCTGTCATTTGAGGGTTTTGGCTTATTTACTGAGCATAACCTTCCAAATAAAGATCCAGCTGATTTAAAAGTACAAGACATGGATGAGTCAATGTGTACCTTGCTGAAGCGAGGCGAACAGGAGGAGAATTGTCGTATCTCCACGTGTTCTTCATCATTGGTATCGTCCTCCTCCTCTGAATCCACGTGGTGGTAGCGATCAGAACGAGCTGAGACAGACACATGTTGGTTGTGACGAGACTACATGACTTTCAAACAGTGAACAATCTCTGTAAGGCACTGGCAGACATACTGTCAAAGTAACTGGTGTCATCCTCTGACTCCAGTTGGGGGATGAACTCGGCTTTCTGTCTTAGCAGGCTGTTCCAGTCCAGATCTGTGAAGAATTGGTGCTGCTTCACCTCAAAGGCACTTCCTGTGGAGTTGAAAAATTAAAGAGAAGATAGAAAGGATTGAGATATATATGGTGGGTAGGTGATGGGGTGGAGGTGGAGTGGGGAACACAAGCATCAAAGAACAACCTACAAGTTAGCAGAACGCATGCTGACAGGGTCTAACTGAACATCTACAAAAAAGCCAAAGACAGTGATGCGGAACACAAAAAGGCCTCTGAAACATGGGAAGAAAGAGAATTACATTCCAAAATAAGTTTTTCACTATATACTACCAGTCAGAAGTTTGGACACGTCTTCTCCCTTTGCTTTGATTACTGCTTTGCACACTTGGCGTTCTCTCGATGAGCTTCATGAGGAAGTCACCTGAAATGGTTTTCCAACAGTCTTGAAGGAGTTCACAGAGATGCTGAGCACTTGTTGGCCCTTTGGCCTTCACTCTGCAGTCCATCTCATCCTAAACCATCTCAATTGGGCTTAGGTCAGGTGACTGAGGAGACCGGGCCATCTGGCGCAGCACTCCATCACTCTACTTCTTGGTAAATAGCCCTAACACAGCCTGGAGGTGTGTTTGGGGTCATTGTCCTGTTAAAACATAAATGATGGTCCAACTAAACAGAAATGGGATGTTGCTGCAGGATGCTGTGGTAGCCATGCTGGTTCACTGTGCCATTCAATTTTGAATAAATCCCCAAAAGTGTTGCCAGCAAAGCACCCCCACACCATCACACCTCCTCCTGCATGCTTTACGGTGGGAAGCATGTATGTAGAGACCATCTGTTCACCTTTTCTGCGTCGCTCAAAGACACGGTGAGTGGAACCAAAGATCTCAAATTTGGCCTCATCAGACCAAAGCACAGATTTCCACTGGTCTAATGTTCATTCCTTGTGTTTCTTGGCCCAAACAAATCTCTTCTGCTTGTTGGTTTTCCTTAGTAGTGGTTTCTTAGCAGCTATTTGACCATAAAGGCCTGATCTGGGCAGTCTCCTCTGAACAGTTGATGTGAAGATGTGTCTGCTACTGGAACTGTGTGGCGCTTATTTGGCCTCTAATCTGATGTGATGTTGGTGATGATGGACTGTCGTTTCTCTTTACTTAGCTGATTGGTTCTTGCCATAATATGAGTTCTAACAGTAGTTCAATTCTACAAATGAACCCTGACAAGGAACACTTGTGAAGTGAAAACCATTTCAGGTGACTACATCACAAAAGTCAAAAAAGCAAAGAGTGGCAAAGGGTGGTGGCTGTATCTACAATGTAGAAAGCAGTGAAAACAAAGGAAAACCATTACATGAGAAGGTGTGTCCAAACTTTTGACTGTGTAGTAACAGTTATTTCTACATGACTAAAATGATAAGGGAGTTGAGATGAATGGGTTCCAACACAATATTGCAATTTCACACAGCGGCAAAGGCAACGCTACTGATTTCTTTGAAGGTTCAGCAACCAAAGCAGTTTTACTGACACACTGCCAAGGTCAAAATAAAAATCTGTTTAAATAATTCACACAGGCACACCAGCACACTCCTATGGTCACATACATTTCTACGTTTTGTCTTGTCTTATCTTAGTGTAGCACTTCTTTGTGGTAATGTTTATCTAATTCTTGAAAAACTCTTTTGCTTTACAGTGCATTACCTGTGCCCAGTCTCTCCAGAGGATTTTGTCTTAGCAGCTTGGAAATAAGGTCCTGTGCATCCTGAGGCAGAGCTTCATCCCCCTCAGGCCAGATGATCTCATCTAGCACAGCACAAAGACATGCACACGACACTTTGATCTTACTGAAATGAGTCTGTATTCATTTAAAAGAACAAACAAACAAACAAAGATCAAATTCCCTCGATTCTCAGACTTTTGTCTGACTTTTGTCTACCAGTCAACCAACATTATCCAACAATGTTGGATAATACCTCCCATCCACTCCATGACACGCTGGTCAGTCACAGGAGCACGTTCAGTGAGAGACTGAGATTACCAAAAAGCACCACTGAACAACACAGGAAATCACTCCTGCCTGAGGACATCTCTTTGTACAACTCCTCCACTTAACACACTGTATACTGCAATAGCTACACCCTTTTTGCACATGCTCTTCTTTGTTATTCAGCTATTTATCAATAAGTGACTTTTGTGCGCGTGTGTCTGTGTGTGTGTGTGTGTGTGTGTGTGTGTGTGTGTGTGTGTGTGTGTGTGTATATATATATATATATATATAAACACCCAGCACGCCCCTGCGGGCGGTTTATCCTTCAAGCTCGGGTCCTCTACCAGAGGCCTGGGAGCTTGAGGGTCCTGCGCAGTATCTTAGCTGTTCCCAGGACTGCGCTCTTCTGGACAGAGATCTCCGATGTTATTCCCGGGATCTGCTGGAGCCACTCGCCTAGCTTGGGAGTCACCGCACCTAGTGCTCCGATTACCACGGGGACCACCGTTACCTTCACCCTCCACATCCTCTCCAGCTCTTCTCTGAGCCCTTGGTATTTCTCCAGCTTCTCGTGTTCCTTCTTCCTGATGTTGCTGTCATTCGGAACCGCTACATCGATCACTACGGCCGTCTTCTTCTGTTTGTCTACCACCACTATGTCCGGTTGGTTAGCCACCACCATTTTGTCCGTCTGTATCTGGAAGTCCCACAGGATCTTAGCTCGGTCATTCTCCACCACCCTTGGGGGCATCTCCCATTTTGACCTCGGGACTTCCAGGTTGTACTCAGCACAGATGTTCCTGTACACTATGCCGGCCACTTGGTTATGGCGTTCCATGTATGCCTTGCCTGCTAGCATCTTGCACCCTGCTGTTATGTGCTGGATTGTCTCTGGGGCATCTTTACACAGCCTGCACCTGGGGTCTTGCCTGGTGTGATAGACCCCAGCCTCTATGGATCTTGTACTCAGAGCTTGTTCTTGTGCTGCCATGATTAGTGCCTCTGTGCTGTCTTTCAGTCCAGCTTTGTCCAGCCACTGGTAGGATTTCTGGATATCAGCCACCTCCTCTATCTGCCGGTGGTACATACCGTGCAGGGGCCTGTCCTTCCATGATGGTTCCTCGTCTCCCTCCTCTTTCTTGGGTTTCTGCTGCCTGAGGTATTCACTGAGCACTCGGTCAGTTGGGGCCATCTTCCCAATGTATTCTTGGATGTTCCTTGTCTCATCCTGGACTGTGGTGCTGACACTCACCAGTCCCCGGCCCCCTTCCTTCCGCTTAGCGTACAGCCTCAGGGTGCTGGACTTGGGGTGAAACCCTCCATGCATGGTCAGGAGCTTTCTTGTCTTTATGTCAGTGACTTCTATCTCCTCCTTTGGCCAGCCTATTACCCCAGCAGGGTACCTGATCATGGGCAGGGCGTATGTGTTGATGGCCCGGATCTTGTTCTTACCATTCAGCTGACTCCTCAGGACTTGCCTGACCCTCTGCAGGTACTTGGTGGTTGCAGCCTTTCTAGCTATATATATATATATATATATATATATATATATATATATATATATGTATATATATCTCAGAGGTGTGGACTCGAGTCACATGACTTTGACTCGAGTCAGACTTGAGTCATTAATTTTATGACTTTAGACTTGACTTGAAAAAATGTTCTAAGACTTGTGACTTGACTTGGACTTTTACACCAATGACCTGGGACTTGAATTGGACTTGAACCGGTTTACTTGAAAAGACTTGATATTTTACCCCAAATATAAAATTTAACATGCATATTATATAGAGATTGAAAATGTGACGTCATTCACGGGTAGAACCGCAAAGGATTCTGGGAACTCGTGGCAAGCGGTACTAGCGCACGCAGGCTTTCAATTAAAATCAGTTATACAGCGATAAAAAGAAACACAAAAATGTCAAGAAGCTGTTGTATTATTAACTGCAATAGCCGGTCGCATGACAGCCACGGGAAGCCGACGGGTAAAGAGATCGGTTGTTATCGGATTACGTCGTTGAAGAGAAATTGTTCAAGCCATGTTTCCGAAGTAACAAAGAGGCGACGGGTGGCCCGGATTGCAGCCATTCAAAGATCAAATATAACGTCCCAGAACACTCCAGCTCACAGGTTAGTCTGCTCCAAGCATTTACACAAAGGTCAGTGTTTTTTAGTAGTTAATACGTCATTTTCATAACATAATTGGTGATATAGGTTACAAGCAAGTCTGGCGCTGAACAGAAATTGTTGCGCTATGCTCCTTTATTTATTGTGCATAAATAGTGAATTGTCCTGACACAATATTGTGTTTCGCTTCTGTTATTATGGTACATTGACAAAAACATATACTTTTATTCACAGGATAAAACAGGTTTTTTGTATCACTAATTGTCCAGTACGATTACAGCATACAGTATTATTGTCACTGCTACATTTCTGTGATGGGTACCAGAAATTATTTCCACTACTAATTAATTACCGTTGAGCTCAAAGGTCCTATTAATAAACGGTTAACGAATGTGTATTTATGAGACGATTTGTGAGACTGGTAAACTTATGATACGTACGATGGTCTTTCGTTCTACACGGTGCATTTCAAGGTCCTGTACCCATCCGTCGGTAAACTGTACCTGGGCTTGTTGCAGTGACCTGAAGTTACTAAACTTCATGAGTGTGTGCACTCACTCCAAGAACCGTATGATTATAAATATGCATATAAATATGCTACGATGAGATAGCTGACTTCATCTAACTAGCAAATGTTGTCCAGGCTACGTTGGTGATACAGTTTTTTTTAATGTGTATGATATTTTTGTCATGCGATTTTAAAGCTGGTCCTACAACCGCATCCAAGAATAACATGCAGCTTATCTCAGAACTGTCGGTGAAAATTATTCTTGGAGCTAAGTTTAATTGAGCTGCATTTTAAAGAGGTGCAATTTCACAATTTGTGTATATTTTCTAAGTTCACTATTTTGTCATGTGTTGAGAAAAACACAGATTTTAAAATTACATGGTCTAATATTTACATTTAGCATATAACTGCAACATGCTTTTTTTCGCTTTTTTTTTTTTTTTAAAGACTCGAAAGGACTTGAAATTCAAAGTTTCAGACTTGTGACTTTACTCGGACTTTTACACCAGTGACTTGAGACTCGACTCTGACTTGCCTGACATTACTTGAGACTTGACTTGAGGATAAAGACTTGGTCCCACCTCTGATATATATATATATATATATATATATATATATATATATATATATATATATATATATATATGTGTGTGTGTGTGTGTGTGTGTGTGTGTCTTTGTTACTGTTTGTACTGGAGCACTGTAACCAAAATAATTTCCCCTAGGGATCAATAAAGTATTCTGATTCTGATTCATTCCTGTTTGCAACAATAACGACACTAACTCTGAGCACTAACCTGTAAAACACTAAAAGTATAGATCAATCAAGAGTCACGTCTTTCATGACAGCCCTCTATCACCACTTTGTATTAATGTGGGCAGAAGTCAAGAAAAGAGACGGTGCGATCAATACAGGTTTATGATTATTGATTAGGCCTATCATCTAAGGGAATTCAAAAGGGGAAAGGAACACAGCAGAAATCATAATTGATTTTAGTCCTTACAGAGAAGCCCGGGATCCTTTACTGCAGAGCTACATGTAAACATTTCTGAAGACGTCTGCCGTTCTCGCTGAGGCTGGGAGTCAGCAGGCTCAAATGTTTATTATTCTGATTACAAAGCAACACCGTTATTAGACCAGTAACTACACAAAGGGTTTAAAGGGTTAAAACCCACATCTGCATGGAGTGACTTAATACTAAGGTGTTATAGGGACATCGAGCATTGAGTCCTTAATGCTAAGTCTGAAGTTCAGTTTTTAAAATTTCACACTTATTGGATTCTGAACTTCAACAGGTAACAAAGGAACAAACAGTCAGGCTGCTGCCTCCATTTCTACATGTTCATATTTCTAAAGCAGAATCACTGTGGCGATCACGTCTTTGTGCTGCTTTTTAACTGTAATTTGTGTTACTGACTTCATGTTCATACCTAGAGAGAATCGGAAAGGAACTGAAATTGCTAAAGTCTAATCAATGCCCATCCCTAGTGATGGATTGATAGATTAATGTGTATTATATGTTTTTATCTATTAAGTATGAATATGTAAGTGAAAGCCAAATGACACTATGCATGTATTTCTTCTTGTCCCTCAATTCTTGTTCATTGTGATGATCATCATTAACCGTCACCCTCTTTCTCTTTCAGCCTTACTAACCACCGACTGTGAGGCTCACTTATGAGCACATTAAGCTATGGGAGCCTGGCTGACTCTCCTCCTCTACTGCCCACCTTTGTCTTTGGTTTAGTAAATTATTCTTGCATTATTAAAAACCCTTTGAACTACAACAACTTTGTGGCACCTTATATATTGGGATACTCCTGATTTTACAAAGTACAACATTAATAAAAAGCAATGAGCAGGTGATGTACTCACCACTGATAACCTGACCAAAGAGCTCCTCTGGAGTGTCTCCGAAAAAGGGAGCGCAGCCCACCAGGAACTCATACAGGATGACTCCCATTGCCCACCAGTCCACCGGCTTGCCGTAGCCCTGACGGAGAATCACCTCGGGGGCGATGTACTCTGGAGTGCCACAAACCTGCAAAAGCAGAACGTTAGCTCAGCACATGAAAAACACACACACAAAGGTATTTATTCAGTTTTGTTAAGGAAAGACAGGCATAACTTCTGGGTCTGAAAAGTGAAGCCAACACTATGCAAACATGCAAACACTGCCCTTGGGCTTTGTCTCTGTAAAACCTTTCTGCTGAGTTTATCATACATACGGAATAAAACATCAAATTCATTTTGTAAACTGACATAATTCAAAGTTTAAGAAAGGAATCGGGGGTGTGCTCACTGACTAACAACTTCTGAATGACAAATGTGAGTGTGCAGTTTCACAGTCAGTCATAACATGCATGCATAAGCCTTAAAAAGCTCATACCTGTTTGTCCAGAAACTCCCGGGTGTCTTTCTCTATGTGTCCTTCATACAGATTTGTGGTCAAACTCATCAAACCGATTTTAGAGAGGCCAAAGTCCGTCAGCTTAATGTGTCCCATAGATGTGATGAGAAGACTGCACGAGAGAAAATTGAAAGTTTCTGTCCAGACAGCAAATGTTGGAAAAACAGTGCACTATTTCTATTAGTTTCTAACCTTAGTAATAACAATAATCAACAAAATCATAAAAAAGAAAACACATATGAGCAACTTATGTTAAAGTAATTACTGCGAAAAAACACTGTGAACAAGGCTTCAGACTGCTCCAAACACTCGTCATGGTGCAGTGTGATGTGGATATCCCTATTTTAGTTATCTGAGTCTTACTTGTCAGGCTTGAGGTCTCTGTGCACGATGCCATAATTGTGAAGATATTCTAAGGCGAGGACAGTTTCAGCAAAGTACATACGAGCCATATCCACAGGCAAGGCTCCGATATTCTTCAGGAGTGTGGCACAGTCGCCACCTATAGATGACACATGAGAGTTGCAATATTAGACAACATAATACTACTACCACCACTAATGACAACTAGTAATTATCTTACCCTCCACATACTCCATCACCATGCACAAGTGTCTCCTGGTCTCGAAAGAACAGAACATTGAGACAACAAAAGGGTTCTCAGCAAATGTTAGTATGTCTCGCTCTACAAAGGCCTGCTGGATCTGGTTCCTCAGGATCAAGTTCTGCTTGTTGATCTTCTTCATAGCAAATCGTTGCCTGGTCTCCTTGTGACGTACGAGAAACACAGCCCTACACAGGACAAGAAAGGTATTCAGGTTTTACAAAGAACTTAACATATATTAAAAATACAGACAGAGAGATGGGTTGAATGCTGTTGTACCCATAGGCTCCATTACTGATGAGCTTGATATTTTCAAAGTCCTCCTCTCGAGGGGTTTTGGCTTTAGTCTGTGGTGATCCTGCTGGGACTGTGGCTACTCGAGTCTGAAACACAAAAGCAAAAAATATGAAAGGTTTTCAACCCAAAGAGAAGAACCATGAAAAAAAATCTTTACTGTATTTTCATAAATGATTAGTAAAATTCACCCTTTTGTATGTTTCTGAATCTACAAGTTGCTTGAAAAGTGATTTCAAATTGATTAGATGATTAAAATGAAAGTCAATTAAACTGCTTACATTTTTGGTCTACTTTCACAGATTCCTATTTAACACTCCTTCATTGTATACTCACGTCAACTGAATCATCTGTCTCTGGGGTTTCTGGGTTTCCACTATCATAGCTGCTGAGCTGAGTCATTTCTACAACGAGACACAAGGATCAATGACCAGGAGAAAGAGGAACCGAGGGGGGCAAAGAAAAAGGCAGTAGTTAACCAGTTAAATAAGAAATATTTGATGTTTGCTGATGTTACCCTCCAGAGGGTCCCTGGTGAGGCCCAGCTGGCTGATGATGTATCGGGGAATGTCAGACTTAATGCCCTGGCCTTCTTTTGCATGGCCTTCAGCTGCTTCCAACAAGTGGTAGAACTCCTCAGGATCAAACTCCTGCAAAGGAGGGAGAGTGGAAGGAGGTCATGAAGCAGGAGTGGCATAAAGAGACAAATCAAAGCTTAAGGTTCAAAATCAAGTAATAACAGAATGAGAATCTATTTCTTTTGGTGCCAAAATGGTTCCTACAATCTCAGCTGTGTAAGTTGTTATGAAAGCCATGACACATGTGAATTTAAACGGTTGAAAGCCTTGACCTGTCCAGACTTTTATTAGCTGTTCAGTATTTTGCCTTGCAATAATAACAATAAACAGTAACATATAATATGAAGATTCTTTGTGTAGTTCTGTATCTGTGATAATTCTCCAGTAACGAAATATCATAATTTAGCACAAAATGCTCCCGTCCTGTTTGAGTCTCGACATGGAGAGAAACAGAAATTCATCTGGTTATCTTATTAGATCAAGATATTCAACTCTGATTTAAAGTGAGTTGCCCCAACAACAGCGCTGCACAGAAAAAAAACACAATCTAAACCTTCTGTGTGATTCTAAAGCAATCACAGAGCGAAGACTTGGACGGTGCTGCAGACGTACAGGATGTTTTGCTGGGCAGAAACTTCTGTGTCCTCTGACTAAGACAGACTGCCTGATTATTCCCTTCTTGTGGACACACATAAACACTTCCTGCGCCCTCTTGTCTCTCTGTGCTTTCATTTGTAAAAACCCATCCTGTTCAGTGTCACAGCTTCAGCTGTATGCAATTAGTCAAAACTACTGATTTCCCCAGTCCTCAGACTGGGGAAACCTCCCCTCTTGTCCTCCTCTTCCTCATCCTCTACTGCCCCTCTAATTATCCCTGTCTTCTGCACTCCACATCTTTCTTTCTTTCCCCTTTTCCCATTCTTTTCCCTAATGTCAAACTCCTGGGCTCACCAATTGCTGGTTCCATCTATTAGGCTGAAAATGCGAACCATCTCATCCAGGGATACAAATTGAGAACCGGTTCTTGTAGAGAACTAGTTCCCAGTAGTCCAATTCCTTGGAATTGTTAGCCTGTCTGCCTATCGATCCCACTTATCGGTTTTTGCACTCGCACTACAATCCGCTGATTTCAGTTCACGTGTCAGAGGAGGAAAATAATGACACAGTTTAGAGTGTGGATACGGACTTTTTTTTATCGTACAAAAGGACGAGATAAATGTTAAAGTGGAAAACTGCTTCCAGGACAGAAACAACAACATTATGCTGCTTACACACCTATGTATGTATTTTTTTTAGTTTGTATGTAATGGTGGTGACTCTCAAAACAGAGCCAATGAGAACCTAATGACAATCAATAAGTGATATCAATAATGGAATCACTAAATTTGTACCAACTCCCATCCTTAATCTCATCCCAAAATCATGGAGGTCCTCTGAGAGAAGTTTGAATAGGTGACAGACAGAGAAAGAAAAGAAGCTCTGCTGTTGTCTAAACATAATGTTGCTGAGAGGTGTTAATGTGTGAGCATGTGTGTACATTAGACTGTTTTGAAATACCCATAAATTGATTTATTGGCTTAAATTTCCACCAAGGAGCAGAAAGCTCTAAATTGCATTTTTCAAGCGTTTATGGAGCGAATCTGAACAGTATGAAAAAAACAATTCCAGTTAATACTAGTAACTGAAATGCAAAAAGGACTCAGTAGCTGTTGAGGATAAGCAAGCAAGGTAAGGTTTGGTGAAAAAGGTGAATAAGCTTCATATTTAAATAAAAAATTAATTAAAAAACATCTGGAAGGTCTGTGAAGGTCTTTCTTACCAGACACTCGAGCAGACGTGCGGGCCGGGCGATTATGATCATCAGCTTCTTGACAAGTTGTGTGACAAAGGTAACCTCTATGCTTTCAGAACGCTCATGAGCCTTAAAGAGAACACAAGAGGACTCAGGGTTAAAGCAAAAAGTGTACAAAGAACAATTATTACAAATATTCTCTGCGATATTAAATTCAAATAGGCAAGAAAAAAACAATAACAACAAAAAAAAAAACAGCTAACAAACAAACAACTCGTATCTGTCAGGACAGGACAATAATTCATCTGTGTGAACTTTGATGACCTTGCACTGAATAGAAAACGTCTCTTGTGCTGGATTTGTCCTTCATAAACAAAGCAGAACAGCCATGAGGATGAACAGATGGTGGAGTCCTTCTTTCATTGACACCTGAGAGGTAATCTAAATCAGAAATGACCTCTGCCTCACTCCTTCGTATCCACCATGAAATGTCTGCCAGCATGGAGACAGAGCAATTTACTCAGCAATCCGTTGTAACTGACTGGAGATGCAGCTGGAGCAAACACTGACCCCTGGAAAGAAATGGGGTGGAAAGAAAGTGCATCTGTGTGTGTGTGTGGTGACGAACCTGCCACTGTAACAAAATAAAATAATTAAAGAGAAACTGTGTACATGTGGTTTCATATGTGCACATTTATGAATGTGGCACGTATGCATGTTTTTATAATGTATGTATGTGTCAGGCGGGGTAACACAGGGGAGGCAGCTGCTCATAAACAAAGCGTGGCTGACAGGTTGTTGTTTGTCTGACAGATGCAGAGGGCCCGGGGGCCCCTATAACCCCACCACCACCACCACCCTTGAATTATCTCTTGAATTATTTATAACTGTAATGAAACCTGGAGGGAGGGAGTGAATATCTACTGTATTGGTATTCAACTATATGTATCTAAGTATAAAGGAGATGGAATATTATGTATGTGCGTGCATGTGTGTGGTTACTGTAAGGACCAGCGATCGGTGGTAACGCACAGCTGAGGGATAGGCTCCCCCTACATAGAGACTAATTATCCAGAGACTATGTGAGAAAGAGACAGCCGGCATATTTTAACACTGTGTGGTTAACGTGAAGTGACTCCCTGGTGGGTACACAGCATACATACAAGTCCTTTAACATCTTGAATCCACATGCACAGTGTGATCTAATTTATAGATTTTAGTGTATTACAAATTTATTCTATTATGCTAGAATGACGTGGATTGGACTTTTATGTTTGGTAAATGCATAGCGATTAACCATGCTAAGCGATACACACAGTTATTACAACTGGTGCCAAAAACGTCATCTTCAACATCCTTTGTCTTCATCAGCGGAGCGCTGCTCGTCTCGTCAGAGAAGAAATTAGATGAGCATTTCACTTATATTGAAAAAGATCAACTAATTTTCATTAACAAATTCAATTTCTTGTGAATCATCAAGGCTGGTGTGAAATGAATACTGTAAAACATGCTATAATTCAGATTACCAGTGAGTAAATATACTTAGTAAGACTTAATTAAACTAATTTAATCCTAATTTAAGAGTGAAATCCAGGAAATGCTGGAAACTGCTGGCAGTGAAAGTGGTCTCACCAAATGTTTACGGACTTTTTAGGTTCATTTATTTATTTTAACAAATGGTACAATAACTGTTTTTGTTCAACTAAGCTTCAATTTTGTTTAAAGGGAAGTACATGTAAGTACATATAATTTGGCAGTATCTTACTGTAAAATGTTCACAACCTTAGCTGCATTTCTGCAAATATAATATAAATAAATTATATTTATGTCTTTTTTTATTTTAAAAAAATGCAAGTTATTTTTAAGATCAGAGGTAAATTCATTAAGTCTAACAGAGAGACGTGGGGATCACAGATAACCTAATACAACAATATCACAATACATAGTGTACAGAAATGATGTCATCACACAGCAACACTCAGTACAGTGGAACAAAGTCACAGATCCCTGTGAGCTGCTTTTCCTTCACTTCAAATTCCATTTTCTTTGCTTTTATTCATTTGAAAAGTACCACCACAAGCACTCATGAAAAAGTGAATGTGAGATGTTTAAGAATGATTGAATGTGAATTTCTGGTGTTAATTTGGTTCAGTTCAATTCAATTTAATTTTTTTAACACCATAACATATGGAAGAAAATATCTTTTTCTCATGCTTAACAGAGAGCATGCATCATTTCCTCCAAGCAGGTCACAGTTGTACCTGAATTCAGCTAAAAGACTATTAAAAGCAGGTGTTTGCAGCTGTGTATGGCTTGTGGCAAATCTGTTGAAGGTTCAGAGTGAAGGATGGACACTTAGTGACAGATCACTGGAGCTGAGATAGCTTTCTACAACCCTCTGCCCTCAGGTGACCTCCAGGAGTCTAACAGGGTCTCCCAGGGGTTCCAGCAGAGGATGTCCTGGATGGAGGTTGCCATGGTGACCGCCAGACAGGTCACTAAGGCCTCGTGACAGGGATAGATGACCGAGAGGAAGTGAGTATGAGCCAAAGAAGAGGGGTGAAGGTGGAGGACAGAAAAAAGACAAGAGAAGGACAGGAGGAGGAGAGTTTAGTCAGCCTCCTGTGAATTTTGTAATGAGGTCATGACACAAGGAAAGGAAAGAAAGGACACCAAAGAAGGGGATAAGGAATGATGATAAAGGAAAAGGACTGATAATTGCAGAAACCAAAAGGTGTAGGCTGGTAAAAATGAAAAACAAGGGGAAATGGGTTTACCAAACCAGCTTCTCAAAAATGAGAAAGGCTCATTTCTCAAAGTTACTCTGTAACTGGCTCATGTAAAGTGCAGTGAAGCATAGTAAAAAGCCACTGAGAGAACATACAAACTATTATTTTTGTTACCGTTATTCCTGTAAAATTACAGGGTCAGTTTATCAAATGGCAAGTTTCTGTTGAGTTTTGTCATTTTCCAGTTTCAGCTGATTAAATTCCACTTCACTCACGCTCACTGAGTGGCACACAGAAATCTCACTACAGGGGAAAGTGAAACCATCAAGCTTCACGCAGTTTGTTTTTTAAGACTTTTCTACGGTGTTTCTCTGATTTTTAAGGGAAACAAAGTTAGACAGGCAGGGTTGAGATTGTTTTAATATTTGCATTGATGGGATAGTAGCTATACCGGACAAAGGATGTTGAAGATGGAGTCACCAGGCAGAAGGAAAAGAGGAACCACAGAGAAGATTCATGGATTTAGTGAAGGAGTATATGCTGAGGGTTGGTGTGACAGAGGAGGGATAGGTTGAGATGGAGGGCCATGGAAGAAAAAGAACGGCTGATTTATTTTAGTGATCAAGTTATCTGGGGATAAAAAGCCTTCATTTAAGGTGTTCCTTTTGGTTTTTGACTCACTGGATCTGTGATGGTCAGGTCACCTGTCCAAGGCGTACACTTCGCCCAATAAAGATGGCATTGATTCCAGTTGGATAAGCAGTTAAGATGGACAAGATGAATGACATTCACTACATCAGGCAAAATGATCAATTTTGATGTAATTATATTTACAAATATATTGAATGAAAAACTAGATTAACTCTCTGTTGAGATCTCTCCTGTTAAAATAGTAAATACCAGATAATGCATCACCTTTCTGAGCTGACTTTTGAGCCAACAACAGCAGCATTTGGGAAGAAATTGCTCACAAAGTCGCACTTAATGCCACAAAAAACTAGCTAGACTCAACTTGCAGATAAGGGGTAAGAATAAGACGTAGGCTCACTTGTCTTTTATGAACCTTTCAAAGGTTTTGTTTGTAGAACAATTTACAGTTACAAGCTACTAAAGCCAGAGAAAGTAGTGCAGGCAACTCCTGAGGTATGACATCAGATCAGCAACATTCAGTTTACCTTCGAGTCTGATCCTCAACAACAATGTAACCGAGTCTCAACGTCTCAATAAAGCTACACTGAATCAAACCGAAATTGACTCAACTGTAAAGTCGGCATCTGTCCCTTCCTCCTCCCAGCAGTCCATGAACACCTTCCACTCGCTCCTCCTTATCACCTCCTCCACCTCCTCTTCTTCCAGCCTCCTCTGCCACGAGGTGCGATACATGTCTCGGACAAACACCCACAAAAATTACGTGGAATTCCCATAAATGAAAGTGCTGAGGTTGCCTTCACACCTGCATCCACCTGCTCACAAATTCATTTTCTGAGCTGGAGGTCTGCTTCACCTGCTGCTGCACTTGGCTATATTACAAAAAACAGAAGAAAAAAAACAGTCTAATGTTGCCTAATTGGTGATGTCATCATTCAGCCCGCATTGCTGCACTGCCATCTGAGCTGGGAGCGCTTCTCCAGATGTGCACAACCCGAGTTCCTCGCACCCTCCAAAAGACTTTGAAAAGGCTTCATGCATGTACATCCACCTCCCCTTTCCTCTGTGAACCTGCTGGCCAATCGAAAGCAGAGGAATCCCCTCCAATCCTCAGCCATCCCAAAACCTTTCCACTGCACCTCCTTGCGTCTGGGAGAGTCATCCATCAGTCCCCAGTGACCACTGAAGTGTGAAATTAAAATCGGAGAGCGTGTGTGTGCTTGCCTGCATATATGTGTGTGTCTATGATTGAGACATCTTGTGTTTATGTGTCCCAGTAGAACAGAAGGTCAATAAGAGGCCTGTGGGAGCCACAATATCACACCCTCAGGCCCCCGAAAACTGAGCTAATAGAGATGTCACCACCGCTCACACATGTGTAAGTACATTTCTGTGCTCTGTCATGTTGATATTCGTGTGTAAACGGACACGAGGTAATTTTGTCACACCAAGTGAGTAAATTTAAATTGATTGACAGAAATATACAAACTGTTTATGAAGGAATGTGTGAGAGCCCAGGAAGTCTTAGGTCTGTAAGGAACGGCAGCCTCTGTGCATTCATAAGACATGTAACCATACTCGCAATGAGTGAACAAAGGTGTGTGTCACACTGTAAGTTGTTGCACAGTAAACCAAGCATGGCTGGGATGGTACTATACATGTTGTGTCTTTATTTGTGTATTTTTAAAGAGAAGAAAATAATGAAAAGAATTAAATAATTAAAACATTTAGAGGTCTCTAGAATCAACACTGCAGTCTACACCTGGTCAAAAGTGTCCGAGCTGATTGTTGTGTGTCTGTTTGTTTGTTCTTTAGAAGTGCATGAGGAACACAATTGGAAGCAAATGAAGTTCTTATATTTAGATTGCTCTTACACGCTTTATTCAAAGGAATGATTAAGAATTGGAAGCAAAAGTGGCTTATTGCAGGACTGTGAATAAACTTGTGAATCAACTTACATCTTGCAGCAGCTTCTCCAGATTCTCCTGGAGTTCGTAGAAGTAGCGGGAAGTGATGAGGTCCTCTCTGCTTTTCTCCAGGCAGTCTCTGGACAACTCTATAAGCTGATGATGAATGAAGCTCAAGACCCCGTCGGCCAATGGGCAAATCTTCTCTGGGGCCGAGGAGGCAAGCAGCTCGGCCAGACGCTCCTCCATTTGAGCTGTTGCCTGAGGGGAGGAGGCGGAAGGCAATTACAGGGTGGGGAGAAGGATGAGTCACACATAGGAACGCTCATGTGAGACACATGGAGAGACAGTAAACGGCACGGCTATAAGATAATCTCATATGGAAGGGAAAATCCCTTCTAATTGAAAAATTAATTATTCAAAAATGATGTTTGATACAGGCCTGAAATAATGTACTCAATGAAACACTAAACTTCTAGTCTTTAGCATAATACATCATCTATGTCACAGTAATTGAACAAATACTTAAAGGGACAGGTCGCTGTAAGAAAAAAGAGAAATATGGAACAGAGACGAACGCTGATGTCACATATTAATAAGAAATTAGAGTATTTTATTTCAAAATGCTGCTCATACAGCACTTACTGCAGCTGCTTCATTGAATAAAAACAACTTGCAATAATATTTCAGTTGTGTATAAATCCTGTATTAAATAGAAAATAGAAACAAAGCAAACGCATCGATCTCTTAGACTTCATCAGCCAGATCATTGGACAGCATTTCTGGATTTTTTTTTACGCATGTGCATATCTCTGCATGCTGGAGTCTTAATTTGCACTTGTGGATGTGCAGCCTTACTGCACAGTAATGAACAACATCTTTTTTAAAGCAGTGCTGCATTAGGGCTTGAAAATATATGCTCATTTTGAATATGTTCTTAGCACCAATTTATTTAACTACTGTGGTGCATCTATTTTGTTTTTTTTAAGTTATGTTCTCCACTCAAATTCAGACAAATGCTGCAAAATTGATGGTGCTGGATAATGAACAAACACATAGCAATCCAAGTCTCTCTAGACAAAGAAATGAGATATTTGACCAAGTCAATGACCTGATATTAGCCTAATAGAGCATGATTTTCAGTTGTTAAACTGACTGCACAAAGATTCACAAACATGCAGCAACTAAAGCTGGCTGAGTAAAGGCCTAGCAGAGCATCTCGATGGAGGAAATGCAGCATATGTGATGTCCGTGGGTTCTAGACAGCAGTTGTTTTTTTTTATCCACTTCTTAAAAACAATCTTAAAATATTGAACTACGTATAATGCAATTTACATTCTTTAACAGTTAACTCAATATATTAGCAACACGTCATGAATTAAAGCTGAACGTCTACGCTTTAGAAACATCTTGAAAGACCGATTTAAAATCCACCGGGGTGGTGTGCAGAGGCAATATGACAAAAACTGCGTCAATGATGAAAACCTAAAAAACACAACTAATATCAAAATACCATTGTTGTTTTTATAGGACTGCTTAAAACTGTATTAGTGGCTATAGAGATGAAATGTGTTCATTGACTAACTTAAGCAGAAGGTGTCTGAGCCCATGCACTTATTACAGAATCAGGTATGTTTTTGATGTAACGCTGCAGTTCAGCACTACTTCTCAGCGTGCTCCCTTGCTCACAGAAACATCTGTAGATTCTTCTTCTTTTTTTTAAATACACTGTGTACTAAAGATGATGAAATCCCCAAATTCTTGCAGTTGTCCAAACAGTAGTGAACTCTAAACATTTTTAATTGCTTGTTGTTTGGATTCTAGACCAACTTTGAAAGCAAAGACTTAAACTGAGGTTCTTGCATTGTTGTTCTTTTGTTCATCCCTTTTTTTTTTAGCACTTCCTTTACTTTCTTTAGGAACTGTGTGTCAGTAATACAAACCTTTGGGAATCTCTCCTTGTACACATGGTTCATCATCATAATCTCATGGTCAAAGGACACAGGAGAGCGCCCAGGGCTGAAACAAAGCAAATGGAGATAATCACCAACTGTAAGCCATTAAAGTCTTAGCATGCCTTTAGTTAAATGTGCTGACAGGCAACAATTATTTTCAAAAAGCTGTTTAACATATGCTTTCCAGGACAGTCACACGTTACTCTTGATGTAGCTCATCAGGAAATTGTTCTGTGTATACTGTGGAACCAAAAACATGAGTATGTGATGCACAAACACTAGCATTTGAAGCCAAATACTTGTGAGAAGGGATCATGTGAGCATCCATAAATAATTCAGTACATAAGTCTACCTGTTCACTATGTCAGAATTAATGATAGTCATGGTCCTCTAATGTATAAAGTAGTAGACCCAAACTTTAAATCTCCAGATGGTAAAAATGAATAGAATTTCTTTAAAGATTCTCTGTAACGTACATAAAAAGCACAAACTAGGATAAAGCAAAGACAGATTTTTTTTTCTCCACAGATGAACATTTAGAAAAGTTCTGGTGCTCGTTTGTATTCTGAAAAAAAAGATCCGCCCTGTCAGAAACAGGCCCGAGGAAACCGAAGTGACAGACAGGCTCGGTCAGCTCAGAGCAGAGGGGAAGAGAAAAGAGATGGTGCTCACACACAATAACAGGACCTGGGGGTCTTCATCATACGTGCATCTTCAGCAGTGTCAACTGAATACCATGACATCCTCTAGACTCACATGGTTGCACACACTGAGCAGCGCAAAGGTAACCCCTCTGGAGGCTGGCAGACCAACGGACAGCATGTGTGCGTCAGTAAAAAGCCAGGCATCTTCACTACTCGTCCAGCTCCGTGCAGCGAGTCTCCATTAGTCCTCGGGGGGTTTTCATGCCCTGACAGACTGACAGTGATGTCTCCTTTAGTTCATACTAGCACCAACAGTGGACTTCATTTTCTCTGTATTGTGCTTCTCCAGGGACTCATCCCTTTTCTTATTCTATCATGAACCAACCCCCACACCTGACCTCTCTCTACAATAACACAAAACAGCAACAGCAGCAATACCCTTGACCTTTCCATGTCTCACTTTCACAATATGAGATGATGACAGGTAGAAGGCAGTATGTGTGTGTATGTGTTTTAGTCACGGAAGAAACATTTAATTCTGAACAAGGCTTTGATAACCTTCGGTTTCATTTACTATCATATATGAAAGTGAAAACTGCTTTCCAAACGATGAGCATTTTAGGAACTTTAGGAATCTGGCACACAACATATCTTCATCTGTTTTAAACCATTAGTTTGGTTGTTATTAACTGTTCCTGGAATGATTTTAAATATCCTTCTTGAAGATACAATGAAGAAACACGGCCATAAATTCAACTGTTATTAAAATTGTCTAAGCTTGCCTTTAGTGTTACTCAGAAACAACTTGAATACATGTTTATTACGAGAAGGGTGATGCCAGTGTACTTGAGCACACTGGATTTTAAATTCTGCTCCCTCTTGTATGTAAATGGTCTGAGCAAAAGGAGGAAAATTAATGAAGGCATCTCTATAACGCAGCCCACTTCCATCCATTCATCCATTTATCCATCCATCAATGTACATCGACATCTATGGTCAATTTAGCAAGCGCTAAGCTATGTACAGGGTGTCTTTTGTCCTGTTTTCCTCCCATCACCCCCAGCCTGGCTGGAGTTTTGTCTCTATTATTGTAGGGTCTTTACCTTACAATATAAAGCACCTTGAGGTGACTTGTTAAGATCTGAGGTTATATAAATAAAATTTAATTGCACTGAGTGTATATTTCCTGTTTTTCAAGAGGCCTAAAGTGACTTTTTATTGCTCTTACAACTTAACCTCATAAAGGGTCATCACATCAAGGGGGTAAAACATTTTTGCTAAACTCAAATATAGTAAAATATCTAATTTTACAAAAAAAATAATTATTTGACCTGAAGGCCAACCAACAAGTTACTTGTTTTTAAAATGAATTGAAATCTTAAGAAAACATTAAAAAAGGAAGTGCAGAAAAGACACCTCACAATTTCTGCAAACTTAAGAGACTTAATATGACTGAGGTTACAAACCTAGCAAACAAACACAAAGACATTTTAGCCACCACACATCTGTTAGCATGAGTCACTGATAAACACACAAATATACCCGTGCACACAAGCACATACATGGTGACCTGTACCATGAGGTAATGCTCTGAGTCATCAACCAGCAGCTCAAAGTCCAATTACGAGCGTAATAGGAATGAGAACAGCCTGAACGTGACAAACATGCTGAACGTCATGAGCGCAGTTTATCACGCTGACAGATGACCACACACACACACACACACACACACACACACACACACACACACACACACACACACCCCGCTGTGAAAAAGTATTTGCCACCTTCCTGATTTCTTACTTTTCATTGCATATTTGTCATGTTTCAGATGATGAAACAAATTTTAATACTAGGTAAACATAATCACAGCAAATACAAAATGCAGTTTTTAAATTATTATTTCATTTATTAAGGATAACCTTGGCAGCAATCAAGCAATTAAAAAAAACTGGTAAAAAAACTGGTAAGGTTTGTTTTTTTCTTTGCTGTGCAGGAAGTTTGGCTCGGTATTTGCAACTTTTTTTAATTCGGCTACATGTGAGGGTTTTATGGTCATGAGCACCTTAATCAATCAAATTAAGTACAGACCCCTCCCTTTACATATTTTCTGATCCAACTCTACGATAACGATTTCAAACTTAACTGAAAAGGACCTCATCCTTCCTTTTCACTGCTTCATTGTGAAACATCTGCAGGGACTGTTGAATTTGTTAACAGCTTAAAATTGAAAAAGCTAGAAGGAAGATGTGTTTTCAACTAGTTGATGAAAGAAAACTGTCTTTGTGACATAACGGCACAGCAATAAGACAGAATTCGGGTTTACTGATGCTTTACAAAAAGAAAAAGGCTAGAATATCTGTGCACGTATATGACTAACAAAGGCAATTGTTAGTCATGTACGTCAATCACCTGATGCGATAACATGTTCAACTTTAAGCACTTCTTTAATGTCCGTGTGCCTTTAAGGAAAGAGAAAATCAATCAAAACCTGTAGCTCTGCCACAGGGCTCAGTAAGTAAAGGAGGTGGAGTTTGTCCAAAACAGCCTGAGGCACTTTCTTAATTTTCACAGTATATCATTGGTGTCTTCTTTGTGTTCTTCTTGTTGGGCGCTCATGCCTGTGAGCAGCCTGAGCAGATATTAAAATAAATCTCCCATTCAGTGTGCGGTAGCGGACGCCAGAGTGAAATCCTCTGGATGAATAACATAAGAAAGCCAGACAAAGGCTAATTAGAACCTGGCTATATTTCTGCGGTAATGGGAAATAAAAACTGCCTCGCGGCAATCCCTGCGAAAATCGTCTTAGTCATTACTCTGAGAAATGACCTTGGAGAAGAGATATTGGAGCAAACTGTGGGACACTTGTTTTAGTGTGGGGCTGCAGTTCGAAAGTTAGCACTTATACTTTCAGAAAGATATGAAATTTGATAATTAAAACATTGGGTGAAGGCCCATTTTCTTTCTAAGTGGTGCCACATGTGACAAAAGGCACTCAAAATGCAAAAGAGCTGATTTCTGCAGAGGATAATTGAAGTAAATCAGATGAGACAGGGAATCAGACGGTGATGGTGAGGCTGGGGGAAGGCTGAGGTGAGGTGGGAGGAGAGATGATTGGTTGGTGTGTGTGTGTGTGTGTGTGTGTGAGAAAAAGAGAGAGTGAGAGAGCGAGACAGAGAAAAATAACATTGCTGCTTCACAACTGAGGCGTCTGACTTGGGGAAATAAGACGCCTAATTGAGCGTGACAGAGAGGGGGGCACGTTGTGCCTTCACCACCAAAATTCATCGATGATGTCATTAAAATCCTCCAAGCTAAAACCTAATGAAAAGATAAAGGAACAGTGAAGGTATGTTTGTTTAGTGAATCCTAAAACAGTGGTGCAAATTCTTTTCAAAATTGATGTAAAGTGTAATTTCAGTACTTTGTCTTCATTTACTTTCTGGCTCTGTTTCCAGTCACGAATTTCAATTTGTGTTAAGCTGCTTAAACTCAACTATTTAAAAAAAATAATTATAAAATATTTTCTAGCTTTTTGTGTTTGCATACAGCCTTTCTTTGGAAGTACACATTTCATCTATAATCCGCAACTTGTTTCTATTGCGTGAAATTCGTTAAAGTTTAAATTGTCAGATAAATTAGTCACCTACCATTTCTGACTTTGCTGTTTGCTCAGCATAAAAGCACCAGAGAAAAGTCTGGACACACAGTGTAGAAAAAACACTGAAGAAAGCAAAGCTGTCAGGTGTGCTGATCCAAGCTACTGCTAAGATTAAGAGCAAAAGCCCTCTTAAGGCTTTTTGAAGTGCAGTCTTAAAAACAGCAAAATACTGTTATGAAAAAGGCTCAGAAAAAGAGGAGCAAAGAAGGGAATCAGTGCCTGCTGAGTATAAGCTCATTGGAGTTACCAGCCTTAAAAAGGTGTGGGCGTCACAGAGATGCTCCCCGGAGATTAAGTAGTGCGCACCTCCCCTCATCAGTTGCTGTGTCTTTACCAGACACTGAGAAAAAGAAGACATGGTTTCTGCCTGTGACATTCCCACCATGAATCATTTAGAAGGAGCTGTTATTGTGTGGGGGCTTTGCTAGTAACGGTCAGATTTAAGCCGACACTTTAGTGGCAACCAAAAAATCCTGCAGTGACACATAGTCCACCTGGTTTGATCTTAGTGGGACCATCATTTATTCAGTGAGCCAGGCCACATCTTCAGGCTCGGTAAGGACTGTTAAAAAGGAAGCAGCAATGATGGAGTGCTGCATCAGTTAGCTTGACCTCTACACTCACCAACAGAAATGGTTGCAGACTGTAGAGTGAAAGGGAAGGAGACAAGAGCTGCTCAGCCTTGAAGGAACCCCCTCAGGTGATGGAAACTGTCCAGGTGATGACTGACAGATTGAAGAGTGTATAAAACTGATATGAATTTAAAAAAAAATGTTTTTCTGTATTTAAACATCCTTGTTTACTACATAAATATGAGGTATATATATTTTTTGTTTTAGCTATGATGTCTTAACAGCCCAACAATACAAACGGATCTATGATCCTACTTTGCTTCTGCAAAAAATGAAATTAATAAAGAAGCTAGAGAATGACAAAAACAATGGTGAAGGTCATTCCTTACAACAGAATGATAAAATCATGATCATTCTATTATATATTATTGCTTTGCAGCTCATGTTCACTATAATGCCTCTCATCCAAATACACATACTCTTCTTCTCTTGCTCCTTTTGTCTGATGGGTCCAGTCAGTGACTCCAGTTAATTTCTTTCATTGTTCTTCTTCTTTTATCTTTTTGCGTTTCCTTTTCAAACGTTTAAACTGCATTTACTCCTCACATTATTACTGCTTTCTGTTGGCTATTCCTCTGAACTTGTAGATTGTCTATAGACTGCTCATTAAAAGCTTTTTAATGACACTCACTGCTGGTAAGACTAATATGATGTCAGGGTTTTGCTGAGGCTCACTCCTCCTTCATACGAGGGGGGCTGACAACCAGCCACAGTTGAAACACTTTTCAAAGTCACCTCAGAGTAAAGTAACTTGCTCACAGTCAGCAAGTGCTCTGTGCTTGTCAGCTCTTCTTTTATCTCTGATAGAAGCAGGTTGGTGCTAAAATGTAACATCTGAGATCTTTTTATTTCATTTTATTTTCTGACTGGAGAGATATCAAGGTTACATAGGGACACTGTTGATGGTGGATTACCTGAGATAGCAAACCACACAAACACACACACACACACACCACTAAACACAGCGGGAGTCTAATCAGATACACACCATGTAACTTGGTATTGCCTGCTTTCATCTCATAGGATGAAAGCATTCGATATCTATCCATAAAGAAACAGGGATAAAGATGAAGGGGTCAAAACAAGTGTGTGATACAAGGAAATTTTAAAGAGGACTGATACAGAAAATCTGTAGATGATAGGATGAGGTGAAATCTGAAAGTATCTCTTGACAACCAGGAACAGAAATAGAATCACAAAAAAGCAAAGATGGCTGGAGACGGCCAAAGACAACGCAACACCGACAGAGCTACAGTTTGACAGGTGAGTGTCACAGTGAGGACTATTCTCACTTATACCTGTCATGGGTAAGTCAGAGGAATATGTGTGACCTTTTTAAGACTGACAAATACACACACAATCTGGGTCTGCTAATGTTTGTTCATCCTTTGTGAAATGCTATTTTAGTGCTATGCTGTATTTAAAAATCAGACCTCCACAAGTGAAGGGGCGCAGCAGTGTGAGCCTCCTCTACAGACCAATGAAGGCCCAGCAACTTTACACTCAAAATGAGCAATCATCATCCAGGACTGACTGATAAAGCTACGTTGCATCACTTTTTCTGACACAAATTGAAGGTGAGAAAAGCCATCTCTAGATCACGGGACAGAAAGGATACATTTATGAGATTACTTTTAAATTCAAGTACTGACTTGATCTGAATGGTCTGCACCTACAAGTGCAAAAAGATCTACATTGTTTGTAAAATTGTACATTTTACAAAGACATAATACTGGTTGATTAAGCTGAGAAACTATACTCCTTTTTGAAAATTATATGCTCCCTTTGAATGTAAAACAAAATTGAGAGAGACATGTTTAGCAGAGACATGTGTTGCATCAACTCTTCTTTGAATAGCAAGCAGGGTTTGTGCGTCTGGGCCCTACAAGGGTTTTTCTTTTGCAGGAAGCCTCTAGCAGCTATAGAAAAAATGGAGGGCATTTGCTTTATCGTTCATTTCTGCTTTCCGCTAACACGTAGGCTGGGTTTCATGTGGCATTTTGCTGGATCCAATCAGAGTATATCTTGTGAGCTAGCCCAGAGCTCCTACCTTAGGCTGCGGGACCGTGGTCTCATGGCGGGGGAGCGTCGTCCCTCCTCATCTGTGATGCTCTCAGAGCTGAAGTGTTTGGTAAGGAAGTGCAGCTCGTCAGGTGTGGGCTGGAAGGGCAGCTGGTGCAGCTTCTCCTGGGATGAACAGGAGGACTGTGAGAGGAGGAGCACAAACGGAGCATAGATTACAACCAGCACTGAAGCTACAGTGAGGAGTTAGGCCGGAGCTAAACTGGGATTAGAAGAACTCTGGGTTGAGTTTGTCTTTGGAGTAAAGTTTAGTCCCCTTCTCATTAGAGGAGAAAGGGACAGGAAAAGCAGATTACTCAAAGCTGGAAATGCCTGTAAGGTTTGAAGGGAGCTAAGCTAGGATTATACTACAGGCTAAAACTATTTTTGCTTGTATGATGTATTTTTGAAAAGTTAAAGTGCTCTAAATGGAAATTGGCGCAAGGACATTCTAGCATTATCTCTAGCTGGAACAATTTGTGGTAGTCTGTCCTTGCAGGAATTCCTGGTGTTTCTACACAGAAAAACAGAGTGGAAAGACTGAAGAATGAAGTGCTTGGCATAGCTGTAAATCTGTGTGTCATCAAATTATAATGTATGTAGCTTTGCAATTCCACTACTGGAAAGGTTTTCCAAACAACTTTAAGCTGAACTTCAGTGAATGTGAGTTTCTAAAGCTGACAAGTGAAAAGTCCCTGGTTTGATTTCAGTAGGAGGCACGAATCCTTTTGGGGTTGTGACAGAAAGGGCATACAGCATAAAAAAAACCCCACCAGTTAGGGTGAAATTCACACAACAAAGGTCTTATTTGTCCGAATAAGATAAAAGAGAAGGGGGGCTCGGTTCTCTCTTACTACAATGATTGTGTTAGTCTGGATGCTCAAGTTCACGGCTTCTCAGACAACTTAGCCAGGCTGCTGCCTTTGATGCACAGCAAGTCTCATTTTAAAGGCAGGAGCCACAGAGGAAGTGTGCAATTTTAAAAAAGGGAGATGAAAGAACAGCAGAAGGTAAAGGACAAGGAGGAGAATAAGACCAAGTGGGACATTTGACATGTCCCTAAGAGTGAGGGAAAGAAAAAGAGTAGGACGCAGAAGTACACAGTAAGGTATCAGAATGAAGGAATCAGCAGTGGAGGCTACGGCAGTTTTGCAGCTTTGTAGTAAGTGAAATAAAGTATGTGTTTCTAGTTTTCATGGATGAGTCTATAGATCACTACAGCAGACATACAAATACATGCATAGACAGAGTATAGTGAATTTATTTACCGAGACAGTGGAACTGGGAGTGTTAGTGCCATATCCAGAGGAAGGCAATGAAGCGAGAGACCAGCGTCTGCCATCCGTCCTTAAAAACAAAGAGCGAACATTAAAGAAAATGAATGAAGACATCAGCACTCAATGATCATTTTCAGTGAAATACCACATATTCTCCACAGCCAGAATAACAAGATGAAGTAGTGTCACATACAGTGGAAAAGTATTACAGTGGGTGGAAGAAAAGGTGAAGCGGAAAGATAGCATGGAACCTAATGTGTGCAAAAAGCATCCACTGAGACTTTGCACACGTAAAGAGAAGCACCACAGAGTTCACAGACTCGACAGCTCATCCTGTGTCAGAAAAGACGGATTCTTTACTTCACAAATACCTTCTGGTTATCAAACATTAGCCAGCTTTTTGTCACTTTCAGTAAATATTCATCCTAACAAACCTGAAGTGCCTCCTTACCCCTTCTGTGTCTCAGCTCCAAATCCAATTAAACATGTCCGACTTTAAAAACATCTCGCAAGTATTTCATTTCTTTTTGTTTTACACTTTTGGCTAAAACGAGTGAAACTTCTTCTGGAGATTTTTGAAGAAATTTATAAAAAGATCATAAAAGCACTTATTTAAATGTCTAAAAAATGATTTGTTTTTCCTCTAAAAAAACAAAACAAAACCCTGTGGTGTTCATTATGATATTTGTTTATGGATGCAATTCTCTCTTTTGTTTTTTTGTCTCTCTATTGCCTACGTGTTCTGGGGGGTCTTCATTTTTCTCGTGTTACCTTGTCTGTCTACATATTCCTGTTGTCTCGGGACTGTCCCTCATTCAATTTAGTTCCACTTTTATTTTGAAGGTTAGTTCCTCTTGTGCTTTTCTTTGTTATTCCTTCCTTCTTCTGCCCCCCCACCCCCCACTGGTGTCTGATTGACTTCACTCCTTATTACCCTTCTTCTTCAAAAGGAACACTCCTGGTCTTGCTATTTAGGATGTTTGAATTCCTAAAACAGGTGGTGAACAGAGGAGAGTGTACAGGAGAGGCTAGCCTGAAGAGCCATAACTGAAAATGGATTTCCCCTGTGGAAGTGTTTTGTGAGAACAAATGAGAATGTTTGAGTATTCACCAATAGAAAAAAACAAGAGGATGCTTTTTCATGTCATTCTTATCTCTACTTATTAAAAAAAGCAGAGATAAGTGTGTGTGTGTGTGTGTGTGTGTGTGTGTGTGTGTGTGTGTGTGTGTGTGTGTGTGTGTGTGTGTGTGTGTGTGTGTGCTGAGTCATGCAGGACAGAGGGCAGGAAGAGGCAGGCGGAAAAGTCAGAGGTCAGAATGGAGACATTACCTGTCAGACCTGTGTCCATGGCTGTGAAGAAGACAAGACAATGGTTTTCTTTTTATTTATTTATTTATTTTTATTGCTGTCACACAGACTGAAAAATAGATGCAAATTGCCTCAGTTGGTTTTCCAAACAAAACATATCTGATAAAGAAAAACGTTTAACTGCTGATACTTTGTTGGCAGTGCAGAGTGGCACACTTTTTGTTGCAAGCCATATGTATTTTTTATTTTATGACAACAAGCACAATTATTTTCATGCAAAGCCAAATGAAAAATACATTTAAATGAAAGTGTTTCTGGTAAAATAAGGCTTTTATGCGAGTAGGAACAGTAGGCCCGTCATATCAGACTCCACCACACGGTGTCCCTCTCACCCCACAGTGTGCTGAGCAGCGGCAGCTCTGAGGTCAGTGGCTGGACAGAGAGGGATTTCCAATTCAAATCAGCACTAATGCTCCTTTTCGCTGCTGCACCTCACACACACAGTGTCTCGGTGTTTGATGACGTCGTCGTGCAAACAGCCTGCCTGTTCGGCTCAGTCCTCGAATGGAGAGTCTCAGTTCAATCAAATAGATTCCAACCCCCCCACCACAGCTAGGGATCACAGTGTCTCACAATAGTTCCCGGAAGTTAGCAACATACGCTAGCCACGGCACAGATATGAGAGTACAGATCTTTTAAAGATAAGATATGTAAAATAGTATTTACAAATTTGCCTCCTCATCAGCTCACACACTCATTTACATCAGCAGCTGCTCAGCTCTCATAGGTCACTGAGTTGTTTAACACTGTTTCAAAGATACGGACATTAAAAGATGAAGTACACCTTATCTATTTGGGCTCAACATCTGCAATCTATTACTTTATTTCTATTTTTTTTCCTGATGTACTGTATAACTTAAAACTGAAAAGAACTGGTAAGAGCTAATGATCACTAATACAATCAGTTTGTTTATTGAGGACAACAGCGCTTCTGTGTTTTTTACATGTGTGACTGCAAACACAAACATCCTTAGCACATAAATGGAAGTCTTACCTGCGAGCAGGAACAAAGGAGAAGTGTGCAGCTGTGTTGGGAGAGAAGTTGCGAGGACTGTCCAGTGGGCTGGTCCCTGAAAAACAGAAGTAAAGGAATAAGCAGGAATGACAGTAAGACAGACAGAAAACCTACATCTGTGTTCACGTGATGAGTTCTTTCTTTAACACAGTGAACACTTTTGTGGCAGCTAATTCAGGGAGAATCACAGGGAATGAAAATCATATCCGATTACCTTAATTAACTTCTCATCAGCCATGAAGTAACTGATCGGGATGTGTTTTGTTAACGTGTGCCATTTTACTAATAAAAGACAATGTGTGAAGTCTTAATCCAGTGAATTTGCTCAGTGAAAAGAGATTTAAGAAAATTACACCACAGACTATGCAAATAGGTAAGAAAAATGTTTTTTGGGGTTTTTTTGTCATCTCTGGACTTGTCATCTCATGTCATTGTTGCTCAGCAACTTGGTGCTACTATTGTTTGTATCAGGGATCAGCGCATCATGCTGATGCCAGTGAGCATGCCAACCAACCATGATCACGGAAAAGAAGATGCAAAGATGCAGAAGAGGAAAAGGGGATGTCTGCAAACGCACAACTGGCAACTGAGACTGATGATAAAGATGTGAGATGTCTTTTTTAAGTGGAGTTCAAGGAAATAAAAATCCAAGACAAAATAATAAAGAAAGAGGCAGAGGGACTTTGTATTACTACTCTGATCAAAGCCCAAGTAACGGCTCCCAGTAATGATATCATTATATCAATAATAAAACATAGCAAAGATATGTGCTTACTCAAGACAGTAATCTCAAATACAAAATAATATCTGTGGATCAGAAAAAAGAAAACTTTGTCTTTACCAAAAGCTGGTTAACTTCCTTTTACTTTACCCTCTTAGCTCATTACCTACTGACTAGTAAGATGCATTAGAGGTAAATTCAGTAACTGTGTCGGAGATTTGTTCCATGCCAGGACTAATATTTTTCACCTTATAGATACTTTGCTTGAGCAGTATTACTACAAAACACTGCAAATATTTCCATCCCAACCCAAACCAAATACTTGGACTATAATATACTATTATATTTTTATAAATGTCTTCTTCTGTACAGGGTCTAACCAGAAACCTACTCTCGATGACATCACCAAGTTATTTTTGACCAGAAGATTTCCTTTGACGCAAACATTAAATAAATATGCCTTCTTTCATCTGTGCAGTATTGTTCATACTGGGGTTCTTAAAACTTTACAGAATGAATTATTTGTGCTGCAAGACATCTTCCTGCTGCATTTACCAACCTGAAAATATGAATGGGAAGATAAAAAGGCCCTCACTGTGAAAACAGAGCATGCGTTAAGTGTTCTGCTCATTCATTTGTTTTCCTTTATTCTCCATCACTTTAAATTTCTGACCTTGAACAAGACAAGAGCAAAATGAGAATCCGAATGTAAGATGTATGAAGAGAAGAAGCGTGGGCGATATGCAGAAAATAAATAGGAAAAATAAATAAATAAATAAACAGGGGAAGTGGCTGTAATAGAAGACAGAGAGGAAAGAAGATGGGCTCTCTCACAACCTGATTGAGTGTCTCATTAAGTGAACGAGCACACAGGGGAAAGTAAAAGGTAAAGATCTTAAAGGAATGACTCGTCTGTCTTCTTGAATCACACAGAAAGGTGGAGTTAAAAATTTAGATTAAGATAAAGTAGGTGAAACACCTGCTTTTTACATTTACTATTACACTGCTGAAAATATACAAAGATAAATGAATGCAGTTCAGTTAACTCCTTTTACATCACTTAGACTGATAACACATCATATAATGATTGTGGCAATCAGTGAGTTAATTACTTTTAACTGGATAAAGGGGAAGAAAAAACAGCTTCCCCAAACAAAATCACGTGTAAGTAGCTAAACAATAACTTAGTTTGAGAAACTGGGGACACAAACACTCAATTTCTGCTTCAACTTCAACACAGAAGGGAAACATTTCTCTTCACTGAACACCAAATATCTCCAGAACAGCTTGAATTGACTGTGAAGCTCATAATGCAGCCATTGCCACAGAAGCCACAGATGATCCTCTGTTTAATAAAGCTGACATTTTTTAATTAAATATGCTGACATATCCGAGCAAAAGCAGTGGAATGGATATTCACGGTCAGTATCTGCAGGGAGAAACAGCACTCTGATAATAATTCAGCAGAATGAGGCTGAAGGAAGAAAGGGTGAACACAGATGAATAGCAGAGGAACGGCTGGCTGCCTCAAAAACAGGAGGAGAGATTAAGTAGTCGGACATTTCCACATCAATTATGCAGTTTTCTCCGCAGCATGTCTGGACAGAGCAGAAACTCAAATATTAATGCGAGCATTTGATTGTTGTCAGATGGGAACCTCTGTCTGTCTAGTTGGCTGTGCAGAACATGTATGCACATATTGGAGTGAACAGGTAGGTTATTAGTCAGACAGATTGCTTGTTAGTGTACATCTTACTTGTGTCAAATGTCTTATACATGATGTAGTATGGCTGCAAGGATGCTGCTGAAGTTGCATTTAAAAGGACATGGAGTTGTCCCTGGAGCTGTT
The DNA here is from genome assembly GCF_057382095.1 of Aulonocara sp. 'chitande type north' Nkhata Bay. Classification (NCBI taxonomy): domain Eukaryota; kingdom Metazoa; phylum Chordata; class Actinopteri; order Cichliformes; family Cichlidae; genus Aulonocara; species Aulonocara sp. 'chitande type north' Nkhata Bay. The sequence continues at coordinate 16,271,528 of NC_141360.1, forward strand.
AGCAGGCTCACCCACTGCACCGATCCTCCCTGTTCATATTTTATACTATACTTAGAACTGTGTGTGCATATGTGCGTGGACATTATTTAAGATCCATCTCTCTCAGCAAAGAGAAATCAGACACATCAGCGATGGGTCAACTGGTGTGTTTGTGTTTAGAAAGGATGTTTAGGTCTCCTCAGACGTTTTTGCACGAGAATGTGTTTGTGCTCATAGGTTGATGACAAGAGTACCAGATGCATGCACAGGACACGCAGTCACGCAGTGTTTCACCACAAAAGAAAGTCACTTTAATCCTTTTTTTAATCACCAAAGACCGAACAGATTGTCATGAAACATAAAAACTAGACATTCCTTCGCTATTTGCTCCCCCAGCCTGTGGTATCCTCTTTTATGGGGAAGACACTCACAGCACCTGCAGGTTTTTGCCAAATAATATATTGATATGTATTTAATACTTGTGTGTATTAACACCTTCACAATTATAAGTCCATGAGCTAATGGACTTACTGACATATAGGGCTGCCACGATTAGTCGACTAGTCACGATTACGTCGACTATCAAAATCGTCGACGACTGATTTAATAGTCGACGCATCGTTTGAAGCTTTGTAAGATCACAAAAGACGCAGGAATAAGTAGCAGGATTTAAGAGTGTAATAACGGACTGAGACAGAAGATGGCAGCACTGCATGTACAAGGATGCCAGCTGCCGTTAAACCCCGAAGAAGAAGAAGCTCTGTCCCAGAATTCATAGCGCAGCCCAGCTCAGTTTCCAACAATGGCGGCAGCTAGTTAGTTTTAATATTACTCTTATTATTCTTTCTGGGTCACAAAATAAACGTTTAACATATTTTCAGGCGAGAACGTAGCTGTGTAAACCTCAAATATCTGCTCAGTTTATCAAGACACCACATATTTTCAAAAGCGCTCCGACGTTTTCGGAGACGTCTGTTACCCATTAGCTCGATAGCTAGCCGGGGGCAAGGTCACTAGAGCCGTGAGAGCACCGGACTCCCTGCAAATTGTTTTCAAACCCACCACCGTCTTTCGCTACTCAGGTTAAACATACATAAGTCACTTAGATAACTTACAAATGTTATTGTTTGGCTTTTTTAGTATTTTATTTGTTCCTGAGTAAATCGGTTTGGCTGAGATTAAAGTTATAGTTTTTACACAGCTGAATAAACGTCAAGCAGACAGCTGATTATCAGAAGTGTAAGATGCTCGAGAATATACTCCAGTGTCCCGTTAGATTTTAGATAGTAAGGAGTTTATTAAACTTCACCGAAACAATCTGCAAATTTCATTAAAATTTAATAAACTATCATCTTGTCTTTATTTTTAGTTAGCACACACCTTAAACACTTAAAGCTGTAAGCTAATGATCGTTATATAAGAGCAGATGCTGCTGGTGCAATAAGCTGTACGTTTTACTCCAATGGATGATGATCTGATTAGTTGACTAATTGCAAAAAATAATCGGTGACTAGTCGACTATCAAAATAATCGTTTGTGGCAGCCCTACTGACATATAATGTATGTTCAACACAACATGCAAATCATGAGTGCTGAGTCGATTGCTCGCAAGTATTTTGGACTGAACTCTCCACGTTTTTTGACAGAGATTAGAGCCGACTTGAAAACTCAAACAGACCTGATCTAAGATCACGTCTATGCTTTGTGGATCTCCCATGTGTGTCTTTATATGTACTGCAGTAAAGTGAAATAGCAGCAATGTGTCCATCTATTGATCGTGCAGTCTCAACTGACACCACAGTCAGTTATAATTATGCCACAATCAAATAGTTTCCAAAGAAAAATCACTATGGAATCTATGAAAAAACACTGTGGCATGAATTTTGCACCTGAATAAGAAAAAGTGAAGTGAAATGTAAATTATAACTGAGTGCATGTAGTAAGAAGTCTCATCACACCATATATAGAAGCTACTTTGCTGTCACATTTTTAGGTTTCCTGCAGTAAACTGCAGTGACAGTGACCTACTTTAACAAAAACCAAGACATATGCTTTCATATCAGATACATGCAAATGTGATATCTACTCTGTGGCTCTTCATTTTCACTTGCCTGCTCCCTCTCCGGTGAAGACGAGGTGGGGAAATCAAAATAATTGGGGAAGGGGTAAAAAGAAATGTGCAATACATGCATATGTATGTATAAATATATTTAGCCTTGAGTCTGTGACATGAAACTAAACAAAAGAAAAGCCATCTTTCTTGCAGTCCTTCATTACAATTGCAAAAATGAGCAGTGGTTTGACAGTATTCATCTCGACTCAGAGCGTATAGCTGCCAATCACAAGCTGACCTTTACCAAATAACAGCTTTCTGTCAGCCAGGAGAGCGGAAACTACGGGCTGGTGTAGTGAAACAAATAGAAAAGATGGAGATATTCTGTGTGAGTAAATGGGGGAGAAGAGAAGAGAAAATGAAGCTTGATGTTAAAACATTACAAAAATATCAAGAGAGGAGAAAAAGAGATCATGAGAGAGGCAACAAGGGATTCATGCAGACCTCCAACATTTAATAAGTCTTTTTTTTTTGGAGAGGATTGGTGCTCATCAGACCCTCAGGATATTAGACTGAAGAATTTCCATCTGATTAGCAGCAAATGGCTTGGTGATTGAAACTATGATGAAATTCAGGATTATGGCAAGAGCGAGAAACTGAGAAGGAGGAAAAGGGAATGAAAGGACAAGGCTTAACCTCCAGTGGTTCATATTAATCAGTTTGTGTCTACAATGAGATATCACAGCCTGGATTAGACAGTTACAGTGGAAGTGTGGAGCTGTGTTCACACGTGATATGAAACCAAAATTTACATTATTCAAGTAAACAGATTCAAACTAAACAAAGTGTAACAGGACAGAAAATGAAAAACAGCATCTTTAATTAGTGCTGTTTAATTAGAGGTATTTAATTCCTGCGCAGGGTCTAGGACACATAGACAGCACTGCAGGACTAGTGGCACAGTTACCATGGCAATGTAGCAGCTGGAAGATGTAAATGGAGAGGAGGAAGGGAAGATAGAAGAATGGAGCAAAAGAAGTGTACAGTATTAGTAACAGCAAACCACACTGTGAATACAAACAGGCAACCACAGATCACTTCTACGCACTGCAGATGCCCCGTAGGACATCTATCCAGTCAGATATGAAACTATGAAAAGAAAATCATCATGTCAAATAAGTAATGTATGATGGTGAATTACTCCACATCGAAAGGAGCCAGCTGAGGTGGTTCAGGCATCTGACAAGGATGCCCCCTGGGCGCCTCCTGGGTGAGGTGTTCCAGGCATGTCCCACCGGGAGGAGGCCCCGGGGCAGACCTAGGACACGCTGGAGAGATTATATCTCTCGGCTGGCCTGGGAACGGCTTGGTGTTCCCCCGGATAAGCTGGAGGAGGTGGCTGGGGAGAGGGAGGTCTGGGCCTCTTTGCTTAGGCTGCTGCCCCCGCGACCCGGCCTCGGATAAAGCGGATGAAGATGGATGGATGGATGATGGTGAATTTTTTTATCCTCTCAGTGAGCTGCCAAAAACAGTTTAAAACCCCCTCTCAAAAACAAAAACAACATGTCTTTTATTTCCAACCCTTTCCATTGTCTTTTGCTAACTTCAGCCATCACAGTATTGTTCCTGTGTCATTTCACAGCATAATGAAATACAGGAAAATCTGATTAACAGATCAGTGCTTCAGCATACAAGTAGAATCTGTGCACCTTTTAGTCAGAACAGAAACCATACACTAACCACAGGACTACAACCTATAGATATTCAGCTGATATTCAGGGAAGACAGCAATTTACTTTATGGTGAACAGCAGCTCTTGTATAAATGATCATTCACTGACACCAAGGTCGCCAGTCACACAATAGACTGGTGCCAAAATAAAACAGTGCTTGTGCTATGCTGTGGGGAGTGGAGGATGACAAAGCTCCCATCAGTAGCAAAGGCTCGCTGATTGCTTGGCTCTAAGCCTGTGTTTCATAGTTCATGAGTAGTTTATGAAATCAGTATCAGGATATCAATATTTAAATATATATTTTGGTGGCTTCAGAAAATGGTTTGAGATCAGTGTCTGAGAAAGAATGTTACAAGAGTAAAAATAAACTTTACATTTACAAAGTGGCTTTTAAACTTCATTTGACTGACTGACCAAACAATACTTGTTTAAACAGTATAAACCAGCACTGTGCAGTAAAAAGTCTTTAACTGAGCTGGATTTAGCATGTTTGCAAAATTTATTTGCACTAAATTTTAAAACGCTATTAAAATTTAAATTGTTGCTGGTTTTGTTGCTGTTTGTTATTTAACTCTTTTGGAATTTAAGTTTATTTTACCATGTTAAGAAAACTTTTTCTCATATTGTCCGAAATATTGTTATTGCCAATATAATTTTGAGGCGATGTCACCCACCCAAAGAAACACTACTACCACTATCGGGTGAAGGTAAACACAACATGGTAATGAGTGTTTCTCTGTGTCACGCAGCCTCTCCTTAATATTCTCTCCTCAATATTTTACCATCTTTCCATCTTTCATATTCATTGAGCTCTCGCTCTCTCTCCTCCCATTCAGTTACTGCCACCAATAATCCTTTTCCATTCTGCTGTTTCAGTCTATATTTTGATTCCTTCGCTCAGTCCCCTTCAGGCACCATCAATCATAGTTTTTCTTTTTTCCATCTCTTTTCCATCTATACATTCGAAGGGTGGAGGAGAGGATGGGTGGGTGTGTGGGTTGGTGGGTTTGTGCGCTTGTCTTCCTGTCAGATGTGTTCAGAAGACATTTTGTTAGCACACATTTCATCGAATCATTTGGTGTGTGTGCATACAGCTTCTAATATCAGCACACACACTTTTTCATAGCGAACGTACGTATGATGGCATGGTGGGTGGAATCCTTTTGAAGTGACTCTTGCCTGCTTCTTCTCAGGAGTATTTCAAGAGTATTTGATAAGGGTGAAATATTTTTCTTTCTATAAATGTGTCAGTTTGTCAAAGATCAAGGCAAAATCTCATCTTGATGTATTTCCTGCTGCAAGATCAGCTTAAAGTTATAGACACTGACCTTACACAGGGAGACAAGAAAATGCAATACCAATTTGCCAAATTTGACGAAGTGGAAGCAGCTTCCCAATGATTTTATGTGCTCTAGCACATTACAAAAGGCTAAAGCACATAAAATCATTGGGAAGCTGCTTCCACTTCATCAAATTTGGCAAATCTAAGTCACCCAGCAAATCAGTGGTTATGCAAAATTATTGTCAAGGTGCTTGACTTCTTTTTATCTGATGAGATTAAGCAATCAAAATTCTGTCAAGAAACTACTGCTAATTGTGCCAGAGTGCCCTCAGATTATACAGTCCAGAAAATTTATACACTATCCAAAAAAACAAAACAAAATTCACCCATATTGGGGACTCCCCTGTTGTCCAAAAACAGTTGGGCCTTGGATTAAAGATCTTTAGGGAGTTGTTGGATGGGTTTGGGGAACTGGATGCTGACACGTTATTCTCTGTGTTATGTGGATTTCAGAGCGAGTGGATCTCACAGAGGCTCAGTCAGATTATGAAGTAAGGTGTCTGGAGACTGAGCCACTTCAGACTCTTTTCTTTGTAACTTGAAAATAGTAAAGAACAGCAAAGGTGTGGTGCGACGTACTATCCTTCTGTTATCAGCAACTGCTCTTCCTATGAGAGTTGTGCCTCGTCTTCAGCAATGTGTTCGTGGGAGTAACGGTAAGTGACATTCGCATGAATGCCTTCGACCCGAGGTTTCCCAGAAGAACATTGTATTGTAACAAAATAATCACCTGCATGCTCAGCATATATGCATATGTTTCAGTGATTTTAAAAGCTATACAAATATTGCAGGAATGCATACGAATTCAAGCCAATCAGCAAAGACAACCATCAGTCTGTCTTCTGTCTTGCATTACTGTAACGATATCTTGATGATGTCAGTTTTAAAAGTGTGAAAATCTAAGTAATGCATTGGTAACAATCCATACAATAATTAAGATGAAGTAAATATTTCATCTTAATTATAGTAACATGGTGTTAAATTACAAATAATAATATTTACTAATCAATAATAATGGCAACATTTATTTAAGGAGTAGGTTTGTTTAACAAAAAATACTTATTTTCTAAATATGTTTCATATTATACAGATAAGAGAAAATTACTTTAAAATCGGAGAACATTTTGCTAATATTATTTGCTTATTATTTACAAAGATTACATTTTAAAATAAAACTTTCTTTACTTACCCAGGCATTTAAATGCTTTTGTTAAAACCCTGAAGCAATTTTACAATAAAGAAAATAAACAATGAAGTATTTTTTTTTTATTTCAGATTTCAAACTAATTAGTAACCAATGGATGAACATTAAAAGTACTAAATATTCAACAGCAACAAACTATTAGCTAAAGCATCATTATAAAAAACAATGGTTATTAATAAGTGTTAAAAATAAAAGTCTGTCTGCGGCAGCTGACCGTATGTCAGCCTGTGCATTCATTCACACAAAAAACATCTCACTGTGCGATCTCAGTGTGCTACCGGAGCTGTTAATTGAGCTTTGTTGGTGTGTGATTGTAAACAACACGACTCCATGTAATGCAACTTGTCTGCTGTTACTACACACTTTTAGCAGAACAACAACATTTGAGCAGAGTCAAAGTTTCCAATAAAACAACACCTAAATTATCACCTTTTCATCATAATTTATTCAGCAACTTTTGCTATGCTACCAGTGAGAGTGGATTTGGACTACTGAAACTGGTACTATGGATACTGATGATATTACAGTATTGAGTATATCAGGTCTATAGTTTGAAACATCAAAGGCAGTTTATATAAAGGAGTGTGTGTTACCTGTGTGTCCATGCAGAGGTGAGTGTGGTCGTGGCAAAGTGGGCGAAGTGCTGGACGTGACAATCAGGCTCTTCCTGTTGCTTGCCCGACAACTGAGAACAAAAACAAAGGCAATTTAGTGACTTCAGCTTAATCTAAGTTCAAATTTGAAACAAATAAAGTCAGGGTAATTAACTCTTTACATAAGTACAAGGATTTCATAGAACCTTCAATGAAGGACACATTCCTGGCATGGAATTTGCTTCTATAAATGTTCCTTGGGATTTCATAGCCACAATCACCAGTCACAGACATTATGAAAGCACATCATAACCTCACACACTCTTATGAATGCTAAGTTAGTCATTTGTTCTTGTTTACTCTTATCGACTCTTATAGAGTGAGGTGCGCTCAGCTGAATTACATCTTATGCAGAAGATGTAGTTTTAACAAAATAAGAGACTGAAAGGTTTGGGCTGGGAAAAACAGATAGGCATCATTAGATGGTACTCTGTAGGAGACCTCAGCTCCCCTTTGGGCTAAGATGCTCATACGGATGTGTACATACTGCTGTACCAAAGACACTCGTCGAGGAAAGAGCAATCTGCTTTAAAGCTGTGACATCTGTCCCTAGACAGAAGGAGAAGAGGAGGAAATGAGGGGGCAGTCTTCACAGCTAACACCTCCAACATAAGCTCACAAGATTATTCGACTTTGTTGTTTACTCTGAAGCTCCGAGCCAAGTGTGCCTGTAATGACTTAGGAAGGGCTAGCTTCACTCAGGGGAAATTACAGATGGAAGAGGATGCTGTGATGTGGCATCCAGGTACGCTGATATGATATCTTTCTAAAGTGACACATTTGCTCAGCAGCCACCTCTCACATTCAGACAGCACTGGCTGAGAACAATGCACGTGAAGGCAGATGCCCATGTTGTTTTTAATGAAAACGCAAACATAGTGACTATATTTTAAAAATGAGCATTACACCTATTCTGTCATGCTTTAAGAGTGACAGAGAACCAAAAGCTGTATGTTCACAAAAGATGCTGCACAACGATTGCTAAACAGTATAAAAGCTAGCAAAGCACAGGAAGCTAAACTCAGGCTATAGTGATAGGCGCCCAATGTTATGAAAACAGGTGAGTGAACAAGGCGGAGGACAAGACCGACTGAGGGAATTAACTGGGAAGAGGGAAGAAAATGGGAAACACGTGAAAACCGCCACATGTGAGAACAACTAGACAAACATTAAGTAAAAACCAGAAGAAAAAAACCCCGAGAGAATTCACAGCCAAACCAAAATGGAGACGAGAGACCTGGACTACAAAGCAGGATGTTTTTTATCCAGGTAACGTCATGTTCAATCCCATTTTATCTACAATGAAGGTGGCTCACTTCGTGCTGGAGTATATTGTTTTGGTAGTTTTTGCTGCAAACCTAACCTGCTCAGGTTATTTTTCAGGTTAGGGAGCAATTGGTGCAAAATCAACACCTACTGACCAATTAACTTTATGGAAAACAGCAGTCACTATTACTGGAAGACCTCGTGCGTGGATGGTAGGAGTGTAATTCAGAGTGTAATTCAACACTGTAATGTCTTTGCATTTCCCTGATGAACATCAGTAAAAAGTAGAGATTCTATGACTCAGTTCTATTCCTTGATTTTTATTTGTGCTGCCTGAAAATCTACAAAATGTTTATTTTTTTGAGCCTTGATATACCCTTCTGAGAACCAGCCTATTCATTTCTGTCCTGTGTAATGGACATTTGTTTTTCGTCAATATCTTTTGACTTATTTGAGCTACCCTACTAAGTCCTGATGTGCTTAATAGAGGACATCCTGGGCTTTCCATTGATATCTCCTGAGTCTGGGTATTCTGTTTTAGTGCCAAAGAGGACGGAAATTGAAGAAATGTTCAATGGGAAGACTTTTTTTCCCTCGGTTCTCAGAAAATCTGGTCCTCAAACAGTACACCTATACTGCGCTTAGAGATCTTCATTTTAAATTTGCATGTAGACTAAGTATAACTTTGAATTCTGATGATCTACTCTGACCACTAAGTACTACCAGGGCTGCAGCTGAAAGAGCAAAAAACAAAATGATTTTCTATTTTAAATATAAACTTAATGAAATGCTTGATTTTAAGCCATCAGATTCTCTCGTGTCTCAATTTGGTGACGTAGTTGTAGTCAGATGTCCCACACCTTCCATGTGAACGTGCAGAGAAACCCAGAGTTAACTTAGCGAGTTGATAAGCAGCTTTGTATGACTGCTTATCTTGATTTCCAATGTTCAGTGAATCCAGATAACAGAAAGATAGCTGGGGTATGTTGAACTCTGCTCACACTAAACCTGATAACAGACGCAGAAGGACAGGCACCAACAGAAAGAGGAACAGACGAGGCAACACTGAGGAAACTAAAACAACTAAACATGAAGACATGAACCAAAACTAAAATGAAAAATGAAAATTAAAAAATGATAAAACGCTGTAATATCGCAAATACTTAAAGACACATAATGAAATCTAAAGCAAAACTCAACAAGAATCAGTTGCAGACACTGACAGTGTAGTTATACTTGTTCTACTTCTTCTACAAGGACTGGGATGCATGTGCAGTTGGCCCGTCGTAATGTAGTTTCTCAATGGCCAAGTCCAAAAAGCAGACTAGCAACAAAAACAAAAAGGTATCCTTGAGCTCGCTTTCTGATGATTGGGACCCGAGTGGAGCCTAGCAGAGTTGTGAACATGGAAAGCATCACAAAGGCTGTAAAGGATCTCCATACTCCAGGATAACTAATTACCTGGAGCTATTTTAATCCCACACACAAGACCAACAAAATTATGATTTATGTCATTTACTACTATTCTCTCCCTATGCAGCTGACGCAGGTTTATATCAATCTACACAGCAGCCTGTTGAACTGCATCTCTCTGAATGGAACCTATTTCAAAACTATGCGTGTGTCAGATTATGACGACACTGTCTTTTACTTTTCTTTTTTGTTTTGTAACTTTAGCAGTGGATAAAAACAGTGGTTAGTTTTTAACATTTTACTTTCGTAAACTTTAAGGTTCTTGATCATGACAGAGCTCGTATATTGAAACATTATTATTGATTATTGACTCATTGACAGCATCAAAGCTAAAAGCAGATTTTTTAAAAAAAAGTTTTAACTATAAATTTACCCTTTATAGTTAAAACAGAATGGTTGGCATTTGTTCATCTTTGATTGAGTACAAATCAAGCAGTCCTGTATTATGTCTGTACAGAAGACAAATGCTAAGTACTTCCTTTCAGTCCTGCTGTGTGTATATTATTCTAAATTGTAGGAAAATGTCTTTAGAGAACAAATGGACAGACAAATTGGGACTCTCCTGGCAAATTGTCTCGATGCCAGCAGGTGTCGGCACAGTAACAGCATGTGTGTGCTGTGTTAATTGACCCATCACATCTGCTGGCTGTAATTATGCAGTTGTGTAGTGCAGTGTTTTTGACAGGCTAAACGCGCCTGAATGATCACACAACAAACATTTTTCCACAAAGAAAAAAATAGTTTGAAATCTCTCTTAAGTATGTTTTTAAATTTTCTTGTCAGATATGCTCTTAATCTTTGTTCTATGATTTCTACGCCTAAAGTTTAGGAACTTTAGTAAATCTTACCCTAGTCCTTTAGTCTAGCTTCAGAGTTAATATATTAGAATTGATATTTAGGTAAAGGTTATGTAAAGGGAACAAAAAGCGCATCTGGGATTTTAAAAAATATATTTCATAATGGCAAAAAATACTATGTGTAATGTAGATACGATATTCTGTATGCAAATGCATGTATCTTCTACCATCTGCTGAAATGTGCCACTTCAGCAGTTTGTGGCAGCATGTAGTCAACACACAAACATAAATGACAGATGTACTGCCAAATTAAAGATTCAGTGATGTGTGTTCATGGAATATCTTCATCTTACGAAGACACACATATACACCATTGATCTTTTGAAAGTTTTCCCCTAAAGCCTGAAATTTAAACGTCGAAAACACAAACGCCTACACAAAAAAGTGGCCTAAGGCAGGTGATCATTAGGAAATAGTAGAAGAGATGTACAGAAAGGGTCAGCTGGAAAGAGAGAGAGATGAACTGATGACCAAAATTCAGAGTCTGCAACAATGACTACAACTTCAAGTATTAAAGTAATGGATTGAATGAACAACAGGGAAGCTAATTAAGCAGTTGCATGGCCTTAAGGTGCTATTAGAAGAAAGGTCATTGGGTTTGTCATCAAAAAATGTTAAGCTGAAGTCTTGATGCTGCAAATGAGAACAGATGATTGAGGCTCCAAAATGTATAGGCTCCATCCTCTGGGGAGAAGGGGTGTGGTCAAGAAAGTCAAAGAAATCTGATCATTGGATTCATTTTCAATTTAAAATTCAAATTATAACCAAAAGTCACATTTCTTGATGCATGCTGAATCATCCAGGTAAGTAAATCTCCAAAAGTTGATTCTGTTCATCTGGACGTAGAAACACTGAAAACGCTACGCTACGTCCAGAATCAACTTCTGGAGACAAAAGACGTATTAGAATTTTTCTGGATCTGTAAATGCCATCCAAGCCTTCAAAGAAATCAGGAATGGTTGCTGAGGTAATTTGTAAAGTTTTAAAATGGAAATCTTGAGGTAAATGTGGAAAAGGTGATGTTGGTTTGACAAATGTCTGCCAGAAAGCAGAAGATTCAGAGTAACAACAAGGGATGAGAAGCGAAGAGAAGAAGATTAAGAGAAGCAAAGGAACAAATGAACCGCCTTCGCCAGGAGACGACAGAAGGGTGACAATTATGGCTTGCGGCTCTGAGAGTCCCGCTAAAACAAAAAAACTGTTCAGCATGTAAAGGTTTCTTTACAGCAACCGTCACTCAGTCTGCTGCTGTGAACAAAGTTAATGAACAAATCATAGTGACTGTCTCAACAATATGGAATACCATCCGAGTCACGCATCAGAAACGCTTGGGGAAAAGAGGAAGTGAGCAGGTGCCTTCCAGTGGAGCTTAATTTACTGAGGCAGAGGAGTTTCCATTAAAAACAATGTCAGCTTCTTTCATCTGTTACTGACCAGAATATAAAATGAATCTATAACATGATGCTTTTAGAAATCTATCGAAGCTCTTCTACTATATTGCTGAAGTGAGATGAATATAGTATGAGCGATAAAAGTGTTATTATGATCATTATGACTCTTCTGCCAATCATTTTCTTCTGCTTATACACTTCATGTTCAATTACTTCAAGTAACATAAGGATTGGAAGTCATGTTTCACATATATAAATGGATTGGCCGTCAAACACTGACAGTTTGAAATATATATATACCTTAATGCATTTAGTTTATGCTGACCATAAGACAGTGGAGATTTGCAGCCAAGTAATTTAAAATAGAAATTAGACTGTGTTTTGTATTTCCTTCTCCCTTCATTAGTTTTGGGTCACCAGCCAAGGTACCAAGGACATATGATGGTACAAAGGCGCAAAGGATACAAAGCTGGTACAGTTAAAAATCAAGAGCAACTCCAGTAAGTTGCTGTTGGTTGAACCACTGTCAACATTAGCTTCCTGTATGTTTATTTCTGACTCACATAGACAAATGTAACTTCAGTACCGAGACTACCAACCTACCTTCCTTCTTTCTCCTGCAGGCATTTTGGATCCCTGCTGGGAAACATGCATCCATTATGCAGAACTGACTGAAGGCTAGACACACTGTCTGAGTGTGTGTATCCATGTGTGTGTGGTTCTGTGTGTGTTTGTATGTGTGGGTAGATAAGTAAGCTTTTGGGTACCTGGTATCATCAAAGCAGCAGGCTGTCAGGTAACAGCACCAAGACTGAATTGCTTCTCTGGCTGAAGAAGGATTTATGGCTGAATCTTCAGTCAACATTACCACAGCTAGAATGGCCTTTTTTTCTCTTAGCAGTTTTTATCCAAGTTGATCCACCTGCCCATTTAATAGTATGGTGGAAAGTGATTAAAAGATATCATTTACAGCAACAGAAAAAAAAAGGCTTATTTGTTTGTTTCTTAAATATGAGTTTAGGGGATTTATGACATGCCCACCACTTTGTTTTCCCAAATCTGTAAATGTTTGAACACACGTCTGCTTACTTTATGTCTCTAAAATGACAAAAACCTTGAGATCCAATAAACTTTTTCACTATAACACACAAAAGGCACAGTTATAGAAGTAGACATACAGGTTTTGACATGGCTGACAGACTAACAAACAGCTGCACTGGCAGATGTACCCACACACACACACACACACTAAACAGACAGAAGGTAAGTTTATGTGGATAAGATCTATAGCGAAACACATTTCCCACAGCCCACACAATAACTTTGTCTGCGGGTTACAGCCACCACAGGAAATCAAAGTGATAACAGACTGTGTGGTGACATGTGTGTATGCTCCTGCGGCAAGAGCTTTAGGGTTAATGATCTAACAAATGAGAAAGGATTCAACTCTGCATTGTTCTTGTGTCACTGTGAACAGTTTCTAACAAAAAACGTTGCATCAAACTTTTGTTTTCTTTTAAATGAAAAGGGTTTTTAGAGGAAACGTTTTTTTACCATCCGGCCATACAAACTCCGTCCCAAACTCCACCAACTGGGACTTAACTCCTCTCTGTGCAACTGGATTGTGGACTTCCTCACTAACCGTAGACAGAGTGTCAGAGTGGGTAAGAACACCTCTTTCACCCTTGTGGTCAACACCGGTGCCCCTCAGGGGTGTGTTCTGAGCCCTCTGCTATACACTCTCTTCACCCATGACTGTATTTCCTCCTGCGCGTCCAATCTCATTGTTAAGTTTGCAGATGACACTACAGTGCTCGGACTTATATCCAACAATGATGAGACAAACTATAGGACAGAGGTGCAACAACTAGAGTCATGGTGCCACGACAATAACTTGGTCTTAAACACCAAAAAGACCAAGGAGATCATTGTAGATTTCCGGAAGAGGGGTCATAACAACCATCTGCCTCTCTTCATTGGCAGTGAGGCGGTGGAGAGGGTGAGCAGTTTTAAATTCTTGGGGGTAACTGTGACCGAGGACCTGTCCTGGGGCAACCATATCACCTCAGTTGTACGGAAGGCCCAACAGCGCCTCTACTACCTGAGGAGACTGCGGAGCGCATACATTCCCAGATCTCTGATGTTGAACTTCTACAACTGTGCCATCAGCAGCGTTCTGACGTATGGATTTCTAGTGTGGTTCCCCAGCTGCACCAAGGCCGATCAGCAAGCACTCCAGCGGGTGGTGAAAGAAGCTGGCAGAATTATTGGAACAAGTCTGCCAGAGATCAGTAATATCTTCCCCACTCGCTGTCTGAGGAGGGTGCACAGTATCCTGCGGGACCAACATCACCCTGCGCGCCACCTTTTCCATCTGCTGCCCTCAGGGAGAAGGTACAGGTCTATACAGGCCAGAACATCCAGACTGGCCAACAGCCTGTATCCACAGGCTGTGAGGCTTCTGAACTCTCTGCCCCCCTCTCACGGACAATAACCATATCCAACTTCTTAATAGCAATGAACTGGTCTGCATTGGTGCATCATATCTTTATTCTCTTCCCCCTCCTGCCCCCCCCCCCCCCCTCTTTCTTAAATAGATAACTATCATATCTGATATCATATCTCACAGTACAATAATATTGAATGGGTTGCATTGTTGTATTTTGTCATGTTTCTCAGGTCTTTGTCTGAATTTCTACGAACATTATTGCTAAGGATTGTCTTATTGCATTGGAGTCACACTGGGTTAAATATGTACACTTGGGTTTTAAGGGGTATTTATTATTTTCTTCTTTTTTTTTGGGTTGTATGGAAGCCCCAAACGCAATTTCATTGTTCTTGACAATGACAATAAATAAATAAATACTAAATATTATAAAGCACCTTTATTAGAGTGGCATCAGAAAAATTAAAGGTACTCATCTAGATCACTGTCACCGTCACCAACACTGTAAAGATAAAGAAACTATGAAACACAAAGCAGCCAGTGTTTCTGGGGTTCCTATTCAAACAGTCAGTAAATTACAACACAAGTCAAATGGTTCATTCAGTCATTTATTAACTTAGTGGCAGGTCTTAACTATTGCACTATTTTGGTTTTGACGTCATGTGCACATTGCCCAAGAGCAGGTGGCAGTTTAGCTCACTGGGTGAGCAGGCGACCCAGGTTTGAGTTCAACCTGTGGCCCTTTGGTGTATGTCTTCCCCCTCGTTCACTCTCTCCACTGTACCACTATCCACTAAAGGCAAAAATATAATAATAAAAAAAACCTTGCCCAAGAGCTGCCATATTGAACAGGATACAAAGCACCGGTTGCTAGGGAAAAATGTGGTTGGTGGTTCCTGAAGGTTGCTGGTAGTCACTGGGTGACATTGGTTGCAAAGAAACTGCTGGACCAAAAATCTCCAGATGATTAATTTGCTTGCTAGCAGATGGTTGTCTGTAGTTTTCCATGTCATAGTAAACCTAAAAACAACTATATACACAGTGGACACTAACAGCATTTCTCAGAGAATATGAAATAGTATTTTCACCTTAAATCACCATTCCCAGTTCCTATAGGTTAGTTTTGCACAGCCAGCACAGCTTCACTGGTCAATCCAGTAGAAGACCTGAAGGTTCAGCTGCAGAGGACAGCCCAGGGATCTGGTGTCTGTGCCATGTTTTGCTGGCACAAGATGGACCTACACATTATCAGGCAATTTTAGCTGACTGCAGTTCCCATTGTGCCAATTTAATGTCAAATAGCAAGTATAAAAGAGGAAATGATATCAAAGAACAGTGGAGCTACAATCTTTTGAAGTCTAAAACTGACAAAAGAAGCACACTTTTGTTTTAAGCGCAGGCTAATGAAACAATAATGCAAAAATAGAACCATTTTGCATTTGAAATGATGTTAAAACTATACGGCTAACTTAGAGAGCTTAAAATAATCTGTATGTAGACATTTCTGTAAATGATGGAAAAGTAAAATGTATTATGCTTCTGATCCGAATGTGATAAACGCTGCTACAAAAAAAGAACACAGTTTATTTTAAAACCTTCAGATCACCTTCAATCAGTGCAAATGATGAATGTTATGCCTGATTACAGCTTAACGTCATCTGTCGACTGTATCCACTCCAAAAACTGACAGAGCCTGTTGCTATGCAGGAGTCTCACTTCACAAGCATTCCTCCCTTAAAAACACTGCTCTGGAGGTAACAAAAGAGCAACACACCACAGGACATGGTGACACGTGTGTGTGTGTGAGTGAGTGTGTGTGTGTGTGTGTGTGTCAGCTGCTACCCCTGTTATTACAGGGAGCAAAGAAAATTGCTGCTTCAAAGTGATAAGTACAGCCCTGTCTCTCCCTCTTGTTCCTGTTGGAGAAGCTACTTCTGCTTTGACTGACAGAGAGGAGAGAGCAGAGAAGAAGAAGAGGGGTCAACTGAGAGAACGACAGACGAAGGAACACGATGCTCGTTGTCAAATCACACTTAGGTATGTCACTGTAAATATGGTCATATCGAGAGCATAGGATAAAAAAAGAATTTGACAACAAACGTGCACACTGCAGATGCCAGCACCAAATGACAATAACTTATACTCAAAAAGCACCCTGTTCATACATCAAAACACACATCCAGTTAGCTGACCTTCATTTTGGAGCTGCTCCTGCTGAGCATTAAGACATGCAGGGAAGAGGAACGATAAAAGAGAGGAAAACGGAGCAAAACATAGGCAGTGGCATGAAAATAAAAAAGGCATATATGAAAGAGGGAAAAAAACTCAATGAAGGTAAGATAATGGAGGCTACCAGAAATGAAAGAGAAAGGATGTGTTTGTACCTTTTGGAGCGCCGCAGCATGCTTCTCTCAGGCAGCGAGAAATTGGAGAGCACCGTCCAGAAGGACTCAGACATGCTAACACTAGTGCAGTGCAATCATTGCTCTGACACGGCGACACTCGGCAGAGGACGCGGTCAACAAACAGACGCTGGCTTCCACCTGCCACACCGGCAACATCAAATGCGTGTGAGAGCTGTTAGTGTCTCTCCTCCCGCCTTCCCTCTTCTTATTCTCCCTATTCTGATCCTTTCTCGCTGCACAGTGCTGCCTCCTCCCTTCTGTCTTCTAACCCCTGTGTTTCTAAGTGGAGCTCAGCTGACTTCAGTTTCAGCTGAGACACACTTGTCATCAGGTCACAGATGCTCACAGACAGATATCTGAATGCAACCAACTTTCTACTTAATTTAAGCACTCAAAGCATTTTCTGCTACAAGTGTCATTTACCCAGTTATACTAAAATCATGAAGCTATAAATGATTAAATCACACACACATTCATGCAAAACTTTGATTTATACCTAAACACTTGTGTAGGTACACACTCCAACACATCAGGAGCAACTTTCGGTTCAGTATCTTGCCCAAGGTAACTTCAATACATGGACAGGCAAAGCTGGAGATCAATCACCGACGTTCTGGGTGGTACAGTAGATGACCTGCCCAACCAATGAGTATGGGTGATATAATATCTATTTTTCAATTCTGCCATGTTGTTTATTCAATGGTCTTCATCCCTTTAGCATTGCCCGGCAAGACCATGAGTGTTTCTCCCAAACTCGTCTCTGTGTTACGTTGACGGTTCGATCTACTTGAGCAGAAGTCTGAACAAAGACCAATCAAGTATTCTTCCTAATGGCCAGCAGAAGACAACTCCTCTGATTGCAAAAGAAATCTAGATATGATATGGGAAAACAACCTTAGGAGTATTGACTGAGAATAGTCACCCTGTCGTCAGAGCATGTAGAGAGAAAAATGGCCCAATACTTTTCAGCAAATGCAAGGTAAGTTTGCTTTATCTCAGTGTGTGATCGGAGAACTTTGGAGAAAGAAAACACTTTGGACTGCTAAACTGTTTTCCTTAAAAAAAAAAGAAATGATCTTTTTCCATTTACTCGGGTTATGTGCACCTCAGGAGGTAGAGCAAGTCATCTACTAGTCAGAAGGTTGGTGGTTCGATCCCTGGCTGCTGCAGTCTGCATGCCAAATATCTTTGGGCTGCTCTCTATCCTGCTCGTTCATCTGAGAATGTTCGATAAGAAAACACTTACGTAGAAAAAAGTAGTTGCATGAAAGGGTGTATAAGGATGAATGTTCAAAGTGCTTTGAGTGGTCAGGTAGCGTGAAAAAGCGCTATAAAAGACCTAATCCATTTATCATTTTTGTATAATAATATTCTATATCTAACAATAACTATAATATTGATGAGGTGATTTCATTTATTTGAATTCCAGCGGTCAACCACATTTGCAAGTCTGGTTATTTCATAAAGTCAAATTCAATGCAGAAGATTGTGTGTTGTTGTGTTTGTGTGAGTGTTTTTGTTTTCCAACATAAAAGATGGATTTAAACTAAAATTAAGAAGCTATAAACGATCAAACAAACAACCCTGCAATTGGAAGCTGCTAAACAAAGTGAGTTGCTCTTTAAAAACAGCAAAAGAGTGTTGTAAGTGCTTTCTTGTGTCACCAGATGAACACAGCTCATTAGTGCCGTTTGCTGGATGCTCTCAGCGGTCTGTCAGCTATAACACCAACAAAAGGTCGGCAAACTGAGTAATGGGGACAAAAAAAGAAGGAGAACACAACACACACCCCAAAAGACCAAACAGTTATGAGATGACACGCAGGGTGGGTCTTACCTCCAAAGGAAGGGGTTTCCCCACTGGTAAACAGGGGCTGACAGAGGGCCATCACAGTAACAGAGAGAGGGAGAGGAGGACGAAGAGGAGAGGGCGAGGTTGACTAGGGCGGGCTGAATGACAGAGGGATGAAAGGAAGAGGGGGAAAGCAGGTGCTGGAGGAGGCTGTTGTTGCCGTGGCAACGCAACTGAGCTGGTGACCAGATTCTGCCAAAAGAGGAGGGAGGGGAGGAAGATGAAGAGAAAAAGACGCAAGGAGAGATGTGTGACGATGTGTGGGTGTGCGCTGGGCGGTTTAACACCATCAACTCCCTGCCTGCTGTGCCTTTAGCTGGACCAGAGGAGCTACACTGTGACAATTTTTACACTACACTGAAACAAAGTTTAGCAAAACCTTCTTTGGTTACTACTCTACTGTTCTACTGTTCTGATTTTATATACTGTTTTGTTTGTTTGTTAATTAGTTTGTTTGTCTGCTTGTTTTAATCAATTTTAAATCATGCTTTTTACTTGTTTAACTTGTTTTTTCAAGATTTCTTTTACAAATCCGTCACTGCATTCTCCATAAAGCTTAAGATGTTTCTGTGTAGTGAGATAGTTGGGTGACAGCATGCAGATAACAAGAATGCATCTATGGATGTAGAATAATTCTGATTCAATGGTAAGATAACAGTGGTGGTGAATGAGGCCTAATAGCACTTGTTTACCTGGGTAACCCCAGTTCTCTGACAATCAAGATAGGTATCTCACTATAGTAAGCACCTTCTGGTGTGATCAGTCATGGACACTAAACTACCACCACATCTTTCAAAGACAGACCAATCACTTCAAGGACACAGCATCTCACTCAATCTTCCCCCGAGTGATCGGGGATTTTCTTTGACTGGTACCTGCTGAGAGTCTGGAAATCACCACAATTCCTGAGTCAACCTATGAGCCAGCATTTTTTTCCCCTGGAAGGCAGATACACAATAAAGAGAAGCCAGTATGGGTGAACATGCTTTCTCTTTCTAGTCCCTGTCAGTACTCTTGCGGCATCAGTTGGGATCAACTGAAAGCTTTTCAGGGAGTTTTTAGGACATCCTAATAATAATGAATTACAGTAGTCCAGCCTAGAATTAACAAATGCATGAACTAGTTTTTCAGCATCACGACAGGACATTTCTAATTTAAGAGATATTGCATAAATGGAAGAAATCAGCCCTACATATCTGTTTAATACGCACATTGAAGGACACATCCTGGTCAGAAACAAGATTCCTCACAGTGTTACTGGAGGCCAAGGTAATGCACCAGCTACCACCATGATTGGCACCAGTAGAAGCCATAAATACTAATGCTCAGGTTAGCAAGCAAATAGCTACACGAGCACAAGCTCACTTAATGTGCTAGCTTGATAAAGTTCAAGTTTTAAACAATTTGACACCAGCTTACCGGAAAAATATCGTCACAAAACAAAAATGTAATTACAAAGTAATAATTAATCCTGAAACAAAAACAAAAAATTACAATGGTTCAGGACCACTGAGGAGCTCTAGTGATCTGCACAGGAAAGAAAGCAATAATGCCTGGTGTTGGGCCAAGGGTTATTAAGGGAGGTGTTGAAGACTGTGTGTCCTTGAAGTGATAGGTCCGTCTGATACACACATATTGGTAGTGGATCTTCCACTCAGGTCACACCAGATGGTATTTCCCATAGAGAAATACAGAGTGACGCCTGAAAGAGAACACAGGCTCCCTCTCAGTTAGGGAGGGTTCCTCATCTGAACTAAACACCACGAACTTGTTGGTTGTGTAGAAACTATACTTTTTTCAGTAACCGGCTGACAGTATAACAATTATACTGCCTGAACATACACCACCCGAGCAGAAGTCACTACTAAGTGTCCCCAACATATTGTCTGACTGCCTGCAGATGTCCCCTCACAGCAGGTAGAAAGCCTCACATACTAACTTCTCACAGCCAGAGATGGCTGGACACAGTCTTGGATCAGCTTCAAAGAGCTCTGTAAGTACTCCCAGGGAGGCACCGGGTCAGCTGGTAGACTGAGCTAAGTCATAGCACTAATGTGGATAGAATTGGTCTGACTCAATCAGTTTTGTCTAACTCACTGGGTTACAGTGAGTGGTAGTGATAAGAAGCACACACTGTTTTAGGTTTAAATTCAGCTGTCAGTTGTCACAGCTATGCAGGGCAGAATGACCTTATGGTGTTGATCTCCACGTCCCCTCCCCCCTGCTGGATGGGGCAGAGTGGGAGAGACCACCTACTGGGAGGTCAAGGGCTGCACACATTTTAGTATCTGCAGTTTTTACCTAACATACTGTAAGGCCATCTGTGGTGTGCCTCTATAGTTTTTAACACACCAATTTTGGAAGCAGAATTAAAGACAAAGTCATCATCAAATGCTAGCCTGGAAACTAAGTCACACCAGCTGGCACAGCAGTGAAAAAACAACACTGTGTCCCAAATATTAGTGTGGAGCAGTCTGACCAGTAGGTTTTTGGAAGGTTTGTAGTGACAGTGTCACATAAAGTTGATTGAGATGAGCTGAAAAATACCACTGAATATTATGCAGTGTAAGATGATGCATGTTGCTTCTCTATATTAACACGAACATATCAGTCAACTCGAAAGCTTGGGGGGGGGGGTGTCTGTGCTTCTTATTTTAAATAACAGCAGTGTGCAAATTATTATATATAAATATTGCAATATATTATTATTATTAATATTTAATTATTCTGGAAGTTAGCTACAATATATCTTCTTAAAGGCCAGCATTGCCTCAATAATTTGTTCAAACCTCCACAGAAAGTAAGAAAAAACAACATTGGCTGTATACACATGTGAAAGAGTGCAAGCACAGAGTCACAGTAATCTGTTAAGCTGGTGAAGGATTTCCCTCCCTGCTGGGATCTCACTCTGATACCTTCTCGTGTTCATGGCTCCTCATGGTTTCCATTTCACTGACACACTATGTATGTACACTATGTGTGTTCAGCACTGTGAATGTATGTGGGTCATTGATGTGTCACCTACACAAAGTTTCCGTCTTTATTTGAAAATATTAAAGTTTAAATTGATATCAACATCTCACTCATGTATGCACTAACTTTCAATTCCCAAAAGCAATATGTAATTTTTTATATTTTATATCATCAATGCTTTTAATTCTCTTCTTTGGTATCAATTTTTTGTTGTCTTAAATGGATCATATGAATATTTAATATATGAAGAGACTTTGTCCAATGATGTCCAGTTTGTGAAATACAGCATGTGGGTAAACAATAAAAACATCTGTTGGGGATGTTATTTGAAATTAATGTAAAGACAAAGCTAAGCCTCTTAAACGTCTGGTTGGCCTGCAGTTTGCTAATGTTGCTAACTCTTTTTAAAGTGCTAAATGTACTGTGGACTGTGGGAACTTGGTCACTATTAGTGATTATGAACGTGCCATGAAGTACGAAGTGGCCCAACATCAGTTCCTGAGCTTGTCCTATTCCTATAAGCTTAAGATGAGCACTTTTCTGTTATTTTCCTCTTAAAATAGAGACTAAACAGATAAATCACAATATTCACATTATTGATCTTGAGGTGGTACTTGTATATAAGAATACCTCTGTCTGTTTAGCACAAATAAACGAGAAGGAAATGGGATACAGCTCTTGTTGTGTTGATATGAACCTAATCTTCATTCGCTTTCACACACAAATTTGAACATGCCGTGTACACACACTCTTACTGGAGGCGAAGTTGCGGGGCTCCTGATCGCTCCCTCCTCCTCTTCATCTTGTGTACTGGGACAAATGAATCAGCTGTAATCGTTAATAATCCACCCGCCTGTATCAGCTCATCTGTCGGTCAAATACATACTGACCACTGAGCAGCTCCTCCAAAGGACCAGAAACTCTCATGTAGTTTAGTTTTCCATGGGTCAGACTGCTGACAGCACCTTCATGTATAAAAGAATGAGCTTAGCCTGTGCTACGTCAGCACCTACTCTTATCTCCACACAGAGACTCAGCTGTATGAGGTATCTGGGGTAGACTGCTCTTCCACCGGCAAGCATGGGCTTGCTAATTCACAAACACACACAAACAGAGTGTGGAGCTACGTGCAAGCAACACACATATTTATCTGAGCTGGATAAACAAATTTGGTGTGTGTTACACAAACTCAATTGACCTTTCCTCCTTCTCATTTTGTCTTCCTCTGATGAATCCAAAGTCTGTTAAAAACACAAAAGAAATCCTTTTGTTTCTCTTCTTGCATAAAACGTAATCCCAAAGTCAGAGAGAACATTACGTTCTGTGTTGTCCCATCAAGTCAGAAAAGAAAAAGGACCAACTCCTTAGTTATCAGCTCCTGTTACCGCTCAGCCATAGCAAAAGTTTGGAGGAAGTGTCCTGCCTGCACGTCCCCAGGAACAGAGTGCCTGCCAGAACCTCCCCGGGTACAGCCGGCCCTGCTAATCTCCCTTCAGTTCCTTAAAAGTCTCAGCCTGTTTGGGATCAGACCGTCCAAGAGAACTGACTGAGTCCTCGACAAACAGCCTACAGAGGGACGGGTGAACAGAAGGCTCGAGGGAGGGGTCAAACAGGGAGGTGGGAAGATAAAGAGTGGAGTAAAGCCTGACGTCTCCTTCTGTGCCGTTTGGCTTGGCTTATTATGGGAGAATTTCTAGAGAACATTATATCTGGAGAAAATATAATGTTTGAAAGAGTGTTTTAATGCTTTTTAACCTGTTTAAACTTTTATTCCACATGGTTTTTCTTTTGGGGTTGTCTTTGTGTTTTGCTTTGTTTTTTTTGTGAGGTTTTTCTTGTGTTAGATTATGTAAAATAACTGACAATGACTGGGATATGTTAGAAATTAAACAGTTTAACAGAAAACACTGCTTAACCACTTTTCAAACTCAGTCTTATTTTTTATTCCTGTCACATTTACCAAACTCCTACAAAGTCCTACAATTTTTATGGATTCAACCTAAAATTATTTTTAACCGACTCCTCTTCAGATGGTGTTTTTCTTTGGGTCAGGTTTTGAGCGTACGTTAACACCTAAAAGAGAAAAGTCAACACAGGAGACACTTTCATGATGCTATATTAGAGCATGTGTGAGGTACAGCTGTCCACTTTCTGTCTCTATTCTCATTTCCGAGAAGCTTTGGTACACTGCTAAGCGCGACGGGCTAAATGCAGCTCATAAGCCACATCGCTAAGTCATAAACAATGACTCCAATCACAGCTGGCTTTGGCTGCGTAGTGAAACACATGCACACACAGTTCGGTTCATTTGGAGTGATTACTGAGCTAATATAGAAGCTGCAGCAGGACACGAGAATGCCATTAGAAACTATACTGGGTCTTTGTGTTTGCCTCTGGACTTGGAAAAGTTAGATTAAGGGGTCTGGTGGGGTCAGAATTTATTAGTGGAAGTTAAAATTAAGGTCACTGAGGATTCTCACAAAATAAAAGTGAGCATGAGTGTCACATGATTCCCCCACTGAGCTCCTTTGCAAGCCCCCAAACAAAGAACACTTTTTCTAAATGTCATCTTGCATGTGTGTAACTGACCTTATCCCATCTTGTTACTGACGTTTGAACACAGCAAGTTTAACATGGAGGGGTGAAGCCAAATTGTAATTCAATTAGAATTTTTTAGTACCAGAATAATAAAGTAAAATCAACTGCTTATTCAGGCCAGTAGATGGTGCTGCTGAGTTTCTAGTGAGGTAAGCAGAGTTGAGATTGCTCATTAAACAAACATGGTGGGCTCTGAGGAAGAAGTTAGAACAACCATCTGAGTTTAAATTAAACTCATGGGCTTCTTTTGGATTTTTTAACAACGCTGGGACAAAGAGACGGAAATGAAAAACAGCCTAATATTCACGGAACCAATGATCAGCTCTGTAGAGTCAAAGATTCGAAAGGAACAATGGGAGGGGGAAAAGTTGTTTTGGGGTTGTTGCTACAGCAACCATTTTTATACTTTGAGTGTTTGTTTGTTGAAATTTACCACAATTTTGGTGGGCTGGGATCAGAAAAGAGTTCAAACATTGGGCACAATTTTATACACCACCAGAGCCAGGAGGAAAAAAGATCTAAAGAAATACACGTTTACATCTTATGCTCTGGGTTTGGTCACGATTTTAGCAGCCTTTCTCAGTACTGCTGATGCTAAATATTCCTTAAAATATTCCTAAAAATGCATTTCATTTCATATGATTTTCTCATCATACTTGGAATTGCAGCCTCACAGGCCTCAAATGCCTGGAAAAGATGAAATATACATCAGTAGTTCCCACGTTGCTCATTAATGGAAGTTGTTCATGTGAGACGAGGGTTTATCCTGGAAGATAATGCGAATTGTGAAGATGATTGTGGGAAATCTTTTGATTTGCAAGTAACACAGAAACCATCCAATCTTAGCTAAATGGTGTTTACTTTAACCAAACAAAGAAGTAATGAATATCAATGTTCATTGAGAGTCACATCAAACAGAGTCAACACCTTGTGTATTAATGTGATTGGCCAATAAAGCTGATTCTAATATAGGGCTTCAGCTATCATAGCAGACAATGATGCAAATATTTTAGTGATCCTGTGAAATCAACTTGCAATTTCTCTGCCTTTGAAATGGAAGCTCAAAGATGGGGGCCAGGTCTGAGACCACTTGCCATTTTCCAGCTGACTTCGGTGCATAGATATGCCAAATAAACTGGGAACAAATGGCAATAAGGCAGTTTCTGATCAATCTGGGTCAAGCTGGCATGTGCAATCTGTTTGCGATAGTGCTGCCGTGATAAACTGTGATAAATCTCAAATCTACTGCTGTCTGTTACAAATCTGTTCATCAGATGTGTAGTGCTGTACCAAAGCCAGCGACAGACTTCCCCATACCACACTGCACCACACGTCAGGTGTGACTATCTGCCACAGACTGGGCTGTTTCTAAAGAGGGCCGGTTCTCACACGGAGCCTTTTTACTGTACCTGAACATTACAAGCACTTTATACAACATGCCTCATTCATCTAATCACACACATTCATACAAGCATCTTCTGCTTCACACTCTGATAAATACACTGATTCTTTGGTACGCAAAGCAGGGATCAAACTACTGTGCTACAGCAAATTTATAATATACAATTATTAAAAAAAAATAGATGCCACTAGTACTGTACCTCATTTCCCCAAGTATGCCTCTTTTTATAAGACAAAATGAGACATGCTTTCTGGTGTTAGATGCACTGTAAACTACTCTAACAAACCTTAATAGCTCTGATTTGTGTGTTTTGTCGTTTCATGGAGCAGACAAGCAGCTACTTCTAATCTGTTCTAGAAAGCCCAAAAATTCTGTGCAATCATTTTCCAACCAGTGTTTTCCTGGTCATATGGAGATCATCGTCCTAATTTTATTCTAGTTTAACTAAAGCTTCATAGATTACTTTTTAATGACAGTAGGCAAGAATATATAATATTACCCAACACTAGTGCTGCTAGGGAAAACATTCCCTCAAGACATTTTTTAAGATATCAAGTTCTTGAGGAAGGCAAGAGGAAGGTTGCGAAGCATTTGATTCCTCATTTCCTAATGGACATGGAAGTTAACTTAACCTCCATCATTTCTGTTGAGACCTGCAAGAAAAAGTAATTGTTTTGAGAGAAGGTTCTTCTCTTACACTTTCCAGGAAGAAACAAGAAACCCTCTGCAGGACTGCAGAACAGCTTTAGGATGACTGAGCACATTCTGGCAGTGATTTGTTCTACTGTGAACCCACATCGGCACAAATATGGCCAAGAAAGACTCAGAAAACCTATAAAATTCAGAAAAAGGTTTTTTCAGTGAACAGAGAGACAAGACTAATTAATTAAATGACACAGGTCATGTGTGATTATAGCCCAGAAGTAATTTAAAATTCCTTCTGAGCTATAATCAGCAGAGGTATGTTTGTTAAATAAAGAGGGAGAGAAATGAATGAAAGAAAAACTGCTTTGGACATGTTACAAGAAGAACATAGTACCAGTATGAGGAAGAATGACTGAAGTGATTACACTGACCAGCTGATCTACCACAGAGTAACTCCATGCTGAAGGTTTTGCAAAGGCTCGCAAACTCCACATTACCTCAACATCAAGATAAATACAGAGAGACCTCAAAACACTGTCAAGGGAATGTGACTAAAGTGCAAACGCCTTTAATAATTTCTCTCAAAATATTAAACAAGTGCTTAAATGCCATTCTAGTGCAATCATCTGAACTGTTATGATGACTGCACTAGAATGGCATTTTCCCCAATGCATCTCTGACTTTTGGTAGGACTTATCAGCATGACATTACATTAGAACTTTGCCACGCACACACGCACAAAAAGATATAAATAGGCCTAAGCACACAAACAAACTTAGTGGCCTCTAAATAATAGCTCTTTATCCCTTCACTTGAAGCTCTGCTCAATACTAATGACCACTAAAGATGAAATTTAGGATGAAAGACATTGTTTTCCAAAGAAATTTAAAGGACCCGTACAGTC
The DNA here is from genome assembly GCF_057382095.1 of Aulonocara sp. 'chitande type north' Nkhata Bay. Classification (NCBI taxonomy): domain Eukaryota; kingdom Metazoa; phylum Chordata; class Actinopteri; order Cichliformes; family Cichlidae; genus Aulonocara; species Aulonocara sp. 'chitande type north' Nkhata Bay. The sequence goes on from NC_141360.1 coordinate 16,298,702, forward strand.
AGAGGTGTGTATAAAGTTGATTGCTTTGCACCATAAAAACGTTCCAACCATTTCCATATAAGGCTGGAAATAGACAAAAGGCAAAGAGAATGATGGGTACTTACAAGCTGCCTCTTCTGGGAAGGCTCAGTTCCTTCTGAAAAAAAAAAGGCAGAAAGAAAGACACGGTGTCAATACTTGTAGCATTTTCCATTTGTCATTGTATGTCAAAAGCACTACATCTCTTTAGACATGACGAAATATCAGTTGGATCTTTTTGACCAAAAAGTGTCACTGTGACATAATTTATACAGGCAGCTTCAACATGAGACCCCCGGTCATTGTGGTTCAGTGCGACCAATATGACACCTGCGTAAGGGATTGAGACTTTACTGCTCAACCAAATGTTCTGATTAACAATTTCACTTCATTTCATTGCTGTCTTTTTGGCACATTTTTATCATTTGCCTTCTTTCCCACATGCTGAGACAACGTCTGACTTTTGTTGAATGACAGTGAAGAAAGCAGCAAGAACTATTGCAAATTCAGCATCACTATCTTGTGCTGTGGATGCCACGCCCAATGCAAAACTGCATGTTTACACGAAGTCAAAGCCAGGTGAAGTCAAAGCTGTTTTTAGTCATGTTTTGTTCAGTTATTTATGAAGTCTTGAAAAATGGCCTCAAAAAAAGAAAGCTCATTATTACGAGACATAACAGCAGTTAAAATAACAGCAGTTTTATTGGTTAATGGAGCTTAAAAAAAAAGGAGGGTACATGAGAGTAAGAAGGTTTTACGTGAGATCAAATATGACTAATGTCTCCTTTAATTCTCACTGTATTTATTAAAGAAAGGAGTTATTATGGTCGCATTCATTCAAAAGCACTATGTGCTTCACATTCTAAATGCCTCTCAGTATTAACAATATGTTCCACCTAAACATACTCATTGTAGCACCTTTAATTTATTAGGATACTGTCATTGTTTAACCTCCTAGGACCTGGCGACCACATATGTGGACATTTGGGTTATTTAGACCAAAATACTAAATTTAGCTCTACAAGGGCCTGATATCCACTTACGAGGACATTATGCTGCTACTGTTCTATCGAAGTTTTAAATGAATATCCTCATATGTGGCTCTCATTTCTCTTAGAAACAAAAATCAGGTTAAAAAAAAAAAAATTAGGTATTTCTTTGTTTTTACATTCATCGGGCCCCAATATGCCCAAATATCAAAGAGAAATCAAAAATGCATGCAGTGGAAGAGTTCGGGTCTTAGAAGGTTAAACATCTGGCATTCAAACTGAAGTCAAGTAACTTTTACTGCGTTGGTAACGTAAATGTAAAATGAACGCGTGCGTTCAATCAAAGATTGACAAGAACTCAGTTTACAAAATGGTGAGTTTATTTGTTCAAGTGTGATGTACTGTCAACAAGTGACCACACAGTGGCAGTGCAGTGCTTTTACAATCATGGGTAGGCACCAACACTCATAAGTTGAGAAGTAATGAGGCAAAACAAAAAAGCAACTCATAAGAAGCAACAGACATTTCCAAGTGTGAGCACGTAAGCAGAGTCTTGATTTATATTGAGTATTACTTTCTTTAATGCATGAATGTCAGTATGAGTGAAACAGTGTTGCCCAACTCAGCCCGAAAGCAACATTACAGCCCTCATAGAGAGCACGTTTAGTCAATACTGCTAATCAGTGTTTCTGTGGCAGATATCAGGTGTGTGTGTGTGTGTGTGTGTGTGTGTGTGTGTGTGTGTGTGTGTGTGTGTGTGTGTGTGCGTGTGGTATTGTCCTATAGCTTAAGCTGATAGACCCTGACGAAGTGTTAATGGTGTTTTTCCAACTACAACGGTTGGGAACCCGGCAAGCCACAGTTTAAACATCTGATGATCTCCCCTACACACATGCACACACACACGCACACACAAAAGAAAAGTGCTGACATGACAATTTCTGTTTGCTTTGAAACCATCCCTGGAAATATTAATTTACCAACTGATTAGAACTACAAATAAAAAAATAACGTTTATTTTTTTATCAATTACTTATCTTACAAACAGTGGTTTATGTCTGAGTGTCTGCACCATTTAGAAAATTATACTACATCTGAAACATTACATTTTTAGATGACCATCTAAATGCCCACATCCATAGATGTATATGACTAAGCATAACTGTGATTTTGTACATCAGGGTTTTGGTTCAGCCATGGCAGGGATGAAAAATGCAGCACCCCCTAATCAGGATCAGTTTCAATCTTGTTCTTTGAGTTTTAAAGTAATCATTCACTGCCACATTGATTTAGAAGACTCTCTATCAGGAGAGAGAGAGAGAGAGAGAGCGAGAGATACCTCTTGGCTCTGTTTTTAAACCTGGGACGTGGGACGGCTGTGTGATCTGAGTCAGATAGGCTCTCTTCATATCTCTCTGCACAGATAAGCTTAATGGGCATAATGGAGTTCAGCTGAAGTAGAGTGAGTGGGTGAGTGAGAGTGCAGCAGAAGTCTGCAGAGGTGTGCTATGATAACATCAATCAAAATGTGGCTTTTTTTGGTTTTCACTTAGCCAAGCACAGAACAGAATCACAGATTGACCAATTAGCTTGTTTGTGTGCCTGTGTGTGTGTGTGTGCGTGTGTGTGTGTGTGCGTGTGCGCCTGTGTTCGTTCCTGTAGGTCAGGCTGGAACCAGGAATCCTGTCAGTCATGTAAACAGATTTCGTTCAATCCCAGAGGGACGGGAAATGGCTCGAGTCTCAAAAAGAGCAGCTCCCTTTTTTTTTTTTTTTAAATAATCCTAATCATGTTTCCCTCACGCCTATGTTTACACTGCTGTTGTAAATACCTCGAGACACAAGATTCATTACGACCTTTCTTTCCCCTACTTATTAACATTTTCTAAAAAATTAAAAAATAAGAAGAAATACAAACTCACATTACCCTTGAACTACCCTGATTCCTTTAGATTTGGATTCCAAGGAACCATAGATAATTTCTTACAGAGGTCTTGAGCAATATTTCCCTATGCTTTTTGAAAGTTTTTCTTTGGACACTGACTGCTTCTTCACTCATTTTCAGTCAAGCTCTTGTATCTGATTATTTTCCTGACCAATGATTTGAGTCATTCGGGTATATTAAAAAAAACATTTTAGTTAAGGGATGAACCAGTGTTGTGTCTTCATATAACAAACGCTTTGACAAAGAAAATTTTAAACTGCATCTTTAGGCGCTTAGTTACTAGCAGGTTGTGACAAAAACATATTTGCTGTTTCCATCTCTTTAGTTGAGTGCACACACAAAAAAAGCCAAAAATAAGTCCCAAAGTTGGTACAGTTTATCTTGACATGCTGTGTGGTGTACCCTTAAAAACCTGAAGAAATTAAATAAGCAGGAAAAAAAATGACAGCAGGCGAATAGCAACACAGAATTGAGGAGAAAAATGCAGCAAAGACCGCACACAGAACCCATAAGATTGGTTCTGTGCTACTGTTCGCTGAAGACTAATCAGAAATGGTTCTTAGTGGACGGGTGGCTGTCAGGAAACCATTCTTAAGGAAAGGAGGGATGAAGTTTGCCAAATTACACAAGAACTGGAGTCAAAATCAGAAGTAACAGGTTTTATGGAGTCATGAATCCAAATTTGCTATTTTTGATTCAAATCGTCATCAATATATATGGAGTATATATAGAGAGAGAGAGGCGCAAAAGTGAGTGTCTACAGCCATATTTAAAACCAAAATGATTATGAACAGAATCAGAATCAGAATCAGAATGGGTTTATTGCCAGATGTTGAGGTTTACAACATTAGGAAATTGCTGCGGTGCTTCAGTGCAGACAATAAGAATTAAAGTGCTATGTAGAAAGAAAGATATGTGCATGAGATATACATGAGATATATACATGAGAATAAGAATTATGAGTGCTACGTAGAAAGATATATACATGAGTGCAGGTGGTGATCAGTGCCAAACATGAAATGATGCAGTGACACAGCGTAGGGTCATGTGTTAGTGGCGGGGACAGTCATGTGGTTATTGTTCATGTGTCCAATAGCAGAGGGGAAGAAACTGTTCTTGTGGCGAGAGGTTCTGGTGCGAATGGACCGGAGCCTCCTGCCTGAGGGGAGCAGGTCAAACAGACTGTGTCCAGGGTGAGAAGGGTCAGCTGAGATCCGGGCTGCACGCCGCAGTGTCCTGGAGGTGTACAGGTCCTGCAGAGATGGGAGTCTGCAGCCAATCACCTTCTCAGCAGAGCGCACAACACGCTGCAGTCTCTGTTTGTCCCTGATAGTGGCTCCAGCGTACCACACGGTGATGGAGGAGGTGAGGATGGACTCGATGATTGCAGTGTAGAATTGCATCATCGTCCGTGTTGGCAGGTTGAATTTCTTCAGCTGCCTCAGGAAGTACATCCTCTGCTGGGCTTTCTTGATGACGGAGGTGATGGTGGGCTCCCACTTCAGGTCCTGGGTGATGGTGGTACCCAGGAAGCGGAATGAGTCCACAGAGGTGATGGGGGTGTCAGTCAGGATGATGGGGGGGAGTGGGGCTGTGTGCTTCCTGAAGTCCACAATAATCTCCACTGTCTTCTGGGCATTCAGCACCAGGTTGTTGTGGCTGCACCAAGACACCAGACGTTCAACCTCCCTCCTGTAGGCAGACTCGTCCCCGTCCGAGATGAGCCCAATGACGGTGGTGTCATCTGCGAACTTGATTAGCTTGACAGACTGGTGGGTGGAGGTGCAGCAGTTGGTGTACAGGGAGAAGAGCAGAGGAGAAAGAACACAGCCCTGAGGGGAGCCGGTGCTGATGGTCCGGGAGTCCGAGACATTCTTTCCCAGCCTCACGTGCTGCTTCCTGTCCGTCAGGAAGTCAGTGATCCACCGGCAGATGGGATCAGGCACATTCATCTGGGAAAGCTTGCCTCGGAGATGGTCTGGAAGGATGGTGTTGAAGGCAGAGCTGAAGTCCACAAACAGGATCCTGGCGTAGGTTCCTGGGGAGTCCAGATGCTGCAGGATGAAGTGTAGGGCCATGTTGATGGCGTCGTCTACAGACCTGTTGGCTCTATATGCAAACTGCAGGGGGTCCAGGAGGGGGGCCGTGAGGGTCTTGAGATGGGAGAGAACTAGGCGCTCAAATGACTTCATGACCACAGATGTCAGAGCCACGGGTCTGTAGTCATTTAGTCCAGTGATCCTAGGTTTCTTGGGGACAGGGATTATGGTAGAGGACTTGAAGCAGGCAGGCACATGACATGCCTGCAGTGAGGAGTTGAAGATGCCAGAAAACACTGGGGCCAGCTCGTTTGCACAGTGTCTGAGGGTGGCAGGAGACACACCGTCTGGGCCGGGAGCTTTCTGAGCATTCAGACTCCTAAACTGCTTCCTCACATCTGCTTCATGAATATGAAGAGTTGTGGTCGGAGGAGGTGGTGTGAAATCCTCTTTTGTGTGGGGTGAGGGGGCGGGTGTTGCAGGTGAACAGTTTGAAGGTGGTGATGGCTCTATGGAGGGGGGAGAGGTGGGGGAATGAGTGTCCAAAGTGCCTCTATTGTTGGGGTCGTTGGAGGTGTGAAGGCTGCCTGATGGCTCGTCAAAACGGCAGTAGAAGTCGTTAAGGGTGTTGGCTAAGAGCAAGTCATCAGTGGAGTGGGGGGTTTTAGGCTTGTAGTTTGTAATATTCCTAAAACCTTTCCACACAGAGGCCGAGTCATTCTCTGAGATCTGCTGCTGCATCTTCTCAGAGTGCTGATGTTTGGCAATGTCCACTTCCTTAGTGAACCTGTACTTGGCCTCTCTGTAGCAGTCCCTGTCTCCGCTTCTGAACGCCTTACTCTTTTCCAGCCACAGCTTTTTGAGTTTAGGGGTAAACCAGGGTTTGTCATTGTTATAACTCACCCTGGTGCGTGATGGCACAATGCTGTCCTCACAGAAGTGGATATAGGAGGTGACAGTGTCCGTAAACTCGTCCAAGCTGTTAGAAGCAGCCTTCATTGTGTCCCAGTCTGTGGTCTCCAAACACGTGCGAAGCTCCTCCACAGCCTCGTTGCTCCACAGTTTTTTGGTCCTCACGACAGGTTTGGAGAGCTTCAGCCTCTGTCTGTACGTGGGGATCAGGTGGATCATGACGTGGTCAGAAAGTCCGAGTGAAGCGCGCGGCACCGCGCGATAGGCCCCACTGATCGTGCTGTAGCAGTGGTCCAATGTCCTCTCCTCTCTGGTTGGGCATTTAATATACAGAAGAATGCTGATGTTGATCCACCATAAGTGTCTTACTGGCTTCATTTTTCAGCAGGACAATGATTTCAGACACATTACCACTGCATTAAAAGCATACATGGACAGAAGCACACAATGGAACTATGAGTCATGGATTGGAGTCCTTAACTTTACTGGATCAGTATTGACAGAGACTGGAACAAAATGAAGCCGATACCTATTGTACTTCTAGAAGTTTGGAAAACTATTCTTGAAGAGAAGTTAAGAAAATGACAAGAAAACTTACCTAAGAGAGTCTAGGGTATGATGAAGAATTGAGGTGGCCATACCAAATGCTGACTGTCACGCTCAAAAGAATTTTACACTTTTTGCTTTAGCCTTAGATACTGTGTTTCCGTGTCTGTTAGGGCATACTTCCATAAATTATTGCAGCCATTCGTACCTTCAGGCTGTCTCAAGATTTTTGCACAGTACAGTTAATCACTAACCATATCACTACGCCTGTTACTTTTAGGCCTAAAGACTTAGGGCCATTACACGCCAAGCACACTGCGAACCTGTCGTTAAGGGTACATGAGAGACACACGCCAAACTCATTGTGTTTTTGATGGGGGGGGGAAGGCACTTTGAAAATAATAAAGTCAACATCAAGCAATGATGATCCTGATGTTAAAAAAAATAATCAGGCTTAAAAAACAGAGATTATCCATTCTCATAAGAAGGCAGCAGCACTGAGATTACTTTTACCATTCCCATATCATTGCATAGTATCCGGTTGTTCAGTCTGACGTCACTAGCCGTGTCTGGGTCTAAACTCCGCTGCAGGTCCATATATCAAACGATCAGTATGGCATTACTGAGAGTTGAAAAACTGTCTAAAGTCTTTCATCTTTAATAAAATGATCAGCGTTCTGCTCTACCAGGTGTAACAATTGAGTTTAACATCCAGGCATCCATGAAAACGGAATTTATGACATTTAACGGAGTTAGAAGTTAGCAGGGAGTTAGCTCGCTAGCTTCTATCTAAATACAATATAGCATGTCCTGACTGCGGGGTTTTGGAAACAAATTAAAACGTACAGCTCTGTTATCACTTCCAGCATAAATGAAGACAGAAAACTAAACAGCAGTGACGTTTGTAGGGTTACTGAAGTTGGGCTAGCTGGTATATAATGATGTGCTGCGTGACCGCTAGCGACACAGCTATGTTAGCATAATATAAACAAGCTAACTTTTTTCCCACTCGATAAAAGTTAACGTGAGTGTTCTCGGAGGTCAGAAACAAATGTAATCGCATGGCAAGATGCTGTAAAAGGACCAAACTTCAGCCAGGAGAACAACTGAGATAATCCATCCACAATACGAGGTTAGTCTTTCATATACTGCTGCATGGGCTGGGCTGTAGTTACATCCTAAGGTTTTAAAAACTGAGCTTAAATAAATGATTAGCGGTAATAAAAGCCGAGGGAGGTCAACAGTGATCACTGACTGTTTTAGGAGCTTTTTGAGATCAAATAGAAGAAAATACATAACATTAAACATGTTAACAACACAAAAGCCATATTAAACGCAGACTACTTTAGACCCGGAAGTAGGATTCGTCGCGTCATCACTGAACAACCGGATTGATGCATGTTTTAATCTATGATCGCACTTGTTGCTGAATGCAGTTGTCTCATTGGGGCCGATTAATCGGTTCTGACCAAACAAAAATCTGAAAAAAATCAAAAAACAATATTAAATAAAATTTACATATTCTTAAAAAACTCTTCCCTACCTTTGTTATCCATCTTCAGCGTCTCAACCTTCATGTTATTACCATTACATTAGTCTCTACCTGTTTTGTACTTCACCCCCTCACTTTAACTCTCCTGTTTGCATTAACAGCAGAGAGGAAAGCGACAGGAAAACGGAAAAGAGGTCTGTCTGTGTGTTTAAGTACTTTAAGCTCTTATCAGCCATCCGCCTACACAGAGATCTGTAATGTGAAATGATGTTCGTCTGAAACATTTGTTTGAAGGTTTATTGCTTTATATTGTATGTTTTCTGTGTTTTGCAGCTGTTCATATATGATAATCAATAATAATAGTCAGAGGGAAGCCTGACAAGGGAAAAGAGGTGTAAGCCTTATTACCTAAGTGACAGAACTGTTAAGGTGATGTTCTTTTTATAAAATGTTGTGTTCGTTTTGTGCCACATGTAGTGGGAACTTTCCACATAGTTCAGATTTTATCTTGTCCGAACACAGAATATTTTCCCAAAAGTCTTACGGATCGTGGCACTTGATAAAAAAAAGCCAGTGGGATTAGTTTATGTGTTTGCATTTTTGCAGAAAATACAAGTTTATGTATACTTACTTTAGCATGATAATCTCCACAAATAACACAACTTGTGATTTAAAATGACAGAGGAAATGAAAGCGGCTATAAAGAATCTACACCACTTTCACATGATATCAGTATCACCAGCACTAAGGTTCTGTGTTCCCAACAGCTTCTGCAGCTTCATTTAGCAATATGTTAGCAAATGCCTACTTCATTTCAACTTTCTTGTGCTTCAACCACAAGAAGATTACTAAAACATGTAGTCATGGCCCACAGAGCTCTGATTTAATTATTGCAGACTCAGAGGAGACAAACACAGAGTCAGCCGTAAAACACATTTTTAACTGACTGATTTTACTAATGAATCTATCTGGGTCCCATCTTAGGACTTGCAAAGCTTAGTGCCAGAAGCACCTCATACTGGTAGTCTGTGATTCTGCCATTCCAGACAGCTGTGGTAGTCAACAATCATCGGTGTATTCATGGCAGCCTCATAGTGATTTGCCAAGTGTGTGATAGATAGTTCAGGAAATGGAGCAACAGCAAACCCATTACAGCCAACTGGGGCTGAGCTGACACACTGTCAGCAGGTGAGAGAGATAAAGAGTCGAGATTCTCCAACAAACACCTAATAGACAGGAGGGCTGACCATCACCACACAGTCAGATGGGACTGGGCAGCTGTTTTCTGCTGCACCACTCCTGCTGCTTGCACTGTAGCAGTGAGTGAGCTGATTCAGCTGAAACCAGTCCCATTCTTAACTCTTTGAATGTGTGCTCTCAAATTTGCTCTCAAATTGTACAGAGAGCACTTCCAAGGATCAAAATCAAGTCATAAAAGGGCTTCTATCGAGGGATCTGTACTAAAAACTGTCCAGAGGTGCACAAGAAGATGCCACTAAACATTAGATTGGCCAGATTTAAATCAGGTGTCTTTGTAAAAGAGAATTTCAATTCTGAGAAACATGAAAATAAAAATGTGACTGTGAAACAAGCAAACAAAACATTTTTCATGTTTTCTTACGAATCAAAACACTAGCTCGGTGGTATCATCATACTTGCAAGCTCTGATAACAAACACTCACCCAGACACAAAAGCAGCAGCATTTATTCAAGAAACAGGTCTTTAGTACCAAAGAGTCCCATGAGAATAGCTTTTCTTCTGAGTGTGTGTTACAGTGCGCGTAGACTATGTGCAAAATGTCTGCATCTAACCAATTTATGTGCACTGCATGCACACAACTGTGCCACCCAAGGGCCTGATCATAATAACATGTTTTAGTTCAACTAAAAACATGCAATTAACTGGAGGATGCAGGGGAGCTGAGCTCCACCAGAGACAATTAGAGCTGCAGCAGCAGCCAGCAGGCAGAATTCATTATCAACACAGTGAATATTGATGACAAAACAGTGACAACAAAGACTCCACGATGGCACACAGTGCACAAACAAGACACAGAGCCGAGGCTTAGAAACACGCTGATGTTTACCAACTTGATATTTCATGTGAAAATTGTCCAGTCGAAGAGGAGAGTACAGACAGGGCAGAGAAGTCACACTCTCAATGTGCTAAAACAAAAGATAAAAGATGCCAAAACTGAATGTTTCATTTTACATCTACTGTCTTTAAAAGCTTTTAAATGAAATCAACATCAATCACAAACTTAATTTCAAGTACTTTAAGTAGTCCGTTACACCATTTGTCCATCAACAGAAATGATTGAAGCTCTTCAGCTAACTACAGTTAATCCTCCTGCCAATGTGGAGGTCTTTAAAACAAGCTTTAAAGCCACTGAGTAATACACATGTGACCTGTGAATGTGAAGGACATCTCTAGTCAATCACACACTGTATACAAAAATGCTGCTATTCATATGGAACATGCTGCAGTGATCAGTATATCTACTGTATGATCAGTATCACAGTATCCTTCTGCGTGCTGGCCTGAGTACAGCCCACTTTCGGATGCCTAAACTATTTGGTAATGACATGAGCACGAACATGGTGAGCTGAGACGCGTTCATTACAATAACAACATGCTACATGTTTCCATCACTTGTCTGTTGGTCAAAATCTGATAAATTACTTCATTTATTATTAACAGCATTAATAACTTAAATGCATCGTTGGCCACACCAGTCACCTCACTGCAGCCTAATTTTATTATTGTGTAATCAATCCAGCTCAGCTTCTGGTGACTAACTCGGTTTGGCCTTGGTTTGAGAAAACAGCTGTTACAAATCAATCTTAGCAGTAACCAGACACAGACAAGGAAAGGCTTTGTAAACGATTACGTCATCCCACATACAGCACCATTACAAAGGCATATTTTCACAAATTAAAGTCTAAAGACTTGAGGCTGAGTTGGCTGAGTAATCTCTGATAATTACAGTAACATTTGTTTTCTTCTCATGTGCTGGTACAGAAAGATGAGGTCATCACTCTGGGAAGGATGTGCAAAATGCGGAAGTCATGTTTTTCAGGACTCTGCACTGGTATTACGATTGATGGGTAAATTTAAAAAAAAAATCTATTAAACAAAACAAAAAAAAAGCAAAATAAAGGCAGACTATCCATTTGCCACTTATTGACTAAATATTTTTTTCTTTGTCTTTTAACAGGGTCATTTTTATTAAACTGAACATTACTGTACGTGGCCTAATAAAATACACTAATACAACTGGTCACAATATTAACCTATGTGCATCAGGACAACAGGTATACAGAAACTTCAAATTTGAATTAAAGAGAAAGCGAGTAAGAAAATGTAGGCTGTATTAATGAAATGCTAATACTTATACATATATAATACAAATCTGAGATGAATACGGGGATGTTTCTATAATAATAATAAAAAAAACTTTAAATGAGTTTTCTAATGAATTATTATTTAATTTACTTCTGCAATCCCAAGCAGCAATGCCGCCGTTGAATAATGGTATACCACAGTACCGCGGGGAAATTAAGAATGAAAACACAGCATACGAAAATATATGGGGGAAAAAACGATAGGAAATCAGAGCAGGAAAATGTACTTTTAAGGTGAAATACAGTATTTAGTGGTAGCAACATAAAGTTGCACTAAGTGAATGAGCTAACGATGTGGTCCATTTTGAGGACATGAGCAGAGTCCTAATGATTGCTCTGCTGCTGCTTTACAGCCAACAGGAGACACTCTGAGCTCCAGAAAAAGGCCCGTCGGGACCAGTAAGACTCTAACTGGGGGCTGTGTGGGTACCATGGAAAGCGTTATAATTTACCTGGGCCACACACACTGACACATTAATACAACTAGTCTCCCTTCCTCAGAAAGCAAAGTGTCTGTGTAAGTGTCACCAGGGGGATGACATCCATTTAGGATGCCTTTTAATCTCCCAAATGAACAGATATAACTCTCCCAACACTAATGCTAATGAACCCAATTACTGTGTTTGTGCACTAATGTGTCATTACAGACATTTTAAATGTGTGCGTGTGTTTTCAATGATTAACATGACTGAGTGAATACAAAGTGGGACTCTTCTTTTACAGCCTCCTCTCAGTTAAAAGCGCAGCTGTGGCCAGCCAATGTTAGAGTCTTTACGTGACGGCGGACCTTTCTAATCACTACTTTCTAAAAGCAGTATTCAGTACTGTATGTCCTCCATCAGTTAGTTTCAACTGTTTCAAATTTTTTTTTTTTTTTTAGTTAGCAACAAATGAGCATTTTTAAATAAAACGTGTGGCTAATCAGATGAACAATACAAAGTATAAAAGATTGTAATGTGCTACAATGTTAAGTTGCAAAAAACTCCCAAAAAGGTTAAATTCCAGAGGATTTTTAAGGTGCTCCATTTTATACTGCATCTGTAACAAGTTTCACTCATAGTTTAGCCATGGGCAGATGGCAGAAAGCTAACGTTAGTATATATGTGTAGTGTAGTGTAGACTGAGCTAAAGGCATCCACCGCTGACCGTCCAGTATAGCACAGTGAGTTCAGTACAAAATCTTATGGTCAGCATGTCCTGAGAACCAAACTGTCAAAGGACTATTTATGTTGATGTTCAAGTGCTCCTGAAAAAATAGACAATACTACATCTACCTGCAACGGTTTGGCTGTGCAACGTAAGCTATAACATGCTAGCAGAGTTAGCCTCAAAAGCTACAGGGTTTTCCATGCTTTTTTAATTCTTAAACATCAATATATTGACACACTAAATGGTTCCCCACCAAATCTGGAGATGGATGATGTTTCCCAAAAAGCAGAGGACACTGCTTTTTTTTCTTTTTTCTTTTTTTTTTAAATGCAGCAATTGTGTCTTATGTGTATTCTTAAAGCTGCAAAGCTAGGAGATTCAAACCCGCAAGACAGCAAAAGCTTTGTCTGTTTATTTAAGTTGAAGCTTTTCTAACAGCTTCTACTTCACTTGTCTAACCATATTTTACTACATTTATTTCATTTATGTCAGAATGATTGACGTGCTTTAGCTGTCACACTAAAAATTATGGCCATATTTTGTTTGTTTGTTTTTTTAAGTAACTGCTGCATTCATGGACCATGAATTTCTGTACTATTACACATCTATATCTTACATCAGGCTGGTACATGAGAGAGAGGGCTGATGCCTCTTCATTAACAAGAACCAAATTACAGTAGAAATTATGTCCAAGAAGAAGAACAGCAAGGGTATTTATTGTCTGCTCTAATTTGGCATTCGAGTGGACATCAACTCGTCTATTTCTACAGCTACTGTTTCCTTACAGCTGCACCATTCATTCATCAGATTGCTCTCCACACTTCCTGTGACACTGCTGGATGTGCCTTCATGCAGCTGTGGGGTCTCTCAAACGGATGTCCAGAAGTGTACAGTTATCTAGAAAGCATGTTGGTACTTGTCCCCTGCACAGAGAAGACAAACTGCTAATTATTTTTATCCACGAACAACATCACGCACCTACCAACCCACACACACACACACACACACACACACACACACACACACACACACACACACACACACACACACACACACACACACACACACACACACACACACACACACACACACACACAGAAAAGCGCGTATCTGGCTCCATCAGCTCATCGTAAGTTCCAGTAAGCCATCGCTTCCTCCAGCGAGATGCTAAAGTCACTATCAGAACCAGGAGTGAAAACAAGCTAATCCTAATTGGAATTTACACATTTAAATAGAATCTGCAATGCTTCACTGGAAGGGTTTTTATCTGCAGATAATACAGAGTGGGAGTGGCAGAGTGGAGGGGAGAGGAAGGGTTGCGTGCATATGTGTGTGTGTGTGTGTGTGTGTGTGTGTGTGTGTGTGTGTCTATGCCTGAAAAAGAAAGAGAAAAAGAGTGAGAGAATGAGAGAGAGAGAGATTGGCAGGTGGATGGGAAACAAGCTTCCCTACAACAATTAAAACAAAGAGATGTCTGGTGTCTGTTTCAACATGCTGAGCTGAGCTGCTCCGCACTGGGACTGCGTATTCAGCATTCACAGAATTTGAGAGTGTGTGTTTGTGTGTCTGTGCGAGAGAAAGAAAAAGACAGAAACATGGACATATGCTTAACAGGACGTCAAAGTATGTAGGCCTCAAGTTTTCTTATCCACATCTGTTTTTACAGGGGGAAAAAGAAAGATAAAGGCTTTGACCTAAACCAACAATCTATAACAGTATGTGACATGGTTTGATAAAACCTTTTGATTATAATGAAATTATAAAGCAGAAGCCATTATAAAGCTCTTGAAGCTTTATTTACAGCAAGTAGAGGTCTTTTTCTTACACAGTTATCCAGCCTACACCCCATTTTAGGCAGATAAAGCCCAGATTGTATACGATACATAAAAAAATCAAAGACTTGTTGGCATGCATAGATCATCTCACTGGGTTACCTATATAATCAAAGCAGCTCATTAACAGCTTTCTCGTAAACATGTTTTTAAATTGATGACTTGGATGAGCGTCTCTTCCTGCAGGCAGTTTGGACACTACAGGTCCAGATGTTGACTCGGCGTAATGGGAATTCTTCCTGACTGACATAGGTGAGATTTTACCTCTGTCTTCTCCTGCATGCACACACGATCTGACGCAGCTCAGCAGCTTGTTTGTGATAACAGAACCGACATAGCCACGCGCACGGAGGCAGCAGCTTCACAAAAATGTGAAAAGTGGTTTTTGAAAAGGAGGTGAGGCTGCCTCGCTATGATGTGTGTGACCCAGATTTGAGCAGGGCACTCAGATGATGTTGGTGCGAACCTCTCTCTGCTTTGTATGAATACATTAAAGCAGCAGGCTGTGCTCAAGCGCATGTTACACAAATAAAGTGTTCCATATGTACCTTGTGTCTGTTACTCTTGTCATCCCTCTGATCTGGCCTCGCTCACGTCTACAGTTTCACTTTATTATGAAGAACCTGGACAAGTGTGCTCTGCTGCTCAGCCTGCAATTTCATCTTCATTTGGCTGAAAACTACTTCAATTTATGTCTTTCTGCTGCAAACTCACTCTTGCCTATCATACAATATATATACGAAGAGTAACACTCTGCTGTCACAACCAGATCAACACCCATGGTACAGGCTGAAACTGTTTTTCAAGCTCTAAATTATTACATTTTCATAAAATACAACACCTGCACTGAGGGTAACAGAGCCAAGGCACCAACTCACACCGCAAAAGCCACAAATACAACGTTAGTAACACAATAACCTCAACACTTACCAGAAAACATGTCAGGTTTGTCTTTATGTGTCAAAGAAAAATTTCGGAAGAACATCGCTACATATTTGTCTTTGTTTTTTTACAAAGCTAAATTTCTTTCATTTCGGTATTCATCACACCCCTAAATATGTCACGTTCTCCATTTGCTTTCATGTTCAACAGAAGTCCTCCTTAAGTTACTTCAGTGTCGGCAAAATTAGAATACACAACAGAATTTTGTTTGAGTCTCCACTAAATAAAGAATTTTTAAAAAGCACTGCAGGCCAGAGGGCAAATCAGCTGTTTACCACAATGATAAGATAAAATGCCAAGCACCACGCAAAACAGTTCTTCCTGGTTCTGCCAGAGGTTTCTTCCTGGTAAAAGGAGTTTTTCCTTCCCACTGTCGCCAAAGTGCTTGCTCACAGGGGGGTCATATGATTGGGTTTTTCTCTGTATGTATTATTGTAGGATATACCTTACAATATAAAGCGCCTTGAGGCGACGGTTGTTGTGATTTGGCGCAACAAATAAGTCACTAGTCTAACAAATAAGACTAGTGACAGATCAAAGAGATGGAAGTGCAAAAAGGTGGATGATGAAATTCTGAAGCAAGAGAGCGGGACAAAAAATGAACTGATGAAGACTTTAATGGGATTCATTAAAATGGAAGAAAATGACAATGAACAGAGTGGCACAGAAGGAGAGAGACTAACGATTAGATAGTGAGATGAGACTGAAAAAGTGAGACAAAGAACAGTTTGATGGGCAGCTAAAGAGGGAAATGATTCCCAGGAGGGGAACCAGAAATAAGAAAGAGTGACATGTGATCTGTCTGCACGAGCATTCTTTCTCTGCACGAGCATTCTTTCTCTGCCTCACCATCCCCCTTCTCTTCCTCCAATATGCTCTCTGGCAACCCCGCTCACAGGTCGTCCTCATTGTTACAGCTGATCTGCTTACAGTGTGTGAGGGGTCAGGGTGTAAAGAAAGCATAAGTATTGGGGTTGAAGAATGAGCAAATATCAGTGCACACTTGAGAGCACTCAGCCACTAAGGACTTCAGTAATTATCATCACCAGTTAGATTCCCCTCATTTGGGAGTATGAATCTATAAATCCAATTAAGCAAAGCAGCTAAAAGCAGCTAGCTTTGATTTCAGAACAAATACATATAATTCTTAAGATAGCTAGCTGTTTTTTCCTTATGGGAGTGCTTTCTATCTAACATCACACACATTCATACTCCAATGGATGCATCAGAGAACATCTTGAGGTTAGTATATTGCCAAAGGATATCTGGAATGCAGACTAGAGCACCAAGAGATCGAACCACCAACCTTGCAATTAGTAGCTGAGCTGCCCTACCTCCTACCTTACCTCCTGAGCTACAGCCATAACATTAGTTTCACTACTGCTAGCATGAGGTGATATCTGTGCCCTACTTAGGTTGCATAGACAGTCCAACTTCTCCAGGATGGCACATCAATATGTGGTATTTCCAGAAGGATTGTTGCGTCTCCTGCATGGAGGAGGTTCCAGGAGACTTTTAGTTACTATAGGAGAGCTGGACAGGGTTGTGGCAGGTCCTTAAACTATCAGGACTGGTATCTGCCTCTGCAAGATACCAGTGCAAGGAGGAAAAGGATGAGCACTACCACAGCCCAACAAAATGACCTACAGCAGGTGTAAATCTCTGACCAAACAATCAGAAACACACTTCATGAGGGTGGACTGATGTCTAGTCAGCCCTGTGCTCACTGCCTGGCACCATGGAGCCCGGACTACCCTGCCATATTATTTTCTTCTAGGGTGTCTTTGAATTCAGCCCTCTTTAGGTTGATAATATTTATTTTCTTGTTCCTAACACATTACCCAGTATAGGATATCAGTATAGATATCCAGCATGATTTTTCCCCATTGAGATCTGATGTGTTTCATACCCAGGGGTTTTCCAGGAAAACCCAATGATCTGTGAAGGAATTAGAAAAATATTAGGTATAGCTAAAGGCAATTAAGGAGGAAGAGCCCAATGTTAAAAAGACCACTTTAAAGAAGTTTGTCTGAAGGTGTAAGTTTCTTATAAATCAAAATGTAAATAAATGTTTATTGTTTTCTACATGCCACACAAAGTCTGAATGTTGCTCAGTATTTCGTGTAAGAAAAGAAACCGTCCTAAGGCAATGGAACTGATGCTGTGTCTTACAAGCAGGAACAGTGTGGTGTCTAGACATTCAATTTCACACTCCTTGAAGTTTACTGCCTGCTGGCTAAATGCAGCCATGTAGATTGACTCAACGAGTCGGAGGAGGAGAAAGGGGAGTGCTTCAGGGTTTACATATGTGTAGGCAGATGAGATGAGGTCTATACAATCAGCATTTTGTTCATATTCAGTGGGAGAAATAATGATTTGATCCCCTCCTGAATTTCCAAGAAAATCATGACTTAGAACACAGGTGTCGAACTCCAGGCCTCGAGGGCCGGTGTCCTGCAGGTTTTAGATGTGTCCTTGATCCAACACAGCTGATTTAAATGGCTAAATGACCTCCTCAACACGTCTTGATGTTCTCCAGAAGCCTGGTAATGAACTAATCATTTGATTCAGGTGTGTTGACCCAGGGTATTATCTAAAACCTGCAGGACACCGGCCCTCGAGGCCTGGCGTTCGACACCCCTGACTTAGAACTTTGCAGAGAACTTTACAAACTACCATTTGGCAACATGAAGCTTCAGCTTACTCCACAGATTTTCTACAGGAGACTAGTAGGTCAGCTAAAAGTTAGGCTATTGCAAGGCCTTAATGTGCTTCTTCTTTAGTCATTCCTTTGTAGCCTTGATGGTATGTCTTGGGTCATTATCATGCTGGAAGACCCATATGTGACCCATGGTTAGTTTTCTGGCTGAGGGAAAGAGGTTTTCATCCAAGATTTTACAGTATAGGGCTCCATCGCTTGGCCCCTCAACGTGGTGACGTTGTCCTGCTTTTCAGTAGGTAAACAATCTCAAAGCTCTTTGGTTCACATACAGCAATTTTCTTCCTCCAAACATGGCAAGTTGAGTAATGATAAGGAACTTGATTTTGTTTTCGTCTGACCACATTACTTTCTCCCAACTCTTTTATAAATAATTAATATATTCATTGTCAACATAAGACAGGCCTGTACATGTGCCTTCTTGTGCAGGGACCTTGTGGGTGCCACAAGGTATCAGTCTATTGGGGCATAGTGCGTCAGTGGTTACTGTGGTCACAACTGCCTTTAGATCATTAACAAGTTCCTCCCAAGTAGATTCCCCACCTTTCTCAAAAGCATCTATGCTCCAGATCTCCAGACCGAGGGTGACTTATATCTATTATTTTTTGTTTCTTTCAATTTGTAAAAAGGAACAAAGTGCCACTTACAAAACAAAGACTTAAAAAAGTCTGAAAGCAAAGCAGAAGAAGGGAGATTTAGAGAACAAAAAATAAAAAATCTTGCTTGTAGGTATCAAAAACAAATAATAGAATTTGTGTTCATAGTTTCAGCTTCTCCTTCCTGCTTTCCCTCATTCCATCCTCTTCTTCTTCCAGAACAAACAACAAGAGACCCAGCCAACTGTCAAAGTCCAGCTAAGGCTACTAAGCTCAGTTTAACCTGTTCTTGGGGCTGAATGTGGTGTTACAATATCTGCTCAATGAACATTTATACAAGCCCTGATCCCCAAACGGGCTCTTAAAGTATAACACATGGCTGCTACATATTCAGCTACACAACACATCTAAAAGTTTAAGAAAAAGTCCAGTTCATACAGGGAGCTCAAAACTTAGTATTTGTACATGAACGCTTCTGATTTTAATCATATTCCCAACATAGCGTTTATCTGGAACATCAGAAACATGGCTATTCACCCATATATATGCAGTTACCCTAACCTAACAGTTACCCTATGGGCTAAATCATGAACTCACTTTGGGTTTAGTTTGGAGAGTAAGAATGAAATTTAAAGAAGCTTCAAAAAACCCCAGTTGTTTTTAATGGCTATGATTAATGACGTTGACCATAGTCATGGTGTCATGTCACACTGCCCTGCACTGTTTTATTGCTATATTGTATGTACGGCATACAATATAGCAAGCATGTCATGCACGCTGTGCAAGAACAGTATATGAAAGTCACTAACAAAATTCTATATGAAACCACATTACTTTTTGCTTCATCAGCATTATAACGAGCCAATTTTGGAGTCTGTGTTGTGCTAGAAACTGAGCTTTTGTTGCAACTTGTAAGTAATGGATGCTGATGATGCTGAGTGCAATTAGCCTACCAGTCTTGGACTGTACTTCTAATAAAACTCAGTCCATAGGCTGGCAACCAGAAGACAACATTGTTTTAAAACTGTATTTTGCATTTTTAATGACTAACTACCAGGATATGATGCCTACATGTGCATACATATATCACATCTGAGGATGCTGTATAAGGTATTTGTATGCAAACACACTTATTACAAACTTGTACTTTTTTGTGCTAGAGGACCCAGAATCTCCTAAAGAGCACTTCAGTTTGGTAAAGGATCCCGGTGGTCTCAAGCTATATTTATATGAGCTGTTTGCTCAACTAGCAGTAATGTCCAAAGCCAGAGCTCATTCTCTTTCTCTTACCATTTCCAAGTATTCAGATATATGCATGTTTGAAGGAAAAGAATGCAATGCAGTGGTGCTTCTTCTCATCAAAATATAACAGAGGAAAAAGAAAAAACCCCAAAACCTTCAGCAGAGGGTTAGCAAAACATACTAAATACCTACGACTCTTTATTTGTATATATTTGAAATGTGTGCTCTCACATCCAGATGCTGGGGCTGATGTGTACTCCCAGTGCCTCATTAGTGGGCTTTTATTTTTCCATGACGCAAAGTAGCCTCAAACTGTAAACTCTGAGCCATATTCAACACATTAAAGCTACTATGTATAAATTTGATAGAAATGTCAGTATTAAAACTGCTATCTATGTGTCTCATGGTAGTACAGTAATATAGCCATGTGCAGTACTTCAAGTAATTTATCGTATATAATTAGATGTCTTTAAAAACACTGATAAATACTAAATATTGATATTTAATTATTTAATTACTAAAATTATAGATACAATAGGTGCCAGCCTCAGTGTGAACCTGAGCTAGAAAAGCAGCTCAGAGGGATGGAGGTGGGGATGGATGGATGGATGAATGGATGGAATAAGGGGTAAACTCTTTACAGAAGCGTCTTGATAAAGACCCATCTCCAGATGGAAAAGTGCTCTGCATTGTTCCTTCAGGAAGTCTGATGTTCCTCGGATGGATCAATCTGACATGTAAGTGACAGTGAATGGGTTTGATGACTGATGCTGGACTTATTTAAGCACTGTGTGTTTGTTCTGTCCCTGTCAGTTTATCACACTCTACAAGTCAGTCAGTGTCCTTGAAGTGTCAACAAAAGAGACATTAGTGTAGCATTTCTTGTAGGAGAAGAGCTGATGTGTGTCTGTGTTTGCGATACATGCCTTTTATGTTCAGATGCTAATCAAGTCCAAGGCTGTGAGTTTGAGTCTAGACAGAGGCAGTGTGGCCTTTTGTTGTATGTCTGTGTCTGTTCAGGCTTTCCTGTATTACGTCTGCACACAGGATTATAATAAACAGCAGAGGTTGGCAGATATAAGAGAACGTGACAGCTTTCTGACTGGAATTCAGACAGAAAAAGCTTCAACAATGCCACAAGCTTCCACCTATTCACATTCCCTAACCACCCATGTACACAAATCCTTGCATTCAACATTATTTTCTGACAAGAAGCCTCTGTGTGCTGAAATCTGAATCCACCCACACTTGACAAGAAGGAGACATCTGATTAAGACAGCGATGAGAAACTTCCACACCAGATATCTAAGTCTGGGAATAATTTCCCTGTCGACCTTCTGGTATCATTACAACTGCATCAGCTGTTGGAATAACAGCTGATTGTCCACAAACACCATCTGCTCTCACAACCCCAGGGACTAACAGGGTATTTCTGCTGGCCTGACACAATGTGCCATGGGTAATTAAATACCAGATTTGTGGTGCATTCTAAAACACAGAGGTTACATAAACAAATATGAGAAGGGGGAAAAAAACTACTTTGCAAAAAGAAAATTCACGAAGGTTAAAATGGCAGCATAACCAACTGAGACGGAGCACCAATACAGGTCAAACATGCCTCAAAGAAAGGACACTAGTGCACCTAAAATCGTATGAACATGTTATTAATATAAATGAAATGTTCAAGCTGTGCTAAGAGGTTAAGATAAGATAACCTTTATTAGTTTGTTACTGTGGCAAATAAGGAATACTTTAAATAAAATCTACCCAAATAATGTGATAATGTTTCATCTGAAACAGAATTCCTCTGCTATACTGCACAGCAAATTCCATGGCTTACATATAATGATCGGCACAGATTGCAGTTTAGTGTTGGATAAAACACAACCTCACTTTAGTAAAGTTGGGAAAAGAAAAGCCAGACAGCTAATGAGTCACACTCCGCTAGGGAGGTGAGAGACCCAAAGTGCCTGACACCCAATCACTTTTGTTCAAATATTAAGAGTTTAGCATGTCTGATGTTTTTTTTCTAGACACAAACAAAAGAAATGGAACTGTGCTCCCTTCTCTTCCATAACTGAGATTGTGGATGAGACAATAAGTCAAACAGTGCTCTACATCTCTTTCAATTTCTCCCCCCCCCCCCTCCCCACCCACTTGTCTCCCTGTGCCGTCGTTGCACTTCAACACCAGAATGGCAGCAGGCTTGCCACCCTCCAGGCATTGGCTTTTATCATGTTGAGAGGTGTATGCCCGCAGGACGACAGATAAAAGGAAGATGAAGGGCATGGAGGAGGAGGAGGAGGAGGAGAACGGTAAAGGCGAGAAAACCACAGTGGTTGATGAACAATGAAGGTAAGGAACAGACTATATGCAACACAATAGACTGCATTACAATGTAGACAGAAGGTTGATAATCTTAGATTCTTACTAACTTTAAGTTAATTGTGATTTTAAATTAATTTTAAGTAATTAATTAATATGTTTCTGTATATATATATATATATAGGTTGTTTTGTGTTGTTTTGACATTATGTGGGGGGAAAAAGTCCCATCATGTCGTCCAATTCAATAATCTTTTTTCCCAGAAACATCTTATAACAGAAACTAACATACGAATTTTTAAGTTTTAAAGCAATCTTTTTCTTACTTGGCACATAGCCCCATTAGCTAATGACCATCATGGCATTTAACTCCGGAGGTTCCGGAAGCAGCTATCAAGGTTAATTTAAAGTCACATTTTAGAATTCCCGATACGAGTTTTGGAACTAGCACGACTGCAGGGCATGACTGATAATTATGATGTCAATCAGTTGTTAACTGTAACACTCAAGAACTTAAATTGGGAGATTTATGTGGCAATTTATGCATGTCCACAGAGAGCTTTCTGTTTGGTGTCCAAACCAGGAAAATTATTTAAGATGTGTCTGCTTTATTTGCCATAGTAATTTAAGTATGGGACAATGTATCATCATTGATAACAAATGAAATGCTCACAGCATTAAATGTTCTTTGCCACATGTCTTTCTCTGAATATCTGGTTTATTGATAGACCAACAGGAAGCTGGCAGAACTCGATTTCTCACAGAGCAGTCTATTAGCAGCTCTGAGGATTGTCAGATAGCGTGGAGCAGCTGCAGTCTGATTTTCTGGGCTTCTGATAAATAGCAGCTGCAGTGATTTCAACAGCACAGTGAGGCAAGGTCACAAGTTACTGCTCTGCTTAAAAGGAGTACAATATCGATTTACCACCAAGAGCAGAAAAACATAAGAATAAAAAAGATTCTGAGAGGGGAAATCAACAACAGCGGGGACAAAATGTTACTATAATTCCAGTGGAATTGATGTGTGCTTGGATAACAACAAACTGGTGTAAAAACCTTGTAAATTTTCTCAGACCTCAGGATGGAAATCAAGAACTTATTTCATATTAACTAACTGAAATCATATGACTTCAACCCTATCAATTAATTTATCAAAGTTTTTTTGGTCAAAGGGAAATGTTGTATTATAGTTGACAGGTGGACATTGTTGCTTTACAAAATAGTTCTTTTCAGACAAAATGTGATTAGTGTATAGAACATATACAAGATTTGCTTGAAGCTTTTATGCCCGAACTACTTGAAGCAACTCTTGTTCAGCTGAAATTCATTACAAATCATTTCCATCTTTGTACCTGTAAGTTTGTTTGTTGCTAGTATGTTTTAAATGAAAGAATTAAAATAAGCCGCTACAACCAGCAATAACACGTCAGTGTTAGTTGGCACTAAGAGGGTTATCTGCTTTAACTTCATTCAGGAAAAAAGCAAGTGGAAGGATATTCTAATATTTATATCACACACGTAATAATGGCACTGAGTTGTAGCTATTCAACACTGGCATATTAGCATCATGGAAAATATCCTAGATGTCTGAATCATACCTGGCTGACCTGTGAAGCTGCCTCATTGGTCTCCTTGATCAAATTCAACCTCAAACCGTACCAGCTGACCGAGCGCCTGCATGCCAGAGACCTCCTGTCCCTGTCTGCTTTTTCATTAGCCTGCAGACGAGCCATTGCAGAACACACAAGCACTCTCAGAGGTGCTCTTGTAAGACTGTTCTGTTCCCAGTGAAACCAACACCCTTAAGAACTCCTAATCCATAAAGGAGATTTGTCTGTTTACTTTTAATTGGCTGGATTTTTCTCTCCATTAGCCTGATCTCCCTTTGCTTGATTTGTTTAATCTCAGTTTCACATTCTCACCTATCTAGAGTTGCTCAACACATTTCAGTTTGAGATTGTTCTTTGGCCAAAAAGTAAAATTATCCACAGCTGGGAAAGGAAAGCAACAACAGATTCTCTCCATCGATTTGAGAGGCACAACCATCATAGTGTATGATTAAAAAAACAGTAAAAGCAAGCGAGTCAGAACAATCAACAGAAGCAAATAAGAGAAAATGTATAGCTAATCTGAAGAAAAAAGAAAAAAAATCCTGTATTAATCCCAACTGTAGGTAGCAGCGTTCATTTATATGAGACACTGAACTCTTGCCAGATTGTTCTTAAGCACCATTATGTGCCCCCAAATTGTGCATTATGCAGAAATGACTCCAACAAAGTATATAAAGTATCCTTAAAGTAAACAAATCGTCAAACCGTGTAAAGAGACAAAAGAAAAAAGAATTTGACGACAAAAGCAGAGATATAACGAGTTTTCTGGATTAAATCACAATTCTGAAAACTCATGTACTCCTCTGACTAAAAACTCTTTGGTGGACAAAGATTCCACCAACATTGTTTTGGCCTGTTACATATAAATAATGACTATGAATGAGTACCAAAAATATTAGTGTACATTGCCAACAGTAAAAAATACGTAATGACTAAAAATAGCCTTCATAGAGATCCAAGAAACCTTTACTAGCATGCATTGTCTTTACAAGTGTCTTCATGCACATGGAGCTGGTATCTGTTCGTGTAATTTACATCTTCTGGGTGGAGATTAAGAAGAATCATGATAACGGCTGTTTTTAGATGTGATTCTTTCCTTTTAAAAGACATTGAGATACAAAATAAGTGTGAGTCAGTACTTTTTAAAGACTGTCTGCGTTTGCAGTGTGTTGTCACTCTGGGTTTACAGACATTTTACATTGAGTAACTTAAAGTTATAAATAATTCATAAAAATATTTTACAGTCATAATTCTGCCTACAGAAGGTTTTGTGATCTCGGTTGGTGTGATTTGGGGGAATTTATAGGATTGAAACTTACAAAATTACCCACCTATTGTTTTGCTCTCTGTCTTTTGAATTATTCGATGCTGAACCTACGAGAGGAAACCAGCTGGTATATAATTTCACCATACCGTCTTTTCTGAACAAGAAGAGCTTATGGTGAAGAACAGTCTTTAAATTCATGCGACAGCAATTTTGAATGGAAGCTGATACCAGCTGATATGAGCTGCTTTCCTAGAGCTCAGACAGGCTGATGTCAGCACAGAGCCATGATAAAGATTCTTAATTTAAGACATAATCAGAGACAGACAGGCTTTTGTTTCAGTCTGCTGCTGTTGGAGTTCTGAATGGCAGAACTAATCCTGTTTCTCAAATGACAACAGAACACATGCACACGGGGCAAAATAGTCATTCTACACAGACAGAATTTGCATTATGCGTTACACTGATCAGGGTAGAGGCAAGCTCAACCCTATAGCCCAACAGCTGTGGAGCGATAAATAAAACATGTTCATAATAAACACAAACAAAAGGAGCAGACGCACTTTTATTGTGCAGTTAAACTTAACCCACCGAAAGTTATACACACATTTTACCACAACCATATGTACAGCAAACCAACAAGGCCTTGCTGGTATTATTGAAGCAGAGACTTAAGACAGCTGTATTAATGGCTATAGCTCACCAACTCCTACATATTCACCCTAGAAAACAACACAGAGACACCAGAAGACAGCGAATAGAATACCGATCCGATTCGATCCACTAAGCTTAACATGACAGCTATCTGTTTGACCTTTCACCCCGACCACATTTTCTTTTACTATCTCTAACCCAGCAGTCAAGTAGGTGACCTGTGCTCTGTGTTTGGGTTTGAAAGATCACACTACTTCACAGTGTCAGGCTGACAGTGGCCTGATGAAAGGCCGACTGCTGACCTCAGGCTATATATCTTATCTGACTGGGAAGCTAATAAGAGAACACGTGTCCTCACAAGTTTCAAGGACAAGCCAGAAAAAGGACACTGCTCACACAAACCTTTGGTGTGTTTTTGAGGTTCCTACAAAGAAAAGTCTTAAAGATGTTGACAAGTCTATCCATCTATTTGTCTGGAAATTTTTAGTTTTAATACTATTCATACACTTTTGCATTACATCTATTCAGTTACATTTAAAGACCGATATGTTACTTGTACCACCACCACCACCACCACTACTACTACTACTACTACTACTAATAATAATAATAATAATAACAATAACAATAATCATAATCATGATAAACTGCTATACCAAAAAGAACTTCACAAATGTCAATAAATATAAAAATGTAAAATCATCATCATTATCCCAAAATCTAACATTTGACAGTAATAAACCAGATTGTAGACAGACCAAAGTTACTGTTGTTAGATATCGTTTGTGAGCTATTATTTCACCAGTTTAACTTCAACTTCTGTATTTTTCTGATGGTGGAAAAAAAAACGCGCATCTTTATTCCAGTATGTACTTCAACAAACAACTTTGCTGTTAAAATGCTTTCCTTTCAGTGGCCACCCTGACACTTCTTCCAGTGTCATTATAAGCCTACAATGTTCCTTTCAGCAACCTTTTGAGCCATGATGGTTCATTTTAAAACCCAATTGCCTAATAGTCTCAAAGAAAGCTCCAGATATTTATCGCTTTAAAAGATGACTGACCTTTGGCCAGAATTTCAACTCATAAATATATCTAAAAAAGCATGGTGTTTCATGATATTATTCTTTCTTTTCAGCGGATAAAGGATTTTGATTGTAATGACCCAATTATATGTCCTACAGCACCACAAATCAAATTAACATGTTAGCTTCAGCACTGGTACCATTAAAGAATGAGCAAACACACACTACAGCCTCTAAGGGCCACAGATTCGGACTGCTGGTGTCATTAACACTGGGTTTTGTGTTACTTCCTGTTTCATTTTGATAGTCTTTTGTCTACTATTTTGTTTTGTTTCCTTTATCTCAGTATTTCCTGATTTGTCTTACCTGTTCCACTCTGGTGTGCCCTATCCCCCTGATTAGCCCTAATTTGTCATTTAATATAAACAGCCCCAGGCTCCACACATCCTTTGTTGCGTTGTCTATTATCCTACATACTCCCAGCCAGTTGTTTAGTATTGTGGATTCAGTTTAAATTCCCTGTGTTTCTTTTTTTGTATGGACTCTGTTGTTTTTAATAATCCACCTTTTAAATAAAGGTGCTTTTTCAGTTTGTTCAGTGAGTCTGGTTAGTCTACATTTGGGTCCATGTCTAGCAATTCATGGCAGCTGGTTGTGCTTTTAATCTGTCCAGCCGACAGGGTTTGTATCCAACTGTGGGCACTTAGCCATAAAGAGATTTACAGAGAGTAAACATCCCTTCCAACAAATATACCCAGCCCAGACAGAGCTGCTGTGTCCAGATGAACAAATGAGCAGTTGTCAGTTTTCGGTTTGTCAGCTTGGCAAGAAAAAAAAAAAAACACCTAAGGACAACCATACAGCACCATTGTTACCCTGTCATTTCCCATGATGAGACATAACAGTGAAAGAGTAAATGTCTGATTTAAGGATGAAGCTTTAAAACATTGAACCTCACAAACTATCAGCTCTCGATTTCTGGTGAACATGAGCGCATAAAAACTGGTTAACTGGTGCTGAGGGAGAACATGGTTTCATTAGTATTTGTCAACATTACAACGGTGTCAGTATTAGTTATTGATCTCTACATGGAAATACTCGAGTAGTAAATGATGTTGTAGTTGTTTGAGTATAACACTGTGTGCAGTGTCTGACTGTCTAGACATTGGTGTTATTTAGAAAATCCGTTTTTAAATCAATAATTCAAAACCATTTTAGCAGTGTGTTCAATTAACCGATTAACTGTTGTTCACAAATAAAAGCACTAAAAAGCTGTCTGCGACCTGACACTACAACGCTGTGACGTGGAAAACAGAGTTAATCTAAGAAAATCCAGGTTGTCACTCCTTACAAGGTGGCCTCATTCAAGCCCCAGTTCCTCTCGACACAAAGCTATTTAAACACCATAAATACAGTACTAGAACACCGTTTCATCGCCACTGTGTGCAGAACCTTGTGTCCTCATTTCTCCTGGAAATCTAACAGTGTAAGGCAAGACCTGAAGGAAAAGCTAATCTTAGACTAAACCTGTCTCTAACACGTGCATTTGTCCTTGGCCTCTCGGATTTAGGATGTAGATGACACCATCTGCTGACTCAACATTTGTCAAGCTTCTTTTTCAGCTTTTCAGCCGTGTGCGGGAAAGGAAGGAAAAACAATGCAAACAAAAAAAAATGTATCTTGGTTTAATGGATCAATCTATTTTTTAAAATGTTGTTTTTGAAGTTGTTGAAAATCACATATCTGTCGTTGTTTACATAGCCAGAAATTCACATTTAACACAAATGTGCATTTAATTGTTACATTTGCCTTCAGAAACCTTCCTGTTCCATAGCAACGTAATGATAATGCAACCAGCTGGCAACCAGATGAGTCGAGTCCCCTCAAGTTATACTCATTGAGAACGACTCATTTAGCTTGATGGCAACATGCTGGCAATCTGTCTGCTTTTATAAATGAGGCAATTATTTGCAAACCTTCACTCTGAGAGTGACTGCAGTCAGTCCACGTAAGACTGCAACTGTTTGCAGAAAGGTTGCCTCCTATCAGCCAATCTGTGCAATCGCCTTGCAATCAAACATGGTCACAAGTGTGCAACCCCCCTTAAACTATCTGCAAGCATTTAGTCACCACTAGCTGCAATCAGTCCCAGAGTGACTTCAATGTAATACAAACACCAGGCAGCCAACAATGTATTTTTTCTTGTAGATGTCAGGACTGTCCTATTTTTAGTCATGTGACTGGACCATTAGTTTGCACTGAATTAGCGCAAGCTAATTAGCTTGCACTGAATTTAATTCAAGTTATCTCAGGATGGTGATGCAAGAGGTAAGCCCTCTTTGTTCATAGTCTTCCCAAAGTATTTTAATTTACTGCAGTATCGATATTTGTATCGATATCACCACTCAAGATGCTCCACCCGTAAAACTGACAAGGTAATTTGTAGTGGAAGAATGAACCTATACACAATTGGGCTTGACAACACAAGCAGGGATGTTACATGATTTTACATAGTTCTATGTAACCTGAATTAATTTGTTTTTAAAATTCATTCAAATGGATGATAGACACTGTCTGGTGTAGCAGTAGGATCAGTTTTCATTCCATTTCACATTTGTAGCCTTAAAGTTAGTAGTTTAGATTTTAGACTGATGTTCTTACTAATAGAACATGGAGCTAAAAGATAACAAAACTCTTATATAGTCCTTCGTAAATTAATTGCTTGAATTATAAATGGTTATTATTTAAAGGTGTGACATGAACCTGACAGGCTGTCCACATTCTGAGTGCTATGATACACAATTGCTTGTTGTTGTTCACTAGGCTGTTGCATCATTTACCAACTTCCACCAGAGGGAAATTGGATAGGCCTGGTGATATGGTTTACGCATCTGTTTAAGTGAGTGTGAACAAATAATGGTATATTGTGATGTGATAGGGTCAGTCTCCGTGACTGCTTGGGTGCATGTTTGACGAATGCAGCAGCATCAAAACTGTGCATATTCAAGTATTCTGAACCTCTCCTTTCAGTGCAGGACAGTTTATCTCTGCAAACTACAGAGAAATAATATGCTCCAGTCTTAAGTTAAAAAATGCACACACGCACACACAAACAGCAAAAAAAAAAAAGCACTAGAAGCCTACCTGCAGGCCCCTGCGTCTCAAAATACTTGAGTCATCCATGATAATGCGAGGTTAGGTATCTTTTGTTTTCAAAGCAACAAAGTTCAGGCACTTTCTAGGAAGTCTGTCCACATGGAAGTAGTGAGATCAGAGCCTCCACCCCTCTTTACTGTCCGTCAAGGCTTTACTCATCAGGTTGTCATCGTTTTCCATTTCAATCAGAAGCTTTAAGAGTCCTGTTTTTTCTCTGAGACGTCACTGAGGTGATCGGTTTCAGGTTTCAGTGCCAAATAGATGGGATTCAGTCAATAAGGTGAATAAAAATATGTGTGTGTATATATTGATATATATATACAAAATCCAAGGCTGTTATACTAACTGTGGAGGGAAAATAAAAGCACAGAAGACTGGTCTAATGTTGATCTCTTCCATTTCTTTATCTTTTGTGTGTATTCAAACTTGTTGTAGAGAATGGTGAAAGCTCATCCTCCGTATCTTCCCTGTATGTTCCATTCATTTATTCAGCACTGGACACACCCCTCAGTTTCCCAGAGTGTACAGTGAGGCGCTCAGCTCCTTTTTTCTGGTTTCTGACTCTCGAGTCTCTTCATCTGTCCTCCTCCGTTTGCCTCCCACCCCTAAGGCACTAGTCCAGAGGAAACTCTGCTCCTTCCATTATTCATGTGCAGCTTGCAATAGAAATTAATGATGACGATGAGGCCTCAGGGGGTGGACAGAGGGAGGGGAAAAAGAGACTGAAAGGAGGCAAAACATAAATGGGAAGGCACCAGCTTGCTTGCCTCTGGCTTAATTAGAGCTGAGCTGTAACAAGGTCCCGAAATCACTGCAAAAACACAAGCAGGCAAGCAGGCTTCCAGAGTTTCTTTCTATGGAGGGATCAGTCAGGACTGACAGGCCCTATGTGCTCAACCTGCTAAGTGACACTCAATCCAGAGTTTAGAGAAAAGCCTGCTTTTCCTCAATCAGTTTTATGGCTTGAGATTAGAAAAGAAAGACACACAAAGCTGTTAGACTCACCAGACGACACAGAGTGTAGACTAAAAAAAAGTGTTTGTTTGCTAGCAGTGATTTACTAAGCAAGAAGGCACCTCGCATCCATCTCCATGCCAACCAAAAGGGCCAGATTCCATACAGTTAAAGCCATAGGGGTCTCGCAGACACACACACAACCCCATCATGCATGTTAGTCATCGCTTCATCTCTGCCGTCCTCTCCTGCACCTTCTCCTGCATCTTTCAGTTTTCAGTGTTTCTCCAAAAGGCTGTGGGGAGGAGGAGATCCAGATCAGCTGAGAGTAGTAACACAAGGGGACGAACAAGGCAGGAGGGATGAGCGTTTCCGTCTCTGAGAAGAACAGCTGAGGATTCCAAGAGGATTCCTTCCTTCCTCTTCTCTTGTCTTCTGTTCCTCAAATCTCTGCGTCCCCTCTGTTGTTGCCTTTCTTTGCTCTCTCTGATGTGTCAGTATGCTCACATGCTCCAGCTCCTCCCTCTGTTCTTTTTCCACAAGCTCAACCTCTCTCTCTTTCTCTCCCTCTCTCTCTGCAGAGACGGCCTATCAGGCACAAGCAGGAGACAGAGGCTTTGCTCACAATGAATGGAGCAGGGACAAGTGCTCCGCCTCCCTCTCCACTCGTGTGCGCTGTGTATCCGTCACTATAACCTCGCCTGGTTCTAACCAAAACAAGATGCTGCCTTTGCACCTTGCAACACGCACACACAGAGCAATGTGTGCTTAATGCATCATTATTTTATACACATGAATTAATCATGAATGCACTGATCAGAGGTTTTGGATGATCACTTTTTCACACAACTCTCTTTTTAATTTTAAAAAAAAATATATTATCCCTGATGGTTTGTATGTAAAAGTATGTGGACACGCAAACATACACCTGTGTTCACCTGTGCTTAAAGCCATAGGCATTAAAGATGCTGGTATTACAGCCACCGCTTTCCTCATCTTACAAGAACTTGGAGGTATGACCAAAAGCATGTAAGTGAGCCTTTATAAAGCTTCAAAGTGTCTCATTTTTCCCTTTAATATTACATAAAAAGAGTTAAAAACGTATTTTACCTTGTGTTTTAAGATGAAGATGAAAAGAGGGTGGATGTAAACACACAGCCAAGGAAACTTTCAATTTCTTTTCAGAGAAAGAAAATAAAGGTTCAGCCAATCAGCTGGATCAAAAATTGATTACAATAACTGTCACTTGTAAAGATCTGAAAATGTTTACCTTTTCTGGATATATCTTGTTTTGACAGGTTTTGGTAAGTGACACCAGAACACTATTTTTAACTGGTGATCCTCCTCCACAAACAAGAGAGATGCAAAGGAGCAAAGAAGCGAAAAAAAAACAAAAACAGGAATGGGGACAAAAAAGTGATGGAAGGATAGATTGAACTGTAGGAAGGCAGAGCGTCTGGAGTCCTCCTACACGCCACAGAGAGCCATGTACTGATGACTCACAAAGACATGAGAGAATGGTAATGAGAATGAATGGATGGTTTGAATAACCAAGCAAAAAAAGAAAAAAACAAGCAGAAGAGAGAGAGTATATGTCTGCTGGTGCATGCATATATATACTGTATACAGCACAAACACAACACTGACCATGGACAGATTCGTCTGTTCAGCCACTGCTGTGTGTGTAGAGGGAGATCAGACCCTGAGTAATCCATATCAAACTGAGCTCCAGCAGCCCTGTCTGGGCCCCCATCCTCTGGTCAAAGCCCCAGTGTTAGTGAGTGCAAAGGCCAAAGGGGCCACACAGAGGAATGTTCACTTAGCCACAAGACTGGTGGACAGTAGCCCACCGACTGACTGCTTGTGTAGTGGACTGAATGCAGCTTGGCTAAAATTAAAACGCATACAGAGACACTGAAATGAAAGTAGTCTAGCATGTGGGCACCTACACTCACACCCAGTGTGAGGTTAGAGGTCAAGGGCAATAAAGGCATGATACACATGCCTATTATTATCCTGTTTCTACTACATTATCCCTATAATACTCGGATTTTGCGTAACATTGCGTCCAGCACCCACAAACTCACAGGAACATTTTGTAAATCAGCTACAACATGGACATCGTATTTCACCTTCCAACCAGATGCCAGACTCATCATGATGATGAAGATGACATGATCAACGTGTCTTTCAACATCATACTTCAGGACACAAATTAGAATTATTAAAGCTATAATAAGTACTAAGTACTTAGCAGTATGTACCTACCCATTTATTAGTATTACATTTTGATACTGGAAAACTGGGAAATCTGCCTTGAGCCCATATTTCTAACATAATCCAGTGTGTAACAGTGACCTATGCAGTGTGGCTGTGCAGAAAATTAGTTAGAAGTTGCGTAATTATAAATTTAGTTCACTGTTTAGGAAGATTGTTTTAAAGAACCTGTTTTCAGTATAACCTCAGAGATTTTTGAACAGAAGGTTCTGACTAATAGCTCTGGGCCACAGCTGACTGTAAAGAAATCTGTCTACCAAATACACAAGATTTAACAACATTTGTGTTGTCGTCAAGTTAATGGGCCATTGCAATGTGGCTCAATAAACAGACAATATGAAATCATGTTATTGATACCTGATATTTCGTGTTAAATTGGTTGAGGGTTTGGAATACAGGCTGTTGTGCCAGACACGATGGTCATCTTCTTTGTATAATAAAGGAGCTGAGATAAAGAGCTCCTGTTTGTGTTGCTTCATTCATCAGCTTGATGGGTTGGTCTACTATTAGTCAAACTGTCCTGCAGCCAGCTGGCTGGCTGTCTGGACAGCAGCCTGACAGATATCTCAGAGTCATGCATGTGTATACAGACACGCTGAAATAAAACAATCGGAGTAAATGAGTTTCAGGGGAAATAAAGTTAATGCCAGGAAATCAGTCACAACAATTATATAAACACAATACTACATTTGTCCAGTGCGATAATGGACAGTCCTAAAGAAACAAGCAATTGGAAGATTAATAGAAAAAATAAAAGCATTAACAGAGAGCTGTAGAGAAAGGTATCAAACAGCACTATGCAACAGCCCCGCCCGAAAATGAAAACTATGAAATGAGTAGTAGGATGACAGCTCTGTGTGTGTGTGTCTGCATTATGCAGACAGGTTGCGTGCTGCTCTGTCTGAGCATTGTGCTGACGGTGTATTTGGATGTGTGTGTCAGACAGGACAGCAGGAGAAAGCTCAGTCTGAATAAATTAAACATGAAGGTGTTTGGCACAGGATGAAGAATGTGAACACAGTGTTATTCAACTCCATCAGTGACAGGAGGCAGAGGGTGCAATTTCCACAATAATAGAGACCAACTAAAATGCACACACTTGAAAGAGCTGCGATCTTACATAACCACAAAGCTCTGAAATCACTTTTCAATCCAGCTTTGCCTTTCAACGCACCACTTCTTTATCATACACAAAGCTGTTCACAGCTGCAGCGGCTTAATAGCTCTACATATGGAGATGTGGTTCATTTGGTCCAGGTAAGAGAAATCCGGCTGAATAGTCCGCTTTTCTTTCTGTGCTTATTCTCGTCTGTAATGACCATGGTTTCTTTGTTTTGCTGTGAGAGATGGTGACATCATTTTTGGGTTTCCTGAAGTCTGAGTGACTGGTCGACTTATTCTTGATTTTTGCAGATGGTTTATATAGAACAATGTGTTGATGCTGAAAGCAGATGAAAGCTAAAGAGAAAAAGCGAACGAAGAGAGGGAAATAAGAGCAAGAAAGATGTGGACACACAGCCGTTGCATAAAGCTTTGTCCCCATCGGGGCATTGATAAGAAAATGCTGAGTAAGCCTGAAAAGGCTTTACACTGTGAGAGGGAGAAAGGGCAGAAGAAAGAGAGGATAGAGAGAACTAGGGTAGAGGTACAGAGTACAAATTAAGACAAAGACTAATGTGGCCTGTCTTCCCTTCAAGTCTCAACTTTTGTAAACTGGATTAAATGAAATGTATGACTAGAAAGTGGTAGATAACATAATTAGGAAGTACAGAAATGAAGCCGTCTGGGAAACACAGAGTAGCTGTGCGTGGATCCAGCATGGCTCAAGGACCATCTGTGTGTAATGCTACAGCTTTTGAGTCACTTGTGCAATTAACAGTTTCGGGTTTGGATTATTAATCACTGGATAACTGTGCACTGACAATAAGGAATCTGAAACGGATTTTAATTTTATCTTGGCTCTTTTTTAGATTATCTAAACTGAAAGTTTATTTTTTGTTATTTGTCATTTTCTCTATGCTACAGTAAATGCAACAAGAGAACTAAAGATGTTTTAAAAGGATTCCAATATGAATGTTTACATTCAACCACTAATCCCAAGGGAAACAATATTTAATAATCCTAAATAAGATCCAGAAGGCTCTGTTCTCTGTCAGTCACACTCTACAGTCATTTCAAGGCTCTCAATAAAGGGCAGAGGAAGCCAGACTCCAGTCCTCATGATAAGGGCTAAAGCTAAACTTGACTATGTCTGCTGTCAGGGGTAAAGACATAGTGAGAAACAAGCTCTTGATGATACAAAAATCCAAATGCACACACACACAGACACACAGATTAGGACTGTAGTATCAGGGGCTCGCCAAGTCAAATCTTCTCTCTGTATCCTGCTTTGAATTGATCTCTATTCATGCAAAATGTGCTTTGGCGTACTGTGCAGCTATAGTAGGTCAAAAGGTTACACTGACGTAAGATATCGCCGTGCATCTATATGTATGTAAGTAGGTGTGTGCATGTGTGTAAGTTCAAACTCAGTTCAAAAGACTGCTGGCGACTGCAGCAGCTCTGGCTCAATGCGCAATGGTGTGTGTGTTTAATGTCTGTTCAGTCAAGCCACAACAAACAGCAACAAACACTGCACCCTGTTTCAAAGAGATGATAAGTTCCTAAAGACAGACATGCTGTTCCATCCTGTTCCTTTTTCAATGCAGAGCCTTTACCTTACAATATAACCTGCCCTGAGGCTGCTGTTGTTGTGGTTTGGTGCTATACGGCAGTTTCACTAAGGACCCATTTATCTGTGACACAATGGTCACTTCGCACGCAAACAGTCATGTCGCCACATCTCTGTACTATCTCTACCAGTCCCGAGGGCGCTAATACTCATTGCTGTATTCGCCTGAATGACAGGTGTCAACGCTCAGACAATCCTACCAAAGGGTGCCTCGTGCCAGCAGATGGGACATCACTTTTGTTGCCCATAAAACATAACTTATATTTACCCTTTTCCCCTCAGTACCACTTCAGAATGCAAGCAGTCACATTAATGGACAACTCTTCTCTCTTAATAGATTTTATCAAAGCACATGAAATCCTGCTTGTTTATCTTTCCCAAACCCTTCAGCACACACCGCTGGCTATTTGCCATCTTGAGTTTGTATATATTAAAAAAAAGGCTGCAGAGAAGTACTGTTGAAAGTTGTAGGGCTCGAGCCATATTCTGCACAATAATACTGCTCGTCCGAAAACAAGACAACACACAATCATTTCTTGCAATAGGTACAACTCGAAGAGCACCAGGACTGACATTCAGACGTCTGGCAGATTGAAACATGCCCCTTTAATGGAACCTACATTTACATCCAGTAAAAGTAGGAAAGATGCTTTACTGAGTCGTACTGGACTAAAGTCCTGGGTTGCTTTACTGTTTGAGGCAGACTTGAGTCTGGCATGGCCCCGAATTCATGTAATAGTTCATAACAGAGAGACAGAAAGAGAGGATGATACATGAGTAGGGCTGAACGATTATGGAAAATAATCTAATTGCGATTTTTTGCCCCAATATTGCGATTGCGATGCGATATGCGATTATTTTTTAAGGTCTTTGTCTTCTGTATTATTAAACAAAGACAAGCAATACATCATATAGTATGGCCAATACTATATTACATTAATTTTAAACTGTTCTTTCCTGGAAGACAGACCTCTGTTATGATGACATGAGGTGATGCATGAATTGATGACTGACATTTTTATTTAACTTCTTCAATCACAACAGTATATTTGAACATACACAATAGTTTATTTTTAGCTTACAAACATCTGAGCATAAAGTGCTGACAAGGAACCCTGGTGTAAACATTAAAATGAAAGTCAGTACAATGTGCAGATTGCAGAAATATACATAAAAAAAATCAGTGGCTTTACCACACTCAGTTTTTCGACATCTGTGAACTACTAGACAGTCATTCAATTAAAAAATAATATTAAATAAATAAAAAATACACACATCTTACTGATCTCTGCAGTCAGTAACATTACACATAAAGTGCAAACATAATAGCAATTGTATAAACACACACACAAACACGCCTTTAAAATTTAAAGGCGTGAAATTGGACGGTCTAGTTCTGATTAGCGTCACCGCTGTCTCGGTGGAGTTTAATAAACTCGGCCGTCTGCTTCTTGCTATCTAAAATATAACCAGACACTGGTGTAAATTCTCGACTGTCTCATACTTCTGTTTAATAAGTTTTCTGTTTGACGTTTAGTCAGCTGTGTGAAAACCAAGGAGGAACCCACCCGGGGGATTAATAAAGTTTTATTTTATCTAATCTAATAACTTTAATCTCAGCCAAACCGATTTACTCACGAACAAACAAAACACTGAAAAAAGCCCAACAATAACATTTTTAGGTTGTCTAAGTGACTTATATATTACGTTTAACCCGAGCAGCGAAACTCCGCAGTGATCTGAAAATGATGTGCCGGGAGTTGTGCCGTTCTCGGCCGCATCAGTAACCCTCGAGCTCCCGGCTAGCTGTCGAGCTGGTGGGTAGCAGACGCCTCTGAAAACGTCGAAGCACTTTTGCAAATATGGGATATCTTGATAAACCGAGCAGATATTTGATGTTTACACAATTACTTTCTCGCCTGAAAATATGTTAAAAGTTTATTTTGTGACCCAGAAAGATTAGTATGAGTAATTTTAAAACTTAGTAGCGGCCGCCATTGCTGGAAACTGGAGTTTGGCTGGGCCGCGCTATGAATTCTGGGATATGGTAGTAATTTGGACAGCCTTATAATCGCAGTATAATCGCAGCCTTTGCGGTTAGAAAATTGCACTTGATCATGTCGCGATATTATCGCAAATGCGATATATCGTTCAGCCCTATACATGAGGCAGGTTGACATATGAGGGAGGATTACAAGATTGCAGGTAACACAAAACAACACACAAGCTAAATTATTCTTTGCACATACTTTTACACTGGAATATTTTAATCAATCTGTTGGTGACATTTTTAGTCTGTGCATTAGCTCTAATCGGAAGATAAAGAAAAGCTGCAAGTAAACAGAAAGAATTCAATACTAACACAGGGATTTCATTCCAGGAAGAGTTTCCAACCTCACAGCAAAAAGGAGAGATGTAGAAGAAAAACAGATCAGAGGAGGCAGGCAGGGAGGGGGAGCTGAGATGGAAACACAATTCAATTTCCTCTCCGTCATCAGAGATGGAAGATACTGTCAAAACTGAATTACCTCATCCCAAACAGAACAGGACATTGTTTGAATGTATTTGTTAATGTAATTGAAGTGCAGGAAGCATCCAGCATAATGCTACACTGAAGCCTACGTCATTTCTGATAAAATACAAAACCAATGATACTGCATGTTATCTTTACCTACCTCCTCCTGCCAGGCAGCTCCATATCCAACACCCTTTGTCCGATATATTCACTTCGCTCCACTGACCATGTCCAAACCATCTCAGCATTACTGCTTTTTCTTTTTCTCCAAACTGCTCAACCTGAGCTGTCCCTCTGATCTGCTCATTTCTAAGACGTCCTAAACCTTCCCTTTCAGTCTCGCTTCTATCCTTAAATCACAAATCAGCCCTGACATTCGTCTGCACCCACTCACCCTGCCTGGACTCGTCTTCACCTCTCTTGCGCAGTGTCCATTGCTTTGGATGGCTTACCCCAGACATTTAAACTCAGCTAACTTTATTACATCTATTCCTTGGAGCTTCATTGTTCCACCCATCTCCCTCACATTTACACACATTGCTTCCTCTTCTCTCCTGTGCATACTTCCACCTCTCCAGGCTTTTTCCCCCCTGCCTCCTAATCTCAGTACAGATCACGATGCCACTCAACAATTTTGAGTGCCTTTAAGGTGATGCTTTAACTCCTTATTGAACCTTTGCTACTTATTATGTTCACGCTGTAACCAAAGCATTATTATTATTGTAGTCTTGTAAATGTTTTCCGATGTGAAAGGAGAATTAATCGTCTGTTTCCTCTAGTTACTGAAGCACAGACTCAGTTGAGGTTTCTGGTTTTTATTTTCGGACTTCTTTTAAACATTTTAGCTTGTAAATGACATAAAAGTTCCAGGCAAATGAATAAAGTCTGCTATTAGCAGACAGAGTGAGAGAGGAAACCAGATGACCGTGAGGGGTAAATGACTAGACTACACCTAACATACCACTGTTGGCAAGCACTGCAAGGCTTTCTATTATAATGAAAATCTAGACAAGAGCAGACCACATCAATCTGACTGATTATAATTGCTGACAAGGCTTAAAAGTTTACTCTCTCATTGTGCAAATCGCCTTTATTGTTATAAGGCTGATTTAAAACACCTAAGTACGCACATTCAGGACAAAGAGAAGGAGGTGAACAGGAAAATAACACACAAACTGCCAGCAGACTAAATCTGATCATTGATTTTCTGACATTTTCGGACCCAAAAATGTGACATTTAGCCCCAACTGTTATGCAGATTATTCGTCATATATCGTGATCAATGTCTGAAGCCCAAAAGGCATGCTAGCCGACACTCAGTTATCTAACGCACAGCACTGCTGAACTGCCTGGAATGTGTTTCCCTCTCATGTCACTCTGAAAGAGGACATAGCTCCCAAGAATAGATTTTACCACCTCTGGCGTTTTTAGGACCTTCTGTTCTCACCCAAGTGCAAATAAACTAGTTTTGTTTTCACAGGACTCTGTGTTATACTTTGAAAGTATACCCTTTGAGAAACTACTTCCATAGAATATGTCTGTGAAGGGCTCAGCCATCCACGTCATTGTAATCTCAAGAGCTTGGACAGAAAAGCAACTGGACTTTTTTGAGTTTCTTGAAGACGTTTCACCTCTCATCAGAGAAGCTTCTTCAGTTTTTCAGGCGTAGTTCTGGTCTGGAACATTCAGCAGTGTGTTAACAAAGTGCCCAGCTCCAGTGAATTTACCCCAAGGTCAGACTGTGCAATGCTCAGAAAAACTGCAAACTGCAGGCCTGAGTTCAAAGGTTAAATGGTTCAGTCACTGAACTCCTCTGTAGTCCAAAGTATTCTCGAGTGAAATGTGTGACCATCTGTCCAACAGCTAAAGCTTGGTTAAAAATTGTGTAATGCAACATCCCGAGCACACCAGAGAATTTATATAGAACGGCTATAAGAAGAAAAGAATTGAGATGCTTGGCTGCTCCAGTTGAACCCAGACCTCAACTAAGTAACATTACTGCTGATAAAAACTATGTTAAAAGCTACTGAATGTGTACTTAAATGAAGCCTGAAGCCTTACAAGACTGGGAATCGTACAAGAATGATTCCCAGTCTCTTCTTTTCAGTAAGAAATACAACTTTTAATTTATCTGTAACAGCACAGAGATGAGGTACTGGCACTCAGCCTAAAAGAGTTTCATCATGCAAAATGAAGTGTTTCGTTTCCATCCTTCTGTCTCCTCCATGTATACCAGCTCTATTCTGCCTCATGCTTCTGTCAGAAATGGTTACTATGTCCTGAAGGAGTCAAGCAGGATGTCCTTGGACGTTACGCTAGAAAGTGATGGGTAAAGGAGTAGTCGATGTTAAGTGGAATTTTCCAGTATGAGCTAGATTGAAAATATATTATCATTATTTTTATTTCATATAAAAAACGCAACCCCCCCCCCCCAAAAAAAAAAAAAAAAACCAGACCAGAGTCATGGAGCAAAAACAGAACAATATGTCATTTAATGTTGCCTCATTTAACTTCACATATTATTATCACTATGAACTTCAATTCTGAAAACCTTTTCTTTCCTCTGACTTCCAAGCTCTTTCATGTGATACAGCCATTGTGAAGTAAAACAAACTTAAGTCACTTTAAAGTCTATTTTTAATAAAAGTTAGATGGGGAAATCCACACCTGTGACATTATTTCATCCTCTCTTCCAGCCCCCCTTATTGTATGAAACTTAGAGCTCTATGAGATGAAGATGTAACCTTGCAATTCCCCTCCAAATGGCATTTAAATGCCTACTTGTGTATTCAGACACTTTTAGATTCCGGCTGCATGAGTGACTCAGAAAGCATTATAGCTCATGGTGAGACATGATAAGTGTTTCTGAAATCTCTCTAAAGAGGATTTGTGTGGTGCAGTTACATGTGATGGAAAGGAAGTAAGAACAGTCTACGTATATTAAGAAGGACCAAATGACACTTTGGCTCATGCTTAGCTTGGTTTTAAACATGAATCTTTTCTTATTTTTAACTATTTTGTGATTGGATCTCAATAAACCTGAAGCTGCTAGACAGACCAGTCAAACCACGTAGCACTGCTGATACGCTAAATCCCCTTTGAGCGGTGACACTAATCAATAACATAACTGGTCAATGGCATGGCAAGTTTATTTATATAGCACAATTCAACAACAAGGTGATTCAAAGTGCTTTACAGAGACATTAAAAAACAAAAACAAATAAAAAGCATGATTTAAAATTGATAAAAAAAAAAACCAAAAACAAACAGTAGATAAAATCAGTAGTTAAAATGTACGTTTTGAAATTTATGCTTAAAAGTGTGGATTTGGTGTTTTATTCAAATGCAGCTGAGAACAGGTGAGTCTTCAACCTGGATTTAAATAAACTGAGTGTTTCAGCTGATCTGAGGCTTTCTGGGAGTTTGGATTTTACCATGGTGTCATAAAGCACCTGTTGTCTAGGAATCAAAGTGCTTTTCTGTAATCAACTGAATTTCAAAATGAAGAAAAGAGCAAACAAACATCTTCATGCAGAATCAAGCCTTCACAAATGACTAATGCTGTGGCTGTAGCTTCATTAAATGTGCCTGTTAATAACCAAACTGCCTAACAACTGTCAGCAGCATCAGTGATTAAACTTATGGTTATTTTTCATGCTGCACTCAGTCCCTAAAGAGCAGGGAACAGGGTTTTTTCCCCCTAATAATTAATGCCTACAGTACAAATCAATACATTGTACTGTGATGGATATCCAGCAACATAATGCAGGAGAGAAAAAACACAGGAGGAGCTGGAAGGAGATAGAAAGGGAGGGGAGGAAGAAAGAATCCGTAATAGGATCTTCTTCTAAAATGATCTGGTCGATAGAGATCACATATCTGCTGAAACTGATGATTCTCCCCACCACCACCACCAAGCCTCCCGGTAAAGAAATGGAGATCAGGTCTGCAGTAAAAGTTTTAAATGAGTTGTTACTGTTCGCAACTAAAACTTATAAGACAGGCTGACCTAACAGGAAAGTACCAGGTTGAACAGAAGCTGAAGGATGAATAAAAGAATAAGGATATAAAAGGAAAAGACAAACAGCAGGGGCAGCATGAGGAAACACAAAAGATGGGTAGCAGTGCTATAACCCTGTTAGTGTGATTTATGTTAGACATTAGGTTTTAGACTAGATAAGGCAGGTGGGTCAGCTTAGACCTAAAACCACATATTAAACTACATAACACAGAATGTCCCTGCCCCGCTGCATCAGAGGTAATAGCTCACTCTCCTAATTAATAACTATTCATTGGCGCGTGTGTGTGTGTGTGTGTGTGTGTGTGTATGTGTGTGTGTGTGGGGGGGGGGGGGGGGGGGGGGTGCTTTAGTGCATGCGTGCTTACAAAGCATAAAAAGGTGGAGGGTGAGTTAATAAAACTAAGTAAAGCGGGTTTCCATAAAAGCCATTAGGCTATCAATAATTCAACCACGGCACTTTCCATGTAGCTCAATCAAACATGGTTGGTAGTTTAACATACAT
Organism: Aulonocara sp. 'chitande type north' Nkhata Bay; assembly: GCF_057382095.1. Lineage (NCBI taxonomy): Eukaryota > Metazoa > Chordata > Actinopteri > Cichliformes > Cichlidae > Aulonocara > Aulonocara sp. 'chitande type north' Nkhata Bay. The sequence goes on from NC_141360.1 coordinate 16,341,559, forward strand.
GCTCACACAACCTACTAATGGTCTTAGCATTAAGCGTTAAAGAAGACACAAAACAGCACTTTTTAGCAGGTTTTATGCAAAATTAACAGAGTTGGAATTTATTTGGAGAAAATAAATGGATTTAAAATGACTTGAAGTTAAATTAGAATTTAGGTTTTGGTAACTCACCTCATGCTGACATTTGCTCTGGGGCCAGTGAGGAGGAGAGAGCGTTATAGCAGAAAACAAAAACGAAAACTGCCCATCAGCAGCTACTCTTGAGTTTTTATAACAATAGTTTAACAATAGCTGATTACCATCTAAATCAGGACATAGTGATCTTTGAATAAAACTGTGGAATTTAAACAAGTCACTCATTTGAAGTTGGCATTCATATTCACGGTTACTGTTTGACTAGTAATCGTTCAAATCTACTATGCCTACTTGTTAGCTAGCAAGCTGCTTTGCTAGCTAACAGAAATGAGTGACACGACTGAGGTCACGTTATCAGGCCAAAAACATATATTTAGTGTAAGAAGGCATAACATTACAGGTGTGGTATTAGCTATACTAAAATAAAGACAATATAAAAACAAACAGGACCCTAAACGTGAAAGAACGAACCAATCACGGTCTGTAATTTAAAACTGACCTCATAGCTACAACAAAATAAACACATTTCAATAAATTATTGTAAAAAATTATCCACATCTGCCTGCCTTTTAAATCTACATACCAGCAAACCTTTCATTGGCAACCTGCATCTCAACCTTCATTTATACATACAAACATACCCCAGTGAGAAGGCAATGAAAACTACATTTTCAGTTAGAATATCTCAGTCAGAAGTTTCCAAGGTGAAGAAAATAATCTCAAACTATGTTCGGTTTGTCCAAAAATGAAAGACTTTTACCTGGAAGGTGCAGTCGCCCCAAAACAAAACGCATTAATTATTGTTCATAAAATATGCACTTCAACCAATAATAATAATTTCATAAATGTTTGAAATTGTTAAATGAATTTTTTATTTTTTTTTGCAGATTTAGCAAATTGCTGAAATGAAAAAAAAAAAAAGATTATTATTTGATTATAGGATCAAATTCCTTTGTGGATTAATATGAGGAAGTACTTTACAATGCCTTATCTGAAATCAGAAGGTAAAAATGCGTTTGTGTTTTTCTTTACCTGAAAAGGTACCAGAATTTGTTAAGAAACATAACCAAGATCTAGTCTCATTTTATCATTTTGAGAGAGACACAAGAACTAAATGAAGTTGGTCTAATGAGCTGAAAACTAATCTGAGAGTGAGAGCAAAGAAAAAGAAACTGCCTAATGAAAAAGGAACAGTGAGAGGAAATGTGTTTGCTTATGACTGAGCATTCCTCAGAACAATGTCCAACATCAAAACAGTGGATGTTCTCAAAGAAATGTGGGAAACATATGATACAAATAAAAACAGATTTCTGACAAAATAAATAAAAAAAACAAACAGATGTACCAGTCGTTCGATTTAATTGTTAACATTTTAATTAATGCCCTATGCCAGTAAATTGTAAATGTGATGCAGCCATCTGGCACCAGACAGAGCAAAGAAAAAACACCATAACTCTCTTAATCTATGCCTGAAGCTTTTATTATGCCTATTATTGTCAGTTATTTTGATGGTGAAAGAATGAGATTGGAGACAGAAGCGATGGAAATGAGCTTTCTCTGAAAGAAGCAGCTTGAGGTGGTCTCCTCCTGGGTTAGATGTTCTAGGCATTGTTCTAGGCATATGTCCCACTGGGAGGAGGGCCCAGTGGGACATACACTCACGACATGCTACAGACATGCTATACACCCACGACATGCTACAGAGACTGCATCTCTCGACGAGCCTGGGAGAACCTCAGTGTTCCCCTGGCTAAGCTGGAGGAGGTGGGCTGGGAGGAGTTCTGGACATTGATGGATGTTACCAAGGTTAAAATGCTAACAAAACAAGATAAATGTGAATCTACAAATGACTCTTAAGAACAATATCAATACATAAATAAGAGAAACATTTAGGGGGGCAGAAAATTAAAGCTGAAAAACTGTCACACAAATGCAAATAAAATAAGGCTATGGTGAGGCATGATGCTCAAGACTAGTCTAAAAGATAATTAAGTGTCATTTTACAGCATTTTTTGACTTTGAGGAAGCAAAATGAAAGGAATTAGCCGCATTTTTCAGGTAATTTCTGGGAAAGATACTGATTTATTTTTTTTTACTCAGTATTAATGTAATTATGTCAAGGTTACATCTGACTAAAAGCAAAATTTAGCAAGAGGAGGCACGCCTCCAGTGTATTAGTGACACAATTCCAAGTGTTAATCATAAACAAAATGCTGAGGAGGATTTTAGATCCTTTCAATATTATTATTATTATTATTATTATTAGTATTAGTAGTAGTAGTAGTAGTAGTAGTAGTAGTAGCAGTAGCCTATCCCATCCCAGGCAAAAAGTCTATTAACTTAATAGGAAGCACTTCCTCTGACAGAGCTGACAGCAGGTACATAAGACCACACAAAGCTCCTTACTTCACCTCCATCTCACATTCATCCATCTCCAAGCACCTTCGCTCACCTCCTGTACCCCCTGTGCAAGTTTTGTTATTGCGCTATTGCTTGATTTATTTAGTCAGCCTGTCACACTGCTGCCCACCCCACACTCCCCCATCCTTCCTTCTGCACAATATTTTTCATCTCATCACAGCATGCTCCACTGGAGATGCTGAATCTCTTATTTGCTGAGGTGTGAGACGGGAAGTCAGGCCGGCGGCTGGCCCTGCCAGCGTTCTCTCTGCCCTTCACATTTGACAGCCAAACACTTTGGTTACAAATACTCTACTTCAGCTTCTCAATTAACTACAAGAAATGACTTCACAAACCCAAAAAACCCCAAATCCCAAGAAACTCTAGGTTCTCCTTCAATCCTCTTCAGTTCGCCTGTTTAAATTGTATTCTTTTTATTTTAATTTGAATAGTGTAAGTCGAAAATGTCCTTGAAATGCCATCATATAGTTGTTAGGCCATATCACCCACGCTTGTTGGAGAGTCGAGCTGAGCAGACTAAGTGTTGCAATTTATTGTTTATAACATTTATAAAGCAGGAAATAGTTCTAAAGCTTCTTGAAGGCCATTCCAAAGCTCTGCTTTAGACGCTGCCTGCCTGCTGTTCCATTCACCCAGGCTGCTTCTGCGGAGGTCAATCTATGACTGATACTGCTCAACTGTGTGTTTTTCTATCCAGGTATGCTTTTAATGCATTTCCAGTGTGTTTGGGATCTTGTGTCATAGCTGTTGCTAATCAGATGCTTTCCAGGCAACCATGCATGGTGGATCAAAATCTGAGAGTATTTTCTTCTGATTTGACAAGAATCCCAACATGACATGGCCAAATGCATTCCCAAACCACGACAAAGCTTCCACCGATGTTTCCTTTTTTCCCTTCCTGAAGAATGAAAAGAATGAAAGCCACCCTATCGCTGAGACCGTTTCTGATGAGGCTTTGGTAGACGCAGTAGATGGGCCAGATGCACCTCTCAGGTTTTTTAAACAGGTCTTTGCTAGATTTTTTTCCTACTTCTTAAGGACATGACTTTCAGATGTGTTCGCCTGCTGTCGTTAATTTCATGTCAAGAATTAGGCACTAGTAACAACGTGCCTGGAGATAGAATTTCAATGTGGTTCTTTGCCAAGTTATCTGTTACAGTGGTCCCTTGCGATAATGCGGTTCAGCTTTTGCATCTGCGTCCTGATTGGCTGTAGACCAGTGTCAATCAATCTTGTGTCGTGTCTCCTGTCCAATACAAAATGCGTTCATCTTGTCAAATTTACAGAAATCTTCAATCGCTAGCAGTGTGACTCTGAAGTGCTGTACTGTATGTTTGTAAGTTTACTCCCCAACAAACACAACAATGTCGACAAAACGTTTTGCACCGTCAACGACACCTGCAGTAGCAACCAAAAGTCAGAGCAAGATGCTAACCATCGCACAAAAAGTAGGACTTCTGGACATGCTAAAGGAAGGTAGAAGTTACCGTATTTTGGGGACCATAAGGCTCATCCCATTATAAGGCACATTAAGCGAAACAAAAGAGTCAGATAAGTCAAACTTTACTCAAATCATTCTTCTTGCTTCCTCTACTTCCATACCATTTATTCATTAATGTTTTATTCTCTGGCAGCTGCTCTATTCCCATGTTCTGGACCTGATAACAGGCTTTGATCTTTGGTTTCATTCTATATTACTGGACCTATTTTTCTACCAAGGCTTGAACTTTGAAAGTGTTTAAACAAGAGAGGAAAGTGTGAAAATGTTCGTGCTTGTCTGAGAAAAGTGTATAAAGTGTGTAGTGAGGGGGTTTACAGCCTTGGAACATCTATAATAATTGTAAAATATAAAGCTGGCTACTTCACAGGTTAATTTTAGAACGTAACTCCGCGATAAATGAGGGACCACTGTATATGCAGACATAGCACTCATTCATCACTTGAGTTAGGTGTTGTTTTATACACTTGAATGATTTATAGATCAGTTTCAAGTGTCTTAAAAACATTCTTATTACTGTCAGGTAAAAGACTGGAAATGAGTGCAAAAGTAACCAATGATCAAAGGAAAACTGAAAGAGTACTGTTGCTCAAGACCACTTTTTAAAAAATGACTGCAATGTCTGTCTTCTTGGAAGCAAAATATCAAGACTTAAGACTTTTGTACATTACTGTAACTTGATTTGTATATTCTACTAAAAAAAAAAGGTATTTTGAATTAGCCAGTTCTTTCTATGCTCATGTTCTTCCTGTGCTTTGGAGGGTTTCTTCCCATATTCCAAAGACATATATGTTTGTTGTTTCTAAAATGACCGGGGATGTGAGCTAGTCAAAATGAAAAGAATAAAGCTATATAAGCTATATGAATGAATGAATTGAGTTCTCAGTAAGACTAACAGAGCTCTTGATACAGTCCATTTCAAGTTCCGTTACAATACAGGTATGTAATGGCGGTAAAAAATGTATTTACCTTCTATAAAAAAAGCTTGTTTAAAAAAGTAGGTATTGTACATTTTGGGACTTGTTTTTGGGATGTGCAGTGTTACACTCCAGAAAGTCACGCTAAGGAAATGTTATTGTGAAACAGTGTTAATGTGGCCTATTATTACCTTGACACCAGATGGCGCTATTGACAGCAGACAGACTCCACAGCAACTGAAAATAATATTTTTATATAATAAAATCACAAACTGTATAAGAGCCACTTTTAGATAAAGGAAACAACTGCATGTGCCTCCAGTATGGCTGTCTATATAGATACTGTATACAGTGTATGTGTTCATTATGTCTGTGTCCTGAGTGTGTGTGTGTGTGTGTGTGTGTGTGTGTGTGTGTGTGTGTGTGTGTGTGGAGAGAGAGAAGACTAACAGTAGTCTAAATAAGTCTCAAAGCACTTTACTTGGTGCTGTTGTGCTTTAGAGGAAAAGTGTTTCTGGAAGGCAAAATGAAAAAGTGTTTATTTCTTACACTTGGCCCATATTCTCTAGGATAGAAATTCTTACAGCCACTGGAGCAGGAAGGGTACTGATGATCAGCGTTTACATTCCAACAAGCACCAGATACTGTCGCTAACACAAAAACCTAGCTCGGTTCCAGTTGTTTACGTTTCACAAAAGAGGTCCAGTAAACAACCTCAACCTTGGCCCCTGTCTCGTGTGTTTTATAAAGCAAGTATTTAGCTCACTGTCTAGACTGTGTATTCTGTACAGCACATTGTCAGGGCAGTAGAGATATTATCCTGTATCACTACTATTGCACTGCAATCCTACTGCTTCTGGCACCTTGTTTCAAAGGATTCACGCTTCAAATTAAGTAGTGTATATTCAATGACAGTAACTCATTAGAAAAGAAGAATGGATGCCCTTCATTTACTTATAAATGCTGCTGCCTGCAAGCTGCAATTATCAATAAAACATTGTTTGGTTGATGCAGGGCTTTTATATTGTCAAAAATATCTTTAGTGCAAATTTTCTTGAAACAACATGATGTAGTTTTTTGAGGTTTTTTCTTAGTCATCTTTGATGTTAAAGTTTGGCATGCCACTTCACCAGCCATCTACGTCACTGTCCCCATTAGTCACAACAGAGGAGATACGGTACGAGTACAGCGATTACTCAACATGTCCTCATGTATATTTAAGATGCAGCTGCCTCAGCCTGTTCCCTAGCAGCTCTAACACAGCAGCATGGTAAAGCTCCCTTTAGGCCAAGCCCCGACGTCTGCAGACAGCAGGTGTGCGGCCTGTGTGCTGCATGCTGAAACACCGCTTTGTTTATTTCCCATCTTAATTATTTGCATTCATGTATGTCTTGCAGAGAATATCCACCCTGCTTCTAAGATAAATATGTAACAAGATACATGTTAAAGTGTTGAGTTTCAACTTGGTAGGTGCATTTTTCACTTTGGGCCATTTCCTGACAAAAGCAATAATACTAGGGATGTGCAAGCTGACCATCTGGTTACAGCACAATGTTCTTCTAGAAAAGGCCCTGGACGTTCATATGGATTGTTATGTGACTCGCATAAACATTGTTTATGTAAAATATGCAAGAAAACTGTTGCCACTAAAGGTGGAAACACTAAGACTGGTTCACCACAAACACCACAACTGGTTCGCCTGACAATATTGTGCAGGCTCCGGAAGAACTACGAGGTTAAGTTACTTTATTGTTGAAGTGTTAAGCAGTCATGTGTTACATTTGCTTATAATTTCCATGGAAAACAATGCATACCCACAACCACATCTTACTACCAATTTATCACCAGGTAACCTTTCATATATGTCTTTGGACTGCTGGAGGAAACTGGAACACTCAGAAGGGACTCACGTGACAACCCAAGTCTTTTTAACCTAGAAATTAAAGCTGAGGTGTTACACTTGATTACATAGCTGCCTTTAAAAGTCCTAACTAAAAGTCCAAAGACTTAAGGGAAGTATAAATCATAAATAAAACATGGCAGGACTGGTTGTCCTATTCCTAATCCTATGACTATAGACTAACTATGAAATACAACTATAAAAGCTAACAGCTGTCAGTCTGATGAGTCACACTGGACTAAAATATAATGTGTGTGAAGCTTGGTTTAGTAAGAGATGCAAGGAAAGTGAGTGCGATAGAAGTCAGAAAGTCTGCCAAGAATACTTTAATAAACCTACCCTTGAGAAATAACCACCTGGGATTATTTGCTGAACTAGAATAACTCTGCACATTGTATTTTCCATTTTGAATCCATGGTACAATGTGCTTCTGGCTGCACTGACCAGTTCCTCTCAGAGACTTTCAGAGTGAAAGTGAAATTATGAAGATATCCAAAGCGGCAAAAGTAAACTGATGACATGATTCATTTTAGATTAATGTATTTTTCTCCACACTCACTACAGATTTTATAAATGCACTGTCCACACACCTGGCACAACAACGTGGATTCAGTATCAGATTAATGGCATGCTGAAGTTCTACCTATTAAACACTGCCATCTGTTGGTAGCATTCAGCTGCAGTCTGTTAAGCTTCTCGTCATTTTCACGTGCTTCCCTGTGCATGAGATAGATTCACTGCATGTGTAATCATTATGTGCACAGAGAAGAAGGCTGGAGATGAATAATAAATTACAATTTAAATTAATAATGGAAGGTACTGTGTAAATTACTAATGTAGTCAATACACACTTCTAAAGCATGGCAAACACAGAGAGACGATAGCCATTTCATGAAGGAACAGAAAGTCAGGGTTCATTCAGAAAACGCTAAAGATTTTGAGAGAGGTTCACAAATTATGATTTCAACATATCTGAAGATGTTTTGGATAAATAATAAAGCAGAGGACAGAAAACCCCTTTGAGTCCTTCAATCCCTCCTGCAACCAACAGGGGTCACAGTAGAGCAAAGGAACACAAAAATCAGCATCAGACATGTCAGGAACCGGCATTTACACATAATTCAGTCATACTACAGCTCTATGATGTCAGCACTGTGCTGCATGTTAACCAAACAAACACATAAATGCAGATACAAATATACACATCGCATGAAAAATCCTCTCTCTCTCATTTCTGTCTCAGCAGTGTGCAGCCCTTTCTGTGAATGGGAAGTGTCTGTGTGTGGAGCTGGTGGCACGCACACCGCGCACACACACATAAACACAAAAGCCTGAGTCATCCTCAGTCTACCTCCCTGCAGTCAGCTGGCACAGTTTCAGTCTAACACACAAAATCTATATTGCGATGGACTGTCTCACAGCGACTCTGCAGGCTTTGCACACTACGTTTAGACTACATTCATTTTCCTAAGACCACAAATACATTTAAAAATCTTGTTTTTACACCCCAGCCATAAGGTTGCACATTACATGCTAATTGTAGGACTCTATATATATGAACCATTTGTCCAATAATTTTGCATGTGATGTAATCTGAAAGTAATCTGAAAAAGCAATACTGGGCTTGGCTGATATCTAGGATGGCACAGAGAACATTTGGAAGAATCACAATTATCTCCTGATTACTTCTTCAAGACTTAATCTGAGTGTAAATAACTGTAAGTGTGATTTGTTTTGTAGATTCCCTTTCAACATATGCGCAATTTTTTTCTTTGATACTGACCAGTCCGGTGAGAGAAGGGGCAGACTGCCCCAGAGCCTGGTTCCTCATACGGACCAGGTTGTTGGCCTCTCCTCCTGCAGATGCTCCCCCAATAGCCCCAGGTGCTCCAAAAGTCCCAGAGTTGCCTTGACAAGCCAGCTGACTAACTCCAGCATGCAGACTGCTGGACAAAGGCAGCAGCTGTTTACCTGGGGAGGTGGGGGCAAAGAGGAAATACATCTCAAATAGGGCTGCCACAAACGATTATTTTGATAGTCGACTAGTCACCGATTATTTTTGTGATTAGTCGGCTAATCAGATCCATTGGACATAAAACGTACAGCTTATTGCACCAGCAGCATCTGCTCTTATATAACTAGCATTAGCTTACAGCTTTAAGTGTTTAAGGTATGTGCTAACTAAAAATAAAGAAAAGATGATAGTTTATTAAATTTTAATGAAATTTGCAGATTGTTTCGGTGAAGTTTAATAAACTCCTTGCTATCTAAAATATAACAGGACACCGGAGTAAATTCTGGAGCATCTCACACTTCTGATAATCAGCTGTCTGCTTGACGTTTATTCAGCTGTGTAAAAACTATAACTTTAATCTCAGCCAAACCGATTTACTCAGGAACAAATAAAATACTAAAAAAGCCAAACAATAACATTTGTAAGTTATCTAAGTGACTCATATATCATGTTTAACCTGAGTAGCGAAAGACGGCGGTGGGTTTGAAAACGATTTGCCGGGAGTCCGGTGTTCTCACAGCTCTAGTGACCTTGCCCCCGCCTAGCTATCGAGCTAGTGGGTAACAGACGTCTCCGAAAACGTCGGAGCGCTTTTGAAAATATGCGGTGTCTTGATAAACTGAGCAGATATTTGAGGTTTACACAGCTACATTCTCGCCTAAAAATATGTTAAACGTGTATTTTGTGACCCAGAAAGAATAATAAGAGTAACATTAAAACTAACTAGCTGCTGCCATTGTTGGAAACTGAGCAGGGCCGCGCTATGAATTCTGGGACACAGCTTCTTCTTCGGGGTTTAACGGCAGCTGGCATCGTTGTACATGCAGTGCTGCCATCTTCTGTTTCAGTCCGTTATTACACTCTTAAATCCTGCTACTCATTCCTGCATCTTTTGGGATCTTACAAAGCTTCAAACGACGCGTCGACTATTAAATCAGTCGTCGACGATTTTGATAGTCGACGTAATCGTGACTAGTCGACTAATCGTGGCAGCCCTAATCTCAAACCTCATCACTTTGACCTTTAGATCAATCTATTGCCCCCAGGTCAAAGGTCAGATCTGACATGATATTTTAACTCCTTAGATGGTACTTTCTATATATTGATACCTTTTCAAGCTGACCTTGAAGACCTTGGTGGTCATAAGCCAAATTTCGGTGGAACGATATCATGAGGCCATTCTACGCCCCCATGACATTTTATCAGAATTTATCAAAACCTTTTGACCTGTCGTGTTAAAAGACAGAATAGTGACACATACGCAAGTAAACACTACCAAAAACATGATCTCCTCGGTGGAGGGGGATTGTCACCACATGACCTCTCTTTGGTAAAATGTGGATGTAAATGTGAGGTGGAATTTTCATAGATAACACAGGAGCCTGGCACAGCTAAAGTGTGGGCGGGGCCACATTTAACTAGACTTAGAGCTTCTGGTTACAAACAAAAGCTCAATATATAAAAAGTAATATTTGCAAATAAAAAATGTTCATATTAGAGAGTAACGCCATAAACATAAATTCATATTTCTTTTAAATATTATAAACTTCATGTTTTGATAAATAAATGCACACCTAGTTTATTATTTACACATTTCTATATTTTCCTAACCTAAAAACTAATCCTACATAGACATCATCATCTACATGGACATCTTGGTCAAGGGATTTTGTCCTGTTTTCAGATATGCAGGTGTGTATACGTGTTCAATACCAGTCATGGCCATGCTGCTACGTCGGGCCCGACTCTCATCCTGGCTCAGCTGTCGGTGAAGTTTGGATTTGGTAGCAGCAGTTGCTGCGGGTGATAGGTCAGGATTACTCAGCTTCCGGAAGAGCAGAGGAGGAGGAGCTGCAAACTCCTTCTGGAAAGAGATGAGGAGGAAAGAAGAACAAGAAACATTAGACTTTGCTCACATGTGTTGGGTCATACTGCTCTCAAATAACCTCTGGTCAAAGCAGCACACAAACTCAGCAGAATCAGATGTCATCTCTGCCATAAAAGTAGAGTCACAAAGCTTAAAGTAAGACACATGATTCATCTTTTTTTCCCCCATGTTTCCTTGATATCCTTTACAGCCACCAAGGTCGAAAATCTAAAGTTTCAGCTGGTTCGCAAGAGGAAAGAAAAAACATATATACATTTGCCGATCCCCCTTGCTAATGCCAAAACCGCTCTGAGCAGTTGCGATGTGGGCTTAACCACACCTCTGTAGGTGTACCTGGTATCAGGTGATATGTGGTATCTACATCCCATCCCCTTACAGATGCTACTATAGCAACATAATCAGACTACCTACTGGTAGTTTTAATGTTGTGGCTAAAGAGATTATGTAGATTAAATAAGCAGTAAAAGATAGCAGGTGAAAGAATAGGTGAAAGAATTCTTCAAAATCTTGGTTGCAGGTCATACCTCAGTTTATCTTCTTCAGCATACCTGACTGTGATGAATTTCCACTTTACTCAATAGTCTTTAAACATTACAGTTTCACTAGACTAGCATGTAATCTCTAGGTAATAACAGTTCTACATAGACATCACTGAGGAAGAAGATGCTATTTGGGTGACAACACTGCAGATGTTTGAATAGCAGTTTCAGCCTAACCACATTTTTATTTATTTGACACACAAAACAAAGGGACACACATTACTTGATTTGATGCTCATCTACACTTTCTAGTTATTGACAAAGTTTTAGAAGTTACAGTTGAGGGTTTATATATATATATATATATATATATATATATATATATATATATATATACATATATACACACACACACACACATAGGAATAAAAAATTCAAAAATAAATGTTTTGTGTAACTTAAACTCACAATAGTGCAGGAAAAATCCCCATGAATGCAGGCTTACAGCCAAAATTAAAGCAAAGCATCCACTAGCACCAAATCTACTTCTCAAACTACCACATCAGACACACACACACACACACACACACACACACACACACACACAGTACTGTTTCCCATGCTATTCAACTGACAGACAGTACAAGACATGCTTGCTGTGTCATTAACACTTACAGCCACAACAGCCTCTCCATCAAAACTCTGCAGCTGCAGAGCAAGTGGACAGCCTAATTCAGTTTGTCAGTTTAATAAAAGAAGGTTCCTCTGGACTTCCTTGATATCCCCAAGTACAGCCAACACACATAAACACAAAAGCAGAAGGTTCACATGATTTTGGAAATCTCTTTTGTTGCCATGGAAACAGGGCCTGCCTGGGCTCATATCCTCCTCTCCGTTGCGCGCAGCCCAATGCTTGACAAGGCTTTTCCAGAAACATCTGGACAGCTCGCAACATGTACACACGAGCTCCCAGACGGCCACATGTATGAAGGAGTTTTAGTGAAAGCTTCCGTTAGTCTCCAACCGCGTCCCTCAAACCCACTAAATACAGTGTAATCATGTGCAACTTGTAACCAATACTTAAAGCTGCAGTAATGAATTACAGCAGAAGATGAATATTCAGTACCTCCATGCAGTATTAATATGTAAACCTTATGCGCGTGTTGCTTCACATCAGCCGCCACTCAGCTAGAATCACACATTATACTCAGTCACAAAACACTTTCACACTTCCGCCATTTCTATGAAGGCCAGAATTCATTGAGGATGAGACACTGAAGACTTTTCTGAAAAAAAAAATATTTCAGACGTAGTTCTTAAATGTGCATTTATCCAAAGTCTCCCAATGCAAGCTACTTTAATAACTTTTCTGCCTGTTTGAATACAGTGTGAGATTATAAGAAGAGCTTAGAAGAGCTGTCACAACAGGTCGACAACATATAAGAGGTAAACAGCATATTTTCATGCGGTGCTGTTGGCAAGAATCACACAAAAGAAATACAAGTTACCCACAGGCAACAATGACTGGGACACTTGAAAATACAGCACATAAATGCATGCATGAACCGCTACACATTTCTGGCAAGCAGGAGTCAGCCTGCTTCATTTTAATTCATTCAACATGTCAATATGCAGACTTCTGGGTGAAATTATAGCATCTGTTATCAGTATTTGTATCTCTGCACAATACAAGGACACAGCAATGGCTTAAATACTAATGCTGATTCTTCAAGTCCCATACCAGGGGGTGACATCCCTGTCCGTCTTTTAAATACAGTCTGTGACATGGATGCATAACCTGACTGCAACCAAGTGATTATTCCTTTCTCTTGCACTTTCTCTCTCTCGCCACTTAAAGTGTCTCTTATTTTATTTACTTATTTGTTTTACAGTTAAGAAGCATGTCATGAATTTTCATGTTTCTAAATCTCATAGGTTTTGTAGAGAGATAAATGAAGTACAACTAGAAGAAAGAAGCAGCAGATACAGAATATTGATTCTGAAGTGGACAAAGAAAAACAAAAACTAACAGTATAATCGCAGTGCCTTGTTTCTGCTTGCAATGAGAGCACAACTCTCCCTGGCCAATGTCAGACTGATTACTGTGTATCATTGCACCACTGTTGATGGACACCTTCAGTTGCTACAGCCACATCTGTGCAACTAATGACAGGATGTCTTGTGGGGAAGGAAAGTCAGTGATTACACAGATTTTTCTTCCCCGCAAGACACGCAGAGCACTGCAGCACTGGCTGAATACATTTAAATTGATTGTCGCCCTCATTCAACTTGCTGCAACTCCAACTGCAACCAGCAGGTGGCAGACAGAACGCAATCTGCTAAGGAAGCTGTGATTACAAGTAATCTGCTGATCCAAGCTTTTTGTAGAGACTAAAATGAAATGGATTAACATAGAAGACAGCAAAGAGGAAAGAGGTGCGTGTGTGTGTGTGTGTGTGTGTGTGTGTGTGTGTGTGAGAGAGAGAGAGAAGCATCAGCTGTGATCCATCACACACACACTGTCACAGAGTCAGCTTTACAAGACTGCTGATATAAACACATACTGTACATCTGTCACTGGGAAGTAAACACAGATGAGAGCTAGATGCATTTCCAATTGTGATGGGTATCCAGGTATTAATGGAGCCGATTAGTTCTACCTGCTGCAACAAAGGAAAGTTTTGTTTGCAAAGGGAAATCAGTTACGGGACAAGAGGACGTATTATTTACAGTGATGCTACTCCTGATGGTGGGGTGCAAAGTTAGCTTGGTGCTACATCCACAAACTGTACAGGTTCAGAAATGCACATCAGTGCTAACTAGCATCAAGAAAATGATTAATAACATGCTAAAATTTCTTGGCCAGTCTGTGTATTATTTGACACTTAATTCCAATAAAAATGCACCAAAGGCACGGACAGTTCAAGTGTGCCAATTCAGTGACTTGAAACACTGAAGGTGAGACCTAGAATGGAGCTGTCAATCAAATCAGCCACACCTCTACCTTCAAGCCTTAACAAAGTCTGGATGAACAAGTTAACAGATACTGTATAAATGGACTGACTGTGAAGCTGTTACGAAGGACAAAGGTATCCATAGAACCCAAAGCTTTTTTGTTTGCTTGTTTCACGCTGTAAACATGTTTTTACTGCTGTAAGGTTTTTACATTTTAACATAGGTGTCTATAGGGATTGACTTTTTGGAGCCAGACTCCAGTAGCCACTCCAGGACATGGAGTTTTTGGCATGTCGTTGACTTTGCCACCTGTTCCTCTTTGAACACAAAACGTTGATGAACAAAGCATTCTGCAGTGGTCACTACCAATGGTGCATTATGCATGTAACACAGCTCTGTAAGTACATTCAGCAAGTTTATGAATGAATGTATGAAATATGAAAACGACAGCAACAAAAAAAAGGGCTTAAGTGACATTACCTATTAGTCAGCTGGTAGGGACAGAAGGTTGGAGGACAGGAACATTTACTCACTTGACAAAATTACGTAAGAAACTGATTTTGGTATTCTAATGGTATCTGCTATAAAAAGACTATTTTTGTATTTTTGTTTTGAGAACTTCTATTCAGAATTCAAAGCACCCATCTGTGATAAATGAGGCCCTTTTTTAAAGCTTAATGTACAGTTCTGCATAGGTACATGGTAACTTGTATTTCAGGATAACAGTTTGGGAGTAAGAACCAAAGAAGATAAGGAGAGGGCCACTGTTGCATCTTGAGACCTTTGAAATCCAGTGATGTGTATGGTATTAGAGTTTAGTTCTTAAAAAGCACCAAATTAATATATGTTTACACCACAAAGAAGGTTAAAACACACATGAACACTCAGAAAAGCTTTCAGAAAGAGATTTTAAAAAGTTTAAAACCAATTAAGAATAACAAATCCTAACGTAATTCAACAAACAATAGACCCATAACCATAAGAAGGAAGTAAAACCAGTTTTTCACAACCTTCTTCTCCTTTCCTCTCTTCTCTCTTCCTTCTCCAGCTCACAGCTCCCTCCAAACTCATGCTCCTGCTTCACTGCATTTGGGTCGACATTAATCTTTTGTCATGTCCCACAGAGCTCTAAGCCACACTTTAATGTAACATACACCAGACCACAATCCATCACATCTGTCATCAAGTGGGCCTGAAAACAAGCTCCCAGCTTAGCTCGCGGATGATGATCCCTCTATCATTTAGAGAGAGAAAAAAAAACTTGTTACAGTGGTGCGTGCATCACACGAGTTAAGTAAGTGGAACTGTCCCCAGTGGAGCAGCTCAACCGCAGCCTTGTGACTTCACTGAATCTTACACCCACACAGCAAAACATAAACAAATACATGAAAATATAGATTATTATTATTACTAATAACATGAATAATGATGCAATCTTTTACATGACTTCTCTGACAGCAAAAGACACCGACAGATCCAAAACATGATCAGGGTGCCTTAACTGTTCAATGAACTAAGGAAATGCTGCAAAATTACCACAAGCACTTGCAAGTGAAATGCTGCCGATGCAAGAACACAGCACAGAGCAGCGTGCAGAGTGAAGGGTTAAACAGCACGTTTCTAGCTGTTAATGTTTTGTTTAGTGGGGAAACTGCCATAGCATCCAACATTTGTGGGTGTTCAGGCTCACCACAGCAGAAGTACAAGTGCGCTGCAGTCAACAGTCAAACAGGATTTAACAGGCCAGCAAGTTTTTTCTATTATTCCCTTCATTTTTAGTTGTTAAGCTTTCCTTGCCAATAGAAGATCACGTTTACTATAGACATGTGGCACATACATGTAGGCAGAAAATACAAGAAGATTCAAATAACTGATGTTATATGAATGGCTTTTTTAAGTCTAGTTTAATGGTCAACAAGCTCACTTTAGATTTTTGGGTATCTCTAATTTTTAGTATAATGTTACATACGACATGTTAAAAACTAAAAGATTTAAATTTCATTTTTTTTAACTCTGCTTTTATGTGCTTAGATCTTTATTTCATAACAAAGAGGTGGTCTGGTAAAATACTTGAAAGATTTTACATTTTTGGAGTGACTTTGAATGATGCCAGTGTTCATATTTAGGACCAGGAAGATATATGGTTAAGCGAGGAGTAAATCTTCATCCACTGTGAACGAGCATCACTTAACAAACATTTCAACCCCCATTCACATTTTGTGTCAGGTGATCTCAGTACCACACCGTTCACTGCAACATTTTTCATTGCTTTTGATGACGGTTTGCAACAGTTGCCACGGCACCGCAGAGCAACCAGTCAAAACAAATGGACGAGCTCATTCCTCAACGAGCGGCTACCTCTGTAGCGTGGACATTGTTCGGTTCTGAAAAGTCTGACACGGAGCAGAAAACTGTACTTTTAAAATTTGCAGTAAACAGCTCCCCACCACAGTCACAGACACAACAAACTTCTTCTACCACCTAAGCAAGAATCATGTGAAAGAGCATGGAGAGATTATATATATGAGAAGCAAAAATAGACGTCAAGTGCTCAAAATAAACCACAAAGCCAAACGTCAGAACAGGCTTTTCTCTGTGGAAACGCCGTATAATAAAGACTCATTAAGATAGTAGCAGCCATTTATTAACTTTCTTTAAATATCTGGTTTCACGCGTTGGTCAAAACACACAACTTCAGGTACAGAACGCCCAGCCGAAAATACTTCACACGGGTTGAGTTGCTTCATTTATATCACCAGTATTTGGCCAAAGTATCTGCAACGCAGCATACAATACTGCTACAACAGATATGTTGACGAGCCGAACAACGCATCCCTGTAAGAGTTAGACGGTGCAGTTGATCCGAGACTGGATGCTCTGCAGTCGACGGTTGCAGACACGCTAGTTTCCCGAAGGCCATACAGGAGCAGGAATGATACCCAGAGGCCTCAGGGAAGCGCTCATGTAACATAACGCAATGCAAGGCCTGTATTTACTTCATTTTCAATTATTTCATTTATATGTAGAAAATAGATAGTACTTTTGATGTGGCAACTATATAAACTATTCGCTGAATTTATAGAAAATGCACTATAGTGTGATATATATATTGTTATCAGATAAGAACCGACTTGTATCGGGATATGAGATTTATCCACAGACAAAATGTGTGCAAAAAAGTGATATTGTTTCCCTATTATCTCAGTTACATTTTCATAATTGTTTAAAGCCATTGAGATTACAATACAATTAATCCTCCGGTCCTTTGTTGTAATAATGATGTTTAGTTGCTACCATAAACATATTTGAACCAGCATTAAAAGACAGGTCAGTAAGCCAGCTAAGATCATTCAGTATGTTGCATCATGAAATTGTGCAACAACAAATTCTGTCTGAACAGGATAACGTTGCATCATATATACTTCCCCTCTGTCAGTGGGTGAAGAGGCAGGAGTGTCCCCATAAGAGCTCAGTGTGTGTATACACATGCATTTGTGTGTAAATACAAAGCTATTAATCAGAGTTAATACAAGGTTGATGTATTCTAGCTGCATTTGAGCCAGAAGAATGAGTGCAGAAATGAAAAGCCAGGAAGAAAGCAATAACAGGAAAGAGGAAAATAGTCAGACAGATGGATGTGAATGATGGAGGCCGAAACAGGCAATGCAGAGAGGGTGTAGTGAGCCAGGACAGCTGCTGCCTATCCTCAGCTGTGGTTTGTGGAAAACTGTTTGTCCACATGCAAAGCTCTAACGCCAAAAACAAGTCATAAAATTCCAAATGACAATCCTCAGTCCCACATATAACACCACGGAGAACAAAAATTAAATGAGCAGAAATACCAAAATCACAAGACTTACTGTAATTAAAGAGGAAAAAAACTCATTGAGATCCTGACACGCAAGAAACCTGTCAGGAAAATCTATTCTGATTTTTTTGTGTTGCCACAAAATAACAGCTCCAGGCATCACGAACTTCATGCTCATTTACTTCAACATAAGCAACCACATCATCTCACTGACACTTTACGTGGGCTCAATGTTCCTTCAAATTTCTTTAAGTAACATATAAAGGCTCACAAACAGCATTTTGTGTTTAAAAGCTGGTGAGCCCCACCAGTAAATGATATGGAAAAAAAATTTTGTTTTTCAAACAGTGACTTGGAACCAAAAACTGTTCCCAGTGAGACCGCTATCTGTACAGAGGAACAGGGGTTCATGGTTAATCAGTAAGAGCCCATCATCTCTGCCTCTGGGTGCTGTTGTCCATGGCAACAGTGGCAACGCAGTAACAAATGACCATATTACAACCTGTGAATTGGCTGCAGGTTCATTCTCTAACAGAACTGCAGACACTGGACTAAAGAAAACGACCTCACCACACATTCCTCTTGCACTGCAGACAACGCCCACACCTCATAGAGCACAAACTGTACTTTCCACACGGGTTTGGACTTTTCAGAAATACTCAGAAAGAGACAGGGAGAGATAGGGAAACACAGAAAACCCAATCACAGGACACAGAGTACAGTCCTGCCCATCAAAGCATCAATAAACTTGTCAGAACTTCCTTCTTTTGTATGACTCGACAGTATCTTATTTCTCAAAAACAATCAAATCCTAAAATATGGGTCAGATCCAGCATTTGACACTTCTGTAAACTGGCTCTGTACTTCTAATATAGATAAAACATTCACGTCGTTCACCCATCGCTGCTCAAGGCATTAAAAAAAAAAGATAAAATGCTTAAATCTGAATACTTAAGCCACTTTATACCAACTATTATTAATAGTAGTAACTGAATAAAAGAATTGAAATTATTCTAAAATGCTGAAAAAGATTACGTCTGGGGAACAATAGGAAGGCTGGACTGTAGAACAGCGCATCCAAAAGTCTGTATCAGCGCAAATATATTAACAGAGAATGTAGAATATAAAAATTAGACTAGTGTTCACTGCAAGCCCCCAATAGCCAATGACTTGTAAATTACAAGTTGTTAGCCATTCAGGAAATATGCAGATTGAAAGCACTTTTCAGGCCTTTACTATGGTACACACCAGCAGCAGAAGAACTAACTAGCATGAAGCAAGATAAAGGATCAAAAGTTAAGAGGTATTTTTCCAGCTGCTACAGCATCAGATTTTCCTTCTATGTTTTCAATTGTTTATCACTTAAACTTGAACAGTCTTCAAACTGATTCGATGACTGCTGAAACGCTCCAAGACTAACTCTCATCTCGCTGCTATTTTGTGTTGTAAGGTGCGCTTGGTACAGCAGTAATCACATCACAGGAAGCCAGGTCACCTGTAAACTATAAACCCAGCTACAAGCTTTTCAACATGTTCCAGGACTCTGTTGAGTCACTACTAAACTTTAAAATCAGTGTGAAGATGTGTCCATTGTCTGCGTACAGCCAGCCAAACAGACAAGTAACTCCACTGTCTGGTCACCATGAGGTCATACTTGCCCACCCAAATAAACAGTGTGATCAGGAACAAAGAATGAGGAGGAAAAGAAAGAGAAGAAGAAGAAGAGTATCCAAAAAACACCCACAAATGTTCCACATCTGCGCTGTCTCACTAAGTCAATGTGGAGATATTTGAATATATTCTGTTATCTATCCAGTAAACGTGATAAACTATTATATGAAGTTTGACAAAGGATGAAAGAAACTTCAAATGATCGCCATCTTTTAGCAT
Source organism: Aulonocara sp. 'chitande type north' Nkhata Bay (assembly GCF_057382095.1). Lineage (NCBI taxonomy): Eukaryota > Metazoa > Chordata > Actinopteri > Cichliformes > Cichlidae > Aulonocara > Aulonocara sp. 'chitande type north' Nkhata Bay. The sequence continues at coordinate 16,361,461 of NC_141360.1, forward strand.
CCAACATACAACTGTCAGGAACAGCTCAAATACAGATCAAATGTAACAGTAAGAAGTGCCACACTCTAGTTTTTGCTGCTCACAACTCAGCAAATAGATTGTTTGACAATATTTTTAAGTGGGCATAGCCACAAGTTTACAGGTTTGAAGCACAAAAACTAAAAGAAAGTCCAGTGCACCATGGGAATAACTCACCAAATGTCTGGAACGACACTGGAGGAATGAAAGCCACAAGCTCCATGGGTATATCAGATATATCAGAACCACGTCACTGTTAAATGAATCTAATGCAAAGCTGTTTTTGTAAAAGATGATGTGTCACCCTGGGAGAAGTGAGTAAAATCTCTGGATTGCAGCCATGTGACCTGGGTGTGAAGTTAATATGAGGTCAGAGTAGCTGACAGTAACCTTTAATTGTACAATACTTGATACAACTATCAGGATGCAATAAAACAAAACTCCAAAAGAGGAAGGCGTGCATTTTAAACCAACACCATAACACTATGACATACCATGAGATTAGGGTGGTAACAAAAAACTACGAAAACAAAGAAAGAAAGCATGATAGATGAGGTGTGCTTTAATCTGAGGTCAGGCTCAGCAGGTCATCTCCAGCCTGCCTCCCTCTCCTAGTGTGAGGTGACCTTCACTGGCCTGCTCAGTCGCGCTGGGGGACATGAAGTAAATAACCCACTGTTGAACCACAGGCCAGATAATAAGATGGTTGCTGTGGATCTCTTCATTAGTAGGTGGAGCAGTTTGGATGCAGCCACATTGTTGGCTACAGTGAGAGGAGACAGGAATAAGCAGTGAAAATGTTAGAAGGGGGAGGTTTCTTTGCGAGCAGTGGGGTGCATTCAGAAAATGTCACAAAGGAAAATGTCACATCTCACCTCCTCATCCTCTTCTGTGCGCACTGAGAAAATTATTTGTGGGAGGAAAAGCTCAACAGCGCTGGAATCAAACCTTTCTTTAGTCATACAAACACAGATTCATGAGCGTGTTTCAGTTTGGGGGAAAATGATCGGTTATTTGATTATTTGGCCAGGCGATGATCACGGATAAAGTCCAATGATTTTGAACACAATGAAAGTATTCCCTGTTGTCTCACTATCAGATATAAGACACAACGGGTGAGCTCAGACTCTTGACTCAACACAATGACAATGTGACATCATGTTTTTATAGATTAAAAGTTTATTTCGTGATCTTATTTCTAATTTTTTCGTTATTTTGCTGGAAAATCTTACTAAAGAATAAAAAGTACTTGGTGAAGAGCCTAACACAAAACACACAACAACAACTTCCATTACAATTCACACCAGCCAGCCAGAAACAATAGAGTGGTTTGAGATATTAAATAGCTTTTCATATAGCTGCTCGCCTCTGCCACACAGATAAAGCTCATTAAATGTCTGGCTCTCATCCAGCAGCTGAAAGACACAAAATAATGCGTGTGCAATCATGTGTGTTCAGATGTGAGGGGTGTGTGTTATGTGGAGACACCTGGTCTCGAGTCTCCACCCGTCGTTGAAGCTCAGTTTGAAAATGAATGGATGTAACTGACATTATCAAAGGATCTCTGCTCTCTCCACATAAACTGACAGTATTATTACTGGATCATGTTTTATAGCCTGACATTAACATTTGGCTTCTTTGGGTTGCATTTTTGGAGATAATCATACTGAAGTTTATTTGATTTTCTGTAATTATACAAAAAGTATGTGGAAAAATCTTATTTTGTTGCATGAACCACAACTATGCTGACTTTAAGATTTGACAACATAAAAAAATAATAATTTTCCCAAAAACATGACTGACTTTTGAAAATTTTACTCCGGCCATGCGATTCCATTGTGTCTATATAAATGTGTTCTTGTAATGTGGCCACTTGACTGAAAAAGATAGAAAACTGCATATGAAATATGTGCAGAAATACACAATAACCTCTGTTGTAAAACTTGAAAAACACCACAGCTTTTGGCAACTAAGAAGCTCTGAGCCATGAAAACAGACAGAGTGAGAAATGATCCCCAAAATGGCAGAAAGATGCACAGTCAGTGCTGCAGTTTGGACCAGAGCGAGCCAAGTTCCAGCTCGTTAATTCAACGTTTAATTTGCAAAAATCAGAGGATTACACAAAATTTTATCCCTGGAAACATTAAGTCTCTGCGTACAGCACAGGAAATCCTCAAGTCATGATTTGATTTATTGAGGTGTACCTAAACCTGAACGGGATTTGTCCCAGCAAATAAAATAAATAAATAACTTTGCTGTGTGAATGATGAGATAATGTTGAGATCAATGAGACATGTTTTTATCATAATGTTTATCGTATGTAGGCCACTGAGAAGAACAAAAGCTAAGTGCAATGAATAAGATCCATCTTTATCATTTAAGGAGTAATGGCAAGTCAAAGAACAATCAGAGTCTCTCAGGCTTCGTAGTACAAAGCTAGCATACTACATTATTTCCATTAGGCATTAGTATAATTACCATAGGCATACAGTCTATTCTGTTGGTTTAGGGAGCAAAAGATTCCTGAATGTACTTGACTACAGTCATATGCTACAGATAATTTTTAGATTATTCAAACACCTGAAAACACATAATTAGCTACAGTATATGATGAACGCATGAAGAAAAACTGTATAGTGGCTGATATAGTTAATCAAATATAGTTTATGAATGTGAGACAAGCCTGTACACCACCAGAAACCAAGGTATCAAAAAAAAAAACCTCACAAAGACGCACTAAAATCAACAAAGTAATTGCTTATTATATTAGCGCAGAAATGTCAAACACAATGAGCAAGAAAGGCATCAGGAAAATTGTCAACATACTGGTCAAAAGATGTTTTCCTCTCACAGTAAGTGACAAAACCTGCCTGTATGCAAAATGCAGCAGGGGAAATAAGGAGGGGTCTCACAGCTGCTGAGTAGTGTGTGTCTTATCAAGTAGCCCTGATCTCAGCCCTAACGTTTCATACCTTCCTACACGGAGGCTGAGCCAACATTTAGATCTTTCAATATAATACAGTTGCAAATCACTTACAAATAAAAGAAAAAACACATATGTGTAATGTGGGTATGTGGGTATATGGGTATGTGTGCGCATACGCCCATTTTTGCAACATGTGTGTTCATGCACATGTGGCACCATAAGAAAGCATACTGCATCAGATTTGGGCTGCAGTTTTCTTGAGCAGCAGGAGATTCATGGAAGCAGTGATCTCTCAGAATACTGAACCATTCAGAAGCTGCATTTACTTGGGTCATTGCCACACACGAGTTGATGCTTTGTCAGCTGGCAGACTTTTTATGCGATCACTCTACTAATAAAAGCAACACGAATTGTGCAGGGCTGCCAGGTTTTTGATGCTCTGGCACTAATAAAAGTTTACCATCATCTTTCTGCAGCACAAACATGGGATGCAAAGGACAGTACAGATTAGGAAGTATACTGCATGCAAAACAGCCTTTTTAACGGAAGCCAACATGTTATTGTGCTGATGCATGTCACGACAAGACGATCACCAGACTCATCATCAGAGTGGATCATAGCCAAAAAATGAGCAATTTAATTACAATTTGAAAAGCACATCTGGCACTCTGAACTAAATGTATCAAATGACATGGCAACATAACTAATGGACAATAAATAGTAAAGGTATGACGACACAGTTAATGAATCTCAGATTTGGCTGTAATATTTACAATGTTTGAATCTTTTAAAAATCACTGTATCATATATTAGTGCAAGAAATAATTAATAACAATGGCACTAGGAATTTTTGCAATGCAGCAACTACCCTTCTATTTACAAGGGACCAGGATTACTTGGGGACTTTGGTATGTTGCTACGACTGCGGTGGTCAGTGATCTTAATCCCAAATCTGCCATTTCTAATTTGTAAACTACAAATTCCATCAAAAACTAGCTTCCATATTTCAGTGTTTTCATGTGCACAAGAGGGTGGTGTTGGCAATTTTAAATGGAAGTTAGACAGCATTTTGTCCACATATGTCAAAGAGCATGTCTGGCTGCGGAGCATGAAGATATATTAATTGAAGAATAAAATTTCAAAAGATGATATGATGGAGAACATCCATGGCAGGACTACGTAAGGAACATTGGGCTACCTTTCAACAGGAACAATCTTTGTAGAAGTCTATTAAGATTCATTTTAGGCCTGCAGCTGACCACAGATGGAATTCCCAGAGGATTAGTTTTAAATTCAACTCAAACTAATCCCAGGCAAACAGGGCTTTATTACACTGGACTGGTATTACCAAGGAAATATCCATCGCATGTCTGTTTCTTGCACTGCATTCACACAGAACATCCCAAGTTTGTTAAACTGAAATTAACGACCTGCATTACTTCTAATCTACAGAATAACTACTGAGCAATTATTGAAATATGGCAAAATGTTCCAAAAATGCTTCAATGATTTATTTTTATCATTATGATAGATACGAGTTTGCTCTTTCAGTGACTAGGACTCCATGCTGTTTAGTAAAATAAGACTCAGGAATCATGAGAACCAGTGCTGTGCAAATGTTTAATTTACTAAAGGTCCTCAGGTAAGAGAGCTTAGGTTTATGTGGACTGATGTGAGGTTCTGTTGGAAATATCACCCAGCAGAGAGCCAAGGACTTGTATGTTTAACAGGAAAGTGTCAGTGGGAGGTAAACTGAAAGCTCAATTTTAATAAAGTGGAATTATTTTTACCTCAATTCACATCAAATCTCCTACCAGTGCAAAAATATTTATACTCATTAAGTTGTATTGATATTAAAAAATATATAAAAATAGTAGGCCAGTTAAACTATACATGGGCCAGTAAAACTTTGAGCCACTGACCTGGGCCTGGAGCTTCACCACCATGGCTACACCATTACAGGCCTGTTTTCTGGAGCAGCAAACGTTGCATCAGAGCACAGGGCTCTACACCTGATATGACTGATCATCAGTTCACATGAGTCACTATTTACAGGCCTGAGACATGTAGCGATACGACCTATCAGAACACTAATCCCCTGGGCTACTGCTCACAGCTCACCAATTTAATTTTTGGTGGATTAAACTGATATTTAAACGTGAAAGCTTTAATCGTGGGTGTGTTCTTGCTCTGAGGGCTCAGTAGCAAGTCCAGCTTGTTTCTGTTGAAAATAATATTTGCCAAAAGCGATTGTGAAAGAATTGAGGTTAATGTTCAAACGCTGTCTGGGAATCAGACAGTGAGGTCTCATTACTGCCTAACCAGAGTTATCAGCACTGCTATAAAATGAGATCAGAGCCGTTTCAGTAAAGATTGTAATTAGTCCAATTTATGCTGATATGAATGCTTGTAATCATTTTGTAGTTTTTCCGACAGAGCAGCTCTGAATAATGCCACTGACTCACTGATGTTCCCACTTCCTGTGGTTAAGGGAGGTGAATTGGAGACTGGAGAAACAGCCGATTGCTGCCATTTTTTAATTTCCCATATGTATATATAATTCAACAATTGGTTGCAAGCTAACCGGGCCTAAGTTCAAGTTTACATCTTGCAGATCTTTCCAGTGAATGTGGCACACAGGCATAATAAAAAATGTCTTTACTTTGACTGACAAGACAGAACATAAAATGTAACTTTTGCAGTTACATAATTCGACTGTCTGTCAAACCTTCTTGTCTTATGATTGTTTCAGACCTCATTGTTGTGTTTGTGTTCCTATAGTTAGCTGGCAAGGAAGCAGGATGTTTTTCTGGAATCGCCTTGCTGGCCAAGGCCCAAAGGTTAATATCACCCAATCACAACAGGGATGGCCACCCTCAGTCACTTCCAAAAAACATTCATATATCAAGATGGCCCACACACACACTGTTTGATTTAAACCACAGCATGCTGTAAAATCTGTAACGCCCACTTGAATGCAAGCGAAGGACACTCTGCAATCAGTGATTGCAGACACTCCTCTGCAATCACTGATCCTCAACCTCGTTTTCGAGGAAAAGAAGTCATGTAAGTCATGCAAGCGACAAACACCTGTCAAACACCAAGAGGTGGGGGTTGGGGCTGTTGATTGGTTGACCTCATTTCACTGAGTAAGAACGGGGAAGGTTGATGGTAGAGTTCATACACACATTTCCCTGTTCTGCTCTTTCTCTCACTTAGAGATCCTGCAGAATACTTTAGCTTTTTGATGTGTGTGTGTGTGCGTGCGTGCGTGCGTGCGTGCGTGCGCGTACATGTTTATACATCTTTGTGAGGACAGAGAAATTGGCCTGCTACCTTATTTGTGGGGATCAAAAGTCACTTATGGGGACGAAAGGCCTGTCCCCACGAGTTTGAAGGCATTTTTGAGGCTCAAAATGTTGTGTTAGTGTCAGGGTTACAATTAGGTTATAGTTAGGTATAGGGTAAGGGTTAGGTTTAGGCATTCATCTTTGATGGTTAGGGTTAGGCTAAGCGGCAAGGGAAAGCATTATGTCAATGAGATGTCCTGTGTGTGTGTGTGAGTGTTCTCCTCCTCAGTGGACAACACTGTGTTATCTACAATTTTGGGGAAAAAGACTCCTACTCATTCATCCATCCAGCTGTTGAAAAAAATATTTAAAGTTACTCATAATTTTTCCACACTTCTGCTATGAAAGTTCAAAAGCTGCCAGTTGTAAGCCCTTTCCATCTCCTGTTTTTCCTCCATTAGCTAGCTCCCTGGCAAGGCCACTATTGTGGTGGCCCTCGAGCTGCCTCTGTACCTTGTCTCACTGTCAGGTGGATTGTGTCAAATTAAGTGGCAGTTATGACAAATGATTATGTATGTGCCTGCTTTTACATGGACACATGATCCCAATTATTGTACACAAAAAAACTATAGAGAAGAAAATCTAAACTCGGGCAATTATGATAGTTGAATAGCATGTTACTTGTTCAACTTGATATCGCTCCACTTAAGAAAATATCGGTTTCCAAGTTGGTTTAAAAAAATGTCATGACATTCTCTGCTGGAGTGCTCACCTTATACTACCTAGTGCTTTGAGGTGACTGTTATGAATGAGTGCCTACAGGAGGCACAGCCATTTGTCGTTTCCTGTGAATTAGGTTAATGCGACTTGATGCTCTTGAGTATACATTCACTTCTATTAACAACTCAAAATGGAAAATAAATGCCTAGAGAAACACTGTAAGTGTTCATTGTTTTCCTTAGTTAGTTAGTTATATATTAATAAAGAGCAATGTTATATCATAATAGGTTCAAATTTATTGGTTTAATGCTAGTAAATTTTCACACACTAAAAACTTCTATTGAAAATTTCCTAAACACTAAACATGACAGAACAACTTCCACAAGGAAAACTCTTTAACAATGTTTAATATTAAATTGTGTCAAATTTGAAAATACTACAACAGCAAGCATAATGCAGGCTTTTGTTCAATGCACAGAGTTGTGCCCATTTTCAGGGACAGGATAGAAAAAGCAAAGTTTAAACGAGGTGGTCAATAGCAAAGACAGCAAAGCAATGTGCAGTCCAGATCAGTGTGAGATCAACATCACTCAGGTTCGGGGGGGGGGAGGGGTAACATTATAAGACATTAAGCTGGAGCAGATGATGGATTTTCCCTAGTAAGAGTGTTGTGCTGGCATTTTCACAATTTAACAGCCCAAAGTTTAATCTAAAGGAGGAGACTTAACAAAATATAATTTGAGAACGGTAAACAGATAACCACAAACACACTGAATATTAACAAAGGGAAACAAACAAATGCTTTGACTTGTGTCATTTGTCACTTTTTGAGATTTCTCCTTCCTACTCATTGCAGATTACCACAATAACTAAACCTGTACACTAATACGTGAGATTTTTGTATAGTCATCGATAGGGCTCATCTCAGCCATAATTCTCGTTAATGAGGGCTTTATAATTAATGTCAATCATCCTACTGCATCTGCGCCTTCCCATTAGTGCGCTTCTAGGCATTCTAAAATGGCACATAAACCATTTGGGCTCTATCAGTCTGCCCCCTGGCATCTGCAATGCAGGGAGAACTATCAGCTGGAGTCCCAAAGGTCGTTCTGGCTCAATGGCTCCTCAGCTGCACCTAACCCATAAGTGGTTAAAGGCTGGGAAGGAAATCACTCTCCCGTATCAGTGAAAGGCAGGGGAGGAGATTTAATGAGTACCCTAAGCACATCCAATGAACCGGAGATGTTAACAGCTACTGTTACCGTTGACAATATGTAGAGCTAGGAACAGACGAAGTTGATGAGGCTGGAAGCGGTTTGACTTCTTTCAGCATTATCAGTAGCGAAGGATGGACATTATAGTGAGCATGGGGCTGGACACTATGGAAAGAAATCCATTCTCTCAGAAGAAGAAATGTTCTAAACATTAGCTACATGGTCATATGATAGAAAAAAAATGTTGGTAGTGCTAGATGTTTAGTGCAATGGTTTTCAAAAGTAAACTTCATCAAACTGATGGACAGATAACAGATTACAAAGAATTAAGGAGCTACAATGTGCATTTTATAGCTTAGAAATGAAGTGAAAGTGAAGTTAGTGAAATAACAAAACTCCCTGTTCCCAGCCACTCCTATTAACACTGTAGAGTACACATTTAAGCTGCTGTAGATTTCAGTCTACCTCAAGTCTGCCCTAATTAGCTTGATCATGTCAGGGCTTAAGCAAGGAGCAACAACATGGTGTCTTAAGTGAGAAGATATTACAGCTTATCCTTTCATCTCTCTTTCAGCTAGCAGAGAAAGAAGAAATGTTTTCTCTGCAATCTATGAGAGCTATGAACTCCATCACATATAGCTGCAATGTTTTGGCTGTGGGGAAAAAGTTATTAATTAATTTAAAACATAATAATATTATTTGCAACAAAAACAAATCATATTTAAATACCCTTTCAAGAAATCTAAGGTCGCTTTACACAAAAGTCAGAGCTCAAAGGCCTCAGTGAACAGGTGGCATTTGAACTGTCTGTTGAAAATACTCAGGGATGGAGCCTGTTCCAGAGAGATGGTGCAGTAGCACTGAAGCCTCTTTCCCTAAAAGACTGGCGTGAGAAGTGCAGACTACGCCTTTATCTGCAGAATGCAGAAGAAAACATGAGGTCTAGAAGAGAAGATCAGAAAAATGCTGAGGAGCAAAAGCATGTTGGGATTTGTAAATGAGGAGATGGATTCGATAAGAGATACGGAACTCGACTGGTAGCTTAGCCGTCATCATCGCCAAACTCCAGCACGTAAGTGTTAGGGTGATGTGTTTAGGTAAGAACTCCGGCAGCTGAGTTCTGAACATACTGCACTGTGTCCAAGGCTTTGATAAACAGACCAAGCAGGAAAATGTTACAGTAGCCCAGGTGGGAAGTACTGAAGCTATCAATGATGGTTTCAGCTGAAGAGTCAGGGAGCACTAGCCAGAGCTTGGACATATTTGGGTGGCACTTTTAGAGATGGATTTAATATGTAGTAAGGAGAGTGGAGGAAGCCCAGGATGACACCAAAGTTGTGGAAAAGGTGAGATAGAGGTCCAGATTGGCCACTTTTCCTGGCTGTGACCTGGGAACCACAACCACAGTTCAGTTTTATTATTGCTCAGTTTGAGAAAATTGGTTGACATCCAGTTTTTGATGTCTACGAAGAAGCTGACGAGAGACAAAGGAAGACCTTACCAAGGTGCTTCTCTGGTCTGTCACAGCAGATGGTCTGTGACCCTCCCTTTCCTCAGGACCAATAATCAAGACTGCGAGGCTGAAGCTCATGCGTGCCCAGAACACGACGCTTTCCAGCCCTGGAAGATTCACATTCTTTTGCATACTTTTGATATTTTTTAAAGAAGTGTGTCATGTTACTGGATTTTGTTGGGACCTGTCGCCACTATATCTTGCAACCTGTCTTTATCTGTGCTTGGTCTAATCATAGAAAACTGACCACTTCCACACTTTTGATGATGTGTGACCTTTCTTTGGTATTATCTCTTCCTGAACGGCGGATACATTTTCCTTCTTGGCTTTACTCATCAGGACATCCTGGTTATTGTCATTTTTTTCTCTCAGAAGACCAGCGTTACACCAACCTTACATACTGCCTGAAACCAAATTATTGTTTGTCTCATCAAATATTAAAGCCTACATTCATCATCGGCATTGAAATTTTCCCCCCTCTATAAAATATTGTGATCATTTTATCGCCCAGCACTGCTCACACCATGTTGGAAAGTTCCAAAAATATCCATTATAAAAAGGAAAGCTACCATTTCTCCATTTTTTTACATTCAATGTTCAATGGCATTTACATTTAACCCTATTTTGAATTTGTTTAAAAGATAAAGGAGGAGTTTGATTACACCTTGCAGAATGTCTGACTTTCATGATGTAATAATGTCCTGTTTGTTTTTACGGTGGGGACTGTTTGCAGTCACCACCGTAAAAACAAGCATTCTTCTTCCAACTGTCAGTATGCAGGTCCCACATTACAACACTCCAGTGGGTGTTTGTATGTGTTTATCCGCTGTCCCTGGCAACATATTGAAATTCACGCTGAAGTTAGAAAATGACATCCATCCTCTGACTGTGTGAAATGTTGGTTATTTTGTGGGGGTTTTATTGTAACAAGGACAGTGTGTAAGTGAAGACATCAGTGACGAGTGATTCTCCAGGAGCAACTGTATGATCTGATGATCTGTTTCTCATAAAGTAAGGACGATAAGCATAAAAACCACTTATTTGTGTGGGTTTTCTTTACAAGACGGCAACTGGCTGTTATTTTTAAATGAACATGTAGAAATCATCATCAAGCAAAAACGGAAATCCAAGCACAGCTCTGACCTCTAGCATGTGCAGCTTTTCTCCGAGGACATCTCTTTGCTTTGTCAGAAGTAAGTTTTTGTCACACATCTTACCGAAACCCCAATTATACACATTTGCAAGAAAATAAGAACAGCCAACCATGAAGTAATATAGCACATGATTCACAGCCTTCCACAATGTAAGCAAATAGGCAGATAAGTCACTTAACATGAAAACGCCCTGTCTGCTCCTTCACTTCGTCACGGTTCACACAAGAACAAATAAAACTGTGGTAGCAAAAAAACATCTGTCTTTCTTCCCATGATACAAATATAAAGCTCACTCCCTCAAACTTCCCCAAAACCGAATCCTTCCCCTGAATCTAAACTGCCTGCAAAGAAGACATTTCCTCTTTTAGGCCGGTTTTGGGAAACATTTGGAGCTCCACCGATGACTTCATCTTTGGACAGAGGATCTTATTAGAGGGCTATCTTTATAGTTTTTACAAACAAAGACAAATAAAATATAAAACTGCCTTAGTATGGCTCCTGAACAGTATTACACACAAGCTGCAAGTGATTTCAATTCCTAGCAGCATTAAAATAAACTTTTACTGAATTCTATCAGGAATTGCACTGTACAGTATTACCACGCAACAATGAGTTATTACGGACTCAAATATGATGTCCTCTGTAATGGCTTGCCCATATCAATAAAGTCTTAAATATTTTAATTATTGGTTTAGTGAGGTAAAGTAGCCACCAAAGGGGGCATGCAACAAATCTGACTGTAAAATTGTGGGTGCAAATCAATATTTACTATAACAGATATGCTAGGATGATAGCCGGTGCTCAGCTTCTCATACTTCTTACTTCAAAAAGTCTTTACGGAAAATGTTGTAAAATCTTTCAGGACTTCACAAAACATTTTGAACATTTAGCCAGTTGAATATTATTAAAATACTTAGACATATGGTACTGCGATAGCAATCAATACTGGCCTATACCTGTTTTTAAACCAATATACTGATGCATGGCTTCTAGAAGAGCATATTCCACCAACAGCTAATAACTGGTTAAAGTAGATATATGTGGCAGACAGTCGTTTATTTTGTGCTTAAGCCTCTTAACCCTCTAAATGTGCAAATGCACAGAGTTTCAGACTTTATATATGTAGAATCAATAACTTTATGGGAGGGATGAACCCTCCCCCAATATCACTTATATCAAATAACTGGACTAAAAAAAACATACTACTAATAAAAAATACCTGAAATGAAATTACCAGTTTGATGGCACAGCTCAAAGCCCCTCTGACCTCCAGTTCTGATGCATTTGTTCTTAAGCTGTAGGTTTCCCAGGTATCCCAGACTGGCATTATAACTACATGTTGAACAAATTGGGCACTGAATAGATTAGCACAAGGCCAAATAACACCAAGTAATGAGCCCACTATGGATAACTTGGTGTTAGTTGGTGGTGGATTACTTCTACTTACTGATAAATTACAACAAATCCAAAATCCATACTCTTTGACAAAGCGCAGATTTACTGCTAGAGCACACTTTAGTCTTCTTCAGGACTCCAGACTACATGCCTTCGTCTGACAAACCAAAGAATGTATACAACCTACCATAGTAGGAAACAGCCAGCATCCACACTGACTGAGCAAAAACTGTGAAGCTCCTGAATTAGGTCCCTTTTCTCCATTAGGGAATGAGTCTTTCAAACATGTAGAGCTGCAGGGACAGAGCATCTGTGTACATGTTTTACTGAAAGCGTATATTTCCTGAGAGGATTAACTGTTCATTAGTAGTAGCTGATGAAACAGACGGACATCATAACTGCTTGTTTATTCTATATTGACTGCTTCATTTTTCACACAACCTCACTGCTGTGTGACTACATGCTTACAGACAGTTTTATAACTACTAGCAATAGCAACTAATTATGATGGCATATATTAACTCATCTAAGCCAAAAAACATAGTTATTAGGAAAGTTCTGGAAAAAGGTCTACATTGCAGAACTACTAAGAAAAATGGTTTTGCATAAAGGTACCGAAAGCAAAGGACGTCGCTGTTTAAGGGGTTTCTAGCGATTTCTGTGGGCTCATGAACTCACAAGGGAACGAGACACGTCCTCCTGACATAGCAAGGAGTATCGAAAGGCTTTTACTACTCACCGCATCTTTCTCCTCTCCTCCACTGTGCTGCTCCATACTGCAGAGTTTCCTTTTGTTTTTATTCTCCGTCCTCTTCATACTGACTGTAGGAACAGTCCTATCGCGCGCCGGATTGCACCACTTCACCCGCTTGCCTGTGCAGTTTCCAGTATCCTCTCGGTAACTTCACTTAGCTGGCTAGAACAACGTGTCAGGTCGGCTGCTGTGGTTTTCAGGGACACCTCAGCGTCAAACTGAAATGCATGGCTTGCTGTTGCAGTTTGTTGACTTGCGATTCCACCTATGAGTTTGCTCCGGCCAGCCATTCCCGACTCAGAGCCCGGCTACACTTCTTGTGCTGACTCCACATCTGGAAAACCCGTTGTGACAAGCTGTCAATCAGCCTTCTTGCATGAGCAGCCACCGGTGTCTCCTTGAAAACGATAAAAGGGCAGTGTGCGCTTTTCACAGGGATAGCTTTATATTTCTTTTTTGTGCCGTCTGTGGCAACAGTTCATTCAACCCGATTTAAGCTAGCGTCTTGCCGCTGAAACACTAGCTGAGCGGCTAGTCTGGCTGCCTGATAACGTCTACCTGCCCAGAAAGACCGTGACACCCTGGCACCCTTCCAGATGATTCCCCAAGAGCTCCACGTCTTCCGTCTCTGTCTGGTGACTTCTTAGGCGACATACATCATGTCTCGGTGTTCGCCCATCCTCACATAAAGGCTGATCTCTGCGAACACTGAGTTAACCTCGCTGTTGAACTGCAACGACACGGTACAGCTCAGCTTGTTTCCTGGCTCTGACACGACTGCTGGGGTGTCAGGTTAGCAGGAATACAACATCCGGTCCATTAATACCAAAATAAAAGTATGCAAGAAAGGACAGGAATCCACATGTAATAAAAACAACAAAAACAAATCCTATCTATCTAACTAACTACTAAACAAATAAATATATAAATAATAAAAATGCAATGACTATTAAAAATAAATATTAGTGATAACCTCTTTGTCTCTCCCAGAGTGTTCAATCTTTGACGTCTTTGTAGTCATAGAAAATAAACCAGATGGGGATAACATTCTCTTATTTTAAAACGATAATAATAATAATTAAATTGTATTTATTAATTTAACCAGGTTAGTCTCACTGAGATCAAAGCTCCCAGTGGCACTAACCACTGATCTCTTTTACATAATAATTATAATAATTTGGGATTTTCCTGATGTGAGTGAAATTTGAACACTGACAATGCAATGTGATATCGGTAACTGTCGTGGTAAAAGAAGACAAATATACTCTACTGCCATTTCAAAAGAAGAAAATATATTTTTGTTTATCCTGAATGCAATATACTGAAGTCAATATGCCGTTATATTATGTCTGTCATTTTTCGCAATTTGCGCAAGTGCAAAAGTTTTTATTTTGAAATCCTAATCCCCTTCACACCTCTGGTTTCAAGCTCATCTACACCCTCCGCTTGCTAGACGATTTCTTGATTTTGGAAAAAAAGATGATGACGATTATAAAAAAAATCCATGCAGACACATGAAAGAAATTAACTTTTTGTTTTCTAAAATTTAAAAGCACACTCACAGAATCAGACACCTTATACTGATTCCTTTACATATACCGACTTGCTTTTGCATCCTCGTAGTGTTGGGGCTGTGAAACAATTCCACGAGGTTTGTTGTGGTTTGCTGCCACCTATTGATTAACAACTAAACTGCTTCGTATGTGTTTTCTGTGTGTATGTTTAACGAGACCGTGAAATAAACAGATTATAAAGTGATGTATATTTTAATGTTTCATATATAGCTGCATATAACATTTACATATTAAGCAATATATATTCTATTATCTAATAATATGAATAATTAGTGTGTATTTTAGGCGCACGTGTTGTTTAATAAAATCCTCTTTTTTCCCAAAGAGGGAATTTTCTTGTCACTTTGACATCCTTGTATTTAAACCACATGGCAATACTTTGGTAAATTGTGCCATATATATGACAGTCAGATTTTCTTTTATCCCCACAGTAGCCTTATTCTATCTTTCACTGTTAAACTTCACCAGGTACACCTGTTCAGTGTTTCATTAATGCAAAGATCTAATTAGCCCGTCACACGTCAGCAACTCAGTCCATTTAGTCCTACAGTCATGGTCAAGACAACTTGCCGAAGTTCAGGTTGTGCAGCAGCAGAAGACCGCACCAGCTGTCAATCCTGTGCTGAGTAGGATAACATTGACTGGGCTGATGGATCTCAAACTCTGCTGCAGCATACAGATGCTTTCATTTAGTTTATCTGGCATAAACAAAATAAAAGCATGCCAGTATCCATCCTATTTGTACCAGTAGTTTAGACTGGTGGTGTAATGTGGGGGACATTTTCTTGGCACACTGTATGTCAGCATCATTTACTCTAAATGTCTGACTGAGTATTGTTGCTAACCATATCCATCCCTCTCTGATCATAGTGTACCCATCTTCTGATGGCTGCATTCAGAAGGATAACACATTCAAATAACCTCAAACTGAATTTTAAATATGACAACGAGATCATGATAATTTCCCATTTTTCTTTTTTAATGCTCTGATATGTGATTTTTGTCTTGAAAGGTTCTTTACTTTACTGACTTTACTATCACTTTCCTCAAATGACCTCCCAAGTCATTGCGTTTTAATCCATTCGAGACACGTTTGGGGTGTAGTAGAATTGGATATTTGCATTATGGATGTGTAGCTGGCCTGCAAATTTGTCAGCTTCCCATTCAGTTGACCACAACTCCATATTATGGTCAGTATAGACAACAAAGTCCAAAGAGTGTTTCCAGCGCCTTGTTGAATCTTTGTCACAAAGCCAATATGGAGTTCAACTCAGTGTAACTAAAGAAATGGCCAGTGAGTTTACCCTTACTCTTTAGTATAAAATAATTCATAAATTTCAAAACATAACAGGAAACAACTCATATTTTCTGCGCATCATGTCTTCTTTAATTTAACATGTATGATCACTTTTTAATTTAAGAGTTTTAAAATTTTAATCTTTAAATTTTTATGCCTCTGCTTTCATTTTGTATTTGCATTTCCTGCTTTTATAGCTTTTCTTGCTTATTGTTGATCTTATAATCAGCATTTAATATTGTTGATCTAAAAAGAGAAAAGCTAGTGACACTTGAAAGTATTCTGTAATTTTGTGTAAGTCACATGTACATCTATTGTTATTCTGTTTTGTTTTTATTTTGAACAGCATTTGAGCGCTGATTAAACACGGTTTATGAAGTGTACAGTATAAAGAAACCCTCACTGTATTTGCAAGGCTGTGCTTAAGGTGAACAAAATAAAAAACATGTAGTATAACGTGAGAAAACAACAAACATGACAGATATTTTTGTCCCCTTTTATTGGAAAGATCTTCACCACAAAACATTTTAATAAAGAGAAGTCTTAAAAATACAAATGGCCTTCATCCAAAGACCATCTCTTCTCTCTGATGTACATACTACCGTTAATATGCACATATATGAAGGGTGGCTCCTAAAACAGCTCTAACACTAAAAGAAACAAAACAAACCAAGTTTGACCTTTGACCTCTAAGGGAAAACAGTCCAAAACTGTTTTGTCTACTTTGGTTCATTTTATTGCTTCTTAACTACACTCCTACAGTATAGTGCTGTTTTATGTGATTTAGATAGCTAAAAATGCCTGGGCCAATAAAAGTGCTTCATACTGATTGTCACATGCATTCATCTAACAAATAATTTTCTTAAATCAGTTCAGTTTTAGAATTAAAACCGTTGACATGGCACTTTAACACTCAAGCTTAAAAACAAAAGCAAAGAAACACAGAGCTATGTATTGCACAGTAACCCCAGAATTTCCATTTTTCAGTAAAAGTATTAGAGGGCAGTAAAGCCACAGTTCATGCACAAAACAAAACAGGTGACCTACAAAACAGAAAAAAGTCACGAAAACAAACTAAACAATAATAATAATAATAAACACAAGAGGAGCCAATGAAATAAAATAAACTGTGAGTGTCACAAAACCTCTTCCAAAGGAAACGCTTCCAGAGACGTGTTTACTTTTTTAAAATATCGCTGTGACAAAACATTAAAACACACAGATACTGACAAATTTAGCTAAAAACAAAAAATAAACATAGAAAAAAAAGTTGTTGTTTTAAAAAAAAAGGAAAAAAAAAAAGAAGTTGACGAAGAAGAAAAAAAGAGATGCTATGGTTTTTTGTTTTTTTTAATCGTTACAAAAATGAACTGTCATCCTTTCTGGACCATTTATTAAAATGTATCTCACAAGTATCTTTTTTACAAGGTTTATCAAGCCTGCAAGTTGATGATGCCAGACCCCCATTTTAAATTATGTAAAGACAAAGGAAAGATTGTTTCCATGTCTAACAGAAAAAGTGAAGTTGGAGGGTGAACGGTGAATCAGTGACACTAAGCTGCTGTGTTACTTGAAAGTAAAAACATCATCTACCAGCTACACGACCGACTGCACGTCTTTTGATGGTTCTATGTTCTTTTTTCATTAGGATATTAGGACAAAACTAAAACATAACTACCTCTGGGGAGTATGGCTTTGTTTTATCACAACGCTCACACCACATGCATGTAATTCTACACACTGACTACAAACATGAGCCTCAAGAGAGGCTAAGAGGAAGCACTTTGGATTTTGCTCTTTAACTCTTCCTTTTCCTGCTGGCATTAAACACATTTTTTGCATTTTAAAATCCCTGCTGAAGTAACAAAGGTGAAGCTCCTTCCTGATTTGTCACTTTTAAACTGTGAGTCAAGGGCATCCTCCAGAAATTGCTGATTAATTTGCTGATGAATCTAAAAGTTTTCAAACTGTTTTAAATTTAGTTCTATTCTTATTTAAATTTGGTTTAATAGTAATAATGCAAAAAGACCTATGAATCATAAACAAGCTTCAGCCAAACTGAGACTTATCTCATATGAACAAAAAAACCTTTGAGTTCCCTCCAGGAAAATCCTGCAAACATCTGCACAAATTATACCATTGATACAAATAATAAAATAACACAGCCGGAGATGGCAGTGATGATGAACTCTGAGCTACAGGAAGACTTCCTGCAGGGGGAGCTGGTGGTGAGTCCATCCCTGGGCAGGAGAGGAGGAAGAGCTACAGGGTGAAGTTTGGGGCTTCATGACACTCCAACCAGGAGACATGTTGAGCTCACAGAAGCGTCCGCCTGAGATTTCACCTGAAAGACAGTTGACAAGAGATCCAGGAGGTTTCTATGGAGTGGATCTTATTTATGCACCACCTGTTAAATGTAAGTTGTATATAATTTAAAATGTTACACTTGTAAGTAACTTTACTATTTCTTTTTGTTAACACCGGTATCAGCTTCTGATTGCTGTTTATCAGTTTTCCTTTGTCCCCTCAAAATGCACATATACAGAGCAAAACCAACCTATTGCTCAGCCAGTGGTATTAGACATCTATATCAATTTGAGTTCATAAAAAATGTATGTGTATAAAAGTAAGTATAGCAGTAACCACATATAAAGCCCAATAATCTCTTTTGCAGTTAAAAATGTCTGTTTTAAAAATATATATTTTTGGTTCATCTCCACCAGACATTGCATTTCTTTGCACTTATTACTTGATAACAGAATCAAAAGAAATAGTAATCCTGGGTAAGGACTAGAGGCCACATTCTTAAACTGGTCAGTATGGTCTCACTGCACTATTTGCTTTTCTAGTAAGCAAACTGACGTTTCTAGTTAACGTTTTTGTCCAAATGATGATTAGCAAGAAAGATGAACATTAGCAAGGAAAGCAACGTGTTAGTGTTTGCTTAGTCTTTTACATACAAGTATGCTGTTTACCTGTTTAGTAGTATCTCAGTCAGCCTTACATGCTGCATGATTATGTAGTATTTAAGTGGCTTTACTGGCTACATGCAAACATTTTTGATATATACTGTAGGTTCTTAATCAAAAAGCAAGCAGCTTCACCACCCAACACGCCAGACTGTACCTTTACCAGGCCAGAGTTGTGAGGATGAGGATGAAGAAGAATAAGAGGAGGAGAGGAGTGAGGGAGGAGAAGGAGGAATGGGAAAAGGAGCTTGGTGCAGGGAAGAAATCCTGAGTTCATTCTCCTGAGGACACTCAGTAGGAGACAGGATAGAGGAGGAAAGGTAAAGAAAACAAACATCTTTTTCTAATGACCAAAAGTGTGAGGGACGTCATCATCCACCCACTTAGTTGTTCTTACTTATGGGAATACAACACTCATTGTGGATAATGATACCAAAACCAGGATTAATATGAGGCAACGAGTGAACTGACCTGTAAGTTGGTCTTGGCTTTTCTCAAGACATCGCGTGTTCTCAACACTGTAAAAAACAAAAACATACAATCATCATCATTTCTTTTTCTGACACAAACTGTAACAACGGTGAAAACATTACACATGACCATGATTACACATGATTACTGACAATACAAAGTAATCTCAGAGTCAAAATCTCAGGCTTCTCGTAAATGCTCCAGTTCAGACTCTATGAACAAGAAAGTCTTGCCATATGAGGCACCTGTGGCTCAGGAGGTGCAGCACATCATCACTAATCAGAAGGTTGGTGGTTTGATCCCCAATTTAAAAGTATTTTCCAAGTGCTGTTAAATAGAGAAGGATTTTTTTAAACACAGCTTTTCCAAACATTCTCGTTTTATTATGGATGCTTACAGTATTTTACTTTGGACACAGGAGCCAAATTATTTATTAAAGTGTTCGATGCTAATAGTCAAATGTGCATCCCTTTGCTGGATAACAGTCATTTGTTGTCTCACACACACATCATCTTAGCAAATTTCTCAAGTTCCTCCAGATTTGATGGTCTTTTGCCATTAACCTTGGTCTTCAACACCCCACAGTTTTCAGTGATATTCAAAACAGGAGTTTGTGCAGGCGAGTCGATAATGTTCACTGGAAAACAAAGTGACAACCTAGATCGAGTTTTTCTGCCGACTGCTTGAGGTTTTCTTTCAAAATCTTCACATATGCTTCTTTCTTCATGATTTCTTACATTCTGACAATATTCCCACGTCACCTACCCATTGGAAGGTTGGTTGTTCGATGCCTGGCTGCTTCAGTCTACGTACATGCCAAATATCCTAACTTTGTGTGAATGAGGCAAGTTTTGTAAAGTGCTTTTAGTACTCAGGTGGAGTAGAAAAACACTATATAAGAAACAGTCCGTTTCCAGCCCCCTGCGTGTTTCACTGTAAGGATTGTGTTTTTGGGTTGTACGCCTTTTCAATCATAAGCAGGATGTGCTTCTAGTATATATAATCTTTCTCCAGGTTGTCCTGGAGTTTTCCTTGGGCTTAAGGTTAAAGTCATTCACTGGTATCTTGGCAGCTGTTCAGGGATCTTTAGATACACCTCTCACTAGTTTTCTTTGAATTTCACTTCCTACCTCCACCAGGCTTGTTCTGTACCGTGTGCCTCTCTTTGAACTCTCTCTTGTCACTCCAGTTCTTGAAAACACCATGTATATAGATCTCAGTTTTAACTTGATTTTACAAGCTTTGAGCACTGCATAGGTGAAAGACGTTATTAGACAGGAATAGTTTGTGCTGCATAAATAGAAATTTTGTATGCTTTATAAAAAAAAACCCCAAGTATATTTAGAAATGCTGTGTTGAAAATCCCATCCATCCATTCGCTTCCGCTTATCCTTTTCAGGGTCGCGGGGGGCTCTGGAGCCTATCCCAGCTGTCATAGGGCGAGAGGCGGGGTACACCCTGGACAGGTCGCCAGTCTGTCGCAGGGCCAACACACAGGGACAGACAACCATTCACACTCACATTCACTCGCACATTCACACCTAGTGGCAATTTGGATTATCCAATTAACCTATCCCCACAAGCTGCATGTCTTTGGACGGTGGGAGGAAGCCGGAGTACCCGGAGGGAACCCACGCAAACAAGGGGGGAACATGCAGACTCCACACAGAAAGACCCCGGCCTGATGGTGGAATTGAACTCAGGACCTTCTTGCTGTGCGGCAACAGTGCTAACCACCGTGCCACAGTGCTGAAAATCCCTTTCTCTGTTAAAAAATAAAATTTTGACAATAACTTGTATGAATGTGTGTGTGACTGGGTGAACGAGGCTTGTAGTAAAAAGCACCTTGAGTGCTTTATTAGAAATGAGAAAGTACCAGACAATTTATCGTTTCCCATACCCCTTTTATTGCCAGCTTTGGCATGCAACTCTAGCTGTGACCACAGAATAGCAATAGAAAAAGCCCACAATCTGTTCATACCAAGTGTAGCCAATAAAAAGAGACGAGAGCCTCTCTACACTTAACACATGGTTTTACATGTGCTATTGGAGTTTTTTGGAAATGTGTACTCACATTGGCTGACTATAAAGTGCTCCATGCTATCTTTGGTGCCGCTGGAGCTCTTGACTCTCTCCATTGTGTCCTTTAGAGCCTGTTCTTGCTCTGAGAGCTTCAGACGGAGAGAAAGGACCTCCTCCCTCAGAGACCGATCCTAAATAGCAAAAGACAGGTAGATGGCTCTCTAAGCTCTTGGAGATGCATACACTGACGTGCAGAACATGCGAGTACAACCTGAAATAACAAAGGCAGGTGCAGCAGTTGCAGTAAATGATACATTTTTGCATAAAATCTGTTTATTTACTCATATCCAGCTCCTTTAATCTTTGGGGAAAAGTTAATAAATCTTTTACTTCTAAGTAAAGTATGTGCAAAGGCACCTAACAGGGTTCACCTCACAGGGGCCAACTGTAT
Source organism: Aulonocara sp. 'chitande type north' Nkhata Bay (assembly GCF_057382095.1). Lineage (NCBI taxonomy): Eukaryota > Metazoa > Chordata > Actinopteri > Cichliformes > Cichlidae > Aulonocara > Aulonocara sp. 'chitande type north' Nkhata Bay. Next base: position 16,383,229 of record NC_141360.1, read on the forward strand.
CACCCTCATGTTTTTCTATCAGCAACAAGCTTACGTAGTGAAACTTACTCTGTGTAGGGTGGTGTGATTCTTTCTGAGAGCCTGAGGAAAAGGAGCAGGATCATTTAACCCTGACAGACGTTTAAAAAAATGATTTTGAGCTGAATGTTTCTGTTATATAAACTTCACATTTAATGGGAGTTGGATCTAAAAGTGGCAAATTAGATATATATTTTTTTTATATAGGTTTAAAACACTAATTGATTACATATTATAGCAGCAATGTAATATGTCAAAGTCTGCTTTTAATTGAGTTTTTTCAGTGATACAAATGCCCTCATCCAGTGTTACACTGGTCCTGTTGTAACACATTGTCTTGCATTAAACTGAACATTTTAGTCAATTTTAGTAAATACTTTTATCAAGAAATATTTTTCCACTTCTCTATTTATGTATTAATGCTGAGAAAAGAAATCATGCGTGGCGAGAAAAAAATAGTAATACAGTGATTTTGGTCTCTCGTTTTTACAATCCCAAATCAGATTTTCTCTGTGACACCAGGAAATACTTTTCTGACCTGTTGGACTTCCTCAGATTTGGGCAGAGCTGCTCTCCAGAACACGCGAAGCAGAGACTCAGCCTCATCCAGTATCTGCCGCAGAGTTTTAGTGTCCAGCAGCAGCTTCTGAACAGAACCCCAGTCTGAAAGCTGGAACACAAAATGCATGAAGTCAATATAATGTGCATTAATTATGAATATATTTATTTCTATTTATGTATGAGAGGTTTTCGCCAGGGCTGCGGCACTTGTTCGCGTCGCTTCTGTTATGAGAAAAAGTTATTTACAGACCTGACAGCACATTCCAGAGACCACCCCCCATTACAAGGCACTAATAATTTTTATCTTATCAGCTCTGGACTTTTATGAGGACTATAATTTAGTAAATGAATCTCAAGTTATATTGAATAAAAAGAGATTTGAGCTCTTACCTGATGAAAGGAGAACTCCTGTGAGGTGCTCAGAGAATAAAGAGCAGTCTCCATCTTAAGGAGGAGCGCACTTCCCTGGAGGATGTGCTGCTGCAGAACTTTGAAGTCATCAATGTGGCCCACTGCATGGCGGCCATGACAGTTATAAAAACAGCCATCTGTGCGATGTCCATGCAGGGTTGAGCCTGCTGGAAAGGAAAACGAAAGAACTGTGTCCAGTGCAGTCTTCTCTCTATGGATTCACTTATTTGATTTAAGAGTACAGAAATCCCACATAAAAAAGAACCTTTAAATGCCTAAAGTTACAGGTTCAAACTTAAGCCAGGCTCAAGCCAGGAGGATGTGCAATAACCACACATTATCAGTGACATGAAGCAAGGAGTTATTATTTGAAAGAATTGTGGATGTGGACTCAAACATACACGGTTACTGTTATTTCCTTTTTTGCTCAGAGATATTGTTCCCCATAGCCAACTGCTAATAGTTTCTGGTTTCATGTAAAATTATTCACACTGAGGGATACCTGAACAAAGCTCACAGAATAATGTTTTCATGCTTAAAGTTATGACTATTATGGGTAGGATTGCATAGTCACAGTGCAAGTGCTGCTTGAAATCTCTCACCCTGATCAGTTGCTCCAGTTTCTTCTGTGTGTTTCTGCATAGCATGCAAAGGAGAGGAAGGACTGAAAAGTCCAGTGTCTCTCACAGGTGGAGAGGGAACGCTATCTGTGGAGACAGATTCCCATCAGTACTGATTTAAAGTTTCCTTGTTAAAACATTTTTGTAATTGTAATGCTATGATCTGCCATATTTGTCAGGATTTTCAGAAACAGTCTATGTGTTTCAGATATACTGACCGCTGAAGAGCTGCCTCCTGGCTTGAGGCTGCGTGTCAGCTTCTCTGCTCAGCTGCTGCTCCAGCTGAATGTGCAGGTCTTTGGGATCAAAGACTGTTGTGCTGTCACTGCCTTGACCTGTTAGAGAACACACAAATACTGGTGATTAACAAAGAAAGTAGACAATCTGTGTGGGAGCGTGGGATTGAGAAAAGAAGCAGGTCCTCATTGTAACTTTAGAAAAGTGACACATTAGATGATTTTAACAAGGAATACATTTTTAAGTTCACAAAACACACACATGGACCAGTTTTCATATTACTGCATTCCTAAACAGAAACATAATTCCAGCAGCCGTCTTTTACGAATGGCAGCTCATAGAAAAAATACCCACCTAGAAAATAGTGATTGATGCCAGTGGGGTTCATTCACTAATATAGGCAAAATTATCCAAACAAAATAAGTGTGCATGCAGAATTTTTGGTCTGATTAATGAAACATGTGCAATGTTTTTCTACTTTTATTTTTGAATGCTGTATGACAAAATATTCTGTGATATAAAGTGAAAAGGTTTGACATCAGAGATGATGTGAAGAAAAATAAGATAGCATAAGAAGGAAGCAGGTGGAGGAGATGAAGAGCCTCCAGCCCACTGGGAAGTAGCAAACTGGTAAGAAATGAATGCCATTGATGACATCCAGCCAATATGCAAGTCTTTTTAGTAAATGCAGCTTTATTATGCTAAGCATTTAGTGTTAGGTATATTAGCTAAAGCTCAATCGTTTATGTTGTACGTTACATTTAAATTCTTTATTGTTATTTAACTCTATGATTTTTTTTTACATTGTTCTGGAAAACAAACTAATTGCCAAAATAAGTTTAAAACATAAGACAGACTGGTATACATGTGGTCTGGGGAAGTTTTAAATTTGTTTATAAAGTATTTAAAAAAATTCATGTAGGAAAATACTGATGAATTCTCGATACGTGCGTGTTTCTATGCACTGTTTAAGCACAGTTTTGTGTGTGCACCATGTTTAGAATTAAAAATATTACTTCTAGAATACTTAGAGAAATTTTGCATTACTCATTTTCCTGCCCTGCGATAAATTGGCCACATGTCCATGGTGTATCTTGCGTCTTGACTGCTACTCCAGGACCACAATGTCTCTGAATTCAGTAAAGACAAATGGATGGATGGATGGATGGATGGATGCTTTTCTTCACTACATCGAGTTAAAGCTGCTCACTGATCTGAACAGGCGACTGTGTGTTGATTCTTACCAGTGGGCGCATTTGTGGTGACTCTCCCCTTTTTGCGATACACCTGCAGCTCACACTGAAGAGAATGGACCAAACTGCGGCTCTCACAAAGCTGCTGCCGGAGAACAGTCAACTCATGCTGGAGCCTGAGGTATTTCATAAAATGCATGAAATCATGTTATTTATTACCTATGATTTCTTTAAGATATGTGTTTCCTTCAAAATCATCCCACTAAAATGTCTAAAAAGTGTTAGACTCCAAGTATTCCAATGAGAGAAACAAACAGACTACCTGTTGACGGTTTCCTGGTTCCTCAGTCTGTCTTGTTTCAGGTGTAACATCTCCTGACTCTGAGCTTCAGCCTCAGTTTGGAGCTTCCTGGTTTGCTCTGCCCACTTCTCAGCCTCTAGCTCCACCTCCTTCACCCTGGAACGCTCCTGGAGCGCCACCTCCCTCAGCTGCTCTGCCTCCTTAGTGCTCTCTGCATGATACATAACAACAGAGCAGAGTGGATATTTTGATTTTGAACTTTTTTGTCTGATTTCAGGCAGGGACATTTAAGACTCACATTTACATTCTGAATATAAATAATGACTCTTGAGCTTATGACATGGTAGTAAACATTATACTGTACCTTTGGTAACCTGCTTCAGCTGATTTTGTAGACTAACATTTTCCTCTTTTAGAAGTCTAATCTCACTGGCAAGCTGGTTGACTGATTCCAGTCCCTGGATGTAAATATTGGTAGGAGCACCTTTGGAGGAGATAGAGACAGAGGAGTGAAAAATAATAAATAAATAATGACAGAAAATAACATCTTTGTAAATTCAATTTAAAGCAATAAAATTTCGATAACATATTTTGTCAGGACTAAATTCAATGCTTTTCAAAACTTTGAGCCCTGCAGATAACACGAACAGTGTGTTCGTTTGTCTCTGTTACCTTTCTCAGTGGTGGTTCGGGCCAGTTTCTCCTCCAGCTGTTGTCGGAGACGGTCGTTGGTGTGGATGGAGTCCTCCAGTCTCTGCCTCAGACTCCTGATTTCCCTCAAGTGCTCCTTCATCAGGTCTGAACCTGTAGCAGACAAGCGAAGAGTGAGTGTCTGTTGTGAAATCACCAATCACGCTCACCTAATAAACTAATAAGGCAAGAAAAAGATCATTGTCAAAAACAGCGACTGATCACTCACAGCTGGCTTAACAGGAGACAATAACCATATTTTTGTTTTTTGTTTTGTTTTTCATGCACTGGCTATTTTTGAGTATTTTAATTCCAAACATGTCTGGATGTGTGTTTAACTAAACCCTTTCAAATGTCATTGCATATTTAATCCATGTTCAATAAAACAAAACTTCTTATACATGATTTAAAATTTGAGATCATTTGCAACACAGTGCTCACAAAACATTTAATATGTTTCAGATCAATTTGATTTTATTTATAGCACTACAACAAAAGTTGCCTGAAGGTGCATTCACAGCCTGATGTATTGAATGCTTTGTTCGTAATACATCAGCACAATGAAAGAATAATTCAGAAGCCGAGCTTTTATTATATTCATCTGAAAATTCTGGAGTTTTTAAAACTTATTACAAACCTATAACATCTCGTCTTTGACCATTTTACAAACAAATATTCCAAACTAATTTCAGCTCAGTGTTATGCAATTCTTGGGTTTTTTTTGGTATTTCTTTTAAGGCTATAAGAAAATAAGAATAAAAATGTGCTTTTAATGCCTCAGCTGAGGAAATACAGTTTAGACTAATTTACTACACAAGTTTGCTAAAAACTGATATTACATAAGCATACCCAGGCACTAGCGTCAGTAGGGAACTTGTACATACAAAACATTGAACAATTTTCTAAACATTTTTAACATAAACACCCAGAAATCAGAGAAATCATCGGGCACATTAAAGCTTTACCTGTGTGACTGTTGCCTGACTGGTACCCCGAGGATCCTGATGACAGGTCAGCTCCAGTTCTCACTGCTCGATTTCCATAGCTCACATCCCACAATGCACTGCTCTCCAGGAGGCTAGCCCCAGCTTTCATTGTCAAGCTGGCATCCAGACTACTGTTGCTAGCAGCACTGCTGAAAGGAGAAGGTTGGAATCCTTGGTAGGAGAGAGGCAGTAAGTCAAAGGAGTCCGGCTGCTGGTAGACAAATGGGAAACCCTGAAGCGGTTTGGCTTGAGGAGTAGAAAACCCTGCAGAGGATGAGAAGATTTAAGGAAACAACTAAAGGAAAAGCGGATAGCTTATATATTGCGTAAATACATGGTCTGCTTTGTGTGTGTGTCTTAGAGAGATCAAGAGCAAGATGAAGGGATTTCTCCTGACATCGGGAGCAAGTTTGTTAATCAGCCAAATGAAATTTGTCTGGTTGGGGCTTTCTGAAAGCTCTAATGCCCATCGGTGTTTTAAGATCACAGCAAATCCCTCTCCAGCTGGAGGCTCTGGCTTCATTAAACATCAAGCGCAGAACAGTTGCTTAATGAGTAAGAAAGTACAGTGTGTTAAAGATAAAGGCAATGGGATGACAGGACAGTGAGAAGAAAGACAAAGGCAGTTGGGGAGAAATGAATTATTAAAGCTGGTCAGCTCCCTCTCTGCTTAACTACAAGAAGCCATCTTATAACTTTTATTATAGTGTACAATTCAGAGGCAACAGATGCTCAAGAAATTAGTAGAGTACAACTAAATGTAATGTAGATGGCTGTTGCTATCAAAGTTATGTGCTCTAATTATGTGATGCTCTTTATTAAGACACACAAAATGTCAGAAATTCAGGATCTGCAACCAAATCAGATCATAAAATCAGCCTTTAGCTGATCTAACAAATCCCCCACATATCTTTTAGAAAGTAAACAATACAAAGTAATTCATTTGCATCATGCCCCAGTATTTTATGGGGCACTAATTACCATATAATGCACCAGCACAAGCATAAATGCGGCCAATGACATCGCCATCTTATGTAGGTTATGTCATAGGGTCCAAAAAGATCCCCCGTAGAAGTCTAAATCATTTCTAATGATTCAGACTTCTGAAGCATTCAACAATTATTGAGTAATCGTTACTCTTAGGCAGACTAAATCCATTTTATTTCACCAGCAGCTGCTTAATTTTGAAAAGAAATTCAAAGGATTGTTTCTGGAAGGAATCAGTTCTTGGTTGCACACTCCATTGAATTTGTTAAGTTTAAATTGGGTCAAACACAAAAGCATGCAAAGACATGACGCACTGCCTTTGTCTGCCAGCTGCCTTTGTAACATCTGCAGCTCCTGGTGCACCTCAGTCAGGGAGAAACCCATACCCCCACTGCTTTGGCAACGGGTTCGCAGGTTGGAAGGGCGAGGATGGAAGGGCAAGCGTGTCTTCTGGGTGGAGGAAGTGGGGGAAGTGTGAAAGGAAGTAGGGCTGAAAACTGAGACAGGAGCTGGGAGAAAAGGGGAAGGTAAATATGATAGACAGACACAAAAAAGCAAAGAATAAAGAAAGATACAGCAAGTAGCAGTTCCTATCTACATGAGCTGAAGGACATTTTCTGGGGTCCTTCCTACCTGTCTGACTCTGCATGCCTGTGTGTTGGGAGCTGGTGGATTGCATGCTGGAGCAGCTATGACAGGACTGGGTTCTGTGAGATGAGGTGATAGATGGAGGGATAGATGGATGGCGTGACACTGTTCCATGGTGACAATCTGGAAAGAAAAGTCATACACTGCAAAACACTGATTCTATGCATTTTATGATAAAGAGTTGATACTGCAAAGGTCAAATGGCAAAACTGCAGTGCGGGACTTGCTCCTTTTGTTCTGAAGAGCATTAAAATGATGGTTAATGCTCTGCTGGAAACAGGTCATCAATTGCAATTTCCTCACACATGAGTAACATTTGCATGGAATTACACAAATATTCATAATTGGAATTCCCTCTGGACTGTGTTGGTTAAAAAAAACACAAAGAAAAACACTCGTACCTGTGCTCACTTTGGCAGAAATCCGTGATTCATCCTGACCAAGCTCACTTGCAGCATCAACATCAGAGCTCAACTCCAGGTCCTCAATTGTGGATCCATGCTCATCGGACACATAAGAGATGCGATCTGATTGGTCGGTGGTATCAGAGAGGGCATGACCGCTGCAGGGTGTGTCAGAACGATGAGGATGATGGTGCTGCTGATGCTGGTTTAGTCTGGCACGGAGAGACTCAATGACCTTGTCCTTCTGCTGCAGCTCTTTACTGAGGCTGTAGGCACGTGCGCGCATGCACACAAACACACACACATACACACACACACACACACACATTTTATTTACCATGGTCAATGCACAATACATTTATCGTGTCAGATATAGCTAAAATGTAATTCTCCCAAATTATTAGGCCACAAATAATGTGCAGATAACACTCTATTAAATCATCATAAAACCATAAAAGGATTTATAGCCCCCCCACCCAGACACACAAAGAGAAACACATGCACAATTTAAAATGAAAGGCAAAATGTTTAAAAGTACTGAACCCTGATTTCTGTGTGCTGAGGAATCTGAGAGTAGTAGCTGCATGAGTTGTGTCCATGTGACTTAAAGGATAAGTATTATTAAGTAGTGCTGTACCAGGTGTGTGAGTCACCTGCCTGCTCTTCTCACAAAAGGCTTTGCTGACTGCATCGTGTTGCTTTGGGGAAGCCTCTTAGTGACTAACACATACATGACACTGCATCAGATCAAATGTGTAAGAATCTAGACTGACATTAAACAAGTCACACACACATTTTTTGGAAAGCTATGTTCAATTTCACTAGCCACACTCAGGCCTGATTACTGCTACACCCAGTGAATGAAGAAATAATTTCAACAGAACCTTTGTGACAAAGTGAAGTAACAAAGTCATTGACATCTATCAGTCTTGTGAGGGTTAGGAAGTCATTTCTACGGCTTTGGAACTCAGACCCATGGTGCTCCACAAATGGATAAAGTTGGAACAATGGTGAGCTTCCCATAAAATGCATTGATGGAACATCCAGGAAGTCACAAAATAACCCAGAACAATATCTAAAGAACTGCAGGGCTGACCTGGCTCAGGAATGGAGGAAGGTCAGGTTCACAATTCAACAGAGGCTCTGCAAAAATGGCATTCATGCGAGCGTTCCAAGGAAAACAACTGCTGACCAAAAAGAACACAAAGGCTCATCTCATATTTGCATCTTGATGAGCCTCAAGACTTACAGAAAAGAGATTCTATCGACAAGCTGGACTTTGGATACAACACTAGTAACCATCACCTTTGGGCTGAGCTACTCTCTTGGGCTCTGCCTGCAACCCATTATCCATCAAGACTGCATACTGTCAGACGCTTTGCCTTTACTTAAGCAGCAGTACGATCTCAAAAAAGAGGGGAAATACCTCATGCACAAGCATTTAACCACACAGCATGCAATTAATTTGCACAAATGTAATGTCTTTGATATGCTGCTTCGTACTTGGTGGTGACTCTCAAAGTGGAACCAATGAGAACCAATAATTGAATCGATAAGGAATCGAATGGATAAATGATATCAATGATGGAATTGTAATTGCTGAATTGGTATCAAGTCCCATCTCTAACTGCACCTCATGGTCAGTTGTCAGAACGATTTACCTGTTCAGCCACAAGGACCTTCCTGCTCACAGATGGCTTCACTCCTTCTGCTCGCCTCCTTCCGACTCACTCCCGTGAAACTCTCCACCCTCCACTGTGCTCGACTCCTCATTTCTGGAACCCAATCTGTCAACATCAGCTAATGCTACGTCTACCTGTTCACAGACCCTTTCTCACCGCTGATGTTGAATGAAACTCCAGCTCACACACCCTCGCTGATCCTGAACTATATAAGCAAACGTTTGCCCTTCGTCTGACACTGTTCATTGGGTTTGGTATTAATGTAATCATGACAAACACAGCATTTCATAAAAAGAATGCCACACCATTAGGAAAACACTGTGGTGTAATGGTGATGGATGGAGGTTGGTTAAAAGGATGGATGGATGAATGGATGGAAGGTTTAGGAGGGCTCCAGGGTGCAGCTACTTTCCCACATGGTTCCATTTAGGTTTGCATAGCTTTTTCCATTTAATAAATGAAATCATCAACTGGGCAGCATGGTGGCACAGCGATTAGCAATTGCCTCACAGAAAGAAGTTCCTGAGTTCAACTCTGCCTTTCTGTGTGGAGTTTATATGTTCTTTGTATTTCTGTAGGTACTCTCCAGGTATTTTGGCTTCCCCCCACAGTCCAAAGACATGCAATTAATGGGGTTAGATTAGCTGGTCGTTCTAAATTGCAAATAGCTTTGAATGCCTTGCAACAGACCATGATCTGTCCACGGTGTACCCTGCCTCATGTTAGCTGGGATAGGCTCCAGCTCCCAGCAACCCTGCTAAGGATGAATCATTTAAAAGCTGCCCTTTGTAAAGGGGGCAAATATTTTTTCACAGCACTACACATCTATGCCTGTACCAGAAAAATAACACCTGCAGGGCTGATACCTAATGGCAGTCAGGGTGCTGATGTCCAGCCTGTGGAGGTCTGCGTGTCCCTCCAATGATGTGTCTTTCCAGACCATCACTGACCTACCACCAATATCTCTCACATGTGCTCAGGGTGAACATGCTCTCATATTTGAAAAACACAGGGTCCTAGTGGTGGACTTGCCAATTCTGTATTCTATGGCAAATGGAAACCGGGCTGCATGGTGCTCAGAGCTCACTAGTGGACGTCAGGCCACCCCCGTGACTCTATCCAAATGTGAAACTAGTGAAAGAAGATGGATAAGGAGGGAAAAAATGCCAGAGTCCTACACAGATGTTATTAATTTAATTAACACCAAAACAACTGAAACTGAATAACAACACCTTCTCCTACATAACTGACCAAAACAATATCCAAGACGTTTTACTGACTTGATGCTATACTCTGATTGAAAATTATTCTTTTACTTTTTTTGAGCAGTGTAGATTATGAATATTACTTTACAAAAACTACAAGTTACCCTTTTTGAAGTTCCTTTTTGTCTTTGGTAAACTACAGACGAATTCAAGAAATAGCCAACCAAGTGGATTAGTAAGGTGCTGGAAGACTAGAGCTGCTAGAACAGCCTCGGTCCATCTTAGCACTGATTGTCCAAGCCTGCTGAACTCTAATGAAAGAATGGAAGAACTCTAACACGCTGGTCAACAACCATCAACAACAATCATCTGGGATTAGATTTGGTGAGTGTGAAGGGCACATTCATCAGAGGATGAAGGCGAACACCCAGAACAACAAATTGACCTCTTATGATAGCACTAGTCTGCCAGTTTCCCTCACTTCAAACATTAACTCTAAACAAACTAGATGCTTTGCTCATATAGTTAATGCATAAACATGACTGTAACTGAAATAACAGAAGCTTGTTATACTGTTTCAAATTGATAACATGTTTCTTTTTTTGTGCTGTCTTACTTGTCGAGCTGTGTGAGCATTGCTCTCCTCTCCCTGTCGGTGTGTTTCTTCAGCAGCAACAGCTCTCTCTCCTGAGCTTTCCACTCCCACAGGGAGAAAGAGAACAGAGAGTCTCTGTACAGTGGGCTGCTTTTAGACAGCATGACTTTCCACAGAGGAGCCATCACCCACCCTCAGTCACCCTCCGCTCCTAACACCCTCCACCTGGGTGAGCGACCATGCCTCCTCTGTCTGCACCGTTTCTATTGAACTCTGCTGCAGTTTGTTCTTCTCTGCTGGGTCTCCAGAGGTAACGGAGAATGGTTCACTGGCATAGATGCAGAGATTCCCAAAATGTGTGTGACAGAAGGTATATTAGACAAGTAGGGCATAACATAGCAGGAGAGACGACAGAGTGCGCGGGTGATAAGGTGAAAAGCATAGAAAATCCTCATTAGGTTTGGGCTTCCCAGAGAGGGTTGTGGGTGTGATCAACAAATTGAAATCAGGGGTAATTGAAAAAGAAGAAGATAAGAAGATCAGCAGAAATGTAAAGGTTTAAAAGTGGAAACAAATAAATTACTCCACTCCCTGAGGAAATTCTACTCTCCTGTACACTTTTCCTTTTCTGATGCTGTTGCTCCTAGGTTCACGACCGCTTGAATAATTCCCTGAAAAGAAAGCCTCTTGTTGCTGCTCTTGACACAGTCTTTCACTCCACCAGCAAACGCACAGCTGCAGCAGCAGCAGGCCTGAGGCAGAGATGTAGTGACGAAAGAGTAAGAAGGAAACAGAGCTATGCATCTAAATCAAAGTCCAGATCCTGAGGGCTTATATGTTCATGCTCCAGCAACCATCAGAAAAAAAAACAGCTGAATGAAAGATCACCCACAAAGCATTGCTCCTTCTTTCTTCTGCTTGCTGATATGTTTTCTAGCCACACCAGTCTATCCATAAAAACATGTAAGCATCATCTTAGCTGCAAAAATGCAATCACAAAATGAAAATGGTTTTCTTTTCAAGGTTTCAGAATATAACAAGTATCCTCCACTTAAAAAGCTTCAGGTTGAAAGAAAAATCCCTTATGCCCAGCCTTCTGTCCATGAACACAAAAAAATCCAGGTTTCTGGTGAGTAAATCTTACATAACAGAAATCGGTGCTCTGCTGGATGCATAGTGCCACGCGCTGCTCCTGATACACTGAAGCAAAGTGACGCTCTCTCTGACGGGCTTCATCGCTCACGTTTTCTCTCTTTCTCGCTCACTCCCTCTGTGTGTGTGTGTGTACGCGCATGCGCACGTGTGTGTCTGTGTGTTTAGCTCCTCTTGACCTATTTCTGTCCCCATTTGAGGTCTTAATAACTTAACCTGATTAGAGGGCATGCCCTGAGCCAAATGCAGCAAAAAGCCTAAGCAGTATTACGCTATCAGTGCAGTCACTCATGTCATGTACTGTACATTTGGCCTGCTGTCCATGTTATGTAGATACTGTTGTCAGAAAAACAACCCCAAGTGTAAGTTCTTATTACCTGTGATTACACTTTAACAACTTACAGCAGCCATGTGCATAAGACCATGCAAAATATGTACTAGTGTCAACGCCTATAAATTGGTGGAACCTGACAGCCTGGCAGGAAATTCATTTTCTAATATGAGTTTAACACTGTAAAAAAAAAAAAGTGCTGTATTTTGAGTGAAAGTGGTTTTAAATAAACACAACATAACGCTCCCTTCCAGCTAACATGGACAATGTTTTTAAAGGCAACCAACTTGTACAGGATTGTCATGTTGGTTCAGGGATGGTAAATATAATTGGTTTGTGTTTTTCTGTGTTGTTCTGTTAAAAACAGTGTAGGTCAGTATTTGCACATACAGATCCATTTAAAATACTGAATAGTCATCAGGCAATTAGTGGTTTTTTTTAGATGCCATTTTAGCAAAAATGCCTGAAACTTTGCGTGTTTAAACATAATCGTACTTTAGTAGCTAAAATAGATACTGTAATTTATTCTGTGTTTATTGCACATTCTATGACGAGGGTTCTGGATCCCTGAGGCATTGTGCTACTTTCAAAGAAACAAAATCAGTGGTAAACAACACAATTTTCACACATCTCACCTGTTTTTCTTGATATAAAGAAATCTGTCTGATTATTCATGCATTTACAAGCTGACACACATAACTGACCACACCGTTCAACAGTTCAGTGCAACCCCATACACACTGTATGTACACTCGTAACCAGGGGGAAGGCTAAATTTCTGCCACAGAAAACACACTCGCTGATTCTCCTTCACATCTGGTCAACCATCTGTGCTGGAATAACACGCTGGCAGATTACTGCAGGCCTCCCCCTGTTTACGTCTCTCTGAGGACGAGCTCTAATTATTCATATAGCACTGTTTGTTTTTCGAGATTTGACCCAGCGCTCACTTTTATCCAACAGCAGTGGTGGAGCTCTAAAGACCAAGCCAGCGTTTTAGTGTGTTTACGGTAATTGACTGAAATTCATGTAACTGTTCGTACTTTTTAATGAGCATTAAGTATTTTTGTGACAGATTTACAGTCTGTGCTTTTGACCTCTCGGGCAGCCATGTGATTCTTTTCTTCTCACTCATGCATGAAAATCGAAGAGCTGTGTTATGAAACAAAATTCAATGTTGTGTTACAAGTGATTGAACATCCAGGACATTCATTGCTCAAGCAAAAGAAATGAGCCGCCAAAATCTGTGCTTATAGCTTTTGCTTAATGGAGCCTTGTAAAACTGTGTTCTTTCATCATAAAGCTGTGATGATACATTAAATGTCATTGAACACACTAATCAGGTGCCTGTGTGTTACAAATTCTTTAAACTAAACAGCTTTCTGCTGAAGAAATATTAACGATTTGTACTTGCGCTTGAGGATTATTAAAGAGAAACTAAGATTTTAAAAGCTGGACATTTGATCAGCAGCACTGTGTCAAATTAAGGCCAGTAACCAGATTCTGGATGGCATTACCTTGGCCTCCAGTAACACTGTGAGGAATATTGGGGTAATTTCTGACCAGGAAATGTCCTTCAGTGCACATATTAAACAAATATGTAAGACTGCTTTCTTCCATTTGTGCAACATCTCTAAAATTAGAAATATCCTGTCTCAGAGTGACGCTGAAAAACTAGTTCATGCATTTATTACTTCCAGGCTGGACGACTGTAATTCATTATTATCAGGATGTCCTAAAAACTCGCTGAAAAGCCTTCAGTTGATCCAAAATGCTGCAGCAAGAGTCCTGACAGGGACTAGAAAGAGAGGGCATATTTCTCCTGCATTGGCTTCCCTTCATTGGCTCCCTGTTAAATCCAGAATTGAATTCAAAATCCTGCTCCTCACATATAAGGTCTTAAATAATCAGGCCCCATCTTATCTTAATGACCTTGTAGTACCATATCACCCTATTAGAGCACTTCGCTCTCGCACTGCAGAACTACTTGTTGTTCCTAGAGTATTTAAAAGTAGAATGGGAGGCAGAGCCTTCAGTTTTCAGGCCCCTCTTCTGTGGAACCAGCTTCCAGTTTGGATTCAGGAGACAGACACGATCTCTATGTTTAAGATTAGGCTTAAAACTTTCCTTTTTGCTAAAGCATATAGTTAGGGCTGGACCAGGTGACCCTGAATCCTCCCTTAGTTATGCTGCAATAGGTGTAGGCTGCTGGGGGATTCCCATGATGCATTGAGTATTTCTTCTTCAGTTACCTTTCTCACTCACTATGTGTTAATAGACCTCTCTGCACTGAATCATACTTGTTATTAATCTCTGTCTCTCTTCCACAGCATGTCTTCTATCCCGTCTTCCTTCTCTCACCCCAACCAGTAGTGACAGATGGCCCCGCCCCTCCCTGAGCCTGGTTCTGCTTGTGGCTAAAAGGGAGTTTTTCCTTCCCACTGTTGCCAAAGTGTTTGCTCATAAGGGTTCATATGATTGCTGGGGTTTTCACTGTTTTATTATTGTAGGGTCTGCCTTACAATATTAAGTGCCTTCAGTCGACTGTTGTGATTTGGTGTTGTATAAATAAAACTGAATTGAACTGAATTGCAGCAGGAAGTCAGACTTGACATAGATTGTAAGAAAAAAAAGGACAAGAAAATGAACAAGGCTGCCGAGAGGAAGTGGAATGTTCAGCTTTTAAAATCTTAGTTTTTTTCCTCAGTAAACACAGAAATACATGGTTTTGCTGACCCTTCCCAACTCAGAAATATGTAGCTTTCAATTAGTTCTTATAACAGCTTAGACTGGTCTTAAATACAAGGAACTTTAGTTTAAAAACTCACCATTAAGCATTATAAATGTATAACTCTATTTTAATACACAGAACAGCTACTAACTGTGATGGCATGGATTTATATTTCATTTCATGTCAGAAAGGAATGCAACTTCTTATAATTAAGCTTGTCTGCTTAAACAGGAAAATATGTAGTTATTTTAGATTTCATATTTTAGTATTGTCCTACATTCTCCTGTAATGTTAATGGGACAAGCTGCGATTTCTATAGTTATTTCATTGTTATGTAATGTAAATATATCTTGTGTATTGATAGGCTTTAATCTCTAATGTTGTATTGTGTAGTATAACAACACAATACAGCATTAGAGATTAAGTATCACCCTGAAGGTGCATCAATGTGGTATTTGAAAATGCGAAAGCTGAAAAATGCAGAATGACAATATGGTGAATTACGCCATTTTTCACATTCAGTATTCAGTATAATGTTTGAGATTGACCAAAAACATTATAGCCCCCCCCCAAAAAAAAAATTATTATGTGAAACATCTTTGTGTAGCTTAACATTTTTGGATCACAATAATTGTGAAGTGGAATAATGGAATATAATTAATTTTTACACACACACACACACACACGCACACGCGCACACACACACACACACACACACACACACACACACACACACACACACACACACACACACACAAAGCTGTAATGAGGACTGACCGGATGGCAAGTAGCTCTGTCTTATCTGGGTTTTCGGAACAATCTCCTGTTTGAAAACAAAGAAAGAGCATCAATATCATTAACTGTTATCTGCACTCCCTGCTCATGAGAAATCCATGGTGTCGTTTGTACTTTCTGAGACTTCGCATCTGGTCTGATTTTAAGGCTGTACAATGAAACAACAAAAACAGACTCACTTCCACCAAATTTGGCATTAACTCTCTGTGCCAGAGCACTGCTCTGAGCTAACTGATCCCTGAAGCTCTGGCCCATGTAGTAGTCGATGTCGTTGGCTCTCAGCAGCTCCTCAAACGCCTTGGTTGTGTCTCCCAGGTGCTGGGTGAGGATGCTGCACACACCCTGACCCTCTCGTAGCCGCTGGCGGAGGTGAGACAGTTCTTTGGCCTGAGCCTGGATCAGCGTGTCGAATTTTCTGCACAATGAAAAGAAAGAAGAATGTAGCACACCTGACAATGTGTAAAATAATACCTGAAAGCTTTTTTGCTTCTTTTATTGTTTGGCGCTGTGTCATTCCATGGTGAAACTCGCCTCACTTTAAGGCAGTGTCGTTGATGTTATTTCCTCTCACCTGAGGATGACAGTTTGGTTCTTCTTCCAGATCTTTGCAAAGTGGTGATGCATCTAAACAACTTTTACTTGTACTATTTGAAATGAAGATCTTGAACTATGCAGTTGTTTACAAACAGCTCCAAGAGACCTTTCCAACTGTAAATCTACAGTTCTTCTTAAAAGTCATTAAAGATGTAATTATTCAATCATTCAGAACCCAAAGTTATCCTGATATGCTCATGCCCGTTGCTCACACCTGCTCCTAATTTCTTTGGACTTACTTCCTATGGGGGAAAGATTTCTCTATATATTTTACCTGAGTCAGTGTCACAGTGTTGGAACTAAAGCTTCACTGAAGCCACACAGTTTATTCATAAATGGCAAATGGGGCAGCATGTTCCCAACCTCGTGTTAGTTAATCCCCTCACTGTCAGGCTGCCGAGTTTACATAAAAGCATCAGTGGTTACACTTGATTACTAAAGCTTGATACTGACAAGCACTGTTTAAATGGGTTTTTGCTCATTTTAGGCAATTTCTGTCAATCAACCCCCCCACCCCCCCCCACCCCTCAACCCCCCACCCCAGCGAGTCCATATTATGATTTTTTGTAGTGTCTTTTAAAAATTATTTTCCTGGTTTATTTCACCATAAAGTTACCAATAGATACAATTTTAATATATTTGCTATAATAAAGCTATAATGAGCATTAAGCTATTAACATTTTAAAATGTAATACATGTACAGGACAGGCTGAGCATAGCTGTGGATAGAAATTTTAAAAAATGTAGAGGAATGCTGTATAAAGCGCTTTATTCAATTCATCATTATCAGATGAAGGATTTTATTAATGGCATTCAAAAGGAAAATAATCAGTAAAAGACTGAATTACTGAAATTTACCTATATTTGACAACAATAGTAAAAGTTTGATTTAACCAAGTCAGATTTGAAAGCTTGTAGCTTTTTAATGAAGATATTCCTATTCTTCTCCAACAAACGACTGAAATTGGTGATGGGCACTGGTTCTTTGTCTGACAACAGGATTGATCTCTATGCCTCAGGAATTTCCGGAATTTTACATTTTTGGACTACGACAGCTTGGCGTTGTCTGAGGTTCTGCAGAAGCAGACTCTTCCTGGCACTATTTAGGGTAAAAAAGCAGCCACTCTTGAACTGTCAAATAATCTGTTTATATTGATCTGGTTTATGTTCTTGGTGTTGGCACAAACACTCATTGTGTTGAACTGGAAACAAAAGAAACTACTATCCCACCCCACCAACAAAGAAAAGAGTTAGAAAAAAAGCAAAACAAACAAAAAACTGCATCGCAACGTCTTTCTTACCCTGGCAAGGTGGCAGACACTCCATCCTCTGCCGCAGCCTTCTTTCCACCTTTCATCAGCTGGTCCTCCAGTGCATCTACACGAGAAGCAAGCCTCTCTAGGTCCTTGTCTGGGTGATGGGGTGAACATAGTTGACCTCCCTTAGATGACTGCCAGCCCTCATTATCCTCTGCCTGGCTCTGTGAAGCTGATGTCTGGATGGACCAGTTGACCTTGTGGGGTATCGAAGGACCATATTCACTAGAGGTAGAGAGGGAACGGAGGCGGCTCTGGAGCCCGGAGATCACTCCCTGGGAGCGGGATAGCTGTGAGCGGAGGTCCTTAACAAGGTGCTGGAGAGAGGAGGCCTCGTTACCATAACCGAAGCTCTGGGTGGTGGTTTTGTCATTGCTGCTGGCAGGCCACCATTGGGAACCGCATTCCAGAGACGTACACATTTCTAGGTCATCAAACTCTGTCAGGAAACATACAATGCGTTCATCAGATTCAGACTCTGTTTCCTGTGAGTGACACTGAAATATATGATTGAAAAAACAAAGCATCAGTAACATCAGTTAATGTCATCTTAAGGCCCATAGTCTGGGGTACTTTAAAATTATGAGATATGTGTATAAAACCTAGTAGCAGACTACCCTTTCATCCAAATACAACTCTGGCTCTCAAAAACTTTCATGGCAATCACTCAGAGTAGCTTATATTGATTTGATTTCCCTCTAAGGGGTCAATGAAAACCAAACCACAGTATAATAGAGCAGCCAGGAACTCTCATTTTACAGGCCAAGGCTTCAGGTCAAAGTTTTGACTAACCATCGAGCTTTTAAGCTGGGAATGCAAACAGTGCTGAGTAGAATGCACTGGACCGTGAAGAGAAGGCTACTGTTTGGCACAAAGGCTGCACTTGGCTGCCCTCTGCTGTTTCTATGATACCCCGACAAATAACACTGACGAGATCAATTTCAGGATATTTACGGACATTGTATGATTAGAAACAACTCTTAATAAAACATTAATCAGAATTGAATGACATTACTGATATAAAATTCAAAACTAAGGGTCTCAAAGAACCACAGCGTCTTTTATATGGTGATAATAATACACACCGGGGCTGCTGGTTTCTTCTCTCTCAGCTTCATTTTCACTGCGGCCGCAGGTCTCATAGCCCAGATCCTGGAGGTCTACCTGGATCTGTTTACTGTCCTGCTGCACTGCTGTCTCTGCTGCAGGGATACAGAAGAAGAAGAAGCTTTATTTCATTATGTTTGACACTGCTGGATCTACTATCCTCGTCAACTTCATAGCATTTTTTGGACCATTTTGAGGTCTTATCTTATTATTGACATCACAAATTCAGTATCACCGCCACATTTGTTAAAAGGAAAAGTGCGAAGTTTGTGTCCACTCACTGAGCAAGTCCCTGTAGTCTTTGAGCTGCTCGGCCTGAGCCTGCACTGTGGCCTCAGAAACCATTAGCCTCTCCTGCAGCTCTTTGCTTTTCTGCTGCAGATGAACTGCCTTCTCACAAACTGCAGAGGACGCAGTGGCCTGTTGTGAATCTGCGAACAGCTCGCCACCCAGGTCATTGTACTGGTTACAGACAGGGAGGAAAGATCGTGACTGTCAAAAACAATTTTAAACACCAAGTGTGGCTTTTAAATTGATACTTTCTTGTTTTTAATTTACACCACACCTTACAGAATGGTGCAATAATAGTATATTTAGGATCCTCCCACCTGTGACGATTTAGAGTCCAGTGGCAACGTCTGATGTCTGCTGGCTCTCCTTTTCCTTTGTTCATCATTGCTCTGGCTCTTGGCCTGGGACAGGCAAAGCTCTCCTTCCCAGGCATCCCACAGTTCAGAGTTTTCCTCCTCCTCTTCTTCTTCTATGGTCACATCCAACTCATTTTCATCCTTGTCTTCACCATCCAGTGCATTTTGCTCATCACTCTGTTCACTGGCACACTCCAACCCTCCATTCAGATGACGCTTTACTTCTTCATTCTCTACCTGCAAGCTGAACAGAGCTTTCCTGTAACAGAGGGAGGTTACAATAAATAAATAGATAAATAGCTATATAGATAGACTCTACTGTCCTCTAGTGGCCAAGAATAGATTAGTGTTGTCAGAAAATAGTAAGCTAATTTCAGCTTTGCCAAAAGGTGTCGCTATGTGTAGCTCCACAGGCTTTGATTTGACAGAGTTTACACCAGATGCCCTTCCTGATTAACTCCAACGGCGATTTGTGTCTTCAGCTGGAATCATATGCATTAACCGTTACACTACTAGAGACAAAACAGACTAATTTGGAGTTTAAAATCTCAAAAAAATGACCTCATCTGTGATACTGAAGAGAATCCCGCTTTCTCCAGCTGAGCCTTCAGCTCTCCCAGCTCTCTCTCAACCAGCCTCTTCTGCTCCACCAGCTGCTTGACTTTGATTAGCCCCTGACTTTCAAGCAGCATGCCGTGGGACAGATTCTTCTCTGGACCTTCAGAACTCTGTACACACGCAGAAGTAAATGAATCAATAATTCTGATCAAATGATTAGAAACAGTACATTGTGCATAATATTTATTCTGCAGGATTTATCTGTATAAGCAAGATGAACAATAACAGCTGAAGGTTGCTCTCATACCTTGGTGACGGTCTCTTCTTCGTCGATGCTTTCAGTGTATTCAGTGTTCAAATCATCAGCCTCAACATCATCCTCAGCGCTCAGCTCTGCAGGAAGCAGACCAAAGACAACCAAATCAGAAGAAGATCAATCTGCTTTTTCTTTTACTTCAGTTTTGAGCATTTCAGAAGTTTTACAACTGAGTGTGAGACCATCACTTGCTCAATTCTTCTAATATTATTCACCCTCAGAATCATGCTGGTAATTTGTAGCACAGCCTTGTCTAACAGTCTGAGTGTTAGGCTGTATGAGTTTGATTTTCTTGTTTATTGCACTCTGCTGTAGTTTAAAGGGGATTACACTTAAGCCCTAGAATGGGATCCCAGGGATAGTCATATAGAGTTTAATCCAGAATTTAAAACCAGCGAGAAAGACTTAAAAGACGGATGGAGAAGGCTTAAAAATCCCTGAAGATGACAGGATGTTGAGTGTTCTGAGCCTTGGAAATAAAGTGGTAGCTGACAAAGAGCTAAGGCAGGACTGCCTCACAGTCTATGTTTAAGATGAGTTACTGTTATGAAGACTGGTAAAAAGTAATTATTCATTTTAATATTGAATTAAAATAATGGAAGAAAACTGTATTTACCTCACCAGTAATGATTACTAGCATTACCACAATGTCTGTATTTGCAGATATAAGTAAACAATTATATATTAAGGTATCGGTATGCAAATTTACTAGTATCCAGATCAGATACAGGGGCAGGTTCCTCTTATGTGATTGATGTTTATGTCTATTATTTCTTGATAAATAATGAATTTAAAAAATTAAAGATAAATAAATGTGACCTTGGCATCAACTTAATCTCTATATGCTAAATTTCAAATTATGACATTTATGCATATTAATCAGATGTTTCAGTCTGACACATTTTCACTCAGTGAGGGGGAATGAAGGAGAGATTTTCCTCTGAAAGGTGGACCATGTGCTTGTGCCACTGTGTGTTTTACGTGAGTTAATACTGAACATTGCACATTAAAGAAGGAAAAAAAGGAGAATTTCAGCTTTCGCAAGTACTAAAGTAGAATAATCTGAAACCTCTGAAATCACAAAGGCATTAATCAGGTACAGTATGTTTATTATTTATTACAAACCACTTTGAAGGGTGTTTGGCTCTGGACGGGGAAAAATTCAAGGAAAAAGGTGCAGAAATGCCTACAATGCAACAAATGTGGCTTCTCGTGGTGTCTGTGCAGACGCACATATATTATTCAGTTTGATACTTCATACTTACTGTGTTCTAGTGTGACATTCGTTCATTTAACAACAACAGCAACAGAGCAACTGGACCAGTAGTTGTTGGAATGCACAGAAGCAAACATGCAAACTAAATATACACAGTCACTGTACTAAACACAATGTGGAATGTGCTCAGATTTCCATGATCTTCAGACAGCATGTGACTTGAGTTAAGTATACAGAAATCTCAAACTTGCTGCAAAAAACATGCAAAGGCACACAAACACCATCATATAAAGGTTACATTCTGAAGCGCACACTACCACAATATTTGCAGTTATAATCATAATGATGATGTGTTATTCAAAAAATTTAAAATTAAATGCCTTGCTATCATTTACACGCAAAAGAAGCAGCACTAATTGTGCAAACTCACAATAACTGCACTACAACATTTATAAAGTTATTAAACAAGATGTTCTTTTTTGGGACGCTACAAGTTCAGATCAATATCCATCCGTCCGCTTTCATCTACTTTCCATGTTAGTATTTTCACACCAAAGAGTTTCAGCTGATAGATTTATGGTACATATCCCATCACCACAGTGCAGTAAGCCATTCTACAGTCACCGCTCCCCAGTGCTAGAAGTGCTGCTGTTACAGATACTGTCCCATGCTTCTCTGGTGCCCACCTCCAAAGTCAGGCTGCCTGCTGTTAGGCCGGTCACGGCCTAGGACAGGGCGTCCCATTGGAGGGCTATCCTCCTGACCCAGTCTCTCCCGCAGCTCCTGGACCTCCTGGGTCAGTCTTTCCACCAGAGGGAGCCCTGAAGGATCCACCATCTGCCTCTGAAAATCCTGCAGCACAAACAAACATGAACTCACACGCATAGAACTCATGACATGTATATACATACAAGCATAGGCAACATACACACACTATCAGCTTATTAGACAAGAGGTTCTACTATACTCCACAGATACCTTCTGTATTCTCACACACTAACCCTGATGATCTCCTCCTTCACATGCAGAGTCCTGTTGAGGGAGTCTAGCCTTGCAGTCTGACTCCTGGTAAGTTCTTGACTCTCCTTCTCCCTCCTTAGAGCCAGAAAAAGCTCCTCCTGCACTGCCTGAAGCTCCAAAGCCAAGTCTGCTCCAAAGTCAGGCTGTGATCCAAAACCTGAGCTCAGCTGTTTGCGAAGTTCCTGGAGTCTTGACTTTTGCTCAGTTATGACCTCACTCAGGCGGACTGCAGAGTCCTGGAGGGAGAGTGTTGTCAGGTTTTCTGTATATTCAACCTTTTCTTTTCACTCTCGGATTTCACATGCTTTATCTGCTCTACCTTAATATACTGGTCTCTGCTGTTGATGCTTCTGAGGAGATCCTGAACTTCCTTCTGGTGCTCCTGAGCTTGATGGGTCCGGTCAGCCAGTACTTCCTGGAAGAGGCGGTCTTTGAGGTGGAGCCGGACCTTAAGCTCTTCCAGAACATCACCTGGAGCAGACTGGATCTGAGCCAGCAAGGAGCAGCGCAGATCCTGCAGATGAGATAAGAAACAAGAATATACTTATTGGTTAACACGATCCTGGGAATATTTCTCTGCAGGAACATATGTTACTCTTCCTGCCGATCTCTCTCTACCTGAGCCTCCTGTGTGCCAGTGTGCAGTGCCTTCTGCAGCTGGTTGATGATGGCATCTCTCTCTCTCAGGATGCAGCTCTGCCTCTCCTCACTCTCCTGCTGCTGCCTCTGGACGTTCCCCCAGGCATCACACACCTGCTCCAGCTCCAGAGCCTTACCCCGCAGCAGTACTTCCAGGCTCTGATACAGACACAAACATTCCAATAAGGAAGCAAGATGAGGCAACATACTGCCAAGAAAAAAAGAT
Organism: Aulonocara sp. 'chitande type north' Nkhata Bay; assembly: GCF_057382095.1. Lineage (NCBI taxonomy): Eukaryota > Metazoa > Chordata > Actinopteri > Cichliformes > Cichlidae > Aulonocara > Aulonocara sp. 'chitande type north' Nkhata Bay. Next base: position 16,406,415 of record NC_141360.1, read on the forward strand.
GAGTTTATTTTGTGTGTCCTCTTACAGTGATGGTCTCCTCATTGCTGGCCAGGACGCAGCGCTGTCTCTCTAGATCTCTCTCCTTTTCTCTGAGCAGCAGCTGCAGGCGACGAGTCTCCTCGTCTTTCTCCTCCATGCAGCGGAACTTCTCATCCACTATTTTCTGCAGGGTTTGTGGAAATAAAGTTGTTTTAACCTCCATCTAACTAAAATGGCATGTGTTAAAATCTAAACCCACAAACTCAACCATCTTAGACTACTAACAATTAACATGATATAAAGGAGTTCACAGGACACGTTGTGTTGGTCTAATTGTTTTGGCTTTTGTCATGTGTTGGCGAGCGTACTGCTGTGTTTACCTCCAGAGCGCCGTCTCGCTCCTTTATACGCTGGCGAAGTTTCTGAAGCACAGAGTCTCTTTTCTCCGTTGGATCCTCCAGGAACTCACAGCAGTCCTGCTGGACAGCAAACAGACCGTCAACTGCAGAGTAATTACAATCCTACTTATCCACAAAGACAAAATAGAGCTTGAATGGAGCTGAAGTTTTCAGAAAGCTGTGAGAGCAACTGCAGCTCATCTTACTTTTAGTTTTGTCGTTCTTTGCTCAGATGCGGAGCATTTTAAGCATTAGTCATGTGCACTTCTGTGTTTATTATACAATATTGACAAGAATGAGATCTGTTTGTATTTATTATCGTCGAACATGATGGTTTGTTTACTGTTTACAGACTATTTGATTGTGTCCAACCTCCACCAGCTGTTCTTTGGTCTTCAGGGAAGCCTTCAGCTCGCTGATGATCTTCTCTCTCTCCTCCTTTTCTCTCTGTCTCTCTCGCTCACCCTCTCTCAGTTGCTCCTCTCTCTCCTGGAGAGCTGATCGAGCCTTTTCTAGAGCTAGCTGCAGCTCCTGAGTGTCGCGCATGCACGACACGATAAAGTGAAAAGAACCACGATGCAATTAAAACAAAGAAAAGAAGAATGACGAAAACACCCTCATTAAAAAAAAAAAGTCATTTTCTCACCTGGTTGTGTCTCTCTGCCTCCCTCTTGTGTTCCAGCGACCCCTGCAGCTCTTTCTCTAGTCTCTCCAGGGCCCGGTTCAGGTCCTCCTGAGTCCTGACTGCCTGACACTGGGCTCTCTGTCCAGCCTGCAGCTCCAGTTGAGCTTGGAACAGAGAGGCCTGCAGAGCCAGGACCTCACCCTGACCTCTAATAGTCTCTGCACCAGACGCCTACAAGTAAAACCAGTCAGGGAAGAAAGAAAGACATAAAGGGCAGGTGAGGAACCAAACAGGAATGAAACTCAACTCAACTCTGAAACATGTTTTTATTGTATGCTGAAAAATTATTTTAGATAGGCAGCTTGGTAATTAATAAAACAGAACTGTGCTTTGTGTGGAGGACCAACCTGCAGCTGCTGCAGCTGGTTGCGGTTGGCAAGCTCTTTGAGTGAGCACAGTGTCTTATTTTGCTCCTCAATCACCCTGTACAGCTCTGCAACCTGCACAATCAAAGGCACAATTCATGTGTGAAACTGTGGGGTTTTCAGCACTTCCACCTCTGACCTTACTTTCATTCTCTCTGCAATGCTCAGATTTTGAATTCCCTCCTTTATTTACTATCAAGCCTTATTTATCACTACTGTACCTCTGCCTGTTTGGAGTTTACAGTATCAGTGAGGTTCTGGATATTTCTCTCCTGTTGCTGGGCATCCTCTTGGGCCGATCGCAGCTCAAGCTCCATTTCACCTAGACGCTCCTGCAGCTTCTACATACACACAAACACCCAGAACAAAATTCCACATTATCTGGAATATATTACGGCATGTGTTTGTATGTTTTCACCCACAGTCCAAAGACATGCATGTTAGATTCATTAGCAATTCTAAACTAGCTGTACGTATGAATGTAAGTGTGAATGACTGTCTGTGTTGGCCTTGCAAAACACCAGCGATCTGTCCAGGGTGTGCCTTGCCATTGGCCAAATATTAGCAAGGATAGGCTTCAGCTCTCCTAAGAGCTGTACAAGTGGATATTTTGACAGTGTCATGTTTCAAGTTCAAAGTATATGAAGGCAAAAAGAAGATGAAGCGGTAGTTTTGGAGACTGGTGTCTTTGTACCTGGTTCCTCGTCTCGCTCTCTCTGATCTTGGCCTGTAGTGAGCGCACCTGATCCTGGGCCTTCTGCAGCTCGCCAACACACTGACCTGCAGCACTCTCATAATAACTGAGCTGACCCTGCTGATTGTCAATCAATCGCTGAAAAAGAGACAGGAGGAAGCATGACAGATTCGCCAGTGAGGAGAATGTGTTAGTAGATTATGATGAGGTATGGAGATGAAACAGTACATTTTTATCATATTACTGATGATTCATGAATACAGTTGTTAAGTCTTAACATTTGTTGATTACAACGTTATAGTAGCAGTCTGATTAGTCTGCTTTTCTTTGCATCACATGTTACGAATGTATACTTGTGGGTTATTATGAGCTGTGACAAACCTAAATTTAAAGTTTGGTTCTTAACCAAGGATTAAAAGTTATAGTCCTCCAGATAAACACAGTCTTTTATTATTGTTGCAGCTGTTGTGTGGATGATGGAGTGAAAGTGGAAAGTGATGTCAGCTTGGTGTCGGATGGCTTCCTCTGGAAGTGGGTGTTGCCATAGCAGCATTTTGTTGACTTCCTTGTTTTTGTTTTTATGAGACTGTAATGATGTGATGTCACTCAGCCCTTGGAGACATTAGCTCTGTGCGCAGCCTTTTCTACAGTCATTTCAGCTGTGTCCCAGAGCAACACTGTGTCAAGCAGTGTGGTGAAAAGAAAGAAAGCGTAAACCAACTGGATTTGTACCAGAGGAACGATCGCTTCATTTTCTATATATTAACGAATTACACTAGAATGGGGCTAATATTTACATCACTATGTTGTCTGATTGAATTAAATAATCTGATATGCAACATAATGCAGAATAAGATACTTGTAGGGGCTTAGAAATTGTGTCATCCCCAGTTCATTTCTGAAATGTGTTTTAAAACAACAGTCGGGAACATTTGAACACTGATTTCTGGTCAAAACCATTAATCAAATCCTACATACACTAAAATATACTTTTCCAAGGCCCTTTCAATAAATGTGAAGCAGATCCCCCCCCCCCCCAAAGCATGGTCTCAGTAGTCAGGAATTTAACAACAGAATTCCCCATTTGTGAGCCTTTGGACATTCTGTATTGTAGTAAGCAAGTATCAAATAACAAAAAAAAAAATCACAAGATATTTTCCTGATTTGACTCGGTGAGCCTCGTATTTGCTTCAGAAAACAGTATTTTGGGGGGGGGGGGTTGGGAAGCTCATCTTGTAACCGGAAGGTTGCCGGTTCGATCCCCAGCTCTGTCTGTCTTGGTCGTTGTGTCCTTGGGCAAGACACTTCACCTACCGCCTACTGGTGGTGGCCAGAGGGGCCGATGGCGCGATATGGCAGCCTCGCTTCTGTCAGTCTGCCCCAGGGCAGCTGTGGCTACAACTGTAGCTGCCTCCACCAGTGTGTGAATGTGAGAGTGAATGAATAGTGGAATTGTAAAGCGCTTTGAGGGTCTCGAAAAGTGCTATATAAATGCAATCCATTATTATTATTATTTTTGTATGAACCTAGTCATAAATCGCACTGTAAGACAGCTGCTCTACATCTTTGGAGGCCAGAGAGTGATGAGCCAGAACAAGACCCAGAAAGCTTCTAACAGTTCTGCTGATATTACACGTTGAGTACTTTACCACAAGGGTACAGAAATCTCAGCAAAATAATCCAGAGTTTAGTTGTATGAATGACATATTTGTTTCTTCATTCCTGGACTAATGTGTGCACTGTGCAGTTTTGTGTATTGCATTACAATAGCCGTATATGTTTGACAATAATAGACTATCACATAGCTGTTGTGTGTCTGTACGCTCCTTTCAGACTGAACCACATTTTAACTGTTCATTAACATGACAATAGAAGTTATGAAGCTGCAGTAGACAGAAGAGCCTTTACAGAGCGATGGCTGCAGACCTTGGAAACGGTTTCCATAGCAATGGAAGGGTCGCTAAGATACCGTAAAAGAGGGTTATTTATGCTTCCTTTGAGGGTAATCAAGGCGGTGAGTGTGTTCAGCTTTGTCAGCAGTGGAGGAGACAAGCAAGAGAAGATTAAGAGGGGTCTGACCTCACTCAGTGTGGATGCTGGTCAGAAATAGTTTGCTTTATTCTGACGCCCCTACATCTGATTCTAATGTGGAGCAAATCTGACACTTGTCCCCTAGTTTGTACTCACTTTTTTTGATAAAAAAAATAACTTCAGTGATTGTAATAGGATTACACCTGGGTTTTAAATTACTACCTATAATTTTCCTACAAAGTTCTCCATATTATTATATTATATTTATTTATATTTTTTTATTTATATATAGTGTGTTTTAGAGTTTGCAACTAATTTAAGGCTGTTTACAGCTGCAAGAAGTCAGCACTTTGACTGTAAATAAGATTTTAAAGCAACCCAACCCTGACAAGTATTTTATAAAGTGCAACCCCACAGACTATTGCACCTTTTTCAAGTCTGAGAGGCACCCAGATCTTTAGGCTTTGGAACATGCTTCCCATTAAAAAGCTATAACTATTAATCCTGCAAATTGAATGAGCTAAGTTAAAGGCCATCCAGTATCCAAGGCTTCTGATGGATACTGGATATTAACCTCTGTCTCTCTTCCACAGCATGTCTTTATCCTGTCTTCCTTCTCTCACCCCAACCGGTCGCAGCAGATGGCCGCCCCTCCCTGAGCCTGGTTCTGCCGGAGGTTTCTTCCTGTTAAAAGGGAGTTTTTCCTTCCCACTGTCGCCAAAGTGCTTGCTCATAGGGGGGTCATATGATTGTTGGGTTTTTCTCTGTATCTATGAAGCGCCTTGAGGCGACTTTTGTTGTGATTTGGCGCTATATAAATAGAATTGAATTGAATTGAATTGAATTGATGTACCTGCTGAAACTGAAATGGCCCACACAGAACATAATCATCCATCCACTGCTCCTCCATCTCTTCCAGCTCAGCCTGGAGCTCCTGTTGGGGACATGGGGTCACGATCTCTGGTATACTGTGGTGGGTGTGCAGCTCACAGTCTGCTGTCTCTGCATAGGGAAACCTCAGTGATAGGTGCAGGGGCAGTGACAGGCCTCGCTCCGGTTTGGTTTTGACTAGAACTGGGATCTTGCTGCCCCTTCGGGATTTCACTGGCCGGTGTTCACAACCCCGCAAGAGGGTCAGCATCATCTCAAACCCAGACAGGAAGCTCTCACATGGGGTCTTGTCCCACTGAATGTCTCTTCTCACCATTGCCTCACTTCCATCTTTCTCTGGGTCAGTTTCTTCCTTCTCTTTATGATCTAAAGGAAGACAACTGACGTCCACAGTGGTGTTGAGAGACTCCACAGATGATGCAGGACTGGAACTCTTCTGCTCACAAATGGTCTTTTCAGGTTCCATCCCAGCAGAAGGTGACTCAAAGGTGATGGCTGTATCAGCTCCAGGGCCTCTGGCCACAAACTCCACTTCCTGTGTGGCTGTTGAGCAGCGGGTAGTTGGGCCGCAGGATGTGCTTCTGCGCCCGAGCCTTCTAGGAACCTTACATACAGCCTCATAATCAGAATCAGCAACTCGAAGTGCAGCACAACCCCTACATCGCCTCTGCTTGTGACCAGAGAGGGAGTCTGCTCCTGTGCACTGGTGGAGGTGGTGGTGGTGGTGATGATGATGGTCCAGGGCAGGGTATTCCTTATCAGCCCATGACTCATACACGGAGAAGGTAAGATCGTCCTGGATCATGTCTGAGTATCTTACATCCTGGAGTGATGACAGATCCACCACAGGAGCGTCTTCAGACGCCGTCTCAGTCACGACTCTGACACTGGATGGAGGGGGGACCACGCTGCACTCCTCTGAGTTGTTCTTCCAGTACAGGCCTCCAATACACTGCCTCAGCCGGTCTTTCTCGAGGAGTAGCTTGTGGAGACGCTCCAGAGACAATGCCTCCACTCGGGCAATCACTGTATCAAAGCGGTACATGCGGTCTAACATGAAGGTGCACTTTGAGCACGCAAACTCACCACGGCCATCCCGGGTCAGCTCACGGCCCAACGCGTGGGAAAGCAGCACCTGCAGATTGAGCTTGGCTGTTGGGTGGAAAATCCATCTGCGCTGGTTGCCACAGAGCTCACGGGCACAGATCCTGCAAGTCTCCTTCATCTTTACCACATCTAGCATCACAACACGTGGCGAACGGATAATACAAGAGAGCTTTAAAAGTCACTTCCTTTTGATGCATGTAAGAATTTCATTGCAGGGCTGGATGAAAGATGATGCTTCTCTCCCGAACTACTATCATTTGGTGTTTTTCCAAGTTATCCATTAAATGGATAAAGGAGGAAGATGAATTCAGAGTCCAGAGTCAAATCTGAACCAAAGTGAATCTTGGGCAGAAATGTTTTATGATACTGCAGGAAAACAAAGAGGTGGCAGTCTATTCAGACATTTTATTTATCTGTTTTGTCAGATCAAATAAAAGTAGGCCCGTTAATGGAGACAAACACACTGCAGCAGCATCGTGGCCACGTTTCCCTGATTACTCAAACCTTTCGATCGGGCTGGTACGTCTGAGCAACGTGATCAGCGCCTTTAATTCAGCCAAAGACATTTCCCCTCGGAGCGGATGTGAATGAATCTTCTCTGTCATGGGTTTCACTTCCTTGGTGGGGAAGCACAGACGTCAACTCAAATCTCACTCCTGCGCTGAATTTCAACCCTGCCGTTTCCACCTGAACGATCCCGTTAAGTGTGTCACAACAGCGGCTTTTTCTGCCTTTGAAATCAATGACGTCTCTTTATATGACAGCATCTCTCTGCCGCAGCTGCTGCCAGGTAACAACCGGAAACGAACACGGAAACAAAACGCGATTTCCTTCCTTAGTCAGCGATTTGGATGTTCCAAGGTTTACCGGCTCCCGTCTGCGTCCCCGTTCAGCTGTGTCCACTTCATCAGCGGAGGCTGTCAATCGTCCGGGTGCTTTCAAAACGAGACAACGAGGCAACGCGGACTGAAACCGAAGATCGTGTATCAAAGAGAGGATGTCTCACTCTGATGCTCGAAATAATCTGGTGTGCCAATCCCGGGGAAATCTGCCTTTTCCCTCTTGTGACACTAGTCCACTTTACACAATTAATCTGGCCACAGATGTGCTATGGACACAGTACAACTTTGGTAATAACGACTACGACGGCAACGAGTTTCACTACTGATTTCCTTTCGACACCAAAAGCCCATCAAAAATGTTTTAACACAGTCAAATCAAGCCAAATTATTTTTTTGGTGTCTTTCTGTACTCTATGGAAGCCCGTTTCCGCCACTAAAAAAAAAGGATCCATAACTCAAAATTTCGAGTTATTTTCTCGAAATTTCGACATATTAACTCAAAATTTTGAGAAAAGCAACTCGAAATTTCGAGTTCGCGCTGCCAATCAGTAATCTACGTGAATGACGTCATTTCCATGTTACCCGGAAGCTGAAGCCCTCAGCTACAAATGCTACAGCTAAGCTACCGGTATTACATCCAGTCGTGAATGCACAGATTGCTGAGTGTTTTCAGCCTGGCTTCACAAATGATGAAATCCCTGTGTTATTAGCTGAATCACATGGTGTTACTATCAGCAAACATACTTTAATTTGTTGGGATCCGTTTTTGAGTGCGCGGTCCTGCGCCATATGCTTCCGTGTAACAAGAAAGCGACCTCATTCACGTATATTTTTGATTGGCAGAGCTAACTCGAAATTTTGAGAAAAGTAACTCGAAATTTCGAGAAAATAACTCGAAATTTCGAGTTACGGATACTAGCTTTTTTTTTTTTTTTAGTGGCGGAAACGGGCTTCCATAGTATTCTGATGTAATATTAAATGTATCTCCTGGATATGTGTAGTTAAACCAGTAGTTTTTAATAAATGAATTCCCCCCCCAGTCCATATTATCAGCGTCAGAGTGGGACCTCGTGTAGAAGGCAGGACTGAACCATTTTCTTGGCTCGGCTGAACGGTGGGGTGGGGTTGGTGAGCCCTTCCCTTTAAATCTAGTGACTGTCTTTCAAATGAAATTTCTGGATTTCTTCAGGCAAAAGATGAGGCCTCTTAATTCACTCTTACCGTAACTGTCAACACAAACATTTATGTTTCTCTGTAAGTAAAAGTTCCTATGTTAACAAATGTTAACAGTAAAACTGGAGTGCAGATGCAAGGTAAACAGTCTGTTCTTACACTTACAAAAATAGTTTATTTTGATTGTGTTATTACTAATGTAAAGTCATCCAGTCATAAAATATTATTAATTTTAACGTAGTCGCTGCTCATTTGTATTGTAAAGAGATTTTTTTTTTGAACGATAACCAAACGTTTTAATATGATATTTTGATCTCTCCATGTTCAAAATGACGAAATATAAAACTAAATAAGGTAGGATTTCCCCTCGGAAAATCTTAATGTCATTTACCGTTTTTATTTGGCTTTTAATCATGTTTGTGGAAATCTACAAGCAATCAAATGGCAGTAGCAAGGACTAACACTACATATGATGTTCCATGTGCAAAACCTTCTGCTAATTCCCTTTCAGATCATCCATATTAAATCAGGGTGTGACCGCCTGTTTAATTAAAAATCTTACTTTTCATTTCCAGCTTGTGTGTTTGGATGTATCAATAAAATTAGCCCTGTGTGTTTTCCATCAGGTTCATTAAATCTAAATCTAATCTCTAAATTGTCAGCATGGAATGAGTTCATGCCTTTCCCAGGGGCACACACTCCCAGTCTGGCCTTGATATGTGTGTCACACAGCATGAAGGGGGAAAGGAGGGAGGCAAATGGGCTCTGTTATTTCTCTGGAATTGATGTCAGTGAATCACATGACACTTTAATCAAGAAGCAGCCCACTGTCCTCCTCTTAAAAGAAGCCCCTCCAACATGCACACACACACTTAAAAAGCATCATCCATCTTTCCTTATTGAAGCAGGCTAGCTGTGTTGTTGATACAACTGCTCTCACATGTGATTTATTTTCCTCAGAGTGTGTGGGCCAACACAGAACTCTATTTTGGCCCTTGCTGCATCTACATTTGTCACCCTACAAGCCACTAGAGACACAACACTAAAAACTGATCGGCTAGAATGAGGCACGCAATCAAAAATCCATTAATCCTAATCAGAGATAAGTACCAAACAGTGCTGACAGACTGCACCCGCTGTTTACTTTTTTCTAAGTGGCAGATATACCAAAGGGTGACAGCAGAAAATGAACACTGATGCAGACAGAACAGATATCCCCGCCCAATTTTTCTCTCTCAGATGTGTCAGTTGTTGCTGTGCTAGTTAAACAACCGATTCCTTCTGTGTGTTGAGCCGCCAGGAAAAACTGATTTAATCATAACTGGTACAGATGAGGAAAATGAGACTATATTTGCAGAAATATACTGCACATATGACATGACTCTGCACTGACACTGATCCTTGCTGATGCTCTATAAGGAACTGTGCCTCCTAATTTTAGAAAGAGAAACATAAGCCTTTGTTCCAGCTGAAGATTAGGATACAATAATAAGTGAAACAGAAACTGACTGGAACTTAAAATAGGACTAAGGCTGGAAAACACAATAACTGGGACCTGCAGATGGACGGTGACCCGACACTCTGACAAGACACAAAGGGAGACTGAGAAATTATCTACATACAAGAGTGTGATTAGGGAAGTAGAGACAGCTGCGGTAACAGCAGAGACAAATCAGGAGTAATGAAAAAGGGGAAGCAAAACTGAACGCACAAGAGACACAGGCTATCAAAATAAAAGAGGAAGCATAAACAGTGAGACAGAGACAAAGACACATGAACCTGACAAAGAGGAGACAAAAGAAGCAGGATAGGAAATAACTATATAACTTGGACACAGAAAGACCGAGGCCAAAGACAACTACAAGAAACACGAGATGAGGGACTGGCAAAATATGATGGAAAGTATAGAACTCGACATACAGACAGAAAGAGGAGACGAGACTGCCTGCATACATGGGACACTAGGGAGGACACAGGGATGAGACGAGTCTGGACATGAAAGGGAACCAAATGAAACAAGGAACTGAGAAGTAGAAACATGAATAAACTAGGAAACAGTGGAAATACTAAACTAGGAAACTAAACAGTGAAAACTAGAATGTAATCATAATAAAAACTGTTTTTTATTTCTACTTCTCTACACAACTTGCTTCATTCACACAAACACTTTCCCCCCCTCTATGCTTTTTCTACCTAACATTCACACGCTCATTCGGCATGCAGACTGGCGCACGCAGAGACTGAATCACCGAGCTTCTGAGTGATACGTGATCAGCTCTGCCACCTCAGCTACAGCCACTCCAGAGGTGGATAAGGGGAATATATACTCAGATCATAGGGAAGAAAACTAGGACCCATGTCAGTGTTTCACAAGAAACAATATTCAAACAGTTAAAATGTTTTTGTTTTATTTTAATTATGAACCCTTTAAAGGGTAAATGTGCAATACTCTTGATTGTATTTTTCTTTTACCTGGCCTTTTATGATGACAAAATATCAGGTGTAGAAACTTCAGTTTTAAATTATGACATTGCTAAAATCCTAATTTTACTATCTAAACAAGCAGTGAAAGCAGTGAACATATATGCTTGGGTGTTTAAAATGAGAGGAGTATTAAATCTGATGCTACAGTCATACTGTATGTGCAGTGTGGATTAAGTAACAGAAGGTGGAGCTACTTGTCTATGAATGGAGAAGATGGGCCTCCTTGTCTGAGATGCACACCACCAACAAAAGCTGCCAGTAAAAATGTAGACGTGAGATTGGGTAGCTATCAGAATATAAATGCAGAAAATACTGCAGAGGGTAAAAGTTCAAAGATCTCACAAGTAAAGTTTTGTCCTACCTGCATCTGTGCATGAACTGTGCACTCGTGCTCACACTGCAAAGAAACAAGTGCAATAATGTCACACATAAACCACCAACATGGTTTCATGTTACTACTTTTTAGCTCTCACAGGTCAAAACCTTGATTTTGAGCTACAAAGGCAGCTATCCCCATCAACACCTCCTTCGTCCACCTCATTATTTGTTGATGAGGTGTGTGTTGAGGCTCAGACTGCATATTTTAGGAACTGCATCAGGTTCAAAGTACAGTATTTGTTGAAAATAAGTAGAGATGGTAAAAATGAGACATTTATTCAAATGCAAGCAGAAAAACACAAGCATACAGGGGTTTACATGGTCCTAAAAAGGTGCACATATTTTTAGCTTCATGGTGGCGTGAGCTGTCTACTGTGCCAATGTTCCACTGACCCACATGCAGATATAAAAACAGTTTCATATCTTACTGGGTTGACCTATCTGCTGTTTGAGCCAGAACACTTAGAGCAAAGTGACAGAAGATGAGAAGGGGGGTTGAGGCAACCAGCAGAGAATTTAGACCAGGACTGGCACGCGTGTCTGGATCACAGTCAATGTCTGGAGTCCGTCTACTAAGCAAAAGACCTTTGGATTTTTTTGAAAGATGAAAAAACGTTGGAAAATATTTAATATTCCATATCCAAATATTCAATGCCATTGGACCATATGAATGGAAAAAAATGGATAGTTGTAATTCTGTGATATAATTCAGAGGCAAGTCCTGTTTTGAGACAAGCAGCACAGTAAAGGGTCGGCAAGGTTGTGTGTTGATCCTACACAGAGCCTCAGTGCAATTGTCAGACAGTCATCTACAAACTGTAGCCGTTTACTGTCACCAAGGAACAGTGCCAAACAGCTGGTTGTGGACTACTCTTGCAGTTGTTGCTCTTGTGCAGTTGTTGGTCCTTCAGCCAGCTCGAGTGAAACTGAGAGCTATAAACAAAACCCTGTTGCTCTGTTTGTGTGCCAGCTAACCCAAAGATTGTGCAGAGCTCCTAAGTTGGCTAATTCTGAGACTTTGTTTTTTGCCTGCAGCCTGTCAACCCTTTCTTCTGAGGTGGATGGATTGGCGCCATCAGAATCTAGCCTGTCAAGTCTGTGTGTCCAGCATTTTTCTTTCCTCTTTCGTTGGCAAAGATTCCAGAGAATCTCCCATCGCTGGTGCTTCCTGACTCAGATCTTGGACTTCTGCCGCCAAAGCCCAAGTTACCTGAGCCAGAGCCAGAGGGTCCAATGTTGCCATAGTCATTATCATCTCACTCCTTGACCGCCTGACAAGCTCCTCCTCCACTGTTGGCTTCCTGCGCGCCTTCCAGTGGGGATAACACCTATACTGATGTTAGAATCTTTTCCATCTCCTCTGCCACCAGGTCGACCCCCAAAATTAAGCCTCTGCTCTGTCCTGCATTTGGGTCAACTATCTGTGCTTCTTTGGTTTGCCCTGAACCCACTTCCAGATCACTCCCTCTGCTGTCCCTGCTCCAACCCACAGAAAATGAGTATCACTTACAAAGACCGTGACACCACAGGTAATTAGCTGCTTGGATATGTGCGCTTAAGGTCTTCTCTTCCACTTTGTTCTAAATCTAGCTATACCCTTACAGCTGACGGTGTACTGCTGATGTGAAAAGTAAGGAGCAGCAGGCTATTGGTTTACTCCTCATAAATTATGTAAATATACACGAGGGACTCTGGGTCAAAACATAGTTTAAAGACCTTCAAGAAACCTCTGAAATAGCACAGAAATGTAAGTCTGCAAAAGTTATTTTGATTATCACATCTTATAATTATTTTATTTGATAGAGACTGAAAGAAATAAGTAACAGAATTATTTAAAACATAAAAGAATTAAATGTCTTTTTTTGTAACTAGTTGTTAAAAATAAAAGATATTTTAGGCATATTTTACTAACTGTAGGTGTTTCTCAAGTTAGTTAGATAAATAAACAGCTTGTTGATTGTACCCGTAATACTTTCTTTAATGTCTCTTTCTTACTGGTTGGGCTCTAGTGACTTAATAAAACTGACGTGAATACTGTGCAGCACTGGGGCTCCTGTCTAGTATACCTCAGATAATCACTATGTGCTTTCAGCTGCACATAATAGGAAAATAAATCACTTATTAGGGTCACCTGAACTCTGTCATTTCTTCTTCAGTTTTATAGCAATAAAGTATAACAATATTTGCAATATTAAGGGTGTGCGTGCATGATCGCCTCACCCTCTTATGTTCATGTAAGGAATATCATGAAAATACCTCAGTTTTTCCTTCGTCTTTGTGCAGACAAGAGGAAGGGTTTTGAAGTCTCACTTCAAGCTCTTTGACTTGAAGATGCAGCGAATGTTTGTCCTGTGTCAGCTCCTCAATCATTCTGATAAAAAGAAGAAACAGAGACAAGCATTAATGTAGCTAAAGCTGCAGTTTACCCCAGCTGATATGAGGTAAGAGGCATGGCACATCACCAATCTGTTACTTGTCTGCGACAGACCAGAACACGCAAAGTCCACACAGAAAGACTCCGACCAGATGGTGGAGTTGAACACAGGGCCTTCTTGCTATGAGCCAACAGTGGTAACCGCTGTGCCATTATGCACAGGTATTTATGTGCCACCAAAATGCAGTCACATCAAAAATTGAAAAGCTGGTGTTTTCAGGTGATAAATCATACACTGTGCAATGATTTGTTTTTATGAATTAATTATTTATTAAAACTAGCACAGCACTTGTATTTCATTCATTGTACTAAATACTGATTTGCCACAATGATAAAAAACAAAGTGAAATCAATAAAATTAAACATATGGTGAGGTTCATCAAACCCATCTGAAAAACTCCAATGCACTCATAATGTACAGTGCAAAAAGCTGTTTTACACAAACTGGGATTTTGGTTGCAAGTCTGTGGTTAGCTACATATTAAATTACCTGTCTTTGTCTGTCAGTGGCTGCAAGCTGAGTATTCCACCAGAGGCTTGACTCTTCTCCAACATCTGTTTCTCAAGAGTGAGGTAGCGCTGGGTCTCGGTGTTTGCCAGCGAGGCCATCCGTTCAGCCTCAACTTGTGCCAGCTCAGCCTCCTAAACATATGCATGTTCTCATCAGCATAAATCTCCTTTTGCCTGTTAGTACCATGGAACTGCTTAGCCAGTGCTACTATCTGTACCTCTTGTAGTAGCCGGACTTTGGTTGCCATGATTTCCTGTAAGTGGTTGATTTCCTCCTGCTGCACCACCAGACGCCGCTGCAACTCTGTTTCATTTTGATTAGACAGGCCCTTTGCCGTCGATCTGTATGAGTTGAAATGAATAACGATGAACTTGTACAGGAAGTACTAAAATAAAATAATCCCACACGTATTCAACCTTCCTAACCACACCACAGCTTAGTAAAAATTCAATGGTACGTGCATCATCCTCGAGCTCGGGTCCTCTAGCAGAAGCCTGCTAATCAGAAGGTTGGGTGTTCAAGCCCCATCTTGGCCAACATACTATTCCTAAGTTGTTCTCAAAGTATCTAATGTGTACTATCTGCAAACCTCAAATCGCACACCTTGTCTTTAAAAGCAACATAATTCATTGGATAACCTGTTGCAGTGTCTAAGAATAATTCAGAATGAATAATCAATGATTTTAATATACCACACTGGTTTTACTGGCTAGCTGTTAGCGATCAATCCCAGAGCAAAGGCTCCTTCTTTGCCGTCTTCATCCTGTTCTCTTTCTCTCCCTCTCTCTGCAGTAATGGTGCAGTCAACAAAAAGTTAAATGTTACAGTGAAACAGACTTTACAACCCATTAAAAGGCACACTGATCTGTGTTATTTATAGCAATATTCAAACTGAATACGGGCTGCTGCTGGCCGTTGACAGGTAACATGCTTTTGACTTGCTGTCACCTAAACTGGAGCCGTACTATTAAATAATGAAGCCCAATTTGACCAGAAAAGGAATATAAATCTTTAACTAACTGAAATATTAAAAGAATAAAGAACATAAGCTCCTTGGCTGACAATGGCAATGGCTTTTCTTATTCTTGTCTAAATTATCCACACATGATAACAGCAACAAACTGTGCTGTGATAACAGGAAATGAAAATAATAAAGACAGCCTTTTCCTGAAAAACATGGACTATCTTTCCCTTTAGGGAAATTTACAAAAAAAAGCATCAAATGCACATTAAATTGTGTAATCTGAGGTTTGCATCCTGATCTCAGTATTCTGCTTAGTTTATTGTTTGGAAAGGAGAACGGCTGAAGAAAGAAAGGGAGACAGCTGGCTTGTAAACAGGTGCTGGAGCTCATATAGTTCCCAACTCGGCAAACCATAAAACCTCTGCCCTTTACTCAACCTACTCCCATATTCTAATCACCCTCCCCCTTAAAAAAACAAAAAAACACCCTTAGTAAGACCCTCACTTCTTCTCCACCTTGTCAGTTTCCTACCCTCTTTGTCCTCTATCCCAGAACTCAGAGGGACTTCACAAGCATTTTCGTGCTGAATCCATGCATTCCTTAGAGCTTAGTTTGTGTTGTGATAGCTAGGTTAGTCTACAGGCCAGCAGGCTTGCGTGTGATGAGAGGCCGTGGGGTCCTGAGCTTGCCTTGGCGCTGACGTACTGTTGGACTCATGGGAAACAAACTAGTGATGAAAGGAGCGTTTTTGTGCTTCGCTCAGAGGTTTCCCTAAAGGGATTTCAACAAATCTGTGCATAAGTAGTTGAGTATTCGAAACCGCTTTGAATTTTAAAATGGTTACAGGATGCTAGCGAATTATTTGTTTGATAACAGTGGAAAGGAAAAGTACGATTTCGCAAATACTTACTTTGCTTTGTCCAAAAGCTCTTGTTTCTCCTCGAGTTCCTTTTTCAGACTCTCAACTTCAACCTTGAGTTCAATATTCTGGAAGAAAATCATAGAAGCGGATAAGAACAAACAATAAAAGTTGCAGGTCTGAAATTTCACGTGCATCATATTCAGTGATGGGAATAACGGTGTCACTTTTTTCAGTAACGAGTAATCTAACTAATTACTATTCCTATCGTTACAACGCCGTTACAGTTACTAACAAGAAAATGCGGTCCGTTACTATTTTTCAACAAACAGACGGTTGAAGCTGTGCTGACTACGTAAGTAATCTGGACGCGCGCTCCCGCGGACGGTAATCACGATCACTGTCTAGCACAACACCTGGAGCTAAGGGGGCAAAACAATGGCATGAGTGCTGCTGTTTGACTGAGGAAGAATAAAGTAGTCGTGGTAAGCCAATCACATGACCACTTCAAGACAAAGCAACAAGGTATAGATACCAGTTTTTAAATTGTGCTGATAGGCCACGTAAAACCAGAGTCATGATAAACAATATATACGCGGCGTATTTTCCTCAATAGTTTCGTCACGTTTACTGTCTAAGGACAGCGCAGCAAGCGCTCTGCTTATGAGCAAAAAAACAGAGGGTGTTTTAGGAGTGACAGCGAGAGAGAGAGCAGAGAAAGAGAGAGAGCGAGTTTTGAGACGTTTAGGTGTTTGGAGTGTGTAGTTAATGTGTTGTCTTGTGTAGTTAGTGTGTAGTGTTGTGGATAGTTTTGTGTTGTGTGTCAGAACAATGAGGCAACTGCTGTCTCCAGGTAGAAACCTGCTGCTGTCAGACCTGCAGGGATCAGGCTGTGATGTTCTCCTTTATAGTGGACAGAAATTATTTTTTTTGGAGTGGCACAAATAATTTGTGTGGGATCTCATTGAATGCAGAACAGCTGATTGTTCTGTAAATAGTTTGAAATGGTTATAAAAAAAGGGTAAAAGGTAAATGACTGCAAATAACTTTGTTGTTTGCAAAACTTGTGCATATGATTTTAAAATTGACAATTTATATTTACATTTAAAGTTATGAAATATTATCATTAAACATGTTTGTGGTTGTTACAGTAAAAAATATAACTTTTTCTACTCTGATTTTATTTTATTTGTCTGATTTTAGATCCATTGTGTTAATACAGTATGTCAAAATGAAAACAGAACTGCAAATTCAGACACGCGAGGTTGTGCTGAAAAGAATGATGCCAAACAAGGCAAAATAAATAGTTTCTAAAGATAAAATGTGGAGGGAAAATCAAAAGTATTTAAAAATGGCCAATTATAACCTGGACCCCAGAGGGTTAATAGTTAATAGTTAATAGTTACTTTTCAAGTAATGAATTACTTTTAGAATCTTGTAACTCTGTTACTAACTCAGTTACTTTTTTGAAGAAGTAACTAGTAACTATAATTAATTACTTTTTCAAAGTAACTTGCCCAACACTGATCATATTTCATGGACAGACTTTATATTATTGCCAGACTAAATTTTAGGCGCTACATTATTCTTTTCCTGGAAGAGCTGGACCACTTTGTGTGGGTTCTCTTCAAGTACACTGGCTTCCTCCCACAGTCCAGAGACATGCAATTAGTGGGGTCAGGCTAATTAATTATCCTAAATTGCCCATAGGTGAGAATGACAGAGTGAATGCTTGTCTATCTCTCTGTGTTAGCCCTGCGTCAGATTGGCAACCCCTCCACAGTGTACCCTACCTTTCGCCCTATGGTCGCTGGTAGGCTCCAGCAATCCTCATGAAGCTAAGTGAAGCAAATGAGTTACCCTGACTTCAATTGACCTTATTTCTGCAGTCGTTGTCATTCAGTCAGTATAGCAGTACAGTAGTATGCCACACGAAACAAGCTTCCAAGTCTCACGTGCTATTCAATATCTCTGTAGCTCAGTAGGTCTATAAATAGGTGGTAGAAATAAGAGCACCTGCTGTATATGTCTCCTTCTGACCCCCAAAAGTGTAACATCCACCACTCCACCCCAAGTACCCAGCAACAACTCTACTTTTAACTTTTAAATCTTAAAGCAGGAACCAACTGGATGAGGACTGACCGTCACTTCACTCACAGTATCCGTCTGCAGTGATTGATGTTTTATGTACACCAATCTGGAATTGCAGTTCAGCACTGCTGCAGTAACTGTCACACAACACAGGTGCTGGACACAAGTGCTGTTGCTTGTATGTGCAAAGAGATGCAACATACACACGTGCATATTGTGCACCGACAAAAACAGTGAAACATGAAGTGGGTCATTGGGTTTATAGCTGCCACTGGAACACAGGTCAAGCAGTTAGGGCAGTTGAAACAATTATTCTCTAGCAGACATGTGGCTCTCTTTAGGTATACTGAGCAGCTTCCACTGAGAGCAATGAATTAAAACCTCATTCCAGGTTAGTATATGTTAAATACTTAACAGTATTTGGATGCTCTTGAAATTCCCAAAATTAACACTGCTGCAGCCCAACAGAAAATCCCACCAAATATTCGCTCTGATCAAAATACAATAGAAAGTGATGTATTTACTTTAAAATTTTATTCAAAAAACATCAACAGAACAGACTGTTGGTTAGAAATAGTTAATGCTACCCAGTAAATTTAGGTCAGAGTAAAAAATAATATCACAAACTAAACCTCCTATTATCAGTTTTAATTGACTTTTTAGATAAATAAATACACTTATATGAATATGTAACTGTAAATATGAGTAATTTAAAAATGAATTTGTGTTATTTCTGTGGACCACCTGCAGTGCCTTAGCCCACACTTTGGGACTCACTGCTCTATCAGGTTTACCTTAAAATGTGAAATGCCCTCAAATACCTTTTGTTGTGAGTTTGGAGAGTACAAATAAAAATGAACAGAATTAAATGAATCTGTTTTCAGATAGAAAGCACAGATTTCAAGAGTGGATATGCTTTTGACTACGATGACCTGGATGACTGAGAACCTTCACAGACGATATGTTTTTAACTTTTTCTTTGTGTTTTAAATTGTCATGCATTACAGGATTGATGGTTTTCTTTTTGCAAGAAAATATTTTTTTTGGATTTTGACGTTGCTGTAAAATTATACATAACGTTAGAATTAATAGATACTTGCATTAGATACTCGCTGGTGCCAGGTAACAGCAATGACAAGTATTTACTGTGGGTCATAGGGCTGTAGCATATTTGATGAAGCATAAATATATTACAAAAGATTGGTGTGGAAAACAGTGATCACTGTTTTCAGAATCATGTACAGCCCTCTGCTCTCATGCAGATCGATTAGATGAAAAGAAATTATATATATTTTTTATTTTGAAAGACTGATTTGTGAAGTGGCAGAATAAGTTTTATTTTAGTATCAAGTATATATCATTATTGAATTACAAAAATAGAGAGAATTACATTTTAAAATTCACCACTTGTCTAATCCATGAAATCATCTAACAGTTTTGGACACTGTAACATTAATTCAGTCACAACAACAGTTCTGTCAGGGTGCTTTA
The DNA here is from genome assembly GCF_057382095.1 of Aulonocara sp. 'chitande type north' Nkhata Bay. Taxonomy (NCBI): domain Eukaryota; kingdom Metazoa; phylum Chordata; class Actinopteri; order Cichliformes; family Cichlidae; genus Aulonocara; species Aulonocara sp. 'chitande type north' Nkhata Bay. The sequence continues at coordinate 16,425,792 of NC_141360.1, forward strand.
TATTGTAATGTAAACACCAAGTCCTATAGCCCAGAAACATTGATGTGGGGAGTGAGGGCATAGGGTATAGGGAGGGATAGGGAAGGAGGGGGGTGTAATAATATTTCTAGGGATCGGGGCCAAAATGCAAATCTTCAAGTAAAATCCATATATATATAAATGTACTTAAGTATTTAGTTACTAATCACTGCTGCCAGAGAGAGTGAACAATTTCAATCCCTTTTCTTGTGACCCTTGGTGCCTCAGAAGGTTGAGGCCCTCCTTTATTTCTGACTGCAGCACTGAGACACTCTAAATCAGCTTCACAAGCAGAAATGTTTGACAGACAGTTTGAATGAACTGCTGCGGAGCAGCCTGAGACCTACTGTCAGTATGAGTTACTGTCAGACACAAACCTGCATATCTTTGCATAGCATATAACTCCACATCAAGTGCATGCAAGTACAGAACCTTTGGAATAACTTGCATGCGCGTGTCACAGTTAAATTATACACAGACTGTTTTTCTTACTCACCCACTTATGCACGTCATCACTGCTCTCCTCAAATTTCTGCTGGATCTTCTCCTCCAGGAAGTAGATACGCAGCTTTAGGCTGAAGTTCTCCTTCTTCAGGTCATTCAGGTGCTGTGAGATAGTGCGGTAACCACGGAAGCCAGAGTTAGACATGATGACAGGCTGCTCCTTTGTAGGGGGCACCGCAGCCCCCCATTCAGTACAACATAACGTGGGAAAAGACAGGACTGCAGAGAAGCAAAGCCCTGTCTGAAAAATCTAACTGTTCTGATGTTGTATAGCAAAAATCTAATGCTCTAATCTCTCCCGCTAGTACACTTCAATAGACAAGCGCAAGATCAGAGTGCTGGTCAAAACAAAAAGTGGACATGAGCTCCTCGCTGTGTGGATTTGTTACAGAGGGGCTCAGGAGTGGCACGAGAGGGGAGGATGAGGGGATGTTTCCTTTTTTACCACGAGAAAGGCATTACAAGAATCTGAGACAGGAGTGAGTGTGTGCTGATAACTGCTACAATACTGAGCTGCTGTAGAATATCCTTTCACTTGTGATTGTGTGTGTGTGGAGTTTAATTGGGATTACATTAGCCTGACATCAAAATAAAATCTCCTTGAACTGAACTGAATATGGGCATTTGTACATGAGCTACTCTTTGTATGTTCTCCAGTACTGACAAGAGCTGAATGTTTACAATACAAGTGATGCAAAAACATGTGCTCTACTAATACAAATTTAAGCTCCACAAAAAATAACAGTTGACTCAAAGCACTTTAGACTACAAGCACACTATGCATTTATCTAGTGTTTTATTCTAGAAACTTTAAGCGCCTTATCTACCTTACTTCAACAGCCAATCCTCAATCGCCCACAATCTAACATGCATATCTTTCCACAAAGACATATGGAGAACATGCAAACTCCATACAGAAGCTATGAGGTCAGAGTGCTAACCACTACACTGCTGTGCAGCCCAATAGGGGCAAATGTCAATTTCTATTCCATTTCAAATTTACATGGTCATTGAATCGTAAAAAGGCATAACTTGGTCATGCGCAGTTAAAGGGTGTCCTTTGAAATATGTACCATGCACGTAGGACTTTCACTTTATAACAATATAAGACCAAATTTAATAAAGCAAAATAAAAGTCTGCTCTAATAAATTAAAACAGTAAATGAATAAATACATGAAAATGCAGTCTCAGGAGTGAAGTTTTCATCTAAAAACAGATTCATAGAACCAGAGAGTACCAAACCACAGGGAGGCACTAATGCTCTACCAAAATTTCTAAAACCAGACGTCTCAGAGTGAACTTGAATCCAGAAGCTATTTAAAGAAACCTTTGCCCCACGGCTGTCACTGAGGAATGCTGAAGTGGGAGACAGTGATCACACATGCAGGGCTGTCCGATGCCAGCACTTCAGATGGCCCTGTGCCACACTGACTGACTGCATATTAAATTACATATGCCTGAATGCATGAACATATATTGTGTACACATACATGCACACAACATCTATGCCGAAAAAGGGGACGGCTATATGCAGAATGTTCATAACTGAAGGCTTTGAACATAAAATTGAAACTTCACAGGGACTTTGTGCACTTCATTTTAAAAGAACACAGTTTGTTTGAGGTAATGTGTTCCTACTTCTCCTTTGGAGCGTATTTTTCTCCTTAAATCTCAGCTCACACCGCTAAATGGCTGTGTATTTGTGTAAAAACACACACATCTGCTTCTCATAGGGCCCACATCAATCACTAAAGCAATGATGGCAATGATGGAGTTTCTATTTTTAGTGTTCCTATTTCAGTTACAATGTTATAATAAATGAAGATAAGAATGAAGATAACTGTAATGTGTATTTTTCATTGATGACAATAATAAAAAATAAATAACATTTTGTACGAGCACTGTAAAAAGTAAGAAGATAAGTTTAGCATTTCAGTCTATTTTTTATGAATTCATGTGTGAGAGAACACTGAAACCCTGGATGCACACTAGAGTGTGTGTATGTATTTATGTATATACTTGCGTATGTGTGTACTGCACTACTCACAGCTATTTGTCATTAATCAATCCTTGCAAACACAGAGGTTAAACCTGAAATATATTACTGATACAGTAAATATATTAGTGATGACAGTGGTAATCTTATTCTGACAGTCTGACAACACAAAATAACAAAGATTACATCTGAGAAATTAAGCACATGACCACTTCAGGCCAAAATGATCATAAGAGTTTTTCATGACTGCCACAACTACACTGCAAATCAATCTGGAGTTAACAAGAACTGGAGAAGAAATGTAAACCCGAGGCCATGCAGAGAAAAAAGACTAAATTTATTGCAAAGCGGCATGCCCGTGAAATGAAATCATCCTAATTCTCCAGGACTTTTCCAGCATCAGAGCATAATCCAATACAAGAGAAGGAGGGGAGAAAAGAGAACATTCTAACTTTTTTTCCAGGCTGTTGCACCTCCAACTTTTACCACACTATGTTTCATGAGTCAGGAACAAACTCAAAGTCCCATTATTAGAATCAGAAAGTATTAAGACCTGAAATTTCACAGAAGAAGAAGATCCATTTTAAATGTTTTCATTGTCCCTTTCCACATTTCTTTTTCTTAAAAAAAAATCTTATGCCTCTATTAGAAGTTGTTTTGTTACCATGGATGGTAGGAGGGAAGCAAAACAGTTTACTACCCTCTGCCCTCTGTTTAACTGGGAGGTTGCATGTGTGTGTATGAGTTTGTGTGTCCTCCGGATTGGCAGACCATTGGGAGTTTTCCCCCTTTACCGGTAACAGGAGCTCCTTGATGCCAGCTAGCTCAACATTTTCCAGCCATACTCTCTGGCAGTGCCAGCCCGCTAATGCAACTCTGCAGTGGGAATGTCTGATTGTGTTTATTATGCTGCCATGGTCCATGCTTCACGGTGGTTAAAAATTATAATTTGTAAACTTACTTAAATCATCAAGAGAGCCACTAAAAACATCCCCAGGAGCTAATTAAAATTATGGACTAAAAAAAGAGGGATTAATGCTTGAAGCATTCTAGAAACCAGATAACACCTGCATGATGGCTGTATGCTGCAGAGTGGTTCTTTACGTATGACATGCAATTACATATGTGGCTGAGTTCACCATACTAGGAAAGACACTAAGCAATACAGAGAGGTGCAGTGCGCACTGCCACCTGTTAGCAAAAGGGTTCCTGCCCCAAACCCCAGTTGGGGTCTATATATGTGTCAGTCTGTGGGTTTCCTCAGTATGATTAATAAGTATGTAAACTCTGTCTTGTAGTCTAAATCACTTTGAGTGGTCAGTAAGACTAGAGTAGTGCTCAATTAATGTCAGTGCATTACATTTGAATGTGCTCAGTCTAAGTGGTGGGTATATTGATATTTAAGACATTAAATTCGTCTTCATTTGATTCGGATTAATTAAAACAAACAAAAAATAATTTAAAAAAAATCCCAGCACAACGTAATCTCTTTGTCACTCTAATATTTCATGGGATGATTTGAAACAACATTAAACTACAGAGACCACTGGTTATTGCAAACTGCAGATACTGGAGTGTTGTTTTTATATAGGACACACAGTGTCATGAATTTTGAATCCACAGAATTGTGGTTCAGTGTGAATGTACTTAATACTGTAAGCAAAACTAAAGTCCCTGCAAAACATTATATTACACTTAAATTTTAAGAGAACTTAACAAGCAGGAGAAGGCCATGTGCTACTGTTCTCACACTAAAAAAGTGAAAACCTAGCCTTAAAAGTGAACCTAATACACCTAGAAAACTTTTACAAGGTTGTAAAAAAACAAGAAAAAAGAAAGAAACTTCAATGTATTACTCTGAGATAGAACTATATACAGTTCAACTCTATTTTCCAGTGAATAATCATTTCTTCTCACACCACAAGACTCATAACACTATATCCAATGGTTTGGCCAACCTTCAGAGAAAATGTGACTCAATGTTTGAGATTTATTTACTGGGATAATTCATCAAGAGGAAAATTTAAAGATTGGCTGTCAGCAGAGCAAAGCCTGCTGAAGAGAGCGACTCCAAACTCAAACCCAAACAAAATACAGAGAATATCAGTGTCAAAATTCTTAACACAAAGTTAAGAACACAACGTGTATTGATTTAATTACTACGTTCAATTCAAAATAAAGGACAAAATGTATCTCTGTCCATCAGCCACAGGTGCTGTTTTCTGGTCTATCTTGCTAGGTGTGATCTATTAGGCGTTAAACATTAAACCAAATTTAGCCTTTATGGTCTCTTAATTGTTAGATAAGCTCTCTAATCAACAAAAGGAAACAAAAACTCAATTTCTAATCACGAATTTATTCATGATTCAACAAGGATGAGGAACCAAATGCAAAACATGGTAGGGGAGGTAAGGGCTGGTATACTAGACAGAGGTGCCATAATCCCGAGTCTTGACTCATAGTTGACTTTTCCTTATTTTTACTTCCTTTGTCTGATTAGCCTCACCTATTCTACCTAACTGTTCTGTCTTGTCCTGGTTAGCCCTTGTGTGTCAGTTAGTAAATACTGAAATGTCTTACCGTACGTGTTCCCTGCCTGCTTGTTTGCTTGTTTGTGTTTATTCGTTTGTTTGCTCTTGTTTGTTTATTTGTTCCTTTTTTTGGATTTTTTTAAATGAAATGAAACAATAACTTTTAGTTTATTTAGACATAAATTTAGACATAAAGGGACTTTTTAAAATTTGCTTTAATTTCGGTTCAGCAATGAGAGCTGAAATATGAGAGTTGTATGAGTTTAGTAGGTGTCTACATGACTCCCATCTATTGTTTTTAAAAACTGCAAAAGCATACACCTGGTTTCAGTTTTTTAATGGCACATTTGATTCAAATAATATTTGATGGTGATGACCAGATAGAGTAGCATTACTTAATAGTGGTTTTATAAATATAAACTCTGTCTGAGATTGAATGAAAAAGTCTTCATCCAAATGTTGTTCAAACTTCCCATCTGCAAAATATATATTTTAAGTTCACCGGGAACCTTATGATCCAAGCACCATCAATGTGCTTCATAAAGCAATCATTCAAGAAAGAATTACAGCTGCAAAATCAACAATATTTAAACCTCAAGGCAGTAAAATAGATCTGAGCTAATAAGGAGTTTTTGCCTGTCAATAAGTTTAATGGAACTATATGAATTCCAAAAAAAAGTACTTTTAAGTACTTACACACCTCTTCATGTAGCAATAATTATAGGCAGAAGACATCACAGGGTTAGGAGGATGTCAGACTGAGGTCTCATCACATCTCCCTCCTCACACTGTCTGTGTCTTTGGGTTTGACAGAAGCATTCCCAGATGTGGTGGCAGCAGCTGTGTATGAGTAAAGAATGGTGTAGTGCTAAGGAGGTGTCAGTCGCCCATCAAGGTCTTGGAGTAGAATGGCACTGATGGGTGGAGCGGTTCAACTTGGAGGGCTTCAACGGCTTTTCCAACCCATCTGCCAGATTTAATGCAGTGGGTTGGAACAAGCAAAACAAAATAAAAACAACCCCCCCCCCCCAAAAAAAAAAAGTACTGTAACATTTTGACTTTGCAAGTTGATTTTTAAGCATTTATGAGCTGGAGTGTTTATCTTTCAACCCTCTTCCATGCATTGTTTTGGCCAAAGACATACTGTATGTAAAGTGTGTTGCATGTCAAGATGAGGTCAAGGCGAATGTGCTACATGCAGCCTGCGGGAGCAGTTTCAGTGTGGAAGTATGGCTTGCATGACTCAAAAACCTTGGCTGGCCTCGGTGTTTAGCTGCAGCAATCGTTGTGTTTCCATGGCTATTTACCATGCATGCCATTGTTTTCCTTTAATGATGCCAAGAGAACAAGAGGCATGAAGCAAAACAGGATCTGCCTCTCTTTAACAGCACACACTGTGTCCAGACGCTCAGATACGGACTACGGATTATTGGTGGATTATTTACATCTTCTCCACAGCAGGGACAAGCAGGCGCCTGGGCCAACCCCATGTTATAATACAGGATCAAAAGCACTCAGCATTGTAAATGAAACTGGAGCCTGTCAGCAAATCATCTCAGCTGACACATAGTTCTTAATGAAATCACATTAAAGGTTATTTCAGAGGAAGCAGAGGACATAAATAACAAGTAAACCCTATTTTATCACTGTACAGCTGTAGCAGGAATCACAGGTGGGGGTTTAGGATTCATTTTGGAGCTGTTTTGTTTTCTGTTGCTACATCACCTGAAGAAAACAGAGCATTTCTGCATTGATTCAAGATTTTGAAGATTTCTTCACAGTTGAAGAAGAACGATCAGTCCTGTTTCCCTCCTTCCTTTCCCATTTCCAAAATCCATTTACTTTTACATGTCGATATTTCCCTCCATCATTCATATGCCAAGAGCCTGTATTTCCAGGTTTTATACCAGCCTCTGATTTGTTGAGATTATTTTGTCTTCACAAACAATTTGTAATTTGTGGTATCCCGTGCGGCTGTTTCAATCTCATTCACAGATTTATGTATTTTTTGGTCCAACACTTGTTATTCGTTTAATTTTATCAAAAGTTGGCTCATTGATTTGCCCATTTCCAAGAAAAGAATACAAATCTAAATTACTGCATTACTAACCATCAGTGTCAACTTAAATTAATTTCAAACTACTGCCTTTTTGCACGTTCTTACACTCATTTAATTTAATAAGCGCATTTAATTCAATTTCTACTATTGTTTGTGTTTCTGTTGCCAAAAATATCATAAAAGTTTAGCTATTAAAAGACTGCCATTCCTGAGACAGATAATATTTCTTACACTAAGGTTTTTAAAGTAGGCTATATTTAACTTTAAATTATGAAGAGCTTTTAACTTAAGGCTAAATCAATCTTTAAATTGACTTATCTAATAAATTACTACTCATGAGTCAACTTATAGTCAAAGCTCAACTATTCCTTCTTTATGTTCTGCACATTCAAAATAAAGAAGTCACTGACATTTTTCAGGCAACAGCTTTGCCCATTCGAGTAAAGCAACCTTATCAAATTTATAGTGTAGAAACAGTAGCTTTTTAAAATGTTTTATTTTTATCAGGAATAACAGAAAAATAGTGAGCCAGGAAAAATGCTGTGGTCTTGGCTTTGTTTAGGCCTGGATGGAACCACAGACAGTTTACTACTCTTGACCAGTCATAGGCTAAAAGGTTACAACTACCACGGAGTTAACAGTGTCTTTCAGTTTAACCCACAACTGATGTCGTGTATTTTTAGGGGGGAGGGTGTCATAAATACTATATCTAATACATGTCAGGTGAGATCATTTATCGTTTCTGCCCGACTGAAAGGCCTTCTGGAGCTATTTAACAAGAAGCCCCATCCATCGTTATAAAACTACAATTTTATATGATACAGAGACATACGAAGGTCAGTATCTTCCAGGTGCAACACAAGCTGAACACCTACAACTTTAAATTTTACTGGATAAGTGACTTTAAAAGGCTGGAAATGACAACAGGTCTGTGAGAGTCCACTCACAGAAACGGGATCAGATGTACCAGCATCATTTTCCCTCCTAACCCAGGCTGTCTGAGATATCTGACCCCCGGAAGTGAGTGGAGACTGTGACTGATGCCCCAGAGCATGGAGCTTGGAGCTCCAGCTGCTAATGCAGCATGATACTCCCATAGAGAGAAGGAGAGCAGGGAGCAGGGCCTGAACTCAGGCAGCTTTTGAGGTTAAAACACAGCTGCTGCTGATGGCTACAGGCTTGGTTGCTCTGCCAAAAAGGAAACCTTATCAAAGGAGCACCAAGAAGTCAGTGGAACCCTATGTGTCGATGTCCAAGTTAATAGAGTGAAAGAATTCCTGCCCTTTGGTCTCTCTGACAGAGCTATTGTGTGTCTCAATATGGGTAAAGGACAATCATATTTAACCATGTTTACTGGTTTGCAGACTGTGCACCAGTAGTTATGATGTCACTTTTAGCATGTGCAAGCAAGCATAACTGTTGGTGAGTCACTGGGGAAAAAAGGCTATATCTCTCAGCTTCTTGTATAAGAAGATAATAATTTAATGTCGATTTGCAGAGGACTGTAGCGTCACACAATGTAAAAAAGTCTAATCTGACAAACGTGTAGAATTCTATTCCATTAGGCGACAGGCAATAGACATAAAATAAAACAATGCAAAGTAAAACAATCTCTCTCCTTTCATCTCAGACAGCGCTTAAAATTATTGTCACATCGTGGCCCCAGTCAGTTATTGTTGCTTAAAGCTCCGCTTGTTTTGTATTTATAGTATAATGTCTGCCTCTTGGAGCTGGGCAAGCAGAGAGGACAGCAGCTTTTTCTGGTGGCTTATGCACATGCATTGCGGATAAAGCTCTGTCTTTAATGGGAAACTGATGGGAGACCAGCATGTGAGGCCGCTGGTGCTGCTTTCACTGCTCTGCACTTTGTGTGGAAACACAGCTAACATTAGCATGTAAACAAGCTTAAGTGATTTATCATCATAACACATCTGTTTCCGCTCGCTAACCACCTTAGCCAATGTGTGATGAAAAGAAGATTGAGTGTGGAAAAAGGTTATTAGTAGCTCCTTAAGTACATTAGCAAGGAAGGCTCTGATGATGATGATGGAGAGGTGACAGCAGCTCTTAGTATGTCCACTAAAAAAAAAAGAGGCAAGTTGACCAAGTACAGACACTTTCAGATAAACATCTATGAGAAATCACTTCTTTGAATGAATATAATTCATTTAACCCGTTGTGTTGCCAATAATCCACCTTAATTTTTCATAAATATTTTTTGTTGTTGTTTTATAATTATATTATTTTTGATATTTTTGTACAAGTTTCCAATAATACTGTACAACTTATCACTGTAAACCATATTTTGGGGGGTAATATATAACAGATATTATTTTAACTACAGACATAATAACATTTTACCATTTTCTTGTAATTAACAAATCTTATACAGAGGATAAAACGAAGATCGTTGCATTTTACTGTCACATTATTGCCCCTTCTCCACAGTAATGTGCATAATTCCACCCTTCAAAAATTGTAGGTCATTCGGCCATATTTGACTACAAAAAGGACTACTGTAGCGTGCTTTATGTCATGCTTAATCCCCTATATTTTTCTCACATTTCACTGACACCAGCCCTCAATGTTTTCATCACCATTTGAAAAATATATGTATAAGAAAACATCACATTTGTGACCAAATGTAAACTGCCGTACATGTTACATATACAAATGTTAAGTACCCAAAGATAAACAGGAAGAGCTTCAGTTTCAGATATTTGGCCAGGTTTTTAATTCTAAAATTTGCATGGAGAATTCAGTTTTTATTTCCAAAAGCCTCGACTGTTTCCGTTAAAGTGATGCAATAATCATCACGATTACTTCTGAAGGCCTGAACCTTAAAGATAACTCTGCTCCCCTGCTTTCTAAATGATTTAGACTCAGACTCTTGTCTATTAAGAAACATCTTCACCACTGTCACCTCTGTGATCATAAGAGTTACACTCTGTGAGTCATACAGCACCCAGTAACCTTAATACACCATTGCACTGACTTTATCTGCAGGCTTTGGTATTGGCTGCTTGACAAAAGCATGTTTTTAGTTCTACAGAACTGGAAAAAAGTTGTCAAAGATTCTTCAGCCTCTGCCTGTGTTTGCTTAGTGCTGTTAACTCTCACAGTGGAAACACTTGAGGTCTACAGATTGATAGGAAACCTTCCTGCTAAGCTGATTTTACTCAAATCTCCCTTTGCTCTGTGGTGATGCCAGGACTTATCAGAAGACCTCGTTACAGGTACACATTCTGTAATGAGCAGATAAAGACAAGAACACACATTCTCCACTATATTTTTAAAAGTTGAAACTATGATTTTCCCTGGATCGTACATTCCCCAATACTTTGTCTGTGTGTGAGGTGGCTCCCTTTATGTTATTTCCTGTTTTATTTTGATATTTTCTCGTACCATGTGCCTCGTATTTAGTTCCTGCTCTTGTCTTGTTATTCCTGATTTGTTCCCACTGCCTAGCCTCATTACTTTGTGTATCTCATGTCTAAGTCTCCCCTTGCCCTTTGTCGTGTCCTCTCTCATGGTTGTGTGTTTTTCCAATTTTTTTTGCTCCTGCCCTGCTCAATGCATGCCTTGGTTTGTCTCCCATTTTTAACAGCAATAAAGCTAAGTTTGAGCTCATTTCTTGTCTTGTGATTCCTGCATCTGGGTGCTAATTCTGCCTCTTACATATCTTAAGCTTGACAGAAAGAATAATTCTGACAGTTCATTCATCTTCAAATCAACAAAAATGCTAACCTTTAAGGAAACACAAGCAGAGAACAAAGAGAGTCAGCATAATCCACATGTCTAAACAGCAAGTCATTTCTAAGCCATCTCCTTAACACAAACTAATACCTGTTCCCATGCCTCTGCTCTGCACACATGCAGGCAGCCTGAGCAAGGCCAAGCAAATACTTTCCATCAGTTTGTGTAAGCAATGATAAACACATTATGTCTAATCATAAGTGTATTTCATGTTACAGTTGGGTCAGAGCCCTTGCAGCCAAAATGCCCAATTTTCCCATGGTTGTATTTCAGAGGGAGAGTAGGTCTGTGACTCATTTCTGTGTTTATGGCAAGTCTAAATTATGGTATCAAGTTCAGCTCAAATCGAAACAAGTGCCAACTATCATGGCAGACCATCCCTTGCAGGCCACTTCTGTCTTTGGGATGCAGTGTAACTCAATCTATCCCTGAATTTCAGGCTCTCTGCTTGGAGTCATTTTCACTGTACAGGGAGAGACAGAGCAGACAGATCTGAAAAAACAAACACAGACCTTTAGAACAAAGTTAGTGGTTCTTTTTTTTTCAAATTTTTTCAAAGAAGAAATAGAAACCACGTTTTGTGAATGAAGCCCAGCTGACAAACAGAGGAGGACCTCTGCACGCACATTTGTGTTTGTGTGTGTGTGTGTGTGTGTGTGTGTGTGTGTGTGTGTGTGTGTGTGTGTAAGTAAACCTGAATTTCTGCAGTTTTACAAATCTGTATTTCTATGTTTCTATAACCTATAATGGATCCTGCTATTCAGCTGAATCCTTTGTCATGTCATTTCACTAGTTTACAATGTGATCAAGAGATGCTGATATTATACGGAAGAGTCGAACATGAAAAGATGTGAAAATAGTTTTTAGACCACACTGAAGGTCAAATTAAATTATTCGTAGGAAACGATGTTGAAGGAATATGATTAAATAAAATGTAAAATGTGTTATGTAAGTTTCGACAACCAGATTTTTTTTTAAATTCTGTGCTAAAGAACAGTTGAGACAAACTAATAAATAGTAATAAAGGTTTACTGATAAGTTAGCAAAGATTGCTGAAAGATTTTAAGACTGTTAATTATCTTTATTTATTGAAAGGCACTTCTAGCAGGTCTATCACTGCACTCCATGTTAGCTGACTCACGTCAGCCAAACTTTTACTAGAAGCTTTGATCGTTGCGCTGTGATTGAAATTACTCTGACAATAATGTACATATTCTCATTCTAAAATTTATAACTATGTATTATCCCCTCTCTATGATCTAAACAAAGAGCAGACAGTAACAAAGTGGCACAAGGTTGTACCTAGTTCTTGCAGATGTCTAAATGAGGAAATGGCTAACAGAAAGCATGCTCAAAAAATCAGGAATAACGAGACAGAGGAAGTTAAACTGAACATGACATACAAGAGACAAAACAACACTCAGGACAGAAACTAAGACATACCAACTTGACAGAGACAAAAGGTAAAGACACACAGAAACTACGAGACAACTACAGAGACTGGGCATGGAGAAACCAGACAGAAACAACTGAATGGTGAACAAAGATAAACTTTACATAGAGGAGAACAGGATGACTAGATAGGGAAACATGGGAAGACAAAAGTCCAAATCCAGATCAGACTGTGACACAACGAAACACAGAAGGAATAAATCAGGAATAACAAGACAACTATAGATAACAGTACTGGAAACAAGAGACTGCTAACATAAACCAGGAAGTAACAAAACATGGAATCACAAACAGATGAAAACTAGACAAAGCACAGAGAACACAGGCGAAACATGCTGAAGAGAAAACAACCCTAATCACCTAGAACAAAACCTGGATATCTAGAAAACCTGAGAAGATAAACACGAAACATAGAAGGGGACAGCACCAGACGCAGGGACAAAAGGGATGTGAGAGTACATAATGTCAGCGTGTGCTGTGTGGCAGGCAGGATGATCGACCCAAACGCAGGACTCAAGACGGAGGAAAAAACGGCTGCTTTTATTGCTGGAAAAAACTAACACTAAATACAAAACAAACCAGAAACTATAAACCTGGTGATGGCTGGAAACACGGCGGGAAACACACAGCATAATGAGAGTTCAACGTGACAACAAGCAGGGGAAGATAAAATACAGGTAGGATAACGAGAGGATGGGGAACGGGTGGAAACACAGCTTGGACCAATCAGACGTAATGAGACAGGGCGAGCAAGCAAAACTCAAAACACAGGACAAGGACTACCACAATAAAACAGGAAACACACAACAGGCACAGAGGCACGGACTTGATACTGAACAGAAGGAACATGGAGCACAGGGACAGGAGCGACACAACGACTGACGGGGGAACCTGAAAATGCACATGAAGACAGAATTAAACCTATACTACACATGAGGAGCACAGGAACAAAAACCAAGAACTAGAAATCAAGAAATACTACAGAACTTAGGGAGCTAGAAATACAAAACAGAAACCAAAACGCTAACAGTGATAAACCAGGATGAAATCAAAGATTAATAATAACACAAAACACTGGGTCACCAACCCAGAACCGTGACACAGAGGGACTCCAGGAATACAATATAAACTGAAATCAAGAACAGAACTAGAAGAGAACTAAATTCTTTGAATAGCAAGGAAGCACTAAAAGAAAACAAACTGTGTGCACTGGGTCCTAAAACCAGGGATTCAAATATGTGAGTGATGGCAGTTGCTAAGAAGTTGTTTACTACTCCTCAACTGGCTGGTGAGTGATTGCTGGATTTTGCTTGTGGATGCAAAAGAGGGGTATACAGCACCAAAAACCTAATGGTTGCTTTGATTGCTAGCAGATTACCACGGTTGCCTTTAGTTTGTATAGAAGGCTCTGACAGCAAACCCTTGATAAATAACCACAGAACAGTAACAACACTTGAAAAAGTGTCAAATGGAAATGAAGACCATGAAGACAGTTTGCTTTTAAAGTAAAAGTTACCTGACCAGTGAAACCAGTGAAACCAACACGTTTGATCTCACAGCTCTCAGTGAGTACACACTAATAACTGTTTCCCTTTGTAAGAAGCTGAGAGTAAACATACACTGTTAATTTCAGTGAAACAAAAAATTCAAGTACTTTCTTACATGGTAAAGACTGTACACAATGAAGTTCATGTCTCGAGCCAATGCCATTATAGGTACATTACAGTTTAAATTTGCACAAAGTTAATGTATAAAGAATGTCTGTAAGAAGCAGCATGTCATGTCGAAACTACATATATTACTGCCAATTAGCTGCTGGAGGCTTTTTGTGAGCAATTGAACTTTTGAGCTTTAATCCAACAGAACCTCTGAATACACACAGACACACACAAGTACAGTTACGTACAGGACTTCATTAACAGTGTGACCAGTGGATGACGAGATGGCTCTTTAGTAAATGTACAGACGCATGTGTAGATGTTTTCAAGCACCGCACAGCAGTTCAATCACACATGAATGCACTGGTGTATAGCTGCACGTACTATGTAGACTGGATGCGTGCCCTCTTTTTTGTTGTCTGTGGATGAAAATCAAAGGGACAGGAAGTGTAGCTAGAGGGCCTCACTGCACTGGACCATCAGTTGGCAGGATGAGAAGTGACTGTATAATCAGACAAAGGAGTGGAGGGAGAGTGGGAGGGGGAGCTGGAAAGAGGAATGCATCATATAATGAGGGAAAGACGAAAGGGAGGGTCAAGCAACAAAAAGATACAAAAATAAATAAATAAAAGCGATGCAGAAATGAATCAGTGCAGAAGTCACAACAAGCTTATTTCTGAATTTTAGCCAACTAAAACTTACTAGCCTTCACTGGGTTATGTAGCTGTGGTGTACTGTGTTTGTCTCACACACAAACACGCATGCGCAAAAGCACATGGAAAGCTGTAACCTGGATTCAGTCATTGAGACTGTCATGTTTGTGAAAACATTTATCGACAATGATAGATTCCCAAGTCTCTTAGGCCCCAACCTTAACCATCACCACATAGTGCCAAACCAGCCTAAATCTAAAGGCAATTATAGACAAGTGTTGCGTGTATACATTTTCATATCTGAACTTGTCGTGTGACATATACAAGCACACATCAAACACATGGCATTTTTACAGAAATTTATTGTTAAAAAATGCACAAGAAAGGGGGATTCGGGCTTTATCCTATTCTCATGAGAAGGTAGCAGAAGGAAGAATTTCATGGGGTGATTTAGGAACTGAAGCTCTATCACAACTGCTTTCATACATATTTCAGGTTGTCACTGGGGCAGTTTGACCTCTTGCTGGCAGAGTTGGGACAACGTCTGAGTAGGCAGAGTTGACCTAAAGCAGTTTCTAGCTGTGGCATTTTCAGTAACAGTGCACGTTTTGAGCTATGAACGCACACACTAGCCTGAGTAGTCAGATCTGTTTATTTGTATCCAAAAAAATCTGAAAAATCAAGCTTGATTAAATAAAATAAATGCCACATTTTTTTCCCAGTTGCTTGTGTAAAGGCCTTAACTTTAAATATAAACCTATAAAGTCCTGAACAAATTGCTAACAAATTTACGAATTCATCTAATAGTCTAAAACTTGATGAGTTGTATTTTCATGTCTCTATTGTCATGAATTTCTTTTATTTTCTGTTCTTAAGTTGACAAACATTTGAACAGCATAGAAATGCAGAAAATTGCTATGTAGTTGATCTTATTATTACAATGTTATTACCAATGTATTAACAAATTTAATTTTTATATGGTATTGTGCAATTTGATTAATTACCTTTAATAATGCTTTTTTCTAAAACTGTAATTATGCACAGTACTCGGATATGTGTTTAGTGTTTGCAATAAATCTTTAAGCTAATGGTAAAAAGTAACTAAAGCCTTCTAGATTAAATGAAAATGCATCTTCTCAGTAAGCTTTAGATAGCTACACTTTGTCACTGGTTTTATTTCCCACGTTGCATAACCAACAACAGCTGAACATAATTGAGAGTATCTATGTTTGTGTTGTGTGTAAAGCTCTGGCTGACAGCTACCACAGTGTCAGTCAGTCTGTCTGTGTGAAGAATCCAAACATATAATCATTCTGAGGACAGAGGGGACTTCAAGACAACTCAACACTTTGTGGCTTTGAGCTATGTGAAGACTTTAAATGTTTCAGATATCAGGGTTCAAAACTGTTTTGGTTGAATTTTCATGGCAGCATGCACCGCCTGCTAGTCTTCACACCTCTTTTTTTAAGTTTAAATGAAATACAGTACTTCACTTAATTGCCAAATAATATTTTTTTTCCTCTTTGGGCTTACTATTTTTGATACCAGGTTTCTGCCGTGTTAAATGAATATAAAACTGCACACATGGGAAAACACCGTGGCACTGCCAGTGAATTATATGTTCCCCCAGTGCCTGGCTGCATGATCCAATGTTGCGGCTGTACTTCATTAGCTATCTCCTCTTTACCTTTCTCTGACAAATTCAATAAATGCTCATCTGGTTCCAATTAGGCTCTCGTTAGCAATAACTGGCCTGGTATTTACTAACAGCATTACTCAACACTAGCTGGCTTGGCTTGGCTATACTAATCTGAGACAGGCCACATAGCTTTCTGGGCTTGTTAGTAACTTGCCAATCAACTCTGCCCTTCAGAAACATGTTATCTCTAAAAAGCCTCCACATGAATATCCCCTAGTATTTATAGTCAGCAGTTATTTTATGTTTAGTCCCAAGAAAATGCTAGTTTAGCTTACCAGCAGTTATACATTTATCTAATGCTGATACATTTCTATTTACATTTTCTCTATGCAATGAGGTACCTTGGAAGTACCATATAGTTTTAACGAGGCACTACCAAAAGACAAATCAAATAGCATCCAACGTAGATATAAAATACAAACTGGGAAAAGGTGTGGGTCTTTAAATTCAAAGATCCTCTGCAAGTGCAGACCACTGCTCACTGTTTTTCAAAGTTCAATAAAGAATGCAATTGTTTTATGTAAAAATCCATTAATAAAGTATAGTATATGTGGTACTGGAAAATATTGTTATGAACTACTTAAAGACATGTTCAGTAGAGGATTCATGTGCAGGTTAATGTGTTTTTCAGAGGCTGTCTTGGAGTTGTGAGGTATTTGTATGGCACTCAGATTCATCCACTGTGGGTCACAGCTTCTTTTTCAAAAGGAGAATTTGATGGTCTAATTCTAATGTTTCACCGGCAAGAGAAAATATTTTCACAGGGTGGAAAGGGTACTGTTACTTGGAATTCCAATCTAGGAAAAAGAAAAAAGAAAAGGGTAGCTTTGAAAACATGTACACTGTATACACAGCAAACATATTTTAATAGATGTTCCGTATTTAAATATGAAAACTGAGCAGATGTACTAATGACTGTTTTCAGTGACAAATTTATTCATATTTTGTGCTCCAGCAATTATTTGTGGCCGCCAAGTTGCAACCACCAGAGTTAAAAACCAAGGACAAAAAGGGCAGTTCGTTTGAGTTTAGCTCAAAGAGAAAGTCAAATCCAAAAGACTCCCATGTTAAAATTCCCAACTTTGAAGAATTAAAAGAATTTAGCTTCTCAATTTGTAAAAACTAATTCATGTGGAATGAACTGCAACTTTAGCTGACTGTTGTCAGGAGTTTTTGGGTCTGTTTCTGTTATTTCTGTTATTGGTGTTGTTTGGAGCACTTGTCTGTTAAACAATTAGGCCTGCTGTGTCATACAGACTATTCAAGAAGTCTGTTCTTCAGTTTTGTTGACTGAAGTTTTGTCTGTTATTAATTAATATTCATTAGCAGATACCTGTGCACCCCTGCAGGTTATGAAAAATTCTTGTTGGTCACTTCTGGCTCCAGGACACATGACAATATAAATACATATGACCAAATAAATTAATTACTGCTTGTTTATGGTAGTGAAACAACAGTATAGTTCACTGATGTTTTTTTGAATGGGTTTTTTCACAACAGTGGAGCTCTTTGGCCCAGAGGGATGGGATGTGTAAGGTTCTTGATATTCACACTTGTTAGGAGGAAACAATCATTGTATTCATCCTGTAAAGGACAAAGGGTTTTTCAAAACCTAATCAGGTTTTAAAACATGTTGAAATAGTCAGGAGCATGATGAAGAGAAGCTGCTGAGTAGTACTTAAGCACATAAATACTATTGAGAATGTCAGTGACAGACAATATAAGAGCAAATGGAAGAGTGTTAAAGAGAAACAGACAGATAAAGCAGTGTGGGACTAATGTAGACAAGTAGAAAATTTCAAATAGAAAAGCGAGCAACTGATGAAAGTCAGGAGTTTCTTTAGCTGCTCCTGGTCTTCCTTTCCCCCCCCTCTGCTAGTAATTATTCCATTTCAAGGCTCCCTCAATCATAGATAAGTCAAAGGGTTTACCAAAAAGCACCTGTCCCCAAAGCACAGAAGAAAAACTCAGTTTCAACACTCCATTCTAATGTGCTGATTCCAGGAACCTTACATTGGAAATAAATGATGACACATGGGTGCTTCGATCAGTTCCAACTGAGGATTTTTTTTTCTTTTCAAACATACATTTTTCCTCCCTTTTCTCTGGCAGCTGGATAAGTTTTCTCTGGTATGTGAGGGGGGAGGGAGGAAAAAGAAGGTTGTCTGTACTGAGGTCTGTTCGGCACATGTTCCTCTTTCACAACCTTTTATAAGTTATCCCAACTGAGGAAAAGAAAGAGATTTAACAGTGGGAAAGAAGAAGAACAACAGACAAAGTCAGAGTCTGCAGAATGTGTCTGAGGAAAAAAGAGAAAGATGGGTGGAGCAGAGGAGATGACGAGACAGCTTTGATTACTGGTTATTACCAGCCTGCAGAGAGACTCTATTAAACAATAACAAATGGAGACCATCAGTCAGTCCATCAGTAATAGGCTACAACAAGAAGTCTGCTGATGGGAAACACACATACTAATAGTAAACGCAGGCAGACTTAAAAGATATAAAAGCAACTTCATAAAAATCGAAATTAAATTTCCACTCCTAGGTGTTTTTGAAAGAAAAGTGTCACATTTGCCAACTCTTTGGCAGTTTAAAGGAAAAAAGCCTGTTTGTCTAACGTGTCTGTATTGCCCGAGTTTACGGTAGAGAGCAGTGACGCACTGACACTTTTGCACCTTTTGGGTGTTTTGGCATCCAAATTTTTTATCACTGCAATTTTTTCCTAAAGCTTTCTGAAATTAAAGTTTACCTAATGTGCATCGCATTTATTAGTTATGTTGTCTATGTGTTATACAGAAGCATCAGTAGAAGCAGCTCTACTGTGAGTCCATCCCAAATCACTAAATTCCTCACTCTGCACTAATGGTGCAGGGCAACAAAAGTGATGAGTATTGAAGAACACAGCTCATGGCCATATATGAGGGTAGAAATGTTGACTGGCTGGTAAATTAACAACTTTAATTTCATGTTCAGCTATCTTTTCACCTATAACACTGATACAGCATCTACATAACTGTGGAGACAGCACCAATCCTTCTGTCATCTCCCACACCATTCTCCACTTACTCATAAACAAGATCCCAGGACATGTCAGCTTTTCTACTTGGGGCAGAAAGTCGTGACTTGAAGTAGACACTCCACCCTTTTCCTTGGTTTCAGATTGGGAGGACTAATTCTTATTCCCACCCAATGAACTGCTCTGGCGCAAGCTACGACCAGATGAAACTAACAAAACCAAATCATCCACGAAAAGCAAAGACAAGATCCTGAGGCTACTAAAGCGCGAAGTGGCAAAAGGTTTCCTTTAACTTCTGTCTCTAAAAAGATTATCAGTATCAGTGAAAAAGGAAGCTCTGGCAGAGTCCAGCACCCACTGGAACTATGTCTGATTTATTAATGGCAATATGGACGATGGTTGTGTAGGGATCGAATAGCCCATAAAAATTGGCCAAAAACCTTATACTCCCAAAGCAACCCCGATGAACAAATTTCATCTCCCAAGATGACAAAGATCCCACAAACCCTTGAATATCCAGTATTCCAAGATCAAGAAAAAAAAAGATTCTTCCTCCTGAATCTGGGGTTTGACCAATGGATGTACTCTCTTCATTCGTACCCTAGCACAGAAATTTCTGTTGTTTAACTACCTCATTGATTTCTCCCACTCATGGGTGAGTAGTTCCCTCTTTCCCAAACTCTGCCTCTGTCACCAAAGTGGGGCTGAGGAGATCCTTGAAATATTCTTTCCATTGCCTGACTGTATCTTCCACTGAGGTCAGGAGCAGCCCATCCCCACTGTACACTGTGTGAGTATCACTTTCCATTCCTGAGTCGCCAAAACTGATCATTGATCTGTGACCTAAGGTGTCTGGATAACATGCACTTATGAACACCATTATGCTTGAGCATGACACTTATTATGGAGAAACAGTGGTACAGGGAAGGCCAAGAAAAGCAACCCTCAAGTCTACAAAGGAAAACCCCAACATGCAGAGAATCAACCAAGTATATCCACCCCTGTCCACTGACTCTCACAAAATTTCA
Organism: Aulonocara sp. 'chitande type north' Nkhata Bay; assembly: GCF_057382095.1. Classification (NCBI taxonomy): domain Eukaryota; kingdom Metazoa; phylum Chordata; class Actinopteri; order Cichliformes; family Cichlidae; genus Aulonocara; species Aulonocara sp. 'chitande type north' Nkhata Bay. The sequence continues at coordinate 16,446,165 of NC_141360.1, forward strand.
AATCAATTCAGATCAGTTCGGTTTTATTTATATAGCTCCAAATCACAACAACAGTTGCCTCAAAGGACTTTATATTGTAAGGTAAAGACCCCACAATGATACAGAGAAAACCCCAACAATCACATGACCCCCTATGAGCAAGCACATTGGCGACAGTGGGAGCGGCAGCCATCTGCTGCAACCAGTTGGAGGTGAGGGGAGGAAGACAAGACAAAGACATGCTGTGGAAGAGAGCCAGAGATTAATAATAACTAATAATTAAATGCCAAAAGGTGTATAAACACATAATGAGTAAAAAAAAAAGGTGACTGAAGAAGTAACATGGTAATCCCCCAGCAACCTAGATCTATCGCAGCGTAACTAAGAAAGGACTCTGGGTCACTTGATCCAACCCTAACTATATACTTTATCAAAAAGGAAAAAGAGGAGAAATATGCTCTCTCTTTCTAGTCCTTGTCAGTAATCTTGTTGCAGCATTTTCAAAAAATAAAAAAATGGAGGTCTTTAAGGCATTCCTGCAGTTTAACTAATTGGTGTGTGTTTAATTGGTAGATAAAATCAGGTATCATCTGCATAGCAGTGAAATGTATGCCTTCTGATGATTCTGCCTAAGGGAAGCATATATAATGTTAACAGAATTGGTCTTACATAATGCTGTGGCGCTCCATAATTAACCTTAGTGTGTAAAGAGGACTCTTCATCTACATGAACAAACTGGAGTCTATTAGACAGATACGATTCAAACCATTGCAGCGCAGTACATTTAATACCTGGGGCATGGTCTAATTGCTGTAATACAGTTGTTATGGTCAACAGTATTGAACGCTGCACTGAGGTCAAGCAGGAAAAGCACAGAGATGAGTCCACTGTCAGAGGCCATCAGAAGATCATTTATATCCTGCACAAAAGTTGTTTCTGTGCTGTGATGAGCTTTTAAACCTGACTGAAACTCTTCAAATGACTCATTCCTCTGCAGATGATCAGTTAGCTGTTTTACAACTATTCTTTCAAGACAAACAAAGGGGAACCTAATATTTGAAGAGAGTCCAGCCCTTCTCCAGGAGACTGGTTTCAGAGCCTGAGCCATGCATCAACATGAGCATAAGAATATCTAGCTGGTATCTCTTAACCCTAGGCACTAGCTCAGGCTCCTACCCCACCAGACAGGAGATGTTTCATGTCCAAAGAGCTAGTTTAAATAGCCAGCAATCAGACTGTCACGACGTCTGCCCTCAACTGCTACCCAATACACACTGCACCTGACACCTAGACCGCCTTCTTCAGCCTGTCGATCAACAAATAACATAATTGATCAATGGATGTTGTTTACCAGATGGCAGTTTTTAAAAACATAAAATATTTATTTTTTACATTTAAATATGTAATATTCATACACTGCTCAAAAAAAATTAAAGGAACATTTTGAAAACACTTCAAATTTGAATGCTGGATTTCTATAAATGACTGGATAATATGTTAAGAGCAAAAGGATACCATATCATTTGTTGGAAATAAAAATGATCAACCTACAGAGAGCTGAATTCAAAGACACCCAAAAATCAAAGTACAAAAATGATGTGGCAGGCTAGTTCAGTTTGGAGAAATTTAATTGCAGCAACTCAAAATGGTACACTGTAGTCTGTATGGCCCCCACGTGCTTGTATGCATGCCTGACAACGTCAGCGCATGCTCCTAATGAGACAATAAATGGTGTCCTGGGGGATCTTGTCCCTGATCAGGACCAGTGAGGTCCTTGCAGTTAATATTTCTAGCAGTCTTTGTTGTTATAATGAAATCATAGTCAATAAAATTTTGAATGTGTTAGATTTTTTTTTTTTTTTTTTTAGCTCCACAACAGTTTACATGTTTGTTGCCATTTCCTGAACAAGCTGTCATGAATTATGGTCTTGTAAACCAGCTATTTTCCTCAGGTGCTGATTTTTAGGATTTGTGGAGGGTACTCAGACTGTGGTTTCTCTGCCTCTCTGACCCCAGAATGAAAGACTGGCTATACTATTAGAGTAATTGCAAGATCTGGCCTTGCACTAAGTTTTTTTCTTTTTTGTGCCATTTTGTTTGTAACTGTTTCCATATGATTGGTTGGGCTCATGGGAGGACAGATGATGAAATATAACACACAAATCCCATCTAAATAACAGAAAAACACACAATAGAGCTTTCTGTATATCAAATGCACCCATTAATATATACAAGCGTGCGCGCACACACACACACACACACACACACACACACAGACAGAGTTGGGGTTGTGATCAACTGAGTTGTTTAAAAATGATTTGCTGACATGTTAGAACTCCAAAGTAAAATGTTTTAATGCTTTCAAGGAACGACATAAAATACCAAACTGTCAGAAATAAAACATTAAAAAGTTGTGATTATCAAGGGTGAGTCAGTGTGGTTATGTTATTGGTGGAAGGGGCTGGAAGCAGATTTCTGTGCATTTTTACTGAACAATTATCATCCATGACCAATGCTGTGATCAACTCAATATGTCTTCTTTGACCCAGCGGAGAAGATCACAAATTGCACAAGCCTGGGACCAATTAACAAGTTATAGGCGTGCATGGACTACCAGCATACTTTTCAAAGTCGATTTGTCTCTCTGTCCAGCTGGTGGCGCTATTGCATCTCACTGAAGCCTGTCCAGATTTCCACTGACTAAACATGCTACTCTTTCCTATGGCCCACAGGCAATACAAGGTCCTGGTCTTCTGTGCGTGAACACCAATGCATATACCAAATATTTCAAAGCAAATAACAAATCAAAAGAGAAATTGTGTTCTTCCACCTCATTGTTCAAACAGAACAGACTGAGAACATTTCTGTTTGTCAGTGTAAGGCAGCTAATTCAAGTTTGAGTAGATCTGCTGATTTACTCAAAGCTGAGCTCCTCTTTATTGATCTGCTGCATGTCTGAGTACTGCTGCCGTGAAAACTGACTCCTCTGCTGTCAGCATGTCTTAACACTCATTAGCTCAATCACCGGATACCCTGCAAAAAATATGATCAGTACCTACCATCCTTGAAATGCATAGAGTCAAGCAGCAGAATTTCTTAGCAGTTTATCACAGAGGGAACAGGCAAGCAGAGCTGGCCCAGGAGCGCTGGCAATATGTAGAACAAAACACACAGCTGTTCACAAGAACAATCAACTGATTAGGAGGCTGTATCATTTCATATTTTTAACTTTGAGGGTGCAGACAAACAACAATAGTGTCAATACAATAGTGAGAGATTTGAGAAAATCAGTTTTGGAGCTCTGTATCACAGTTCAATATCAATGAACTAATACAGATTTGGATGGCATTTCCTGAAATACAGACAACACTCTGACATTTATTTATTTACTTTTACAAAAACTGCAGAATGTCCATTTCCTGTTATGAAGGACAATGCTCTGTAAACTTTACTTTGATTTTTAATTTTTTGACAGAATAACTAGTTTATGTCTCAGTGTCTCTTGTGTCTAAATAGAAGTCATGTCCTAATTCTTGCAAATGAAAGCAAAAAACTTAAATATCTCTGAAAGCATTTAGATTTAATGGATCATTTATTGGAATAATATGAATTTTAAAAATCTAACACCACTACCACTTTAAAAATGCTCAATTGTAGCTGATGTTTATACAGCGCTCACCCCAAACAATTGAATAGTTTATGTTTTATCATACTTTCTATTTATGGAGCGAGACGGAGCATCAATTAAAGATTCAATGTCTTAAGTAAAGTGTAGTTTCTAAACTGATTTCCATGTCATGTGAAATCAGTATTTTATTCCTTATAACCCAGTCAGAATTCTGGCCCCCACAGGTTTCAGTTTCAGTTTTTTATTTGTCATATGCAAGTTAGCACAGGGTCAACATTGCAATGAAATGTGTTTGTCGAGCAGCAGTCACTCAGCAGCATGTGTGTTGGCTGTGTGCTCATATGGCACAATCATTCAATCAATCAATCAATCAATCAATCAATCACTCCCAGATACTATTGATCTCAACTCATTGTGTGTACTGTATAAAGCACACCTATACCATGAGTCATTAAGCTGAGATGTAAGCTAAACAATAGGAATTAGGTCCAACCCATCAATATATATGTCCTACTGGATTTTGGATACAAAATTGGAATAATAAGCTGGCCACAGGAGGTGACAGATGCCACTCGCGTCAAGACATGAAAACTCCTTACAAAGCATGGAGGTCACTAACCATTGGTCCAGCACCCTGAGGCTCTATGAGCAACAGAAAGAAGGAGGGGGAGGAGGAGTGAGTGTCAGAGCCACAATACAGGATGAAACATGGAGCATCCGCAAATACCTCAGGAAGATGGGCCCCTGAGATGAGCCGTTCCAATAGTGCCTCAGACAAATGAAGATAGATGGGGATGAGGAAGAGGAACTATAATGAAAGACCAAGCCTCTGCATGGCATGTACCATCAACAGATCGAGTGGATCAGAGCACAGAGGCTCTGATGATAGCAGCACAAGGAGAGACCTGAAGCACCAGATCCACAGAGGCAGCAGTTTACCAAGACTGACAGGACCCAAGGTGGCGTGTGTGCAAAGATGCCCCTGAGACTAACCAACACATAGTAGCAGGACGCAAGACGCAAGGTTGAACCATATACACTGAGACAGGTAACGACCTCGCCAGTGAAGCCAGCAACCTTGCCAGTGCAGCCAGTGACCTCAAAAAGCAGAAAAGCACAAGAAGCAAAGTGAAGATAAAAGACTCAAGAGATGAAGGCAATTACCAGAAATGTTGCATTTAAATCACACACAGACCCGGGTCAACTGCAGGATCGGCTGTCTTTTTTTTTTTTTTGTCTCTGTACAATATTGAATGCGATCTATTACTGCCACTCTGGTAATGGTAATCCATCTCTGACAGACCTTTCATAGCATATGTGGCTTTTTGGAAGTGAACACTGAGACTGAGGGCAAAATAACAGATTAACAACCCTAATTTGTCCTGAGGTTTTAATGGCCAAAATTATATGCAATCTTCCCCCTGTCTTCTATCAATCTCAGCGTCACCGTGGTCGGTTTGAATTCACATTTATAGTCAGCCATGTGCTTTCAATTTCTTCTGTGGACTAATAAAGGCCATTTGAGAAAGGGGCATTTTGATTGGGTGATTTCTCTTTTTTCTCTTTAAAAACCTCTGGACTGCAGAGTGTGAATGTTTGACAGTTACAAATGCTGCTCTGGCAGGTTCACATTTCTTTCAACCAGCCAGCGAGAGGACTGATTCTTTAAGCTGACGCAAATGTGAAGAGAAGACAAACTGTACACACACACACACATACAATCACACGCAAACACAAAACCTGGATTCAATAATCCAGACTGCTCTATTAAGATGAGAGGCCGAACATACATAACCACTGTCAGAAAAACTCAATGTAAAACTATGGAGGAAATGAAAGTTCAACAAAGTTTAATGTGATCCATCAGAATATGGAAATATTTCAGACAAGAACCCAACTGTACTGTCTCTGCGCCATATTGAAAATTCGTTGTTTCCATTTCTTATAGTTTGAGAGCCTGAACTGTAAATACTTCTGCCTGACGAAATTCTGATAAATCGTTTTCTTAGTCTTACACTGTGACTTTTACAGTTTTGTGCCAGGTTTCTGAGATTTACCACATCTGAAAATATCCAGTACAATGAAACCTCCGCGTGGTATTGTATTGTTTGCACATCCATACTAGACTAGTGGAAGAGTGGAACGTCAACATTTTTTGTAAAAGACATTCCCACTGTTAAAAAAAAGGTATAGAAATAACAGACAAAACGTTTGTTTCACAATTTATCAATCAGAACTACATTCAGAATGAATGCATCCCAAAGTATTGCAGAGTCCTCACAAAGTGTGGGACAATTTTCACAATTTTAAAGATTTGCACACAAATAGGAATATCTCTGCAAAGCCAGATTTCATTATCAGTTCCAGTGAAAGAGAATAACGCCCCAAATATGGCAAAATCCAAAGTCTGTAGTCTATATAGCAGGGGTAGGCGACTCCAGTTGTTTTGAAAGGCCAAGACAGATTCCAAACCACTGCTTTGTAAAGACATTTTTTATAAACGTGTGCAAAACAAGGCACTTCAAAAGTTTTCACTGTTTACTCTAGTTTGAGTAAAGTTAAGCAATACATTATTAATGGCAGTACCTGAAATCTTTAGGTACTGGCATTATATAATATATGCGATATATAAAACTAGTCTGGTACTTTACATGGCAGCAGTTTAAGGAAATAAACATATGTATAAAATCTGTTTTCTGGCTCACTATAAAAATGACCAATCAAAATGTCTGTGTTAAAATTAACAAAATCAAATCAAAAATAAAGCAACCTGAAAGGCAATTCTACCATCTTCAGTTACTTTTTACCATAATCATATTATCATATTTAATCTGCTAAATCTGTTTTCAAACTACTGTGTTTGTCTTCAACTTTTCCACTATGCAATCCTCTCGCCCCCTTTTTAGTGACCACAATTGTTCGTTTAGAGTAGCAGAAATGTTACTGACTAAATTTTGGAATTATTTTAGATGAAAATATAAAAAAGAAAAGTAAACATCAATTAGTGCTCGCCAGGTTCAAATTTAGATGATTGTGTAAAAAATGTAAAAAAGAAAGGAAAAAAACAACAACTCTGTGCTCCTTGGAAGGATTTTTGCAGGTCTGCAACACATTGGCTCTAATTCCAATGGAAAGCACTAGTAGTATCATCCCACTTTTCTCATCTTTGCAAACAAAACCAGTAGTAAGTTGACTCCTAGTCTGCTCTATATGCAGTACTATGTGTGTACAAATAACCCGACTCATCCTTTCATCCCTTCGTGGGACCGTCAGAGTGAAACTTCAAAGCTACCCACACACTGTAATGTGGCCTCCAACCAACCAGCCCAGCCTCTTCCTGTAGCTTCAGAGAAAACACAGTGTATATGAAATGCACAATATGACAGTTACCATGGAGCGGTGACGTTCTTCTTCTTGAAATCTGAGACATAATTGAGGTTTTTCTGCTCTCTACTCTGTACCTGTTATTCAGACATAATTATGGTATTCTGAGCTGCCATAAATGCTATTAGGACTAATCTCATTAGCAGTGTATTGCTCAAGGACTTTTTTGATATTTCGAAATCCTGAACCATAAATCGAGCAAACAGCAGTGATAAAGAGACAACCCACTTCCACTAAGTCACATATTATTTATCTGAAAATGTTGGATTTCTCTTTGTACTTCAGTTTGCTTAGAAGTAGAAAAATATAAACTTAGTAATCAGACAACAATTAAACATGAATAATCACAATTACCTCATTACACTACAATGCTCTGCATTACACTGCCCTTCCATTCATTTTAACCATTCCTACAGAACAGCATTTTTTTCTTATTTTTAAAAAGGAGACAATCTGGTACAGTTTTAACACAATAATTAGGCCTGATCGGTAATCTGGTGTCCCTGAACAGAGCCAAACAAAGAAAGCAGCAACACTGGAAGTAGCATGATTCTCCCATAGCCAGCCAGTTGTCTGTCAGGCCCTAATTTGATTCACTGAACTAGACTGCTCTACCCTATCTGTGGTACTCATATGGAATCATTTAATAAATATTAGGATTTACTGTGAAGGATAAAGCATAGAAGGAGACGGTGGTTCCGTTTTGGTAAAAAATCTAGGATTTAATTGCAGGTATCTGTGTGTGTTCTTTGCACACATACAGGTTATGGAAGTAGTTTTGCAATCATTAGTTGACAAACTTAAGATTCCACCCACTCATCTCTTTTGGGTCAAAAACCTGATGTCACTGTCACACAGTTGTGATTAAAAAAAATCAGTAGCATAAAATATAAAATGAGGTGTGAAACAAATCTTTTAAAATATTAACTGTTTATTTGTTACCGCCTGTTTATACATTCAGAAATAACCTTTTAGAGAAACAAAAATTAATCAGGCAGTTTGTCCTGTGAAAAAATATGGATTCGATCTTCTCTGGCTGTAGTTTCAACTTTCATACCGTGCTTCACTTCAGGCCAAACTCACCACCGTTCAACATTATTACAACCAGCAAGCCCAGCCTGTTTTTCATCTATACTTCTGTCCTTCAATAAATGGGGTAATTGCAGCAAGCACCTACAGAGTTATATCACACCCATAATGCTAGTGGCAGAGTTCCCAGAATTCATTACTGTGGGGTAGAAACAGACCTAGAGGAGCACCATGCCCCCCATTTCATTGGTGTTTCATACAGACTGTTTGATTTCCAACCTCTAAAAATATTTTGCATATGCAAGCTTTTAAAATGCATTAATCTCTCTATTTTTATATGTGAGTCTGTATTTGTGTTAACCATCTGATCATGGAAGTGGACAGCAAGGCCGAAACATTTGACATTGCTGTTAAATATATCAAATGAAAATGAGCTAGAACACACGAAGTGTTGGTGGCATCAGCTGCAGTAAGTAATGTGAGCAGAGAATGCTTCACATTATAAAATAATGATTTCATTGCAGTGGCATTTTGTCAGGCAATTTCTAAAATGTATAGAAACTAAATGTAGAAAAAACAGTGGCTGTATCATTCAAAAAGCACCCTCGTCACGTTCAAAGAATCACCAGCAGGGATACGTTTGATACCTTTTAATATCACAGTTTTAAAAATGTGCTGACACTTATTGTTGTTTTTGTTTTTTGGACCTTACCGTAGGCAGTGAATACACAGTCTGCAGTTTTTCAGTTTCAGTTCAAATATACCCCAACACAAGAATCACATACTCCAAACAAATGACACCTCGTGCACTAATGAGGCACACCAGCAAACCTGACAGAAATAGTGGTCGACTGAGTAAGAGATCCACAAATTAGAAATAGTTTTACAGTCTGTCTAAAAGTGGCAAGACTGTGGAAAACCAGCTTTAGCAAAGGGAACTCTCTAAGTCATGAGGACTTTCGGTTGCCACATCAACTTCCTCAACGCACCTAAATAGTAATTAACAGTGGGCAGAGGCAAGCCTGGGCCTGTCTGACACACAGTAGATGACTAACACTAGTGTAGTCTCATCAAGTTCACAACTCAACAGCTATTTTCTTGCAACACTAGGAGATATTTGTTGTTTCTATCAGCTTGTTTCTGTCTACACCAAACTGTGACATATCTGGCCTCGGTCAGTATCAAAGGAATGCTCTGCTTTCTGCACAGGTTTGTAGCTGAGCCGATATCCTTACCTGTTCAAACTCTCTGAGGCTGTGCATCTGTACTGGGGGTCCTTTGTCTGTTTCGTCACCTGAGAAATCTGCACAGGTAGAAGAAGAAACATGTACACATCAACCCATTACTCGCAGAGGAGCTATTCTGCTGCAGGAATTTAATACCCTTAGGGTTTTCTATGTTTATAGCTTCATAACACAGAACAAGTCTGCTGTATACAGTGTGTTTAATAGTAAAAAACAAAAAGCATTTGATCTGCGAAATGCTGTTTAAATCTCCTCATGAATGCTTCCTATTTACAGTAAATTTGCTCTAGTTTCTGAGAATCATCAGTGCAACAGCAACGGGTGAAATTTAAACACTTCAGGGTTTTCTGAGCAACGTCTCTGAGACTGTGTGATCAACCATCACCTCGTTATAAACCCATTAAACCTAGATACAAATGGGCTGTGTGTGTCCTTATACACACACTCATAGAATTGATATAGTATATTGTGGTCCAATTTAAATATTTCCAGAGGTCTAAAGACATCACGAAGCCATGCTTATCCCCTATAACAGGCCAGGAGTTTTCCAAGAAAACTCCATCCAATACTTAGAATTTGATTTGTATAATAGTTTGAATTTTATTCCTTTAAAAGCAGGGGCAATTATCTGCAGGAGAAAGGGGGTGGTGGTAGTGAAGGGCAAGATCCCAAGGGGTGTAATCACGTTAGTTTTGGCAGAGTTTATATTTCTAACGATTCTATAAAATTGCAGCACATTAAATATGATTAAAAAGCTGTTGTGTAAGAAGTTAGAAGGTATCCTGGATCAAGTGCTGAGATGTTAGCTGCTGCAGTGCCTGCAGCAAGCCAGGCTACGAAACACTACAGAACACCGATATGAATGACATAATAGTAGAAGTATGCAAGCACACATTTTGTTTGATTGGACTTCTCAGAACCATCATTAACATAATACATTACTTTTGTCCAAATCCTCATCACATTTAAATCACACTTTAATACTGTGAATTTTGACAAATAATTTCATGTCATTGTCCTGGTCTTTGACCCAGGACTATGATGAAGCTAGAAGCCAGAGAACAGTGATGCCTGAGGTAATCAGAGCATTCAGGGCAGTAACCACCAAACTGGGTGAATGGATCCAGCAGATCCCAGAAATCACTTTGGAGATCTGTCCTAGGAAGAGCAAAGATACTTCACAGGCCATCAAGCTGCCAAGGTAGGGGTATTCTTAAGTTATAGGACCCAAGTTTGAATGATAAAGGCAGCTTACTTACAAAGAAATGAACATTGTTTAATTTTTAGAAGCAGGAGAAAATGCACATTTAAAAAATAAGACAAGCACCACTTTGCATTTGTAATACATTAGGAGACACTTACCCATCATGCTTTTCGGCCTGGCCCGTTTATCTGCACCACAGTGCCTGAAAACAGAGACAGCTATCAGTAAAGTCCCTGAACATTTTCCCATGTGTCTTCACCATAATGATCCTTATCTTTGCACTAAACTTGTTTTCTGCTGGAGTCCTGTCTGCATGATGTATGAGTGAAAATGTAGTAAGTCGTACAAAGCAGTAGGAATGAGCAGAGCTGCTTCACACTGCCATGTCAGAGAAGCTGACACTCACATGCTGCTGGTGGAAAATGAGTCAGCAAATGCTTCAAGTCACACAGCCATCAGTCACCAATGGGGAAACAGTAAACAAAGACAGCATGGAATAATCCAAGAACTCCTTCCACCAACTGGCCGTGAAACTCTAACTTCTTAGAGACTTCCTCATTTTTGGGACCTAATGTTAACTAACCTGTGCACCCCTGCTAATATACATGAATTACAAGCCGCCATATATAGGAGAATACTCTGATTGGGTGAGGTTGGTTAAGTCATTTACACTCCTGAGACATATCCTGTAACCAGTGTTGGGGAGTAACGGAATACATGTACCGCTGTTATGTATTTAAAATACAAAATATGAGTAAATGTATTCCGTTACAGTTACCATTTAAAAGGTGGTATTTATAATACAGTTACTTTGTTGAAATAAAGGGATTACACGGCAGTCTTTTCCTGTTTCATATGTTAGGCTGTCCCCTCTCTATTTTTGGTAATTCCGTGCCGGTGGAAACCCAAACAAAACACACATTAAGAGGCTCTAATGCCTGTGTCTCAACCTTGCGGCCTGCATAATGACGTGACAACAGATTTTTTCAAATTATTGTTCAAAAAATTATTTAATATAAAGGCAATAGGCAGAGTGTTACAGGTATAGCCCTAAAGAATGTAGCCTTCTGGGAAGTGTAGCCCAGTTGTAAGTAAGCTATTAAGACTCGACTGTACACTGTGTTCGTGTTTTCCTCCAAAACAATAAGTTCTGTTGGAGCAGATTTTCAACGCCTCTCTCTGTCTCTCACTAGCGAAGTTGACCCAGACAACAAAGTAAAGCTAGATTACAGCTACAAGCCCGACACGGAACCTGACGTATTAGCCAGAGGTCCCTTTACTACGGTTTGGAGCCGCTGACCTGTTCTATATACGCATTCGCTGCCAAAAGTGCAGCTTTACCTAATGTCCACCTACTGTTACTCATTTAGATTAAGATTTAAACATCTAGTTGGTGTTGGTATGGCAAGTAACCTTCAGTAATAGTAATAAATCACACAGCAATAGTACATTCATGTAGTTGTAAAAAGCATGAGAATGTATTAAGTAATCCAAAGTATTCAGAATACATTACTCTCATTGAGTAACGTAACAGAATACTTTACAAAATACACCTATCAACAACTCCGTGCAGTGATTGCTAGATAGCTAACTTTTTTGCTAACATTACATTGCCAAATTACTTCACCAGCTAATATGATCTTTTAGAATAACTGATATGATGATGATATTTATTCATCAGTAAATCATTTATTAGCCAAACGCAAAGACTGAATTCATGTGAATTATTGGTTGGCAAGCTAGCCAATTTTGCAGCCTGGGACACTGAGAATCAGAATCAGAATACTCTATTGATCCCTGGGGGAAATTATTTTTTGTTACAGTGCTCCATTATAAACCAACATAAACCAACATTAACAAGACAGACAATACGCTAACTAAGAATAGTACTATATATAAAAAAAAAAAAAAAAACACCCAGCACGCCCCTGCGGGCGGTTTATCCTTCAAGCTCGGGTCCTCTACCAGAGGCCTGGGAGCTTGAGGGTCCTGCGCAGTATCTTAGCTGTTCCCAGGACTGCGCTCTTCTGGACAGAGATCTCCGATGTTATTCCCGGGATCTGCTGGAGCCACTCGCCTAGCTTGGGAGTCACCGCACCTAGTGCTCCGATTACCACGGGGACCACCGTTACCTTCACCCTCCACATCCTCTCGAGCTCTTCTCTGAGCCCTTGGTATTTCTCCAGCTTCTCGTGTTCCTTCTTCCTGATGTTGCTGTCATTCGGAACCGCTACATCGATCACTACGGCCGTCTTCTTCTGTTTGTCTACCACCACTATGTCCGGTTGGTTAGCCGCCACCATTTTGTCCGTCTGTATCTGGAAGTCCCACAGGATCTTAGCTCGGTCATTCTCCACCACCCTTGGGGGCATCTCCCATTTTGACCTCGGGACTTCCAGGTTATACTCGGCACAGATGTTCCTGTACACTATGCCGGCCACTTGGTTATGGCGTTCCATGTATGCCTTGCCTGCTAGCATCTTGCACCCTGCTGTTATGTGCTGCATTGTCTCTGGGGCATCTTTACACAGCCTGCACCTGGGGTCTTGCCTGGTGTGATAGACCCCAGCCTCTATGGATCTTGTACTCAGAGCTTGTTCTTGTGCTACCATGATTAGTGCCTCTGTGCTGTCTTTCAGTCCAGCTTTGTCCAGCCACTGGTAGGATTTCTGGATATCAGCCACCTCCTCTATCTGCCGGTGGTACATACCGTGCAGGGGCCTGTCCTTCCATGATGGTTCCTCGTCTCCCTCCTCTTTCTTGGGTTTCTGCTGCCTGAGGTATTCACTGAGCACTCGGTCAGTTGGGGCCATCTTCCCAATGTATTCTTGGATGTTCGTTGTCTCATCCTGGACTGTGGTGCTGACACTCACCAGTCCCCGGCCCCCTTCCTTCCGCTTAGCGTACAGCCTCAGGGTGCTGGACTTGGGGTGAAACCCTCCATGCATGGTAAGGAGCTTTCTTGTCTTTATGTCAGTGGCTTCTATCTCCTCCTTTGGCCAGCCTATTACCCCAGCAGGGTACCTGATCATGGGCAGGGCGTACGTGTTGATGGCCCGGATCTTGTTCTTACCATTCAGCTGACTCCTCAGGACTTGCCTGACCCTCTGCAGGTACTTGGTGGTTGCAGCCTTTCTAGCGGCCTCTTCATGGTTCCCATTTGCCTGCGGGATCCCCAGGTACTTGTAACTGTCCTCTGTGTCTGCAATGTTGCCTTCTGGTAGTTCAATCCCCTCAGTTCTGACTACCTTCCCTCTCTTTGTTACCATCCGACTACACTTCTCCAGTCCGAACGACATTCCAATGTCATTGCTGTATAGCCTGGTAGTGTGGGTCAGTGAATCGATGTCTCGTTCACTCTTGGCATACAGCTTGATGTCATCCATGTACAGGAGGTGGCTGACAACTGCTCCGTTCCGTAGTCGGTATCCGTAGCCAGTCTTGTTAATGATCTCACTGAGGGGGTTCAGGCCTATGCAGAACAGCAGTGGGGACAGAGCATCTCCTTGGTAGATCCCGCACTTGATGGTGACTTGTGCTATGGGCTTGGAGTTGGCCTCTAGTGTTGTACGCCACATCCCCGTTGAGTTCCTGATGAAGGCTCTTAGGGTCCCATTGATCTTGTACAATTCTAGGCATTCCAGTATCCAGCTGTGGGGCATTGAGTCATAGGCCTTCTTGTAATCAATCCAGGCAGTGCACAGGTTGGTCAGTCTGGTCTTGCAGTCTCGGCTGACTGTTCTGTCTACCAGTAGCTGGTGTTTTGCGCCTCTGGTATTCTTGCCAATTCCTTTCTGTGTCCCACTCATGTATTGACCCATGTGCCTGTTCATCTTAGCCGATATGATGCCTGACAGGAGCTTCCATGTAGTACAAGGACCTTCTTGGGGTCCTTGGGGATCAGGACCGTCCGACCTTCGGTTAGCCATTCCGGGTGTCTCTCGTTAACTAGCAGCTGGTTCATTTGTGCTGCCAGACGCTCGTGGAGTGCAGTCAGCTTCTTTAGCCAGTAGGCGTGAACCATGTCGGGCCCTGGTGCTGTCCAACTCTTCATACTGGAGACCCTTTCTTGGATATCTGCCACTGTGATGGTTACTGGACCCTGTTCAGGGAGGTCGCTGTGGTCTGCCCTCAGATCCACTAGCCACTGAGCATTGCCGTTATGGGTTGCGTCCTTCTCCCATATGCTCTTCCAGTATAGCTCCGTCTCCAGCCTTGGTGGTGCTGTTCTCTTATTATTGTTCCCTTGCCACTGAGAGTACACCTTTGCTGGTTCTGTGGAGAACAGCTGGTTTATTCTCCTGCCTTCTATCTCTCTGGTGTACCTCCTCAAGCGGCTGGCCAAGGCTGTGAGTCTTTGCTTGGCAGTTTCCAAGGCCTCAGGTACGGACAGCTTGCTGTATTTCTTAGGCACCTTATTTGTCGCACCTTTCTGCAACTCCGTTAGTTGGCTAACCTCCCTCCGTGCTACTTTGATCTTGCCCTCTAGCCTCCTTCTCCATGGAGGGTACTGCCCCTTGTGGCTGTTCAACTTGTAGCCAAGCATCTCACTGATCACTGCTGCCGTATTGTAGATCAGCTTGTTAGTGTCGGTAATCGTGGTTGTAGGTATTGTCCATAGTGCTGCATTAACATCATCTAGCAGACCTTCTGAGGGTACTTCACGTAATCTTGGTAACCGGCTACGGGGGATCCAGGTTTCAAGCTTGGCCATTATCCTATTTTTCAGGTCAGTTCCTCTCGCACTCAACGATCCTTCTCCTATCGCACTTGGGGCTATGTACCCAATCTCGGGTGGGGGTGATGATATCTCCCCCCTGACCTGGCGTCCTGACTCCTCCTTGCCGTAGCATTTGTGTTGTACCTCGTCAATCTCTAGCTGTGAGAGCAGTCCCTTCTTTCGAATGTTGGAACACTGAGCTACTAGTTGTTTCGCCGTCATTGTGGATGTTGGGTATCGAAGAATCCATAGGTCCGTCATCCTATTCATGTAGCCCCTTCCGCCGGGGTTACTTGCGTAGTAGCATTCCAACAACGCCCTGTTTTCGTCTCTTGCCCACCGATGCCTTCTTGTTCCAGTAGCCCACTTTTCGTCAGGGTGCCCTGGTTCCTCAACACCTGACGCGGACCTTGTTGATCCGGGCGACGTCCGAGCCGGCATGCCTTCATATTTATCTGTCTCGCTCATGTCTGCGGTAGGCTCGCTTAGCATAGGGGGTCTAGCCTTAGGACCCTTACTGGATACAGACGCCCCAGGCAGGAATCGAACTTGCGATCCTGGGTTTTTGATGCATTCATGGTTAAGATATAACCATAATTTATATAAGTTGTGTCCAAGGTACTTCAGCATCTAGCTAGCACCACAGAAGTGGAGTGAACGAAATCCAACTTTTTTGAAATGCCGGGTAATTTCAAATTCATCATTTTAAAAGGCTCAATATATGATGTATGACACACACACTGTTTCTGTGCAATTTGGCACATAATTTGATATCTATGGGTGAAGTGGCTGTATTTCCAAGGGAAGAAAAAATGTTAATGCGTGATCATTTTACTCTCTGCGATGGAGAGTAAAATAAGAAAGAGGAGACATGAGAGGAAGATTAGAGATTCTGTTGTAAGGTAAAGACTGCTTAAGAAGTGGGGTCGCTGTAGCTCAGGAGGTAGAGCAGAGCATCTACTAATCAGAAGGTTGCTTAATGCATCCAAGTGTGAATGTTTGTGAATATTAGGGAGACAAAGCATAGAAAAGGTGCTTGTGTGATTGAATGAATGGGGCATGATGTTTAATGTGCTTTGAGTGCTCAGGTAGAGTATTAGGATTATGTGTAATTGCATTGGCTGCATTTTTAGATAAATAGTTGTATATAACTTTAATGTTTACAAAATTTGTGCATAAGTTTTCAAAATTTACAATTTATATTTGCATTTCAAGTTATGAAAATAATTTACTAAACATGTCTGTGGTTTTTACAGTAAAAAATATATAACTACTACTAGGATTTTATGTTTTTTGTGTGATTTTATATGAAACGTATACCTACTGCATTTGAATCATTTTAACCATATGTAACACCGGAATATGTGTTGCGTTTTTTTTTTTTTTTTTTAAGGCTTTGATTTGGCCACCCAATTTGATTTCCATGACACCCTAAGAAAATTTCTCTAGATCCCTGATCAACCAAGGTTTAGGGTGAACCCATGAGGCCTTGCCTGACCCTATCATGTAACTCACTGAGATCAAATGACACAAGATGTTATTGGGCGTTAAGGTGTCTGGAAAGGGATCTCAAACCTGGATTATAGATGGCAGACAGTTGGTGTCACAAGCCACCATCTCTGTTCAAATACTGTCGTTCACAGTGGACATAGATGGCCTCTTTCACTCCTCTATCAAACCATCTGTCTCCTCTGTCCAAAATGTGAACATCTGCATCCTCGTAACAGTGACCTTTAACCTTTAGATGCAGATATAGTCTCGTCTTGTCAAGGTGGCTCTTCTATGTTGTGCTATGCATTTATGAAGTGGCTGTTTGGTTTGTCCAATGTAGAGGTCTGAGCACTCTTCTCTGCACTGTGCAGCATACACAATGTTGTTTAGTTTGTGTTTGGGATTTTTGTTTTTGGGATGAACCAGTTTTTGTCTGAGGGTGCGGCTGGGTCTGAAGTATACTGGGATCTCGTGTTTGGAGAAGACTCTCCTGAGTTTCTCTGATAAACCTGCTACAAAAGGGGATGACAGTATAGTTCCATTTGTCCTTCTGATTCTCTCCAGTTGGTGTCTGACCTTCTTTTCTGTGCATCTTTGGTGATTTTATGAAAGCCCAATTAGAATAACTACATGTTTTAAGAGCTTTCTTTACATGTGTGTTCCTTCTTTTTCCCTTCTGGCATAGAGGGAATGTTTTCTGCCCGGTGTTACAGGGTCCTGATTTCTCCAGGTTTGTGTTCCAGAGGATGGTGGGTGTCAAAGAGTAGGCACTGGTCTGTGTGTGTGGTCTTGTGGCAATGCTAAGGTTTCCATTTTCCTCAATGTGGCAGACTGTTATCCTTTGTGTCTTCCCTATTGAACTTTAAATTTCTGTCTAATGAGTTGATGTGAGCACTGAAGGATTCAACTTCTTGGGTTTTAGTTTTGATCCAGGTGCCATCCATGTATCTGTACCCATGGCTTGGTGCTGTCCTTTTAAAAGAGACAAGAGCTTTTCTTTCCACTTCCTCCATGTAAAGGTTGGCTACAATAGGTGACACTCGGGAGCCCATGGCACATCCATGTTTTTGTCTGTAGAAACCCTTGTTGTATTTAAAATATGTGGTGGTAAGGCCGAGATCTAACAGTGTACAAATTTGTTTGGGGGTGAAGCTGGTTCAGTTTTCCAAGGAGCTGTCTTCTTGTAGTCGTTTTCTGAGAGTCTCCACTGCCTCATTTGTAGGTATGCAAGTGAAGAGTAAAACCACATCAAAGGACACTATGGTTTCATCTGGATCCAGTGCAAGTTTCTGGTCCTTGTTGTTGAAGTCAGTGGAGTTGATGTGATGGGGTTGTTCCCCACAAGGGGCACAAGGATGGTGGCAAGGTGTTTGGAAATGTTGTAGGTAGTTGAGTTTATACTGCTAACACTGGGTCTGAGTGGGAGTCCTTCTTCGTGGATCCTTGGAAGTCCGTAAATACAGGGTATAGCATCCCCTTGGTATAGATGACGGTATGTATGTAGGGCGGTCAATGACTTTATCCTTTTCAAGTTCTTGCAGGCAACTGTTGACTTTTGTAGTCGCTTGTGGGGTCTCATTTTAATGCTTCATAGGTACTGTTGTCACTAAGGAGTGCAGTAATTTTTGTGTGATAATCCGTTGGGTTTAGAACAAAAGTGCACCTCCCCTTGTCGGCTGGTAATATGGTGATGTTTTGTTTTTGCTCAGTGATGCAACGGCCTTCTTTTCTTGTATTGTGAGGTTAGACGAAGGGACTTTAGCACTGGAGAGGGTGGATGAAACCTTCATCTTTTGCTCTGCTTCTGTTTGTGTTCATTTATTAATCCATATGGCAGTTTCCGTGGTTAGCAACAGATACATTTTAAGAAAGAGACAAAGCACTCAATTCTGAATTGTAATTTCTGAGCAAATTCTCAATAGAAAGATAGTGGTGGAAGTGTAACTACCAAGGGAGAAGGTTTTACAATCGTATTTGTTTGTAAAGTCAGCAATCTTTTAGGCAGTTTGCATTTGATTTGACTAAATAGTTTGTACATGAAGTTTTCATGTTTCGTTGACCTTTGAAAAGAAAGGTAATAATGCTTCAAAATAATTGCATATTTAAGTTTTCAATAAGTAACAGAAGTTTGTTCTTGAGGATGTCATCAATTTCAATTTAACGTGAATCTGAATCTAAAGTGGTATTAAGCTTTTTAACAACAGGTGCCAAATTTCAGCTTTAAGGTGGCCAAGGGTTGGATAGTGGCAAATGTAACAAAGGCTTCTAAATTGTAATATAATGTAGTTGCTCCCTGGCTGCCCTGAACTTAGCGTCCCCCTTGTCAAATTCCACTTTAACCCCAGACAATAACATGTAGAATATTTCCATTTGCTGGACCGCAGCAGCCACCAAATCGTGACGTTTTCAGTCATCTCATCAGTTTTAAGAATAAGTTCCAACTGGATGACACAATATTTTACACTGTTAGTGTAATTGCATGAATTACTTTTAGTATGAGAAATAAAACATGACTAATGTTTTGTCACATGCCTGAAGGGGTTAAAATAACAACAGTGGACACAGATAATGCAGCTGTTTACGTTGAAATGACTGCAGCTGGCTGAGCTAATTTCCGTGTAATACTGACACAACAGCTCTCTTTTCTCCTGAAAGGTAAATGAGACTCTGCTTTCAGAACAAAATCTTTTCTCTACATGTTACATTTATAAAAGCGCACTCACACATGCCTATACAGAACAAAGAAATACAACACACTCACACTTCACAAACCATGCACATTCATCAAACTGACTCATCATAAGCACTGTTGCAAAGGCTTACCTTCCTCTATAAAGAAATCCACTCATTTTTCAGCTGTATCATTAAAAAACAGCACAAAAGCTCAGTACATAGTATGTCCTCATCTGTCAGGTGAATAGTCCTTGGCCTCAGCCTTCAGAGACCCGAAGATATCCGATTACCTCCTAGCTGCCATTAGAGTTTCAGTAAACACTCAAATCCAGGCATATTACAAGCTGCAAATAGCAAAGTTGCAGAGAATCTTCAGAGTCAAAGCAGAGTGACCACAGTCAGGCTCTTCGGCCACGAGGCTCCCAGAGGAGCGAGCCAAGCACCCAGGCAGTCATTTGACGTGGCAGCGAGAGTCACAGAGAGACGTGGTAAACAGCACCGTGGAGCAAAGGTACACAGAGGCTGCTTGCTTCACCATGAAAGAGTGATCTGTCTCAGCATGCTCCACAACAGCCGCTTCACCAGGTATGTGTGCGTGTGTGTGTCAGTGGGTGTATAAACCACACCAACGTTTTCCAGCCATTTCTAATAAAATACTCACTGTCTATTGACTATTTGCCTCTGGTACTTTTTAAAGGCAGGTGGAGCACAAGGAGGATACCTGTGTGTTTGATAGTGTGCATGTGTGTTTATGCACACCTCCTTCTCCCTGTAGGTGTGTCTAACATGTTGCAACAGGTAAAAGGCGGCATTTAGACACTAATTTCCTCCAACACAAAACACTGAACTGCTTTACATTTTTTCCTGGAGAAAATGTTCAGATCCTTCACATAAAAGCAGCATTAAGCACCTCTGTTATCACTCTCTTGAAAATCAGTTTAAAAGAATCACAGCATAGCTGTGCCGACTAGATCTGAACAAACAAGCAGCACATTGAGGTTGGCCGAGGGAGCTCAGGATCAAAGCTAGACAGCTTTAGGCTAGGAGTCAAAAACAGTGGTCTGGATCAACGTTTGTGGAAATTCTTATTCAGTGCTTCTCCAAACAGGAGGGTGTGGTCTGTGTGAGTCTGTATGTAGGGAGAAAAAATCAGATTTAAACTGTGTTTGGTTTAAAGAAAAACTCCTATGGGCAATTTTAGGTGTGGCAGTTTATTAACACAAAGGATCAAATTGTATATTCATTCACCTGAGAACCAGACCTTTATAAATTAGAGAGAAGCCTCTTCTTTGGTCATAGGAGTTTTAATTTTCTGTTACCTTTCTTAATATTGCATATTCAGTTTAATGTGCACAGATAATGATAATTATCACTTAGTAAACGAAGGGCAAGCACAATTAGACAAGGTGTGCCAAGTTACAGTATTAATGGTTATTTATCATTTGTTTTGCTGCTACTTTACTTCATAAAAGTGTGTGTATAGCAACGAGAAAATTGTATTTGAATTCAAATCTTAATGGCACTCAGAAAACGTGTTTTCATGCAAGGGGAAAACCTTGACTCATAATAATAACAACAATAATAATAATGAAAAAGAAAATAATAATAATAATAATAATAATAGTAATAATAATAATAATAATAATAATAATATTAAAACACATTCCCAGATCCAAATAAAATCAAATTGTCTCCTCCTTTGGTCATGATCCACCGTTTTAGATAAATAATGTTATTGTATACAATAATCTTGGAAATGAAGTGAAAGTAGTACAGTAGTGGTAACAAACTGGTGAAAAAAACAGGAAAGACACTGGAATTGTTTTCTGCTTTCTAAACTCCCACAGGTTTTTATATAGATTCACATTTGCCAGACAGCTGTACCCGATGTTCATGTTTGCTGACTGTTTTTATTCACAACCACAATACATGTGCTAATGCTGGCCAAGAGCTCGTGCACCTTTTTTTGACACCTGTTTTTGATTCGCGCTAAAATAAGCCAAACAAAATGGGGAAAAGAAAGATTATAGCGATCATAACTCACTACAGTTTAATTTTATTGAGATAACAAGACCTGTTTAGTAGTAAATTCTACTACTTCATGTACTGCCATGTAATAACAGCTTCATAGGAACTGAGTATGTAAATAACACTTAATATTCATTACATAGAGATACCTTGCTATATTTGGATCTATGTGCATATATGAAATCTAAAACTGGTCAATTCATAATTTAGTGTAACCTGCAATCTGCCAGATAGATACAGATACATGACCTGTAGGTTTGGGGTTAAGGAACAGGGAATGTCTCTTCTCCTCTCTTCCTCACCTTCACTGTCCTTCCATCTTGACCTAAGCATAGATATCCTCACATTCCACACATAGCACGCAGCGTGCAGCTGGCCAGCAGGCCTTATTGGGGCAAGAGACAGAAAATCAGAGGTTGAACTGAGAGGCTTCCCTCAACTGAGCCAAACGCAATTAGCCAAAATAACAAACCCTTCACTCAAGTGTGATTTACTGCTTGGGTCACTTGGAGTCTTGGGTGTTACTGTGTATTCATAATTCCTTACATCAGGCCTATAGTTCCCAACCCATGGGGTTAGGGCAAAAACAATTTCAAAGTAAACTTCAAAGATTATTATAGAAACAAGAATAAGGAAAATGAAAAAGAAGATAATGGCGGGAGAAAATTTAGTAATGAGGGCACTAAGGAAGAGGAAGAAGAGCGGAAAGGCAGGTGTGAAGGTAGGAAGGTATGACATACCTGTGGCAGTATGGATATGTAGGAGAGAGGGCAGTGGTCTTTTTAAGTGGTCTGCATTTACATTTTTTCCTGGAGAGAGGGGACATCCCTGAGGAATGGATACCAGGAAGGAGGTGGTGTGACACACCTGCAGTCATTTACCTTTAACTTGTATATTAGCAGAATATTGTTACCACAGAAACTGACATTTGTTTATGAGACTACATTAAGTTACCAGTTTCATCTAAGATTGTGATTTTTATCATTTTTTTAATTCCATATTAATTCTGTGTGCGTATTATTCTCTTCTGACAAGCTGTGGTCACCACTGCATAACAGAAGAATTTATTCACTTAACCTATCAGTCTGTAACTTTTCGATTTTCTTCACTGTTTAGTTATTCTCTTGACTGAGTTGTTGCTGTGTCAGCACGTAGATATTTCACACATGACTCCTGTGGTTTAGAAGAATCAGTCAAATTCCCTTGACTGAGCTCACATCTTTATTTTTGGCAGTCAAACTATGATCATAGAACTTGAGTCGGACCTTCACGCTCCAAAAAGATTGAAAGAGAAATTACGAGAACGGGACAGTTTATTCAGTAGAGCTAGATGTAGAAATTCGGTGTTAAATTTAACTACTATGAATAATGTTATCTGATATTGTTATTCTAGATTGAGGTGATGACAGGCATGAAAGACATGAGACATGAAACAAGAGAGACGAGGGCCAGTCTCCTGACAGAAAGCTACACCCTGTTATTAACCCAATCACATCCTTTACCCTCCTACTTGGACATTCTTTCTTTTTTTTTCCTTGTTACCGTAACTTTCAGCTTTCCACCTTGAATCTTGTATCTGTGCTCTTGTGCTTAGACTGCTGTTGCTGGCTAACAATTATAACAGGTCGATGTCAGCCAGTCACCTCAACTCCGTTTACAGTGAATAATTTTTTTTTTACTTTAATCAAAACCTTACTGACTTTAGAAAGAGTATTGCAAAAATAAAAAGTGTTCAAACACAGAAAGGAAATGTGAAGCATTTCTTTTAAACTTTACTAAATTGCATGTAGACATGGCAGAGACAGCCTGCTGAAGTTCAAACCAAGCATTAGGAAGAAAGGGGAGTGAAAGTGACATGGTTCTTGATGCCAGATGGGCTGCTCTCATTTTTTCAGTGGAGAATTTCGAGCTGATAGGAAGGCAACAGTAACTCAGTCGCTTGTTAGAAAAATGTAAGCAGAAGAGCATTTCTGAAAGTATCTGACCTTGAATCAGACTGGTACAGCAGACCACACTGTTGGTCACTACTGTTATCTAAGAACAGGATATGGAGGCTATATTTTGCACAGATTTTTCACCAAAATTCCACAATAGAAGTTTGGAGAAACACAACCCTACTGGTCTCCATAATCACCAGATCTCAGTCCAGTGGAGCATATTTGGGATGTTGTTGAACGTGACATTTGTATGAGCAGCAACTATGTGATACAACATGTTACTAATTACTACTATGATATATGCTTACATGTGATTGGCTTTGCCATGACATGCACCTGTGATCAAGGCTGGAAGTATGTATTTTGTATTGTATCTGTTTTTTGCAAGTAAACCTCTGACAGTGTGTTACTCGATTTGTTCTTTCATACTTATTTGAAAGATGTTCAAAGTAATTAAATTGAAAACCCAATGTAGGACTCATCAGACCAGAACTAAATTTAAACACATCTTAATTGCAGGCAGCAGACTGAGTTAACAAAAATAATAACAGAGCAGCGGATGGGCAAAACAGACTGATAAACTAGGACCAGAGAAAAACACAGACAGATGAGCATGCAGCATAAGGTTATGAGGGAAGATGAAACAAAGACCAGAAGCAAAAAATTGACATAAGCTAAACTAACATTGAAGCAAGACTGAATTCCAACAGCAGGCACTGAGGACAAGACACAGAGATGAGACTCGGATAGACTGGACATCACAGGGAACTGACATAACTAAACAAGAAATCAAGAGCGGCAAATAATCAAACTCAGAAGCACTAGAAAATAATATACATATGTTATAATTCACTGGGCCCACATCCTCATTTTAGGTTTGGCAGCATTTTAGTAGGTAAAGGTGAATGGCTTGGACATGAATTGAGCTGCGGTTTGGGGAAGGCCTCGAAGGGGCCTGGCAGGTCCCCATGTACCAAATGGAAGTGAAGAAGTTAAAGAATTGAAAAGGGGCAGGATGGTGGGGCAAATGAGAATGAACAGCTTGTAGAACTGGGGAAACATATATAGATGACAACTGGAAGGAGCGTGTTTGGAGGCGTGGTCACGCTCCTGGAATTCCGGTACTGAATCTCCAATAAAAACATGTCAAAAGAACATTTCATTATTCCACAACAAAAATTCGAAACACTGGACCATTATAAATGAACTGGTTTGCATATCGTACTCCACCTCAGTACTCAAAGTGCTTTATTCAACATGCCTCATTCAAACTATTCTTTCTGTCTAACATTTACACACATCCTCATGCCGAGAGCAATCAGAGAGCAACTTGCTGTTAACATCTTTCCCATGCATATTAGGCAAACAGAGCAGTGAGGGATGGAACCACCAACCTACCAGTTTGTAGATAACCTGCTCTATCTCCTGAGCTACAGCCACCCCGATGCTGGACAGTGCTCAGACAACTAGAGCTGTGACTGACAAAGCTGACCATCAACGCAGTCAAAAATACCTTTAGTAGTAAAGTATGTAGAAAAAATATGATCAAAAAGTTGTATTTTTAAGAACTTTATCTTCAGTGGACTTGAGTAAGTTTGTCAGGACTCCATTTGAGCTGTTATCTAAATCTGATACATATGTGACAAATCGTCTGTATGTTACGCGTTGGGAATGAGAATGCTCTGGTGATGTATGTAAACATCTTTCTTTTTTATTAAATGAATGCAAATATTTAGTCCCGCACAAGAGATTTATTAGTGTTTTGTGAATCTTTCTTCACCATGAGTAGAGAATGAGGCACAGACCTTCACTCTCTGTCTTATTAGATGCAGGGTCTGTGTACTGTGCTGGGAGGATGTTGCTGTCCAGTTAATTCAGCAGTTTATGTACAAGCTGTGAATGACGATCTTGAAGAGTGTTTAAAGGCCAAAAATCTGCCAGAAAGACTTTGAATGACAGTTTGTTTTTGTCTTTTTATTTCATCCAAGAGAATTCACTGGTGTGTACTGTTAAAAAACGAAGAATGTTTCACGATAGAAATCAACATCATAAAATAGCTGATCAACAGTTTGAGCATGTGGACATTATTTTCCCAGGTGTTTTCACTCAAATTTAGCCAGAAGACAAATGCATTTATTAGCCCTCCCCCATCCAAAGCGCATATTTTGAAAAACTACTTTATAAATAATCAATAACTCAGTGTGATGGTTTGGCTCAAATATCACAAATCTAAGCTACAAGTTGTTGCATGTGTGTTGTTGCTGCCTGTGTTTGAGTAATTTCTGTAACTGTGAGACATCTGCTGCTGCCTATCTTGGCCAGGTCTCCCTTGAAAAAGAGGTTTTTAATCTCAATGGGATCTTCCTGGTTAAATAAAGGTTAATAAATAAATAAATAAATACAAGTGACATAATGCTCAGTCATTAAACATTAACAAACATTACACAAAATTGACAGGTTTTTTTTCTTTCTTATTTGCAAAACTGACTTTTGGATAAATGCATCCCACTTACACGTGGAAGTGTCAGCAAATGAAATACATGTGTAAAATACACCTAACAAAGTACATGAATAGTAAATATTTGTTTAACTGAGAACTTGCTGCACTTTTGGGTTTTCAGTTGAAGATGCAAATAAAAATGTTTAAAAAATTAATTAATTGATTTAATTAAAGTAAAAAGTATTTTATCCTATCCTTTTACCCTTTACAACAGTGAAAAGGTAAAAGATTTTTATTACCTTTAGCACAGTACTACAGTAAATGTACAGCTTGAGTTTATCTTCATCTAACACACAAAAGTGGTCCTTAAAGTAATGAATGTTATGCCTGAATCACTGAATGACAACATGAGTAGATGTAAGTGCAAAGTCTGTTAATATATGGAGTAGAAAGTACATACATTTGTTTAAAATGTAGGGAGTAAAAGTAAAAAGTAAAAATAACTACTAAAGTAAAGTACAGATACCTGAAAACTCCACTTACAGTTAGGTCCATAAATGTTTGGACAGACAGAGACAACCTTTTTGGTTCTGTATATTACCACAATGAATTTTAAATGAAACAACTCAGCTCAGACTTTCAGCTTTAATTCGGTGGGTTAAACAAAAAAACCTGCATAAAAATGTGTAGAATTAAACCATTTTATCATTTTAGGGGCTGTTGCCATGATTTTGCTCAAAATAAATAAAATGTAATTAATTGAATTTTAAATGTGTTATATTTAAAGTGATGATCCTATAATCTAGAGAAAACAAAAACTGTAATAATGTTGGTTTGTGGTCACCTAATCCAAAACTAACTGTAAGCCCTGTCTTAAGAGTAGACATGATGTCTGTCACCAAAACCTAGACTGGGAGCTAGTTCCACAGGAGAGGGCCTGATATCTTGTTTGTGTGCCTGGAATCATACATTTAGAAACTCTGGCCTGCAATTGGAGAGCAAAGGATTCAATTGGGATAATATGATAGCATTTGATCTTTAACACATCACAGGACCTGATCAAAAAGGACTTTGTCATGTGATTGGAAAGAATGTAGCATATTCAGCCTAATCAGAGTGACCACATTCTATATATAATGAGATCAGCATACATGTACAATTGCAATCTAACTTTCAAACTATTGTCTAAATATTTTTGATATAAATGTAAAATATTGCATAAATTACATCAGCACTGCCAGTCAGAACAGTCATTGAAATATGTGAATTTGCTTTTCCTTTATTCTCTGTCTTCTATGTAAAAACACTTGAGAAAGCCTAGAAACTTGTTGGAGAGAAGTAATTCATTCAAGAGATGGAAAAATCACAAGTACTGCCCTTTAGATGGAAAGCTACAGTAGAGGAAGAGCTCTGTGCTGAGACTGCTAATGAAAATCATATAGCTCAGAAATCAATAAATCACTTAGGAACAGGAAACAGTTATTGACTAATAACAGTCCCAGACCTCCTGCGGACCAATCAGATGCTTATCACCACCTGACAGCATCAACACTGGATTTTGGTTTACAACATAATATGCCTGCTGGGCGGGTATATAACGACACATTGCGTTCTTATGCACTGCATTTCCTCTAAATTTGTTTTCAGTTACACGAGAATAAGTGTCTCCATCTTTATTACTGTTATTCCGCCAAACCGGTTCTACATTACAGCACAAACAGAAATAGACGATGCGTGACTACCTCGTATGTAAGTCGTATGTTGCGGTGACAGCAGCATCTCTCTTTAGCCATCTTCTTCTTCACCTCCACGAGCACATCATCATCGGTATCCGTTTATTACCCCTTCATCATCCGGTCATGGTTGCAGGAGTCACCTCAATCTGGAGTCAGAGATGCTGCTGCTATGACGCCACCACTAATGCTCCCGTTGCAGCTCATTGGTCGGTTAAGCGCCCCCCCCCCCCCCCCCCCTCCCCACACACACACACTTTTTCCTGTCCTCATCTCCACAATAAAATAACAAGGTCATTACATGTGTTTCCCTCTGTGTGTTTATATGAGTGAATTTCCCTTTTTTTGATTTGAAATTTCCTTTAAATGGGTCCTGGTTTTTGCTTCAAACTAGTCTGTGCGAGCCATTGATGTTATGTCACCTAGTGGCCAAATAATGCATTACATTCCACAGTTGATGTACAGTCATGTAAAATCGTGTATTTCCGTTGTGTGGTGTTTATGTGCACATACGTTCTTTCAGTTACTCCTCAATGTGTTTTTATTTCATGACATGTGCTCAGATGAAAAAAGGGATGTGTTCCATACATTCCACGTGTGCCACATGTATTCAAGCTACAGACGCCATTCTTCCTTTTTATTTTTTGTTTTATTGTTAAATATGACTATATATATTATTCAGAAATTGTCAGAAAAGTTATATTTTGGAATGAGAATGTTTTTTAAAAAAAATTAGGAAGGAAGGAAGGAAGGAAGGAAGGAAGGAAGGAAGGAAGGAAGGAAAGGAAAAACTCCTTTTTAACAGGAAGAAGCATCCAACAGAATAAGGCATCTGGTGTGACCGGTTGGGTGTGAGTAGATGAAGACAGGACAAAGACATACTGTTGAAGAGAGACAAAGATTAATAGCAACAAATAATTAAATACATGCATTAAATTTGTATATTAACAATAAATAAATAAATGAATATATAAAATTGAACTGAATTAAACTATAGCTAAACAAAACTATAGTTCAAAACGCGTGTGATAAAAATGAATGGACAGATGAATGAAAAGAATATTAAAGCTAGACTTTAAAAGAAAATAATAATAAGATGTCCCAGATTTACAGAGGGCTTTTTGTAGAGCAGCAAACTGGCTTTTTGTGCTAAATGATGCTTTTCTAATTTAGTGAGATACTATTTACTCTCCAGCTTACCAGTTTTCCACTTTAAAGTGTGTTTGAGAGTTATACCAGGGAGTCAAGTACTTCTGATTTGAGGCTCTAATTTTTTTACAGTATCTAGAGTTGTAAACAGTGAAGAAGTGTGGCACAAAATAATCAACCTCTGTGGGAGTAGCGTAGCTCTGCACTGTGTTGGCACAAAGCAATGAAGAAGAGAGCTGTGGATGAATTATTTCCTTAAACTTAGTTACAGCACTTTGAGGAAGACATCTGCTGTGATGAAATCTACTCCCTACTGCTGTGTAATCCAATATTGTAAATTGAAATGTTATCAGGAAATAATCAGAACAAAGACAGTTTAGGAAATATTGTTAAATGTTCAGTTTCTATGCCATAAGTTAGAACAGGACAGAGTGTGATTAAAGTGGTGGGAGGGCTCTTTTACCTTTTGAAAGAAGCCAGTTGAGTCTAATAACAGATTAAATGCCATGCTGAGGCTGTCATTTTTAGCATCTACATGGATGTTAAAATCACCCACAATAATTATATTATCCGAGCTGAGCACTAAATCAGATAAGAAGTCTGAGAATTAAGACAAAATCTCTGTGTAAGGCCCAGGTGGACGATAGATAATATCAAATAGAACTGGATTTTGAGTTTTCCAGCTGGAGTGGACAAGGCTAAGTCTCAGGCTTTTAAATGGATTATAACTCTTTCTGCTTCTTTACTTGATTTACAAGCTGAGGTGGGGGATTGTTGCCAAAAAATTGTTGATAAGTGATTAAAACATGTATTAATAGGGACTTGGAAGAGAGAGAGGTGATGTTTAATAATCCACATTTCACTGTTTTACGCTTTGGTGCAGATGTGGATGCTGTATTGTCCTGTTTTTTATGTTTAAGTTGTTTTTTGCTGGTTTTTAGTTTGTTTTTTGTCTGTTTGGGAGCAGACACAGTCTAAGGGGATGGGGTTTCAGGTGAGACCAGAAGAGAGAAGCTGCAGAGAGGCGTGTAAGACTGCAACTCTGCTTTGTGGTTTAGTACATTTGTTCAGATTTTTAGAAATGAGAGCTGCTCCATCCAAACTGGGATGATGCCATCTAATATAACCAAGTTTCCCCAGAAAGATTCCCATTTATCTAAAAAGCCCATGTCATTTTTGGACATCACTCAGCCAGCAATTTAAGGAGAAAATGAGGCTAAACATGTCACTGGTCTGTTTGGGGTAGAGACCAGAGCAAACTACAGAGTCCAACATTGTTTTTGCAAAGTCACACATCAATTCCATGTTGTTTTTTCGATTGGTCATGTTTCGATTGTCATTACTGCCGACATAAACTATAATTTTACAGAATGTTCATTTACCCTGAGCCATTTTCTTCAGTGTCACCTGTTCTGGCCCCTGGAAGACAAGACTATAGTTGCTGGTGTCTCTATCTTCACATATCTCAGAACTGAATGAGTTGGTGGTGTACCGGGCGCTTCTGCTTAGGAATACGTGTCATCCTCACCATCATCCAGCCAGCTTAGGACCGCTTGGGACAATCTGCTTGAGCTAATGGGTTTCGTTGATGAATATATTAAAATATCCTACTGCACTGTTGTGAGGCTGGACAGTCAAGTGGGGAGAATCATATTTGTGTACCAATCTCATTCAATCAGTATCATATAAACAATTTATCATTCAAATCTTTTTTTGATCATTTATTTCGAGAGTAGAAGGCTGATGTTTGTTTAGTCTATGTCAGGGCAGTAGCTGTAGCTGTGGCAGAGACTGGCTGGAAGTTAAAGGCTCTCAGAGTGATGGTCTATAATTCTCTGTGGGTAAAAGGTGAATTAGCTTCCTGTGATGAGCCCAAGGATTTTAAGGTCTTAGTGTCCACATTGACAAAATCCAATTCCCGCCTAAGCCATGGGGATACTGGTGTGCGTGTGAGACTGTTCCTAAAGACGAACAACCCCACATGCTACCGTCAGCTACTATCTGCTACACTCAACAACAATTCTTCTTGTAGGCTTCTTCCACTGCAGAAAATATTCTTGGATATCCTTAGTTTGAGACTCACATTAACCGGAAAAATTAAAAAAATGAAAGCTAAAGCTCTTACTGTTCTTTCCTCTGCCTACAGTCAGCAATTCTGCCCATAGGCAAACGATCAAAAGCAACATGATCATTTGCCATCTGAGTATTGTCTTGGTCCTGAGCTGTATAATGAAAGAGGTTTCAACAAGGAAAAAGCTTTAGCCTTACTCCGACATTGGACATATGACTGTGCCACTGACTTCCTTCCTGGGCACTGATTCCCTCCAATCATTTTATAGCCTCTCAGGCCCTGAACATCTAACCATGTATCAAGGACTCACTTGATGCTGGAGTCATCCGACCCTCATCCTCCCCAGCAGGTGGGGAGCTATATTATGTCCATGTATAGATTTGAGGACTAAACCAGATCACACTTCTGCTGTCTTACAGGTCATGGTCCATGACCTTCTCAGAGATTTCCTGAATATATTTGTCTACCTGGATACTAATCTTCTTGAGAAGGGGAACACTATACTCATATCATAAAGGTACTTCAAAAGTTCGTGGAAAATAACATTTTTATCAAAGCAGAGAATAATACACTTCATGCCAAGCGGCTAACTGGCTTATACTCTGGAGAGATGGCTTGTGAGGGCAGACACAGAGACAGTTAAAGCAGTAACCGATCTATCTGCGCCTCCTCCTGTCAGTTATCAGTTGTTTGAATCTGCTTACTGAATGCAGCTGTTACAAAAACTATGACAGTAGCGTAGCTAAAGCGTGGTATGGTCACAGCAGAACTGCCAGAAATAAATGGTCTCATCACTGTACATTTCATCAAATTTCTATGCAGTACCCAAATTTCAATTATATACAGTGCTGTGAATTTCATGCTTTTCTTGATTTATAATTTTTTACCACACATGTTTAAGATTATCAAACAAATTTTAATATTAGACGTTAACACAACATGCAACTTTTAAATGATTTTATTTATTAAGGGAGTAAAGGTATCCAAATCTAAATCATGAATTAACTGTAATTAACAAAACTTTCTGAAAAGCTGAGTTTAGTTTCACTAGCCACACTCAGGCCTGTTTGCTGATCAAGAAATCATTCAAACACAACCAGGAACCTGAAGTAGACTAAAAGATCTCAAAAAGCAACACATTATCCCGCGATCTAAAGAAAACAGAGAAGAGGTGAGAAACAAATTCATTGGCATCTAGAAAGGCTAAAAAATATATTTCTTGATTCCCCAAAAAACCACAGTGAGAGCCAATATCCACTAATTGAGAAAACTTGTAACAGTGGTGAACTTTCCCACTAGTGGCCGGCCTATCAAAGTAAAAAAAGAGGGCATAAACAACTCATCCAGGGGGTCACACCAAAATACCCAGAACAGCCTCAGTTAAGGTTCAGGTTTCAACAACAACAAAGGGAATGGGCAAAAACAGCATCCATGGATTGCATAATGTTAAACGTTAAACCACTATTAACCAAAACGAACACAGACTTGCCTCACATTTGCCAAAAAGTATCTAGATCATGACACAGACTTTTGGGAAAATATTCTGTCGACTGACAAGACAAAAGTTGAGATTTTTGGTTTGTGTCCTGTTCCACCTGGTGGAAGGTGGAACACAAACACAGCTTTTCATGATAAGAAAATCCTACCAACAATCAAACGTGCTGGTGGCTAAGAATGGTTAAATTCTGCTCTCTACTAGAAATTCTTGAAGGAGAATTTCTGACCATCAGTTTGTGGTCTGATGTGCAAATGGAGATGGGTTATGTAGATGGATAATGATCTGAATCACACCAAAAAGTCTACCTCTGAATGGCTAAATGTATTAATAAAATAAATGAATAAAAATCTGGATTTAAATCAGAGTGAGATGCCTTGGCATGACCTTAAGTAGGCCATTCATGCCCAAAAACTCCAGTGTGACTGAATTAAAACAATTCGGCAAGGAAGGGTGGCCAAAAATTCCTCGACAGCGATCTTAAAGACTCATTGCCAGCTATCACGAATCCTTGATTGCAGTACTTGCTGTCAAGCAGCAATAACCGGAGGCACAACCAGTGTGATGGACCGAGTTGAAAAACAGGAGGAGTCCCAGGAATTATTAGAAAAATATAGTTTCCATTTATTTAACCCCCAAAAATTATATTTACAAGACTAATAAATGTTGAGCTCATAAAAGAGGTCAAAGAAACAAAACTGAACTCAGGCAACGACTGCAACCTTAACAAACCAAATGACTGCCCAAACATACATAATTGCCCTAAAACTGAAATGACATACTAGGGTATATATAATGGCTGATCAGACCATTGTGACACATGAGGGGTAACAAACAAAACACAATCATAAATCACAAACGATGCAGTACAATCTAGTTTGTTAATAAACTAAACACTAAAGAAGAAACTCAAAAACCCCATTAAACCCTAAACTCAAATATTTAATTAAATACAAATACTTTG
The DNA here is from genome assembly GCF_057382095.1 of Aulonocara sp. 'chitande type north' Nkhata Bay. Classification (NCBI taxonomy): domain Eukaryota; kingdom Metazoa; phylum Chordata; class Actinopteri; order Cichliformes; family Cichlidae; genus Aulonocara; species Aulonocara sp. 'chitande type north' Nkhata Bay. Next base: position 16,479,334 of record NC_141360.1, read on the forward strand.
TTTTTAAAGTAAAGAAAACACACATTCCCCCTTCAGCAGGAAGTGGTGGTGTGGTCCAATTATCTTCCTTTGTATTTAATGGTTTCAAACCCTGGCTACCATCTTTTGTCCAGCAACTCCCAGGGATGATGGCAGGTAAGAAATAAAAAGACAAAAGTTAGTCAGAAAGCAAAGAAATTAAGTAGTATGAATACATAAATAAACTAAATGTGCGCGCTTACAAATAGAACAAATGTATCCAAACCAATCAATGAAGTTATTGGCAACTAAAATGTATTACTATGTTCAAATGAATGAAAATACAAAAGTTACCGACTTTAGAGTGTGGCCATGGGTTTGGCCATCACAACCAGTCATTAGGTTTAAAACTGCAGTTTTCATTCTTTTGTATCTTTGTCAAAAATTTGTTTGATGATCTGAACCATGTATGTGACAAATACGCAACAAAAAAGGAAGGGGGACAAATACTTGGATACCTTAAACAATAAACATGACTAGTCCTTGTGGAATGCCTGTTTTACATGGTCTCGGTGATTACATCCATGAGGTCAACAGACAACTACAAGATATATGAATGTAATCTGCAAATTAGTCTTTTTTTTATTTAAAGCTACTTATGAGGTTTATTTAAGGGAAACTCAAATGCTGTGTGAGGTAAATGGGTGTGTAGATGTGTTGATGAGTGACGTTACGTTTACGTCTGCTTGCTCTTTTGTAGAGAATATTTGGACCTTTCTGCAGTTTCCTGCTCTGTTTGTTTGAATTAGTCATAATTGCGTGTGACGCTCCTACTCACGTTAGGACATTTCAGCTGACTGTTAATATTAGCTCATTCCTGCGCCCAGAGCTGATGGAGTGATCAAAAGCTTTACTGCTGAAGGAAATATGCTGCTTGTCCCAGCCTGGCACTGATATTCATCACCACCTCAACTCTGCCGGCCCACAGGTGGCTCCCTTATTACAAACACATGTTACATAGCTGCTCAGTCGCTCAAAAAAAAAAAAAAGTTCAAGTAGAGAGTCCATATATCTGCCTGTATTTGGCGTTTCACTGGAGTGACTCCAACATTCTTCGCAAACACTATTTGAGTTACATAAACTCATCGTTTAATTGCCTTTAAGTTAAAACACTATTTTCCAAACTAAAAAAGAAAATCTCTACTTAATGATAAATACTTGAACTCAGTGAAATTAAAAAATTGCTCATGAACGATTTCAGTCCTTTTTAAAAAAAAAAACAACTTCTACTCGTGGAACGGAAACCATTCTTCCAATTATTGTTTTAACGATGGTGCTGTCTAACATGTTAACCCACAGTCTCCAAATGGAGTTCATCTTGTGATTGTGTAGGCCATGGCATATGATTCACATCATTTTGAGCCCTTCTCGAGCCCTCTTGTGCTGTTAAATGGGGGGATTGCGTAGCCTTCATAATCAAACAGGGCTTCAGAAGACGTTGCATCAAGGCATTAATCTGGTCTCTCCCAATAATTCTGGATTAAGTGGTGACAATTGGATCCAAGACAGGCCAGCACACATAGACACACATAGTATGTCAGGAAGAGAAAAAGTGTATACATTGTTTTGAAGAAATTCTGATGGGTCATTACTATAAGTAAAAGAAAAGAAACAGAGCAGTGTTAAAAATCTATTTCCCAAAGGTGATTCACTCTTGCTAATCAGGTATTAGTTTAAACACCATTGTTAAATAAGGACAATACAAACATTTCCTCTCGGCGTGCTGCCCATCAGCAGAGTGCCACTTATGCTAAATGGATAATTGAAAAAAAAATAAACTGTGGGGTCCACTTGCTGCAGGCCAACTGGATCAACAAGTCATTGTGTGTGTGAGGGAAAAGAAAGCCTGGTCTTTGGTTTGTGAAGTCAATGTATGTGTGTGAAAGTGGAAAAAAAGAGTCTGAGGGGCGACTGCGCACACCGCCACCACTGGGAAAATTGAAGGCAGATTTTCCATGGCAGGCGTAGGCTCCAAATTGTTCGTTTTGGATGGAGAATTTGCTCTGGCATGAGATGTGACAATGATATTCATTTTGGAGCTCACTTCCATTTATATAGTGCTGATTGCACTTACACACCTACATACACACACAGGCTCCAGCTGAGCCAAACTGTTACAGAAAACTAAACCTGCCTTCAAATGAGAAAAAGAAACCTTGCCTAAAGTTCAGGCACAGATCTAAAGACTTGTGCTTAAATTGCAGCTCTCTTTATACTTTGATTTGCACACACACGCGCACACATACACGCACACCTACATACACAAACACTCTCCAAAAACAGACATTTCTCTATCGCTTACTCCTACATCCTCATGCGTGCCCAGACCCATATGATGTGCCAACATTTAGTTGATGTGATCCAGCTCCAGGATCATGTTTCTTCAAATCATCTCTAACTGGCCACCACGAGGCCCATTAAAGAAAACTGCTACAGATAGCTGAGGAGGTTTACTGTTCTCTATTTCAGTCAGGAACACAGAGGAACATGGATTGGGTGTGATGGGAAGAATCACAGAACGGGGTGCACGTCTCCTCACAGCTTTCTTAGTTTTAGCCCAGCTAAATCAGCCCAAAAGACAAAAAGTGTATTGATTGCACTATACTGGAATGCTTCCAAATTTGTGCTCATTTTTCATGTTTTTTAGTTTTAGTTTTTTCACTTGAATTTTCTGATTTCTTGTGGAGATCTATGTCTGATTCAAGCTAGATTTGAATTTCTGAAGACCATTAAGAAAAATTAAATTAGCTTTACTTTAAATCAGTTTCTGCGATTAAATTTGATGGTTGAACAACTGTACAAACATTTAAAATGTTCTAGTTTCATTATCCTTGATTTTGCGTTGCATTTTTTAAAAAACCTTGTTGAGAATACACAAAATGCACCATATTTATTTTAAGAAATTAACCTATTTTTTATTTTGAGTTATAGGTGGTTCGGATTTTAGATTTCATTTAATGTTTTGATTTATGTGTTTATATCAGCACGAACACTTATTACTTATGGAGCAGCTGAGATTACTGTTTTTCCTGGCTGTGTCGCAGCTGTGCATTCTCTCAGTGTCCAGCAGAGGGAGTGAGACATTTAATAATCTGAGTTCCTGTTTAGGTGCAACTATGGCAGCTTTACTTTTAAGTAAAAGTACTAAAACAAATCCAATCGTGAAATTTTTATATATTAGAATTTCAAGGGTTTTTTTTTTTGCATTGAACCACAACTTTTTTATGCCGTCATGCAAAGTGATCTGAAAATGCAATCATACTGGTGCATTTACACATATGGATACACATATACACACACGCGCAGACATGCACATGAGATACACAGCCCACTCCCTCTTTCTGCTTGTAATCTTACAATCTGATATAATCTGATAACGTCGTCTTTTAAAGTGCTTAGCTGCTTTACTTCTATCGTGAAAGACGGTTTTAAAGGCAGCGAGAAGTAAAAACACAAATGTGTTACGAGGCCTGTTCGATGAATAATGTAATATTCCCTGTGCTCAGTAAATGTTTGTGCTCTTGAGACTTCTGTCATATTTCCCAGGTCATACATTTGTTCAGCTGCGAGAGGCTGAACTTCCTGTAAGTAATTGACAAACTCCTTTAAATAGTTCATGTGCCATAAGGGAATATGAGCTCTGCCGATGATTATACAACGATGGCGTCTCAGAGCTCACGTCACGTCACTCACCATAATTGTTGTTTTGGTTGTTTCCCTGCTGGACCTCAGAAGGGCTTAGAGAATTAAAATGCTAATTCATCCAGGACCAAAATAGTCCAAACAGCTATTTAAGTTGAGCCAGAAGCATTTATCACACCATAATTAAGTTAGATCCAGGAGGAGACAAAAACTATCTTTGTTACTATATTAACTGCAGCATGGGAAAACCCAGGATCTGTGCAGAAAGCCTTTCATTTGGAGTTTTGGATTTAAAGGTTAACTCTTATTTTTGGAGCATTGACCATCACCCCTGTATGTAACAATAACACTGCAATCCCCAAGTTCAAATCTGTGATCACTACAAGGAAATAAGACAGTGCAAGATGCCTGAGCAAATGATTAGATGTGCCAGATACCAGAAGATAAGGACAACAATCTTAACTAAAACAAAGTAACATCCACCACCCTTTGTATCGGCTATGACTTATGCTCCTGTGTGTGCACAGTTTTCATGAGCAAACAGGAATTATTGGAAATGTTTCAGGCATGCTGACTCAGTTTGCCCTCCAGACATAAAAAGGTTTAGATGAGCTACAAAAACCTTTGACTTGTTTACTCGTCGTCAGATCAAACAAGCCAAAGGTTTTACTCATGTTCTCTTTTTCTCCACCTAGAGAGAAAGATTGAGAACTACCATTAGTCCAGACAGTTTCACTCGGCTGAAATTCTTCTTGAATGTAAAAAAAACCCCACCCCAAACAAAACAGCATCTCGTATTATGCTCGGTGACTGCACTCGCATGAAAACTCTGAGATGGATAAGACTACAGAGAGATGCAGAAACCTATACTGAAAACTCAAAGCTCTGTTGTGTTTAAGAGAGAGCTGAGCATAAAAGCAAAGCTGTCAATTTTCCGGCATGTAGTAACAGAAAGTACAATTTGAATAAGGTACTTGAGTAAAATTTTGAAGAACATTCCATCAACTCCATCCTGAAGTTATTGCACATAATACAAATGATGGTCAAATGTGCAAAAGTGAGGGCTACCTCTTCAGGTTAAATGCCTTCTGGTGGAAGCACAGGCTTCACAAATAACACGTGTTAATCAGTAAAAGCAAGCATCGTTTTTATGGGGAAAAAGCAGACAGATTGTAAAGAAAAGGAAAACAACCACTCGTTGGCAATGCAAGAACAGTTCATATGCTCACCAATGTTAGCCTTGGGATGGCAGCTTGAAGTTAATTATGTTTCCTTTCCAATCCAACAGAGGGTGTAGTCGAGCTTGCATCTGTGTTTATGAAAAGTGTGTAATAATAGTGACTTAATCACACAAATAGTGCAACCTCTCAGTCAACTTGACTTGCGTGGAAACTCCACATCTCAGGACATTCTTTTGGTTGTTCACCCAAACCACACACTGTTAACAGCTGTGCAGTATTTCACTCAGACTGCTTGGAGATTTTCTATTTTTTGTGTTGAGCTCTTTTCCAAAACCACTCATTAATAAAGTATTTGTGATCATGTGGCACTGATGGCAGAACAAAGCTTACTCCAGGCAGAGAGTGAGGGGCAGGAAGCAAAGAAAAGAAGGTGAAATGCAAAAGTCAAGGAGAAAAAAGCAAAAGGAGAAAGGAACAAAGGAAGAAAAAAGATGGATGTTTCAAAGGAGCCGAGTTAAGTAACGCTCTTTCCCGCTCTCTTGCACATACACACTCTGCATGCAGACTCCTCACCCCTCCCTCGCTCTTACTGTCTCCTCTGTAATGAGCTCCAGATGTGCTGCTAAGATGGGGGGGTGGGTGGGTGAGGGTGACGGGTGGAGGAGGAGCGGTGGTAATGGGGGAGCTGCCTTGTATGTCATGTGCTCATTCAAGTAGAGACGATGTCTGAGGGGACGCTGTCAGCCCTGATGGAGTTGCAGTCCAGGGCCTGGAGGCGAAACTGGGGGAGGAGGATGAAGAAGGGAAGCTGAGGTGGGGGTGGGTTGGGAGGTCAAAAAGATCTCCACATCTGGAATTACTTCGGGGCAGCCAGGCCCTGGCTGTGAAAGGTGAGCCTGGGCGCCTGGCAGGGGAGAGGGTGACAGGGGTCTGACACTGGACATCCCAAAGTCAGGGATCAGTGATCAGGAAAACAACCCAGAGCAAGAAATGAAATGGGTGAAAAGGAAAAAGAAAAACCCCTCCTTAAAAGTGACATACAAGTCAGGAAAAACCCTAAAATCTCATCAGTGAACCGTTTCTCTCCTTATGACTAACATTTGCTCTGCTCTGTAACTGTTTGACAGTGCCGGCTTGCATTGAAGATACTTGAATTATGAAAAACTACCCAAATTACTGTGTGTAAATGAAGATTTTCATTCTTATAAACAGTTTAAGGCCTGCATCCCACTGAGTTTTCTACAGATTCGTGCATAACAATAAGAATGAAGGAGATGTTGCAAACACCGTTCAACACATATGTAATGTTGCTGACACCACTAACGTAAAGGTTTAGGCAAAGTGTAAACTCATGCAAATGACAATTCGTTCGTTCGTTTCATACGATGGCACGCATGCCAATTTTTTTTAAGTCCACCAAATTAAAACACTTCCTCATCAGCTACGGTTTCATTCAACCTGGCTTTTACAGTCTGGGAACACCATTCAAAGACCAGTATCAACTTATGTTTGTTGACAGTGAAGGTTATGAGGGGCAGGGAGAAGAAACGCCTTGTTTAAGAGTCATACAGTTAAACAAGACCCGAGGGCCTCCATAGCAAGGACAAGATTTCGCCGCTCATAAATATCCTATTTTTAAGATGGAAATTTCAGGTTGTGGTAATCAGGAAAACACCCCTCCCCCAAGCCTATCCCCCACACAAAGCAGGAGGACCTTGGGGTTTCTCTGAAGGAGCATCTGTTCTCTGGTTGTAAATCTCTCTTTTTATGGGGTTTGCATGAGGTTCGTGATCAGTTTGCTTTCCAAATGGTCTCATCTATAAACACACTTATTCCTTATAATTCTTGAAGCATAATTCAAGGCTGACTGATCGTAGGCAGTATATTTTTGTTATAATAATCTGCAAGCGTAAAGACTCAGGAACTGTTTAAAGAAAGTGTTGGAAACCTGGAAAATATTGGAAAACAACTGTTTTCTCCCTTCTGATATGTGTTGAAACTGCAATTTTATTGCTTGAAATGCATGTTTATTCATATACAAGTTTTTATTCTGTTACAAATAAAGGATATCATATGAAATTATCTACTGATTTTGGATTCAGAAATACATTAGCCTCTCCTTTATATTGGACTATTACATGAAATTCAAAATGTGTTGAAAATGTTTGTTTGTCAGTGGTATAAAATGGAAAGAAATGTGAAAAAAAATTTAAATTGTATAAATGTCAGAGGAAGTCATTGTCATTTTGTTGAAGACATAAAAAGAAAGAAAGTAGATGATCCCAATTATGGTGTGTAATTTTATCCAACACCATAGAAAAAGTGGGATTCCATGTAGTCCATATGAGTCTCCATTTAAGCAAGTTCTCTGACTGGAACTAACCCTCCATTTAAGTCACAATCACAAATGCAAAACTGTGCAGATATTTGGCTACAGCATCCAGTCTAGATGTCTTTTTGTGTGAACAAGAATTCAGTGATGCTGAGGAGAAAAAGAAAACTTGGCTTGGGGAAAATCCTGCCATCACACGCTTTTGCACTTTTGCACATTGGTACATTGATAGTAGTATACCATCATGGCTGCTCCAGAAAGAAAAGAATACTTCTTGATCCAGAGTATGTGGAATAATGTTCATCCCAGAGACAATGTCCTTCTCTGGGTCTGGGGGGTCTTGTAGTAGAGAGGGCTCCTTCCCTTCCCCTGGGATCCCCTAGCCTCTCAGTGTTTCAGTTGACTGTGGGCACCTGGTTCAAGCTGTACTCCTTGGCTTTGAGTCGCAGATTGGCAATGCTGTTGGCCATGTTCATTCCCTGGGATGTATTGGTGTTGGAGCAGGTGGGTGGGTAGGTAGCCATGGCACTGAGAGAGGAAGGAGGAAGAATAGGTGAAAAGTTACATCATCTGTGGATTACAGTATCACCTGCAGCTCTATGTAAATATGTAAAGAAACAAAAAAACCTTTGAAACTAAATGTGACATCAACTACTCTGAAAGCTAAAATCCCTACAGGAACATGACCGGTGTTTTTGCATGTTTGTTGTCTAGGCACCAAGCTGGTGGTTATATTGTCTGTTAATAGCAGTATGTGAAACCTAATCAGCAGAAATCAGAAAGATAAGCAGAAAGATAATGACCCATATATATATATATATATATATATATATATATATATATATATATATATATATATATATATATATATATATATATATATGTATGAGAGAAAGAGAAAGAGACTCTCTGTGGGCAATATTTTCTGCGGCACTCACGCTGCCACCATTGGATACCAGCTTAGGGATAATGCACAGTGAACTCTTGGCACTACAAAGCATTATTGCTACAAAGATTTCCCTGGCTGCAGCTGTAGGGTTTGACATTTTATACTCAGTTTCAGAACTGAGAATTACTGTAAATCATGACCAATGTAACCAGAGTCACAAAAATGTTGCCCAGGAGAGTGCTGTCATTCTGTGCGATGTTCATTATCTCGTGTAGTGTAGCACAGAGGGGTCATGGGGGTCAGTAGTGGATTTAATATGGTTTGTTTTCACATTATCACCTCTTCAGGAGGGTCACAGGATCTATCCCCAGCCCTCAAGTGCTGACAGAGGGGTTAGATGAGGGACAGGGAGAGGAAAATGGTGTTTTGATTCACCACATTTAGCTTAAAGTTAGATGTGTGCAACAGATTAAAGTTGCATATGAAGGGTAGAAGGCAAAGATGTAGAGAGTTTAAAAGGCAGAATGAAAATGTAGGAACAGAGGTCGATCTTTAACTCAGTATTACAGCATTTAAAGGTCACATTCACTCAACTTTCACTACAGTTATTAAAATGGAAAGACTACATGTACCTATTTTAGGCATACATGCTTGCCAGTCGTTTCTCCTGAAAACAAATAGATCAAGTTGTCATTGTGAATAACATTTTTTTTCATCATTTAAATATTTTCATTACATGCAAGATGTAGTACTTGGCTACTTAAGTATTTTTAAGTATATATATAACTCCAATATTTTCACTTGAGATTTCTTTATTGTCATAGTCTCTGGTTTAAGGTTTTCTTCTCTACAAAAGCAGAGTCCTTTACTTTAGTCAGGAACATCTAGTTTTAAACCAGTTTATACCATCACAAATTAAACGCTGCAGTCGAGACATTTACATTCACTACATTCATTTCTTGCAAGATTTTCCACTTTTGAGAGGTGCCAGTAAGACACTTACAAAACATTAGTCTACACATACCTAGAACAATATATAAAATGTTTGAGTATAATATTTTTTGAATATACAATTTGTTATTTCAAAAAACGTTTTTTTTTTGTTTGTTTTTAAAGAAGGTTTACACGAATGAATTTGAACATTTGGGTTTACAGTGTAATCGTTCAGAGACAGTCAGGACGGCACTGTCAACACAATCTGGCTTTAGATTATTGTGCGATATTATTTCATATTCAGTGCTATAGAAATGAAGTGGAAATTTTTTCCGCCTGATTGTTCATCAACGAGAAATAAATGGACAGGCCAGACATTTAGGGATGTATAGACTTCTAATAGTTTAAGCTGAAGAGACTTTTTTTTATAAAAAGGAAATGACTTTCAAGAAGTAAATTTGGAAGTAAAATGCAGGTAAATATTTATGTGTTTATGAAGATTAAATTTGGGTTAATGGTGATTTTTTTTAATACTTGTATATATTTTTAATCTGCCATTACTTTATTTTTATTTTTTAACAAATCCTTTAAAAAGAAGATTAAACTCATCAGTAGTTTAGTCTGCTTTTATTATTAAAGACTAAACTTTTCCTTTATCTCTAGATTGTTCCACGTTGGTTCACATTTGCTAAGGATTTGTAATAACCTAAAGCTCAGTTTCAAACAAATGCACTGGGTGATTCAGTCCTTTTAATTAGAAATTAATTTTAGTGATTAATCAGCTTCTGAGACCTCGTGTATGTGTGATTTGGTCATATTAAAGTGTGCATGTTCATTGTAATAGATGAGCATGTCACATTTGAAAAGCAGAGAGTTGTTTTATTTGCTGTTTATTTATCTGTCTGTTTGTTGTTCTGTCTGTCAGCAAGCTTACCCAAAAGCAATCAGACTGAATTAATTGAAACTTGGTGCAGATGTTCATCATTTTGTTTAAGGCTGCACAAGAGGACATGGGACGTTTAACTGTTTTCTATTAAAGCTCTACGGCATGGAGGCATTAGATGCATGCGGCTTTGGATACACAGAATATGCTGCAGCAGTGAGCCTTGGTTTGTCTGCATGGACAATTAGACAAAAAGAAAAATAACATTGTTTTACTATTCGAAATGCACAAGGCATCGCTGTTGGTGTAGAAATATAGTTTGAATGGACAGTGTGTGTGTGTGTGTGTGTGTGTGTGTGTGTGTGTGTGTGTGTGTGTGTGTGTGTGTGTGTGTGTGTGTGTGTGTGTGTGTGTGTGTGTGAACTGTCTGAGGTATAAGTCTGCTTGAGTTCAGGATCACAGGAGATGAAAACTTTTAGCGGAACAATGAAAAGTATGTGCAGGTAGGAGAGGAGGAAATTAAACAATAACAGAACGCAGCATCTGTGTGTGTGTGTGTGTGACAGAGAGAGAGAGAGAGAGAGAGAGAGAGAGAGAGAGAGAGAGAGAGAGAGAACTGTTACGGTGATGTTACTGCTCGTGTTAGTGGTTATTTCTTCTGGCTTTTTATACTTTCCCCACCTTCCTTTCTTTCTTCCCTTTTTCTGGGAAAAAGGAAAGATTTCTTGGGAAATTGCTAATAAATGGAAGTCCTTCTCTAAACTGAGAAAATGAATTCCATTTGTATTCAAAGTAGGCTTTGTGCACAGAATGTGGCTGCAAGATTATTAAGTGATGTTCGAGGGGACTATACCTGTAGGGCGCAGCACTCCCCCAAGATAGGTAGTCGTTGGGGCGAGGTGCAGGGCGAGGCACAATTGGCTGCTCCACTGCCGTCACATCTCCTGAGTAAGATTTGAGGAGCGAGGCATTTTTGCTGGCCAGCATAGCTCTCTCATTCCTGCGGAACTTAGCTCTCCTGTTCTGAAACCACACCTGCAAAGTCAAAGGACAGAGCACATTGTTTGTCTTTTAGTCATCGCTTTTTAATCTTCATGACTATGAAAGCACTGCTCCTTTAATCCAAACATAACATACATATATGTATATCAAAAATAAGATGTAGCCACTAGATATGAAGCCATTGCTGAAGAGTCATACTGCAGTCTCTTCCTGTTAAAGAACCAATGAGAAGAGAATTCTTCCTTTGCATTGGTTTTGAGATTTGGTGTTATATAAATAAAGCTAAACTCAATTGAATACAGCTGAAAGAGTTGTATTCAAGCTTTTTTCTCATTGAAAAAGCTTCAACTTCTCACAGCAAAATTTCAACCATAGTTAATAGATTTATTCAACGGGTTATTATGATTTCATTAGCTAAATACACACATACCAACCAGTATGCCAGTGGTCCTGCTTAAATATTTCTGACACTGATTAGATATCAGGCTTTAAAGAAAGCCTTCCCTAATATACTTTTAGCTCCACTTTCTCGTCCACATATAAAGTAAACTCTGACTACAATAAAACAACATGGTGATGCCCAAAATGCCAAAATTTCAGTTTTTTCAGGACTATTAATATTTATAGCTCGGGCACAGCACTGTGAAGTATGAGGAACTATGGTGAGTCTTTCCAGACTCATTGGTCTTTTTTTTTTTTTGTATTGACCAAAATGTTGGTCAATTAAGCAAGAAGTTTTTTTTTAATATACTTTAAGTTTTGACCTTGAAAGCTGGTAATGTGTCAGAAACCTCTATCTTTATAGTCTGGGCACATTCATAGAATTTCATAATTCTCCATGTAATCGCCAACTTTGTGGCCTGCTCAACAAACCGCATTTTATCTCTAACCATGCAGTGAAATAGAAGCTCTAAATGTTTCTCGTGCTCACTGTGTCCGAAGTAAGATGGGGTGTTTTTTGTGGTATCCTACAACAGTTTGCAGTCAAATACGCTAAAATTTCTCAGTCAGCACTGAATTAAGTCGTATGACATCAGTAAGAAAAAGAGGTTTTATATGGTGTCTCACACTCACAGTTTCACTTGTGAGAGCTCTAAAATAAAGAAAGTCATCCTCAGACATGTGTTCTCATACCCAGATCAGGATATAATGGCAAATCAGTAACTTTGCTTTTTGAATGGCCTAACAAGTGCTTCATACATGCACTCCATGGACCATATTACACTCCACTATTATTTACAGGGATAATCAACGTTTTGATTTTGTCTGAAGATCTATAGAAATCCCTTGAAGCTACGATTGGTCAGTGTAACAGATATTTTCAGATATTTTTAAATATCGATCTATCATTATGGATTTTTTTTAAATAGTTGTGTCTCACTCTTCAACACATTTTAAACACAAGAAAGCTCATTTTCTACATTCTGTACACAAACAGCAATTAATGTCAATTAAAAGACAAACACAGTATAAAAGAAATGCTTCATGTCTATTAAATTGTAGTAAAATCTTTACCCATAAAGGAGCAGATCCATAAAGACCACCTAAACTCTTGTCTCCAATCCAAATATCTAGTCTAATGTCTAAAATGACCATGCGTCCACACGCTCTCGCTCGTGTGTCCATGCTTCATCTGTAGTTCACCTCTTTCCGTCCTTATCACCCCCCACCAGCAGAACCATCTCATTAAGTAGACGATGACTGAGGTGGAGGATGCTGATGTTTTTCCTTACTCTGAAACTGAGTTCATTATTATAAGTTGTATGCACTCAGAGGGGCTTGCTGACGCACTGCCTCAGGAATTACCCAAAGTCTTTTATCAAAGCATTTCTGCATTGCTCTCTGCTACACATTAATCACAGATGTGCTGCTTGTCTCACTCCCAGATCACTATTTCCTCTTTCCCTCTCACTCTGGCCACAGAATAAATACTTTCATTGTTTTGTATAAAGATAGCACTGATTTGTTTATAGACACTGTATATATCAATACCTGCAAGAAATGCACGTGTTTAATTATTAGTCATAAGTCACGTGTTTCTAGGGCAAACCTAAGTGCATTTAAGAAAAAATGTTTTCTTGTTTATAAGTGAAGAGTGGCAGATTATCCAGTACAACAAAGAGAAAACCAACAAACACTGGTCATAAAGCTGTGAGGACAAAGAATGAGCTGAGTGTGACGTTTGCATTTACATAAATGTCATCTCAGAGTCTGCTGTCTGAACTGGGGCTGCTGAACGTACGGCTAATTACCTTAAAGTTGATCGCCTGTGTGACAGCTATAAACTCAATGACATTTACATGTTTTGTAATTAATAAAAACATTTATAATTATGTTTTTTTTAATCCATCCATTTTCTTTACTACTTTTCCACCTAAGGGACATAGAGGAAGGAGACATAATGTGAGCGATAGGATACGTCTTGCCCATCTCCAGTCCATCGTAGACAGTCAACCACCCGCTCTCACTTTCACACCTTTGCCCAAATGAGAACCATCTTATCATATTCAACATGCATGTTTAAGGTCTTTGGGAAGCAATCAATGAACACTCATAGTCTACACAGGAAGGCCCCAGCAGACCACAAAGTTCACACCAAAAACCTTCTTGCTTGTGAGGTTACCTGTTAACCACTACACCACAGTACCATTTTTTAAATATGCAAATCATAATATCAGTCAAGCTGCTGTAGGACAGAATCTATTACCAAAGGACTGATTGACAATAATTCAAATTGTAGTTGATCTTTGAACGCTTTTTCTCTTATTGCATTCATGCAAATTATTTTGTGGTGAAATGTATAACGAAAAAATTATAACGCAACATAATAAAACACATCATTTCTAATTCAGTATGTTAGACTTATATGACACGCTGGAATACAACACATGCTTCATGAACAGAAATGCAGACTATCAGATGTTCGGTGCACGCAAGTGTGTGTCTGGATGAAAAATCCTTCATGAATTCAAAACTTTTACTAACAACTGGAAACATTCATTTTACGAGACCCATTTCAGAACACTATACATCCCAGTTTGTATCTGTTTTTGTGGCGTTCATATCAAAGTCAGTAGTTCATTCTCCCGCTGACAGCATCGTATTTAGCAGCCCTTTTGTTGCAGCACTTGTGTGTTTTACACATTTTGTAAACAACTGAGGAAATTAAACATCATTACATCCACTTTTCTAATCACGGTCGGTTCACTGGGGAGTTTTTGCAAACTGCTAACAGACTTTACAGTATCAGTAATTATCTAAAAGATCACTCTGGCATGATAAGAGATATTTGTCAGCTCTTATCAGTTTAGTTCAACACAAAATCTAAAGCTGTTAATGACTTTCGCCTATTAGGAAGGATTAATAACCAAATACACTAAGTTAAAAGCTAACAGATGATTTGACGCTGTGAGGAGTCGTGCTGTTTGTGTGACCGCGTGCACTGCAGTTTCCTATTAAAACTTTTCAGCTTAGTCAAATATTCATTTAATATGTTCTATTTTAAGATTTGTATCATATAAGTTCATATCTGTATATTAACAGAAAGTTATTTATTTTATATCTGACTTATTCTGGTACAACACTAATTTCAAATCTCATAAGTGCATTTGTTGTTTCTCTCTTTACCTAAGTTAGAATCTAGCCAACAGTTCAATCAAATGTTCAAATAACAGGAGAATCAAATGTCAAGGAATCAGTATTTGTCGAAATAAAAGTATCAGAATGTGGAATTATTACTGAAGGTTTATAATCTCAGGAAAACATCTTTTCTTCTTTTTTGCCACGTAGCATTGAAGCCACCTTCCTGTGGCAATACATTTTTCGTACCTGCACTCTAGCCTCGGTGAGGTTGACCCGGCGAGCCAGATCTTCTCTGACGAAAGCATCGGGGTAGTGTGTCCTCTCAAACACCCTCTCCAGAGCTTGGAGCTGGCTGCTGTTGAAGGTGGTCCTGTTCCTGCGCTGCTTCCTCTTCTTCTTCTCCTCTGTGTTCATCTGTTCATCTGCACAAAGAGGAAGAAGGAACTTTATGAATCAGAGGAACAGCTTCGTTCTGCTCAAGCATTACCCCAAAAAAATCAAACGACTATATAATTACAGTTATAATTGCAATTAACTATAAGTGTAATTGTAACTGTTATATTGTTATATAAATACAGCAGGAAGCATTGTCTGCATTGACACACAACCGCTACTGCAGACTGTAAGACAGTTTGAGTCACAAATTAAAATGAATAAAACTGATCGATCGATCGATAGATAGCCAGATAGATACACTACCACTTAAAGACTGATGATTGAGGTCAACAAGTTGAGGTTTGTTTCTGCCCAGTTAGAGCAGAAGGTCATTTAATAAGTTTAATACGCAAAGAACGACACAACGTATCATAGCTCTACATTTTACTAGAGGAAGACTTGACTTATTAACAGTACCTTTTGTGGTTTATCCTTATCATTATTTTCTTGTAAACAAACAATGTTTATATATAAAACTATATATTATGTATGAATATTTACCCTCATAGAAAGTACGATTTCTTTTAAAAAGCTGTGAAATAATTTCTGGATCTGCAGAAACATGTCACTTGGCTCTTCACCTAACTAATTAGCACACAAGCCAAAAACAAAAGTAACAGAATCACTTTGGCAAAGCTGAATGTGTAATTCATTATGGAAGAGCTCCATGTGCTCAGTCTGATAGTTCCCGCTGGGTGAAATCAGTGTTGGTGAATTGTGGCTGCACAACAGGACCACAAACTAACACTTTCACACAGAAAAATAAGGCTGTGATCTAAAGTGTTCCTAATTACATCCACACATACACACAGTCTGTAGTTATGTGCACACACATATGCAAAGGTAGGACGTTGCTCAATACACTCAAGTGTTTCATGCTACTTAGCAGTAATAACATTTTGAGAGATTTCAGTCAACTGAGACAAAAAGAATCATTTGGGTTTTTGCTGCTACAGATTTTGTGTCTCTGATTGGGATTTTGTATTCAGCACATTCGTTTTGTTGGGATAGTAGTTCTTTTTAAATGTGTTATTCTTTATTTTGGGGTTACACGAAATCCATAAACTTTATCTAATGAACCAGAATGGCAAATATTGGCCGTGTTTCTAGAAACATCTGTGTGTATTTTTTTAATGCAAAAATCATTAAGTAGAACTTTTATTGCAGCACTTTTTACAGACCAGTTTTTCTCTGGGCTTTCAGTCACATGCTCTGGAAATTTTGTGGAATACATTAAAAATTAAAAGTTATTCACAACATTCATCCATCGGGTAATGTGTTACCTGATGGAGCTGGCTGCTGTTGAAGAAAAAGTTTTACTTTTGAAAATTTCCACTTCTTGGAATCTTTATTTAAGTCTATAGAAACTACTTCAACTTTCATGCTCATTTACAGTTTTATGCACTTTTTAAAAAAAGATTTCTGGAGCATGTTTGTTAGTAGAAATATGAACTTTCAGCCAAACACGGGATATTGTTGTTGTATTGATTCATTTTTCGCACACACTCCTGGCAGTGTGTCAAACATTACTCGATCGTCAAGTAACCTGTTTGTTTAGCTGTCAACATTTCTTCTAAGAGTTGCTGTCAGTCGATTGGCAAAAAACCCCAAATGTAAACTTGTTCACCTGCTGGAATCGAAAATGGAGCCCTTAAAATAAAAAGTGATGTCTGTCTGTAACTCTTAATGAATTTATTTCAGTCAAGCTGACCACAAAGTGTTTTCTTCTGCTGCTCCATACAAAGGATTTTTACAGGCCTATACATTAAAAATAGCAAGAGGAAAAAAGCAAAGACAGAAAAATAATTTGTTGTAAATAAAAAAAATGTATTCTTGTGTGAATTTATGATTTTTTTATGTCCATATTTTTCACTTTACTTGCTTCAGATTTTGATCGTGTGCTGCTGTTGACCCGATTATTTGTTTTACTGCTGCAACCAAATGTCTCATTTGTTTTGTTTGACTGAATCTTCACCTTTATTTCTGGATCGAGACTCAGAAGCTGAAACCATGAACAGTTATAAGTACAAATAATTATGATTTTTATGGTTGCAGTACACAGCGTTTAAACACAATTGCTACTGCAGGCTGTAAGACAGTTTGAGTCACAAATAGATGTGTGTGTGTGTAGGTGGGGTGGGGTTGCTGAAGGGTTGGAGTGACAATGTTCATTTTGGTTTCTTTGAGCCCTTTAAATTGGTTCTACTTCACATTTGAGGCCAACCCATAAACTGAGGAGGAGAGTGCAAAGATGCTTCATTAACTAAAACAAATCCATGAAGTGATATTTTATTCCTTAAGTGCTTGAAAGTAATAAAAAGCAGTAGCTATTGTATTCATATTTTTGCCTTTATTTTATGCGCTAAATGCCTTAAAAATACCTTAAACCTAAAACTACAACTACCCCCATCCTTTGCTCTTCTTCTTCATAATCCAGTTAATCAGACTGGCCTTGTGACCTTTTGTGGGCATCCTGCCACCATGAGGTTTAAGCCAATAGATTTTACTAATGACATCTTCATTTCATTTCTATTGAAAATAAAACGTAAATCTTGGAAGGAAGGACTGAATCCACAACGAGAGTAGTTTATGCAAGTATAAGTAGTTTCATGACTTCTCCAGGCCTGTTTTTTGCTTTTTCACGTTTTAATCTCACAAAGAACAATGACCATGTTGCAGTACCACAGACAAAAACAAATAACCTCATTAATTTACATGAAAATGTGTGTGCCTATTTTCTTTCTTTCTTTTTTCAAAAATATTTAACATAGCTACAGCACCAAAGTTTCTTAGAAGTGATTACAGCAGCTCTGCAGACACCACGGTCCACAGTTTTGGGCTGAAACTCTGTTTATTAAATGGAAAAGAACAAATTGCAGTAAACTGGAGTTGTAAAGGCCACACATGGCAAACCAACGACCGCATACAGCTTTCTCACCAGAAACCAGCGTTTGCGCGTCTCCAGGCTGAGAGTTAAGGAGCAAATCGTGACGCCCTTCCCGCCGACTTTACAACCGGAGAAAAGTGGACAGCAAATAAGATCTGTCAGAACCTAAATGTGCGTCTAAACTTTCATTTAAACATATAGGAATTAAATGTTATTATATAACTTAAATTAAACATTTTTGACTGCTAAATAACACTTTTAGGGCGATTCAGCAATAAAAAAAAATAAAATCAAAAGGTTTGTAGGCCTGTATAAAAAAGGTATTTATTTACAGTATTCTATCGGACTTCATTTTTAGATTTTAAATAAAAAAAATATGACAGGACAGAGGACAGTCCACACAAAACGGAATCCACGCAGGTATTTTTAACAGTACTTGTATACAATTCTAAATTTTAAAGCGTATTTAAAAACTATCAATTCCACGCGAGTTTTCTTCGTGGAATAAAATATTTGGAAACCTTCATGGGTCCAAATGCCGTCACGTAGAGGTTTATTGAGAACGCAGGCACAGATAGCTTTTTAAAAAACTCAGCTTCCCGAAAAGACTCATTCATTTAATAGATCGTGCAGCGCCTGGGCAGCGGTTTGGTGTCGCACAGCTTTTAATTAACCCTCCAGGGTGATGTTTAAAACAGCAAATCAAAGCCATCGGCATCATCAGCGCCATCATCATCCTTCTGGCAGCTTCAAGTGTGGTCAACACGTGGGACTATAGATTGATCTCATTAGCAGCGATCAGTGAAAGTCAATTAGTCCTGCTGCCAAGACAAATTCGTTAGCGGGGACCTGATTCCTAACTAAAAGTGTAGTTGGCAATTTTTTGTTATTTTATTTGGATTTTTATTAAATTTTGCGGACGCCCAAGCAAATAATGGACATCTGTGCAAAGTTTTTTTTTAAACGTGGACTAAAAATGTTTCAAATGTTTGAATCAGTTGTTGCCTATAATAATAATAGTAATAATAATAATAATAATAATAATAATAATAATAATAATAATAATAATGTACTTGCGTAATAATTCAGATCATAATGTTAAACTTGCTCAAGTCTGATTTCTTGTTTAATGCAATAAAAGCCGGAAAACTAGCACTACAGTTTTTACTCATCACTCTAAAACATTTGTTTTCTAAATCCGATCGATTCGTTCCTTCTGTGGTTTGTCAGAGTCACGTTTCCACAAATTAAGAGCTGATGAGATGCTGTTATTTGATTCTTTAATTGTCGGAACGAGGACACGCGCGGTAATTATGACAAATGACTAGGCTCCGATATTCTGAAAGTGTTTGACAGGCTGAAAATAACCGTAGATTAACGACGTGACCCCGCCACTTCCTCCTCCATATTTCTCACAGACGATTTTTTAGCCTTTAAAAATAACAATAACACTCATTAAAAGCTATAACGTTTGTGTCAACTTCTCCAAATGGCCCTCTGAGCAGAAAAAGAGGAGGGGGGAGAAGGGAGCGTTTATTTACTCTCTCAGCGGTGAGGTGGAGAGGACGTGCAGTGGCATTTTTTTTATTTATTTATCTATTTGTATTTGTTTGTTTGCGCTGAATTTATCCAGGTTCTTGTCGGCTTCGGCAGTGACGTATACCAAAAGAAAAGTTGGAAATGTTAACCTCGATTCTCACAGTGGAATTCCAACGGCAGCCCAGGGATTAGATCCCGCCTCTGTAGTGTCAAAGATATCGGCTTCATTTTTGCACACCCAGCGGGGATGAGGCCTTGTTTAAAATGTTTTCTAATAAAAATTGTGATAGGGCTATGCAAATATTCACAAAGCATAAGTCACACCTGCGCACGTCTACATGACTCAGTCTGTTTTCAAAATTCATTATTGGTGTTTTCTTCTTAAATGTAGGGCAAAACAAAGCGCCCTGCTGAGGTCAACAGTCGTGGGGAAAAGATTTATTACTCCGAAGTTAGACTTGTAAGGAGACTTCACTGACCATGTCCACCATCAGCATCATACTTCACTGACATCAGAGTGTTAATGGTAAATTAATGGTCATTTTGAGGGGGAGACCGTCAGGGATGATGCATTGCCAAAACTCACTAGAAGATTCCTTCCATGCGCGCGGCTTTTCGCAGAGCTCCGTTCGTGCGGTCTGCGCGCGGACGCTCGCCAGCAAGTCATGAAAAGAAACACGTTTCGTTTTCAGCCTGTCAAGAGAACTACTTTTGTCTGCGATTTGATTTGTTTCCAAGAAATGATGAATGATAACTTGGGATAGCAACAGGGGCTAAAACAGTTCGCTGAGGATTATTTCAAATAATAAGAAAAAAACGTGTTATTTTGAGCTTCGTCCCATCCTTTTAAAACATTTTTTCATCAGCATTTCACTTACTTTCCTGCTGGGTCGTGTCGCTCCCGCTAGTCAGCCCCGGAGATTCCAGCATATTTCTCCCCGTCTCCCCGACGCTCTCGTCTGCCTGGGTACCGACCATTTCCCCGGCCTCTTCCAGATCCAACAGATGGCTGACTGAGAAGTTCTTTTTGGCTTGCAAGTTGTCCAGGTTAGACGTGATTGGGCTCTCCAGGCGGTTTGGTATCGTAGCTTGCCTGTCCATTACATGTGCATAGCTAGAAGTCATGACGCAAGTGGGAACCAGCGGAAAAAAAGAGAGCGGTAATAAGAAAGAGAAGCGCAAGTGAGCCAAGTAGATCCGTGCATGCAGAAAGCACTAGCAGCGCCTCTAGAAAAACACAGCCAGATAAAAACTCGGGACTTCCGAGCAGAGGGTGGATCTGTTCACATCCAAATCAGCAACGGAGTTCTCAAACGAACTTGTTCCTGCTTTCCCCACTAAATCTTTTTACAGCCAATACATCCAGCAGTACGAGTCAGAGAAGAAAATGACCGACCCGTGTTCGTCCAGTCGCGTTTTTTTTTCAATTTCAAGAAATCATATAAGAAGAAGACGTTCTCTTCCTCCTCGGTTTGAGCCACATATGAGCAGGAAGAGTGGCCGCTGCTGCTGATGACGACCAGATGCGTAAAGTTCTGTGTGCGCACAAATCTGGCTCAGCTGCAACTAGAGGCACGGAGGCAGGACGTTACCGCCTCACCTTCAGGCTAGCTTCTCTCTCTCTCTCTCTCTCTCTCTCTCTCTCTCTCTCTCTCTCTCTCTCTCTCTCTCTCTCTCTCTCTCTCTCTCTCTCACACACACACACACACACACACACACACACACACACACACAGCTGGAAAGAGAGACTTGCTGCACTACGAAAGTGGGCCGATTTTCAACCGCACTCTTAATAAGAAGTCCGTAATTGCGTGCTAACGCTTTTGGCTTTTGCTGTGTCTGACGTTTTTCATGACCCCACCACCCTCTTCCCCCTTCAGCTGAAAACATCACATCAGCAGCATCGACAGCCCGCCTGGTGTTGGCCGTTTTTCTCTGATAAACCTCAGCTTGAGAGTCCTTACGGGGGATGCAGGAGGCAGCAGAGTGTGAAGGGAGGCACGCTGTTATCTTTGTGTGCTGATAAACCCACTCTGAATGTCCTGCGGTGTGCCACCAGTTAAATCAACCATAACCAGTGCCAGTCAGTCTATCCACAGGATTGTCCGCATGAGTGCTGGCTGAGCTAGAGAAATGATAGAAGCAAATTACAGGGCGACTATGGCACCAACCATCCATTCTTTTACATTTAGATTTGAAACTGAAAACCGTTCCTTAAACTACAAACTAATTACCAAGGCCAGCGAGAGGTCCCACAAACATCACTCGAAAGTGTATTTTTTATAATAGTGATAGTTGTTTGTATTTTATCGTGATTTTTAACAATGTTTTATTCTTCATTTTTTAGATCGCGAAAAAGAAACGCACGAGTTTTACATTTCTTGACAGTGTATTTATTTGTATGTTACACGTGATGTTCCTGCCACTAAATACATTCTAAAAACAAAAGAAAAAACAAACAAATTTTTTTAAAAATTTTTTGGGTCAACCCACACTTTGTTAGTGCATCTACAAATGTGTTTAGTGGGCACCATGTCTAATCCTTGGTTATCTATATACAGGCACTTGAATAGGCACTGAACTGTCTGGCCTTTAAAGAAATTGAAAAAAAAGGAATTTTTTCACAATTTTTTTAAACTTTATAATTGCAAAATATGCAAAAATCTACATGAGCTGCACTTAAAAATGCAGATCCCATTCAATACATTGATGAATTGTCTTACATGACATCCTGTTCACAAATATTGTCCAGGATCTAATATATTAATTTACCAGCCAACCAGAGCCTGACAGCCCTCCCCTGATAGCTTCATGATAGTTTTACCTCTGTCATCACACCATTAAAATATTACACCAGACTAGGATTTTCAGGTACTTTTACAAATTCCCCTTCCAGTCCATAGCTGAATGCTGAACTGATGGCCTTAAACAGTTTCAGTTTCACTGGTGCCAGAAAAATTTTGATATGTAATACAAGGCAAAAATTCTGATTATCAGCTGTAATCTTTTCAAAGCATTGAAAATTAAAGTCAGAAATTCTGGATACAGACCAAAAGACATATCGAGGCGTGTTATATGAAAAGGTAAAGACCATACAAGTATCAAAGCGTGAGTCTAAATGATCCCCCGTGAGGAAGAACCTGGCAACGGTCAGAAGGAAAAACTCCCTTTTTTTAGAGAAGTGAGATGAAATAAGAGACAGACGGAGAAAAAACAGGAGCATAGCTAGGCCACAAACAAACACACAAACAAAAAAGAAAGAAATACAATGTGAATTTATTGAATTTCCTCAAACTGGAGATCTGGGGGGGATTTCCATGTTTCAAATCAGCTAAGGATGAAACAGCCTGAGTATGAAAAAAAGCAGTAAGAATCATTTATACTGGTACTAGAATCGTAGGGGATTACCAGCACATTTGCCAGTTTTTCCTTTCTTTCTTTCTTTCTTTCTTTCTTTCTTTCTTTCTTTCTTTCTTTCTTTCTTTCTTTCTTTCTTTCTTTCTTTCTTTCTTTCTTTCTTTCTTTCTTTCTTTCTTTCTTTCTTTCTTTCTTTCTTTCTTTCTTTGCTAGATAAAATATAGTGGAGTGAAATCTAGAAAAGCATGAAATGCTTTGGTTATTGACTCCTGTCTCATACACAAGCTAGAGGTTAGCTGACTGAGGGAGGTTGAGGGATGAAATGGAAGGAGCTAATGTTGTTGTAAATGAAATGGTACTTAATTTTTCTACTAACTCAGCATTAAAAACACTTTTATATATACAAGTGTTTCTTTGCAACTCTTGTCCAAGGAAGCTTCAGACTAAAAGAGTGTGTGTGTGTGTGTGAGGGGGGGGGGGGGGGGGGGGGGAATTGAACCGCTTAGCTTCCGATTCGTAGATAACCTGCGCTACCTCACGAACCACAGCCACCCAGTTATGGCAGTGGGGTCATGTATTCAGATGGCAAGAGTTGACTCTAGGCTCTGAGGTGCCATAGACGTCCTGTAGCTTCCAGCCCCTGATCTGGGAAAAGAACACTTGATGCCATCAAAGGGCCACCGATTGAATCCAGATGTGCCTCGCTCGCTCTTTCCATGTATTTAATGAAGGCACAGGGATAGAGTAGACTTTTTCATCATTAGCTTTCCCCCAGATTCGCTTTTCATGGCTACAAGTCGATTCTGGTGCCAGCCAAGGGAAAAAAAGAAGAAGAAGAAAAAAAAAAAGAAAGAATGAAAAATGGGGGGAAAAGGCCTCCCCATGACTCAAGCTCAGTGTTCTCATTCAGGGCCCCTATTCTTTGTTCTGAGCTCAATGTGAAAGTGACTTGTTTGCCCTGGCTGCTACAGTTTGTCTGTGGCAAATCGAAATGTCCAAACATCTCTGAGACGAATATGCCATCCTGCAGAAGTGATGTTAGCAGGAAAAATCTGTGCACGTGGCTGAAATGGTTTAGAAATCAGTATCAGGGTTAGCACAAAAGTACTTTGCAAATGATTTATTTGTGCACATTATTTTGCTGTTACAATATATGGGTTTAATTTATGAATGGAACATAATCTAAAAACACCAAGCCTCAAACACATTTAAAGCACTTCAGAGACAAATGATAACATGGTTGAAATAAAAAAATGAGTATTCCACTTATTTCAGCTTCATTCAATAGCTTGCACGTATTTAATGTTTCCAATAAATATCATTGTATCAGTCTGTGCATTCTAACATAGCTGACAGACTGACAGAGCAGCCCAAAACAGGAACATAGGCCATCAAAGTCAGAAATATTCAGTCATAAATGAATTCCAAGATGTAGAAAAGTCCAAGTGTTGTGATCACGTCATACCAGTAACATAAGCACTGCTTTAATGAGACTGTTTTTAAAAAAAAACATGCCTAACCAAGTTTAACATTACCATATGAATACAAAAAATGTATGCTATCCATTTCAGTGTTGTTGTTGCA
Source organism: Aulonocara sp. 'chitande type north' Nkhata Bay (assembly GCF_057382095.1). Classification (NCBI taxonomy): domain Eukaryota; kingdom Metazoa; phylum Chordata; class Actinopteri; order Cichliformes; family Cichlidae; genus Aulonocara; species Aulonocara sp. 'chitande type north' Nkhata Bay. Next base: position 16,503,598 of record NC_141360.1, read on the forward strand.
ACACTTTTTTGTATTTATTCTACATTAATGTGACTTTCTTTATTCCCCAAATCACAACCAACAGTTGATTACAAGCTTCAAGTGGTTTTGTCTGTGTGTGTGCTTTTTTACATGATGTGTTACATCATCTGTTTGAGTTTGACAGGCAACTTCTGGGCTCAGATTTAACTTCAGTAAAGTGCATCTCACAAATCTTAGGGCTGTGCACAAGCCAAAAATAGGAATGGTCATAAATTAATGCAAAGTTTCACAAAACGGGTTTTGGTGATTTTTGAGTGCAACCTGATCACAGACTCCTGAAACTTTACTCTCTATTTTATGTCAGAACTGAAAGTGTGTAGAGGGATAATTAGAGTGTGCACTGTTTTGCAGTTGGTGGAGGGAAAGTAAAAAAAGTCTTTATGAAGCATGTCTAAACATGTTCTTTCCCTTGAACTATTCTATTATATTTTTTGTTTGACTTGTTAGTTTTCAGCCTGCATCTGCACTCTACAAGGCTTCCATCCACACAGAAGAAAATACAGACTGTAGAACAAATTTGACAGATTCTGGTTGATGAACTTTTTAATATGTAATGTTAAAACAACCACTTTCACAATCCAAAATTAATGTCAAAAAGAAATTATACTTCTATAATAGTTCGAATTGAGCCGCAAGCTGTACATTGATGGATTCCATTAAATAAATTTTCAGAATTCACAGATGACACGACCTAAATATTTACAATGCATATGCATTGTAAATACATAGGCATAGAAAAATACAGTGACTTATATGCTGATGTTAGTTTGGTTGTGTATTGGATTTATTTTTCAGGTTTTGTGATATTTTCCATTTATATTTAAAGTCATATCTCCAAACTGAACTTTGCTGCTTTTGTTTAGTTCATTAGATTGTTATTGAACTTGGAGAAAACAGTGCATCATGTCACTTACAGTGTAGAAATGTTTTTAAAATAAGCAACCAAAAAAGATCATCTGACTACTTTTGGATTACTCGAAGATCAAACATGGAAAATGTTGCACCTTATACAAAAACGGACAGTCTCATAAGTGTGTCATTCCACAAATGTTTTCTCTTTATGTGCACAGAAACAATTTAAATGCAAATGTAGCAGTTACAGCTAGTCAAATCAAATGACTCGTGCACTGTGTGAATTCTGCAACATGTACTTAGAATGCGCAGTAATAATATTAATACTGTATTCTGTCATTGCACTTCTTCCACTACTTGCCAGTCAAAATATACAGATTTAAACCAAAACCTCCCTCTTGGTCGTAATGTGTTTTCTTTGTCTGCTCATTGTGCATTAGCTCAGTCCCTCTGTGTAGCCTTGGCCCCGGGCTGAGGATGATGATGATGATGAGGGGCCCGGCCCGCCGCCGCCGCTGTCCAGTGACCCCTGGTGCTGATTGGAGTAGCGTTTTGGCCCCTGTCCTGTTTTATTTCCCTAATTGGGAGTAAATGGCCTCCTTGTTGACTCTTTACATCCTGTGCAGGGAACCATATGTTGCACACACGCCCACCCCCTGCACGCCGCCTGATTGCAGCGGCTGCGCCGGGATTTCTCCTCGCATACCGACCGCTGCGGCTCTCCCACACAGATTCTAAACTGATTACAGTTTTCAGAGACAGCTATCGGGGTTTAAGTAGGAATGGCGATAGATCAATAACCAAAGACCCCAGAACTGTGCAAATCATCTGACCTTGTTATCGTCTTAAGCGCACAGAAAATAAGGAAAATGTGTTATTTGCTCGTGTACTTCTGATATTGCATTTCAAAACATAACATTTAGGCCTACTAGGCTGAACTTCACGCATTCTATTCATTTATGCGTTTATATGTCGTAATGCTGATTTTCCTATTATGAGATCACGAATGGATAATATTGCTTAAATAAGCAATGTGTTTAAATTAAAAAAAAAAACACACACACACACACACAACTATACAACATAAAGTGCCTAGTGAGGAACAGACGGCAAAAACCGCGAGCTTTGTATGAAAATATAGAATATTCCAAACTTTGATGGCGATAAAAGACGTTCGCGCACAAACAGGCATATACAATGTATCTCCATTTAGAATGTGCAAAGTAACTCCAGCTGTCAGATAAACGCGGTGTAACAGTAATTGCGCGTAATTGCGAGTAAATGTACTTCATGTATGTGTCCCCTCTTTATATTTTATGACTGGTTTTGTTCCGCTGCTCTCTCCATTGTTGCAGGCGGCTCACATGCAGCACTGTTGTAACTGTAAACGGTCTGTGGTGTTCCGACATAAAAAAGCAAATCTGCTCCTGATTAAAACAACACGGAGAGTTTACAGAACAAGTGGCCGTGTGAGATTAATTCGGCCGCGCTGATTCTCATTATTACAAAGCCCCAGAAACCGCTCGGAACAGCCTGCAACCAGGGACTCTTTAGAACTCATCATCATAAGACATACTGTGTAAATAAATAACTACTTCTCCTCATAAAGTCTTGGGTCCGATATTTATGTGTTTAAGATTTAATTCGTCTTTGTTTAAAGTTAGGGTGACTAATTTCATTTGATATATAAATGCATATGACTATTTGTTTTAATAAATGAGTTTATTTTTATTTCTTTCTCCCCTGAAATAAATTTCTTTTCCTTTTAAAGTAAAACAGCCTTGTCGAAAGATTTCTTTGAAAGTGTAGCTGAAACAGGCACGGCACGATTTCAACTCTATAGTTCACATTTACAAAGATTGAATCTACTGGCGGGATCCTGAGCATTAATTCGGCTCAAGTATTTAAAATTCAATCAGAAACAGAAGTGACATTTGTTTCATTTACTGGTTAGTTTCTTAATTTCCAGAGCAGACCGTTAACAGAATAAGGAGGAGATCCCGTATAAAACACCGTTTCCGCTCAAAAACGTTGATGGCACACATGCTTATCTTGTGCCGTGGTACTGAGGTTGAGTTCAGAGTTCACTCTGCGTGGAGGTGAAGTCCGGCTCGTCCAGATGGCTGATATTTTTAAGAAAACTTGATTTCCCCCCCCACCCCCCGTTTCTCTGTGGCTGCCGGACTTCTCGGGTTTCAGGGTCTTTCTCGACCTGTCGAGGGACGGCAGCGCCACATAAATCACACTTTACTTTATAAACCCTCTGCTCTCTGAAGTCCGACTCAGGACCCAACACACACACTCTCTCACACACATACACACATGTATTTCCAATGTACAAGCGATTGCTGTAGATTGAAGCCCCGTTGGATGCCTTAATCTGCGCTGCCTGTATCTTCTCATTTTTCTTTGTCATAATTTAGAACACATTTCCTTTCACAGGGAGTCCCCTTCGGAGTTATCTGGAAGGACTGCAACAATTTTAGACTAAAACTGCAGCAGTGATGAATCGAATGCAGAATAAACAATCTTATTTTTGAGCATATGGGAGAATGTAAAGTCTAATATTGTCAATAAAAATAGAAGAAACGTTAATAAAAGCAGCCGCAGAATAAAATAAAATAGCTGAAAACAAAAGTATTTTTGCCGTGTTAACATACATATTTTTTTTAATCAAATAGTTGCTTTCTAGTGCAAAACTTATTGAATATTAGTTAAAAGATGGAAGGGCAGGAATTAAAAACAGTCATGAGATTCTACAGGGACCGTGTTTGTGTCAGGTGTGCTCAGATTGTCATGTTTCTGTGTGTGACTAAACTAGGGTCATATTTGTGCTGTGATTCCTTCAGTACACAGAGCAAGTGGATATTATAAAGTCATCTAAATCTGACTTGTGCATTGCATGCCAAATGGTTGCATTCATGCTGCTAAAGTTACTGTATATTCTGGTTATTTATGTCATTTTTACTTGTGTGAAATACTCACCCTGGAAAGATCAAACGATCTGACTGAGTGACTACACAAACTACAAATCAGACCGGATGTTTTTTTGCAAGCTTTTGGTATGTGACAGCGTTTCAGACTAACCAACCCTCTCATGTTGCCACAGCTACTCATAGATGGAAGCAGCATTTAATGATGCAGCCGGTCCAAGTTGAGCTACATTTCTAAAGTCTGTAAGAGTCAGTTCAGAATGTTTTACAGATAAAGAGCTGTGACTTAGGACATATTTGAAAACGGCATTTATCTTAGCGATTAACTTTGAAAACACTACTTTAAGGATATTCAAGATTCTACTGCAGACCAAAGTGACATGACAGACATTTTTATGTGTACATAGTGTGAATCAGGGGAGTCATTTATGTGGATTAAAAATGACAATATTTTCCTCCTAAATATAGTATAAAGATCAGTATAGAGGTATGAAGCTGCATAAAATTACAATACTCCTGAAATGCACAATTCAAAATAGCCGAGTTATATAGCCTATATGAGAGTACACTAGATTACATTTTATTTTTAAATGGATGCTCAAAAAAAATGACATAATCTGTTTTAGTTCATTTGGGTAATTGGGAACAGAATCCTAGAGGTTCTACAGGGACAGACGGACGGTGGTCACTCTCCTTCTGTGAACTTAAACCTTCCGACTAATTAAAAAGCTGCTTTTACGGTCTCCCCTTCAGACAGCCAGATGTGACCGGGGAGCTGTAAAATCTCAAAGCAGTATACAAAAACACTGCACTTTGAAAAACTTTGAGAAAGCGATTGGAGACCCAAAGTGGTCACATTGTAAATTCCTTCCCACACAGCAAGCTTCAGTTCTGTAGATAACCTTCTACCAAAAAAGATGAACGCAAAGAAAATACAAATGGATATTTTCAATTTAAAAAAGTTTATTTTAGTAAAATATTACCCTTTTGTACATCTCTAAAATATGATGTTTTAAAATATTTTTTTTACCCCATTTAAATAGCCTTTATGTATTTTCTGAACACACAAATGAATCAGACTTTGGTCATTTTCACTTACATAGATTTACATTTACATTAGATTCTTATACATTTTCTGACACGCTGTCAAAAATGTACGCTAAGAGAAAAGATAAGCTTGGAGTATGCAGAAACACATGCAGCTGAGAGCATACATTAACAGATATCACCTTACCGTGCAAGCCCACTGCTCCTTAGCTGAACTGACAAGAGGGGCTTTGTGAAATACAAGCCCAGCACCAGCAAATAGCGTCATCTACAACACATAAGTCACGACAGTTTGTATTCAGAACAGAAAGGGATTAATGATTAATGCCTCACTCCATATGCATGAAACGCCGGCTTTCTGCAAAGTAAACACAACCAGTCCTTCCACTTTTACAACAAAGACACAACAATCAAAAACACTCATCTTCTGAATTCGACCCATGCTCAGAGATGTGATGGAAAACCATGTTTGGAAGAAGAGGACTTTGCTTTTTAAGCACACACAAACATAAAAGTGCACACCTGAAGATAACAGCTACAAGATACCCTTCGATTTACCCAGCAACTGAACACGACTCTGGCCAGTCTATTGCTTTAAATATTTCACTCAAAGCCAGCGGGGATACAGTACTCGTGTTTCTCAAGCCCGATATATTAATATTCTACAAACTCTTTATTTAACAAAAGGAGGTAAAGTTCTCAATGTTTAAACAATTAAATAGAAGCAGCCTCACAAATAATAATAATAAAAAAAATGTGTGAAACACATAACACCAGAAATCAGACCAGATGTTCTCTGTGAGCTTTCGCTACATGAGTTTTTCAGACTAACCAATCGTGTTAGTAACATACAGCTTTCTATGAGCTGCGACTTTTTAAAACAAAAATACAACCCAAAACATAACGATGCTTCTTCTGTATTAACCAAGGCTGTCAAGGATGCCAACATGGGAAACTTATCAGCTGGAGAATCATGTTGTAAGTGTTTTTCGCTTTGTATTGTGTCTTTTTTCTCCCTCCCCTTCGTCGATCTGGAAACGATGCTTTGCTAGCGATCCGTCTGTCTTGTCAGTGTAAAGTTGTAATTTAAAAAAATAAAATAAGTATTGATTTTAAACAGGCATACTATGCTGTGGGGAATAATTTTCTGTCATAGTTACAGTACAAAGTTATTTGATGCAAATGCCATGTTTAACTAGATGATAACAATGACGTGACTCGTGTGCTCTGGCCTCAACAGTCATTACATTTTAGACTGAGGTGTGGCAGTGATCGCCACAATCTCATCAGCTGTTCTGCCCACATGTGATGGTCAACACCTTGATACAGACACTTGATACAACATCTTTGTACAATTTGTCACCCATCAGTATATAACAGATATTTATAGAGCACATAACATATTAAGATTGCCTCACGACACAGCCACAGATTCACTCTGAAGACAGTTTTCTAGTGTTTTACAGTCTTGCTCAGAATCTCCAGTCTCTTCCTTCACAGTCTCTTTCTCTTTAGGTCCACAATTTTTAGTTGATTCCACCTTTACCTCCTGACTCTCCACAGAGCCATTTTCCTTTTCCACGTCTTTCTGCACCTCTAAGTTTCTCCTCTCCTCTTCCTTTTGCCTCTCCAGCTCCTCTTCAGAAGCCTGAAGCTGTAGCTGCTGCATCAGTTCCTCCAGCTTGTGGGCTTTGCGCAGCTCATTTTGCTGGATGATGGCACAGAGATGCTCCGTCAGCTGTTCCTTCACCTCAGTTTTCTTGTGAAGGTCCAGCTTGGCTATCACGTATTCAGCTTCTGCCCTCTCATAACGCTTTCTGTGGAGAAATAAGAGAAGAAAATGACTAAGAAACATGAAGAGGATCAAAACAGTACACTCAGAAATGACATGCTGTTTTTGAGCTCAATTTCCCCTCACGAATAAGTAACTGTTTTATTTTATTTAGAATATGTGCTGAAAAAGATCCAAGTATGTTCATTTATATTTCATAAGTGCTATGACCAAATATCCTTGGTCATATGACCAATGTGTTAGGAAATGTGCTCATTTGTTATTTCTGCTTTTTGTCAAACTTTAACCACTTAGGAACACAAATGGAGTTCACAACATTTTTCAAGAAAAACAATCCTGAGAATTTATATAAGAATAAACAAAACTCAAACTTAAATTAATAATGATTCAACAAATAAACACATTCTGGTTCCAGGAAGTCAAAGACTTGTATATAGTAGTAAAAGTAGTAATTTCTTAACAATTCATCTAAAACAGTTTCTATTGTTAATAGTGACATTAAATAATGGACTCAAGTAAATAAAGTTAACGCAGTAACTAATAACTTCAATTCTTACTGAACTCTACATTTAGTGAGTAAATATCAAAAGCCTGCTTAAGTTTCTCCATTTTGCTCCATTTTGGGAACAGAGCTTACGTTCTCTGCTCTCTGTGTCACAGCACACAGCATTAGTTATTTTCCTCTCTCACATTTCGTGAAGACCGTCTTCCATTCTGCCTTATCCTAACCATCTAACTGTACCAATACACGCTAGTCAGTCGGAGGCACAGTGAGGGCATGTCTTCACAGAATGCAATCATTGATACTGGGACTGACAAATACTGGAGACCAGAGTTCATGGACGGTGAAAAGATGATGATTTGTTTGATGATGAAGTTTGTTAAAATTAATGTTTAGAAACTACACACACACACACTTTACTTATTCGGCAACTAACAAAAAGGTCAGTTCAGCAGTGCTTGCATATACTTTAGGTTTTTTTTTTTTAATTTTCTTTCATTTGGTGCTTATTATGTCTGGAACACCGTGCACTTCAATGAATGCAAAAAAATGACATGCAGAGTTGGTGACTGAACTAAAACCGACTGTACTGGCAGTGTCTCGTAACCCGCTGAGAGCAGATGCTTATTCTCTCAGAATGTCTGAATGCAGAAATATTGTTTTAATTGCAAAGGACAGAAGACCACATGGTGTTTGGAAACACTGTGGTAACAAACCAGATGATGGCAAACATTTCCAAAAATCAAATTTCACCTCTAGCTATTATGTTGCATCTCAGCAACATCTTAACAACTGACTAAATCAGCATAATCATAACAGAATCCAGTGTACCGAGTGTGTGAAGGTCGGGTTTGTCTTTTCATTATACAAACACCTGTAATGATACAGGGCTAATGTCACTACATGACAGGCTGCAGCTTCATGAACTAGGTCAAATACAGAGTTACCATATCACAGGACAGAAGACTGTTTACACTGGGAAAGTAAAACACCATAATACAAGATACAGGTTTAACTTCCTGTATTTCATGATAAATGACTCATGATTTTAGCTGTTCTGTCCTCTGCATGGTGCATATATTGTGAAAGGTTACACGAGTACTGTAGGGGGCAGTGTTTCTATGGTTTCAAAGCACAGCCTGTACTAGCAAGAATTTATACTTTTGAAAATAAAAGCAATAAAAAGCAACACACCCCTTAGGAGTTACTGTTCAACAAATTGAATGACAGCAGAAACTGTTTTCGGAGAGGCTCCAGGAAGAACATCAACGTGACGCTAAGGCTCCAATGGCTGTTTCACACAGCATTTATCTCCACTCTCATCACTGTGTCATATATAGATCTGACTCAGGGCAAAGAATAAATGAAATGGTAAATGGCCTATATTTATATAGCGCTTTACTAGTCCCTAAGGACCCCAAAGCGCTTTACACAACCAGTCATTCACACATTCACACACTGGTGATGGCAAGCTACATTGTAGCCACAGCCACCCTGGGGCGCACTGACAGAGGCGAGGCTGCCAGACACTGGCGCCACCGGGCCCTCTGACCACCACCAGTAGGCAATGGGTAAAGTGTCTTGCCCAAGGACACAACGACCGAGACTGTCTGAGCCGGGGCTCGAACCTGCAACCTTCCGATTACAAGACAAACTGCCAACTCTTGAGCCACGATCGCCCCATATGAAGTGTTGACATTAAAAACAACCTTTGATGGTCTACAACAATCTGAAATATAACCACAATCTATAATGGCACTGATATCCATACTGTATCTAAAAGAAAAACAAAGTCACTGTAACATCACCCACCGATTCAGACTCTGCATTTTGAATCATCAACACTTGTATTATGGCTGTTTCCATGATGATTTTTCTGAAAGCCAGGACTGCCTGTATTTAGATCAGATGGTGGACTGCTAAACAAAGCTTCGAGGGATAACACTAGCAAGTTTATTTAGCAGTCTGCCTTTTTAAACTGTGCAGATTCACTACAGAGGTTCACATACACAGTACTGCTAATCAGCACGATGTAGAAGACTAATAAAAATCATTAAAAATTCACTCAGGAAAAACTAGCACAAAATTCTTGGATGGTCTGTAGCGCAGAGTTACTGTCAGGTGATAAGCAGTTGAACAAAAACAGCTGAATGGAGGAACTGCAGTTTTGGCATTTCCATGTTTATTTTCAGCCACTTGCATTGGGATCAAGGAAATTTGTCAATATTCATCCCTAGTGGAGAGTGACACTTCAACTGGTCAACTGACATGCATGTGTGGATGCATTCTAATGCCTAAGGTGTGACCTAACTAATGTGATTGCATCACAGGTACCAGGTGTGAATTGGGCATAAGTGTACTGGTGGGCCATGAAGTCATTAAAAACACATCTGTGCTTTTAATATTGTGACAAATTCACATCAGCTGTGGAAAAGGGTTTACTGACACTTTCTTTTATATTTTTTCCTGATGTTAAGGCTACCTTGCAGCTGAGTAGTCCCAACTGGCTTGCTCTATCTTTCCTCTCAGGATGCCAATGTCACAAGACACCATGTCGTCGAGGGCTTGCAGCTCTTTCTGGATTCTCTTTAGCTTTACAGTCTCTTCCTGAGTCTGTTTGGATCTGTGGAAAATAATAAACCATTCACAAATATTGTTTTTTTGCCTTGACCTTAATCGTTGCAGTTTTGAGGCACATTTATATTCATCATGTTGACTTGATACTCTAGTGATATTTAAAGGGGGCCTCTTTTGAGCCTCTGTGTTCATAACAACGATCAAAAGAATGAAACTATATATACACTTACTTCTCAGCGATAGTTTTTGCCAGCAGAGCTTTCTTGCGTTTGTTCCTCTCTTCGATGATTTTTTGCTCTTGCTGAAGTTGCTCCAGACGCGTCTTTTCCCGTCTGCCATCACACAAAATGAGAATTTAAACAAATGCATTTGCAATTTCATCTCAGAAAGACCAAACAAAAAACATCAGGATTATGAAAGGAGCAGTGTCTTTCAAAATCGTTCTAATTTACAAACACAACAGCACCCTATGGTATGGGTTTGGCAAATTATTATTATTAAGATTTTGATCATTGTGTGTTGATATTCTGATTCCGTTTTTTCCAAGTATCTGGTGCAGATCAGAATCTGAATCAGAGAAACCTTATTCATCCAAGAGAGAAACTGAGTAAGATGTGGACAGTGCTGAGGTAGTATGCATGAATTTAATGAAATGTGAGCCACATGTGTACAAGACCGACAGTACTGTCATTTATACATCACTCAAATCACATGCATCATATAATATGCTTGCTTTGACAGCCAAAGATAACCAAAAGAATCATGCATCATTCTTGTGGATATCACTTTGATCCACATCACCCACCAACCAAGGCTCCACACCCTCCACGAGAACAACAGTCCCTAGCAAAATCGTCCTGCTTCTGCAAGAAAGTTCAACACTTGCAGTGCAAAAAACACTCCTCAGGAAGCGTTAAAGGAGCAGGACAAAGAACCCAGAGTTTTTACAGGTCTCCCAAACTACACACATCTAAATCTGTTCCAAATCTGAAACAAGTCTGTTCCATAGAGGCCATATTTTGGAAACCCACAGGAACCAAAGGATCCACAGCCACTGTTACAATGACAGGATACCCTGACAAGTCCTGTGTCCTGGAAGCATGGAAATCAATAATTTCCAATGATTTGTCTATACAGAAGCACAGGCGTTTATTTTCCACAACCATCACTTTTATGTTTGACTAGAACATTAACTAAACATTGATACAGCACTGATGAGTGCTAATTATCCAGCCGCAAAGTTGGGGCAGAGAGGAGCCATCTACTGTGGTAAGTTAAAGTTTTGTTTCTCACCCAGATAGACTGCAGATACACGCAAAACCACAACACACATTAATGATACAAATCACTGCTAGAAACCAAATATACAGAATTACAGTTAGGTCCATAATTTATTGGACAAAGTGAGATTTAAAAAAAAAAAAAAATCAGTTTTCTCTTTGTACAACACCACAGTGGATTTTGGATCAAACAATCTGCATGTGACCAAAGCGCAGATCTTCAATTTATTTTAATGGATTTAAGAGAAGGATAATTTCAGCTACTAATCTTTTTGGAACATTTTCTGCAGGACTGTCTCTGAAACCCAATGACATATATAATGATTGCTGTGAAATTTTAGCTTTATATATGAAAAACTTTCCTAGACTTTTATTTTTAAAGACGTATTAACTAGAGTCCGTTGATATGATTTCAAATCAATGTCACGATTGAATGTCAACATTCAACAATGTCAACATTTCCTGGCCGGAGGAGTTACGTGATAACCCATTCAGCACTACATTATTAAGGGGGCATTGCATACTTCTAACAAAGTCAAGAACACTCCCAAGGAGGTGGGTATTATTATCAACGTCTAAAATCAAGAGGTACTTTTATGTGGGGAAATGCAAAGGTTTACTACTACTAATTACATTCAAGAACAAGAAGACCAGAGTAGACTTTACCAAAAAAACATCTGAAAGAGCCTGCTGAAAATTAATTCTTTGGCTAAATAAAATCAGCATGAATTTGTATCAGAAAGACAACCAGATAAAAATATGCAGAAAGACTGTTTCCAATTATTAAAAATTATCCTTATATTTAAAATTAAATTTGTCCAAATGCTTTTGAGCTTTTGAATATGGGGGACTACCCATACGGAAAAGAAATAGTAAAAACTTATATGTGATTTACTCATGAAAGTGGCCACTTTCGCATTACTTTCATACATTGTTTTAGTAAGTATCCAAAACATAGAAGTTTCATTATATAATTTTTCAAGGGATCTTATATCTGTTTTCACACTTATATGCTTTTTATACAAGTTTCACACAAGACAGATACAAAGTTTATAAGATTTATATATATCTTTTCCATATGGGTATGCATAAAAATGGGTATGGTTTCTAAACAGTTGATGATAAATTTTTCTAAAAATGTTATTAATCAAAGCTGAAAGTCTGCGCTTCAATCACGTCTTGATTGTTTTAAAATCCTTTGTGGTAAAACTGCAAAAAATGTGTTTCCGTCCAACAAATTTTGGATCTATTTGTATATTTTGATTCACTGTGATACAGTCTCAAAGAAGAGCACAGAATGTCCCAGCATGTGCATGAAAACACACAATTATGTTTACATACTTGGGCATGTTTGCTACCCTGGTATTACACCTACTATGTAAATATTGGTCAGTTTACCTGTCATCTTTACAGTGCACGTGAGAACAAAATCATACTAACAATTCAATCTCTTGCTTATCCAGCTCTTTAACCACTGGGGTTTCTTCTTCTGTAGTCGGTTGGTCGTTTTCATTGTGCTTCATTATAGCGGGCTTCTGCTGCACCTCTTGTTTGACAGTGGGTGTTGTCGCCGGGGCTGTGGGTTTAGGCTCTTCCCTCGGGGACGGTTTGGTGAGTTGTTGTTCGCGTGAAAGAACCAGTGACTCGGCTCCTACGTTTTTCTGGGCTGCTGACTGCAGGGCTCTTTCTCGCTGCAACTGCTGCCGACTCCGGTTACCTGAAGCTGGTTTTCGACCCCGAACTGGAGGTGCAGATACAGTAGAGTCTGAAAAGTACACGTGACCATGGTTACTACTAAAAAAAAAGAAGTAGGAATAAAATATCAGAATGAAGTGCTGAGTGTTCCGACTCTCAAGAAAGGTTAGCTTACCCTTTTGCTGTATCCTGCGCAGCTCCTCGTCTGAAAAACCGGCCCAACCGCTCATTTTGCAACTCGCCTAACGAGACACATGTAGGAAATACTCAAATTACTTAAGACTACAAAGTTTTTAATTCAGAGTAAAGTTCAACGAAGGTGTAAACGCCACCGCCATCTTTGTTTATTAATGCCACGTCAAGGACCCCAAAAAGACCCACGAAATTGAAGTCCTACATATCGCCTGCATTAAAACAACGAAGAAGAAAGAACTAACTTGAAATCTAATTGAGATCATCAACAAGAATAATATCAGTATATTCTTTAGATAATTATACGTTGATGAGCTTAAAATGTGCTTCGAGTTATTTTATTTATCTTCGCAACTTAATATCATTTGTATAAAAAAGATAAAAGGCAACGTTCTGAACACCTGATCAACAGACTGAAAATGTTCTTGAGCTCTGTGCTTGTGGCTTGATAGTCATTAAGTGTTGTTGATCAATTAATTGATTTTTTACACACACACACGTCCTAGGATGCATTATTTATCACAAAACAAAACAAAAGAAAACTGAGAGCTAGTGGAAACTTGTAGGACTTTATACAACAATTTGATTACTTCCTAAAATTAAAGAATGCACTTGCAAGTTCAATGAATGGGAATACTATGGAAGGCAACTGAAGTGGATGATTAAGGTTCCCTTTCTCTTCTCTGGGGAAAAAACTCTCCTGAAAATATCTCACCAAATGAGGAACACTTTCATTGAAGTATCTACAGCCATGACATGCATTTATTAATTCAAAAACAGAGTTTACGTCAGCAAGATGAACAAGGCTACAGGGCTATACTCTCTTAATAACATTTTAAAATTCACACAGCAGTGGGGAATACATTTCAGTACAGTAGGCATCTTTCAGAAAGTAAACTAAATGTAAGGATATTAAGGATTATATTAAGGATGTTTAATTCCCCCATTGTTACTCTCTTCAATACCATGTGCCGACACAGAAGTCAGTTATCTCATTAGTAGTGCTACATCCTCACTGCATACGACCCTCGATACTGTGGCTCCACTGAAAATAAAGCTTCAAATTAAAAGCACTTGACTCCCATGCATGACTCTCAAACGTGCGCCTTAAACCAGACAAACAGTAAGTTAGAGAGGAAATGGCATCTCACTAAATTAGAAGATCTTTATTTAGCCCGCAAAAAGAGTTTGTTGCTCCATAAACAAAGGAAAAATAACAATAACAACAAAGGCTTTCCTAAAGTTGGGACATCTTACTTGTATCACTGATTCAAGAAAAGAAGAACAACCCCATGTTTTTCTTCGGTACTATAGCCCGGGTAACAAAGAGTTAGCACTCTTTTGAACTTTCCTCTCACAGTAACTAGTTGTGACTTAATACATTTCTTCAAGAAAAAATGTAACAATTAGAGAAAAAACAATCATACTCACACTCAAAGAAGTCCTACCATTAATTAACACTTTGATCTTAAATATTAGTCTTTCTATTAATGGCCTACATACCACATGTCTGCAAGGTGGCAGTAATTAAACCAGGTTCAGTCAGGACAAGCGTCAAATCTAAAAATAGTCATGAATGAAACAGTTCCGAAGTAAAGCGATCTCTCTCCTTTTATCTCAGACAGCGCTGCAATAAAGCTAATCCCCTCTCAGTTAATATGTGCATCCATCGTTTACACGTCGCTGAAAGCTGTGCTTAATTCAGTCTTATAGAAAAATGTCTCTGTCACTGAGGGTGTAGCCAGGTACAGCTCACAATGACTGGGGGCTAGCGGAGAGGCCAGGAGATTCTTTCTTGTACTTTGTGCATGTGGGTTGTGGATAAACCCCAGGTCTTTGGCAGTAATCTGATGGGAAACCAGACTGCGTGGCAAACTCCCCCATAGCAAAATTGGTATGGCCCGGATCTGGCCCACACAATGTGCTTACACATGGCCTACATACCGCAAAGAATGACGGCCTTTTGGTGACCCAGATCTGGTTTGCCAGAGGTGGCCCATACATGGGCCAGCACAAAGCCAGTTGGAGACACACTGTGCTGGCCTATGTGTGGATTACCTCTGGCAAACCAGATCTGGGCCACCAAAGGGCCGTCATTCTTTGCAATATGTGGGCCATGAGTAAGTTGTGTGCAGCCATGGGCCAGTTTCAGACACACTGCTGGCCCTGTGCTGGCAGAACAGTTTCAGCTCTGGCCCCAGATGTCAGCCTAAAGTGTACCTTAATCAAGCCATGTAATAACAACATGTGCCAGAACATAATAGTGCAAAAGTAAGATGACAAAACTCAGACAGTGAATCTCACACAGCACTTTTCTACTCTCGCAGATCACTCAAAGCACTCTATACAACATTCACCCACTTTCTCTAAACTGAGTGCTTCCTAACTACATTCATACACATTCAGGCAGAGTGGAGGAGCCAGGGATTGAACCACTAACCCTCTGATCAGTAGGTGACCTGCTCTACCTCCTGAGCTAGAGTGTACACTCACAAACCTGTCAAACCTGTCAAACCTGCGTTTGAAACATTGGCTACCATAGCAGTATATTACTGCAAAATGGCATTTGGGTTTTCTAACTAAAATAGGTAAATAGTAACATAAATATTGCCATCATTGCCACACCTGGCCCACATCTGTTGACATACACTCAGCCATGACACCAGTCAGTCAGAAGTGCCAGCTTGATGCCAGATCCAGGCCAGACCTGTTTTCTATGAGCCTGGGCCACATAAACCAAACCATAATCAGGCCAGATGTGGCATGCCATCACAAAAACAGAGCTATCTACGCCAGGGCTGGCCCATATCTGGATAACATAGCAGTTACCATGCCAGAAGTCAGCCAGCAGTGCCAGCTTGACACCAGATCCGGGCTAGACCTGTCTGCTATGTGAGCTGCTGCTCGCTCAGCTTTTACTGTTCTGAGATCAGCTATGGTCTGCGCCTCATATGGAGACACAGCTAGCATTAACAAGTAAACAAGCTTCAGTATTTAAGCATCTTAACAGATGAGTGTCCTCTTGCTACCCACATTGGCCACCATGAGTGAGGAGAGGAGATGTTTTTAACAACTGCTTTATTAGATCAGCAAGGAAAAGTCTGATAATGTTGGAGAGTGGACGCTAGCGCCAACTATATATTATTAAAGTAACTTTATATTCAAGTAAATGAGCTCAACTCTAAACATATGCAGTAATAATGTTAATCTATTTAACAATGATAGGGAAAAATTTTATGCAAAATATATTTTGTAACTTTTTGTAATGCAGTTTGCCTTTCTGTAAGTCACCAGATCGCAGTAAACTAAACCGTTACTTAAAAAGACATCACTTCACCCAGCTATTTGGGTTTCACTTACCACCCCTTGTCTGCAATATTCCTGTGTAATACTCAGTACAATGTTTATCAATGCTGCCAAATGTAACAATATATCTAGTACAAAACACCACAGCTGCAACATGGCACAATATTCAATAACACCCACATTCCACGACTTCTGCTACCCACCAACAAGTGTAATATCCTTCTTTTGTAAAGTGCAATATCTTTTTTTTTTAGCAGAACTGTATTTATGTATGTTTATACTTTTATTTTTGCTATCTTATTATATTTGCTATTTTATTGTATCTAATTTCGTGGATGAATGATGAGCGTAACCAAGTAAAAATGTATGTATGGTAGTCTGCTGAAACGTAAGCTTTCCTCCAGTTTTACTGTACAATACCCAAGTACCACGACAGTTTAGGAATCTTTATCTTATGTTTATCTTTAGTTATAGGCCAATCTCGAACCTCCCTTTTAATCTCAAACATTCTCTAAGAGCACTTCTCTCTCACACTGCGGGCTTACTTATAAGTAGAATGGGAGGCAGAGCCTCCAGTTTTCAGGCCCTCTTCTGTGGAACCAGATCCAAGTTTGTACTTGAGAGACAGATACGCTTTCTACTTTTAAAATTAGGCTTAAAACTTTCCTTTGTTTCTAAAGAATATGGTTAGGTCTAGATCAGTTGATCTTGAATCCTCCCTTGGTTACACTGCAATAGGCTTAGGCTGTTGCGTTGATGAGTATTTCTTCTTCACTCACCTTTTTCAGTCACTGGTTTTATACATCACTCTGAATTTAGTCATTAATTATTATTAATCCCTCTTCAACAGTGTGTCTCTTATTCTGTCTCCCCCCCCCATCACTTCCAACCAGTCATGGCAGATGGCTGCCCCTCTCTGAGACTGATTCTTCCCATTAAAGTATTTCCTTCTTGCTGTCGCTAAAGTGCTTGCTCAGAGTGGGTCGTTTGATAGTTGGTGTTTCTCTCTATCATTGCGGGGCCTTTGCTTTCAGTTTGAAGAGCCTTGAGGCAACTGTTGTGATTTGGCACTATATAAATAAAAATGAACTGAATCGAATTGAATTGAATATAAGGAGTGAGTCATGGTGAAGGTGAATGCAGTGGTCTGTTGACTGCAGGCAGGGCAAGAAAAGAATTTCAGAACTGCCCTTAAAAGACCTGGATCCACATTTTTGGTTTTAATTGCTTTACTGTACTCATTATGATCTGAATTTAACATAGTGCAGGGTTTTCCGTTTAGCCAGTGTAAAGGCATAGTTTTTTCCTTGTCATTGGTGAGGAGAAGAATGGTGTAAAAACAATGACCCCTGCCTGGCAACTAATAAAAACTGGCATTCACATCATTTTTTTCATCTGGGCGCCAATTATGTGCAAGTGAAAAGACGAAACACCTCAGGAGGGCATAAATCGCTGGCAGAGTTGAGACAGAGCTGGGTATGGAGGCCAGATGGCAAGGAGAGAATAACTTTGTGTTGGGCTGAGGATGAGATAGCCTTGGATAGCTGATTAGGAAGGAAGGACCAGATGGCTCATTACTGAGATGACCTGTAGAGGCAGTTTAAGGTTAGAGGTGGAGGAAGCATCTAAATACCTCATATGAATGGATAGTAGTGATAAAAGAGAATGGCAAATTGAGTTACCAGAATGACTTCACTCAGTTCAGAAGTTCACCATTTCAGATCTGTCATCCACGTGTGTCAAGGTTTTCCCAGAATCTGAGAAAGTTCTTCCAGTCTATGACACAGCAAGAGGACATTAATCTGAAGTTAGTTTATACATGACTAATTAAAGACAATTTATTTTCTGAGGGGAAAACAAGGCAATGAATTCTGCAAAACCTTCAAACTTGGCTACTTGCTGTAGTTGTTCCTCTAATTAATCAAAACAACAACCCATGAAATGCATTTCTTCAACTTTTTTTTCATCGTACATTTTTCAAAGAAAACTGCAACTCTGGTTAAAAAAAACAAACATTTCTACAATCAAAACTTAAAAGTACATTTGTGTGTGCACTGGAAGTAAAAGCCAATTTTAGTAAATTATAATTTCTTTCATGGCCAACACACAGTTATGTGTATTATGTGCAGTGCGTACATTTGGGGGAATTGTAATTTACAGGTTACATTTAGAAGAAACCCTGATCTTATATGTAAATGAGCCAATTCTGAACAATACTCCAGCTTTGCCACCTGTTGTGTTCTTTATAATATGTTTGGCATTGGACAATGACATTTCTTTATTATTTTATATCTCCAACACCGTAACAATGGATTTTGAATGAAATACTTAATATGTGTGACTGATGTGCAAATCTACAACTTTAATTCCCTGGGTTCAACATAAGCGTTGCCTTAACTTGTGTTAGGAATTACAGGGAATTCTTTAATATAGTCTCCTTTTTTGAGACGTTTAAAAGTAATTGAGCAATTGAGTGACATGCTGTTTCATGGCCAGGTGAGGCCTGTCTTCTCGTTATTTCATTACAAATTAGAGATCTGGAGTTGATTCCATTTTTTGTATAAATAAGAGCTTAAGGAGAGCTGGTCACTTCTTCAAGCACTCTCTGAATACTAATCCCAATCACTTACCCTTCTGCTCATCCTCTGACAGCTCCTTTCTCATTAGACACAGAGACCCATGGACCTCCTCTCCCCCCTCTGGACAGAGGAGAAAATTGATGATGATTCTACGCGCCCGTGATTGGCAGCGGCCATAGAATCGAATTTCCCAGAGGAACCCACCCGAGGGATTAATAAAGTTCTATCTAGAAAGGAAAACAGTCAAATAGTCTTTTTTTATATAAAATTTTTTTATATAAAAATGTATATAAAAATTATTGGCCTATCACCATAAAATAAAGTCTTCTTCACAAGGTACTTATGAACACGTTTATTTCCCTCATTAGCTTTATTTCATTCTTGGCAACAAAGGCAGGGGGAGGTAGGGTCAGTCTCTGATCCTGCCTCTCCCCTCTTTATTTCATAATATGGTTTGGTACAGTCTGTACCGTACAGACTGGGGGGTGGCTTTGTTAAAAGTAAAGTCTATAGTTAAAAAAAGAAGAAGAAAAGAAAAGAGAGACAGGTAAAACTGTCTAATTGTTTTTGTTTTTTTTAGAAATCATTTTTTAATAATGCATTTTAACCCACATAAACAGAGCATAGTTTTTGAAGAAGTGCATATTGCTCTGCATATATTTTACACACTGTATTTGATGTAAGGTGATGTAACAAAAAAAATCTAATAATATTTTCATTAAAAATATTAAAATGCAAAAAATGTCTTGAATTCAAAAACTCTGTGTGTAAGCAAAATATTCATCAGTGTCTCCAAAGTGTTATATTTTTAGGGTTGGCATGGTTTGCAATATTAAGGTTGGCCCCAAAGTGATATTTTTTTCATGGGGCCCCAAATCCCTGGTGGCACCCCTGTCTCTAGATCTCCCCCCTGGAAAATTACAAGTAAATTCTCCTGGCTAAATTGTCTGTCTCTGGACAATCTCCAAGTGTCAATTGTTCAAAAGATCATCTAGGACTAAGTCTTTCCTGTCTTCCCTGTAGCCCACGCTTCCTCTAAAATCTGAGTGATTTCCAACAACCCCTCTTCTCCCTCATCATCTCATACAACCCTCTGAGCATGTAAATAAAGGACTTAAAGCAAAAATAATTCTCCGTGGTCCTTGTTTGGGTTCCAGGCTTGAGTGCATTTTTTACCACTGGTTAAGCCAGTTTATGACATCTTAATGTAGGGCTATCAATGCCAGTGTCTACAATTAAAGGAAACTCAAAGGGTTTACGCTCAAAAACAAGAATACCAGATTAGACTGTGTGAGAAGATAGCCTGTCCAATTCTGGAAACAGAAAATCTTTGGATAGACAAAACCAATATGACCTTGTACCAGAATATGTACAGGAAGAGAAAAATATGAAGACTGAGCGAAGACGTGCATGGTCTGAAGCATACCACATAAGCTGTCAAATATGGTGATGGCTATGTTATAGAATAGTCGTATATAGCTGGCAGTGGAACATGACCACTAGTGTTTATTGATGATGTGATTGCTGTTAGAAGTGACAATATGGGTTCTGAAGTCTACAGTGTTATACTCTGCTTGGATTCAACCAAATGTGAAACTGATGGGACAGAGCTTCACAGTGCAAATGGAATATGACTCGAAACATATTGAAAAAGCAAACCAAGAGTTTCTCAAGGGAAAGGAATAGGATATTTATCAGTGGCCAAGTAAGTCAGCTGATCTTACCTCAATAGAACATGCTTTTCAGTTATTGAGGAGAAAATTGAAGGCAGAGAGACCCCGAAACAAAAAACAATTGAAGACTGCTGCAATAAAGTCCTAGTAGAGCATCTCAAGTGAGGAACTGGATGATGTCCATTGATTCTAGACTTCAGGCAGTCATTCACTGCACAGGATTTTTATGCCAGCATTAAAAACAATCCTTACATTTAAAATTAGTTTGTGCAACTGCTTTTGAGCCTTTGGAAATTGAGGACTATGTATAAAAATTGGTGTAATTCCTAAACTGTTACTGCAATACTTTTGCTAAATCACTTACATTAAAACAGAAAGTGGGAGAGCAGGTAGAGAGTGAGCAGGCCGGTGAGTATTTCAGGTAAATCCTTCTCTTAGGTTTCAGGTATTGTCATACTGGAGATTGAGGCAAGGCTTCTCAGAGAACCAGACAGAAAATCAGAGTTGGAATCGAGACTAAGGAAATCAGTAAGGCAGACGAAACAAGGCAGGCGCCCATAAGCCTGAATTTCAACATCTCATTTGAAAAGAAAAGAAAAGAAAAGAAAAGAAAAAGCAAAAAATAACCTGGCCTGCCCCAACCATGACATTGGGATGCTTTCCTACAATGACATATAATTCTGTTAAAAAAGACTATCATTGAAGGGGTGTCCAAATATTTTTGGCTTCACTCTATACATAGAAGTGTAATTTGTTTTGATTGGAGGGCTGCCCGTGGCAGATAGAGCACCACGGGACACATGCAGTAAGTAATCACCTTTGCTCTGTAATGATGTCCTTAAAATCACACAAGCCGCATTGCTCAGTCAACAGAACAGGAAGTGCAGGTCTGAGTAGAATCAGAGCCTTGAAGAAACTGAGGATGATTAAAGTGTCAGGCTGTTACCATGGTTTTGAGCTGAAAGGTGATAGAACTTCCTTCTAATTGCTGTTATAAAAATGACATCCAGTCCTCACTGATCCCTCAGTCATCTTCCATTTTAAAATGGCTCCTCTCTCCAGCTAGCTGCTGTTCAAAATATATTAACCTAATTTCGAATCGCTGAACTTGTGGTAACATCTGCTGCCAATTTGTTAACCAAACAGCCTGATGTCATGTACACTGATTCCCTTTATCACCTTTTTAGAAAGATTGAAACACAGAATGTAAAACTCGCACAAAGACCATGACATCACCATCATTTCCATGTTTTCCAGACCTCGCATGTTTTACCAATGTCATGGCAAGGATCGGTGACTCTAATTGGTTTTTAAGGTTTCCATCAGATGGTAGTACCTGGTACCAGGTACTTTATTAGTATCTGTTTGGCCGGGTTGACCAACGTGAGGCCATCCGTAAATGTGACTTCAACAGATTGCAGCCAATGATTGGCCAGTCAGTGGTGTCACTCAATGAGTCATGAGAATGACACATTCACAAAAATCAAAACCGCCATTTTTGAAACCTGGCAAAGAGGTAAATGGGTGCACAAGAATTAACACCGTGGTTGATTAATGACTCTGACAAAAACCCATAGACCAAGCGGGAGGTATACCATCGCATTGATGTCCACCATTGTTGTGTTGTGTTTGTATCTCATAAAAATGACATCACTAGACTTTGCTATTATGACACCGTACACATTGAGGTGGTACTCAAGTGTAATGGAAAACGACCAAAACCGAATGGAGTCAAGCCAAGTTGAGCTGAGTGGGCACAAGTGGAAAAGAGGCATATGTGACTATGGATTCCTTCGCTACAAATTACAGAAATTGCTCAGTCACTGTAAGAGACTAAACTCAGCAGCTCTCTGCCTCTACAAAAAATTCTGGTTAGTGTGAGACAGAAGTTGATGTTTGCTTTCTGTGATGAAAACAAAGCACACAGTGTCAGAACAAGACTTCCAGGGAGAAACTTAACCTAATTAACTTTTAACTTTTTTTAGTAAAGTAAAACAGAATGTTAAAAACAATGAAACCTGAAAATCATGCTGCCTGTGGTTCTCATGAGTGATTTTTTGTCTTACCTTTGAACCAGCCAGGATACTACCTGCAGTGTTGGGGAGTAACGGAACACATGTACCAGCATTACATATTTAAAATACAAAATATGAGTAACTGTATTCAGTTACTGTTTAAAAAGGGGGTATTCAGAATACAGTTACTTTGTTGAAATGAATGGATTACATGGCGGTCTTTTCCTGTTTCATATGTTAGGCTATGCCCTCTCTACTTTTGGCAATTCCACACTGGTGGAAACCCAAACACGCATTAAGAGGCTTTAATGCCTGTGTCTCAACCTCGCGTCACTTTTACTTGCGGCCTGCATAACGACGTAAAGAAATATTTTTAAAAATTATTCAACTGTACACTGTGTTCGTGTTTTCCTCCACAACAATAAGCCTTTCAACGCCTCTCTGTGTCTCTCACTAGCAAAGTTGACCCAGACAACAAAGTAAAGCTAGTTTTCGGCTACGAGCCCGACACGGAACCCGACATACCAGCAAAAGGTCCCCTTACGAGTCGCGGACCTGTTTTATATATGCGTGGAAAAGTTTTCTATACGAGATCGCTGCAAAAAGTGCAGCCTTACCTAATGTCCACCCTACTGTTACTCACTTTATATTAAGATTTAAAAATCTAGTTGGTGTTGGTATGGCGAGTAGCCTTCAGTAATAGTAATAAATCACACAGCAATAGTACATTCATGTAGCTGTAAAAAGGATGATAATATATTAAGTAATCCAAAGTATTTAGAATACGTTACTCTCACTGAGCAATGTAACGGAATAAGTTACAAAATACATTTTGGAGCATGTATTCTGTAATCTGTAGTGGAATACCTTTGAAAAGTAACATTCCCAACACTGACTACCTATGCATAATGTCATTGCTGACAGTCTATAGACTGCTTGTTGGGGGACTGCAGGACTACAAAGATGGTCCCAAAAAGGCCCATGTCTTTCTTGAGTTATGTGATTACTGAAACTTACAGGGACTCGAGACACTTGCGGACACAGGTAGGTTATTGACTAAGCAGAAGTGTGTTTTGACTTTGTATTGACCCCAACCAAATCTGACTAAACAGAATCAGAAAGTTTAGGACATTTTAAACAGGCAATCAGATGTGATGACAACTGATTTATCAGACCTCAAGCTTTGCCCAGAAATCCCCATAAAAAGACCTCAATCGAAGTCTTGTAGAGACTCATTATGAGGGAAAATGTGGTCCCGCACATCAGAGCTCAAATAAAGATACAGCTGTCTCCAGCATGGCTTAGAACAATTTGGCCGCCAATTCAGATTCTTAATCAAATTATTTTTAGCTATGGCACATTTAATCCACTGTTGTTTTATTCATTAGCCATTCCACAAATTTATTGTGGCTCTGGCGGCCTTGCTGTCTCTCATCTTAGCTGTTTCCCAACACACACACATCTGGACCTAATCAAGCAAAGGGAAAAGGAGAGAATGTCTGTTAGCAGTTTCTGGCATAGGTATACTTTGTGAATAGTGGTGCCCCATCTCCACATGAGATTCTGGTAGTCCTGCAGTGTATGTGAGCTCTTGCTCTGTTTCCATGCTCTTATTACCTGATTACATTATGACGGGAAGAAAATGAATGGGAGTCATGAGCTAGGTTTGGACTTTTCTGGCAGCGCTGGAGGTAAAGAAACCCTGGTGAGAGCAGAGTATAGAGATTTATAGCACAAAAATGTCAAGGCTCAGCTGAGTTAATCACATTAAATCGAAGTATGTTTTGTGTTTGTGGATATGCAAAGCAATAATGACTCCTTGTTCCAAACAAAAAAGCTGTGATAATTAGACTAATTTATGACCTCTCCTTGTTAACTCTTTTATGTTCTTCATAAACAGATTTGATTATTTCGAAAATGAAATTTTATTAGACTTACTGGTTCAGAGACATAAACAAAACAAATGTGGGTTGAAACAAGAGGTTACACGCTTTAAAGTGAACACAAAAGAGATGGACTGAAAGCATTCCTGTAAATAGACTTTCAGTAAAATATAAGTTTGTTTATGTTTTTGTTTCTCAGACATCTGTTATAATTTAAAAGTATTTCAACTTGTTTAGATTTTTTGTGTACTGAGAATCAACAGGCAGGCTGGAGTAAAAGATTAGGAGACAACAAGACCTAAATCCAAAGAATAAATATTTTAACGTTCATGAACTCTCAACCCCCAACACCAAACCACAACCACGTACTGTAATACACAACAATTCATTCCAAAACCCCCAATCTTAATCTAAAGCCAAGTTTAACCTTGGCTCTTTGGGCAAATGAACAATGGAAAAAAGCACCTTCATTTCCTGGAAATGCCTCCATGTTGAATAACATCTAGCAACATTTGGCAATTTGGGCAATTTGGGCTTCTGGCACCTGTTCAGCAGCGTGGGGTGGAGGGTGGGTTGGCTGCCTGATTCTGCCAGTTCTTTCTGACTTGCCTCTCTGGCTCTCTCTCCTTTCCTCTTCTCTTTTCCTTCATCTGCCCCCATCTATTGCGCTGGTCTGTTTATTGCAGTCCTGGGGTGCCTTGGGGGGTGGGCCGTGGGGCCTGGGTTGTGCTGACGGGTGCCCTGCTTAGCCTTCGGGTCTGTTTACCGTCCCTCGGCTTCTGCGCTGTTCTGGGACATTCACTCTGGATGTCCTTACTATGTCTGCAGGACTGAGATGTGCTGGTTGATTTATACACAGCAAAATCTCCAGTGTTAAATTAACACTGGAGAGTGTCTATATGGGTCCACACCTCTGAGTGTTAAATACAACACTGTTGAGTGTTAAATTAACACTTTTGACAGTGTTATATGTTTAAAAGTAACCTAATCAGTTTTGAAGATTAACAATGGCTAACACTGAGCAGTGCTGATTTTCTAACACTGGAAAATAACTCAAAATGTTAGAAATATTCCAGTGTTAGAAAATCAGCACTGCTCAGTGTTAGCCATTGTTAATCTTCAAAACTGACTAGGTTACTTTTAAACATATAACACTGTCAAAAGTGTTAATTTAACACTCAACAGTGTTGTATTTAACACTCAGAGGTGTGGACCCATATAGACACTCTCCAGTGTTAATTTAACACTGGAGATTTTGCTGTGTACTAGATCTTGTGTGGGTTTCTGACACTGGTGCAGACTTTCATGTATGTTTCTAACACAGCACACTAGTGCTCTTGGCTTCTTGGTCTTCGCTATTGGTTGCCACTAATTTGGGCTTCTGGGCATTGTTATGATGTTTGCATTCTGTTGATTTGGGTGAGCTTGATAGGGGTGGAGATGTTCTTACAGTAGAACTTACCACATTACCTGTTATCTATGCTAGTATGAACGTTTGGTTTCAGGGTCTCATCAGGGTGCACTTTTAGAGGTGTGGTTACTACGGTGGCCCCTAGAGACAAAGCACGTACAAACTCCAAAACACTTACAAAATCCAAAACACGTGCAAAATCCAAAACACATGCAAGCTCCAAAACACTTACAAAATAAAAAACACATGCAAAAGACAAAACACGTACAAAATATAAAAAACATGCAAAATCCAAAACACGTACAAAATCCAAAACACGTGCAAACTCCAAAGCACTTACAAAATCCAAAACACGTGCAAACTCCAAAACACTTACAAAATAAAAAACACATGCAAAAGACAAAACACGTACAAAATACAAAACACATGCAAACTCCAAAACACGTACAAAATACAAAACACATGCAAACTCCAAAACACGTACAAAATACAAAACACATGCAAAATACAAAACACGTACAAAATACAAAACACGTACAATATACAAAACACGTGCAAAATACAAAACACGTGCAAACTCCAAAACACTTACAAAATACAAAACACATGCAAAATACAAAACACGTACAAAATACAAAACACGTGCAAAATACAAAACACGTACAAAATACAAAACACATGCAAACTCCAAAACACGTACAAAATACAAAACACATGCAAACTCCAAAACACGTACAAAATACAAAACACATGCAAAATACAAAACACGTACAAAATACAAAACACGTACAATATACAAAACACGTGCAAAATACAAAACACGTACAATATACAAAACACGTGCAAAATACAAAACACGTGCAAACTCCAAAACACTTACAAAATACAAAACACATGCAAAATACAAAACACGTACAAAATACAAAACACGTGCAAAATACAAAACACGTACAAAATACAAAACGCGTGCAAAATACAAAACACGTACAAAATACAAAACACGTGCAAACTCCAAAACACATGCAAAATACAAAACACGTGCAAAATACAAAACATGCAAAATACAAAACACGTACAAAATACAAAACACGTGCAAAATACAAAACACGTGCAAAATCCAAAACACGTGCAAACCCCAAAACACGCGCAAACTCCAAAACACATGCAAAATCCAAAACACAACGGAAGTGCTCCAGGACGCTAGGGGCAGTGTTGAGCTTTTGTTACCTAGTAACTACACAAGCCAGGAAGTACCAATGACCGGATTTGGGGTCTGCAGCCTTAAAGGCCGCATTTTAAGGCCGATTATGTCACAGCGACACGACAAAGACTGTCCCAATTCAAAGGCTGCTCGAAATGCGGCCCTCAAATGTGTCCTTAATTTCCCTGAATTTTAAGGATGGGTCTGTGTAGCCTTCATGGCCCAACATATCCCAGACTTCATAGCGCGGCGGTGGTTTGGATAATTTTGCCGAAAAAAAACGGCGGAAGCGGAGCGGACGAAGAGTAAACTTCCAGAAGTAAGTACTGAATATTATGTCACTTATTTATGCGCAAATGTTTTTATAATGAAGAACATTAAAACATTACTGTTGGCAACATGTCCGGAAAGTTATGTGACATTAGCGACGTTTGTACTAACTTGGTTTTAAAGCCTTCACTTCAAAATATTCGCCGTTCAATAGCTGACTTTAATCTTACAGAGAATGTGATGATTTTATGCGTAATTAAAGTCAGTCATGTCAGTCAGCTGACGGTTCACTCGTTAAGCTGAAAGAAAGATGCTTTAATCACAGGAGTCACACATGTGTCCACTGTACCATCTGGGAACTCTTCTTGTTTAGCACTCGTAATGACACAAACACTAAATCCTCCTGTTTGTAGCAGTGTATACACCTGAGACTGTCACCTGTCTGTCTGTCCTGCACTCTCTCTCTGTTTCTTTCTCTCTGATTGTGGAATAAAAGTATGAACATGTATTTATAAGTCACACTTGTGTTTGAATCCTGCAGCTTATCACACATTTGATTTCTATGTGTGACACCTGCAAGTGTCCAGAGTGAGAACAGACTGAGGGACCCACTGCATTACATCATCTGTGAGGCTTTGCACCCCTGATGATCCACCAGGACAATCTCAGCAGTATGTGAGGAAGAGGAGGAGGAAGAGCCAGCAGCAGCTGACAGATGGAGAGAATAGACAGACTGTTCCCTGTTTGTGAAGGACTGCTAGAAAAGTTTAAAATAACTAATTGTCTGTCCTGAATCAGTCTTATTAGGTAATGTTCAAATAATTTTATCATTCCAGTGTTTCCAGTGTGGGAGAAAGTACTCAGGGCCTTCAAGTTACACACTATGAAAGGCAGCAACAAGTTTAATGTTCAGAAACCTAAAGTCTGTATCAGCAGCAGAATGGAACTAAAAATAAATGTTTGTTTCAGTTCTATGAAGCTTTGAGTATTTTGGATCAGTAGCACTGCTGTGTTTGTTGCATCATATTGCTGTAATTGTTTATATGCTTTATATATTCTGAGGTAAGTTGATCTATAGTGTTACATCATATTCTATAAGGATGTTATGTGTTTGTATACTTTCTGCCCAGTTTGACCCATTTAGCAGACGTCAGCCTGTTTAAAGCTCTGATATCTATTCTGTATGACTTAAAGCAGTTATGACATGGTCTGATTTTCTCACCCAATAAAGGAATATTTAATACATCAGTCTACTCTTCATTTTATCAGAAACATATATATACTATTATATATTGTACATATATTTATTAGTTTCAGATGTAGCCATTCTTGTATTTTGCTTGTTTACATTATTGTATTTTGCACAACTCTGTTGCTTGTGAATCTCGCACACAAGAATTTCACTCACATGTGCTGTACCAATGTACCTGCACATGTGATGTGACAATAAAAGTGATTTGATTTGAAACAGCTCACAGCTTGTACATTTTCTTTTTACACATGTATGTAAGCATTTGAGCCAAATTTAGTAATGCCAACATACTGAAGGAACAACATTTGTCTCTTATATATGATACACCTATGCACTGTCAATATACATTTTGAACCAGCTGCAGATGTCAGAGTAACAACTGACTGACCCCCACATAAAGTGCGTTACAGTAGTCCACAGGGGAAGAAATAAAAGCATGGATCACGGTTTCAAAGTGCTGCCTAGAAAGAAACGATTTCACTCTTGCCAGTCGCCTTAAATGATAAAAATGGACTGGTCCAACTTAAAACCAAGGGCAGTAACAACAGGTTTAAAATAAACCTCCAGGGGTTCCAAATGAAAAGAAGAGGACTCACAGGGGCCACTGGGTCCAAACACCAACAAATCTGTTTTCTTTTCATTCAAATTTAAAAAGTTTAGAGCCATCCAAGCTTTAATGTCATCTAGGCATGTCAAGAGAGGTTTTATTCAGATGCCATCCTTCGGCTTCAGTGGCAAATAAATTTGGCAGTCATTCCTATATACTTGTCTTTGAGTGAAGATTTAAGGTGGTAAGACATGTAAATAACTGCAACTTGAATCTGTACTGAAGCTCAGTATTTGACAAAGAGTTCATGTTCACTGCTGTAATACCTAATAATGACTAATATAATAACCATAATATTGGCCATATTATATTTACATTACCAAAGTGATATGACTTTAGTCTCATGAACAACATTAGCTAATTGTTATTTACTAGCTAATCTTAAATGACTGTTCAGTACAGAAATGAAGCCCAAAAATCATGTTTTACTGTCCTGTGGTCTCAGCCTCAGATACTTATCAAATCACACAAAGCTCTTGTAGAAACAAACAAACAAATGAAAAAAAATATGTTCTCCTTCATTTCTGTCAAAAAAAGTTGTATGACACGTTTCCAGCTGTTAGTATCATGTGTTTGCAACAAACTTGCCGTTTATTTTACAAATCGAGCTCAACACTGCCCCTAGCGTCCTGGAGCACTTCCGTTGTGATTTGGAGTTTGCATGTGTTTTGAATTTTGTACGTGTTTTGGATTTTGCACGTGTTTTGGATTTTGTACGTGTTTTGGATTTTGCATGTGTTTTGGATTTTGTACGTGTTTTGGATTTTGTACGTGTTTTGGATTTTGCATGTGTTTTGAATTTTGTACGTGTTTTGGATTTTGCACGTGTTTTGGATTTTGCATGTGTTTTGGATTTTGTACGTGTTTTGGATTTTGTATGTGTTTTGGAGTTTGCACGTGTTTTGAATTTTGTACGTGTTTTGGATTTTGCACGTGTTTTGGATTTTGTATGTGTTTTGGATTTTGCATGTGTTTTGGAGTTTGCACGTGTTTTGTATTTTGTACGTGTTTTGGATTTTGCACGTGTTTTGGATTTTGTACGTGTTTTGGATTTTGCATGTGTTTTGGATTTTGTACGTGTTTTGGATTTTGTATGTGTTTTGAATTTTGTACGTGTTTTGAATTTTGTATGTGTTTTGAATTTTGTACGTGTTTTGGAGTTTGCACGTGTTTTGGAGTTTGCACGTGTTTTGGATTTTGCACGTGTTTTGTATTTTGTACGCGTTTTGGATTTTGTATGTGTTTTGGAGCTTGTACGTGTCTTGGATTTTGTACGTGTTTTGGATTTTGCATGTGTTTTGGAGTTTGCATGTGTTTTGGATTTTGTATGTGTTGAGGAGTTTGTGCGTGCTATTTGGAATTTGTAAGTGTTTTGGAGTTTATACATGCTTTGTCTCTAGGGGCCACCGTAGGGGTTACTATGAAGACACAACCTCACAAATGTGTGGTTACAAATGTAAGTATAGTAATAAACATAGCTCACACACTAGCTAACATAGCTCACAAACCAACAGCATTTAACTTTTTTTTTTTTAATTCTTTTTATATTCCTGTGACAAAAGTTAGAATAACACATAGGGGAGACCGGGGATAGTTGTAACGTGGGTCAGTTGTAACACTTCCAATTTCTCCAATCAGGGCTAAGTTTCAAATGATGTGACTCATCCTGTGCATGCCCAATTCAGTTCTGCTATCACATGTGAAAAATCAGCACATTTTGTCAAACACAGACAATTTAACACGAAAAAAAGTAATTTGTATGCCAAAAAGTAAGTTTTTCTACTTTATTTCAATTTCTAATAGCATTATCTGCTTTGCAGTTAAACTCATCAAACTTAAATTATGTTATTTGTATGTCTATGGGGATATATTCTGTGTAGGTCTTTAGTGCTAATGTTTTAGCCGTTGGCTGTAATATTAGCTAGTTCGTGGCTATAGGAGTCTGGGTCAGTTGTAACAGCAACAGTCTGGGTTAGTTGTAACAATAATGCAGATGTTACAACTTACCACACTATTACTTTAACTTATATTAAACAAGTTTGTGAACGACATCAGCAGAGAGAGGGTCACTGGTCGCTTATGTATATGCGGTTAATTCCTCCACTGTTTGTGTTCCCACACATACATTATGCAGACCACTGTGTCAGAGATGGACCAGTAGGAAGTACTGGTAGTGGAAATAAATCAGGATGGATGCAAGAAACAGATTCCCTCATCTTTCTGAAGCACTTTGCAAACCACACCAAGGTAAGCCATGATAAAAAGTAATGGAATTGCGATGCTGGTGAACAACTACATTTTTTCAGCTTCATTGTTATGTTCAAAATTGGTGCAAGAGTTGTAGGTTATAATGCCCACTGAGCCAATGAGGCCAAACTCAAGGAAGACCAACCAAAATTAATGAAATATTCAGTTGCAGAAAATGCCATAATTTGTCTTTTTTGGGGGTTTGGAATATGTTCAAAAGCTAGATTTCTGCATTCTGTCACACACACACATAGCTACATAAATGGATGTAAGTGCATTCATGTGTTGAATAAAAAAGATTACATGTTAATGTTTTGTCAGTACCCTTATTTCATTGTGTTACATTTCACCCCAGGATATGTTACAACTAACCCAGACTATGGGGTTAATTGTAACATTTCACTCTTTGTGTTTGAGACCATACCATGCAATGGGTAATTGTGCTGCAGAGAAAATAGCTGCACTATTTAATAGCCGAGACATGTAAATACTTTGCATTACATTTTGAATCCACTACCTTAAAAGAGCTCCAAGCTACAGACAGAAATGTGAAAAATGTTACAACTATCCCCGGTCTCCCCTACTCTTTTTCATAAAATGTCTTTGGTCCATTCAGTTTAGCTGTCTATATCTTTTTTTTTTTCCTTCTTGGATATATTTAAATCATATTGGTACTTGTAGCTTCCATAAACATCTGTCTTCCACAAATTTGTCTACTGAACAAAATCAGAGAAGGTTATCTAACGAAATGATAAACTGAAGGAGTACATTGTAATAGAGGCACACTAATCAAGATATCCTCCCACAAACACAGAGTTAATCAGATCCAGGGCACAGAGCCATAGAGTTTTTTCCCTTCAGAAACCAACTCCATATTTTATGGGCCCCATTGTAAACATCATGATGAAGTTTGCTCATAGTGACAGTTTCCTGAGCTGCATCGTCAAACCACAACAGACAAGTTGATACTGGGGAACAGGGAATGTGATGGTATTATACCATGGGAACCAATGCAGGCAAATTACACACGTTCATTTAGAATGATGCATACAATAAACCAAAGTTAAGCAGGTGCTTGGTCAGGTTATATTTTTATTGCTCATGTAAATATGCCCACAGAATAAAAGTCAAGTCAAATCTGGGATTTTTAATTTCTTTTTAGTGTTGTAATCATATTCTAGCTTTTTTTTAAAGACATTTTTGGTAGCTTAATAACTTTAGAATGAATAATAATAAACTGTGGAAATTAGTTTTTGACTACCAAAATTGTAGAATGACAGGAATGCAGTTAAATTTAAATTTCACTCTGGGCCTCTGGAAGACGCTGCACTGGTGCAGCCTACTACATCACCTAGATGCTCAGCTGAGCCACAAGAGCCTCCTGCATCAGCAGGATCTTGCTCCACCTGCATCTGAGGTTCAGCCTTTCCATCAAGACCAGTAGCCAGGCAGACAGCCTGAGGGATCCCATATCGTCCGCTGACGTCTGTCCTTTCAGACCACTCAATGGTCTCCGCCGCTGACGGTGACCTCTAGTCCAGTTCCTCAAAAGCTCTGCAATAAAACTGAAGTGATAAACTTTGAATTCAACCTGTGTGCTTTGGAGTCCTGCATTTGGTTTATAAACGTGCCTGCCACACATTCTGACTACAACACTATAATCATGAGCTTGGGGAGTGATTTAAATAACAAGATCGCGGATACAAACGGCAGCTGTTTGGGGTTGTTTTTGGTTTTTTTTAATTTAGATGAACTTATTAACTGTACTTAGTTGTCTTTTAAGGCAACAAGTTTGCACAATTTTTTAAAGTTTTGGGAACTAAGAAGATTTTACAGTGCATATCCTGAGTCAACATACGCAGTTTTTTTTTTTACTTCCCCTTTCTCAATGACAAGAAAAAAGCAGCACTCTAGGGAAAAAAAACATGGAATATATCAAGTCCACACATATGGGACAAGCCCAGGTTGGGATTCAGGATCCACTTGTTTAGGAACAACAGGTATAGCCAGTGAGCTACTGCCTGTGAAACAATCTCTACTTTATGCTGTTTTTTTGTTTTGCTTTTAGTTCTTATCTATGATAAGAGCTTATCTAGTTCTTATCCTGGCTGTAAATCATTTCAGAGAAAAATTCCTGCATATCTAGTAGAATGAAAGCTGTCCATACATGTTTGAAAACAAAGCCAAAAACTGTAGAAAAGAAAATCTAAATTCATCTCCATGTATGTTAACACGGCTTAGACCTTCTTCTCCACTACACCCCTGAAATCTCTCTCTTTTTTCTCACAACACACAGGTCCCATGGAGCCACATTAAGAAGCATCTGTTTCTAATTATCCCTGTAGCCACCAGTGACATAGAGGTGCCCTGGCACAGAATCACTGGCATCTAATACCCTACCTTAATTTCTGTGCCCCCCCCCTAACCTACAGCACCCCACCATGCCAACCCCTGAACCAAAAATAACTTAATGAGGAGCTTTTAATGCCTTTATTATGGCAGAACTTGGCACCATGTACCAAAACTAATGCCACATTGTCCTCATCCTTAACTTTCTAACAAACTGCCAGAGGTAATGCAGTATGGGCCGCATGCCCTCAGGAATGGGGAACAATTAAAGGCTGTGTTGCCATTGTGTTTTTAATATGCTAACCCGTAACCACACACTCCTGCACGCACCCACTGTTGCAGGCATTTTGCTTGGACACAAAAAATGCATTCATGCACAAACACAGCTGTGCAATCAGGCATCCTCAGGGGCGGTGATTTAGTATCTGGGACTATTTTATTAATTTAATTACACATTTACAATCATTCTTCTCAGAGGAAAACAGGGAGAAAAGTGCTGCCTGTGTGTTTTTTTGCGGAGGCAGCCAATCTTGTTTTATTTTATGGCCAAGAGAGAAAGATGTTGTTTTATTTTATGAGTGGCCTCAAGGTTCCCTTAATGTGTTAGAAACACTAAGGGTGTGTCCTTTAAAGCAGAGAATTTTGTTTGTTTGGTTTCTTCCGCTTTCCACTAGACCAATGGGGGAAACAATCACTCACTATAAAACAAACAGGGATTTATTCCCCCCCCCCCCCCCCCCCCCACCCCTGCACCCCCGCCCGATGCCTTCTTAATTTTAACTAATTTTAACTAATTTTAACTAAAACTGTAAGAAAATATTGTTGTGAAGGTCAAGAAAATAATACTTAATAATACTCACCTTCACACTGAATCAGGCGAGGAACTTTTGTTTTTCCCATTGTGTGGGCTGTACATTAGAGGTCTCGCTGCATATCGAGAATAAAAATGAGTTTGGGCACAGAAAGCTGAGAGGTCAAGTCTGTCAATTCCATCTGGAAAGGGGAAAAAACTGCTAAAAAGTAATACAAACAGTGATAAAATAAAGTAATCAAATGGGTTGTTTCTGAATGTAACCATGGCTAAAACCAGGGGTGTCAAACATAAGGCGCAGGGACCAGAATCTGCCCAGCAATGACTCCAATCCAACCCACTGAACATCACTGGAAAATGTGACAGAGGGCATACATTTTGAAATTGTAACTATATTTTCACAAATTTTACAGCTTATTCTAGTGATAAAGGTCCGCCAACAGCAATTAATACGACACTAAAGTAATTAAATAATAGATAAATAATTAAATGAAAAGAAAGGTTCCTGGTTTTCTACTATGTAGTATTGAAATGTCTATTTTTCACAGTAGATCCCCAATAAAAATAAATATATGACTGAATTGAAAAATACAATTATATGTATCTATAATTTTATATACCATATATATATATATATATATATATATATATATATATATATATATATATATAACTAAGTTATATTGTTGAAATTGCTCTTCTTTTTTATATTGAGACATTGCAGAAATTAAATGGGCTGTTAAACTTCTTTACACTACAGAGGATTTTCACTGGTTTCACTTGAAAACAATATGAACTGTATGTGGCCCACAAAGTAAAATTAATTTGCCTCACTGTTATAGAGGAAACCTTTGAAACATGAAGATTTTACAAAGTTTTTTATATGAAACCCTGATTAATCAGGTTTTCACCAGAGAATATGCTTAACCCTCCTGCCTTCTTGGGACCTTTTTGTGCCACTGCTATGTGTTAAATGGCTGCCATTTCCACTGTGTTCAGTGGAATATAACCAAACTTGCCACAGGATAGTTTTTACCTGTCAATGTTAATATTCCAGTGTGAATTCCTTAAATCAGCCTAAAATGGCTGAGCAGCAGAAATCCCCACACCCATCACCCTGGGGACCATTTTCTGCCCATTGACTTCCATTATAAACGCTATTTTTCAACCCCAAATTATCATCATATGATTTTATTTTTTCTTCTTTTCTTGGATGTCAATGAAGACTCAGGGCCTTGAAGTTTTAATTTTTAAATTGCAAAAAAAATGCAAAAAAAATAATGGCAGGTCAAAATGTATGTTGGTGCCAATCTTTGGTCCATCTAAAGGCCTACTTATAATGACAATCACATATTACTTCAACTGTTTTTTTGTGGAAATATTTAGTTTCGTTTTTTGGTTTTTGGGGCTTATAACACAGGGCGCTCATGTAATAACACTGGGATTTGAAGGGTTAAAACAACGAAAATATAATTAAAACTTTACATGAATATTTCAGGGAGAAGTAGTTTTACAAGGTTGGCTAATTTAAAGTGGAATAAAATATGGATATATGGTCTTTTTATGGCGTGGCTGAGAATGGTCCCTAGGGTGATGGGTGTGAGTTTTTTAAAGGATGGCAGGAGGGTTAAGGAAATAAAAATGCTCAGAGCACTAAAATTTAATTGAAAACATCTCGTTGTAAAAATCGTGTACAAGATTGTGTAAGTCAAAGCCTCTCCTGTCAGGTAATCAAAAAAGAGACCAACTTTGCTTTACTTTAAAATTTCAGAAACATTGTACACCTTCGAAGCTTATAATTACTTCCTTCTTCCCCCTAAATCCTCACTTCAAGCTACTCATATTA
This sequence comes from Aulonocara sp. 'chitande type north' Nkhata Bay, assembly GCF_057382095.1. Lineage (NCBI taxonomy): Eukaryota > Metazoa > Chordata > Actinopteri > Cichliformes > Cichlidae > Aulonocara > Aulonocara sp. 'chitande type north' Nkhata Bay. The sequence goes on from NC_141360.1 coordinate 16,539,939, forward strand.
GCGTGTACTGATATAACAACTGGATCTGACAAAAAATTGTAATTGTTGAAGACACAAAAGTCTCCTGCATAAAAGTGTACAAGTGAACTTGTACTCTTACATAGATAGATAAGAAGCACAAGTGAACTTGTGCTTCTTGTCGTCTATCCAGTTTCTATCCAGTTTGCTGAAATATTAACCAAAAAGCTTAAAGTGCAAAGTTTCATTACTTCACTTGGTCATTACCCTGAGCTGAGAATTTAGTGACCTCATCACCTCTCACTGCAGAACCTAGTCAGAGTACTATTTGCACAAATGGATCTGTCATTAGCATGTGGCCTTCAGCTGTCAGTGAGATTCATCAGCAGTGGAAAACATCAGTCAGCCTCAATGTCTGACAGAGCTCATTACTGACGTTATCAGCTGACGATGGCAAGGAGCCTCAAGTTTGAGTCAACGCATCCAGCACTGCTTGTTATTTGGGCCCTAGTGCGAGGGCAGAACACACACACACACAGGGCTAAACACAGCCAGCGTTGACACCAGGAATGTGTTTTTGCCTTATTTCTGTTGATGCGTGAGAACAGCAAAAGTGAAGCATCTGTCTTTATTTTCCTTGAAACTCTATATATGCAGAACAAGTCTTAATTCTGTCATTACACATACTGCCTTATTGCTGCAATCCATGGCCATGAAATCTGTTATAGATATGGCTGACAATCACTGTGTATATGTCTGATGTGGAATTGATGTTTTACATCAATTCAGTGCAATTTTGTTTTATTGACATAGCTCCAATAACAGCTGCCTCAAGGTGCTTTACGGTAAGGTAAATAGTATATAACGATATAACAGTAGAGAGAAAATCACCTCTTGCCCTATGATGGATGGATGGATGGACTCTTTTAAGCAATAATGATGGGAGGATGTGTAAAGAACAAGAGAGTTTGTTAACAAATGCCAGTGATAAACGGAAAGCTGCAGTTGCCCATTGTTCATCAGTGGTGCTTCTTTCAGTCATTGTACAAAGGTACTGTTTATAAGGTTGAGGAAACCTGCAGTCAGCTGAGACTGAAGAAGTCACTAAGTTGGATGAGTGACGAAACGTTTCTCCCACTGAAAACACTACATCCAGATGAACAGAATCAGTTTTTTGGATTTTCATATCTAGAGGATTGAGCATGCATCAAGACATTTCTGCCACAGGTAGTACAAGCCAATACATGGTCACAGAAATTTATTTCTAGAGAAGGCCACCAAGATCAACATTTGAGCTAATTTTGAGGTGTCAAGGGAATTTTGCTGTATGGATCCAGTGAACGACCTAAGACACCACTGAAAATGAGACATACAGTTGGGGCGTGGGCGGTGGTTTAATGAGCTTAGCAGATCAGATTTTTCAGTCCTCCAGGTAACAGCTCTGATGGGACAAGAGAGTCACCTGCTTCCTGTCCTGTCAGAAAGCAGGTGATCCACTGATTGTGATCAGGATGCCTGGGATGACGGTCTTGAAAGCTGAGTTGAAGTCCATGAACAAGAACCTGGCATCCGTCCTTGGTTTTGGTTTGGTCTTGGATGCATGTTGTGGTGCTGTCCCATATTGATTGCATCACTGGCCAACCCGTTTGCCCGGTAAGCAAGCTGAAGGGGTCCACCAAGGGCCCTGTGATGTGCTTGAGACATAAGGGCAACAGGCCTGTAGTCACATAATCCTGTGATGGTAGACTTATTTGAGACTGGGTTGATAGTGGAGCAGCTCCAGAGATCTGTTAAAGATTTGGGTGAAGATGGGCGCCAGTTAGTGAGGACAGATCTGCAGGAGGGTGACAGACCATCAGGTCTTGGAGCCATCCTGGAGCCTTCCTGGTGTTCTGTCTCTAAAAGAGCAGACACACATCCTTCTCACAGATCTTTAGAGCAGACAGTGGGTCAGAAAAGAGGGGGGTGAGGGCTCCAGGTAGTGTTTATGTGTAGGTGTGAGTTGAGTGTGCGGAGATGGGAGGTGTAAATGGTGGTCTTTGTAATGTGCAGTAGAAGTTCTTAAGGTTGTCAGCCAGTTGAGGATTCACCACAGGATTGGGGGATTGACTCCTGTAGCTTGTGATGTGCTGCAAGCTTCTCCAAACTGGTGCTGGGTCGCTGGCTGAGAACCTGTTTTCTAACTGCTCACTTTACCTCCTCTTAGCTACCCTGAGCTCCTTGCTCAGCTTGTTTCTGGTCTGTTTGTACAGGATCCGGTCCCGCTGCTCTAGGCCTCTTCTTTGGATTGGCACAGTTTACTTAGATTAGGCTTGAACCCTGGGTTGTTATTATTGTATGCACAAAAATACATGGTCTGCAAATAAGTCCTTACAAAAACTGATGTATGATGTCACAGTGTGAATTAGTTAATTTAGGCAAGCAGCTGCAGCTTAAAAAAAACCTCACATCTGTGCAGTGAAAGCAGGCTTGTAATTCCTGCTTTAACTCCTTAGAAAACAAAAGGCAATTTTTGTAACTGTGGTCTGAATATTGCTCCCTCTGATAATCACAAAAATATAAATACACAGGCACACACAAGGTTTTTTTTCACTGAAGTAATTACACCCAAATACAAAACCTGTTAACATTCACATTGGTTAGTGTTCTTTTCCATGGCCCGAAATCTCATGAAAAGAAACCATTTCAATCCATTACCCCCTCTGCTGCTGAGGTTTGTACAAGTTGACTAACTTCTGGTCTGCAGGAAGCAGATTATTACAAGAATTTACTTTAATGAAAGCAGACACATATTAAGCCATCACAGTAAGAATGACTTGCAATTGAAATTACAGCATCCTCCATGAGTCAAATGTGTGATATGCTTCGTGAGGATGAAGGAAAACAAAAACATATGGGTCCACTTTGATTTATAAATTGAGGACCTATTAGCTTAGCAGCGTTCTAGGTAATAACACATACACAAACACACACATACACACACACTCTATTCTCAGTTTAAAAAAGAAAAGAATGTGCTACAACTTCTTATCTTATTATGAAAATGGTGTGGATTACTGTGTGCGTGCGTGCGTGCGTGCGTGCGTGCGTGCGTGCGTGCGTGTGTGTGTGTGTGTGTGTGTGTGTGTTTTGGGACTAGAGGAGGGTCCACAAAGCTTTTTGGAGCTATAATGAGGTTAAGTCATTATTTGCCTCTCCACCCTGCCAGTCAGAGTGAGAAATCATGTGAGCCAGAGACATGCGAGTCTTTGCCCGACATCTTGGCAGGCCCTCTGTCATGGGAGAATAAAGCTAACATCACACTTCATCCATATTTTCGACTTCTGAACAACTGCCACACATAAAAACACACACAAGCATCTACACATTTACCGACAACAGTGCACAGACCTGACCCAAGTCATTAGGAATATGTCCATCCACTCCAAACTTGCAAATGTGCAGAAACTAACTGAAATGAAAGAGAATACTGCGATAGTGTTAGTCAGGTTGAAAGTTAACACAAAAACATTTAAACATATTTAAACAAACATTTTTTATTTAAACAAATTTTTTGTACAAGAATTGTTACAGTGCTATAATCTCCAAATTTAATGAAGAAAAACATTTTTCATTTCTTTGGGTGTCTTGGTGATCTAAGAAGTTACGTTGTTCTCTTAGCACTCGTGCAACTTTTTTGCACTACAGTGTTGCTGCTGTTTTATCAAAACTGACAAGCAAAGTATATGCTTCAGTTTGAAAGAATGACAAAGCCCATATAATGACGCAGCATGAAGACTGTCAGACTGACAACCCGACAGCCAGAAATACAGTTTAGTTTCATTTTCAGTCGTTGTTTGTTTGGGTTCTTGGGTTCTCTCCTGCTTACTTAATACTAAGGTATGTTGCAGATGGTCAAGCCTCCATATGTGACATGTTGGAGGTGTATTGTCTTAACGTGTATACGAGTAAACATAATGTTTTTGTGTGTGTGTGTGTGTGTGTGTGTGTGTGTGTGTGTGTGTGTGTGTGTGTGTGTGTGTGTGTGTGTGTGTGTGCGTGCATATGTATCCATGTGCATTGCATGTAAGCTGAAGTAAAACCACAGAAGAGTGGTGGGAGATTGTTCCTCACCAAATCTCCTTGGTGTTGGTAGATCCGCCACTCAGCAATATTAAACCCTGATGTGGTGCATCATCACAGAAAACCTAAAATGTCTGGCAGCCATGCAAAGCACAGCAGTGCCTCCTATTATAACAGAACAAAAGCTTTGCACTGTCAGAAAAGCACCCATCTGGAGCCAAAGAGAGAGGCTTCATTGTTCTGCCTCTCTCCATCTCTCCTCCAGGACCCCATCTTCCTGTTGTGCTGGCTTGGCAGCAAGAAGGGGATTTTTATTATGGTTTCTCTGCTGGAGGTCAAAGTTCCCTGGGATGTGGAATCAGAGGAGACATTGCCATGTTTCCCCTTGCTCATTCTTCAACCTTCCCAGCAGCTCCTCTGGGATCGAGAGCAACACATGTCATCTTCCATGAGAAACAGCAGCAGCCTGTGCAGATGAGGCGGCACTGATCTGTGTGATCACGCAATGTGCTAAAGTCTGTAAAAGTGCGCAGTCCGATGTATAATGTGTATATGCATGTTAGCACACAAGCTCCTGCAGATGACTTTATACATACTTGAATATTCTCCAGTGCTGAATATTTCTATCAATTATGGAAGCATTTACTGTATAATCATCAGCTTCAGAGTAAGGAAAGAAAGGATGAACCCAGGAGATAATCCCCCACAGTGCAGGGCCCAGAAATGCACCACATTGCGTAGTAGACCCACATTGAATAGTGGGCTGTCCACCCAAGCTCTAATGTGTAGTGTCCACATGTGTCACATTTTATTCTTGTACCAGGAATGACAGTGAGTGTCACACGTATTTCTTTTTTCGTATCTGTCAAACAAGTTAGTCTATGGCCTGACAGGGCAAATTGTGCCCTTGCCCATAGAAAACATATGGGGCTCCAAGGGGTAAAACTGCTGTGGGCTCCATGTGGGCACACCCAGTTGGTGCCCACAGTTCACCCACAGCTACTCACTGTGGGCTTACACATGCATGTTTTCTGCAAAGTCTAGTCTACAGTTGCTCATGATAACTTTAATCATTTATCCAAAGCTCTCTTTTTAGGAGCATGAACATCAACAGATGCATTTCCAAACTATTCTGAACTGTTGAGATGTGTAAATGAACTGATATTTAAATGCAAAAATTATTTGAAATCAATCATGTGGCAGATAACTGAAAAAGGTGTGTTCCTGCGTCTCTGTAGTTAAGCTGCCGTTATCATAGCCAATAAGAATGACTGAAACTACAGCAAACAATGTTACAAAAACAGGTGTGTGTGTGTGTGTGTGTGTGTGTGTGTGTGTGTGTGTGTGTGTGTGTAATTATATCATTATCTTTTCATTATCTTTACCAAGACCCTTTTCACTAAATCTAATCAGAGGAACATTCATCACAGCAAAAAGCCATTTTCTGTTCTCCTTCCTCTTTTTGCTGCACTCTTTTCTTTTGACTCAGCGGAGATGTTTTGATGATAAATTTCAACATAATGCCAGGTAAGCATCTGATATGGACATGAATGTGCTGCAGATGTGTCCACTGTTAGCAACAGTCGCAGCAGAAGCCACAATGTTTCTGCATTTCTGGCTGACAGCACAGATGACTCGCCCTTGTTGTTGCACAGCAGAATGATGAGTCATTAAGTGTTTTTAGGGGCCTTTTCAAATGTCTGCTTTCCTCCCCAGCCCTCGTGCCTCTCTGGTTCAGCCTGGTTGTTCATTGTGAGTTAGGGGGTTTAATATTTTCCATGCACTGTGTCCAGGACATTTACAGTTGGCGTCAGGGTACGCTGTTGGTCTGAAGGGAGGCACTTTGAAGTGTTTGCGGTTTCGCCACATCTGCAGGCAAGATGTGCGTCCAGGGCTTGGGGTATGGGGAATTCAGGGGAGGAGGCGGAGAGTTTCAATCCGGGCTCCCAATGTCATGTGACAATGAACAACATCCCTTAACTCTTTCCCAGGATTGCCTGGTAGATCAGAACAGCTCTTGGTGGTGCAGTCATTAAATTCTACTTCTCATAGGGAAAAGCGTACACGTTTTTTATCGAGTGCTAAATGTGGCAGGCATCGTGTGTTTGTATACAGACACAGAGTCTATGGGAAGAGAAGGATCATGGGGTTGAACCAAAAGAGGGAATTTCCCAACATGTGCTTTTTATGCTGTCAAGGAGGTGTTTTTGCTATTAATAAATGCAAATTACTGCAACATTCAAACTCCAAATAAAAAACCTGTCTAACTTGATTCAGTGCTTATTAGTACATTTTGTAGAAGGATTATTTTTAGTTGAACTGAATAGGCTGTAAAAATCATTAACATTTTGGTAGGAGTGGGGCCTGTTGGAGTGGGAGCTGTCCCATTAAACCATACCACAGTACCTGTTAAACTTCTTTTCAGGCATTGGTTGTCTCATTCCACTCTTGCTCATCAAGGGTGGAACGTCATCCCGAAAACCTCTGAAGTAAAGTGTGCCTAAGCACAATTAAGTCCCTGCTGCAGGGACATCAATTTAGTTGTCCGTTTATAGAGCTAGATTTCACTGAGGCTGCGGTTGCTGTGTTTTCACATTTCATTAGTTTGCAGGCTTTGCCAGGGTGGGGGCAGATGCACAAGGAGGTGGTGGTAAACTGGTGCTGATCCCAACATAAGAATTTTGACTTCTTTATTTTCCACTCTTTAAGTCCCGCCATAGTTCTCTCCCTCCCATGCTCCCAGACACCCGTGCTGCCATTTGCAACCATTATTAAAGTCATATTTCACAGCTTAGTCCATAAAAATTACCCAACTTGCTTCAAATTAGTAGGCTAGCTTTGCCGCCACCACCAAAGCCCACTCCACCCTCAGCCTCTGTTTCCCATTGGTTACCCTTACCAAACGTCAGAAAGTGATGGGCTTGCAGTGGATTTTACACAGCTAAACCATCACTTGGAATTCACACAGAAAACTCTTCAAAGTTTTTAAACTGACCTTATGTATTAAGCCATTAAAGTTTGGGATTACTCAGCTCAGTTTAGGTTTAACTCTTGAATCCTGTGCATATGCTGAACATGTCCCACTGTTCAGATATACTACTCAAAAAAATTAAAGGAAAACTTGGAAAACACATCAAATCTCAACAGGATAAAAAACATGCATTGTCATAATTGATGGATTACTCTCGTCATGGCAGGGTCCAGAGGACAGAAGCACCCACTCTCTTCTGGACTGAACTCCTCTCTTTCTGACCTGGTGTGTATTTAGGTACGGGAACACGAAGGCAGTCTGCCGCTGTTTGTCTTCCAATGACATCTTAAGTTGACCAGGTGGCCCTCCAGAAGCATCTGCAGCAGTTCAAATAGTGCTGGATTGACAGTTCAATTCTGTCTCTTTAGATGGGAAGAGGGGGAAAGACTAACCTGTGCAGAACTTCGTCCACACTTTGGATGTGAACCAAGATGTCGTTGAGATAGACGAAGACAAAGATGTTCCTGAAATCCTGGAGGATGCCATTAGCCAATGTCTGAAAGACCGTCCAGGAAGTTAGTGAGGCCAAAAGGCATTACCAGATCCTCAAAGTGGCCCACTTTTGCCCTCCTGAGTTCTGAATCAATGGCAAGCATTCTTGTGAACTAGTTTTTAGAAGATGGTGGCTCCCTGCAATAACTCAAAGACAAATGACAACAATAGCAGCAGGTATTTGTTCTCAATAGTAATCTGATTGAGCCCCCTATGGTCAATGCAGGGCCGTAATGACTTGTCTTCTTTCTCAATGCAGGAACTTCTGCAACACTTAAATGGAAGAAGAACAACTTTATTGACTGACTAACACATTTCGGCTTGTGGCCTTCATTGGACCCTGATGAAGGCCACAAGCCGAAACGCATTGGCATCTGACACTGACAAAAAGACATGAGGCCGAGCTAGAGCTGGCAGTGCTAAAAAAAAGATTTTCATTTGAAGTGACCAGGATGGACAGGATTAGAAATTGGTAAACCATTTGAGCAATTTGGAGGCATTAATAGGCAAGGCTGAGATGGTTTGGATAGGTGCAGAGGAGCGATAATGGATATAATGGATATAATGGACAAAGGGACGTGGAGCTGTTAGGCAGGAAGAAAAAAGGCTGTCCTCCCATTAGGTTTATGGATGTAGTGATGGAGAACATGCTGAGGGTTGAAGGATGAGATGAGGATGATGCACTGTTGCAATGCCTAAAGGCAGCACCTGAAAAAAGAAGAGGATTACAGCATCTTTCTTTCTTAATAATTAGCTTTACACTTAGTGTCACATATTATGTTAGCTATACTAAAAATTTCTTGTAACATTTCCTCCACCCTGGAATGGTTTCCAAATGCGGTTCAACATACAATTAGGTTTGATTAAATATGTCACTCATGTGATATATTCACCCTCACATCTCAACCACTTGAGTGTTGTGGTGAAGATATTGTTTACAAAGCCAAGAACATGACTGAATAATGTATCCCTCATTATATCCCTTCATCATGAACTTCTTTAGTGGGCTCTTGAAAGTTCACACCATGTCTTCCTTAAAATGCAAACGCTTCACGTAAGGTTGAAGTGTTAAGAAAAATTCTGCTCTGCTTTTCTGGGTGGGAGGAACAGACACAGGAATCATTGCAGACTGAAAGAGGGATTCGATCACTTAAACAAAAAGAGGGAAAGGAGACGATAAATCCCTCTTTGTCTCCTTTCCCTCTTTTTGTTTAAGTGATCGGTTAGAAAAAGGAAACCTCAAGGAAATGACTGTTGCTTCAAACTTAAAAAAAATAAACTTGAACCTTAAAAACATGTTCATGTTTATGTGGTCTTCATGTGAAGACCAAGCCAGAGAGAAAGACGGGCTATCAGTCTTTAAGACAAAAGACTGTCAACAAGAATGTCCTGCAAGATACAGGGGAAAAGCTATAACGAAGCGTCTGCTGTGTTCAGCATTTAAGATACCAGGCCAACCATGGAGACTATGCCCTTTTCAGTTGGCCACGACTGAGATGCTCTCCAAAAGAGGAGCTGACAACCACATTAAGATAGTATAATCTGGTGAGGGTGACTTGCGTGACCACATTGCAGCTCCACACGTGCCATTGGGACAGTCTGGGCTTTTACAAGGGTCTGCCCACAACCCCATGGTTAAAACAGACAAAAAACTGGTGTGTTTTCCTAATGGTCTGGGTGTGCCTGATATAATCTGTCAAAACCCGGACAGGGTACAGAGCAGCGCTACCTCCTAGGCCTCCTAGGCCTCCTAACCAGAATTGCATAATGCTATTATAAATATAAATAAAGCAATTTAATCACAGAATTTTTTTGAGGGGTCGTGAAAAATAACTATTTGAATGAACATAAAAAAGCCATGCAAAGGATTTCCACGTGATTTTATTGCTTCATTTTATCGTTATACAATTTAGTTATTCCAACTTAATGATGAATCAACTTATATAGCGCAGTTAAGTCCAACTTAATTTATCTGAGTTGATCCAACCCATGCAAATTAAGTTAGTCCAACAAACATGCTTAATGCTAATAGAAAGTCATTTATTAATGTGCAAATTCTTCCTATGATTATTTTAAGTTCATTTAAAGAGTTGTTTTTTGTGTTCAACAAAGTCTAGAGTTTGTTTAACATAAACTTTAGTGGATTTATAAAAAACTTTCACATAGCTGCCACTGCCAGGGTCACGGGGTTGGGGGGTTTACTGGAACCTATCCCAACTGACATAGGGCAAGAGGCGGGGTACACCCTGGACAGGTTGCCAGTCTGTCACAGGGCTAACACACAGAGAAGACAACAATACATACTCATATTCACACTTTGGGGCAATTTAGAATCGTCAGCTAACCTAATCACACTAACATTATTTTGGGAGCAGGAAGAGTAACTGGAGAGAACCCACCAAACTTCACACAGGAAGGCCACAGGCAGTTGGTGGATTCAAACTCAGGACTTTTCTGTGAGGCAACAATGCTGCACACCAAGCCATCAAGCTTTCACTCCATACTTTAAAAAAGTAGAAAAGCTATGATTACAAGGCTTGATACAGAATTTCTTTATATTTTTGTCCTTGACAGGTTAAACCACAATAAATAGCAATATCATAAACGTGGTGTGTGTGTGTGCTTTTCTGCCTCTTATCACCCCAGAGTCCAGGCAACCACTCCTGCAAGCTTTTATCGTGTCATCTCAACAAGAATACATTTAAAAAGTGTTAAGTTGTTGAATTTTATGCAAATAATATATATGATTTCATCATAGAAACATAAAATCATTTTGTTCGAAATACAAGTTAGACGTTTGTAAACATAACAACTATTCAATTCAATTTTACTTATACAGCACCAAATCATGACAACAGCTTTATGTTACAAGTTAGACCCTACAATAACACATAAGCATGTATGTTATACATAAATTTATATGTTATTGCAAGCCAATTTCATTTTTTTAGTGCAATTGTTAAGAAATAAATCAGCTGTAATTAACATGAAGTAGAAAAACTACAGAACAGACAGAGTGAGAGCTGAAAACTCCTCCTGTTTTGTCAAAAGAATGCAAAGCGGTGGTGCAAAGATCTCGAGGAGAGAGCCTAGGAGAAAGTGCTGCAGGGATGCTAACCAAAGTGATCCAGTGTAAGCTCAGGTTTCAAGTGTTTCTCTCTGAAAACCGTGAGGTAATTTAGATAAAAGAGTGGAGGAAAAACGGAAATCAATATTCTTTTGATCTAAGAAATAACATTTCTGATAGAAAGCGCAGAGGACTGTGGACTGGGTTCTGAGGATTAGGATTCAGGTGCAGCTCAAGATTTATCCTGAGGAGAGCTGCATAATTACAAACTTCTCAACCACATAAACCTGACATCACTGTGGAACAGCTGACCTATACAATCTGCAGAAGAACACAAAACTTTATGTACCATCAGATCATGAGCTATCCTACATACTATGTTACTGCGTCACATACATGTATGTATGCATCACTTTTAAGTTTTAATAGCCCATTGCAACATTCAGGCATTAATCTAAGAAAGTGGCACTTTTACTTTGAGGAGAGATTGAGGAGAGAGAAGTTATTCACTGTGTGCACAAAGCTGGGCAAAGTAAGCTCATTTCAGTTAATTTCTGCTTTATTTCATTAAAACAGTTATACAGTCACGGAAAAAAATTTTTGAACCCCTGCTGATTTTGTAATTTTGCCCACTAACAAATAAACGATCAGTCTATAATTTTAATTGTAGGTTTATTTGAACTGTGAGAGACAGAACAACAACAACAACAAATCCAGAAAAATGCATTTCAGAAAGTAATAGGTGGGGCTTCTTTTTAAACACTCAACATGAGGATTGAGAGAAGTTTTAGAACAGAGATACAGTTTTGGCACTGCAGTAACAACTTTGAGCCATTACAAGTGCCAGTAAAAAAAACTCAACTGCTGCATAGTCATGCTATAAACATTCATCAACCACTTTATTATGTATGCCTGTTCCACACTGCTCGCTACAGTAATCCACTCATTCTTATACAGCAGTTTTCTCTCTACATAAACACAACAAGTGCTGATACAACGTAATTTGTCTCCTTCACACAAAAACTTGAAACACATGAAAGTGCTTTTCTAACAGTCACACACATTCATACTCTTCATCATCAGGGAGCATCCTGGGGTTACAATCTTGCCCATTTAGCATACACCAACACCCAGACCAACCTTCCGATTATTAGATGACCTCCTCTACAGCCAGCCCAAATATCTAATCAGCCTTTCACATCAACAGCAGCTCAAAACATCCTTTTCAGGGTCACGAGGGACTGGAGCCTATGCCAGCTATCTGTCGAGAGTACACCCTGGATAGGTCGCCAGTCTGTCACAGGGCTACCATATAGACACAGACAACCAAGGGCAATTTAGAGTTTCCACTTAACCTATCCATGTCTTTGGACTGTGGGAGGAAGCTGGCGCACCCAGAAAGAACCCAGAACATAAAAACTCCACACAGAAAAATACCAGCCTGATGGTGGAATTGAACTCAGAACCTTCTTGCTGTGTGGCAACAGTTCAAGTCAAGCATCTCAATAAGAGAGAAAGTTGACTTAATGTGGCCAGACAAGCAGGTGTGAGTATTTCAAACAGTGTTGACGTACTGGGATTTTTCCACCCAACCAGAAACTATCCAGTGAGCAGCAGTTTCTGGATGTAAATACCTTAATGTCAGAGAAGACAACACTTACTGTCCTGTTTATTGTGGATTACTTTAAGCTGCACCACTAACTCAAATAACCACTCATTACAAACAAGGAAGGTAGACCAGAAAGCTAAACACATCTGATTTTGAAGCAGATGGGCTACAACAACACCACACTGGGGGCCACACCTGTCACCTAGAAAGAAGAAACTGAGTATGCACTCACCAAAATTTGTAAACCAAAGATTGAAAAAAGCTGTACTCCACAGTCACCAGATCTCAGTCCAGTAGAGCATCCCTGGCATGTGCTTGAACAGGAAAATTGGATGTGCAGCTGTGACAGGAGACTGAAAGTATCTATTTCTTATTTGTTAAAAGTAAACCTCTGACAATGTGGTATTGTGTTTGCTCTTTGATCCACTTTAGAAAAAATGAATTTGACTAAAAACACTGATGCAATGTTGGACAGGAAAGTGAGCGAGCTCGAGTTGTGATTGAAAAACTGTTTTTGATGAGTTATCAGATTCAAGTGAGACAGTAACAAATATTTTTAGTAGTGAAGTATGTGCAGAAACAATAGCAGTTTAAAAACAATGAGAATATCTAATGTGAGTGAGGAAATGCATCACTCATTTTTGAAGCGCAGCTCATGAAGTAGAATAGGTCATCTGCTAATTTGAAGGTTGGTGGTTTAATCCCTGGCTGCCCCAGTCTCCATGCCAAATTTCTTTGTCAGGAGACTCACCCAAGTTGCTCTCTGATGCATCCATCAGAGCAGGGGTGGGAGAACTCCAGGCCTCAAGGGCCGGTGTCCTGCAGGTCTTAGATGTGTCCTTGATTCAACACAGCTGATTCAAATGGCTGAATGACCTCCTCGACATGTCTTGAAGTTCTCCAGAGACCTGGTAATGAACTAATCATTTGATTCAGATGATGACCCAGGATGATATCTAAAACCTGCAGGACACCAGCCCTTGAGTCCTGGAGTTCCCCACCCCTGCTTTAGAGTTTGCATATTGTGATTGATTTTTACAAATATAAACCTGGCGCTCCAGTTTCACACAGAGAGTGTGTCTTTTAACCTTTTTTCCTACTGCCCAGTGTTGTGTTTTATCTTGTTTTAGTTGAAGAGTTGAATTCTACTGTTTACCTTATGTTTTTGACTTAAATAATTTTTTTCTCTGAGCCTGCCTCAGGAGTCCTATATTTGCATCCTCTTTCTGCTACATGCCCTGACATGTTCTGTGTTTGTACACATTGCAGTTTTTTCTACACAAACTTTACTACTAAAAACATTTTGGTACTATGTTCTGATCTGAATCTGACGACTAACCAAAGCAGTATATTTGTCAGAGTTACAGATCTCTTAATGCTGTCTAGCGCTGCATTAGTCTTTTCAACCAAATGGTAGAACTGAAACTGTCCTTCAACTAAAAGCAAATAGAAACTTACGTTCTCAGAAGAGGCTTGGTTGAAACAAAAAGGAACACACAATGGCCGTCTTGTATCACAGGTGCATGTCAGGGCACTGTTACTTACACACCAGTATACGTGGTACATGTAATGAATGCGTTATGACTACACTTTAGTACACAGTTCTTGGTCTTAAAGTTGCATTTTTTATTTGTGCCTTTGCAGATGCACATAGTTTCTCCTGTATTGTTTTAGTTTTCTTTATTTTCTGTTTCATTATTTTATTTTTGTCTGAAAGCTTTTTACTCTGCATTAGGGCTACATATCTGAGGTACTCTTTTCAAAGTCATAGCTTCTTGTAACTATAAGAGGCAAAACCACTGTTTTGGCTAAGTGATAAAACAGTGGTGAATTGAATGGATTTGACATGTGAAGAAGGTTTTAGCTGTTTTAATATCTTTTACAAAGACAAGTATGCCTCAGCTGTTTTGAGAACTACATTAAGATGTGAGAATTGCATCAAAGCAATCAAGAAAAACAGGAACTGTGTCACATGTTCAAGTGTCATTGATACAGGGAAAAAAACACCATTAACGTTTGAAGGGATGAGAGTTGTGTTTAAACATAAAGTTATTTGCATTGCATGTTGTATGTGTGCTAAAAATGAGTGGGTTTTGGCACTGAAATACTTCTTAAGCACATTATATATCCATGTACACGTGTGTGTTTGGCCTTGTTCTGGTTGAGTTGTGATAATTCATGAGAATAAGGGCAGAGAAACAGGCCCACTGCTGGAGCCATTAGTTGCTCCAGTCAATCTGCTGGTACCTGAAAGTCAGTCCTTCAGCAGGTATTTCCTGCCTCTTGATCTAGGAAGGCAGTGCTCATTTCTGCTGGTGGGGGTTCAGCTTTCATAATAAGTTGTGGTTTGATGCCAACAGTTTATTATTCAGTTTCATTTTGAGGACAGTTACGTGTGTGTGTGTGTGTGTGTGTGTGTGTGTGTGTGTGTGTGAGAGAGAGAGAGAGAGAGAGAGAGAGAGAGAGAGAGAGAGAGACAGCATGAGTATCCTTTCTGGTGAGGGTCCAGCCAATTTGCCACCTCTAGTTTCTTGATGATTTTCTTAAACTCAGCCTTATAGCTATAAGCAATACTTTTCATCATTTCCTGCAATTTTATTTAAAACAAATGTCATCCAGTAATACTGTAAGGAAAAGTCATTCTCATTATTCTAAAGCAGTTCTCAAATCCCTAGTGCGTTCTCGTGGTTTTTAGACACACGCTGCTATTGTTTCTACATACAAATCACAACTAAAGTCCTTTGTTAAGGTGTTGATGCACTTCTCACTTGAAACTGACAACTTATCAGAACCGTTTGTACTTTTGTCGGTCCCAGGTATAGATTGCTCACTTTCCTAAATGTTTTCCAGCATTGCATCAGTTTTTTCAATCAAATTACTTCAAACTTTTTTCAAATATGTATGAAAGAGCAAATACAGTAACACACTGTTAGAGGCTGACTTGCAACAAATAGAAATACATACTTTCAGTTTAGTGTCACAGCTGCTCATCCACATTTCCCATTCAATCATCTTTCTTCCTTATTCTGAGGTGTGAACTTCAGCAGGCAGTCTTGACCATGTCTACATGACTAAATGCTTTGAGTTGCGATGCGAAAGGATGATTAGATATTAGAATTACTGTAATGAGCATTGGCTCAGGCATATCTAATAAAGTGGCCGCTGAATGTATGTAGTGTGACTTTACTGGATTAAAATAGTTGGTGCAATTTTCTCACATTGTATCAATATATTTTTGGTTTGTTTTCTGATGCTTATAGGTTTACAAATATTATTTTTGCTTTTCTCCATTTCATCAAAGTCACTCTTACCGCAGTAAATGCAGATCTCAAAATGGTTTTACACAGAGTCACCTTTGCAGAAGGCACTACAACAATCAAAACCTTTCTCATATTTGTTAAAACATAAATAGTCTGCCCATCACCACTCCCTGATCTTTATTTCTCAAAACCTTACCAACTCTTGAAAGACGTTTGTAGGCCTAATGCAGAGCAAAAAAATAAATAAATAAATTCAAAAACAAAAATAATATGTGAGGGTTTTTTTTTTTTTAACTTTACAAAATGGCAAAAATGGAGAAAAGCAACAAAAATAATTCAATTCAATTCAATACTTCATTGTCCCACAAGGGGAAATTAGTTTAGCAGCAAGGGCAACAATAAGAATAAACAAAACAATGATAAAAAGTCCTAAGACAGTTATTCACTGTTAAGGAGACGGATTGCAGTAGGAATAAAAGAAACCTGGAGTCTTTTGCTCTTCCTCACAGGTACTCTAAAACGACAGCCCAGAGGGCAACAAGTCAAACTCACTGTGAAGCGGATGATTAAAACAATTAACAATAAAATGAGCCTTCCTCAGCACATGCTTGTTATAAATGGCTAAAAGCCCATCTTACCAACTCCCTGAGATTTTGATGGCAGTTTTTACCAAAAGTCCCAACTGTTTCTTGTTTTTCAGAGTTATGTTCAATAAAACTTCTGTAAAACAAGGACAAAATTTCAGATGAGACATTAAAAGATTTCATTTTCCTTCTAAAGAACAGTCTTTGCTGAACCTTTTTGGTAGTGGCATCAGCATGAGGCTCAAAACACAGTTTGTGGTAAAGAACAACCCTTAAATACTTGCATCAGGAAGAAGAAAATGATAATATATACAACTGGAGAACAATGCAGCAACCACTGTATAGTCCAGTAAATTAACACTACATACATTCATTTAGGGATCAGACAATGTCTCTAAGGAGATGGGGCTTTGAGGGAGTAACAGGAGGAGATAAGGTGCAGAGAGGCGTTTAAGACTCCACCTCTGGTCCCTGGTCCTCATTATGGTCACGTTTTGGGTGGCTTAATAAATTTGGCCAGATTTCTAGAAACGAGAGCTGCTCCATCCAAAACGGGCTACTTTTTCTCACAAAAGTTTCCCATTTATTTATAAAGCCCACAGCATTTTTTGGACATCACTCAGACAACCAGCAATTCAAGAACAAGTCTTCACCATTAAACTTGCTTGCAACTTTATGCATGCCTTCCTCTTGGAAAAACATCAGACTTTCTCCTCTGAGCTCAAAGACTCGTGTCAGCACTTTACCTCGTGAAAGCCACCTTGCCTCACAGCGTGAGGAGTCTTTCATAGACTCTTCATGTTGAGTCTGAGTCTGCAGAGGGTCCCAGTGCTGTGGAAGACACCATGCCTCATCCCTGTACCAAAGACGTCACGTGATCAGCCACACAGGGGCACCACAGGGACTGTCCTCTCCCCCTTCCTCTTCACCCCCTACACCACAGACTTCAGAACCTGCACAGAGACCCGCCATCATCAGAAGTTTTATGATGACTCACATCAACACTGGTGATGAGTCAGAGTACCGGGCTGTGGTCGACTCCTTTGTCACGTGGTGCAAGCAGAATCATCTCCAGCTCAACGTGGCAAAGACCAAGGAACTGATTGTGGATTTTAGGAAGACCAACTAACCCTTGACCCCTGTTTCATTCCAGGGGGTCAGTGTGGACATTGTGGAGGACTATAAATACCTTGGAGCCGGAGTCGTCTCTATTTTCCGATGGATGCGGAGGTCCTTCAACATCTGTCAGGCAATGCTCAGGATTTTCTAAGAGTCTGTTGTGGCCAGTGTTATCCTCTATGCTGTTGCATGCTGGGGCAGCAGATTGAGGGTCGCAGGTGCCAACAGACTAAATAAACTGATCTGCAAGACCAGTAATGTTGTGGTTATGGAGCTGGACTCCATTTGGGTGGTGTCGGAGAGCCAGATGTTGTCCAAGATAAAGACAATGCTGGATAATACCTCCCACCCACTCCATGACGTGTTGGCTAGCCACAGGAGCACGTTCAGTGAGATTACCAAAAAGCACCACTGAACGACACAGGAAATCATTCCTGCCCGTGGCCATCTCCCTGTGCAACTCCTCCATCTAATACAATGTAAACACTGAAGTAGTTACACCCTTTTGTTACGCTCTTTTCTACTCTGTAATATTCCTGTCAATATTCTTGATATTTATTTTAAATCACCTCTGTTAATCCTTGTATATATTAGTGCTATTTTTTAATTTGTAAATCTGTAACATATTGTATTGTTTAATTAGTTTACTCTGTTACTGTTACTGTATTGGAGCAACTATAGCCCACATAATTTCCTTAGGGATTAATAAAGTATACTGATTCTGATTCTGATTCATTTGTTGACCCTCATACTGTCAGCTGCCAGAGTTTTCAAACATAAAATACACACCAGTCTCTCCTCATCTCCTATAATCACTGTGAAAACAACAGCAAGATGCGGTTCATCATATTTCCTTTTTGGCTTATTATCGGCACTTGCCTTGTCTGTCTCAGATGCAATGCATTGTTTTCTTTTTATAAATGGTAAATGGCCTGTATTTATATAGCGCTTTGCTAGTCCCTAAGGACCCCAAAGCGCTTTACATATCCAGTCATCCACCCATTCACACACTGGTGATGGCAGCTACATTGTAGCCACAGCCACCCTAGGGCGCACTGACAGAGGCGAGGCTGCCGGACACTGGCGCCACCGGGTGAAGTGTCTTGCCCAAGGACACAACGACCGAGACTGTCCAAGCCGGGGCTCGAACTGGCAACCTTCCGATTACAAGGCGAACTCCCAACTCTTGAGCCACGATCGCCCCATAGATATAATTTCAAATGGGTCCAGATTTGCGATGCACTCTATTTTTTTTTTTCAAGTACCGCTGCTTCGCCTCTGGACGCAATCGGTCTCTATACCGTCCGTTTTCTTTTGAGCTGCTTTTAAGCATGTTTCTTGTCGTCGTCGTTCCAACACAGTGTGTTTGTTTTGATTCGTAGACCCCGAAAATGGAGCTACGCTCCCACAATGCATTGCGGCGTGACGTCAACTCCAAAGCCCTATACAGTGTTGAATGTTGAATGTGTTTGACCTGCTCCCCTCAGGCAGGAGGCTCCGGTCCATTCGCACCAGAACCTCTCGCCATAAGAACAGTTTCTTCCCCTCTGCTGTTGGACACATGAACAATAACCGTATGACTGTTCCCACCACTAACACATGACCCTACGCTGTGTTCACTGCATCATTCCATTTTTGGCACTGATCACCACCTGCACTCATGTATATATCATGTATATATCTATCTACTTGGCACTTTTAATTCTTATTCTTATTTTTATTTTCATGTCTATTTAAGCGTAATTTATGACAGTATGTTTGCGCTGAAGCACCGCAGCAATTTCCTAATGTTGTAAACCTGCTCAACATTTGGCAATAAAACCCTTTCTGATTCTGATTCTGATTCTAATTCTGATGAGAACTCTCAACCAGAAAACTGGTTCTGGTTGAGGGAAGGAGGTTTTGAGGCATTGACATTCTGACAGTATCTCAAAACATACGACACAGGCAACAACTTTGTGAGCTAAAGAAGAAGTGCAATATGGTCGTGGAGAAGCCCTCAGCCCTATAGAAAATCTGTGGAGGGAACTCAAACGTCAAGTTCCCAAGCAGCAACCAAGAAATCTAAAGAATTTAAAGTCTTTCTGTAAATTGCAGTGGGACAAAATTCTTCCTGAGATGTGTTTAAACCTTTTTCACCAACTACAAGAAATGTCTTACGATGTTAGCCACAATATAATTATTTAACCCACGGTATTTGATTCCCTCCAAACACATATGACACATACACACACATACAAACATGCTCCAAACTTCTGCCTCGCCTGGCTCTCTGCTCTGACTCACATAGGAAAAAAAGGTTTAATCATTGGAGTAAATTGGCTCGTTGGAAAAATGATTCGTCGGGGCATAATGTGCATGTGTGAGCCATTTTGAGTCATTATGCTGTGATCTGAAAGGTTATAGAATTGAAACCAGCATGAGGCTGGAGCTTCCAAGGGCACCTAGAGCACTAGGCCTCGAGAGCGGCTCCACATGTTGCCAGACAGCACAATACCACAGCAATGCGGAGGAGGGGGACAGCTGCGTGTACTGTGGGAAAACCTAATTGGGTGACGCTGCTTTCAAACCTCAGTCAGAGCAATAAAATGAGGTGTTTGTTGTACCACATCACTCTGAATTAATGTATACACTTGTACTTTACAAACACACGCAGTCATGATTCCATCACTGTAGAGCACAGCACTGTAGCTAACTTTCAGTTCCTCATCTTCTCCTAACCCTTACCGCCACCTGCCCAACCCTAACCAAAATCTAACCATACCCAGTCTAGCTTTAGACTAGTTTCAGTATTATCTGGGAGTGAGAACCAGATAAATAATATTGTCAAAATTATATTGTTCTCCAAAAATTATAAATAAACACATTAATGAATCACATTATTGCATGGCGACATGTTTCTTCTTGAAAAAGTTGAGCACTATTTTATTCGGACACAGCAAATTAATCACCAATTCACAGATTAGTACAGATCGATGTCAGTCCCTTTGTTACTGTGAGTCAGAGGTCATCGAACATTCTCAGACAGATATAGTGCCGTTGACGTTACATAACTTCCTTAGTGTACTTTTAGAAATGTACATATGGGACTGAGTTCGCCACAATCAGGTATTTTCTAGCAATAACATATGCAGAAAAAAGAGACACTTAAAGTTCTCCAAAAAATCAAATCTGTTGCATGAACTGTGTGTGAACATCCACAGTGATCTCTGTCTACTGATAAAGGAAAAGTACTAATACCACAGTAAACAGTTGTTTAATGACTGAACACCTGAGGTTTCTGTTTGTTTTCAAAGAGGTGTTCGGCATTGGGAAGGCCAGTGGTTTATTGTGGGTGCTGACTGTCACTGATGAAGCTGTGCCCAACTCTCTAAATCCTCTGCACCTTACAGATTTTACTGGCAGACAATCCTCCTGACCGATGGGCTTGTGGAGCTCCGGAATAACACTTTGAAGGATGCAGGGTAGGTTATCACAGGAAAATTTGTTCCAGGCCCAGGAACGTCAGCAGTGCCTGTACAACAGTCACTAGGCACAGACAATTTACAACAGGAGATCAAATACTTGTACTGCTTCTTTTGTCCAGCTCAATTACTCACCAAGTGGTAAGGACCCTTTGTGGTCACACGACAAATGCGGACTTTGATTATGAAGTGGTGTGGTAGGACTGGGGAAAAGCCATACAGGTTTACCACCTCAAACTCTTGCATGGAAAGAGGTCGAATCAAGATGAGCTGGCGCCTGTAATGCCAATTTCTACCATTCCCGCCTCACCCCATTACTGTAACCCTCTCACACCACCCCAGAGAACAGATCTTGCTGCAGTGCAACAGTATTTTGCAGATGCGTTCTTCCCTCCGCCCGGTTACACCCAACTCATAAAGCCCGATTTTTAAAACTGCCCCAACAAAACGATGCATTCACAGACCTATAGGTTACCTGAAAATAAAAGGCAAATAGTTTGGAAGGAATTGGCTGCTATGTTGGAGATGGGAGTGTTGGAAGTACAATGCTTGGTGTGGCTCCATAGTTCTTGACATTATCCCTACCGGGATAATGTCATCATCCACAGTGACATCTGGCAGAAAGTTAATGAAGTGCTAGAATCCTTGAGCCAGGCGGGGTTCATAACCAGTAGTGGTTTTTGATACGGGTGACACGGGCGGTTGCCCGGGGCGGCATCGTGGTGGGGTGTGGCATCAAAAGAAAATGCACATACTCATGCTGCCCCGACGTCATGCCAGCGCATATCGGGAATGGCATAGGCACCGATCGGTTTTCTATCACCCATTTGCTGGGAGTAAGGGCGCCCTCCATTTGCGAGGTGCGCCTGCTGCTTGCGGTACAGGGAGGAGAGGGTGGGGCGGCGGGGGATTCTCTGACCGGATGGAGCAGCATCTAATAACCAACTCGCAAAATAAAGCAAAATAAAAACAAACCAACAAACACAAAAACACCAGACATTATGATAAAGACTTATAATTTGCACCGATGTTTTTCCTCGGTGCGCCTGCTCGCTGCTGAAGTCAAAGTAAACTTTATTGACATCTCCGCTAAATACAGTCCAGTATATAGAGAGACGAGACGACGAAGCTCCAGTTACAGCAGTGCAAGTAAACAAACAATAAATATAAGAAGAGTAAGAAAATAAATATACACTTTAGGACTCGAGGTAAAGGGATCAATACAATATTTAAAATTCATAATTTACAGTTTGATGATTTAAAGTCTCACACACAACTTGTTGAAAGGGGAGGGGGGCCGGCTGCTTCCAAATAGAGCACATTTCATTCATAATCGTGGCTCAAGAGTTGGGCCTTGTAATCGGAAGGTTGCTGGTTCGAGCCCCGGCTTGGACAGCGTCGGTCGTTGTGTCCTTGGGCAAGACACTTCATCCGTTGCCTACTGGTGGTGGTCAGAGGGCCCGGTGGCGCCAGTGCCCGGCAGCCTCGCCTCTGTCAGTGCGCCCCAGGGTGGCTGTGGCTACAATGTAGCTTGCCATCACCAGTGTGTGAATGTGTGAATGACTGGTTGTGTAAAGCGCTTTGAGGTCCTTAGGGACTAGTAAAGCACTATACAAATACAGACCATTTACCATAATGATGTAAATCCAAGCCCATTATGTATTCATGATTTGAACCCTACACAAAGTGAATATGTGAACTAAGGTGTAGGTTGTAGGGGATGGGTGTTCATACTGGAGTGCAAAATTAAAACCAATGGAAGATGGACAAGAAAAGTTCAAAGCCATCAGTTTGAGTTTAGAGAAAAGAAGAGGAGGAGAAACGAGCAAAAGATACAGGTAAGCAGATGTGTCATTGGATAATGGCAGGTCATCCTGAAACAATCAGAATCAGAATACTTTATTAATCGCTCAGGAAATTATGTGGGTTACAGTTGCTCCAAGAAGAAATGGTAAAAATAGCAACAGTAACAGACTAAACTCCAAACAATACATTATGTTACAGATTTTAATATTAATTAGTCATTGTCAGTTGTTGATTTGTCCTGTTCTTATTGTATGACGAATTATGATGGCTGTCTGCTAGCCGTTTTATGTTAATGTACAATCCTTAATATGTTTTATGTGTGTGTGTGTGTGGGGGGGGGGGGGGGGGGGGGGGGGGCAGAAGGAGTGTTCGCCCAGGGCGCCAAAGAGGCTAGGACCGCCACTGTTCATAACCAACCCGAAAAAGATTACGGTTGGATGGAGGGAGGTACAGTGTCTGGGGTACCACTTAAAGGGTGAGCAGCTGCACTCTCATATAGAAAAAGCAGGAGCTAGTGCATCCTGCCCATGTTCCAAGACAACAAAAGAGGTGAGATGGTTTTGGGGGCGGACTGGGTACTACCACAGGTAAGCATGTTGGGCCGGACTTCAGGGTGTGATTTGTAGCTCAGCTGCAGGGGATGGGTGGCACAGTGGGTTCAGGGAGCAGTGCCAGGGGAAGCTGACTAACACTGCTGGCAGACATCAGCCAATTCTGCCTCTACCATTTTACACAGTAGTATCCTGGGACTGATTTGTGTGGCAGCAGATGACAGTGAGGAGCTGGGGACATAGACTGGAGCTAGGCAGGCAATGGCACAAGCATTGCATAAAGTGAATAATAAAGAGTTATCCTGAGCTGGGAATGCCGCATCCCGTGTGTGTATTAAGGGTCCAGATCAAGGCTAATGTCACAGAAACCTGGACTGGAAATACATGAAAATGCAGCCAATGGCCAAAGAAAAACTAGACATTTAAGGAAGAGTCCTTCAGAAGCCATTTAACCCACTTAAAAAATAGAAGAAAGGCAAGGGTTTGTACGTAACATATATGCTGTTATTTTAACTGTTATACTCATTTTGTTATACTAAAATACATTTGAAAGTAGGTTGCTGAAATCTAAATCTCAGTGTCTCGTTTAATGCCAAGAACATGACCCTGCATTGCTCCATTATAATCACAGTGAATCAAACACACATATTCCATGCTGTTCATGCCAGTTCCAGATGGGAAGAAATTCCTCCTTATTTTGTTGTTATGAGTAATGTTTTCCATCAGGCTCAGCAGGAAGGTCATTTTTTGGGAAGAGGAATTATTCTTTTTCAGTCAACACAGTTGCAGCAATCTTTGGGTGTATTAAGCAGAAGTTAGGACATTTTGTATGTGTTTTAAAACAGGCAGGATATTGTAATTTTTCATTCTTTCTTCAGTTTGGAGAATTAACTATTATGATCAGCAGCATCTGATCTAAGCTCCAAACCTACATTTGTTGATGAGATATTACACGCTTAGGACTGTGCAGAAGTAGAACAGAAGCAGTGACATTGTGTTGCTGTGTTGTTGGTTAATTTACTTTGACCCTCCCACAAAGTGAGAAATCATAGTAACCAAATAACTTTGTTCTGGTAAAATGAAAATATTAAATAAAATGGCCCAAAGAGAGGATTCTTATTGTCAGTGAAAGTGTACCAACACAGATCACTGTAATCGGCACCCGTTGGCTAGGTCTTCTCTGCTAATTTAAGTCACTAAAAAGGCACTCTTTGTGCCTTCAGCAACTTTTAGAGCATTTTAAATAAATGATATGATACATTTTAGGGCTTCTATGTGGACATGTTTGTGCTTCAGTTTTGGTGAGTGAGATTCTAGTATCATATTAATCTTTTACTTAGAACTAGATGTGTGACCATATACATTTCTTTTGCTAGCATTAGCTAATAACTAAATACAAAAAGAAAGAAAGAAAAGAAAAACAGTTGGGCAGCAGCCAAATCTTTAACATAAAGGCTTTATGAAATCCTTATTCAATGTTTCTCACAGCCATTGATGAAAAGGAAGTTATTGAAATTGTCAAACAGAGTGTTGAGTTGAAGCAATGCCCAAACATAAAACTGTTTAAAAAGGGTTATGAAGAAAGGGAAAATGTTGATATTCAGTGAATACCTCTGTTTAGGAATTTTATGATGATGTATATATTATATCAGACATATGTTCGTTAATATTACTGCAGATTATATCAGTAAGGAGGCTGATTAAATATTGATCGATAACTTATGGTAAAGGGGTGGGATTAAATAAGTGTGCACAGCTGACGCAATGTTGAAATGTATTAGCTTTATTTTGTATAGCATTTTTTCTCTTCTTTTTTCTGCTCGATGGACTTTGCATATTGTTTACATGATCGAAATAAATTAGAACAAACAAACAAACAAATGTGTCTTAGGGTTTGTGGGTGGTTGTAGTTCGGGAGATAAAGCGGGTCATCTACTAATCAGAAGGTTAGTGGTTGCTCCAGTCTGCATGTCAAAGTATCCTTGAGCAAGACACAAGTTGCTCTATGATGGATACATTGGAGTGTAAATGTTAGGTAGCAAGAACTTAAGTGGAAAAAAGTTCATGTTGTATAAAGTGCTTTGATTGCTCAAGTGGAGTAGAAAAGCACTATATAAGAATCAGCCTATTTAAAAATCAAAGGGTCCAATAAAAGAGTCCAAAACCATTTGTCTTCTTTTATATAAAGTCTATTTTCTGGTGGGGCGGGGAAGGACTGTTTCCTCACAGAAAGACAGTTCTTGATTAAATCTTCTGAGCGTGCAAGTTTTGTTTGTGCCTGTTTTGGTTTCCTCCAGGTAAAAAAGAAAAAAAAAGATGCTAGTTAGGTTAATTAGTTATTCTAAATGTTCTAGATTAGATGTGCAATAGATGAACTCGAGTTTTTGAGCTGTCAGTAATACTAGTCTAGACTAGACTAAGAAGAACCCCACCAAGGTGGTTATTGGACTACAAGCTAGTGCTAGGTTTTAATAAATCTTTTAGTTGTTTTGTGTGTGTGTGTGTGTGTGTGTGTGTGTGTGTGTCCCATAGACAGAATTATGTATTCGTGTTGCTTTAAATAACAACAAAGGTTTAAATTAACAAAACTGGACAATCTCTTGTCTGTGCATCACTGGACAATCACGAGAGCCCAGGTTTATTGTTACTACAAACTGCGTTACAATAATTTCATATTTTCTTTGGGCAGTGCAGTATTGAATCATTCCCATCAAGTTAGCTTATGTTGCCCTGAATGCAGTTATTGCATCCAACTGTGCTCTCTGTCTTCCTAACATGCTCTCAGCCTGCATTCAAGCCCAAAGCTCTGCACTGTTGATGTGACTGGACAAATTAGTGTTACTCCAACTAATGTATTCAAACTGCTGCCGAGTGGCTACAGAGGACATTGAGCGGTATTAGAAATGATCGCTTTGACTGTGAGCGACGCTAACCACTCGTGAAAAGGTGACAGCACATTTGGCTGCTATTTGCTAGGGGAAAGAAAAAATACCTCCAAGTTTAACTTTGTGGTATTTTAGATATTTAATTCATACAGGATGTGGAAAATGTGTTTGGTCTATATTCACATCTTAAAAGAGTCATTCTGACGAGAGAAACATGCTACAGAGTTCATCTCATGCCATTGCCCCTTGAACGCTTTAATGATTTTGTACTTTCTCAGTGCCAACCTTTGTTGACAAACTATTCTTTCATAAAAATCTCTGGATGGCCCAGCTCTGTACCACTCCTGTTGAGCGCTTGCACACACAAATATTAAATATTTGTGGTGACTCCTGGATGTGTCTTAAGCAGACAACATCTGACAGGCCTGAAATGAAGCCAGGGCAGATATGAAAACAGGCACTGTCTGTCAAAATCAGGAAATAACCCCCACATTCACCTCAAGGGCCCAGCTGAAAATCATTAGTTTAAAACAATGTGCTGCTTCTACTATTAGTCTGTTGGCTAAGCTACTGTTAGCTTTCAATTTGACGTTTTCTTTTACAAAAATGGTCCAGCTAAAACTAGTTTTCATATCAAAACAAATATACAGTATGATTCGATAAAAGCATGGAAAACATGACACATCTATTGATCTGCAATATTACATGATAATTTATTTTTTTAAAAATACACAAAGGCAAAAGTATTTACAACTGACTGCACACTGAACAGAAGAAAAATGGTTTTAGTGGTTGTGTTTGATAAATTTTGTACTTCCTAGAGAACTCTAGTGTGTTTGCCCAGATTTGGTTATAAAAATGAATTCAGTTTATTATTTTTAATAAGGATTTTAACAAAGAGAGGAGGTCTAAAATAAAAGGACTGTAAATGTCTTGCAGTTTGCAAGCAGATTACAGTCAGTCCAGCCAGACAAGATCTGTGGTGATATTCAGAAATAAATAACTATGATCGAGATTTGGAGAGCTTATCTGATTCTGCCTCCTTCCATTGAAACTGTTTGTCAAGAAACTACACAGATGAGCCCTTCCTATACAGAAAAAACAACTAGCATCTATAAAATAGGATCACTTGAGGGAACTCTCGAAAGTCTGCAACAATACAATACAACAGAAAAAATGAGTATATTACACTAGATTTCCATGTTAACAATGTTGACATCAGCACAAATGATGTATGAAACCAATACAGATGTCATTATTGGGGACCAATGCTAACATCAGCATGAAATATCCAAGTTTTAGTATTACCCTTGCCCTTTGGGGGGAGTTGCAATCTTTGGGTGTGCTTGTTTTTTTGCTTTTTTAAAATTAATATCTATTATTATTTTTCCCCAAAAAACGACTAAACTGTCTCCACATCAGCTCTATAAACATGCCAACATATGCTGTAAGAGTCTATGTAATTTCAGACAGAGATCTGTCATCCCTGTTTTACACGCAGATCACAATGACTAATTAAACTGAGAAATTAAAATACTCCCAGTTGGGATGTGATTCATTTGTAATTTTCCACTTTGTGGAAACATTCTAGTTTGGTGCTGTTTTGAATGGCATACTGCTCTACATTTATAATATTACTTTATGCAAACCGTTAGCTTTGACTGGACTGAAACTATGATAAGGTTAGCTTAGCTAAAAAGTTAAAAATTGTTCTGAGGAATCGGCTTGCCCAAGCTAGGTGTCTGACCTCTACAGCATTTTCTAGTTCTGCCAGTGCTTCTTTATGGTGGCCCCTAGAGACAAAGCAAGTACAAACTCAGAAGCAAGTACAAATTCCAAAACACAACAGAAGAGTTCCAGCACAATAGGGGCAGTGTTGAGCTTCTCTCTGAGCAAAGCACACTGACTGTTAGTTAACGTCAGATTTGACTCCACATTAAGCTAAGCGTTCATAGTAATTAAAAACAAATTAAACAAACAACAGTTTGCATATTACCTTTCTTATAAAGCGTGGTTGTTCTATCCTTGCAGGTGTTTCCCGCCGGTATCCAACGCCCTGTGTTTGCAACAAACTTGCCATTTATTTTGCAAATCAAGCTAAACACTGCCCCTAGCATCATGGAGCAGTTTGTACGTGTTTTGGAGTTTGTACGTGCTTTGTCTCTAGGGGGCCACCGTACTTCTTAACTGTTAAGCATTCCCAGAATACACAGTATGATGACATACTGAACCATCCCAGCTGTTTGCTGTCAAGTTTTCTAAACAAAGCTTTTAAAAGTTAGTTTACACCTTAGCAAAACCAATTGAAATGGCATGGTATCTGTATCCATCCACTGCATGCAACAAAAATAACATATTATTAACAAAAATAATATGCCATTTTCCAGACAATGTATCCAGATATATATTACAAGTTTGTGCAACGTTTTGTTATTAAATCTTACATGATTCATATTTGGTGTTGATGTTTGATTTAGTTCAAAACTAGTCTGAACCACAAGATCAAGATCATTGATGTCATAAAGATATAAAGAGATAAAAGTATGAATCTGCTGACATACAGGATGCTGTCTTATACTGTGTGTGTATACTGTGGCCTTAAGAAAAAAAAAAGCCCCAGTCTCCATAAAATCCCCTTGGTTGCCATCATGCTGTCCACATTGCTTTTTCAACATTTATAGATGGATTACACTGCTAAGATTTCTAGCTATGTTGTTCTGCTTTTCAGCAAAACAGCAGAAAAAATCCTGAAATATCAAGTGAACTCAGCTATGAGCTGAATTTTCCTTTGTGTTATCAAAGCAAACCACAAGCTTAAGCTGTTTGCACTAAAATTGTCTCTTCTATTTCATAGCAATCATCCAGACAGGCATAATGACCTCTGGGAAGCCTCCCTGTCTCTCAACAGCCAGCACCTCCAGTCCAGCCTTGGCAATGATGGTCTTCATGATGTCCAGGTGGCGGCTAATGCTGCTATCGATGGGGTCCAGCTTGCAGCCTTGCCTAGCCATATTATCCTTGATTATGATAACACCATTTGGACGCAGACTCTTTTTGCAGCGAAACAAGAAGTTCATCAGGTCCTTGTCTGTTAGGTGGCCTAAAGGGAAAGACAGGAAAAATAGTTACTTCTAACTGATTTATTAGTCACTGCAGAAATCATCAAGTCCCCCAATAGAACTATGGAAGTCCAGTGACTGTGATTTCACCCAAATGCAAAAACCTTGAGTCAGAATAATCTTAACAAAAGTCACGTCGTTTATTAAGAAGATAATTCATTAACAAAAAGCTAGACATGAAATACAAAAGGAACTGAAAACTTCAAATTACACAAAATAAACTGGGAAACATACTATGAGGTACGAGGAGCTCGGACACATTAGGCAAAATGAGCTGACGCTCAAGGACAAAGGGAGACCGACACAATATATTCATACAGGAGGGTGATTAGGGGAGCAGAGACACTGTGATACACAGCAGTAACAAATTAGACATAACGAGATGGGGGGACATAAAGCACACGAGACAGGGGACTATCAAAGTAAATCAGGACGCACAAACACTGAGAGACTAGGACAATGTGAGCTTGATGCAGACAAAAAGTAAAAAAATATGGAGACATGGCAAACTTAACATGAATGACACTAAACTACAAAATACAGATATGAGACTAAAAGGACAGAAAGGGGATGCCAAAGGGAACTAATAAACCTAAAGTTATCTAAAATAAACTAGAGATACATAATATATAAGGAAAACAATATGAGATCAGAATAATTCATAAGCACAAATATAAAAATAGAACCTCGGAACATTCTTTTAAAGAATTTTAGGATTTTCTGTTTGAAAAAGTGCAAAATGCATCAACAAGTTTGCAGAATTACAACAGCATGCAAAATATTTGGAAAAGTTTCATTTTGTATCTGTATTTTGTATCAGCCAAAGATAAGGTAGATAAAGTGCCGAGGGTATAAGTGCTTTCTGTCAAGGGTACATGGGCAGTAACTTAGAGGACAGCAGTTAAGTGACAAGCCATTGTACCTCTAAGTCTAAAAGTATAAGTATAATGAGGTACTTAAGAGTATACTGTATCTTCATAAGTATACAATTTGAAGCATCATTGTACAATAGATGAAAATTCAAATATATCAATACACCTGATCTTTCATGAGCAGAGTGTATAGATAACCTTCATACTTACATGCCACCCACTGCATCCATATGACATCATACTTGTTTTGTGGAGGTGTGAATTCTTGCAGATTGTAGCAGTAGTAGGTCTCAATACGGTCAGCATCGTCACCCAGGTACTCCTCATGTGCATGGAGCAGGAAGTGCTCCATCATGTCTGCCATCTCCAGTTTCTCAAACACGGGAAGGAGCACACCTTTGGCTACCCGCCCGATCCCACAGCCACAATCCAGAGCACACTGTGTGCCCGCACTACCGGGCCCCTGTTGTTAAAAAGAAAGAAAAAGAAAGGATAGACTCATATAACTTTAATCAAATTCATTTTAAAGGATACTTAGAGTTTAAAGTTAGGAAAATGCAGACTGTCTATAAAGCAAATGTAGTCATAAAATGAGATTTTCAATTTTACAGAAAACAAAAAGATGCTTAAATCTTTCTTGTTCTTCTAGTAGTGCATTATTATCATGTCTAAATCATAAAAAGTTCTATACTTTATGTTTTACGTTACCAGGTGTCAAGCTTTCATGCTCAAAAGTACCAAACAAATCAACCCCAGTTCCTTAGGGTAACAAAGCAATGAACTTTAACACAAGGGAATAAAAAGTCACCTCACTTGACTTGTGCTGGTTTTCTTCCTCTTCATTTGGTATTCTGACCTCACTACAACCCCTCCACATCAGGGACCCCAGTTTATGATTGTAGGAAAGTATGGGGGCCCACAGGAGCTCTGTTACAGGAAGCTTCTTGGTTTCAGTGAATTACTGCCATACTGCTGTGCACTTATGTAGCTCTCTTTAATCTGGATGCGTTCTAAATCTTTTCCTGCCACACTCTTTTTTAATGGAAACGTCAGGTGTAAACAGAAGCTGTTCACAGCCAGGGAAGAGACTTTGGAAGAGAATAATGATCCTCCTGCTTTACGCCACACACAATGGGGAGACATAATCAGATGATGCAGGTTATGTGTGTGAGAGCCCTCCCCGAACACCACACCCTGAAGCCATTCATCCCCCCCCTACCCCCCTGCAGCTAAGCCACAAGCCACCCATACCCCCATCGATGGAGAGCCATCTAGGCCTAGCCGAGCAGGAGAGGAAATCAGTGACAACCATCTCCATCCCTGGCCTATGGACCACCTGGTGGAGAGCCAGATGCCACCAGGTGATCCGGACATTGGCATCCTTCATGCGACGGAGGCACTGCAGTTCCATCACCCATCCGAACACAGGGTGAAAAGGCAGCCCAGGAGGTAATAATGAAGGAGCATTGTTGATTGCCCACTGGAATACCAGGCACTCTTTCTATACTGTGCTGTGCCTAGTCTCCCACTCCGACAGTTTGCTGCTAATAGGAGAATTGGCTGAAGCGGCACTATGGGATATTTGTGGCTGTCCCCATGCACACATCTAACCTCCACCCACTCTGCCTCCAGCAATGCCCCAGGCCAAACCAGGGTTTGGTGGGGCAGGGTCTGCATAAAACCTGAGTCCACCATAGCCTGGTGGACGCATTCAGACTCCACAGCATTCCTTCTGACATCATCTCTAACTAGTGGCTCCAGTTCAGCTCTCGTGTATGGGAGTTTTAGACTGAGGTCCCTCTTCAGTGCAATGTCTCCTCCAACCTGTCAATATGGCACTCCAAGCTGGTGTGGGTAGAATACGCCCACAACACCATGACCTCTGCTGCTATGGGCCTATTAACCTTTGAAGCATGGCTTGGCTAGGAGTCACCTCATTCCCAGCCACTGAAGGTGAGCTCACTGTACCCTCAGATGTCCCCTCCTATGAACATTGCGCTCTGTATGGAGTTGTTAGCAGAGACGGGTCTTCTAGCAGAATCTGCATGAATATTGAAGATACTTATTATCTAGACGGAGGAATAATCACACGTGGGGCATCGGCTTTTACCGGAGCATTCACACCAAAAGGTGACTTTGTTTATTGAACTCTCGCATATACTCCGCAGCATAACAGGAAGCATCCTTTCAAAATAAAATCACAACAGATGACAATGAGGGCATACCTATTAACTAGCTCAACAGGAGTCCAAAAAATTGGCTCCCAGTTTCATTGGCCTGTTTGAAATAGAATAAATCATTAACCCTATCTCTGCCAAGTTGAAATTGATATAGAATGTGAAAATTCACAGTGTTTTCAATATCTTCAGTCCACTGTGTACATTAATGTTTAAATTGCTATCCCAATTTCCCATTTTCTTTATGCTTTTTGAGCATTATAATTTTATATGGTTATATTACTGCTAGAGAAAGGATGCCTCCTAATTGTTTGTAGTTCCTTTTAAGCAGTCTTAGGAGTTTGTAAATAAAGGGCATGTAGCCTGACTCCCCTGTCTACAGCAGCAACACACACACAGACAAACCCAGAACATTAAAGAAATCCTTTCCTTGTCCACTGTACAGAAGTTAGCGCTGTTTTTAAAAAATAAATAAATAAAAATACCATAGTACAAAGTGATTACCAGCTGTTGGCTCAGCTCACTCTGTGTGGGTGTTTATGAGGCTGCCATCACGACTCCAGTATAATTAGAATTTGCACTGAGGCGCCATCATCATGAAACAATAATTTGTTTTGTACAATAAGGATGACAAATTTCTCACCAAAAATAGATTCTGGCATGTACACTAAGAGCTACATTGCAAATTGATATACTACAGGACAATATGCAGAAACTATGACAAAGTGCATGCAAAGCATATACTTTAAAGCTTAAAAGCTATTTTTATTCATCTTTAGGTATGAAAAGATGAATAAAAATACTTTAAAAAAAATCCTGACAGAGGCTGTCATAATTCATGCATGACAGGGTTAAATAACAATAATTACAATGAAACACATCATAGTAACATTAAACGATCAGTGGGTGGCAGGGTATGGAGTGACACATCAGAGTCCAATGGGGTGGTTTATGTTCAAGTATACCAACAACACTCACACAAATACAAGAATACAGCCTTTGACTAGCTGCCCACTGTAGTGACCAGCATGCGTGAAAATTTCCCAGATTTGTTTTTGCCTGGATTCTATTAATTGAATGTGAGGTACTAACTTTTGACTTACCACGAACCTCTTCAAAAACTGAAGGGAACCTTCCAGATCAACATTGGATATTTCTACGAAATCTCCCATCATGCCCTCCTCTGAGGCAGGAACATCCTCGTAGAACTTCTGAGCTCTGTAGTAGAACTGTTTCTCTCCTTTGATGTACTCACAGGTGACTGGGAACAGCTTCACTGTTAGAACACAAGGACAAACATACCGGGTGACCTATCATAAAACCCAGAACGTCATTTGAACACAATTGACCAACTACACAGACTGTTTATTACTATTCAATGACAGTCACAAGACTCCTCCTTTAATGTGTCTTGTATTCTGTATGAGATACGAATATTATTGAGAACCAGAATTATGTGAGATTAAACATTTAAACATTTGGGATAAGGGTGCAGGGCAGAGCTGCAGGACAGAGAAAAAGTTCTGGAACTACACTCACAGCTTTCCCCATTTTTAGCAGCAACTGTCACAACCGCATCAGGCACAAAATAGGCATGGTATTTCACTCTAAATATAGTTCAGTGGCGCTATAGTTAACATCAACACCTCACAACAAGAGCTGATGCTAGTAAATTATAAACATTGCCAGTGCTTATTCCTAGTTTCTGTATTGTAACGCTTATCCACTAATATTAAATTGTGTTCTGCAAAAATCTATTATATCCACTCAGTTCTTTCAGAGTACCTAATCTTTTCATGTAACGTGTGGTTACTGTGGAAGCACCCTCTGAGGTGTTTGTGCCCTTGGTTGAGGGTGAGTGAGAATGTCATTGCCACCACTTCAGACTTCAAACTTGTGTTAGTTTTTAGACTTCACCATTTCGCAAAATTATGCTATAGCGATAACCCATGTATTACAATGTGACAACACGTTACATCAACGCATGTAATGAGCTATAGTGGGAAAGTGTTAAGAAGTTTACCAGATATGAATTTATAAGAATGATGTCTGTTTTAAATAATGATCAATTAGTTTGATATGATTATTTTTGACTGGTTTGAGTTTTTCCGAAGCATTACAAAGATGACACCAGACTGCTCTGTATGAAGATGGTTTCAGTCCCATAGGAAATGTAGAATGATAATTTGATCACTACTATAAATAGGGATGCGGTGTAGTATTCCTACACTCAGCTCAGCTGTTATATGGTACATGATAACCCTGTGGTTGATTCAAGTTACTGTTGTGAATTTACAAATGTTTAAAACGAATAAGTTTTATTACTGGGAGGCTGATAATAGAAATGTATACAGTGTTGAAATTTCGATATTGCCTTTCAAGAAACTTTATAATTCGCTTTTTAAACTATCCCAAACTTCCACTACTTCAGCTCTACTGAGCTGCAAATAATTTCTGTAATAAATGAACATATTTCTTGTCACTGACTTCATAACAAGTTGTTTCGGGGAGGAGGCTGAGGGCAATGTGTCAGTTTGATAACTAATAGCATGATTCATGACACGGTGGCTTAATCATGCTGCACCTGGCCAGGCTCACTAAAATAAGATGTAAAAGGAGACAAATGTGGTTATGACCTAACATTTTTCTCACAGTACCAGCTTTGATCAAAGCACCTACAACTGGTGTTTACTTGTCATGTTATCCCTCAGGACAGCTTTCAGGGGAAGTGTAAGTATAGAAATGTCGAGAAGAACGGAGAAGACCTGAAGACAGCTTGATAGCACACTTGTCTGCCAATCAAACTGTACATCTACCTCACACCTTGAAAGTGCACCAGCTCATTAGAAGCTGATCTTGGACTTTCTGTGTAACAGAATACTTGCTTAAATGATACAAGGTATGAGGATTAATCTGTCACGCTGTTAGTAAATGACCTGACTGCAGCCGCCTGATGGTAGATCAGACGGCATAGCACTGTCTGACATGAGTAAGTGCTCTTGTGTTTGATATGTCATTCCATTAATGGTCCTTGTATCAAATGGACGGTAAGAAAATAAGACACGTTTGAGCTAGAATGACCTACAGCTCAAGATCTCCTGTTGCTGCTGTTCAGCCCATGATCTCATGATAGACATGAGTGCACTCTGGAGATGATTAGCTATTATTTAAACTGTTAATGCACTGCAGTGCTTCCAATGACACTTTTTATATGAATGTACTAACCATTAATGATTCATATATGTCAATTCACTCACTAGCATTAACACTAACAAATCGCTATCCTGTAACTGTTTAATGGTATAAAAACAAAGCTACAAAAGAAATTTTACTTTGTTTCTGTTAATAAATATCTCATTACACATATGGTTCAGCACTTGGGAGAAAGGCTAAGTTGTTGAAAACATTAGGAATTACCAGGACTTACAACCAATTGCTCATCAAATCCAATCAAGTCTTCATCTAAGCCACAATTACGGACAAAATTCCTGTCTGGTTACACTGATATCAGCTGTATTTGCTGCTTAAAGTCAAGTGACCTCTGGAATTTGAATTTGGAGAACCCCCTTAAGCAATAGATATGGCAACAACCTATATTGCCATATCTATTCACTCATCAATCCAAATCATTAAAGTCAAGTTTTTCAGTCACATCCATGGCCGCAGGTGTATAAAAGAGCAGAGCAGTCTGATGGCTGAGTCTGGGTTTGGTGGTTGCTAGGAGAACGGTACTTGCTTGGGTGGACTGTGCCAACCCTAAAGTTTGGTAGAGGGGGGATTACGATGTGGGGTTCTTTTTCAGGAGACAAGCTCCTTAGATGCAGTGAAAGGAACTCTTAATACTTCAGCATAGATAATTCAGACAATAATATGATCCCATTTGTGGATCCGTCCCTTCCTGTTCCAACACTTCCAACACACTCCTCTAAACATTGTGGAAAGCCTTCCTAGGAGAGTTGAATCTGTTGTAGCTGGACCAACATCATATTCAATCCCGTGGATTAAAAATGGGATCTCAGGTTCATATGCATACTAAGACAGATGGGGAGTACATTTGGCCATATATAGGCAATGTCGCCTATATATTTTCTGTAGCTGCTTGGGAAACTAACACAATGATAAGAAGGCATTTTATATAAATTCTCCATCAAAATTCTTTATGTTCTCACTGTTGTTTGCCACATCCCTATTGAGTTCCTGATGAAGACTTTTAGGGCCCTGTTGATCTCGGATCCTTTCTTGTAGTCAATGAGTAATTTTATTTTTTTATTTCAAGTAACATTACCAGGAATTTCTGTTTGCTAATAGTATAAGTCTTTCAGATAGGCTGGAAGCAGAAATGTGCAGGTAACACCACAGTTTATTGAACAGTGGTGTTGTTTGTTGTTGTTTAAAAGGGATTCACATGCTTTTTATCTTTTAGTGAAAGGCGAAGTGCAATATACTGGAGGTGTATGCAGCAACTCTAGTGTGACCATTACATGAAAATATCCACATCACCTTTCTATCTAAGGAAAGAGTTGTACTCTGTCCACTTTATTAGGCACACCTTGCTTTTACTAGGTTGCCCCCGTATGCCTTTACCTTAATTAGAAGATTTTACAAGATGTTGAAAATATCAGAGCTTTTGATCCATTTTGGCATGATAGCATCACGGAGTTGCTGCACATTTGTCAGCTGCCACGAGGGAGCAATGAGGCATTTCCCATTCTGCCACATGCCAAAGGTGCCCTTTTGGATTGAAATCTGTTAATTGTAGAGGTCATTTAAATACAATTAACTCAATTTTATGTTCAAGAAACCAGGCTGAGATTGTCAGAGATTTTTGACATGGTGCATTAATCTGCTGAAAGCAGCTGTTAGAAGATGGGTCCGGTTTGGATATTAAGGTATAGAATTTAATCAATGCTCACTTGATACTAGGGGCCCAAAGTGTGCCAAGAAAATATCCCAAAATATCATATCACATCATTACCACACCAGACTGAACTTTCTGATACAAGGTAGGATGGATTCAATGTATGTACACATGTTGTGATAACTTCGTCTATTTCATTACAAATGGCATCTGATATAAAATAAATAAGTTAATACATTTAAATAGTGCCAAATTACATATGTATTCCATCTGCTGTGTCAACCTTTTAGGAAATAAGGTAGCAAAAGTAGGAAAAGGGCTACTTAATCTATATAGAATAAAGGGAACTTAAAATCTTTTATATAATATATATATATATAATTTTACATGTTTAAGTTGCATTCACACAATGGGACACAATGTCATGAACATGCACATGTGAGAATGTTTAAGTATTTGGTAGCTCAGACAGGACCACTCGAGCTACAATCCGAGGAGACTTGTTTATACCCCACAGACGGACAGCATTTGGGCAGAACGTCCTCTCTGTAGAGGGAGGCCATCTGTGGAACAGTCTTCCTCAACCCATTAGAGAATGCTCGAAATTCAATTTGTTTAAGGCAAAGGTTAAAAACTGGTTATGGACAAATCAAGTGTGTGATCATGTATGAGTTGTATAGTTTTAATGTTTTATTTGGGAACAGAATGGTGTGTATGTGTAAGTTTGGTGATGGAGTTTTTATTATGAATGAATGATGAATTTTTATGAATTATTATGTCTATTTTTATGCTTAAGGACAACAGATGGAAATTAGCCCTTGGCTATAATCTGGTATGTTTACATTCATGTAATTTTTTTTTACATTTATGTTCATTAACATGCACTGACCTAAATAAATAAGTAAATATAACATTTTGTATTGTAATGCAATTAATGCAATTAAATTTAGTGCAAATAAATGACTATTCTGGTTATACAGTCACTAAACATCTATTTAGACTATATAAAAAACATAACAAAGGAAAAAGAGCTATTGTTATAGTGCACACTGCATGTCCTGCAAACTATACAACTGCACTAATCAGTCATAGGGGAAATTTATCTTTAAGGGGTTTCTCCCATAAAGCCTGAAGCCTAAAAAGCAAACTTAAATGAGCTGTGGGCCACTGCTGGCAGTGTCATCTCATTGGAGGGCTACGTTAGTGCTCAAGTAATACAAAAAACAAACAAACACACGAAAATATTTCTGAAAATGTAGTGTTTTGCCTTTTTTTTTTTTTTTTATGTTGTATAACAAGGCAAAACTGCAAACATGAGCGCAAATATATATATTTTTTTCTCACTCTTTAACTGAAGCCCTTTATTGAACTACCAAATAAACAAACTGGTACTCTCTTTCTGGTAAGACACATGGCAGCATTTCTGCTATAACCTTTTTTGTATTTAGCAAAATAAAAAATCAGACACATTAGTTTTTGACTGCTAGTGAAAATTGTTTTCTTTACAAATATCTCCATTAATGAACTGACACAGCCAATCCCTCAACATGTTTGTACTCTCTGCTCATACTGCTTTCATATTAAATCATTTTTTGCTTTTTAAAGAATTTATTTTAACATTGAACTCAACAACAAACAAATCCTCCCTATCAAAAAAAAGGAACTTCAAGGGCCAAATTGCATTATATTTCTTCACGTCACTACAAGTAGGGGTGACGTGGGCAGCAAGTGGTCCCCGTGCCGTGAGTTTGAGACCCCTGCTATAAAGCATCTCTGACCATAAAGGTGATTGTCAGAGTTGCAAAAAGATGTACTGCAATGGTTAAGTAGGGAGAAGACCCATATGTAGACAGTCAGTTAGTCAGTCCAAAATAAGAGATTTATGAAGTCAGACACGTGCTTTCAGTTACTAAGTCAACAAAACAGTTATCAGAAACAAAAACAAAAAGGTGAACTAGTCCAAAACACATAAGGAAGAAGCCTATGAAGGTGAATGCCAAAGCAATAATCTCAGATAATCTGAGAAAGCAAGAAAAACATCTTGAGAATGGCTAGAACACTTGACTGCAGTAATAAAGAAATTAAAACATAGATGTCCATAAATCAAGTTGTGTGTAACAATGAAAAATCGCACAGGGAAAAAAATATTGAACACCCTTATTTTAATTTATTTAATACCTTGTACAGAAGCCTTTTGTGGTGATGACAACTTCAAAACACCTCCCGTATGGAGGAACTACTCGCACGTATTGCTCAGGTGTGATTGTGGCCCATTTTTCCTCGGTCTTCAAAGCCTTTAGGTTCAGTGGGCACCTTCTGTGAACTCTGTTCAAGTTCTTTCCAAGACTTTCAACTGTACTCCGGGCAGGCTGCGCTATTCTAGCAGCTTTATTTTCTTTCTCTGAAGCTAATAGAGAGCTTACATGCCTCTGTGTTTGAGATCATTATCTTGCTGAAACATCTACCCATATTTCATCTTCATCATCTTGTTAGATGGCAGCAGATTTTTATCAATAATGTCTCGGTACATTTTTCCTTTAATCTTTCATTCAGTAAAATGAGGCATGCCAGTGCCATATGCTGAAAAACAGCCCCACACCATGTTCCCAACTCCAAACTTTCATCTCAGTAGAGCAGGGCGATATGGCCAAAAATATTTATCACGATATATATTTGAAAATTTGCGATAACGATATAACTGACGATATAATTGATGCGAGACAAAATACAACTCCACAACATTACTAGCGCAAAAAGACAACCTTCCATTTATTTTCACTTAAACAAGAAGCTGGTTTTTATGTACATTAAAGCTTTATAAAAATGTAACAGTGCAAATGCAAATTCCTTGCTGAAAGTTTAACCAAAAGGCATTTTCAGTAGAAATGGGCTGACATATCCTGAGCATAACCATGTATAATATCCACTGAAGTTAAAAAGAGGTGCTTTGCAACATTAAACTGCAGTGTGCAGTACGTATTTTTCAGACCATAAGGTGCACGGGATTATAAGGCACATTAAGTGAAACAAAGCAGTCAGATAAATCAAACTTTATTAAACTCATTCTTCTTGCTTCCTCCATTTCTGTACCATTGATTCCTTAATGTTGAATTCTCTGGCAGCTGCTCTATTCCCATGTTGTTGCAGTATATTAATGACTAACCTCGTATTGTGGATGGATTATCTCAGTTGTTCTCCTGACTGAACTTTGGTCCGTTTACAGCATCCTGCCATGCGATTGCATTTGTCTCTAACCATGAAGAACCTTCACGTTAACTTTTATAAGTGGAAAAGTGTTAGTGTTCGTCCTCCAGATTCACTGTTTATGTTATGCTAACATAGCTGTGTCGCTAGCGAGCACGTAGCATATAATTATATACTAGCTAGCCCAACTTCAGTAACCCTACAAACGTCACTGCTGTTTCGTTTCCTGTCTTCATTTATGTTGGAAGTGATAGCAGAGCTGTACGTTTGATTTTTTTCAGAAATCTCTCAGTCAGAACATGCTATATCATGCTTAGGTAACTAGCGAAACTAGCGAGCTAACTTCCGCTAGCTTCCTGCTAACTTCTAACTCCGTTAAATGTAATACATTTTGTTTTCATGGATGCCTGGAAGTTAAACTTCATAGTTACACCTGGTAAAGCAGCAATGCTGATCGTTTTATTAAAGATGAAAGAATTTAGACAGTTTTTAACTCTCGGTGATGCTGCAGTGTTCGTTTGACCTGAAGCATACGGCGTTTAGGACCCAGATTACTCCCAGATTTAAGAGCATCTTAGTCCGACAAATACGACAATAACGACGGCCGCTTGCATGTTCTGCAAAAAAATGTGCTTTGTCGTGTATCTGACGGACAAACACCAAACCAGTTCCACATCACTGAAGTTGCACCATTTTTACAAACCAATTCTGGTTCATCTGTTTCACTCAACAATCGGCCATGTGCGTATGAAAACAATGGCACTGCGCATGCGCGCTTTACTCATATTCTATATATTTCATTTTCCTATCGTTGCCTAACATTATACCGGTATTACCGTGAACGGTATAATATGGCCCAGCCCTACATCTCAGTATGGTGTTTTGGGCTAATATGCAGTGCTGTTTGACTTCCAACCATTATGGTATCCAAAGAATTCAATTTTGGTCCCATCTGACTAGAATATATTCTCCTAGTATTTCACAGCCTTGTTTAAATGTTGGTCAAAAAACCTTAAATGCGCTTCAACATGCTTTTTCTTCAGCAATGGAGTCTGGTGCATACAGGCCATGGTGGTAGAGTTCATTACTTATTGTTTTTCTTTTTAAACAATTGTGCCTGCTGGTTCCAGGTCTTTTTGTAAGGTCCTTGGGTCTGTGACAACTATTCTAATAATTATTTTCATTCATCTCTCTGAAATCTCGTGGGGAGCACCTAGTCATGCCCAGTTTATGGTGAAATTATGTTTTTTCTACTTCTGGGTTATGGCCACAGCAGTGCTGACTGGAACCTTTGGTAGTTCAGAAATTCTTTTTTTAATTAATGCCAGTATGTTTTTTAAGTTGCAAAGGTCTTGAGAGAGCTTATTAGTTTTACCCATCATGAGATGTTTCTTGTGCGAAACCTTGGTAATGAGACATTATTTGATAGGCCAGCTATTGGGACAAAACCAGCTGATATTAATTTGCACTAAGTGACAGGATTGCTTTCCAATTCCTGATAGATTTCAGTTGGTGTCATGACGTTCCATGTCCTTTGTGTTCAGTGTTCACTATTATTCACATTCACATTATTAAACATAACTTGATTTATGGACATTCTTTGGAGTTCTTTGCATGCATGGACTGATTGTGTTGTTATCAACATCAAGTGAGAATTTCATATCAATTATATATATATATATATATATGGACACAGATAAGGCAGGAAATTGCAGCAACTCAATAAAAACTTGATGTCAACTTAAGCTGAGTGATATCAAAATAAAACAGGAAGTGGGTACACAGTCCAAATCATTAAATGTTTTTCCGAAAATTAAGAAGTAGTTTTGCTGGCTACGTTTAGCAACTACAACATCCTTTTTTCGTGTGTGTGTGTGTGTGTGTGTGTTTTTGTGTATGGACATACTGCAAATCAATTTCCCATTGGGGGCAATAAAGTTACCATTGAACCATTGGAAAGACATAAGTTAACTAAATCTGAGAACAAGCCATAGTTAGAGGTAAATCCTGGCATTCTAGGTAAGTGCAGTGGTGGTGATACAGGATTTAAAATCATACAAATCAATATTTACGAGTAACCGTCTAAGAATAAGGATCAGCATTATCCGAAGGAGTCTATAATGTGCCCTGAGGTGCAGTAAGAACAACCTTTTGTTATTTTAGCTATTTCAGCAACCTGACTTTGGCAAAACATGGGTATGAAAAGAAGAGAAGAACACATCACACCTGTCATGAAATCAACATTCAAGAAAAAATTTTAGTACATTTCTATGACCCATCTTACCCAGTGGAACCTTCTCTAGCAGGTACAGGTAGCTGGCAAAGAACTCACTCCTCAGTGTGTGGTGTAGGTGAAAGGACATGCTGTGGCGACACATGGTGTCATCTGTCCCTTTCCAGCGGTCCCTGAATGCCTGGTGAGCACCCTTGTACTCAAAGTTTGAGGAGCTGTTTTTGTCATTTTCAAGTGTAATCTCCATTTTGTCCTGTTGGTCTTTTTATCCAGAAAGATCTTGAAGAGCAATGGTACAGCAGAGAAGTCTAAAAGACTGAATACTGTGGTGCCCGTTTAGGATACTGTTTCTCCAGCTGCTGCTATATCTGTCTAGCTGAGTGTTCAACAAGTCTCTGCCAGTGTTCAAATAACCAGCAGAGATCTTTTTCACAGGAAGCACACAGGAGGTGCCACCAGATTTACAGATCACCTGCTAGAGACACTGACTGTAAAGAAGTGAGAAGGGGGCAGGGCATAAATGAAAGGACTTATTTCTACAGGAACTCGTGACCAATAAGCCCACAGAAGGTGACTGAACTGCAGGGTTTAAATTCCAACAAGTCCTTACACCCATATTTATGACTTGATCCTAAAAACAGCGTTGTCTTATCAAGTTTGTATACTCTAGAATTAAAATACCACAGTTTAGACAACAGGCAGCAGTTATTAAAAGCTCCAAGATTCTATGAGTAAATATGACCAGACAGGAATATTATTCATTATT
Organism: Aulonocara sp. 'chitande type north' Nkhata Bay; assembly: GCF_057382095.1. Taxonomy (NCBI): domain Eukaryota; kingdom Metazoa; phylum Chordata; class Actinopteri; order Cichliformes; family Cichlidae; genus Aulonocara; species Aulonocara sp. 'chitande type north' Nkhata Bay. The sequence goes on from NC_141360.1 coordinate 16,583,056, forward strand.
ATGAAATATGAATTGAATGCCATTTTTATTCAAGGTCATTTATTCAAAACTTGGAATAAATATTAATTGAATTTATAAAGTTTTCCACTTTTTTAATACTGTTGAAAAAAATTGGGAATAATCTAAGTTCAGACAAGTTAACAAAATATGTGTTAGTATATCTGTGCACCCAAGTTGCAAAATAACCCTGGGACTGTCCAATACAGAGTAACAGGATGTAAAACGCAAGCTGGGACATCATACGCTAAGAGGCACAAATGAGTGGCTGGGGCAGTGTGCAGGAAAATTTGTCCAGCATATAGATTAGAAGTCCCCAAGTCCCCAACACATCCAAAGGTGGTTGAAAACAACAGGGCTTAGGTCCTGTGGGATTTCCAGTTCCAAACCCCAAAACTGAAAGTGTGGCTCCATTCTTCTGATATTGTAAAGATGGGGATTTTAACATGAGATTCTATGGCAGGCGTGCCCATAGTCCAGCCAGGGGGCCAATCATGGCCCTAGGTCAGATTTTATGTGGTCCCTGGCTCCTACCATAAAATGTATTATTTATAGTCAACAATCATAAACAGAATTAATAAAATGTAATTTCTCTTTTCACCATGAGTTGGAAAGTGAAATTACCAAGGAGTGCATAGGAGTTTTCTACACTCACACAATAAACACAATAGTAAGTGTCGTTTAAAATAAACCTGAAATGCTGATATTCAGCAGCTTCACTGAGGTTTCAGGTATGCCAGAGAGCTCAATCTTTTTTCTTTTTTTTACACAATGATTCATTGATTTTTTTTGGAACAATACAAACAGCAACAAATCAGCACAGCCAAATACAAACAAGAAGAAGAGGAAGAAAAAAAAACAAATACAGGTACATGAGTTACAAGTGTACATGTCTGGGTCAAAATATGTACAGTGTTCCACATTTAAAGTCAAGAGAAAGAAGAAAAAAAGAGGGAATACAGATATTAATTATTATGTTTAAAAACAAAATGTGGTCCCCCTTTATGCAATAGCACAGCAAGGTCACGAGGTAGGTGATCAAGCTAAGGCTGCCATATCCTACAGAATGCATCACAATTGCCCTTTATGATGGCACTAAGGCGCTCCATTGGCAGCACCTTGAACGTTTCTCTGTACCATTGTGTAACAGTGGGGTGCTGTCTCTGAATCCATTGAAACAGTACACATCGCCTCACTAAATGTAAAAGTTTACATAACAAAAGAATTTGTACAGAAGACAGAGAAAGCTCTTCTATAGATAGACCCAAAACGAACAGGACAGGGTTCAGTGGGATTGTCTGGTGAAAGATTGAGCGAAGCTCTATACAGGGAGTGCAGAATTATTAGGCAAGTTGTTTTTTTGAGGAATAATTTTATTATTGAACAACAACCATGTTCTCAATGAACCCAAAAAACTCATTAATATCAAAGCTGAATGTTTTTGGAAGTAGTTTTTAGTTTGTTTTTAGTTTTAGCTATTTTAGGGGGATATCTGTGTGTGCAGGTGACTATTACTGTGCATAATTATTAGGCAACTTAACAAAAAACAAATATATACCCATTTCAATTATTTATTCTTACCAGTGAAACCAATATAACATCTCCACATTCACAAATATACATTTCTGACATTCAAAAACAAAACAAAAACAAATCAGCGACCAATATAGCCACCTTTCTTTGCAAGGACACTCAAAAGCCTGCCATCCATGGATTCTGTCAGTGTTTTGATCTGTTCACCATCAACACTGCGTGCAGCAGCAACCACAGCCTCCCAGACACTGTTCAGAGAGGTGTACTGTTTTCCCTCCTTGTAAATCTCACATTTGATGATGGACCACAGGTTCTCAATGGGGTTCAGATCAGGTGAACAAGGTGGCCATGTCATTAGTTTTTCTTCTTTTATACCCTTTTTTGCCAGCCACGCTGTGGAGTACTTGGACGCGTGTGATGGAGCGTTGTCCTGCATGAAAATCATGTTTTTCTTGAAGGATGCAGACTTCTTCCTGTACCACTGCTTGAAGAAGGTGTCTTCCAGAAACTGGCAGTAGGACTGGGAGTTGAGCTTGACTCCATCGTCAACCGGAAAAGGCCCCACAAGCTCATCTTTGATGATACCAGCCCAAACCAGTACTCCACCTCCACCTTGCTGGCATCTGAGTCGGACTGGAGCTCTCTGCCCTTTACCAATCCAGCCACGGGCCCATCCATCTGGCCCATCAAGACTCACTCTCATTTCATCAGTCCATAAAACCTTAGAAAAATCAGTCTTGAGATATTTCTTGGCCCAGTCTTGACGTTTCAGCTTGTGTGTCTTGTTCAGTGGTGGTGGTCTTTCAGCCTTTCTTACCTTGGCCATGTCTCTGAGTATTGCACACCTTGTGCTTTTGGGCACTCCAGTGATGTTGCAGCTCTGAAATATGGCCAAACTGGTGGCAAGTGGCATCTTGGCAGCTGCACGTTTGACTTTTCTCAGTTCATGGGCAGTTATTTGGCGCCTTGGTTTTTCCACACGCTTCTTGCGACCCTGTTGACTATTTTGAATGAAACGCTTGATTGTTCGATGATCACGCTTCAGAAGCTTTGCAATTTTGAGACTGCTGCATCTCTCTGCAAGATATCTCACTATTTTTGACTTTTCTGGGCCTGTCAAGTCCTTCTTTTGACCCATTTTGCCAAAGGAAAGGACGTTGCCTAATAATTATGCACACCTGATATAGGGTGTTGATATCATTAGACCACACCCCTTCTCATTACAGAGATGCACATCACCTAATATGCTTAATTGGTAGTAGGCTTTCGAGCAAATACAGCTTGGAGTAAGACAACATGCATGAAGAGGATGATGTGGACAAAATACTCATTGGCCTAATAATTCTGCACTCCCTGTAGCAATATTCTTCCAAAATCTAGTAATTAAAGGACATTGCCGTATGCAATGGTAGTAAGTCCCCACATCCATATCGCACATTACACAATGAGGAGAAATCTGAGGATGAACTTTATTTTAAAACTCTGGGGTACGCTGCAGTCTATATAAGATTCTGTAATGGCTTTCCTGGAGTCTGTTACAGGAAAACAATTTCTTGGCAGATCTAAAAGTTCTGGACCATGCTTCTGCACTAAGCTCAACTTTGAGGTCGGTTTCCCACCGAACCCTGGCCCTTATCGGTGGTTACAAAATTCAGAGACAATGATTTCCTGAAACATACAAAGACAAAACTAATTTAAAGACAAAATCTTTAATGAGCCAAAGCCGACACAAATGTGTTTTATCTACTTTCTAATCCATTTATCATAAATGTAACAATGAACGTGTTTAGAAAGTTGGCACATACATGTAATTTTTCATCTTTTTATGCATCCATCTATAGAACGCTGCATGTTATATTCTAAATCTGCCTGTTCTTTTTTAGAAACCTGCCTGTAAAAAATAAACCTAAAGTATGTAATACATCAATGTAATCACTTTCAAGATGGAGAAAGCATAAAGTTTGTCTGTAAGTGACAGTTATGGACACCTAATATGATAAGGAGATTCTGCAGGTCAATTATCAATGTATAAAACTAAATGTATTGTAGTGACACAGGACACAAACACGGAAGCAAGATATATAATTAGGATTATATATAGTAAATATGAATAAATTATTGCAATTTCTTTAACCATCGAGAATGACTAAATCCTTCAGGACAATATCACATCAATGCACTGAACTCACTATGTTGTCCATCTAACAGAGTCTCCATATGTTCTCACTGTAATTTCGCCCTCATGACTGAATTTATGCTTGCGCTAATCAATCTGAATGTTCACGGGGGATCAAACGCATTTTACTCGCAGTACTCAAGTTGACTTACCTTTTTTTGAATGATGACTTACTCACAACGTGGAGGCTTAAAAATAGGCAAATCTTGTACTTAACCATTGGTGAATTGGCTGTGTGGCTCCAGAGATTTATAATTGCGAAATTGGCTCGCCATGTATGCACTGACTCCAGAGACGAGGTATGAAAATATATCAGGGTAAGTTAATAGCGGTTTGGTCTTTGAGGTTTCTACTCCACTGCCGTATTTCATACAGGTCCACATTTCCAATGCACGCTATTTTTTGCAAGTACCATCTCTTTGCATCCGGACACGATTTGTCTCAATAACATCCTTTTTCTTTTGAGCTGCTTTTAAGCATGGTTCGTAGCAATCTTCCTTCCAACACAGTTTGTTTTGATTCGTGGCCTTCAAATATGGCACCAAATTCCCACAATACATTGCACCGTCAATTCCAAAGCCCTATATACATATTTTCCGCACTATAAGGCGCACTTAAAATCCTTTAATTTTCTCAAAAATCTACAGTGTGCCTTATGTATGCATTCTGGTTGTGCTTACTGACCTCGAACCGATTTTATGTGGTACATGGCACTCAAAAATCTGTCAAAAATTCTTTAGTAAGCATTTACTAAATGTAAAAGTAACACACCACTTGATGGATTGTCAGAGCATTACGGCTACTGTTCCAAGCCTGGCGGCGGAGTAATCAGGGTCCAAACTCCGCTTCAGGTCCTAAAGTCAAACGAACACGGCAGCATCACTGACAGTTAAGACTGTCTAAATTCTTTCATCTTTAATAAAATGATCAGTGTTGCTGCTTTACTAGGTGTAACAATTAAGTTTAACATCCAGGCATCCATGAAAACAGAATTTATTAAATTTAACGGAATTAGAAGTTAGCAGGAAGTTAGCTCGCTATTTTCCACCTAAACATGATATACCATGTTCTGACAGGGATTTCTGAAAAAATTAAATCGTACAGCTCTGCTATCACTTCCAACATAAATGAAGACAGAAAACTAAACAGCAGCGACGTTTGTGGGATTACTGATGTTGGGCTAGCTGGTATATAATGATGTGCTACGTGATTGCTAGCAACACAGCTATGTTAGCATAATATAAACGGTGAATCTGGAGGATAAACGCTAACCACTCGATAAAAGTTTATGTTCACCCGTTCATCGACAGTGCATCTTCTAATCTGGTGTGCCTTATGGTCCGAAAAATACGTACAATGATTTAAACGAAATCTTACTGGGAATGTTTCAAGTAATGCAGAGACATTTGTTTTTGGGAGCGCCTGGAAACTGTGAAAATATTTCAATGGAGTGGAAAAATACCCCGCTGAGTCATTGAACATCTCCTAAGTTTAAGGCTTTAATGTTTCAATTTTATTTTATATTTTGGTTTGCTTTGTCAGTTTACATGATAACAGCAGTTAGACGTTTTTGAAAGTATCTCAGAGGAAGTAAGTTTGAATTTGATTTAACCACAGAGGCGTCTCATAATATAGATCAGTCATTATTTCGTCGCTCAGTTGATTTCTCCCAAAAAGGCATATGATTGCATAGCCGTGAGACAAAAAACACTAACCAGCTAAACAAATCACACAAAAAATGAGATGAGGTGTTAAATACTTTATGCGTCCTTTATTTGGTAAATCTTTTTGTTACAGTACTTACATATGTGAGATGCCTCTCTGCCACACAGATGTATATTATTTTCACTGTTGGTGTCACCAGCTGTTAAACAGCAGACCACAGCAAAATACACTGTACTTACCACAGCTGACTGTTAGAAAATGATATTGCTGCACACTTTAAACGGTCTCAGCTTCCTTGGGAAATTGCACCTGTTTACTGAACTGTGTTGGACTTCCCGTTCAGCCTGATGTTGATGCGGATGCCCATCTCATCAACATCCTGTCTCAGGGTAGACAAGGGTTGTGTAGCTGTCCTGTTCCTTTCTGAAATTGATCACCATCTCTCTGGTCTTCTTCACATTCAAAAGCAGATGATTCCTTTCAGACCACTCCAAAAGATTGTCCACAATGCTCTGTAAATTAAACTACCGGAGACTAATGACAGTATTTCTGTATGTGGCATGACCCAGAGTTGTATTGAAAGTCTGAGGTTGTACAAGGTGACTAGAAATGGAGACACCACAGCCCCGCAATACCAGACAGATCACTTCCCAGTATCATGTACTACAGCCAGTCTGTCAGGTGGTCATGAGATGGTGGATGTGTTTACTGAGATTTCCAGTAGCATCTTTTTTTTTTAGTAACAACAGCTGAATTGTTTTAAATGTACCCAAGAAATCAAAACAGGTGATTCTCACTGGAGAGCTGTTAGTATCTGGCAGTTAGCTCTCTGCAGATGATTACAACACCATGGTTTTGGTGTAAATTTTACAATTGCTTGACCCACAGGAATTTAAAGGGATGTACTCTGGATATCCACCCGACTGACACAGCTCTTGTTGTTCAGTATAAGGTGGAGGCAACTGTTCTTGGGGAGCTGGAGGAACCCAAGGTTGTCGTCCAAAAAGATTGTCAGAAAATGTGAGACTAATTATTGACATGAGCTGATTTTTTGTTATGTACCTTACATTAAAAAAAACATTGTAATTTAATGTTTACCTTTGCATTTTTGCCACTTTTAGCATTTGCCTAAAAGGCCTGAATGCCAGCACAGACACACACTCTTGCTCAGAAGGTGGTTGAGGAATCTCCACTGATTCACCCATCTAAACTCCATGAAGTGGAGCAGTTGCTCTTCTACCTGCAAAACGGCAAGCAATCAAATGGTACAGATGAGTTTTCTAGGACTATTTTAATATGACTGCGAGCATTTGTTGTAAGACTCATTCTTTATGAATAATGGAACTAGTTTATCGTAATAGTTTTGTTGTGGATGTTGCTTTTCACAGACACCCAGGAGAAGAAACAGATATCACTTCAAGACTTTCCTCCTTATGCTGGATTAGAAGTAGGGACTGATTTTAAGGCTCCATCAAAATCTTGTTTTAGTTAATAATGGAGTGCAGTGTTGGATCATATGTAAAACAGTATATATGTTTATATACTATTCTTCAATATGGTACTGTATTCTCTTTGACGACTGGTGTTTATTTTCTTACAGGTGGATAACAAAGCGGGCATCATCAGAATTGATGAATATGTGAGCTGCTTTATGAGGACATTGAGGAAAAGACTTGTTTAACTTGTTTTGTGCTCTTCTGATTACTTTTAATTATATCAAGTGACCTTAGGAAAACACTAATTATATCAGCAGGGAGAGAAAAAGAGCACTGAGGGACGTCTGTCAACCAGGCAGCGACATGGAAACCGGTCCAGTCCTGGCTAGCAGGTGAGCTCAAGAGAGAATTCAAGAATTTCAGCATAGGGATCCCATATGGAAAAGAAATAGTGAAAACTTATAAAAGACTTGCATAAGATGTGACCTACTTCATATAGTTAATCATATAAGGCTTATATGATTTACTCATGAAAGTGGCCACTGTCTCATTACTTTCATATATTGTTTTAGTAAGTATCCAAAACATACGTTTCATTTATATAATTTTTCAAGGGATCTTATATCTGTTTTCACTCTTGTATGCTTTTCATACAAGTTTCACACAAGACAGATAGAAACTTTATAAGATTTACATATATCTTTTCCATATGGGATAACAATGAATGAGAGGCAAATATGGAGACATATGACAACAAGATGGATCTAAGGTGTGTCTGGTAGGACTATATGGAACACAAAGTTGGCTAGGGATGGACTGTACATAATAACAAGCACTAGTATGAGTGTGACAATCTTTCGTGAGTCATATCTCATTACTGGAGGGGGGGCTTTTCAATACGAGAGACACCCCCCAAAAAACAAAAAGAGGAACAACAGGTGGGGAAGGTGGCTGGTACATCTTTATTGAAGTCCTCTTATTTGTACATAGTTAAACTAAGTTGCAGTTTGTTAATGAAAATGTTTTATTTAAACAAGGGTTCAATGGGGTGCCTGTGGGGGTCTCAAAAGACAGCCAGTAAATCACAAAAGGATAATGCATACTACACATGAAGAAATAAAGTGTATGTCCTTAATGTTGATGGCACTGGTAACCCAGTTAAAAGAGCCGAGATTATGACTAAACTCAAAAAGGAGAAGACACAGATAATTTTCTTACAAGAAACTCATTTATCAAAAATAGAACACAAAAAATTAAGGAAATTTAGGTTCAAAAAAACCTTCTACAGTTCTCATACAAATTCTAGGAAAAGAGGGGTTGCAATTCTGATAACTAATTCCCTTAAGTTTGAATCTCGCAAAGAAATAAAGGGTAAGGAAGGTAGATACGTTATAGGCTACGTCCACACGTACACAGGTATTTTTGAAAACAGAGATTTTCCATTTTTGTTTTTTTTTTTAAATCTTGTCCACACGTGCAGTTTTGAAAAATCTCTCCGTCCACATGTAAACGGCCAAAACACAGTCAAACGTTGTGAAGAACCAAATCCAAGCCGTGTAGAAATGTTGGCCAATTAGAAGTCTAGAAGCCTGGGAGGGAAAGAGTAAACAGGATTTTATGCAGTACTACTGAAAAGTTTTTGTGTTTTTTTGGAAAAACAGATAGTTTTGTGCAGTGTTGGGTGTAACGCACTACTATTTATTTTTCTAATTATTATTATATTTTTTTACATATTGTTTTTTCTTTTTTTCCCTCTATAGATCCTATATTTGTGCCTTAAGTCTGTGACTCTGTATTCTATTTCTCTGAAGAAACTGTATTTGTACATAGATAGGAGAGTTGTTCAAATAAATAAAATTTAAAAATAATAATAATAATTTAAAAAGCCGCAGTCTGAATGAGGTGGTCATATACTGAGATCAGATTATTAAGTGTTTGTTCAAAGATATTCTTCCTGGATCATTCTCTGACTTGACCTTACTCAGATCTATAAAAAGTCTTTATGCTCAAAATTGGAATTAAGCTCACATGACTTTTAGAAGACGAACCATGAATTACTGCAAACCTTTACTTAATGACTGTATTTAGATCAAAATTGCTAGAACTCACTAAGATCTCAGTGTTATAGCTCCTTCACTCTGCTACTCTTTGACTTGGGAAGAAAACAGAGCTCAGCTCCTGCTCGTCTCCCTTTCGTGACCAAAAGCCCTTTTTTCCCTGTAACAGCATGTATCCATCATTGCCTCCATCCTTTGTGAGATGGCACAACTTCATTTGTTTCTGTCATAAAGCATTGTCTGCTCACTCCATCTGCCACGCCACATCAGGCAGTCCAGTACTGATAAGAGCCAAGTATTTATGTGAACCGAGACTCTGGGGTCAGGGTGGAAAGAAGAGATGAACACGGAGACATATGTTGGATGTGAAGCACCCACAGGTCACAATCCCCAGTAGCAGTCAGCATGATCACATTACCCAACACTCTTTTAAATTAACCTCCAGTTGCACTTTCAAAAACTCTGCTTTTCCTTTCTTTTCCTTCCTCATTCCTTTATTTTGTCTCCTGCATATGCATTACACATATCTATAATGACTCTTGTTTACCCGTGTGTTCCCAGAAACTGTCCTTAGAGCCTTGGCCAGAGTCCTAAGAGAAGACTGGAAGTGGAGTATAGACTTGGCAACAACCATCATCTCTGTCTTCTTCTGTTTCTCCAGGTAAAAAATCTAGTATATTGTTTCAAGAGTAGTAACATAGCAGGGCTTAGAATCGGAGATGGCATTCAAGTCACTCTAGAATAAGCTTGGTGTATCTACAATAGAGGCAGGGAGAACAGTGATGTGGTTTGCTCCTTAACTGCATACTGCTCCAGCATGCTGCTGAAATGGGAAGCAACAGAGGGATTAGCTCATGTACAAGAGATGTGCCAGTCACCTCACCTGTTGATGGCCCTGAGCCATCCAGCTCCACCTCCCCCATTTGGAGCTGACCCAAGACCCCACCTCAACACCATAGTTAGGCCAAAGGTATCTGGACATCCGAACATACCAGCCATATGCATCTTGTTAATATATTGTTAGATTATTTATATTATTATATTTCAGTTGTCCTGTTCCAGGGTCATGTTCATGTTTATCTGCTCTCTCTCTGTCTCTCTCACATTAATCACCCATCTTTGGCAGCAAAGTTTTACTCTTTAGCTGTGTGTTTTGAAACGATAAAATAAGCCCTCACTAAAACAACACATAAACGTCTGTCAGGGCGAATTTAGGCTTCAAGATGTATGTCTGAAAACTGATCGTCATTCTTGGCTTGTCTCCCTGTCCATGTTACACTAATTGGCTTGTGAAATGGCTCAGGTTGGGCTGATTATGCGTCAGACAAGGACATACTGTTTGACTGGATGTGTTTTGACTTTGTCAGTTTGCTTTGTAAAATATTTCAGGGGTGACCGATTGGGTAATTTCAATGACAGCTGGAATCCCAAATTTGATTAAAAGAAAAAAAAATAGTTTTGAAAATTCACTTTTGGATAAATAGCAGTCTTTTACTTCAGTTCCATGGAATGATCACACATTTCAAGATTGGGTCCCTGTGTGTGAATATCATTGAATATGAGCTGAAGAAGTATGACCTTTGGCAAGATGAGCTGCAGAAGAAGGAGGCTTATATCCCTTTATAAAGAGTCAAAAACACTTGATTATGTGTTTTTTGTGGTTTGTATTTATTTGAGTTCCTTGACTATTGCTACATGAAGCACTCTCTGAGGACAAAAATCTAAAGAAAGTAGAGGAAGAACACAAGAAGTCTATGTAGACTTAATTTTAGTGGGTGATTAGTTCAGCTGTCCTGTGGCTTGTTCTCCGTATGCAGCTATAATTGTTGATAAATTAGGTGTGATTCCTGCTGTTTTGGTTCTTTGACCCGTTGTTGCTCCAGAAAATTAAATCAGCTAAGTTTATTTAATTTCACAGACATTAAATGATAACTTAAACTGCATCATTTGGCCATAACTGCAGCACTTTTGTGAGTTAAAAAGTGGCCAGAATAATTATTTTATCTGAGTTGAGCACTGAAGTCAGATAAAAAGTCAGATCGATAGAAATAGGGTAGAAACTCTGAGTAAGGCTCAGGTAGATGATGGATAACAAATAAAAAATAAAACAGTTTTCTGAGGTTTTCAGGCTAAGCGTCAGGCTTTCAAATTAAATAATACTCTGTTTCGGTCTTTGGTTGATTAATAAGCTGGAGTGGAAGATTCCCTCCTCGGCCTGTGCTTTGAGGACTCTGGCAATTAGTATGAGTCTGGGTGTAGATTTAAACTAACATAATCATCCTGCTGTAACCAGGTTTCTCCAAGGTAGAGTGTTCTTCACTTTAATTTTCCTCTATGCAATAGATCTTTGGTTTTATTTGTTGTTCCTAATTATGCTTACCGTGCTGTAAAACTAGTTTCAGTAACAGGATTTTATGTCCTTTGTGGGTCTATTTTGCCTTCTTTCTTAATTTTTTGTCTGTGATTTTACTTTTAATATGAATCATCTGTATGAATGAATCCATAGTTCTATATGATGTTTTTGAAACTAAATGAAAAGTTCAGCTTTTCACAAGGAAAGATGTGCTCTTTTTCTTGGTCATGGATAGTGAGGTGGATACTTTGGGTGCTATACTGCTGATCAGACAAAAAAATACCTGGGGTTGCTTGTCTTCACTGTTTTTAAATGAAATTAAATGCAAGATTAACCAATAATGAACCTAATCACTGGTTACACTTAAGAAGCATATGCAGTTAATCTGCTTGAGGACTGCTACAAAACAAAAGAAAGATATCAGCAGTATTCTTAGAGCCAGTAACCAGTGTTGGGAAGGTTACTGTATTCCACTACAGATTACAGAATAAATGCCCTAAAATGTATTTTGTAACGTATTCCGTTACATTACTCAATGAGAGTAACGTATTCTGAATACTTTGGATTACTTAATATACTATCAAGCTTTTTCCAACTACATGAATGTACTATTGCTGTGTGATTTATTACTATTACTGAAGGATAGTCACCATACCAATACCAACTAGATTTTTAAATCTTAATATAAAATGAGTAACAGTAGGGCGGACATTAGGTAAGGCTGCACTTTTTGCAGCGATTTCGTACAGGTCCGCGGCTCCGAACCGTAGCAAAGGGACCTCTGGCTAATACGTCGGGTTGCGTGTCGGGCTCGTAGCTGAAAACTAGCTTTACTTTGTTGTCTGGGTCAACTTTGCTCGTCAAAGACAGAGAGAGGCGTTGAAAGGCTGCTCCAACGGAACTTATTGTTTCAGAGGAAAACACGAACACAGTGTACAGTCAAGTCTCAATAGCTTACTTACAACTGGGCTATACTCCCCATGAGTCACCATTCTTTAGGGCTAAACCTGTAACACTGCCTATTGCCTTCATATTAACTAATTTTTGGAAAAATAATTTTTAAAAATATTTAGTCATGTCATTATGTAGGCCGCAAGTAGAGGTGACATGGACAGCGAGATTAAGACGCAGGTATTAGAGCCTCTAAATGCGTGTTTTGTTTGGGTTTCCACTGGCGGAAGTAGTATTATTTGAATATTTCATGAGCTCAATTTAAAAAAAGATTTTATAAGATATAAATGTCCAAATTCTGAAAAATATCATCTTTTATGCTCATTTATGCTCCTTTGCCAAGAATTACTCTGTCAGCGTGGCATAACTTGGAGGTGATCCACGTGTGCCAGTGCTGAGTTGTTATTGAAGCCCAGATTGCTTTGAAAGCAGCCTTCAGCTCATGTATATTTTGGGGTTTTACACTTTCTGTCAACTAGGTAACAGATAAATACTTTCTGCTGTTCTTTTATAAATGAAAATGGACTGGCATTTATATAGCACATTGTGAGTCTTACTGACTGCTTAAACAACTTAAGTCTACAATCAACAGTTTAACCACCCATTCATACAGTGTTTTATTCTATGCACTTAATCCTGTTTTCGTATTGTGGAAAGAAGCTGATGTACTTGGAGAGACACATGGAGAACATACAGACTCCACACACAAGCCTCCAGCCAGGTTTTGAACTAGGAACCTTCTTGCTGTGAGGGGACAGTGCTACCCACTCTATCATCATGCCACCAAGCTCATACTACCTGGTATTGCCATCAAGAACTTGAGAAAGCACAGTGGATCAACTACCACCACCTGTGTTCCAGCTATGATTGTGTGAGAGTTGTAGCAGCTGTCACAAGTTCTTATTTAATAATTCTTTAAGGCTGGTTTCATCTCCATTGCTTATAAATCTTTTGCTATCACACGTTTCCCTTCTTGTCAACTTTCCATTAGTGATGTGCTGGTCGCGAATGAAACGGCTCTTAGAGCGGGCTCTTTGAAGTGAACGACAGAAGACGTGTTTGTTTGTTTTTTTTTCTTTCTCTCACCCTCTCTCTCGCACTTTTTTTCACTTCACTCCGCACGTGAGCCTTGTGCTTGCACTGAGCAGAGGGAGGAGGAGCAGTAGTTACACTTGCAGTAGCACAGGAACAGAGTTGGAGGGAGAGAGAGAGAGAAAGAGAGCCAGGGGCAACAACAAGACACAACATCATCACATTAGAAAGGTATAGTAATCATGTTTGTGATTGAGTGTACTGAACCAGACCAAGACACATATTATACTTTTAAAATATTAATTTACGTACTTGAGATGTAATATTCTATTATTTTTTCATATTAGATTTCTGAATTATATGAGCTATAAGCTTTAATCATCAAATTTAACCAAAAAGGTCTTGAAAACAATTCACATGTAATGAAAATAGTTTATTAAAGTTTACCGTTTTTAAATTCAGCTGCAAATAAAGAACAACAACAACTAACCTTTATTTGTCACATACACAATCATACAGAGTACGGACAGGCTGCAGACGTAGCTGTGCCATTCCAGGGCTTGGTTTTAGCATGGGGGTCTAGCAGGACCCTTACTGGATCCGGGTGGGAATTTAACTTTTTTACAGTATTCTGTTTTTAAGGTACACTTGTATAAGTCATATTTTTTTGCTAGTTTAGTGTGTTTTTGTATTTGTGTCTTTTTATAATTAAGTAAAGGTTTATTTATCTCTAAACAGCAGTTCTAAAAAGTCTTTAAAAGCAAGGTACAAGAACCACAGCTAAAATAACTGTTACCTGCACTGTTATCTTTGACCCTGCAGTTGCTCTGTTTCTGCTGCTCAACCTGGGTGAAGACACACACACAGAGCTGAAGATGAGGAACAAAAACACTGTTCACATGCTTTTGAAGATTGTGGACCGTGAAGATAATGAGCTACTGCTGGTTGTTATCACCATCCTCAAGAAGCACTCTATCTTCCTGGGGAGCAAGATTGACAATGGTAAACAAAAGATCTTAGATTATAAGAGAAGGTATTATTAAACATTGTAAAACTGCATTCAGAATATTTGTATAGTATTTCAAAATTCAGAAGGAAAATATCAGGGCATCTATACTGAATCTCATGCAGCACAACAGCTACCTTCAGCACAACGCAAGTATTTATAGGATGATTAAAGAAGAATAAAGATGTTTTCTAGTAGCCAAGTCAAAGTCATGACCTTAATCCAACAAAAATATTATGGAAGGACCTGAAGTTAGCCTTGCAGAATCTGGTTTGCTCTGGGTTTAATAATTTGAGGGAAGATTGTGGGACAGTGTCCCAAGTCAGCAAAAATGTTGAATGTTAAACCAGCCTAATTAATACAGACTTCTTGCTCACATTCTTCTAATTAAGTAAAACAATATTAATATTATAATATTGTCTTTTTCATACAGTCTGTATAACCTACAGACACCGTGGAGCACAGAGTCTTACCAAAATAGGTAAAATCTTAACAAAATGACCATTGTTAGAAAAGCTTGGACTAACTGTTTGAAACTAGATTTTTAAATTCTATTTTCTACCTTTATCTTCACCTCGTCTAATCAATGGTTTGTTTAAATGCATTGTTTTGTTACATTACATAAATTACTCATAAAGGACTGAGGATTTATTTTACTGTATACAAAAATGTAAAGGATAATATTTTCACAAATGTCTGTAACCTTCTGCAGTGCCAGTTAAAACCATGCTTAGATTAGATTTTCATTTTAAAAACATTATTCAGAGTCCACTTTGGTGGGCCATAGTGCTCAAACAGAACCCTGGCTTTTCAACTGTCCCTAATCCAGTCCCATGTGGTTCCAGTCTAGTTCAAGTTTGTGGGTCTTTATCAAGCCCAGACCCTGTCAGAAACTTGCTTTATCTCCTTGTTTACCATTGATTACACCTTTAATTCACATTAGAAAAACTTTCATACCCACACAAGCTTGTGTCCAGCATGGAAATGTTGGTTTCAACACTTTGACTCATTGAAGTATTTAAGGGCATGGGTGTTTAATGAATCAAAAAGTGATGATCCCATCAGGTTATATTTACTCAGCAAACTGAATCTGATAAGAGTTCAGTACTGCCTAATACATTTTTATTCTGCCTATGTCACCAGTGGAAATGTCAGTGGTAGGTGACACAGGCTGCAGTTGATAATGCAGCTCAGTGTCTGGTTTGGGATGGAGTGACTGGAGCTAGTTTTGCACACAGAAGCAATGAGTGTGTTTTAACTGGTAGCAGATTGTATCACCCTGGTTTCTGGCTTTCAGCAAATCACAGGAGATGGAAACAGACACTTTAGAACGCAGAACTAGACTGAGTGGCACTGCTGTGCTGATAGTCACAATCATAGAGTGTAGATGAAGTTGAACCCTGTGCTATATCTGTGTCAATCTGACTTCAGTTCACAACAACTCATTTCAAGGTGCTTTATACTGTGCTATACAAAGTGACCAGTAGAGAAGCTGGCCCGTTTAGTTCCCAGTGACTACAAGGAGCTCCTGGACGCCACCCTGCGCCTCCTGTTCAGCCTGTCTTTTGACACTTCTCTCCACAACCAGGCTGGATTCATTCCCAAACTTTCCTCTCTGCTTGGTAATCAGTCCCAGTAAAGATTAAGTGTTTATGTTTCCCTTTGTTTGTTCCTGTAGATTTGTTTAATTGTGGGTTCATGTGTCGGAACCAGCATTTAAGGTGTTTTCTAAAACAGAAAGACACGGGACATCAGAAAGACGCATTGATCTCTGCTATTAATTTGCAATCATTAAGGCATATGTATATAGCTTTTATGCCCATCCCTTGAAGTTCCCCTTGGGACCATTTTGCAAAGCTGCACAGGATGTGTCTTTGCAGAGTTGTGTGACATCGTCATCTCTGTTGGGGCTTTTGAAACCTCTCAGGAGAGGCTCAGGTAACAGTACATAATTAATAGAGTGTATTTGTTCGAATAACATGCCAGATTCTGGTCAGATGATTTTGTTTTATACAATCAGGGTTGAGAGACGGATATTTATGTCTTTGGAGATTTAGGTAGAGCTTTGTGGAGGGGTGGGGGCATGCATGCACAAGTAATAACATGTAACAGTGAACAATCACGCCTGCTTATAGTCTTGACACTAGGTGTGTGTGTTCTGTGCCCTGTGTGTGAACCAGGAGACCATTAATCATCTGCTCCCTCTGCCAACTGTCCAGTTTTCAGCTGACACACTAAATGCAATTATCTCTAAGGACAGACAACACAGCAATGGTCTCCTCTCCCTTCATGCCTTTTGGATCTCTGTTCAGGCCAGACCTGAGGTCCTGACCCTGACTGATAAGATGAAAGTGAAGAGGGAGACTCTACTTGACATCATCACCTCTTTCCTGTTTCATCAGACAATCAAGCTTGAACACATCATTTCTCTTCATCTCTGCTTTGCAGCTCACGCATAAACATTGGTAAAAAAAAATAATTCACAGTTTAATGTGCAGTAAATTACATTTTTCATCTATTAAAGTGGATCAGTGGGGTCGGGAGTGCAGAAAAGACTTGGGACCTCAGGACCTTGTGGCAAAAACAAATTTATAAACCAAAAATAAGTTTTCTCTGAATTTAAGACAAAACCAAAACAAATAAATAAATAGTAAGTAAATAAAACTGAATTTAAGTTATTGCCTTAATTTCCAAGAAGTCACAAAGCATGTTATTGTTATATTTTCAACTACTTTATTTAAAATGCTTATTTAAAATGACTCTATCACATGAAACTGAAAGTAAGTAAATTAGTTACATGACTCATCATAAAGCCATACAGACTCCACTGTAAATTAGTTACATTAGTGCATTAGTACTATGAGCAGGCGTGATTGTTCACTGCTACATGTTATTACGTACTATTAACTGTGCACGCATGCCCCCACCCCTAAATTAGTTACATAACTCATCATAAATGCATACAGACTCCACTGGAAAAAGAGCTAGATATTGTCAGAATTTGGGCTCTTCACAAACACACAACCCAAAATGTGAAGATCTACAGTGCAAGTGGTTAGAATGTTTGTAAAGCTTTACTCACATGTTGTAAACAGCACAGTTAGAGTAATTGCATTCACCAAAAATTTATTGAAAATATGTTGAAGACAGCTTTTCCACAAATCTAAATTATACTGAGATTTGGAATAAAAGTCAAATCTATAAATATATCTTATGAGGTCATTTGGAAAATGATAGGAGGTAAAATAAGTATTGAACACGTGACTAATTTTTAAAGTAAATATTTTCCTAAAGGCCCTTTTGACATGAAATTCTCACCAAATGTCGGTAAGAACCAATCCAATCCGCACATGCGAAGCAATCAAACCACTGTGCATAAATTAAGGTATGTGTAATAATGAGAAATGGCAGAGGGAAAAAGTACACGAACACACTTACTGAAATGTATTTAATACTGATAAATAAATTTCTACCACTGCTAGCGCTTCAAATCATAAGCTACAGTGCAGCATGTTGATTGTCATTACAAGACAAATTAGAGGATTTAAGTGGGGGCAGGGATCTTTGTGAAGCATTTTTATAACATCTCGTTATGTGGTATGTGATGTCTTCAAATACCCAACCCTTCATGCTTATTTATCCAGAAAATTCAATAACAATGGAGAGGTGCAGCCCACAGACATTTCTTAATGTTTGTGGGTGTAATTTTACAAAGGCTAGGCAGTTTTAAATTAGCCTGGGGTGTAATTGAAGTTTAGCTCTCCCACTAACTGCCCTTGAACATAGTCTAGTTAATTCTTAACAGCTCCCCTTTACCTTTTTTTCCTTCTCTGCTGCCCTAACCCTACTTGTGTTTTGAACATTTAATGGGGTCTTTCTTTTCGCTCATAAAGAATCCTCGACTCTATGTTCATTCTAGAAAAGTAGGGAATTTTCTTGGCCTGGACAAGCTTATTGCCTCTCTGTGTGTGCAGTTGGTAGTTGTGCACTTCAAGGTGCTGGTTAAGGTAAAGGCTCACTAATGAGCAGCACATGTTCCGGTCAATTGGTGGGCACACGGGAAGGGCCAAAGCAGCGAGCAGCGTGGCTTTAACTTATTAAAGGCAGTAAAATTGATGCTTCCTCCTGTTTTCCCAATTAAAGCTAGAAGCTCCCTCTCCTTAGCATTCACTCCCTTCTGTGATTCCAGAGGTTCACTGAGTACATCTGGATCTAATTTTTCTGAGATAAGGCTTCCTAAACAGCCATTGACTGAACACAGCTGAGATCAGTTTTAATTGGAACAGGGTGGGGCTTTGGAGGCTGGTGGACATTACAGGGTGTCTCTCAGTGGCTGTCCTCCAGTGAGAAGCCTCTCTCTTAACACTTCCCTTAATGAAAACTCCCAAGGTGAAACTCTGGTTTCAGCTTCATTAATTCTCTGTAGCTGGTTCCTCCTTCAGGCCCCCAGCTGTGGTCACAGGTCAAACTCATAAAGTTCCTGGGCTCACCGACAGCCTAAGCCTAGATTATACCCCACTGTGGATGTGGACAGGGACAGCAGGGGACCAGTGGCTGAGCAGTCATTCCTGTTATACTTCTTTGAACTGTGCTCATGGTGGCGCATGCAAAGTTGATGCTTTAAAATGTAAATTCTCTGCGAATGAGTCTGCGCAGGTAAGGGGCCATTTTTTTTCCCACCTTCCGATAGATGCATCTGAGAACAACTTTGGGTTAATATCTTGCCCAAGGATATTTGGCATGCAGACTGCAGCAGCCAGGCCTCTGAGCACCAAACTTCCAGTAAGTAGATGACCTGCTCTACCTCCTGAGCGACAGCTACAGCCTTGGTGATGTTTGGTGAGCTGTGCCTTTAGAGCATGACAATCTTGCCCTCATGATGTTTTTGTCTACTAACTGCTTAAGAGACGCAACAAACTGAGAAATTGCAGTTGACTGTTGCTGATTCTGCACTGAATGTCAATTGACCTTCAATTAAAGAGGCCTTTCATCCCATTAATATTTTTAGAAAAACACACAGCCCTCCTAGATGTGGTCATTGGCATCCTGTGGAACATTACAGCACAACCAGTCATTCATCCATTAACTTCCCTCCCCCTCCTCCATTGACTTACCTCCTTCTCTTGTGTTTATGTTGTAGCTGATGAGGGCCAGAGACAGCTCAGCATGTCCATTCTGTATAACATCAGCATGGACCACAAATTTAGGTCCATGTTTGCCGACACAGACTGCATACCGCAGGTAAGACTGGCTAATGTACACTGCCAGTAGAGCAAGAAACACACATTAGCATCAGCAACTAATGACATACAGGAATTAATGCATGAGAAACAGAGCGAAAGTGAGAGACACACCACATCTGGAACCAAAACCCACCAGAGGATTGCTGCTCATTCTTCTGTCAGAGTGTGTGCACATTGCTTTGTTTCCTCCTTCATTTCTTTTTCCAGTGAGTCCTGAAAGCAACCTGGCACGATTTCACATTTTTCTGTATCTTTTTCCATATTAGCGTTTTTAAGTTCCATTACTAAAAGGGGACATAAACACCGAAATACAGCTGCTGATGAAAATTAAGGTGAAACCTCAAACAAATTTCTTTCAACTTTTATTTTAACATCATTTGGGTTTGCTAAGATTGAGCTGACCGGGTCAGTCATTCCTTTCATCACTGCCATCATGTCCGTGTTAGCAGCTAATGTTAACATCAGGGTTCTCCCATGGTAGAAGGAGTACCAGTTTGCAGTGTGACCAGGATGTGAACTTCAACCTTGCCCTTAAATTTCAACAAAAGTTCTCCAAAGGCACAGGCACAGTGGAGAGTTGAGTTCAGGGAATTAAATTAGGCTCAGGAGATGGCTAAAAAACACATCCAATGTATGAGTTATAAAAATCCACAAATGTCATGAAGAGTATCCATAGAGACCAAAAGCGTTTGTTTTTGTTTAACCAGTCTGTAAAAATATTTTCATGGCTAAAAGCTTGAACATTTTAAGATTTAATGCTGTTTGATGCATTCTTTCAGAAAACTTCAAGGAGCTACTTTGGTTTACATGAAAGGTGGTTTTAGATCAAACTACCATAACTGGCTGGTTCAAGACATCTATGAACAATAAAATGTCTGTTTTTTTGCATCACACTCACTCGCTATCCTTCTGTCAGCCAACCTTCGTCTTTGTGGACATGCTGTGACACCGTACCTGGATTACCGTAATGACCCTGATATCATTGAAAAGCACCTGTCTGATCCCAGCGACAGGTTAGGCTTTAGAGGCTTAGGGAACTACAGTTTTGGGCACTTTGGCATTTTAATATTTTTAGCCCTATGTTTCCAAACTGGAAACTGGCATATGTGGCAAAATGATGATATCTCTAAATTGGTGAAGTTCTTTCTGGATACTGCTCGTGAAACTATTATGAAGCTTTTTTGATCAGCACAATGAAAACAAAAGTGACTTGAGAACATTAGAGTCCTTGTATTATTCCCAAAGATTCACTTCCAGTTTTGTCTTTCTACTTAATCCTCCTTGTTTATCTTCCCACACAAAACACAATTTCAATTCAATACAGGGAATACGTGTTCTTCCATTTGTAAAAAATGGATCCCTGACCAACTGTTTTGCCCTATTTTCCACCTTTTTATCCTCTCACCTTTCTTGGATTTATAAGACCCCTCTATTTGATCACTTTCTTAGCATGCTCACTGACCTGCCCTTTTCCCCGTCTTCTGTTTTAATGGGGTCACCATTTGGTACGATGCGAGCTTTACAGAGCAGGGAAGCCAGAAGTAAAGGAGAGGTGCTTACAGAGATGGAGGAGGGAATGGAGGTAGTTGTGTTGGTCAGATTGTGGCATGGTGCTGTGGCCCTGACAAAGCCTCCGGTGGCTCTCTGTGGTAAATAAGCAGATGCAGGTGCCAGAGAGTCTAGACAGGGCTGATTTGGAGTCTGGGGCCCCTGGTATGTGATACCTAACCCTGGCCCGCCCTAGTCTTTCTCTCCCTCTCTCTCTGATTCTGAATCTGCTCCCTGCCCACTGCCACCCCTCAGCTCAGAGCCTTTCCTGTTTAATGTTAAATCAGTGCAGGAGAGACTTACAGACAGACTAGTTAGCAGAAGGAGGGTAGCTTAGGAAATGACGCTTCTTCTCTCTTTCTTTTTAAAATTATTTTGGGACATTTATTGCCTTTATTTTTATAGTCATCAGCTGGAAGAGACATTAAATGTTGATAATGAAAGCTGGGAATTGACACAGCAAGTAGTCCAACGAGTCGGAGAGTAAGAGCTAGAATTTGCATTTGCAAATTTCTTTCTTTTTAAATTATTTTCTTGTCACTCTATTTTGTCCTCACCCCTTTTCACTCTCACACTCAATGTCTACAAATCTGAATATGAAAAGAATTTAAATATATAAAAGTGTATGGAGTTTTCATCTAGCAAGGGTTAGAATTATGCAAGAAGCCTGGCTCCTATATAACATTTTCTTTTACTGTCCTTGAGCACCTAAAGTGCATTATACAACATGTTTTATTCATCCATCCAGAACACGCAAACAGAAAGACCCTAGACTGATGGTGGAATTGAACTCAGGACCTTCTTGCTGTAAGGCAACAGTGCTAACCACCGTGCCACCGTGCTGCATTCACTAATCCTTTTATACAGACATCCATACAAGCACTTTTTTATACATCTAGTTGCTTTATATCACACAAGCACACAGAGCGGAGCATATCACCAGGGCAGGACAGAGCATCTCCAAATCTGCAGTTCTTGTGGGATGTTCCCAGTCTGCACTGGTCAGTATCTATCAAAAGTGGTCCAAAGAAGGAACAGTGTTGAACTGGCAGCCAAGACACACTGATGCATGTGGAAACGAAGGCTGAATGAATTGTTACGTATTGAAACTGCGTAGTCGCAGACTAGTCAGGGTGTTCGTGCTGACCCCTGTCCACCCTCAAAAGCATCAACAATGGGCACCACAGATATCACCGTCTAAACATTTGCTGACTATGTGCACACCATTTCATGGAAGCGGTGTTCCCTGATGACTGTGGACTCTATCAGCAGGATAATGTGCCCTGCCATAAAGCAAAAATGGTTCAGGAATACTTTGATGAGCACAACAATGAATTTGACTTGGCCTCCAAATTTCACAGATCTCAATACGATCGATCATCTGTGGGATGTGCTAGACAAACAAGTCTGATCCATGGAAGCCTGACTTCACAAGGTTTAAAGGATCTGTTGCTAAAATCTTGGTGCCAGATACCAAAGCACATATTCAGGGCTCTCTCTAGTGGAGTCCATGTCTCAATGGGTGAGGGCTCTTTAGGCTAACACAATATTTGGCAGGTGGTCATAATGTTATGTCTGATCAGTGTACAGTACAATTCAGACATGATGCATTCTGGATTCATTTTGTTTGATTTATACTTCTAATCGAACTGCTTGACTGATTTGGTTGGATCATGTGTTTGACAGCTGATGAAGAATGGTGTATGACTGTGGGGTAGAGATGATGGACATTGTGTCATGGTCCCCGTGCCTCGCTGGCTGACTCTGTGGTAGGCAACACGTTTTGTTTGTTCTTTGACCTCTCTCTTTCGTAATGAGCGGTGCTCATTACAGGCTCCCGCCCCTGGCCCAAGCACCTGTGCTCACCGTCACACCTGCAGCTGATCCCAGCGAAATGAAGTAGGGGTGGGTTTTGATGATCGATTTATCGATTAGAATTGATTCTAGCTTGAATAACGTGATATAGATTCATTAAAATCCTGAATCGTTTTTAAAATATAAATTTATTTTATTTAAACCTCACAAAATTTCTACAACCGCCAAACAGCTAAAACAGTAAATGAGAGCAGGTACACGGATTCTGCACAAAGAGCTAAACACAAACCTGCCGACGCATCAGAATCGGTGAGACGACACACCGTCGGGGCTGAAAGCCGACAGCTTCACTGATTTTGAAGCGTCGGCGGGCGCTTTGTGTTTACCTTTTTGCGCTAGATTCTGAAGCTGCAGGTTTTATCTCTCTCCAAACAATATTGACTGAACCAGCAGCCAAAGACGATCCAAACTACGCTTCACATTTCGCTTCACATAAACATTGTCACGAATTTCCTCTTACTTTTGCTGTTTTGCTTCTACCACGATAAAATCACACTTCATGTAGAGCTCTCTCTCTCTCAGGAATAGTTTCCCATCTAAAAATCTCTGTTTTTTGCATTATTCACTTACTTATTAATAACCAGTCTACGGTGTCGGCTGCTGTTTTTTGTTTTTTTACTTACTTCCGACAAGAAAGCCTCATTTCTGCTGTTCAATACTGAACAAATGTAAACTTTTTAAAATTATGCAAAATTGCAAAATCCTTAGCTGTGTCTCTAATCGAACCTCTGTAACTTTGCTTCACTTCGCTTTTGACTGCACAGTATTTTTAAGGTCATCTTCTATAAAAACCCAGACCAGGAAAACCACCTTCATGTTTTTCTGTGTTTTATCCTCAGTTACTTTGACACAAAGGAATCTGCTGTGATGCTCACACCTTTGATAAAGTCTCACAAGTGTCAGCTTTCTTTTTATAGATATAAAAATACCGATATGTACTGATAAGTGATCAGAACTATAATATTTCTGACTGTCTGTGGCAAAATCTCCCCAATTCGAATCGAATCGAGGATCGAATCGATTTGGGACCTTGTGAATCGGAATTGAATCGATTCTAGAAATCAGTGACGATACCCAGCCCTAGATTGAAGCACTATTTATGATGGCGGACCTGTGTTATTCTTCGTGTGTGTGTGTGTGTGTGTGTGTGTGTGTGTGTGTGTGTGTGTGTGTGTGTATGTGAGAGACAGCCCTGGACCTGTTCCCCGTAAAGCTGAGGGAGCGTGTGTGTGTAAAGAAACTGCTGAGGAGAGGAGCTCTGTGTATATATCGTCACCTGGTGTTTCACTGTAAATAAACGCACTGTCTTCTTTGCCAAGGATTTCTGGTCTGCGCCTGAGTCCATTTCAAACTCTGTGACAAAACGATCCAGCCATCATGGAGGTCAGGTCAGGATCCCGTGGCTCAGGCGCTGGCTGCCTAGCTCGCCACAAACAAATGCTTATGCAACAGAGGAATGAGATTGCTCCGTTAACACAGGCTGTCGCCCACATAACACCTCTGGAAAGCAACGCACAGCCAGGGAACGCAGCCCCTCAGGCGTCCCCGGCGGCTAGCCCACCTCGGTAGCCACACCATCTCCGGAGGGACCCCTGCCCACTCCAGAGCCATTCTCGGGTGAGTCAGACAAATGTGTCAGTTTTCTAGCTCAGTGGTCGTTGATCTTTCGAGAGCAGCGACGTTGTCATAATAATGACGGAGTGAAAATGACATTTTTGTACAACTGCGGAGGGATCGTGCACTGAAATGGGCCCAGGTTGTGTTGAACTCTGACCCTGGGATTTCCTATACAGACTTTCTGTCTAAATTTAAGAATGTGTTTACCAAAGGTTCCGGTGCAAAAACGGCTGCACTCCGCCTATTAAACTTCAAACAAGGTAAGCGGAGCATGTCTGATTATGCAATTGACTTTTGAATTTTGGCTGAAGGAACGGGCTGGGGTCAGGAAGCGCTGAGAAGCGTGCTTCTGAATAACATTCGTGAGGATTTAAAGGATGAACTAATTATGCATGACCTGCCAACTTCATTCAATGAACTAATGTCTTTATGCATCAAGGTGGATGAGCGGCTGCTGGCCCGCCGGTCGCAACGAAACTAATAGAAACTCCCATGAGGTACTGGGGCAATTAGGAGCGGGAGTCGCGCCTGAATCCAGCTTCTCCCGGGCACGGGGCATGCAGCTAGGCGGCTCTCATCTCTCTGCTGCGGAACGGCAATGGCAAATCTCCGCTGGTGAGTGCCCACACTGCAGTTGCAAAGGACATGTTGTTGCCACCTGCCCATCGCAAGCAAAAGGGCGGGCCCGCCAGTAACGGTAGGAGTACTGATGGCGGGTTCGGTCAAGAAAAATCTCCTCAACGATTAATTTTCTCAGCTAAAGTCTCCATCTGAAGTATGGCCTGAAGATCCCGATGAAGCGGGCGTTAAAGCTGAAGGATGTATGGGTGATGAAGATGATCAGGAATCTGTCTCAGCATGATGGACCCGCCAATATCTCTGCAATATCTTTTTGCTGGTCTGAGAGACACA
This sequence comes from Aulonocara sp. 'chitande type north' Nkhata Bay, assembly GCF_057382095.1. NCBI lineage: Eukaryota > Metazoa > Chordata > Actinopteri > Cichliformes > Cichlidae > Aulonocara > Aulonocara sp. 'chitande type north' Nkhata Bay. Next base: position 16,608,457 of record NC_141360.1, read on the forward strand.
GTACTGTGACACTGTTGAAGCACACATTCATAGAAGCACTTTATTTCTACGGAAGTGCTTTCTATCTAACATTAATACTCAAATCTGAATGTTTGTAATTTATCATGACAGAGGCATGCACAAAAATATGATTCCTGCTATGGATCTCTGAGAAATGACATGGGTTTCTTTGAAACTGTGCTGAGCAGTTTCGGACAAAACAATAAATATAATACAATAATAAAACCAACAAATTACATAAAAATAAAAAGGGTTCTGTGGATCTGTCGATCATTTCAGTGTCAAAAAGATCTTATACTGCTAAGATCAGAAGACTAAAGGTTTGAATTAATTGAATCTTCCAAGTAAGAACTGTTATAATGTGATGTATATTACAGAATTCTGTATTTTCGTTGTATTTATTAAATTGAATCAGAGCCCAAATTACAAAAGAAATGTTTTATTGTTCTACAACAAAAATGTAATAATTAATCTAAATTCAAATTCCAGAACCAATTCACTGAACTTCAATCTATGCGCTAGCATTTCTGCACTCTGTGGAGCATTCCTACAACAGATGCTCTGAGTGCTCAGAGTAGAAAAGCACTATATAAGAACATTTATGATTTCTATTCAAAAGTGATTTTCTCTGTTGATCCTCTCTTTAAGTCAGAGCTTCTCTCAAATTTCACATCAGTGATTAACTAACTGATGAATTTCTTGTGACTGACACGTGTGGTCAGCTCCCAGTCAGTGTGTGATCACTACCAGACCTCAGATCAACATAATTAGCTGTAGATTAGAGACAGGCAGTGCAACAGGGCAAAGGAAGTGTTTCATTGAAATTATCAGTGAGACCTATTAAGTTGTGAACCACATGAAAGGTAGCCATTGGGGCTCTGGAGTGTGTCAGCAGCTGGACAGCAGAGGTGAGAGAGAAAGCAGAACTGTGGACACAAACACACATCATTATTGCTTGGCAATGTGGGATCCTTTTGGCAGCACACGCCATAACTGCGCAGTCCTGAAATGCTTGCCTTTGATCATTGCAGCTCTGCTCATGTACAAATACACATTAACATAGTGATGGTTTCATGTGAAACTTTATAGATGCTCCAAGTGGGACACAGGCCCAATTCACAATGATATTCTTAGCCTGGGTGTATTTCCTTAGGAATATGTTCAAAAGCTCCCAAAACCTGTTATGTGCTTCCTTAGCCCTGCTGTCAGCTTATTTATATGAAATTAGCCATGTAAGAAATGCTGAAGGACCTTTAAGTGCTCAATCAAATTCTGTGTCATGATGTTGTGTCACCCTCTTGGTGACAAAACATGTCAGGACTAGTGCAAGGTGGAGGGTGAAGGAGGGGAGGGGAGGTCTGAGTAACACTGTAATAGTCCAGGGATTTGGGTGGTTGCATAATCTTCTTTCTTACCCCTCCTATCTCATCTTTTTCTGTCCTCAGAAGCATGATGAGGATTGGGGCCCTCTGCAAAGATCCAGATGGAAAAATTCTGCTTGCACAACAGTAAGTGGTTAGAAATGATGGAGAACCACTAACTGTAACGGTCCTGTGTCGGTGACCCAGTGTGTTCCGTTTTATATTATTAATCTTTGATTTCTTGATGTCTTGTTAGTTCTTAGGTTTTGGTTCTGTATCAGTATTGAGTCCTGTGTGTGTGTTTTCTTAGATTTTGCCCAGTTTAGGTTTTGTATGGTTTTTCTGTTCAGCAATAAAGTTGCTTTTTGACTTTCACTCCCGCCTCAGTTGAGTCTGCATTTGGGTTCTTTTCCTGCCTGCACACAGCTGTAACATGACACTAACTATTGGACCTATATTTTTTTCTTTTTTTGACATTCAACAGTAAGTCACTACAAAATAAAATGACTGTTTGTGATCAAAACAGCAGACCATCGTGTGCTAACTACCTGTCTAGTGATGTCCTGTGTCACTCATCCTCTGTATTGGGTCAGTGTCCAATCCCTTAGGTTTTCAGCCTTTTGTTGAATATAATGATTTTAAAATTATACGAAGTGTTTTGTATTTATGAGAAAGGTTTTCCAGAATTGTAAAATGTTTTAATCTTAGCGGGGGGTTAGTAAAGGTTTTTTAAATAGGGTAGGGCCTCTGGTTCGGTGTTTTAAGGTCCTTACCAAACCTGATGAAGGTTAGGGCCTGGGGGCTCCTGTTTGGGTGGTTCGGGGTGTTGAATGGTTGTGGTTAGGGGCAATCCTCAGGGTTGGGGATAGGATTGGGGGGGTATTTCTGTGGGTGGCAAGGTGTGATGGATGGTTGTGGTTAGGGCCAATTTCCCGGGTTGGGGCTAGAATCGGACGTGATTTGGATTTTAGATTGGATGTGTGTGCCAAATCAAATTCCAAAGGGGGTTTTAAGACTCCTATAGGATTCACAATGCGAGTAATATCCAATTTAGATCTATTTTATCATCGCCAATTATTTGTAATTTCTATGAGCGAGACTCCATATGGTGTCTTAGCCCCATCTAATATTCAGACCTCCAGGAACCAAGGTGTTAAGTAATCAGATCCACTTCTTTTCACATCTCCTTCTTTCACCATACGTCCAGAAGAAGTTTCCTTCAATACCCGCAATTTTAAGTCACTGTAAACCGTGATAGGCAGCACGGTGGTTAGCACTGTTGCTGCACAGCAAGAAGGTCCTGAGTTCAATTCCACCATCAGGCCGGGGTCTTTCTGTGTGGAGTTTGCATGTTCTCCCTGTGTTTGCGTGGGTTCCCTCTGGGTACTCCGGCTTCCTCCCACAGTCCAAAGACATGCAGCTTGTGGGGATAGGTTAATTGGATAATCCATGAATGAATAAAATGTCTGACAAGAGGAGTATGGCCTTCTTTGTTATGTGTAATGTTATATTTATGTTGCCACATGTGAGTGGAAATTGAGCTTTTGGTTTCCCCAATGTACTGGATGTGGCATCTTGTACAGACAATCATGTAAACGCAATTGGAGGTCCTAGGACTAAAATTTTGTGAGAGTTTGTACAACCTGTTTCTTGTCCTGTTCTTAACATATGCTAATTTGACAAATGGTATAGATGAATTTCTGGTTTTCTTTGGTTGTGCCGGGCTAAGTCTCGCCCTCATTAAGTAATCCCTGAGGTTTTTGTTACGTCTATATGCCAAAATCACCTTGTGGTTTCCAATTATCCCGTGTTGCCCAATTAGGGTTGGGGTTAGGTTTAGTCACAAGTCACTGTCAAATTATAATATGGGCAGGACGATTTGTCAAAGTAGGACAGTTTCTCAGAACACCGATGAGAACAGCAAACTCCCGGCACATCATTTTCAAACTGCTGCGGTCTTTCGCTACTCAGGGAAAACATGATATATAAGTCACTTAGATAAATGTTATTCTTTGGCTTTTTTCAGTGTTTTATTTGTTCGTGAGTAAATTGGTTTGGCTGAGATTAAAGTGATTAATTTAGATTAAATAAAACTATTAATCCCTCGGGTGGGTTCCTCCAAGGTTTTCACACAGCTGAATAAACGTCAAACAGAAAACTGATTAAATAGAAGTGTGAGATGGTTGAGAATTTATGCCAGCGTCCGGTTATATTTTAGATAGTAAGGAGCAGTCGGCAGAGTTTAACTACATCGAGAGAGCTCTTGATGTAAATCTGAGGGCTAGACCGTCCAGTTTCACAGTCGCTCACTTCCGGCCTACCCGGCTTTCGGAGGGCCCGGCTCACTTAGGGGGTGTCCAAATTCATGGGCTGCAGTTGCAGGAGTTTGGAAGAGAACTGAACAAATATTTAAAACATAATCTGATCATTTTTGAAGCAGCCTTCAGAATCTCCACGTATTAACATGCTGTTTTTCTTCCCGGTGAAAATGTTTCCTCCTGAATTAAAATATTTTTAAGGTTAGGTTTAATTCAGAGTCAGCTAATCTCAGCCAAATCGATTTACTCAGGAACAAATAAAACACTGAAATAAACCAAACATTAACATGTAGAAGTTATCTAAGAGACTTGTGCATCATGTTTAACTTGAGTAGCGAAAGACCGCGGGGGATTTGAAAACGATGTGCGGGAGGCCGCTGTTCACTAGAGTCCGGGCTCTAGTGATCCTTGACCTCCCGGTCTGTTATCGAGCTGGCGGGCAACAGATGTCTCCGAAAGCATCGGAGCACTTTTGGAAATATGTGATATCTTGATAAATCAAGCAGATATTTGAAGTTCACACAACTACAGTCTCGCATGAAAATATCTTAAAAGTTTATTTTGCAAAATGGCCTGTATTTGTATAGCACTTTACTTAGTCCCTAAGGACCCCAAAGCGCTTTACACTACATCCAGTCATCCACCCATTCACACACTGGTGATGGCAAGCTACATTGTAGCCACAGCTGCCCTGGGGCGCACTGACAGAGGCGAGGCTGCCTGACACCAGGCCCTCTGACCACCACTAGTAGTAAATGGGCGAAGTGTCTTGCCCAAGTGCACAATGACTGTTGGAGCCGGGGCTCGAACCGGCAACCTTCAAGACGATTACAAGACAAACTGCCAACTCTTGAGCCACGACGCCCCATTTGTGACCCAGAGAGAGTAATATTTAAAAGTTTTTAGCTGCGCTCCTCTGGGTTTGAGATTTGGACGAAATGAATTCTGGGATATCAGAATCAGAATCAGAATCTAGCTGTACCAAGTACACACAAGTCACCACCGATGCATGCTCGATAAAACGGGCAGAGCGAGAACACATCCGGAATTTTTTGCGTTCTTGGCTTGATGTGTACTTTGAGTTGGAACAGTACTTGGTTTCTGACTGATGACATATCGCGAGTACACGAGAATGCAAGTATGCACAAGTACGCATATCCGGTCTTTAAGTCTGCCGTCATTACCCATGTCTGGGTCCAAAACTCCTCTACAGGTCTCTAAGTCACACAATCACTGCAACATTACTGAGAGTTGAAAAAATGTCTAAATCCTTTCGTCTGTAATAAAATGATCATTGTGGCTGCTCTACCAAGTTAAACATCCAGGCATCCATGAAAACAGAATTTATGAAATTCAGTGGAGTTAGAAGTTAGCAGGGAGTTAGCTCGCTAGCTTCCACCTAAATAAACACTGTAAATGCTGTAAACGGACCAAACTTCAGTCAGGAGAACAACCGAGATAATCCATCCACAATACAAGGTTAGTCATTAATATACTGCTGCATAGGCTGGGCTATCGTTACATCGTAAGACTTTAAAAACCGAGCTTTAAAATGATTAGCGGTAATAAAAACTGAGAGAAGCCGACAGTGATTACTGACTGTTTTTAGGGGCTTGTTGAAATTAAATAGAACAAGATACAAAGCATTAAAACATGTCAAAAACACAACAGCCTTATTAAATGCAGAGTACTTTGGGCCCAGAAGGATCTTCACTTAAAGACCGGATTGAGACAGGCCATGCGTCCTCCTTTTCCCCGAATTTGAAGGATGGCTCGAGTGTATCCTTCACGGCCCACCATATCTCAGAATTCATAGCGAGGCCCAGCCAATTTCAGTTTCCAACAATGGCGACCGCTATTAAATTTTAATATTACTCTTATTACTCTTTCTGGGTCACAAAATAAACTTCTAAGATATTTTCAGGTATAATGTAGCTGTGCAAACTTCAAATATCTGTTTATCAAGATATCACATATTTGCAAAAGTGCTCCAACGTTTTCGGAGACGTCTGTTACCCACCAGCTCAATAGCTAGCTGGGAGGTCGAGGGTCACTAGAGCCGGTGAGAACTGTGTTGCCAAAGTAGGTATCCCAGACAGAATTTGTTTTCCCTGCATTGGGAGCACGCAAGAAGTACTGATGTTTTAGTTTAGTGAAAAAGTGAAAAATTAGTACCATTACCATTCAGTTTGAGGGTTACAACAGAAAATTATACATTTATTGTTGTCATGTGGTATCGGATGGGATTATTTTAACAAACCAAGAACATTTTGGCTGATAATTATTTTTATTATTTTTGTCCTTGTTTCCATGCCAACAGTACCAAAAATCCTTTTTATAACACCTTTCCTAAAGAGACCCAGCTCACTAAAACACACAGCAATGTATGCAGCGTTGTTGTGAATGCGAGTGTATGACAACAGCTGTAAGCAGGGCAGGTTGCCTTGTCCATAAACACTGGCTGTGTGAAAGCACTGAATTGCAGGTGTTTACCTTCAGCTCTCAGTGACTCCGTCAGCTCGTCCAGCAGCAGTACTTTCATACTGTTATTTCGAATCACCATTCACTGATCTGTGTTATTGAACCAGCCCGGGCCTAAATCAACAGCCCCCCTCGCCAATCCCAGAAGACATCACTCAATAGCATTGCTCCAGCTTTGAGAACAAACATTCTCCGGCTGTCTCTGTGTCACCATGTTCTTGTTGTACTCTCCAGGTTTCTCTCATTCCTCTGTGAAACTATGAAACTAGAGCCAGGGAATCCTGTTATCAGTAAATTCAAGTTTCAGTTTTGTAGTCCCAGTATTAAGCACCAGTTAATTCGATATGCTGCTGAGATGATGAATAGTCAGGGAAACAGAGAGTTTATTCATAGTAATTTGTCTTATTTAGCGAACCAGTACTTTTTGCCAATTATTTTATTTATTTATTTATTTATTTATTTTTGCTTCTACCAGCAAGGATTGTTTAGTTTGGCTGACATTGAGAAGCTGACTGTGACTAGCTGAATCCACTGCAGAGTCAGTCTGAAAGGACTGGAACTTGGAAAGAACCAGAGTGAAATCCCAATCAGTGCTCCCTTCGCTCATTGCTCTGCTGTCTGTTTTTGCTCTTTCTCCTTCCTCCCTCTGTCGCTTGTCTCTCTCCCAGGTTTGTTACTGATACCTTTTAAATATACTGTGAGCACCAGGGGAATTGGCATCTGTGAGGCTGTTTTAATTTGGCCCCTGTACTCTAAGGAATCCAGGTTAACATAATAATCAAAACCAGATCTGCTGCCTGCTCTAAACTATGTGTGAAACAGAGTGTGAATGAGGCCTTTGAAAATGGACACATTCTTGTTCAGTCACCTGTATTATAATGAGCTGTTTGTACTATTAGCAGAGTAGTAATGAGGCTGATATAATGTTATTGATGATTTCATATGAACCATGAAAATAAATCTTAATTTAATCATGGAAATGTGGTATCCAAGGCAAGAATATAGTTTATACAATTCAAACAAGTTTAAAGGTCAATAATATTGGGGTAACTGTATTTCAGGAGATAGATCAGGTCACCTACTAATCAGAAAGTGGTGGTTTGATCCCTGGTGTGCATGCCAAATATCCTTCAGCAAAAGAAACTAACCCCAAGTTGCTCTCCAGTGCATCCATGTGTTTAATCTGTGTGAATGTTAGATAGAAAGCACATTCGTATAGTGCTTGTATGAATGGGTGTGAAGCGATCAATGAGGCGTGTTGTACAAAGCACTTCGAGTGCTCGGGTAGAGTCAAAAAGTGCTAAATAAGAACCAGTCGATTTACCATATTTGGTATGACCATCTTTATCCTGTATTTTTTTATTGTTTTGCAAAATCCATGTATGTTTTTGCAGCATTGGCAGGGTCTTGGGGATCACTGTCATGCTGAAAAATGAAGCCATTGCCAATCAGACATTTTATTGCATGCTTTTTAAATCTCATGATACTTTTCTACATTTATAATTCCATCAATTTAGTTCCCAAGACCAATAGCTGAAATGGTTTATAACAGAATCTCCAGTGTGTTTTTAAGGGTGACTGTAGACGCACTATTGTACCTCTTCCTGACCTTCTCTGTACATACTGACAACAATTTGAACCAAGACCTCTTGCCACATGTTTTCAGTCCAGTTCTTGTATAATTTGGCTTGCCTCATCTTTTTCTCCTTGTTTCCCTTAAGAATGTCTTCTTGACAGCCACCTTTACACTGTGACCATTTCTGATGAGGCCTCTACACACACTGTATGGATCTGTTCATGGGCTAGATGAATTGCAGGTCCCGTGTCAGGTCTTTATTCCTATTTCTTAAGGGGAAGACTTTCAGATACTGCTCATCTGCTGTCGAACCTTTTAGGCATGCCACTTCTTTCTTTTGTTCCTTTATCCTCAACTTGTTCCTTAAAATTGCAAGAACACAGTGCACAATTTTGGCTAACAGCACTTTGAGGATCACTGGTAATATTTAATGGTAAATGGCCTGTATTTGTAAAGCGCTTTACTAGTTCCTAAGGACCCCAAAGCGCTTTACACATCCAGTCATTGTATTGTATTGTATTGTATCTTTATTTGTTTCAGACATATAAAACAAAAAACAATATATACACACTACATATATTTTCATTTACAGATACGAATATATATGTAGATATACACACACACACGTATGTGTTCAGATAAACAAAAAATATATAATGAAATAAAACAAAATCGTCTGACATAATGTAACAATGTTTGGTCTGAAAAGGAGTAGGAAGAAGTATGAACATACTTATTAATTCCTACCCCTGCTCAACATCTTATTGATCCCACATAATTCACCTAATTCCCATCATCACATACTCCACACGATACACGAGGAGAACCTATATAAACTTGGCTACCGTGACTGATATAATTTGGATATAATTTGATATTTTTATACATACAATGGGTGATCATCTTTATCGGTATCATATTCTTCCAAAATCAGTTTTCGAAGTATTTTCATGAACTTACTAATTCCTGAGCATTGCTGTAGATCTATAGTAAAACTATTCCACAGTTTTACCCCATAAATAGTGACACAAAAGGTTTTAACCTTTGACCGTGCTTTAAGAATCCTTAGATTCAATTTCCCCCTCAATTCATAGTCTCCTTCTCTGTCATAGAACATCCTCTGTATATTTCCTGGTAACATATTGTATCTGGCCTTGTACATAATTTTTGCAGTTTTATATTTTATAAGATCCATAAACTTCAGTATTTTTAATTTCAAAAACATGATGTTAGTATGGTCTCTAAATCCTGCTTTATTAATCATCCTGATTGCTTTTTTTTGAATTTTACATATTGGTTGAAGTGCAGTTTTATATGTGTTTCCCCAAATTTCCACACAGTATTCCAAATATGGCAATATAAGTGAACAATAAAGTACCCGGAGTGATTTGGAAGGCAAAAAATATTTAACTTTACTTAGTACGGAGATGCTTCTTGACAGTTTGGCTTGTATATGCTTTATGTGAGGTTTCCAGCAGATTTTGTTATCTATTATCACACCCAGAAATTTTGTATCCGAAACTTGCTCTATTTCAACATTGTTTACTAATAATTTTGCTCCTGCATCTTTTTTACAATTTCCGAATAACATAAATGTAGTTTTTTCCAAATTTAATGATAGCTTATTTCTATCAAACCATGTTTTCAGTTTAATCATTTCTTGTGTGACAATTTCCAAAAGCTGATGTAAGTTCTCTCCAGCACAAAAAATATTTGTATCATCTGCAAATAGAATAAACTGTAGTATATCTGATGTTCTGCATATATCATTGATATAGAGGATAAACAGCTTTGGTCCCAATACTGACCCCTGCGGAACTCCACAAACAATGTCCATACACTCTGATTGATATTCCCCAATTTTCACAAATTGCTGCCTGTCTCTCAAATAACTCTTTACCCATTCTAACACCACTCCTCTAATGCCGTAGTACTCCAGTTTATCAAGTAATATGTCATGATTAATTGTGTCAAAAGCTTTTTTTAGGTCAATGAATACACTAACTATACATTGTCTTTTATCTATATTGTTGGTGATATTTTCGATCAGTTCCATTAATGCCAATGATGTTGATCTATTTGATCTGAAACCATACTGACTATCCGTTATTATTTTGTGTTTATCTATAAATTTGTCAAGTCTATTACTAAAGACTTTTTCCAGTATTTTTGAAAATTGAGAAAGTAGAGAGACAGGCCTATAATTTGTGAATTGGTGTCTGTCACCATTTTTAAACAGTGGTGTTACTTTAGCTGTTTTCATTTGTTTTGGGAATGTACCAGTTTGTAAGGACAAATTGCAAATGTGTGTTAAGGGTTTGGAAATGCCCTCTATCACTCTCTTAACGATTTCCATATCAATGTCGTCAGAGTCTGTAGAGTTTTTTGTTTGTGATTTCCCAACAATATCAATGATTTCCATTTCTTCCACCACCGTTAAGAACATTGAATGAGGATTGCGGTCAATGAGTCTAGTTTCTTTCTCTACAGAATCTGTTATATCAGGAATTGTTTCAGCCAAGTCTGGCCCAACACTTACAAAGAATTTATTGAACTCATTTACCACATCTCTCATATTAGTAATATTTCTATCATTATTTGCGAAATACGAAGGATAGTCTGCCTGCCCCGAGCCCTTTTTGATGATGGTATTTAATGTTTTCCAGATCCCTTTAATATTATTTTTATTCATAATCAGTAATTTTTCATAGTATTCCTTTTTACATGACCTTAAAATACTCGTTAATTTATTTTTATATTTCTTGTATTTATTTTCAGCTTCTGTGCTTCTGTTCATTATAAATTCTCTGTATAAGGTATTTTTCTTCTTACATGCATTTTGCAATCCTTTTGTAATCCATGGGCACTCTGCATATTTTTGTTTTTTACTATATTTCTTTACTGGGCAATGACTATTATATAACAGTTTAAATTTTCCTAAAAAAATCTCATAAGCTTTATCAATATTTTTTTCCTTATACAGCATCTCCCATTCTTGCTTGAGTAAATCACTTTTGAATGCGTTTATTGACTCTTCTGTTCTCACTCGTTTGTATTTTATTGTGTTTTGCTGTTTAACCGTCCTGTAATTGCTGTTATACACTATAAAAACAGGTAGATGATCACTGATGTCATTAATTAGGAGACCACTTATGGTTCTATTTTCTATTTCATTAGTAAATATATTGTCTATTAGGGTTGCCGACTGTGCTGTAATCCTGCTGGGCTTAGTGATCACTGGAAAAAGCTTTCCATCACCAGCGTCATCCACACGCTGGTGATGGAAAGCTACATTGTAGCCACAGCCACCCTGGGGCGCACTGACAGAGGCGAGGCTGCCTGACACTGGTGCCACCGGGCCCTCTGACCACCACCAGTAGGTAACGGGTGAAGTGTCTTGCCCAAGGACACAACGACCAAGACTGTCCAAGCCGGGGCTCAAACCGGCCATCTTCCAATTACAAGGCGAACTCCCAACTCTTGAGCCACGATCGCCCCATAAATGCCTGTCAAACTGTTTTAACTTTGGCATTTTTTGTAATGAAAAATCATTTTTAATGCTAAAGAAACAACAAACTATGTGTTAAACACTATAAAGAAAATGTATGAAGACAGAGTTTGAAATAGTTTTTTTGCCAAGTTATCTGTTATCTGACCTAACGCTGGTTCATCCCTGAAGTTTGTGCATTATTTCCTACTTGAATGATTCATACATCAGTGTTGAGTAACTTAACAAACAAAAAACCTGCCCACTGAAATTGGTCAGGTGCAAAAAAAATCAGGACTAATACATGTAGTACAAGAATGCAAGAGTAAAGTATATGCAAATACAAAAAAATAGGTCTAACTGCTTGGGGCCGTCTAACAGTGAGGGGCTGTCAGGAGACGTGACCTGAGCAATGACAGCAGGCAAAGTTCAAAGCGAAACCCTGGAAGAGTCAGACATATGTGAAGGAGAACACGCCAAAGGAGGAAAAGGGCCATATTCCCTTTCCTGTTCATTCCAGGAGAATTTTCCCAGTATGATATATTCTGCTCGGGCTTCTCCTCTGAGGCCAAACAGACATCTATGAGAACACTGGGCCCCATTATCCCAGTTGCCACCCTCCTCATTTTGTTGCCCTCATTTTGTCAGCTTCTCACAACACACATGATGTATATAATGTAGCAGACAGGCTGATTTCCATATTTCATCATCACAAATATCAGAGCTTACAGCAGCCATGTCATGTGTCATTTCTGGTGTTCAGTCCTGCTGGGCTTATAGAATATCTCAGTTACATCCTAAAAAAAATGTAGTAGATATTCTGAGGCGCTACACTGACAGAAATAGGAAAAGCATCAGTTGACCTGTTGGATAAATCAGGTTCTTCAACTGTAGTGTTTTCAAAGTGATCATTATCCACTGCCTGGAAGGTTTGTGGTTTGATCCCATTGTCACAATACCAAAACGTACGTTTTGTCAGCATGTTTCAGCAACAAAGTTCAATTCAGTTCAATTTTAGTTTTATGGCGACAAATCACAACAAATTTCCCTCAAGCTGTTTGCGCATTGAGCAAAACGCAGCGTAAATGTGTGTCTGAGTAAATGAATGTGACTTATATTGTAAAATCACTCGGATGGGTTAACTTCTGATTTTAAAAAACAGAACAAAACATATTTCGATTCTCAGTTTAGCCTGCTTTTTAAGCTGTTGCACTATAAAAGATAACCATCATAACAACCATGACTCTCACCAATTGGCTTTACACTTCACATTTAGCATTTTGGCTTCTACCACGCTTTTTTAGAGAGCCACAAACAATCACAGGGTGTAATGCTGAAGTTGTCATCTACACACAAACACATGTATTTGTTAATAAACCAACTAATAAAATACAACAATTTCACTCACCAAAACTGAAGCATGAACGTCTTGGAGGTTTCTTTACCACACAGCAGTCGTGTTATTTGTCACATAATTACATAAAAATGCTCCATAAGCCACCAATTTCACAAACATATCAAAAGGTTTTAATGAGCTGAAGTAGTGTTGATGAGGCCCAGCAGCTACAGCTGCCTGTGTCACTACCACCATGTTATTTCTGTTGGTAACGTTGGCATTTTAACATGGCAGATTGTTTTGGTACTAAAAGCTACAACTTAGCTGGTACCAACTCCTATTTAGGTCTTACTACATTGACATGAATTAAATCAAGTCGTCCATACATTTAGAGTGAATGGTCTGATTCTTATATAGTGCTTTTCTACTCTCCTGGAGTACTCAAAGCGTTGTATACAACATGCCTCATTCACCCCCTTCACACCCACTCATACAAGCACTTCTAAACTTAAGTGCAATCTAACCAACATTCACACTCCGATGTTAGTATTTTGCCCAAAGATATTTGGAATGCAGACTGGAGAAGCCAACCTTCCGATCAGTAGCTGATCTCCTCGACCACCTGAGCCACACACTTTATGCACCTTAATATAAATTTCAGTATAGATAAGAAGTTTACCTGGACAAAAAAAGGCCTAACTTATAAATGTATTTCATTATACTGATGTTTCAGAAAGCAAGTTTAACAAATCGGTAGACATCAAATACTTAATTTTACTAACACAATAAATAAAGAGATGAGGCTACGTTTTAATCAGGTGCATCTTAATGAGGTCGAGGATGTTTCATTAACTAACAGGGACAAATGCCAGTAATGGCAACTGCGAATTAGTTTAATTATGGAGTTTTGATATCATATCCATTAGGAAGTGAGGTGTGAGTGTGTATTAGACAAAGAGCTTAGGCTCTATATAACTGTGTGTGAATGAGTTTTGTAGTAAATATGAATTGAAACAAAAGTTAGCTTGAAGTTCATAAGACATGAACTTCACATCATCTCCAACATGATGTCAGTAGATGGGGCATTTTTCCATCACGGCAACAGATTACAGCAAGAAAAAGATCATTGTTCTCAGTCGATATCACGAACCTCAATCAATACCAAAGCTTAGGTCTTCACTCAAACCTGCAGTTTTAGAACTTTTATATCATAAGTAAATGACTAAAGTAAACCAGGAGGACTCATACAGGTCCTATACAGAGCCTCGAGGTCCGGTAAGTGTAACCAGTAAAGCCACAAAAAGGGTAGACAGGCATGCGGATGGTGTGACTCAGAGCTCCAGTGGTTCTCCAGCCACCTTTAGCCTGGCTCTCAAATCCCCCCCTGACAACCGTAGCGTGCAGAAAATAAAAAGACATATTTCTACCCTAAGAGGAGAGAGAGGAAGATTGTGGAGGAGGTGAAGTGGCAGGGGGCAAAAGCAAAACATCAAGCAAGGAGATGAACCCAGTGGGGGTTGGGTGGGTGTTGCTGCAAGCTGAGCAACTGATCGCTGGAAGTGATTTGGCTAAAAACAACATGTCATTATAGGAGCTTGCAGGGGCAAAGTAAACAGCTCGTATTTTTAGAAGGCCAGGAGAGGACAACGGCTGGGTAGCAGAATTCTCCCACTTCCACTGAAGAACGAAGGAATTTGCGAGATGTGGCGTCATCCATCACAGCCTGCTTTATCCATCAGCTGCTCTGTCCTGACAAGGCAACCGGGCCCAACCCATTGACCCCTTCACCAGGCTCAAACTCCAAGCAGCTGGTCAGAAGATGGAGCATGAAAAAAGCCCCCAACCTTCAAATCCACGCCCCATAGTAACTGATTTATATGGTGTAGATACAAGCCCTTTATCATTGCTCCTCAACAGGCCCCTATTGAGGAGGGCAGCCAGGTCCTCTAGGCTTGGCTGTCAGTCCTCGCTCTCATCATGGTGGGGCTTTTGTTTTTTTGGCATATCTTTGGTTTTTATGGCTTGGCCACTCTGATGTTTACCCCTCCAGCTATTAGCGAAGTGTAATTCATAGAGTCACTGTGATGTCCAATGTATGCGTCATTGTAGATGAATATTGCATTTACTTTTTATGAGGCTTTTTTAAAGTCCCATACCATGACTGAGTGAGTGGACGGGTAGGGCTGATGGAGGGGCTTCTTTATGAGATGTTTGGTGTCATAGCGCCATCTAGTGGTGTGCGTTTAACAGTATTTAACTGTCATTCATTTATGGCATCAACGCTGATGCTGATTGATAAGATGCAGCTCACAGTCTGTCTCACTCTCTATCCAGTTGCGTTTACTCTTCTTGTGGGAGAAAACAGCAGTAGCTGTATTTCATTTAATTGAATTTCTGCTTTATACAAGCTGAAGTTCCTCAAAGCACTTCATGTTCTAAGATAAATACTCTAAAATATTAGAGAGTAAGTTACAACAATCTGAAATTCTGATTAATCTGAATAATTCACTTTTAACAGGAAGAAAGCAGGAAGACAGCAAAACCAGACTGCAAGCCTTTTTTATATGTTTATTTTGTTAAATAAATGCAGTCTAAGGATGTTTTAAAAACAAAAAGTCAAGAGGAAAAAAATCATCATGTGTTTCTCTCCCATTTTTCACTCTCAGTGCTGCTTAACCTGAACAAGATATGACTCTGGGAACGCTAATCTCCTCCTTTTGATTACTGACCTAAAATAAAGTCGAATCTAAACTATTTCTTCTTCGTTCTACATGTCAGACCTCATTGTTTGTCTGGGATTTTTCCCCCCCAAGCTTTTTCAAATATTTTCATTATTTCCAGCTTCACGTTAAAACATGACACACATTTGATGCAGCCTCAGACTTCTGGACGTCACTGCATTGACACACTGGCTGTGAGGCAGCTGTGACTAATGTTAGTCTGTTAAAGCACCGGCTTGCCGATTTCCCTCTCTTCTGTTCACTGCTCTGATTCGATTGATTCACCGCTGAACACAAGCTTACCTGAATGTTTTCAAACTTTGCGCCTGCCCTGCTATGATAAGTAGCGTAAAAAGTCCATTGGACATTTGCATAGGAAAATAGAGATGGAGTCAGTTTTTGTATACAATGAGGTTTATAAAACACAGCACATATATTTCAAGACATACTACCTTGCACTTGTTTCTTCAACATAGCTTTCAGTCAGGTAATACTTTCTACCTGTATCAAAGAGTGTAACTCTTTTTCCTCATCTCCTTTTGTCCTTCAGTGACTATTTTGTTTCTTCAGCTCAAATCCCAGGAGATCAATCACTCCGAGAGCTTCCATCCTGATAAACACGTCTACTACAAACCTATAATACTGCACAATTAATTAAATTAGCCTTGAAACAAACTTGATCTCTCACCTGAGCACTGGAAGATATTTTACTTATATTAATGTTATGCTGTTGTTAACTGCCTTTTATCGTTTTATTGTGAACAATCCGTTTTAAATATGAACATTTGAAAAATAGTATATTGATGTTTTCTTATTTTGCTTGTCCTTGATGCACCTGGAGTACTGCTGAAATATGACAATATATCAAATCAGAAAATAATATTACAGTCAAATTTTTTCTGTGGTTCATTAAAAATGCTGAGGATAATAAATGATTAAATCATTCTGCTGCATTTGATTTACTGGCTGATAAAAGTATTTATCAATTGTTTCCAAAACACAAAGTTTTCACACGAAAAGCTTTCAGGGAAAGTTTGTTTAATATATGTATTTACAGGCTTTTACTAATGAGACATATTCAGCCGGTGGACAGTTTACGGTCAATATGCTATAAACAGGCACTGTTAGGAATACATGCATGCATGGACACATGCATGCACGCACACACACATGCACACACGCATGCACGCACACACACATACTCCTCTGCATGTCCCCTGATAAGAGGAAGTAAATGAATGAATGGATGGATTTACAGACCAGTCTCTATAGCAACTGCATCCAGTTGTATATCTGGTGAAATCTAAGGCAACGTGGATGTACTACAGAGGCACTTTAGGCTGATCCATAGTAGTATTTAGGTGGATATTTAAATTTTTTAAAAATCACAATAAGGAGAAATAATGTAAATATTGTATGTGTATGTTAAATTATCTGTTAAAGTGATTTCCAAACACCCTGAAACTTGAAAATACCAAATAAATACAGGGCCAGTATTTTAAGCTTATGTCGGGGAGATCAGTGTGATTTTTGCTTCCCATCTTGTTTTTTCTTTTTCTTGAGACCTGGAACGTACGTAAAGTACTTTGAGTCAACTTCTATTGTGTAAATGTGCTACAGGATATAAATAAAATATATGTGACAATCAACACAAAAAGATTCAGACATTTTTCATAGTGCATATTTTTCATTCCCCCCCCCCAAAAAAAGAAACCAAATGAGTGGACTACATACTGAACACAATAGTATTTATCCTATCGTGCTAGTATTGACCTGATGCCAATACCAGCATTGGTTTAGATACTATCGACATTTGGAACGATCCACCCACCCCCAGTGCTCATACTTTGAGGAGCCGGTTACATCACTCTGATCTAAGGGGACCCTCACATACTTGCGGACACCTTAAATACAACTTTTCTAAGTGGAGCATCGTCCCTCAGAAACAACATCTGGCCAAGTCACACTTTCAGTAGACAGCAGGAAAATCTTCCCTGCAGTCACACTACTTCAGAAAAAACACGCTACATTTGGTGTTTATCTTTGGTATAAATGACAAGCTGCTAACTAAAGGTTTAACAAAAAAAAGTAACACCATTAGCACTGAACCTGTATTCTGCAAAAGTATATTTGAATCAGTTGCACTCAAACACTTCATCCATTTTCTTCTTGGAAAGAAGAGCAGAAATGAGGAAATGTGTTCTTTATGGCCCTTATAATCAAACATAACACTCATATGAACCCCATCCCAAATGCATTGATCCTTCATATCAGATTAATTTACAGAAATTTCTTCACTTATAAAATTGTTCTAAATTCTTTTTTTTAATAATTTAAGAGTTGTAGTGTTTAAAAAAAGCCCTGTCCAAGTCACTGAGTGGAGAAGACATTTTGGTTTAGCCACTTTTCAGCTGAAATCAAGACTAATTTATTCATATAAATAATCATGCTATCATGCATATTTATAGGAAGGAAGCTGAGGAGGCTTCCCATCTGTCACATGGTCGCGTTTAAATATAATGGATACAGACTGGTATCAGAAGTGGAAGCCGTTCTATATAGAAGTGACAACTACTGGAATATTTAATCTTCTTTGGAGATCCCGCTGGGGTAATGCTGCACAGGTTCCTCCACCTCAATCACCTCCACCACCAGGTCACGGATCTCCTTGACGCAGTCCAGAGGCCGTGCTTGGGCAGGACTGGAAGGTGTCTCCTCTTGAACGGGTTCACTAGACAGAGATGCTTTCATTTTCTCCACCTCCTCTGCTTCCACCTCTACAATGGCTCCAGTTCCAATGACAGTCCCACTCTTCACCTCTGTCTGGACTGGCACCTTGTCACTTGCTGTTATGTCCTCAGTAGCATCTCCTGAACCCACTGGTGACTTCCTGATGTTAGCTTCGCCCTCCAAAATGTCTGAGGATGTTGACACGTCATCTGTGGACTCAACATCTGAGGGATGAGACTCGCTTCCCACTGACACAGCCAGAGAGCTCGTCTCTGAGAAAGCAACTGGTTCTGCGTCCCCTACGTTCTCACTGAGGACTATTCCTCCTAGTGCTTCACCACTAGGTGGAGCCTCGACCATGATTTCTGGGTTCTCACACTGTGTCTTTGCTTCAGTATTGGCAGGCAAGGATTCAGTTCCTTCTGCTGAAAGGTTAGAAGCATTAAGAGATTCTGCCTGCTTTGGTGCTTCTGTTGTTGTTATACTTCCTACAGCAGTGGGAGGTTCTTGTGGAGCATCTGCGCTGTTCGTTTCAGGCTCAGCAGCTGTCTTAGTTTCTTCTGTTTTGACAGAAATCACATCTTCATGCATCACAATCGCTGGAACTGCTGCTGCTGTATCATTTGTGCAGCTCTCTGGCATGTTCTCTATTAAATCAGGGCTGTTGAGGTTACTATTGCTTCCTGCTTCTTCCGCAGCAGTTTGGATGACATCCTCTGCTTTAAGTGCTGGTAGGTCTGATTCCTGACTGCCAGAGGAACTAGTACCAACCCCTGTTTCAACCTTCCCCAGAGGTGTCTCACCCACTATCATGTCCTTTAAGGCCTCACTCTGAAGCTGGTCTTTCCCTTCCTCCTGCTGTTCTTGCTTCTGGGAGCTGGCGAAGACATCATTAGAAGCAAGTGGAGAAGGCTGCGGCTCTAAAGAAGGTTTATTGAGGGAAGCCAGTGTCATGGCTGGGCTGCCAGGAATAGATGCTGGCAAGGAAGAGAGGCTAGACTGACTGGTCAGGTCTCGCTTGTCTGTGAACAAGTTGTACTTCTTTAGGTTGGCTGCCTCCTTCACCACTGCAGAATGACAGAACAAACAGGAGGATCGATTAGACGTAACTCTACACCTGTGTCTGGGGAAAGGCTGTGTGTTGCTAAGTTGCCATTATTAGTCTTTTTGTACCTTTAGTGACTTCCTTGTCCAGAATTTGCAGAAGGATGTTTTCATAAACATTGTCAACATGAACGAAGCTTGAATGGTCACTATAGATGATCTGTTCAAGACCCTGAAGCTCCTGTATAGAGGGACAAAGACAAAAGTGTCAGGCTTTGTTGAGGGATATGTGTGTTACATAGTGTATACAAATATAAAATCCCATAGACCTGGCGTCCACATATGTGGACATCACATTTTGCTTTACAAGGGCCTGATATCCACTTTCCACTTACGAGGACATTATACTGCCTTTATTCTATCAAAACTTAAAGCGAATGTCATTTTTCTCAGAAACAAAAATCAGGTACAAAAAAAATAAAAAATATCACATAATTCTTTGTTTTTACATTCATCAGGTCCCAATCAGCCCAAATAGCAAACAGAAATTTAAAATGCATGCCATGGAAGAGTTCGGGTCTTTAAATTTTCATCAAATCAAAATACAAGAGAACGTGATAAATTTCCTTGAAATTTTTATTTGAAAGACACATAAACTATACAGGCTATTCCCTATAAATTGCTAATGCTGCTCAGTCATATGCTAACTGTTAAGCCAATGTATGTCCCACCTGCCAATGGGACACAAATGTCAATATAAGAGCAGTAAATTTAGGTCAGAGTTATGAGTAATATCACAAACTGACCACCTCCAAAATTGGCAGTTTGCTATACCTGTATGGACCAACAGCCATTATGGGGACAAATTCCCGTCCCCATGAGTTTGAAGGCATTTTTGAGACTCAAAATGTGGTTTTAGTGTCAGGGTTACAATTAAGTTATTGTTAGGTTTAGCCTAAGGATTAGAGTTAGGCATTAATTTTTGATGTTTAGGGTTAGGGTAAGCATTTTGTCAATTAGATGTCCCCGGGGTTAGGGGTATGGTTAGGGTTCAAATAAGCTAGGGTTGATAAAGCAACTACTATTAATTGTAGAGTTATGGTAGGAACAGATGTGCTGGAATTTAATGTCCATAGAAAGACATTATGCTGTGTGTGTGTGAAAGACAGAGCCCTCACAGGTTTGCAGGTAGACACCAGGCTCTTCTTGATGAAGGGCAGAGTGATGGAAACCAGAGCTTCCTGGAAGATTCTCTTCCTCACCGTGCTGCTGTCATAGTCGTATTTCTGCAAGAAGATGGAATGAAACCAGTCAGTGCATCTGGAGGAGAGTTTATTAGTTTTAGATAAACAGGACCTATTCTGATTGTTATCTCTTACAAGCATTTGGCCTACAGTTCTGATGACATTTCTGTATACAAGTGAACATTTCATATTAGGGGGTAGATGTGAACCTCACCTGCACCTGGTTACAATTTTCTCATGTCTTAACTAGAAACTTGGGAAGTTTTGTTTTAGATGACAAACTGACCTTGAGCACTATGTGTTTGACCTTCTCAGTGGCAGAGCTGGCGTTGTCTGGGTTGTCCTGGATGGCTTTGTAGAGCAGCTGCTCGAAGGTAAAAGCTGCATTCTCAATCAGCTAAAATGAAGAAGCAGAGAATTAAATTGGACTTAACACTCCCAATATGTTATGATTTTTTTTTTTTTGCTATCACTGTACACTATAAAAACTTAATCCAAATTTTCTGGAGCTAATCTAAGGAGCTTGGAAAGAAAAGTTGCTTGAAGACGTTTCACCTCTCATCCGAGGGGCCAGGTTTCACAATGAGCTCACCCGAAACTCCATTGTGACCCACACCCGTTTTCACACCTTGGCTCATGTGATTAGGTAGAGGATCATCAGGGGGTCCCTTTGTGTCCACCATTTGACCTTAGAACTGAAGAAGCTTCTCGGATGAGAGGTGAAACGTCTTCAAGCAACTTAAAGAAGTCCAGACGCTTTTCTTTCCAAGCTCCTTAGATTACGATGACCTGGATGACTGAGAACCTTCACAGACATATTTCTGGAGCTAGTTTTCTGGCATCTTCTGGTTTAATCAAGGGTAAGTAGCAAAGTTAAAGCAATTTAAGAAACAACCTTTCTGCTTTTTGTTTCTACTTTGTTTACTGCCACTCAACAGGAGTGAACTCACATTTAGCTAATTATCCAGTTGATTTGACAAAATCAACAGTTTTTTTTCTAATAAGAAAAGTGAAGCTCATATTACGAATCACCAGCAATCATAAACTACACTAAGTAAATAAACTATCGCCAGTGTTTCATAAAATGCTGATTCACAAACGAGTTGTGAAATCCTTACACTCACTCCATCTCAGTAGAAATACCCTCTCAGAAGGAGGGAAAGGGAATTCAAATAAATCGCCATGTGAATGACAGCATGAAGCTGTACCTGCTGCAAATCGATCTGAGCACTGTGCATCACTCCTGTGGTGTCGGAGAATCCAAACCTCGCCTCCAAGTGCTGCAGTTTAACCTGCAGGGAGCCGATCTTCTCATAGCAGTTCAGCAGGTTCGGTTTTGCCATGGCGTCGAGAGACTGAGAGACAAAGAGAGAAGAAGACAGAGTAGAAATTAATGAGATTAATAGCCAAGGTTTGTCTGTTCACTTTCACAAGGTATGAAAGTGAATGCAAATGGACACTTTGTGTCAGCCGTGCAACAGACTGGTGACCTGTCCAGCATGTATCCAGCTTAATATCTAATAGGTCACCAACAACTTATGTAGAGGTAAATTTGGGCTTGAGGAAACATCTAGTTTCTGAAAAAATCCCCTGTATTAAAGCAAAACGCTACTCCTAACCTTAGTTAACTCTTTCCTGTGAATGTTATAAAGTTGAAGGTTTAAAATGAGATGAATCAGCCCAACCAAAAGTAATTCTCTGGAGGTTTGTTCCGTTATATCAGAAAAAAACCAAACAAGTGAAATTCCAACCAACCTGTTTCAGCTGTTCGTTACCACATCCCTGCTTGATGTCCTGATACACTTGGTCCATCGTGTTTTCACTTAGTCGCCGTCCTTCCTGGAACCCAGCGCTGATTGGCTCCATCAGCTCCTCCAGGACTGAGCCTAGGTACGGCTGGACAGAGTCGGAACACAGCTTCTCAGCTGGCTCTGACACTTTGGCTGGAGAAAAAAAAATTACATTTGAGAAAACAGCCCAATTCCGTCACCCTTATTCCCTATACGAAGCTGCACTTCATTAGATCATTACATGGAGAGGAATGCAACACATCATTCTGTTTCTGAATGTTCTAAGTAACAAGGCTATCAGATAGATGAGAATACCTCGGATTTTTTCCTCGAGCTGCCTTCTTGAGTTGAGGATCTGGTCCATGTCGGAGTGAATCAGCACCTCTTGCTGCCGAACAGACACCCGACATTCCTCCTTCAATGCTGATAGCCCCTCAAACATGTCCTCCTGGACCAGGATATATACTGCCTCCACCATCTGAAGGTAGCAAATTCATGAAAAAGATGGGGTTTTTTTCTTGTTTTTCCTCTTTTTAAATGAATTTCAGCTCTTTTTTAAAAAATAAAAATGACTTCCAAGAGTGCAGAAAAGAGCCCGGAGACTTCATGAATAATGTATTAGTGCACGACTTTTTCAGATATAACCCTGAAAAACAGACTTCCATTCATTTTTCCTTTCAACAGCTGGGAAATGAAATCCTATATTTCTTAGAAACTGCATCAGTTGCAAACATAAATGACTCACAGCAAACCAAACTCTCTTCCTCTCAGTCTTTTTGGCTTTGAGGCCAGGCAGCATGTCTTTCTCCAGAGACGGCAGCAGCTGCTCCATCACCATGTTGGCCATCACCTAGAGTTAACAGACACAGAAAATATCTCAGGTTTGTCTCATCATCATCCAAACGAGGCCAGAATAAACTTTTATAAACTCTCAGGTTTTACTAGTAAGACAGGATTTCAATATTTTTTAAAAAACGAAAAAAACAAAACAAAAGCAAACAAAGCAACAAAAACACACCATTTATATAGCGATATATACACACATAAAAAGAGTGTTCTCTGGAATATTTCGCAAACCTATGTCAGGAAAAATGTCCAACAAACCCCGAGTTTAGAAATTAACTCTGAGCTGATTAACTCTGAGAATATTAGCTAGTTACTTCAATCAACTCTGAGTATATTCAAAGAGTTCAGCACGTACATGAGTAGAGAAAGGAAGCCATCGTGAATTGAGCTCCAGTAACACACGTTGCTCTGTGGCAACAGGTAAATAAAGAGCAAAGCCTCCATTATAATCTGAGGGATACTGATGCATGGGAGTGTGGACATTTTAATTAGCTTAAAATATTTATTTATTTTCCTTTGGTCATCATTTACCCCATTGGTACTTTAATTTCTTGAAGATAAACTGTATATAAACTGTATGAAGGCCTGATAGCCGATGTCTTTGTGTGCAGACCCACTCAGACTGATTTAGCTGATTTTCAGTGGAAAAAAATATAAATTTTCTGTGAATTTCAGACTCTGTGCCTTGTAAAATACTGTTTGACAACATTTAAATTTACACTGTTCTTGAATATACTCCAGTGGCTCCAGCAAGTGTTTGTGTTTTACGCATGTTTAGTTTGTTGTTATATCAGAGGACAAATTCCTTCTATAATGCTAAGAGGAAGGATTGGAGACTGTTACGAAAATGTCATGTGGGTAAAGGCATAGTTTATGTTCACTGCCCCAAATTATTATATCTCTTTCTAATAGTCTGTGCTAGTGGCTTATATAATGGGAAAAGTACGGGGACAAAGAATCAACATTGCCGGTAGCCTCTTTCAAGGTCCACATGGTGAGACAAATGATTTCACACCTCTGATTATACAGACATCAAAGCCAAAACAGTATCCCCAAAAAAACTGAATCAAAGCCCTTTTAAGTTTCAAGGCTTAAAACTATTAATTCTTC
Source organism: Aulonocara sp. 'chitande type north' Nkhata Bay (assembly GCF_057382095.1). Lineage (NCBI taxonomy): Eukaryota > Metazoa > Chordata > Actinopteri > Cichliformes > Cichlidae > Aulonocara > Aulonocara sp. 'chitande type north' Nkhata Bay. The sequence continues at coordinate 16,632,500 of NC_141360.1, forward strand.
AGAGGAATTTTGCATCTGGTCAATGAGATTCCTAACATAAGCCAATGTGTGTGTTTTATAAGAAGCCTGTTTGATCTACATCTATAAGGTAGAATAGACAGAATGCCTTTTGTTGCCACTATACACATGTACATGTCCAGGGGTGCGTTACACAGCTAATAAGTCAACCTAGCTTTCCTGTACCATCCTTTATCCGTTTAATTTTCATTTTGTAAATGTATTTACATGTATTAATTATGTAGCCATTTCACTATTTATACTTAAGTAAATATTCATCCTCAGTATTACTATGTTGGGAGAAATAACTGTTGCTAAGAAAAATAAAGAAAAGAGACATACCCTTGCATCACTTCCTATCAGCATGTCCCAGGCTTCGTATTTGCCTTTGTCCTGTCTGTAGAGCTGAATAGCTTTAAGGAAGGCCTGAACTTCACAAGTCTTTTTCTTCAGGAAGTCTGACAGAGGGAAGAGAAAAAAGTCAGACATGCAGGGAGCTTTGAGAAAATGAATTCACTGTCAAAACATTGGGCCATTGCGCTCGCTTGTTTTATCTTTATCATTTATTCATCAGCTGATTTTAACAGTACTTCACTGATCGCACACAGCAGATATTTATCTTTCATCTTGATGCTCAGATGACAAAATCGTCACACGACAGTCTTTGTGGCACAACGGCCAGTCATAATCCTCTCAGTTTTTTGTAATCCAGCCACAGCTGGGTAGAAGACACGACTGTATGATCATGTTGGTTTTTACCACCATTTTAATGATCTTGCGTGGGTTCTCTCTGGGTACTTCGGCTTCCTTCCACAGTCCAAAGACATGCAGTTAGCTGGGATAGGTTAACTGGAAACTCTAAATTACCCATAGGTGTGAATGCAGCAGCTTCCTGCAGCTTAACTGCAGGTGTAAATACAAGCGACTGTGAGACGAGGTTGTGGGGCCGAGCGAAGCGACCATTGTGGCGGGTATACTGTGGCCACTCTGTCAGCACTCAATGCTCCATCCACAACCCATTCAGCCTGCCATTATTATTCATCTTTTCTCTGACTACAGTCCACAAACTGCTGGGTTAATGTTAACAGATGGCTCATGTGACTACCAGAGAACTGCTAGTTTAATGGATAATGTTAACATGTGTACTGGCCAAGTTAACATTTAAAATATGTAATTAACACTTCAGTCTTGTTGAAACAGGAACTTTATGAAGACTTTCAGAGAGATCAGTAAAGGGTTGTTCGGTGTTATGAACATTAATTACTCACACTATTAGTAAGAGGAGGAACTGTGTGCCTGAGGAGGTAAGAACATCCTTTTCTGTAGCATCTTACCTTGGTTCTGGTGTCTGATGCAGTCTGATAGGATGGAAATGAAGGTAGCCTGTGTGGCCTGTTGTTTGAAGCAGAAATAGGAGTCCCTTCTGTAGGGCAGACGCAGGTAGACTGGAAACTGTCCCGGCATCCCTGCCATAGGTGGAGCAAAGTCCTCTTTTGCACCTGAAACAGAAAAGAGTAGATGAAAGTCTACATGTGCTGCTAGTGAGCAGCTGTCAAATGGCCAGAACCATTTATTCTTTAACTTTGTAGTGCACTAAAAATTAGATGACAGTAGCAGGCTAGACAAGATTACTTTGATTATGATGTAGGAGAAGGTAATGGAAAATAGGTATTGACTTGGAGATGAATAACTTAGGCTTATTACTGTAAACAGTATGATACTGCAGTATATTTCTAACTAAGCAGCTCTTTCCATTTCGCTTGACAATACTTTCCTTAACAAATACCATGCATTTTGGGATCAACTTGAAAGAAAGGCAGATATGAAATGTAAAAGTGAGATCAGAGGTCAAATGTGAACGATATTAGAAAGCAATCTTTAATGTGATTTTATCATATCTTAGATGTTGCCATTACAAAGGCAGTATCATTTTAAGCATAATTTTAAAGACAAACATTTTATGAGGGTTTGACAGTCTTAAACATTGAACCTTTGATCTCTTCTTAATATGATATTCATAATTTTCTTATCATTCCCTACATGCCTACAGACAATATTGCCAAAAGCATTTGCCTGTTTGCCTTCTCATACATATGAACTTGAGAATTGTTAATCCAGAGGGTTTAATGTGATGTCGACACACCCTTTGCAGCTATAACAGCTTCAACTCTTCTGGGAAGCGCCTTCCACAAAGTTTAGGAGTGCGTTTATTTAATTTTTGATGATTCTTCTAGAGGCACATTTGTGAGATCAGACACTGGTGTTGGACAAGAAGGTCTAGGTCTCCGTTTCTATTCATCCCACAAGTGTTAAAGTTCTTTATGAACCTTGTTTTGTACACTGGAAAATAGTTGTATTGGAACAGGAAAGGTCCGTCCCCCCTTCCACAAAGTTGGGCACCCTCCAAACCCAGATTCGTCCCATGGATTACCAGACAGAAATGCGTGACTCTAGAAATATGTTGTTGGTCATGAAGTAGTGTACAGGCAACATCCATTGAAAAATACAAATGAAACACATGCAAACAGAGAACATCACATTTACAGGGGGACAATGAAATGAACATAATATATAGGAAAATCAAAAATATTAGGATTTATAATGAATCCTTTTTGAAAAGCATATAGATTTTAATAATAACTGTGTGCGACACAATGTGTGTAGAAGGTTTAGTTCAGATTGGCCCACCCTCTGAGGAGCTACGGTACATACGAACATATATACGCTAAGATTATTGTTGATTATTATTATTATAAAATAATAATTGATAAAATAACCATTTCTGTTTGGACATTTAAATTCTCATGATTTCGTCTTTAGCTGTGCTTCTTAAGAGGCTTGATGCTTTATGTACCCTTTTCCCATCTCTAACTGTTACCAGTTTGAAAATTTGAGCTTTTCATACGTAATAGTACGGTGTTAGAGGCTGTTCTACTATTAAACCAAAAGCAACTGACTTTTTCCAGTTAAAGAAAGGTCTAAGATAAAGCCTATGATGTCATCACGAGCCAAAACTATGGTTTTATTACAGAAATGACGGCGAAAGGTAGATAAAAGCATTGGCTGTGAGTAGAGCAATGTGGAAAATGAACCCATCACACAGTTACACATTATTCTTACTAAAATATAAAGCGTAATATAAACTTTCATCATTCAGCTGGCTTTTTAAATATACTAACTAATTGCTATAACATTAATATTAGCAGTGGAAGAAAGGGTATTATCTAATATTCTACAATTGGTTTTTCCAAATTTGTCAAAGATTTTTAATAAAAATTCAGCTGACGTTACTAACACTGATATTACAGAATCTCCTAACAAGGTGGCTTTAAAGAGAGAGTAGCTAATACTAATGGAAGTTTAAGGTAAGCGTTATTTTGAACTGCCAGTTATCGGGAGTTAATTTAGAAGAAGAGATTTGAAGACAGGAGACAGACACGACCATAGTCCCCTTTATAGCACATATAAACGTATCGTGCAATGCCTACATATAGTTTAGACAATATTAAATTGAAAATGTTCTCTACTGGAATTCAATATCTTCTAAAATTACTGTCTGATGATTGCTTTGTTGTGTGATAGAGGAAATTTGCAAAGCTTTATTAAGAACCCAGTACCATAAGGCGATGTCATAAAAGTGTAAGTGAATCTAATGACTCTTAAACCATATGTTAATCCAGTGGTTCCCAATTTTTTTCTGCTAGGCCTCCCTTTGTTTTACAAACACATCCTCACACAACCATATTTTGTTTCCAAACTCTAACATTTCATAAACAATTAAACAAAAACAAGTAAACTGCAATAAATCACAGGCAGTAATAAAATACACTACTAATTCTTTTACGCTACATCTACACCTACACGGGTATTTTTGAAAACGCAGCTGTTTCTATGCGTTTGGGCCTTTCGGTCACACGTAAACGGTGTTTCGAATCACCGACAATAGAGACCCCTTTTTTGCGCTTACGTGTGGACGAGGAATACAGAGTTCGTCACGCAACGTCAAAGGTATGTGCCCTTTTTCACGTCACGCTGTGCGCCACGTTATTGTGACAAAAAAAAGAAAGAAAAATAGTTGTTTTAGGTGTTTTACTCACAGCTTTCATCAGGAAAACATTTATCCACTACAGCCATGTACGCCTCTTCTGCCGTCAGAACCTTGCCCCCTGTAGGCAGGAGCTTGTGGCATGGAGGAGCTCCTTTAACAAAGGTCTGAAGAAAGAAGACACAGAATGAATAAGAGGGGCCCCTTATGTAGATGCCTTTGATTTGCTGACATCACTTTCACAGACTCACCTCAACGCTTTCGTGACACTCCAGGCAGTAGTTGGCTCTCACCACCACATACCTCTCCCGCCACTTCCTGGTGTCATCAAAGTAAAAGACACTTTCCTCATATAGCACTTCACCCTCCTCTGGAGCCGCCTGGTGAACACGAACACGTGCATGAAAATTTGTGCCTGCTCGTCTTTGAGTTGACTATAAACTCAGTTTGCATATCAGAACATATCAGAGTTGAGCCTCCAGGCTATTGTGGACTGCATGATGAACTTTAACTGTTTCTGCTTTTAAAATAATTCATTAAAATGAGTTTCTTACTGCCAGCTGCCAGGTCAATTTTAAAATGCAGGACGTGATCAGGTCTTTCACAGTGAATGCTCTGTTTTTTTATACCTTCCTTATTTTAGTATAGCTTTTCCAAAATGCAGCTATTCTACAATTATTAAATTGTTTAGAGGTTATCGTGTTGTATTCTCTATTTATTAGTAGATGGTCAAATATAGATTTACCTTGACAATCCTCTTTTCCAGTCTTATTGACAGAAGAGCTTAAAGCACTCACGTTTAGTGCTCTATATAAAGAGTGCTTTTACCTCTCACACATATTGCAGTGTTACTTCAGTCTCTATTGTGTGTTTAACATCTTCATTTTCCCCTCAGTATAGGGTTATCTTCTTTTGTAAAATCAGCTGCTCTGTTCCCAGCAGCCTACACTTCCCGGTATTTGTGTTTGTGATTGGCCAGATGCTGCAAGCACCACCCCTTTCATGGGGAAACCCCTGTGTGTTTATTATTGATTCAGCTCGGGTGAAAAGTTGCTAAGATAAGGTTTGTACGAAGCACATGCATCATGGATGTTACATTTCTCCAGTACATTTTAAAAGACATACCCTCTGTTTGAGCAGCTGTGTGATCTTCTGTTTGTGCTGTTCCACATCATCTTCTACCTGAGAGAACTGAGCCACAGAGAACTGTTTCCTGTAGTACGGGCTGAACTCTTCCAGCACAGCCTCGGCCTGGCCTGCAACAATACAGAAGAAAGGCCGCGTTTTTAATACATTGCTTTTGAAGCTTAGAAAAGCACATATTATTGTTGGGGATGGGTGGTGAAAACTGAACACTGAAGCTGTGAATGGATGGTGGTCAGATTACAGACAGACTAACAAAGAGACTGAAATGAAAACCAGCAAGTTTAGACCAAGGGGAAAGCTGTAGAGCTGCACTTAGTGTGAATTGAGTTATTTTGCAATACCAAAAATACAAAAATTAGTTTACAGCAGCGTGAAGACCAATTTTGAAGACCAAAGGAAATGAGATAAGAGAGCCACAATTTGTCAGTGTGAAACAAAATACTGTAAAACCCATATGGACCCATAACCCGGTGTTTTAAAGATCTTTAAAGTTAAAGATCACCTTTCCCTCTCCTGCATTTTATAAACTATAAAATATGTGTGTGTGTTCATAAACAGTTTTAAAGTTAATGTACATACAGAAAACAGGCTAATGTTATGACTTTATTTTATTAGACTAAAAAGATTTAAAATCATGACTTGGCCTTCTGGAGCAGGAAAAAATTAACAGCAACAGAAGTAGGTTAATATGTAAAACTACATTACTGGTAATAGATAACCTATAAATAATGAATACATCACTGCAATAGCTGTGAATATGAGGTTAGAATGTTTAGCTAAATTATCATGAATTTTCTATTATTCAAGGCCCACTTTAGTGTCTGCTGGTCTTGAAAAAACATTAAAACAAGTAAAGAGAATGATGACGGCTTACAAGAAGTCAAGGAAAAGGTTAAATTCTAACGCTAATGACACTTGATCGATAAACTGCAGACACATTTATCCCTGCTTCACTACTACAAGCCAAATTAAAAACGTCTTAACTGGTGAAACAGTTCAACCACTTAAAAAAACAAAAAAAAAAAAATTGTATAAAATGGGCCGTGCTTGACTAACAAAACAAACACATGAAGTGCGAGTTGAAATTGCCATATCTGATTCAAACTTTTCCAGATGCCTTTTAGGAAATATTGAAGAAAAATGGCTCTTCTTTCTGCTTATTTTCAGTGTCTTTCAGTGTCCTCTAACATAGTATTCCAGTCTTAATACATACCAGATGGTATCTCGCTGTACCTGATGTGACCCGTATAATTCTCCTATAATTAGGTGACTGAGGTTGTTGTTAGTAGCTCTCGAGACTATATGAGTCATCTCTATCCAGATTACAATTGGCACATCAGACTCCAAGACCTGTCACCAATAATCGTCAACCAGAACCCCTTTCTCTTTCTGCTTTTCTTAGTCCTTCCTGTTGTCAGCCGTACAGTTGCCAACACAGAGAGAAAAGAAAACCTCTCAGATTTCTCTCCATTCTTATTAAATCAGGTCAGACGCCTTGTGTGAAGGGATCCTGATTCCTGGGGGGGGAATAAAATTGAGCTCACCAATTCTTTCCACTGTTGCTTGCCTTTGCAAACCAAATCACACCACCAGAGAGATGAGGAGGGGTAGGGATGCGTTAAATGTGTATTTATGCTCCCCCAAATGTTCAGTGTCCCCAATTCCCAGTGATACATCATTCACTTACTGGACGAGCAGCGACAAATATTTGGCTGCTGCTTGTTGTGTCTCCCAGTATAGGTATGCTAATGCTGGGGTTAATGCCTCTGCCATTATGCCTGCATTCTGCCTTCAGACTAGTATGGAACTGGAGCTCTGTTACACTGTATTAATGCACTGAAGAACAGAGCACTCACGGAGCAGAGTTGGGAAGTGAAGTATGTGTTTGTGTAGCATTGTCCAAGGCAAAAGCATTTACTAATGTAGCTATTAATTTATGCATTTTTCACAGACTCTTATTGGAATCATAATGGGAAATAATATAGTATAGCAGCCTTAATGGCCTTCATGTACTGGCTACAGCATATAAACTAATGGCTGTAATTTCATAATGGTTTATGGAACATTTCAATTCAACCCATGTCAAATTATCTACTTGATACTGACTCACAATCAGCTAAAACTGTGCTAGCATCCAAACTGAGGGTTAAAAACCTTTAAGGGGACAACAAGACCTAATTGTGGATTGAGGAAGGAAAAGAACAAAGAAAAAGTGGCGTAGTAGTAGTTTGTCATAGTCATAGTCAGAAGTACTCGGAAGCTAGGAGAAAGGGAAAGAGAAAGGTGGCAAAGGTGAAGGCTAGTGAGTTCTAAGGAAGCCTGAAGGAAGAGTGGGACAAAATTCCACCCAGTGTGCACTAGGAGTGACAGGTGGGTTGGGATAACATCAAGTATCAGGCTCTGAGCCCATTCTTGCTTGCAGTGGTGATGGACAGGTCTATATGGACGACTTGCAGTACACACTGTGATTTGTAGTGAGAGTATGGAGCACAATATATGTGTGCATGACAGGAAGGCAAGTGTAAGGTAAACGTGTGGTCAACCATTCAAAGCAACAGACAGTCCGCAAGAGACGTGCAGAAAAGAGTACAAGCAAGGTGAGGAGTGGGTGGAAATGAATGTCACGGTCATTTATGACAGAAGAATACATCGAGAATGAAGACTTCAGAGAAGTTCACGTATGTTGTGCATAAAATAAAGGATAATGGAGTGTGTTTTAATGGACTATTGTGTCACTAGGTACTGATAAGGAGGATGTAGTGGAGGAGGACATGGAAAACGGTTGGTGTGACAGAACAGGATGCTAGCAATATGGTGAGATTGAGGAAAATCATCCACTGTGGCAATGCCTAAAAGGAGCAGCCGAAAGATGAAGACAACAACTATGAAACATTTAAATACCCTTGATCTAAAGTTGAGTAAAATTCCTTTCTGTAAAACAGTTTACATGGCCAGACACTTTCCATCACGGCAAAGACAGACGATGATGTAATGATGTAAACTGCTGGCTGTTCTGCTTCAAGAGAACATAGAGGAAAAGGTGAGATGATTTGGACATGTGCATACAAGGGATAGTGGATATACTGGACAAAATGTTGAAGATGGAAAACAGGAAGACCTCAGAGAAGTTCATGTATGTAGTGAATAAAACAAAGGTGAATGGTGTTTTAATGGATTATTGTGTCACTAAGTACTAAAACATAAGCTGTGAATCATTTAGTAGCTGGTTTCACCTTATTGATGCAGATGTGTGTGGGCGGGGATCCTCTGCACTGCAGCTACAAGGAAATACTAGGGGTGGTGGAAAAAATCAATACTGTGTAGTATCGCGATATTTTGTTTGCTAATGATGTATCGATACAGGGACAGCAGAAATCGATATTTTGTTACAAAAAGGTTTTTGTGCTCTGACTTCAGAGCATGTTGATCCTTTTTCTGAGCAAGAATCCTGACATTCCTTCACTGTCCAAATGTGTTTAACTTTTTTTTTGGCAGCAATAAACATGACAGTTTACTTATTTTAATTTAAGACATGTTTTATTTTAATTAAGTTTAAAACTTTTTTATTTAACGCAAAATTATATTTTGTTTTAATTTACTTTCAAATTCTTCAGTTGCTGAATGGGCTGCATAGTTTTCATAAATTGCATAGTTCAGAATAGCTATAATTGTACCAGATGGTTGCATTCAGTTAAGTTGGACTAGACTGTAATACAAACCGTTCAGTTTGTCAACAATAAAACTGACTGAAATGAGAGAAAGACTGAGTGCGAGACTTTGATATTAGATAAAATGAATATTGATAAAGTTTACCTTTATGTACAGAATCTGAATATCGCAAAATATTTTTTAAAATTGCAATAATATCGTATTGTGCATTAAGTATTGTGATAATATCGTATCGTGGGATGTATGGTGATTCCCACCTCCAGGAAATACCCCTACTAACTTATATATACACACTTACAGGCACACTTATTCTGGCTGCCAGCTCTCTAAGCTTTCTGTTAGAATACATTTAACAATAAAAAATAAAAAGTTATTTTCGTAGTCTCAGTGGAGCCTCTTCACAAGGTTATCTCAAATCGTCTCTGACGAGACTGAGCTAAGTGTCTGTGAACCTTCAGCTCAAATCTGCTGCTGTTTATGCAAAATGTCTGCAGCCACTATTTGGTTAATGTATCCTCTTTTTCAGGTTAAGTGATCATGCAAACACAGAAAGGTGCCTTTAGCACCTTTTCATAAATCACTGATTTAAATAAATAAATAAATACATGATAACAACTAAGGTCATGGCTTGCTGTATGATACATCCTTTCCAAGACAGGATGTATCTTTTTGTTTAGGAAAATTCTGATTCAGACGTGTGTCCATGTGTTACGCCTGTACAATTTATGACTGCTGCTAGCAAGTTTGCTAGTGTTAGCATGTAGCTTAGCTGGGCTTCCTTTCAATCAACTTTCAACTTATTGCTCTAAAATACAAAACAAAAAAAATTATTGACACAGTGTGGTTAGCTGTCACAAAAATTCCCTTATGACGTGAGACACACAGAGGAGCGAGTTCTAATGCATTTATTTTCACTCTCGGTGAACGTCTATGTGAGTGCTTGTCAGAGCAATCCTGTTGGGCCTTTTTATACATTTCTCCCAACGTTATCCTGGGAACAGATATGTGTGTGTCGCTCTTACAGAGAAACAATTCAGCCACATGGTGTGCTACATGATGCTAACGATGCTTTGGATAACAGATAGCAGAAGAGTCAGAGAGAGAGATACAAGGACTTTGAGAAAGACTGATTAGCGGGACAAGGAAACTGACTGACAGAGAGAGCGATTCCTTTAGCTTACTGAATGTCGTGTTTTAAGTTCATAGAGTCTGTTATTGTTAAGCTGTCCCTTACTGAAGGAAATGCACTTATCACATTGCCACGGTAATTAAGTGATTTAGAAAATGATTAGAAAATTGTTCTACTTTATTTCAGTCTACTGTTAAGCCTTTTACACTGCTGGAATTATAGCTACTAGAACAAAGAACACACACCAAGAATACTTGTTCAACCATTTAATTAATTTAACCACAATCTACCTACAGATCTGCTTTTTATTCACTATTTTATTATCATTTGATAATGTCTCTGTTTGGAGTACGTGGCACTCAGAGGAATCCATCTGCCTTAAAGAAGAGTCACGTGATCCACGAAATGCCCCTTTTAGATTGGCTAGATTCTGACGACACAATCCTTTTTATGTGAACATGTAAGGGAAAACCTGGGTTTACCTTAACAAGCTGATAACCATCTTTATGTGGACAATGTTAGGGTAAGTGAATCCTGACAACAACAACATACCATAGGCATGTATGCTGTACTTGCTTTGTAGCACAGAGCCAAAGATTTATAATAACTAATGATTCAATGCAGGATTCAGGGTCACCTGATCCAGCCCTGATAAAGAAAGGGAGGAGCTAACAAGCCATGTGATAAATAGAAGAGACAATGATAGTGAGTGACAAACAGAGGTAACTGCATACCTGGAGATACTGGGGCTAAAAATGTTATAGCCATGGGCTGTCTACAGCTGACAGGGAAAATGTTGGACTTTTAAACCAGATGCAAGATAACATTACTAAAATGTACCCAGAGCTAAAATTAGCATTTTTGCATCGTATTATACGTGAGACCTATCGAGAGCTAACTTGAATAGGGGCTTCAAGAAGGCCAAACACTGGTATAAAGGGTATATGTTTTGATTAATATCATCTTATGTGTCGGATTAATTCTTGTTATGTTTCTGGAGAATTTCTAGTTCTTAGGCTTTGGTTCCCGTGCTTCCTCTGTTCTCCATGTCTGTGTCTGTCATGTGCTTGTTTTGTTTTGACATTCCCTGTTCTGCGTTCAGTCTCTGTCCTCATGTTTTCTCTGTGCCCGTCCTGGTTCCACGTTTCCTGTCTAGTCATCCCCGTCTTTATGTTCCCTCAGTATCGTGTCAGCTTGTGTCTCTGAGTCTGGGTCTGTAAGTTAAGTCGGTGTGTTCCTGTTTTACTTTGAAGGTCCGTGTCTTAAGTCAATGCATTCAGTTTTGCTTCCCTTGTCTCGTCCTGCCTGATTAGTCCCAGCTGTGTTTCCCTTCCGTTTCCCGTTTCCTGATTACTCCGCCGTGTATTTTAGTCCTCTGTCATCCCATGCTTGTTGTCAGAATACATTCAGAATGCATTTCTTTTAATACCGGTCTTTTCTGTGTAGGGTTAACAGATCTAATTTATTAGTGTGAGCTCGTTTAACTTATGTTCACTACTAACTCCCATGACTAGTTTTTTTTTTTTCCTTTTACAGGCAATCAAATGTTAACAAAATTACTTTTGGGTATAGTGACCCTTTAGGATAGAGTACCTATATGTAGAGGAGGGGTCCAGGCCTCATCCAACACCCAGAAAACTCTCTGAAGTAGAAAAACAAACAAAAAAACTCCATCTACAGTATAAGAATTACTATAAAGAATCAAAATGAACAGTTTCTGCATCGGTGAGAAAAGGAAAATAGCAGCAGTTCCTCCTCTCAATGCCATCCTAATGCAATATAATACAAATGCATGTTCAAACAACATGTTCTCACTCCCACAGCGCAACATTTTACGCTAGGTGACAAATCGCCTGTATATTATGCTTCCGGGCACCCAACACGTCCCTATATACGAGATCGGAAGAATTAGGAAACCGTTTGGAATGAATCTACACATGTACGTTCGTTTTACTTAAATTGCTTTGGAAAACACTAACGTCATTAAAGTGCTGGTTAAGCTTAGGGATAAGCTTAGGGTTAAAGCTGAAATACATGTCCGGAAAGTGTATTACCCCAGGAGCGTCATTCTACTGGATTCCTTCCATAACATAAGATGGCGCATAGCATAAGAATGTGGAAGGTCACCTTTCGCGTTCCTCAGGATCCCCTCGGGACTTGACAAATCATCATTATATTACACCTCGGGAGTGAGAACAGGCTGTCGAATCACAATTAAAAACCAAATGCACCTACATTTGGTCACATAAGTCATAAGTCAAAACTCAAATCTACTGTATTATAGATTCAGCCTGTATCAGTATCTTTGTATTCAGTAGTAATCCATCCATCTCAGGAATTATTCCATGTCTGCAAGCCTATGCTGGTTTCAGGTACCCGTTACAGCTTTCTGTGAGATTTCTTGCAGACATTGAAATATACTTAAAAGGTTCATGACTCCAGCAAATCCAACCGTCTTCTTAATGAAGCCATTTCTTTTACTAATGACTCTTCTGTTTGCTGATGGAAAGACAAGCTCAGGCCATTTTTGATTTGTGTGTTTATTAAAGGTGACACACAAAAGCACAAATGTGTTTCTGTTGTCAGACTCGGTAGAAACTGATGACACTGCAATGAAATATGTGAACAGGTGCAGTGCAGTAGGTGTTGTGCGTTACACCACTTACACTTGTTGCATGTTAACAAGAATATGAAACCCAAAGGATCTCACCTAAGTCTATAATCTGGATTATCCTATAAGTAAAACAACCATTATGAACGGAATAATCTTTAATTGTGTGCAAAGGAATTCACTTACTAGCTCAAAAACAACAACAACAAACAAACAAACAAACATCAGGGAACACTACAACCCAAAAGGAATGTAGACAACAGTCACTGCAATGCAGTATAGGCAGGTGCCCAGTTTCTTACCTGAACAATATCTTGGTATGTGAACTATGAGTATGTGCAGGGGAGTGTTGCAGGATTTCAACTGCAAGTCCTAGTTTCACAGGAGAGACCTGCTCTTCCACTTCCACTTCATGTCACAGGATAATCATGGACTAGATTATTCATTCAGTTTCATGCAGATGCTTCCAAGTTAATGCAACTGTTCAGAAATGTCCTCTCTTGAAATTCTTTGAATATTTTCTGAGTCTGTTTCTGCAGCAACAAGTAAACTCAAAAGAAAAAGACTAAAAATGAGACATCCTGAGCCAGAGTAAAAACTTTTCCTGCAGTCTTTTATGGCAAAAGTCTGTTTTATAAGTGAGGCAACATGAAAATAGTTTTGTGGCTCGCCAAAATAAACTGAAGGGCCCCTGTATGGTACAAACTTCACATTACCAGACCAGAAAGCTGTCCATAGTCTGACTGCACAGAAGCAAGTGTTTGGTAGTGAGCAGTTTTATATAAATAAAAGAAAAAGTATTTTACAAAATATATGTTTTAACAATCATGATGTATATATTTTTCAGTAATATTGCAAATACAGCATCAAAGAAAAAGTACTATTTTGATATACTTGTACACTTCCGTTCCTGTTGGGAATCCAAGTTTTCTCTATTTTCCTTCTTTAGGAATGCCTTTTTGAAAGCAACCCTTTGATTAAGATCATTTTTGATGACATTTCGGCAAACAGAAGATGTATCGACTGAAGGGCCAAATACATCTTTAAGGTCTTATGACTTTTCCTGTTACTTAAAGATGTGGGTTAAGATACTATTCAACTGCTATAGATATGTTTTAGGCCTTCCACTTGTTATTTTGTGAGGCATCGATAGGACGAGGCATAAAAACATTTATACAGTTTCTGTACCAGCGACTGAATACATGTAAATTCCAATGACAATGCAACACATGCTGTAACTTTACAGATGTGCTTTATTCTGTTTGGCACATAAAGCATTCCATCCTCAAAAGATTCAGTGAAAACTTGTCTTTTTTTTAAAAACATGGTATCTGATGAGCAATCAGGGAAATCTACTGGTCATCTCTAGATTTGTACTCAGTATACACTCACAGCCAGGTTATCTGTATGGCGTCCTAAGTGGAAAAAAACTGAATGGTGCATCCCTAGATGTATGATTTTTTACATGTTTTTAAAATGGTTTTTAGAACCTTGAACATGACCTCTGAGACGATTACTGGGATTGTTATTATGATGACATGACAGTGTATAAGAGGAGAATGCCAGAAAGAAGGTCTTTCAGAGGTAAAGTTGGAGAGAGGTTCATTTAGATACCAGGTTTACGGTTTACCGTCTAGTGGAAAAATCCCAAAGTTCTTCCAGGACAACAAATGTTGAAACATTAACATGTCGGCTCATGTCATGCATGCTTTTACATGCATTCATGTAAACATGTAAACCCACATGAGCAAATGGACAAGCATCAAGTTTGTAGTTACAGCACATGGCTTTTACCAAGTCAGACTTCAGTAAACAGGTTTAAGAAACAAGTATAGTTAATAGTAAATACTGGGAGCATTGTGCTAAGAGGAATAACACTAAATTGAAGTCCAGTGTCTGCACTGAAGGTTTGGCAAGTCAGGAAATACCTGAAACAGTAACTCGCTGAAAGGCAGAAAAAAAACAATGGCCCATAGAGACAAAGGCAGAGTGAGTGGAGAGGAAGACGGCACGAGCGCATGCGTGTGGGTGTCTTTGACAGAAATACAAGTATTGTGAGAACACACACAGAGAAATGAAAATACGCCACAGCAACACAGTGCAGTACGTCAACTTGTACTGTACATTTCACCGCTGCATGTAGAGCTGTCAGAAGTATCAGGCTATAATGGCTGAAATGTACAACTGTATGAATATAATTCATGAGCATAACTGGTTTGCTCATTGCCTGTTTTTGTAGAACAATGGAAAATATAAAAGCATTTGCATGTTTACAAAAGCTAATTAACTTAAATAAATTAATGACAGAAAATACTTCATTGGTCATTTGTAAGAAATAATAGTCTCCTTGGGAGCCACATTAATAATATTTTAATGTGCAGCAGAGAAGCTTTGGAATCCCTGTGGTTTAAGAATTATTTGAGAAACGTAGTCGTTCAGGTGCTGTCAGATAAAGTTACCAATAAAATTAAACATGGCAGCAACAGTTAGTGCCAACCATTCCACCCATAGCTGAAAGGTTTTGCTGCACTAAGAAATGCCACTCTCATTAGAGATGTTCTCTCTATCAGGCTTACATAACCTGAGAAATTGCTACAGATGGCTGACACTCATCATAAGCTCTTCTTGAACAACTGCATTTCAGCAAGTTTCATGGCTTGTAGAGCCAGTTTAACAGTTGCATGCCATCGTGCCTTGATTACATAAGTAAAAAATAAAGGTCTTTTGTCCACAGTCCTTATGTTTACACTCACAACAGCCTTAAACAGACTTCCCTTGCAACTTCATCGACAAAATATTAACTTCTGTCTGTGCTTCAACTTCCCTGATTGAAAAGTAATATATAAATATACACTGTCGCTGTTTATTATTACTATTATTAAGTATCACACATAAACTTGTGGAAAGAATAAACAAGTAGTTTATGAATGAAGGTCATTTAACAAGCTTGTTGGTGTTATCAGATAACCATCAGCTAACAAGCTTGTGTTGACCTCCAGCTCCAAAACCACAGCATCTGCTAAAGTTGAGACGTCAGAATGTGGAGCTCAGAATCACCTGTGCCATCGCCATCTTTCATGTACAGGCCACAGTGCTCATTTGAGATTTAAATGAGCAGAAGCAGCACCAATGCAAACTCTATACACATCTTCATCAGTAGATGCAGGGTGGATTCATGTTGAGGATCCTCACTCATGACTAATGTTGAGTAAGTAACCAAGAGACAGTTTTTATAGTGAAAGACGTCCCACCCTCGAAATCTAAAGAGTACAACCCAAAGAAGGCTTCGACCTACACCCGTTTCCACGCCTTGGCTCGTGTGATTAAGTAGAGGATCAATAGGAGGACCATTGTCGCTCTTGGAGGGAAACTCCCACAGGGCTTAAATCTGGGACTCTCCACCATTTGACTCTAGAACTGAAGAAGCTTCTTGGATGAGACGTGAAACGTCTTCAAGGAACTTAAGGAAGCCCAGATGCTTTTTTCTTTCCAAGCTCCTTAGACTTTGTGCTTTTAGTTTTTATTCACTTGATGATCAGAGGCTGTGTATCAACCAGCATATAATGTCAAATCATATATAGTGTTCCAAGGTCATTTGGTGGAAACAATCCAAACTATGAAAACAGTAGTTAGTTGTTGGTCAGTTGTTCGGAGTAAACAACAGGTGGGTTTCCAGCTGAGAGCCTGAGCAGCAGCAGTTTCCTCTCTTTGTACAGAGCAGTGCATTCAGATCCAAAGGGTGGAAAAGTCCCACAGTTTCTCTCAGCTCTCTGAATATCTGAGGGATTGTGTAATGGCAGCTGGAGGCAGAGTGACACAGCATGAAGGATGGCAGGCTTACAGCAAAAACAGACTCTCCACAACACTACAGCAATGAAAGCCCCCTTAACTGCCACAATAAACTTTTATTACAGCTAATATAAAGTCCCGAATTATTTGTTACATATATGATTATTCGCCAACATTTGGCCAAATGACATATTTTGCTGATTAAGTAAATACCGACACTTCAGAAAACACAAATTAAAGCATATCTTAATAACCTCCTAAGTAAGTGTGGGGAACTGCTGAAAACTGCTTGACCATTACTTACAAGTGAATACAAAATGTTGCAGTTACCTTAGTCTGTAACCTTCACACCAGCAACACGTGTTCAAGCCAAAAGAAGTAGATTTAAGAGGATAAAGGGAAATCTTTGACATTTAGACCACATGCATATAATCACCAACTAAAAAGAGGGAGAGTGTGTAAATGAAATATCTAAAAACATCTTTTAAAGTTTACTTAGGAATTAAGAGGGGAGAGTTTGTTTTCTTTAACAATGGCTCATTTTCTCTCTCAGATTTATGAGTTCATTCAAACACACATACAGACATATCAGCTTTTGTGCTCTCAGACACAGCAACACAGCCTCTCCTCTGGTGTAGTTCATATACAGGCAGTTTGATCATCACTGAGGACTACGTTTTTCAAGTTTAGGTTTGTTGCTGAGGAAGGAACAACAACAACACACACACACATACACAGCTACAGTATATGGACAAAAATATTGGGCCACCTACACATTACACCTCCAGGAGCTGCTTGGCAATAAAAACCCACACCATGAACCTACCGGTGCATGTGCCTCAGCACTCGACAGTCCTGCTCTGTAACATTACGTGGTCAGCGACTTCGTGAAAGAGTTGCTGTGGTTCCTAATTGCTTCCATTAGGCAGTAATACCACTTACAGTGGCCCGTGAAATGTCTGGTTGGGTATTACAGTACCGTGCTCTAATTTAGTGAGCTCTTCAGAATGATCCACTCTTTCAGAAACGCTAGGCAGGCTGCATGTCTACGTGCTCGATTGTATACATTTGTGGCAATGGGTCTGAAAACACCTGAATTCAAAGATTAACAGGTGCAACCCACTTTATGTGTCAGAATGTGCAGAGAGCCTTGAAAATTAGCAGCTATTTCACTGAAATATATCTCATCTGTTAAAGTGCAAAGATTGATAAATTCAACTATATTTATAATCAGCATGAAAAACTGAAAAAGCTGATAACTGTCATAATGAAAAGACACAAAAGCAGCCTGATATCAGACAGAACTGTCAAGTAAATATCCCTGCATGTAGGGCTGGGCGATATGGCCTAAAATCCATATCGCGATATAATTTGAAGAACGTGCGGTAACGATATATATCACGATATATAAGCTCAGTTTTTGGCTTTCCCCATATTTCAAAAGTGCTTCATCTCTCTTGCTGTGACTGACGCCCGGCATAATTTGCAGATGATAATGGTTGTAGCCGCTGCAATGCTTTCGACCAAAACAGGCACAGCTTGATGACATCATCAACATGCGCTATCGCGATAGAGCGGTATAGTCAAAATCTCTATCGTTGGCCAAATTTATATCGTTTCTATCGTTTATATCGCCCACCCCTACCTGCATGTCTCCTGACACAGCAGCAGTAATGTTAGATGTGAAAAGTTGATCATTTTTTGAAAGCAATGCCAGCAATCAGAATGCAGGAAGCAAAGTTTCTGATGCTCCAAGTTTCTTGCAGACCCTCTGCCCTAAGCTCAAGTGAAGCATATGGTAGCCTATGACAATGTTAACCCTGAAATCTTTTACTATAGAGAGAATTACAGGTAAATTTACATCTAAGCACTGTAATGCTTGGAAATATTAACACTTGCAGTGTATTATGAAGTCCACAAAACTACCCCTCAGACTCCTAGTAGATGCAGTTTTCAGTTTTTAGTAGGTCCCTAATTAAATAAAGGCTTAAGTTCAATGACTTTTCCCCAAAATGAGGTCTGGAGAGATTTTCTTCCATGCTGGTTACAATTACTATGCACAAATTTACGCACCAATGTGATTGCATCAGAGAGCTGCAGACTATGCTTGTACATGAACGTAAGTAGGCGAGATATTTGATGTAATGGAATTTTCCTATACATTTGTATTCAGGATTTTTCAAGAGATTTGTCTCTGCCTTATAGTATAATGGCTCAAAGTATTGGATGAAGCCTAGCAGACTCCTGGGACAACTGTGAATCAATGCAGGGCCTAGATGACCTATAATTTTTGCCTCTGCATTTGCTTGTTTTTTCAGCTTTAGAGGTTGTATCTTGGTCAACTGTCAGAAAACACAAATTCAAAGAGAATCAATTTTGTAAACACAAGACTAGGAAAAGCAGCATATCGTTAAAAATAACAGGTTGCAAGAGTGTGGAACGTGGCACAACTTTTCTTCAAAACAGATTCATCTGCAGCTGATCAACTCATATTTTCAAGTCTGATTAACACTACAAAAAAAATAAATAACGAAAGATTGCTTCGCCCCCCCCCAAAAATAAACATAAAACTGAATTCATTTCAATGCTAAACATTTGATATTTCTAAG
Source organism: Aulonocara sp. 'chitande type north' Nkhata Bay (assembly GCF_057382095.1). Taxonomy (NCBI): domain Eukaryota; kingdom Metazoa; phylum Chordata; class Actinopteri; order Cichliformes; family Cichlidae; genus Aulonocara; species Aulonocara sp. 'chitande type north' Nkhata Bay. The sequence goes on from NC_141360.1 coordinate 16,651,495, forward strand.
GCCACTGTAATAATTTAAGCTTAATAACCTGGAGAATAATGACACCAAACCAAACTGGAACTGAATGACAACACACCATGAATCAAACATTCAAGCCCCCTTTATCCTGTGTGAATCTGGGGTATGTGGGATGTAAGGTCTGGGGTTTTTCTGAGGGGCGGGTGGGGGGTGGTATCCCATATTCCTTCTCTACTCCCCTTTTTATAACTCCAATGTGTTAACATGCAGCACCAAGCAACACAGCCCTCTGCTAACAGTTTAACAACAAGAAGACATCGCTTTGGAGAATGATATAGTCAGAGTTAGAAATATGTTCAGACACAGTCAGAAAAAGGTCAAATTACATCAGTCAGAAAAACTGCTAGTGAGTGTCAAGGGACGGAGCTCCATCAAAACTGGACCTTTGTCAGCTTATGAATCATACACTATGTACTGCAGTAGGATCACTTCATCTAACCCAACCTTGGAAACTACTCACCAAATTGCCACGCTCCACCCTGTACACACATTTCACAGCTACATAACGATAGACAAGAATGCTCTGGCCATGAGAAATAGATCTAGAGTGTCACTGATCTTGACTGTTTTAAGCCTCCCCTCAGTAGCAGCCAGGAAAATCTGACAAGGCAAACGTGAAAGCACACGCTTCACCCCGAGACTGAGTGTACAAACAGCTTGTACAGACCATAAGCATAAACTCCAGAAGATAGAAAGTTCCCAGGGGATGTCATTAAATGAAGGTCTGAACACTGGCTTCCTAACATACAGAGCATTTCCACTCTGATATTATTAAGAACGGCAACAAAAATAAACACAGACTGCCCCAGTTGAACCCATTTTACAGCTGAGTACTGCAAACTGGTATCAGGTCCAAAATCAGTCCAAATTTTGTCACAGCATGGTGTCTTCTGGTATGCCTGTTAATCAGGAAATAGAGTGGGGCTGATTTAATAGCCGACTCCCCACATTGCATGTTGAAGTGGGAAAGAAAAGTCCAACTTGCCCTGAGTGTATTCATTTAAGTGTGTGTGAGACAAGGCACTTACTCATGGAATAAAGGGCTGTATGAATGTGTGTGTGACTAAGCGAACAAAGCTATTCTAAAAAGCACTCTGAAACTGCTCAGTTGGCTTTGAAAAGCACTATAAGTACCAGTCCCTCTGAAATAAACCATATTTGTGGTTAAAAAAACTTGAATTATGAAGCTCAGATTCGCTTTAATAAAAAAAAAAAAAAAAAAAAAAAAAAAAAACCTCCCTACAGCAGCCTGTATGATGAAGAAAGCATGAGAGAAGATGCTGCATGAAGGATTGCCTTCAAATCAGATTTCACTATTTACGCAACACACATCACCACATGTGCACCTGTCTGCTGTGCACGCATACACACAATAAAAGACAGGTAACATTAGTCCACACCCCTGGACACGCCCAAAAGAAAGAGAGAAAAAAGAAAGAAAGTTCGATCTCTCTGATTTTCCTTTTTCCTAGCAGTACTGGAAATACTGGAGTGACCTCCATGAGCCCCCCAGACTAACCAGGCGGAAGTGATAAATGCATGAACTAATGTTTTTGCCATGAAAAATACATGTAAAGTGTCCCCCGCCCCCCCTCCAGAGAGCTTATTGGGAGAGGGACAAAATGCCTGGTTAAAGATAACCAGGCATAACCAGACGGACAGCTTTGCGAGTAGCCTGATACTCGGCTCTCTGGAAAATCGACGGGAACTGTTTCCCACTCTAACTTCACGTAAAAAAAAGCTCAAACTGGCATTACAATTCAAATTAAAATCGCGCTTCTTATATTTATGCGCAAACTAACAGCTTCAAGCGCCTCGACTCCAAAACACAGTGATGTGAAACGTCGCTCTAAACCCGACAGAAACAGCCCACTCTCTTCATCGGTGCTCAATGAAACGCGCTGAGGAGTGCGCTGCGCCCTCGTTGCGTCGCTCACCCAACGCATACCAAAATTTCAACCTCAAACTTTCTCGGTTATTTAATTTTTTTTTTACCTTTAATGTACTTGGATTTGTTTTCATCCAACAGGCTGGACGCGGAACCCCCCATGATGCTTCTGACAGGAGACGATCCGCAGGTAGTGTTCTGCACTCAGGTACTTACACCGTCACATCAGCTAGCAGGGCGTGCTCTCCTCCTCCTCCTGCCAGTGTGTCATTCAGTGACGCTCCGCCACTTAGGCCAGCCCCAATAGCGCCTGTGGTCTCCCTAATCATCCACCGTGACTTGTTGAATCACAGCTGTAAAAAGCTCTATTCAGTTCGGTTCATCAAACGACTAATAATGAATAAACAAATAATATTAATGTAACTGACCCTTTGGATTCAGGAGTGCTCTATCTAGACAAGGAGACAAGAGGGTAGAATGTAAAATATTTACTTCAAACATCAAACTTAGAAAGGGACAATCTTGTGATAGATTTATAAAAATACTAGAATTTTACCAACCCAAACTGTGCTGTCCCGGAGCTTGCGCAAACAGAATTGTGATGTGAATGCAATGTGGTGCCGAACACGTATTGCTTTTGCAAGAACAGCTATATAACATCTTTTTGTTTTTTATTTATTTATGGATTTTCTATTTCAGTTATTACATGTGCTATTAATCTCAGGCTCTCTTCCACAGCGTGTCTTTTATCCTGTATTCCTTCTCTCACCCTAACCGATCGCAGCAGATGGCCGCCTTTCCCTGAGCCTGGTTCTGCTGGAGGTTTCTTCCTGTTAAAAGGGAGTTTTTCCCTCCCACTGTCGCCAAAGTGCTTGCTCATAGGGGGTCATATGATTGTTGGGTTTTTCCTCTGTATGTATTATTGTAGGGTCTACCTTATAATATAAAGTGCCTTGAGGCGACTGTTGTTGTGATTTGGCGCTGTACAAATAAAATTGAATTGAATAAGCTTCGGTGGAAGCACAACCATCTTGGTTGATCAAAGAAACAAATAAATCACTCACATAAGCAATGCTAGTCTCGAGTGATTGAAAAGCAGGCAATTGAACTTGACATTTGACTTCTCATCCAAGATGCTTTTCACACACAGTAGCTAGGAAGAAACTACCCACAGAGACCGAAACCCTTTTCTGTATGACACTGTAAACCGGATTTTAAATGTTGAAAAGGTTGACATTTTAACGCTGAAATCTGCAGCGACTTACGGTAGTTACTTTTGGAGCCATGCATGGGAGGAATTGCAGTTTCTTAGTACTTCCATGGCTCTCGAGTTTGCGGTTACCGTTTTGCTGGTGACTAACAGACAAGCCCAATATTAGCATGTCCAGTGGAAAGAGCCAACGCAAACAAACTTATCCACAGAGCAACAGATTTGGAAAACGAAGTCTTTTAATGTGTTTTTCTTTTCCCTGAATGCACTAAGGTTGTTTTCATCACTTTTTAGGCTGATAATATTTTCAGTGTCACTGTTCTATGGCTAAACGGGCTGGTTCTTATTCAGCGACTTTTTACTCTGAGCACTCAAAGCACTTTATACAACGTGCCTCATTCACACAAGCACTTTTTTCCTATGCTCTTTCTATGGAAGTGTTTTCTGTCTAACATTCACACACTACCTGGGTTAGTATATTGCCCAAGAATATTTGTCATGCAGACTTGAGCAGACGGGCATCAAACCACCAACCTTCTGATTAGTATGTGACCTGGTCTACCTTCTGAGCTACAGACCACACAAATATCTAATGTATATCTCATGCCTATTACAGGTTACATTTTAAATATAGTAGTTCTTAGGTGTCTCTCTGCATATGTCACTGCTTAGTATTGACTCTGACCCTTCATTGTACATTTTGGGTAACATGTGCGCCTGTTCCACACTGGACAAAAAAAACCCAGAACAGTTTAAAGAATGAAATTAGAGCCCAGTAAAGAATTACTAAGACAGCAAGAAACGAGATTTTTATGATGCTTTTATAAAACAAGGGAAACAAAAAGGTAATAAAGAGATTTTCAGCAGAAATAAATAGAGATAAAATGAGCCATCTGTAACACTTGAATTTGTGTACAAATAGAAAAATATCTTTCCTTGGTTTATGTTTGATTAAGGTTTATTCAGAAAAACCACATGTTTTGACTGAAACTGACTGAGAATTTAGTTCAGGCGTAAAGAAGCAAAGAAATAAAGTTTCACTTCAGGTGTGGAGTAGTGAAGCCTTTTATTTGCTCACACTGTTTTCTCCATGCTCACGCTGGTCTGAGTGGCGCTAGCGTTGGTGCATGTAGGAACGCTGTACTTGGCGAGGACAGATTTAAACTGCAGCAGCGTGGCGTCGGTTCGAACCCCCGTTGGATCAAAGTGAGTCCGACTCACTCTGAAGCCAGCTTCTGTCAGGTACTGAAGGAACTTGTTCAACCTGTGCACAGAACAAAGTATTTACAGCGAGGTGCACTCTGATCCTGACTAGTGTTTGGCCTGTTTTTGTACTTTGGTCATTAGTTTCCTATTTGTTGCAAAGTCACCAAAATGTGAAAATACCTGAATTCTTGAGAGAGTTTGGTAAAGGTCACTCACTTGGGCATATTCATGCCACGAATGCTGTGGCGATGGATGCTGTAGTAGAATGGTGGGTGATCCAGAGCGGCATCAGACTTGAGCTTTTTCACAAAGTTCCCAGATTCATCTGCAATCTTCCTCTTTCCTACGGGAAAATTCAAAATTATACCTCAACAGAAAACTGGAAATGAAGAAGTCAAAAATCATTTTTATGTAACATCATATATGTTATACTGAATACTGAATATGTCTGAAATAATGCAGTAAAGGAAATTTTTAGGACAAAACTACAATAGTTTTTTTAATAGACGATGCCTGTAAAAAGTGTTAAAATTAAGACCAAGTAGTTAATTTATTCATCATGAATCTCTTTAATGCAGGAAAGGCTTGCACTGCCCTCTAGAGGACACATGCATGCTTAGAGTATGGCCGTCTGTGTACACAGTCTTTACTCCTTTCCCTTGTCTGCTGCAGGTTTTCACTCAGTTGTCCATGTGTGTGAAAATATTTCACACCAAGTAGGAGGCCTGAGTGAATAATGGAGGCTTAGAAAACTTTGACTCACCAGACTGATCAGCAGCACCCGACTCCTCTCCAGTGTTTAAGGTCTTAATGACAACGCCGCACTCCACTGCAGAAGAACAGAAGATCCTTTTAAGATTCAACCATGTCAACATCAGACCCATGTTACAGATGATAGATTGGTACCTTGGTTGGTGAGAGCAGACGGTCCGTGGACTAAAGACTTGAGGGTGTTGCACTCAGACTCATAGATCAGGGTTTTGACAAGCGGCTGGATATCATCCATGCTGTGCTTCACAGCTGCAGAAAGCATCCTTCTCAGAAAGCCTGTGTTAAATAGAGGACCAGACCTGCACATGCACACATACACAAACAGCTTGGTAAGTATTTGGACAATGACACTTTAACTCTTTGCTTGTGTACACAACTTCATAGGATTTTAAATGAAAGTCTTTAACAAAAGTATTAACTTTGTAGCACCATTTACATTTTGTATTACCATCTGTGTGTATTATTGTAGGATCTACCTTACAAATAAACACTTTGAGGGAGCTGTTGTTGTGATATCAGCGATTTTTCATAAACAGCCCCCCACTTTCAGAGGCTCAAACGTAATTGGACTGACTAACAAAGTTTTAAATATAAGGAATGTAAAATGTAAACAAAGCATCCTTCAAACTAAAGAAGAGAGGAAGACGGAATTGGCAGCTCGCACATCTGAAAAGACGTGCAAGCGCAGTTTGGAAAAACATACAGGTTTTCGAGCAGCACATTCTCCCATCCAGATGATATCTTTTTCAGGGAATACCTTGCATATTTAGACTTTAGATGGGTTATTTAGTCTAATTAAGGAAGGCATTAGAGGAATAGAGAACTAGGGCCAGGATGAGCCACACAGTTTTAAAATAGTTCTTGATTGTTGGTTCTTGTGGTGATATCATGCTTTTATCTCTTTCTGGACTCTTTACAAGCTTGTTTTTATCATTAAATTATGCACCCAGTTTTTGTGGGTGTTAGATGCATCCTTCAATAACAAAAATGGTTTAAAGAATCAGGATTTTGGTAAAGCATTTCTTTCACTGGCCATTAAATAATTTAATTGCCACAAAAATGTTTTAAATTAAATGTTAGCACAAGGATAAGTGGAGGAGAATGGATGTTAACAGCAAACTATTACAGCTACATGAGAACGCAGCAGTCTGTGACTGGTGTTGCTATGTGCAGTTTACCATAGAGGTCCCAGCTGCACTGCTGTTTTTCCAGGCAGACTTCCATGACAGTTGCAGGGTAATGTGTCTGAAACAAACAGGCATTAGAACACGATGATGAGGTAACTTCAGCATCTTATTAAAATTAAAATTATTTGCTACAGCTCACCAAATATGTGACAGATTCTTAAATTGCTTTAATGCTTCAATGCTTTAATGCTTCATGACGAGGCTCCGGTCCATTCGCACCAGAACCTCTCGCCATAAGAACAGTTTCTTCCCCTCTGCTGTTGGACACATGAACAATAACCATATGACTGTACCCGCCACTAACACATGACCCTACGCTGTGTCACTGCATCATTCTATGTTTGGCACTGATCACCACCTGCACTCATGTATATATCTTTCAACGTAGCACTCTTAATTCTTATTCTCATGTATATATCTCATGTATATCTCATGCACATATCTTTCCACGTAGCACTTTTAATTTTTATCCCTACTTTTTTTTTTTTCCATGTCTATTTAAGTGCTATTTATGACAGCATGTTTGCACTGAAGCACCGCAGCAATTTCCTAATGTTGTAAACCTGCTCAACATTTGGCAATAAACCCCATTCTGATTCTGATTCTGATTCTGATTTAAAAGCTTGTAAATAATCCTCTACAGTATATGATTTTCAGCCACTCACCATCCACCATGTTTCCCTGTTTGAGGAACACTCTCTCCTCACACCACTGGCAGTGCATCAGTTTTCGTAACTTCTTGGCTGACTCATCAGCTTGCACAGGACCTCTGAGGACTCTCACGACCACCAGCACAAAATGCTCTAATGCCACCGCTAGCAGCACCTCAATGCCCTTGTTGCAGCGTGCTGCCGCTCTGCAGCAGATGGAAGTTAATCAGTATAAAAAGCTGATTTAATTCTGCATCACATCCCACATTAAAATAAAAACAGCCTACCGGGCGACAGTCGCCACGACCATTCGTGCTGCCAACTCCTTGTAGTATTCGGTACGTACAATGTGGCAGCCATAGTGACGCAGGGTGACGTTGGGTGACTTGGCATAAAGGGAGCTCGTGTCTGTGGATGTCACAGAGATGATGCCCAGGTTTCGGACGTTTCTGAAGGCAGCATCCAAGTAGTTCACTGCCGTACCGAATGGATCTAGGTGACTGAAACATTCATGAAATAGAAAGTAGAAATTTTTTAATGACATTCTGACAGAATTGGGACCTCCCATAAACCCATAACACAGACTGTATTTAGATTCATAACATGAAAACCCTACAAAGATGAAGCTATAGTCAAAGATTATATTGAAATAGGGTCATAACCACTTTGAAAGGGAACCTGTTGTTTTGAAACTGGACAAGATGAGAAATAAATGTTTCCAATTCAACTAAGAAACTAAGAGACACTTAAAACTTATGTAGTTGTTCATCACAAGTTAGACTCAACCTGAACGATCGCATTTTGACTAACTGGATCAAAATAAATGTCATGTTAAATGAAACTTGAAACTAGGGATTGAGTCTATAAACACTTCAGTTACAGTAACTGAGTAACTGAGGTTAACTTTTATGACTCAGCGTTACTAACTTGCCATGTAAAAGATACCCTGCACACTTACATGTAGTCAAAAGGTCGCAGGTGCATGATGACATTAGCATCCATTTTGACGACCTCAACAGTAGCAATGGGCACTCCTTCGACCTCATCGCTGGGCCCGTCAGACCCCCGGGGAACTCGCATGCCTCCGTCCACTCGGATGTTGTTTAGCTTGCAGTTCTCTTTGATCATTTTGACACATGTCTCACTGATATCTGTTATAGTAACTCTCACAGCATTAAGAAGATGCTTCGCCCACTGGAGGCCCATGATGCCTGAAAGGTGGCAAAGAAGAAATGTTGTGGAATTTCATTGCTGATTAGCTAATACTGCTGAGACATGATGTAAATTTACTTTCTGTGTCACTGCAAAGAACAAACAGCCTTCCAGCCTCTTAATAACTGATTTGAACTAAACTAAGCTTAATGAATAGAATTTTTATAGGAAAAATAAACAAGATTATGCTAAAACTTCTGTTATTTTATTGTTTGTTTGTTTTTTAAGGTTTTGGTTTGAACTCCTGACTAAAATGAAACTCTTCCGTGGAGTTCTGTACATTTCATACTCACCTGTGGCTCCAAAAGCATCCAGACACTCAACAGGGTTTCTCTCCTCGGCCAAAACAGCCAGCGAACAAAACACCAGCTGCCTGAAACAAAACCCCACAAATTCCACTTTAATTTCTCAACATCAGAGACATACTGGACATATTTTAACAAGAGCTCATCTCCACCTGTTGGGCTTCATCTTGCGATTGAAGTAGGTGTCACTCTTCTGCGGAGTGGTGTGGTTTGGGAGGAGCTGAACATTTGTTCCGAGTTCTTTCATGATTTCGTAGGCTTGACCTGACGGACCTGTTTGCACAATAAAGCAGACGGAGAGATCAGTTCTTTATCACTAATACCTTGTGATTTTGCAGAACAAAAACAGGACCTTTAACAGCTGTGTTGCATTTAAAACCCTGAAATTAAGCTGCAGACAGCTAAAATAAATAACAGACAATTTACATTCAAAAACAATTTGGAAAATTGACTCAATAAATAACTTTATAAGCCATTGGTCCCTGTGATGGCCAAACCCATGGCCAAAGTCGGTAACTCTTGTGTATTTTCATTTCTTTATTTAAACACAATAACACGCGTTGGTTTCCAATAAGTTTGTTGATTGGTTTGGATACATTTGTTCTATTTGTAAGCGCACACATTTAGTTTACTTATGCATTCATACCAGTTCATTTTGATTTTTGACTAACCATTTGTTTCTTTACTTCTTACTTGCTATGATCCAAAACCTGAGTTCATTTGTGTTTCTTTGACATTTTTTATGAGCTCAACATTTATGACTTTTGTAAATATAATTTTTGGGGGTTAAATAAATGAAAACCCTATTTTTCTAATAATTCCTGTGACGACTCCTGCTTTTTTTCAACTCGGTCCATCACAGTCCCCACCACAGTTTGTCCAGTTTTGTAGCCAATCATAGGCCCAGCTGTCTTAAACAGTCTATTCAGTTGGCAGTTGTGATGCTGCTTCCCCAACAGACCACAGCAAAGTACACGGTGCTCACCACAACTGATAGAAAATCTCCAGCAATGTTCAGAGTGTGGATACCTAGGAACTCATATTCCTCTACCACATCAACATTCTACGCCAAGACAGACAAAAGCTGTGTAGCAATCGCTGCTTCTCTGATCTTATTCACACTGCGAGTTGGACAAAGTCTGATGTGTTCAAAGAGTAATGCTCAAGTAGTCAGCAATCCATGAGACGGTGGACATGTTTACTGAGATTTTCTTTCTTGGAGTGGGAGCAGGATTGCACTGGAGAAATCAAAGATGAAACTTTTACTATCTAGACCGAAGTAAGCTCTCTGCAGCATCGAGATGATTGTGCCAATATAGAATTATATTTGTGTCACAAATCACAAACAATCATAATCTGAGACATTAGTTGTGTTTATTTTTGAATGGTACTCCTGGTCCATCTCTGATTGTTTCTAAAATGTTAAAATTGTGTCCATTTCACTCATGCTACAACGAACAGCCATTTTTTTTCCAACACCTCCCCCCAGATGTTTGATTGGATGGAGATCTTGGAAATCTCAAGGCCAAGACACAATCTTCATGTTGCTGAGATCTTTATTGAAGCATTTTTTGTGATATGGCAGGAGACATGGTTTTGCTGAGAGAGGCCACAGTCACCAGAGAACATGGTTATGATGCAGGGCCTGCCTCTGATAGATCACCGTCTTCCCAAAGTGCATTCTGCTTTGTTCTCTTATTTATTATTATTATACTCTTATTTAATTTATCTCTTTATTTTCAAATAGCTGTACAGCACTTTGTCTGAAAGCGCTTTATAAATAAAGTTATTATTATTATTATTATTATTACTACTACAAGTAAACATGACAGCTCATGGTCAACTTCTTCAAGTGGCCCTGGGTCCAGACCTGCCATAAAACACCTTTCATTTGGGAGATTTTCTGGAAGTCATAATATAAACTTCACTTCACCTCTGAGGGAACTTTTATGATTTTTATCAATACTGCAACTGTAAACGTCAGCTTAGCTCAGTGTTTCTTACTTGGCTCTTCAAACAGGACATCTGAGGTCCCGGAGTAGCTAGCCTCAGTCTCCCCTTTGTTTACGTGGCGTTTCAAGTGGCTAATCATGTCCGTCTTCCTGGCAATGGTAACAGAGCACACTACGCAGTGGTAGTGAGCGACGTGTCTCCCAGATGCCTACAGGGAAAGAATACAAACAACAAAGTGATAAAATATAAGCCCAGATCATTCTCTCACAAGAAAAAGGAATATGCAATATGCTGATAATATGAATTTAATGTTGCTGTAGTGTCCTGTATTGCCACATTCCGTATTTTCCGCACCATGAGGCGCACTTAACCCTTGTCCTCCTGATTTCCATACACCTGTGGTCCTCAGGGGTCAAAAACGACCCGATGTCATTTGAGTGTTTTTTCAAGTACAAGGAAAATTGTCAATCAATTCAGTGTTCACCTTAGTTTTACTTAAGATTAACATATTAACACAAAATTTACCTTTCATTTTGCAATTTAGGGCCACCAGACCTTGTTTACATAAAGTATTTGTATTTATTTATATTTGTATCTGTTTTTGAGCGAAAATAAAATGAAACAATAAAATATTTAAATGTTTAGATTATTTTGACTATCTGACTAACCACAGAGTGCTGTATGTTAAACTTTAGTGAGAATGTTTTTTTGAATCATTAAAATTTTTAAATGGCAGCACATAATCACACCTGTGGTCCTCAGGGGTCAAAAATGACCCCATATGGTTTGAAGTGGATTTTTCACCCACTCGCTAGCTTCCACCTAAACATGATATAGCCATGTTCTGACTGAGAGATTTCTGAAAGTATTAAAAGGTACAGCTCTGCCATCACTTCCAACATAAATGAAGACAGAAAACTAAACAGCAGTGACGTTTGTAGGGTTACTGAAGTTGGACTAGCTGGTATATATTGATTTGCTACATGATTGCTAGCGACACATCTATGTTAGCATAACATAAACAGTGAAGCTGGAGGATGATCGCTAACTTTTTTCCACTCAATAAAAGTTAACGTGAGGGTTCCTGATGGTTAGGGACAAATGCAATCGCATGGCAGGATGCTGTAAACGGACCAAAGTTCAGTCAGGAGAACAACTGAGATAATCCATCCATAATACGAGGTTAGTCATTAATATACTGCAACAACATGGGAATAGAGCAGCTGCCAGAGAATTCAACATTAATGAATCAATGGTACAGAAGTGGAGGAAGCAAGAAGAATGAGTTTAATAAAGTTTGACTTATCTGACTGTTTTGTTTCGCTTAATGCGCCTTATGTATGAAAACAGACCCATTCATCAACAGTGTCGATGAATCAAAAACAGATACAAATATAAACCCGCCTTATGGTCTGAAAAATAGGGTACATAACCCAAAATTACTGTTTGTTATAGTATCATATCAGCCCAACAGAGCAGTTTGCTCTCAGCTCCTAGTTTGGATTTGGAAGCCAGACATCCTCTCTACTTTTACGATTAGGCTTCAAACTTTCCTTTTTGATAAAGCATATAGTTAGGGCTGGATCAGGTGACCCCGAATCTTCCCTTAGCTGTGCTGCAACAGGCGAAGGCTGCTGGGGGATCCCCATGATGAGTATTTCTTCTTTCACTCACCTTTTTTGCTCACTGTGTGGTTATACACCACTCTGCATTTAATTATTATTCATCTCTGGCTCTCTTCCACAGAGTGTCTTTTGTCCTGTCCCCTCTCCCATTAGCGCCAACCGGTAGCAGCAGCTGGCCGCCCCTCCCTGAGTCTAGGTCTGCTGGAGGTTTCTTGCTGTTAAAACTTTTCCTTTTAAAAAAGTTTAAAAGTTTTTCCTTCTCACTATCACCAAGAGTTTGGTGGTCATTTGATTGTTGGGGTTTTCAACAACCACTGTATGAATAAAATTTCATTGAACTAAATACGTTAAGCATAAGGAAGGAGGCCGAGGACTAGTGAGCGTCAGAACCACTATTGAAGATGAAACAGCAAAAATCTGTAAGTACAACAAGAAGATGCCCACAATTGCTCATGTGCTTAATGAGGACCTCAGGCAGCAGAAAGAGCAGCAAGAACAGGAGTCCCCTGCATCGCATGCATCACCAGCAGATAGAAAATGTGTCTCATAGAACAAAAATCCTACCAACGCCTGGACAAAGCTTTGCTGACACACAGCACAGAGGCAGACGGCAATGTGCAATCTACTCTTACACACTGTAACGTTAAAGATCCATTTATTTTTTTCATTTCAGCACTTTAGCCGTGCACACTCAGGAAGTCTTAAAACTTGTTAATTGTTACCTGTATTTATGTTTATCTTATTAGCATTTTATTGTTTACAAAAACCTAAATGATGTGTGTATGTGTTTTGTGTCTCACATGATCTCCGCTGAGGCTGGGCTTAACATTTCTGCAGGGCAGGTGACAGATGCACATCCTGTAGCCTGTTCAAAGAAACAGTTTTCACATTTTGATACAGAAGAAGATCCCTGGAGTACAAACAGTGACCACACCCTTATCCAGGACAAATTTAAACACAAAATATGATCCAGCATCAGTCACACAGAAGAAACAACTCCTTGCTGCTGCAGATTTGAGTTGAAACCAGATGACTGCTGGTTATTGTTGTATGTGTGTCGATTTGTATTGTTCCTACCTTCAAACTCTGCATACACTTTCCAATGGAGGTTCTGCAGGTGTCGGCGGAGTTTGTGGCTGTAACAGGCCTTAAATTTCTCCTCAGGACACAGAGGACACGATTTCCGCCCAGCTTTTGAGCGAAAAAGGCAAAAATCAGCACAACACTAATCAACTGCTTTATTGATTAAAATAAATTGGTTGGTGTGTGACCTATTACATAACTGTACTTCAAATGTAAAAAATAAAATAAAATACAGGACTGAATCAATATTTGCTTTGTCCATAAATGTCTGAATGGTAAAAGCTGATACATCCTGATACAACGTCTGAAACTGTGAAAATTTTCAATCATGTAAAATCTGACACATCTGATCACATTTGACAGGACTCAAAAAAATTACTGAAGTAATTATTAGAGTATCAATAATTACTGATTCATTGTCAACTAACCTCTTAAACACATACTAATTTCAACCTTGTGCATTTACTATCAGTGTGCTTTGATGTGTAATTTAACCTCAAACCAATACTATCGGCTGATATTAACTATTTGCAAGCCCTATTAGTATCAATATTTAATATGGCCAATAAATGAACATTTTAAAATTAAACACCCTTCAACCATGTGTTGCTGTTTTTCCCAGGAAATGCCACTCTGTATATTCCCAGTTGGCAACACACGATGAGCTAACACCAGCAGAATTGAGCAAAGTGTAAATGATTAAATAAATAGCTCCACATAACTAATGTTAGGGAAATCTGTTTGTATATCATGTGTCTGAAAGAAAAAGAAACACAGCTAACATATCACAATATTGGATTTTTGAAATGACCAAATATCAGTATAACTCTAAAAATCCTCTATCGGTCGGGATCTAGAAGTAATGGTATTTGTTACTTGCTGTTTTGTTTGTCTCTCCTGTAGTTTGTGTTTTGTCCCATCTTTACTGGTCTCCCTATATTCTTATTTTTTTCATTTTACCCTCTGACCAGGATGTGCCTGAGCCTGGTTCTGCGAGAGGTCTCTTCCTGTTATAAGAGAATGTTTCCTTCCCACTTTCCCCAGGTACTTGTTTACAAGGGATCATGAGATCATTGAGGTGCACTCTACAGAAGTGTTTTTGCCTTTTTAAACTAAACAAGAATTGTTGCACATTTGTACAGCTGTTTGTATTTTCAGTTCAATATCTGTCAATTTAAATGCCTATCGTTGTCCCTTAAAGTTCACTAAAATGTATCACCCTGCACTATAAAAACAAAGAGTGATTAACAAGTATGAAATGGATTCCTTAAGAAATGATTGTCAAATACACACTGAAGGTGAGGGATTGTTATTGTGTCATTTAGCTACTTTATTGGTATTAGCTAAATAATTACATAATCAATAAGCTAACATACAGATGAGGACAATGAAAAGCTGTTCTTTTTTAAAACGATAATATTTCATAATACTCCCACCACAGTGTTTCTATTTGACGACAGTATTCTCTGAGTGTCAGCATTCTCTATAACCAAAGAGTCTAGAGCTCTTTCATCTCATCTGACCAAAGGACATATCCGTATAATCTGTCTCTAGGTTATCCTTAACATACTTCAGGCTGGCTTGAAGGCATCTCTTCTGCAGAAGTAAAGTTTTTCCCGACCTGCAACATAATGGTCCCTTCCTGTGCATAGTTGTTGTGAGTCTCCTCACTATAGTTCCCGGCTTGGCTATTATTGGTTATTCACTAGTGTCTTGGTAGTTTTACTGCAGTCTTTATACACATCTGTCACTATTCATTTTTTTATTTTTCACTTGCCTGTTCTTTACTGTGTGCCTCTCTTTGAATTTCTTCATTACTTTTCCCTCCAGTTCTTGACACTTGGAATATCTGTGATAACTTTGTATATCCATCGTTTTTTATTATTGTTTTTTCTTAAAGTATTTACTGTGTACTATAATAATAATTAATTCTAAGGAAAACTTTCTAAGGAAGTTTTGTAAGGAAAACTACTATGTTTAGAAATGCTATGTTGAAAATCTCACGGGGGGAGGGGGGGGGGGTATCAATTTTGTTCTAATATGTAATTGTTCAATAACAAATCAACAAGTCTTTAAATCTGCCCGTCTGTCACTGACTGTCTAATAAAAACTAAAGAAATGAATTTACCACCACTGAGGTCAACCAGCATCTCAAGGCCCTCCAGTTTAGTTTGAATGGAGAGGTGTCTCTCTATTTGGAGAAAAACAGAACACTTGTTATATTATTACAAAGACCAGTTAAAGTTTAGTCATTATTGCTACCTGATTCAATTCTGATGAGCACAGGAATGCAGCTGTTATGCAAATCCTAACAAAAATCGAGTTGTATTTAATTACCAGCGGTTGTGATGGAGGGTTTGGCATCATCATCTGTGGCACTTTCACTCTTCAGTGTCTCCTCAGCAACAAATGGTCCATCGCCCCCATCCCCACCTTCAGAAATGAAGAGAGAGAAAAGAAAAATACTTCCTTAACTATTTTAAAGGAGTTCAATGGCTCAAAGTTTTAATTATTATTATTATTATTATTATCATCATCATCATTGGTAGTAGTAGTAGTATTATTATATTTACCTCTATGACCAACTTCTCCAAAACTAGACAACTAATACCAAATTAATCACTACAGGTCAGAGGAAAATGATGGAAATTCGATTTTATGATTTTATTTCAATAAAAATAAAAAATATTTGACATCGTTTCACAAAACCTGAGAACAATAAAGTTAAGGAGTTGCCACTGAAGTTTACTCCCCACTTAAATTTGAATGCACTTAAAGAAAAAAAAACAGCTCATTAAAAGAACATTTGGATTTTTCTCTACCACACACAACTGTTAAGTATGTCAGGCATAAGCATTTCAGATAAATGTCAGCAGAATACACTTTTTAAAAAAGTTACTAACAGACTTCTTTGAAGAGAAAGAAAAGCTTAACTTAAAAACAACATTAACAAGAACAAGAATAACATCACATCATGTTTCCAGACAGAGTTTCTTTATGTTTTACCCATTTGTGCTTCATCTGGCTTTATCTGTGGTTCTGATGCACGTTTAAGGAACAAGTGATCAACACGAGGCCCTCGCTAATCCTCTCAGACACTTGGGTTAGGCCTTTGTGAATCTTGAAACCCTTCTCCAATGTTATCCTTTTTCCAGGTATAAATGTAGGTATACAGTTTGTCCTTCAAGTGTTGTTGTTCCATCCACTGCCAAGCTTATCATTTTAGTCATTTCCATTTTTGTTTCATGGTTTAATGCCATGTGGTCCACAATTAAGTCTTCTTGCACTTCTTGTAGCCATAAATGGGTGGATCCAAACCACTATGTAGCGACTTGTCAAGACCCAAATACAGAGAACTGCAATAATGCAATCTAGAGGTGATGACGGCATGAATACGTTTTTCAATGTGTTTTGGGGGACGACAGGATTTTGCTTTGGTAATTTCATGTAATGGCGAAAACTAGTCAACTGCTTGTATAATTTAAAATAAATATTTAGAAACATTAAAGATTTCTAACAGTAGAAGAACAATAAGAAGGAAGTGGGCAAAGTGAACTCATCCATAGGGGTATTATTCTGAAGCCTTGTTTTCATTAAGGGTAAGAACATTTTGTGTTTACTGATCTTTGGCATCTTGTAGGCAGTTATATAGTAAAACTTAATTTGTTACAGAGTCAGCAAAAACAAGTCACTCACTATGTGCTCACAGCACAACAAAGACAGTGTTATTGTGGGGCTCAGTGTGAGGACTGAGCGAAATTTCAGGACAGAGCCGATGTTTTGGCACTGCAATAACAACTTGAGCCATCCACTTGAAGTGCAGATGACTCACTCGCCTGATAACGTAACTGGTTTAAATATTCTCCTCCTGAAAGTGAAACTCCATATTTCAGCCACAAAATTCCTCCTGTTCACAACTTTCAATCACAAAACTAACACTGGGACTCTTTAAAGCCATGAGCTTTTCAACTTCAAAAGGCAGCTTAGACATTTGTAAATATGGCCCTAAAAGTTCCTCTATCTTTAAAATTCCAACCTTTGGAACAAAGGGATATTTGTCCACAGGCTGACCTCATTTATATGACTTCCATAAATCACTGATATGAGAACACGTGTTGGCAAATGTGCATCTTGTAGTCCATCTTCTGCCCATTGTAGTTTTAATCCATCTGTCCTTAACAATGTGACACCCAGCATTACATTTTTAAGGACAATAGTGTAAGGTCATTATAATTAACAACACAAGGCTCTTGTCTTTACCCAAGTTCTTAGCAATTCTCCTAGCCACCTTTCCTTTCCTTGAAAAGAGTTACAGTCGAAATGTGGAGATTACTCTTGTTGTTTCAGGACAAACTGCCACAATTGCGATACCCTCTGAGGGTCGAGGGTAAAGCAGCTGTAATCTAATCATCTTTTTGATGTTTTCCAAAAAAAACAAAATTTTGACTTTTATCTCAAAATAGAATTACAAGTCTGAAAATAGTCTGAAATAATATTTTTTTCTTAATATGACCCTAACACTCCTTCGTAAAATGCTGCCCTGCTTTTTTTTGTTAAATGTGAAACAGTGAATCTCAGGAAGCCAACATCTATCAGGTTAATATTTGACCAAATGACGAATGCTTACACTGGCAACATTAAAGCAAAGTTTTTCTGTCTTTAAGCATTTTTATCCAATAAAAGGTAGAAATAATGGAATTCTTTATCGTTACTGGAGTTATAGCAGAAACTGTTTTTATTGAAGGTTAAACTAAACTGTGGATGAATGCATCTGGACTCTTTGCTATCTGGGTCCATCAGTAAACTGTGTCTGATCAGTCTCTCTGCATTTCATCTTCACTTTCTCTCTCTTGCATTTTGACCTTTCAGGTTTCAGCTGAATCATTAGATCTAAAATCAAACGTAGAATTAGGATTCAAATTCATCTAATGAAAGTTCAAGCTGGCTAAATGATGAGTATGGATATTAAATTAAAATGATACATTTTGGATCTAACTCAGGATGAACTTACTCAGAGTTAGTTGACTGAACTTACTCTGATCAGCTGTTCTGGAGCAACCCGGAGTTGCCGATCATAAAGTTGACCAACTCATATTTTATTTTTAAGCTAAGGTTTGCTGGACATGCTTCCTAGAATAGGGCCCTGAATTTGGGTCCACAGATGAAATGTTCACAAACATCACCAATGAAAACCAAAACCAGTTAAGCTGGAACACCGGTTAAAATAAATGAACAGTTTAAGCGGTATGAAGTGAGCGGCTCTGCGGTCCTGTAGTGCAGCTCCGTGATGAGACCAGGTTAACTGAAAACGCAACTCAAACCACATTAAAATCAGCAGATCTTCAAAGCCAGCTGCGCTATCTCATGCAACAGGAAGCGATAGCGGAGTACTATTACCGCCTCCCTTTTTGTCGTTGATGTTGTTGACTATTAGGTCCTATGGCGGAGCTCCATGCTGAGGCCCTCGTTTAGTTCCGCAGTTATAAACTCAAACTCCCGTTAAATAGGCTGCGTAGCATTAATAATGCCTGTAGTATGATTTATGCTGCATTGTATGTTTGCAAATTTAGCGACCAAACATGCAGGCGCTACAGTTTACCCACGTTTGTTATCGACGTCCTCCTGGTGTAGCTGAGCAGCGTCCGCCTCTTTAAGCTCCGCCATTACGAACTACAGCAGCACACACAGGAAATGTTCTATTCTACGTTCTTTACGTAGGGCGCGTTGTTTTAAACGCAATTTGACATTTTACGGAAGCGCATCGCATTCACGACAGAAGCGTGATTAATACACATTTTATAATCTAAAATGAGTTACTGTTGCAAATAAAATAATACCACACTCAGAATACCTGACAACGTGCTGAGGATAACCAGATACCTTCAGTGTCAAATTATGCAAGTAGCCTATAGAAAGTGAAGAAGAACTCTTACTGGTTCATTTCAATGATGTTGACAAAAAGAATTACAAGATCAGAATATTTGTAATTATGACATACCTAATTATAAGATAATGTCTCCAAACAGGTTTTCCGTTTTTGTTGCAATATTTTGTCATGGAATTTTATTATTAAACTGACTGTTAAAAAATGAAATGATTAATGTAATGGCTAAAGGAATGAACCACCCATTCATATGGCAAACCAGTTTTGAGACAATTCCTAATTTTCCTAAGCAAACATGTGATAAGCATGTAATTACTCCACAAAGAATGTAAGCTTTTACACAATGACTGCAATGACTTATACATTGCTTTTGCATTAGGGTCACTACTGAGAACAGGAAGGCTGCGCAGAGCGTAATTAACACTACCCAAAAAATCACTGGCTGCGCTCTGCCACCCCTGCAGGCCATCGCCAGCTCCTCCTGTCTTGCATCCCACCACCTGTTTGACCCGCTACACACTGGCTGACTCCTCAGGTCAATCAGGTCCCACACTTCCACAAACAGCTTCTTCCCCTATTCAGACTGTTATTGTGGATTAAAGTTTTGGCCTGTCTTAGCAATGCAAAGACCCAAGCATATAAGTATATATAATATATAAGTAAGCATATCAGTATCAAGGAGAAGGCGGCACTCATACCGCTTAGTAATATCATCATCATCCTTCCGGCAGACAAGGGTAGGTGCACAGTTTTGCTAAACCAGGACAGACTATCATGAGAAAACGTTGTCACTGTCATTTACTGACAAAAATACATTGCATCTGGAAAGCATTTACAGCACTGCACTTGTTGCACATTTTCTCATGTTACAGCCTTATTGCAAAATAGAGTCATGTTGTTTTTCACCTCAAAGATTCTGTACACAATGCTCCATAATTGCAAAGTGGAAAAAAATTCGCTTTAAATTCTTGTAAATTTATTGAAAACAAAAATATAATATTTACAGTATTCACAGCCTTTAACATTACACTAAAAAACGAGCTTTGATACATCCTGTTTCCAGTAATCATCTATCAGATGTTTCTACAGTTTGGTTGGAGTCCATCTGTGGTAAATTCTCTTGACTGGACATGATTTGAAAAAGCACACACCTGTCTATTTAAAATCCCAAAGTTAACAGTGCAAGTCAGAGCACAAACCAAACTGAAGTCAAAGGAATTATCTGTAGATCTCCTTGACAAGACTGATCAGGGGAAGGGTCTTCCACGAGAAAGCGGCGTCTGGATTGGTACTTCGAGTTGGATTTCAATATCCTGTTCATTTCCGCAAATGCTGACTGATACCATGCATGGAAAAGTGTTGACTCATTTCAGGCCAGTGAGCCCTTCTAATGCTTGGTTTAGTGCCATTAGGTGCAGTGTTGTTAGGGATAAACGTTCAACAGCACGTTCCGAACATCCTGCATGCCCTGCTGTATGCAATAATGCAGAAAGAAATACAGGTTGCACTTGGGGACAGCGAAGGACTTCTAAACATCTGCAGCATGCATGCTAGGCTGGCTGGACAATTACCTGATGGTAGTCGAAATGGTGATGTGGCCAGTGTTGGCATAGCAGGTGCACAAGCTACACAACAAGAAATATTAGTTTCAGAGGCAGTCTAAAACATCCAATTATCCGTTACAACTACTCCTGTGTAGGTGTGGGATTCGTTGTGTGTTACAGTGAGTTCGATGTAACCAGGTATTTTGCTCAGCTATTCTTACAGCAGTAGGTGTGGACAGCAGTGTCTGATATCATACCTCCTACCTGGGTTGTTGACCATGTTTTTCTTTTATGACCTTGACAAACACCCAGTGTCCAGGCTTCACCAGCTCTTCTCCTCTGTGCTCCGGTAGCTTCTACAGTCATTATTATAGTCAAGGCCGGACAGGCTGGACTCAAACGCAGGCCTCCGGGGGAATCGAGGGGAAGTCCAGGGGCACACTCCTCTTCACACAGTCAAAGTTTCCCCAACCCCTTACTACTAACCGCTTCTAGAAACTACAATTCATATTTACTTGTGTTTCAATATGTTACAAACATGCAAAGAAAATGTGGAAATCAGGGAGTGGTAAAACACTTTCAGTTCCCTCAGCCCTCATCTCATTTACAAATTTCAAACTTCCCTCATTTGCCTATCAGTTAATAATAATAATAATAATAATAATAATAATAATAATAATAATAACAACTATTACTACTACCACTAATTCTATTACAACAACAACAACAACAACCTTAAAACATCCGAAGAGTCACAATTTAGGGGCCTTTATTTTTGAAATGTCAGATCAAATCAGATTATGAAACACATTCTAAGCACAATGAACATGTTTACATGAAATATTTTATATATTTATACTCCCCCCCCCATAAAAAAACAACAAGGGAAAAGAAAACAAATACACAGGAATTAGAAAGCAGATTTCTGAAAGTTTGGTATAAAAACAAAAAGAAAGAAAAAAATCACTCGTTTCCTCTTCGACTCTTCTTGTGACTCTTTTTTGAACTCCTGTAACGTGAAACAAAACAAAACCAAGTTAAATAAACAATGAATATTCTAATACCACTACACTGGAGTTGGTGAATACAAATATGCACACAGAGGGAAACTCTTTCTTCTCCCTCTCTGTCTTGTTATTTTTAACCTGGAGCTTAAAAATACACATTTCTCTTTCTTCCTCCTTCTTTTCTGTCTTTAGCCCATATCAAATTACGGCACAGTATAGTGTGCTTGTGCTATTTCTTGTTAGTTACTTAATTTAGTTACTTGTTTATAGACAATTAAAATCATGAAAGTATAATGGAGAAACTGCTCTCACAGCTAGAGACTGGCAAGGAACAACACAAATGCAACACAAGGGGGAGCCAAGACGACAAGTCAGGGGTAGATACCCAAGTTTGGGTGAGAATGAAGCCCCGGGTATCAAGAAAGTATCGTTAAGTGAGAGAGGAATTGACCTGAAAGACAGGATCCTGGACCCTCTGTAGCCGGTTACCAAGATTACATAAATTACCCTCTGAAGGTCTTCTAGATGATGTGAATGCAGCACTACGGACAATACGTACTGCAAACATTACCGAGACTAACCAGCTGATCTATGGCAGCAGTGATCATGAGATGTTTGGCTACAAGATGAACAGCCCCAAGGAGCAGTACGCAAGGAGTCAACTGAATGGTAAGAACAAGATCTGGGCTATCAACACCTATGCCTGTGATCAGGTACCCTGCTGGGATAATAAGTTGGTCACAGGAGGAGATCGAAGTCACTGACATCAAGACCAGGAAGCACAGCGCCCACTAATCAAATAACGTTACCCAGATATACATTAATAATAATAATACTCACCTCTCTGGGGACTTGGAATGGCTGCGATGTCTGTGGCTTCTGTGGTGACCTGGATCACAACAATGACACCAAGTCATTTTTAGTTATAGACAAAAGTTTTCCAAACTTATGTAACTATGGAAATAACTTGAACATTTCCAGTGCTAAAAACTTAAAACACAGTTGCCAAAAAGGATGGCAGAAGAACAACATGAATTTCTATGATTGCTGGCTTCATTTCAGTGGTTTAAAACCCACTGATATTGTGGCACAAATCTTTGCAAAAAATAAACAGATGAAAACAAATTTGAATCCAAGTCATCCTGTGGACCACTGGCCCTGATCCTGAGTGTCCCACAAAAATGTCTGGCTCAGGTGTTTTATGGTTTGCATGCATTTTTTTAAAAACCCTGTTGGAGGTAAGAATGTCCGATATATATTCAACCATATATTATTTTTATTTTAGGATTTCACCTATTGTGGGTTATTATTAGAATGTAACTACCACGATAAACGAGTCACCACTGTACATATATATACATATAACAAAAATAACAGTAACAAGCCAATCGATTAATTTTGGTTGATTAACTGTAAACAAAGTGCTTTGTTCATTAGTAAGTGAGCAGTTAAAGATATAATGGCTAAAATGCTTTGGAACTCCAAGTTGATGGAGAACATACATGTTCTAAATCATATGAATGATATATTTGGTTGCTTCTTTAACTTAAATGTCTGCAGACTCTTTAATAACCCATATTTTCCCCCATTCTCAGCTGTCTGTTATTGTGGTTACACCATATGGCCACAGAACACTGATCTCCCCTTTAATTACCTGGTGATTTGGAGCGGTGGCGTCTCTCTCTGGACCTGCTGCGGTGGCGCCGGGGGCTCTTGCTGCGATGGCGATCTCTCCGTGGTGAGGGGCTGTTTATGTACAATAAAAAACACAGATATTCCTGTAAGACACACATACTAGCAGTGCAGTTTTAACAAGATTAAAGTGAATGCAAAATGCAGTCATACCTTCTCCTCTTTGGAGACCTGCTCCTCCTGAAGAAGAAATAATGGAGCTTACCATAATGAAAGCAACTGTATAAACTCAATGTGGGAAAAGGTTGCTCTGCAAGTCTACTTGTCTTATTCACAAACATATGAAGACTCAAGAAAATGTAAGGATGAGCACAATGAGTACCGTCTGGGAGAACGGCTGCGTCTGTAACGTGGTGATGGGGAGCGGCGAGGTCTGTCATTGTCACGGTAACCACGTCTATGTGGCTCAGGAGTCTGAATTCTCTCCATCTGCAACCAAATTCATTCATGTTTTTATTTTTCAGTTAATCCACTAACAGACAACATTTTCATTGGACATAGAAGCTATTTTATGCAGACGCCTCTATATAACTGAGCTGAGCAACCTAAACCAGTCATTGTATTGCAAAGGAACTAATTTACACTATGTAATACTATCTGTATTACTTGTGTTTGCAGTTTTTACATATTCTGTGCCAGATCGCGGATACAAGCGGCAGAAATGAGCTTCCTCCGAAGGGTGGCTGGCCTCTCCCTTAGAGATAGGGTGAGAAGTTCGGCAATCCAGGAGGGGCTCAGAGTAGAGCAGCTGCTGCTCCACATCGAAAGGAGCCAGCTGAGGTGGTTCGGGCATCTGACAAGGATGCCCCCTGGGCGCCTCCTGGGTGAGGTGTTCCAGGCATGTCCCACCGGGAGGAGGCCCCGGGGCAGACCCAGGACACGCTGGAGAGATTATATCTCTCGGCTGGCCTGGGAACGCCTTGGTGTTCCCCCGGATAAGCTGGAGGAGGTGGCTGGGGAGAGGGAGGTCTGGGCCTCTTTGCTTAGGCTGCTGCCCCCGCGACCCGGCCTCGGATAAAGCAGATGAAGATGGATGGATGGTGCCATCTTGTGGCAGTACAGAACGTTACTGCTATTACAGATGGATTTTCATGTTTCAGTGAAGCTGAACATATGCTAACTGTGCAGTTAAACAAAAGCTGATAGTTGAACATATTGTGTTTTGTTATAGTGAGGGCTCTTTAAACATTAGAAATATATTTGGAAAATGAACATGTCAATCAGAAACCACCAATTTATTGCATCAGTTTTATATGGTAGATTTTTACTGATAATTTTATTTTTAACCTTATCTTCTTCCTCATCTTCTTCTTCACTGCTTTCTACTTCATCCAAGTCCTCCTCCAAAGCGCTAATCCTTGGGTCCAGCATCTCAGCCTCCTCCAGCACTTGCCTCTTCTGTAATACACGCATAAAAAAAAGAAAAGTCAATGACATTGGCACGTCAAACAGGTCAGATATACAAAAATGACACTAACACACCTGAAGCCGAGGAAGGATGACGTCACACATTCTCTCTGCGTGAAGAAGCCCGTCGATGTACTCGTCCACATGCATCACCTCAAACTCTGTAATAATTTACAAATAAAATAAAAAAAATTACGCATTTGTCCTGGTTCGAACACATCCACTTTGAAGACAAAATGTTTACTTGCTACCTCACGTATCCCACCCACTAACAAGTGTCACAATGACGAAAAAAATCAGTGTCTCATTGAATGATCGGTGCCTGATTGGTGTACATATACATGCACAACGCCTACAAATATAAACAACCACCCAATGTAAGGTTTTTGCCAACGTTGTCCTAAATTGCAAAGTTTAATCCACTAGTATGTGCAAGTGCTTTGTATGGAAGAGGATTAGGGCCACTGGGAAAAAAAAGTGGGCATGTCCTTTTTTTTTCTTCTTCTTTTCCAGAATTTTGAGAAAAAAGTCAGAATTTTGACTTTTTTCTCAGAATTTTGACTTTTTTCTCAGAATTCTGAGAAAAAAGTCAAAATTCTTTATTTGCAATCGTAAAACAGAATCAATACTGTCAATGAATTTAAAAAAAATACTGTTTTAACAAAAAGAAGAGAAGAACAATAGTCAAGTAAAACAGATATTTTTTTATTAAGATGTCAAATTACATTTTACTGTAATTTATTTATTTATATTCTTTAGTGGGTGAAAGTTATGCTTGATGAATTCCTCACTTCTCTGGACTGTGCTGTCTCAAGTTTCGGTATAAAATAACATAAATTGAATAAATGTATAAAACATATAAAAATTGACTTAGAAAAACATAATTCAGGTTTATTATATTACAATTCTGTACAAGCTCTTGACAAGTTACAAGGTTAAATTACTTTAATTATTGTTAATCTAAAATGTTAACCAGTAGTTTCATACTTAAACACCTATGCCACTTTTGTGCTCACCTTTGCCTCATGCTGTCAGTACTGCTACACTGTAATGCTCCTAGTGCTGGGGCCTTGTTTCAATAAGATTCACACTTCAAATTAGGAAGTTTATTAGTGACATTAGCTCATGTGAAAAGATGGAGAATGCATTTCATGCACTTACATTGTACATTGCAAGTACTGCTGATTGCAAGCAGCGAGCAAATAATAAAATGTTTAGTATTTTTCTTTTATATGTCAGAAATATCATTATTGCAAATTTTCTTGAAATATTGCGATATCATTCACCTCCCTCCAACACCAGTTAGAGTCCAGTCATTTATAGATTAACTTGTCAAACTCACCTCCATTTCTGTTCTGGCTCTTAATCTTTCTGTAGTCATTGTACAAAGGCTCCAAGTATTTGTAGCAATCCACTGCAGTTCCAGTTAACCTCATGTACATCGCTCCAAGTAAACGCACATATCTAAAAGAAAAGGGAAAAAAATGAGCACGAACATGTCATACCTCATCTATGTGTTACACACATAAAAATATATTCTTAATCAATCCAGCACGAAATGTGCTACACACGCTGCTGACTGCCGACAACAGTTTACCAAACTGCTGTGCAACATTATAATCAGCAAGATCACATTCAGGCACAAAGACATTTAAAAACACATAAAACTATAAAACAGTACTTAAACAATTTACAAAGCTTTTTATTAATAACAATTTTACAAAATAGCAGAAACATATTTTCCTTACCTAATCATTATCAATAAAGTATTCAACAAATACACAGCCATGTGACAGCAGCAAAGTAAACCGAGGAAAATAGGTTTCACTCATACAAATTAACTGAAGAAATGTACAAATATCTCAGCCCCGCTATCATATAGCCCGACGGGCGGGGCTGAGATAGATTTTGGTTGCCCGACCGGAGATATCGCTAGCCCCGGGACGTCGGGCTAGCGATTTTGAGAGCCCTGGTGATTCATCACATTTGTGTTTGAGTTCATCATTCGATTTGTAAACACAAAAGCTTAAAAAGTTTTGAAGAAATTCAGATAAAACTCAAGGGTCATAATAATCTATTACAATTTGGCTTACATCCACCAAGATCAACTGAACAAAAAGTTAAGTTATGATTCTTACAAGTGTGTATTTTGAACATTAAAAAAGTACCATATAAAGGTTAAAAATCTTGTCACATTTGACCTCTGACCTCTCCTTCAAGGTCAATAGACTGATCTGAAGTTTCGAGTGATAATACTGCTATAAAGAGCAATTTAAAATGCCATTCTCAATGCCACTGTTTGCACTGATAACATACAGCCATATAAGAAATCATATATGGGTATTCTAAATATCATGCAACTTTTTCTTAAGGTCAAATGTTCATAAAGGTCTGTTATCTTTACAACTATGCTACAACCTTAGCTAAGCAAAATAGTGGGAATGTGCCTAAAAGTGTCACGAGTTTGAGTGAATTCTATACACTATGAACTTGGTTGAGAAAATTAACACAACATAAGTGTTTACTCCTTTTCTCTCTGCAGAAAACTCACTTGAAATCCTCGTTTTTTATGAATTCGACAATGATGTCTTTTTCAGGTTGAATCTGCAACATCTTCAGCGTGAGACAAAGGAAAGGAGTGGGTTTGATATTTCCACCAAAAACTCCACCAACATACTTAAGTTCCATGGCTTTGTCGACAACCAGCTCAGCTGAGGATGAAACAACATACAAAAGCATTGTTAACAAAAAACTATAAATACAAATTGCATTGTATACAATTGTTGCCTGCAAATGCACCTGCATACATGTTTCCAATTAGACAATGAACAGAGGTATACAGACTTGTACAGATTAGAAGTTTACAGTTCTACTACTATTTTACTACCAGTACCATTTCAGAACTGGGGAGTGATGTCCCTCACATATTAGCATATTAGCACTCTGAGTCAATTACTGTGGTATCCAACTATCAGAGAAGGAGATGAAGAAAGATGAAGAAAGGAATGCCTAAGTAGTACAACAAGCTGTGTCCTGGATTGTTGATTGCCTGACAGAAAGACCACAATATGTGCGTTTTAACATTGTGTGTTTGACAAGATCATCAGCACAACTGAGGCACCAGAAGGGACCGTCCTCATGTGATGCAAGCAGAAACATCTGCAGCTCAACGGGACAAAGACCAAGGAATTGACTGTGGACTTTAGGAGGACCTGGAAACCAATGACTCCCACTGACTTGGTAAAAAACACTGTACAGGAAGGGCCAGAACAGTCTCTAATTTCTGAGGTAGATGAGGTCTTTTAACATTTATTCCTTTTGCTGGAATGCACCAAATTGGGAGTGACATCACTTTTTCAATATTAATGCAATTTCATAAACACAAAATTTTACACCATTTCAATTGCAATCTGAAAAATGTTACGAAAGCCTTTAAATAAATATGGCCAAGAACAGTCCATGTCTCCCTTTAGACCCCCGTTTGCTGCAGGTAAGGCTGTAAAGGCTGCCATCAGCCTTTAGCAAGCTGTGTAATATAAACATGGTATGAAACCAAGTTAACAGCATGTTTTAATACTACTCTTGGAGGCTTACTGCAGATTTTTCTCTGTGTAAAACAAATTTTGGTGTTTGTTGATCAGGCGCTTTGATGAAGGGCTCCTGCCACCTTTTTCCCAGTATAGGTTTTATTGGTGGTTACAGGAACAACTGCTGTTTTTGGGCTCTAGAAACACGTTTTCTTTCCTCAGCTTCTCTGTAACAGCTAAGTCTATTTGCTCTTCCCGGTGCATGTGTAAGTGTAAACAGAGTTCAGCTCCATGTTAAACTATGCCAGTGTTATCATCACTGCTGCTATTGTGTTATCAGTGCTTCTGTATAAAACTGGGAGCCACGTGGACTTAATGTTGTCAAACTAAATATGTTTGCAGGTCTGTTTTTAGTCACAAATGTGGGTGAAACATTTGCATTTACATCGTTTAACACAACGGCATGTTACAGAACCATGTGTTAAATTTGTTTATTTTTTCTATAGCCTTTCTTCAGTAACAAACTGTTTCAACTTCTGCAATCAGGCAGGTTTCGCACTATCAGGACAAAAACAGAGATACTCAAGAGGAGCTTCTATCCTCAGACCATCCAAGGCTTAAATCAGAACATGCCCCCACTCCCCTCATAGCATCACCATAAGGGTCTAGAACAGGACCTTATTTTATATTCTTGTCATATTTCATATCGTATCTGATTTATTATTACGGCACACGCTGCTACACTGATCATGCTGCTTACCTACTGCTTATATTACTCTGGTCACTGTTGTACTCCAGTCACTGTTTACATTACACTAAATAACTATAGTCACTCAGTTCAATTACTGTGTTTACGTTACTTAATTTTGTTTATTCTACTTCCATTGCACGGTCAGACATTGCTGTGCTAATATGGTACAAACACTTTAATATTCCATTTGCAAAATGTACATATTCAGTTTTTTAATTTAAAATTTCCGATTTCTAATTTAAAGTTACTTATTGTTTATAATATTTTGCACAGTCAAGGAGCAGTTCAGGACACATCTTAATGTGTGTTGTACTTGTATGACTGTGTCTTGAATTTTTAGCCTAAAATAAAATAATTTCTGTTGCCTAAAAATATCTCTCTATCTATCTCCCCAAGAATATAACTGAGCCCGCTTAATGTCGATAGTAACCCGCTTGCTAAAATGAGCCCTCATGAAGCTAACGTTAGCTCACTGGTGACACTACTAACCGGTGAGACCGAAGCATTCCTCCTTCCAGTACTTAGACTCGTAGATTCGTGTGCGGATGATTTTCTCCACCAGATACTGCGGGTTAGTCCCGTGTATACTGTTAGCGTCTTTAACGGTTCTGTTTGCCATGACACTACTATTCTGGCATGGAGAAAATGAACAAAAAAAAGAAAACCTTAGACGCCAAACCGGAAAGAGTAAATATTATTTCCGGTTCGACTTCTTCTTCTTCTTCTTCCTTCCGCTTCTTCTTGTTGGCAAACAGCGAAACGGTGCATTACCGCCGCCAGCTGGTATGGCGTGTGGACAAAAATGACACACACACAAAGAAAAAACGACACTCAATTTCATCCATCCATTCGCTTCCGCTTGTCCTTTTCAGGGTCGCGGGGGGTGCTAGCAACACTGTTGAGGATTTATTCAAAACTGAAAAGACACTGAACCAGAGCTAACGCAGCATCCTGCAGCGACATGCCATCCCATCCGGTTTGCGTTTAGTTGGACCATTATTTATTTTTCAACAGGACAATGACCCCAAACACACCTCCACGCTGTGTAAGGGCTATTAGACCAAGAATTAAAGTGATGGAGTGCTGCGCCAGATGGCCTGACCTCCTCAGTCACCTGACCTAAACCCAATCGAGATGTTTTGGGATGAGATGGCAGAGTGAAGGGAAAGGGGCCAACAAGTGCTCAGCATCTCTGTGAACTCCTCCAAGACTGTTGGAAAAAAATTTCAGGTGACTACCTCATGAAGCTCATCCAGACAATTCCAAGAGTGTGTAAAGCAGTAATCAAAGCAAAGGGTAGCTATTTTGAAGAATCTAAATATAACAAATATAAAATATAAAACATGTTTTGAGTTATTTCACACTTTTTGTTTACTACATAATTCGATACGTATTCATTCACGGTTTTAATACCTTCAGTGAGAATCTACAATGTAAAGACTCACACATTTACTATTATGTCTATGTTATAGCACATAGAGTGAAGCGTCTGTCTCAAAATATTAACTAAACGTTTCTAACTTTTGTTGAAAATGTGATTTATGTAATGCTGACCAGGTTATTTCAAGTATGCGGCTTGTTTTGTGACACTGTTGACCTAATGTGATTAAATTATAAATATGTCGGGTTAAACAGCTGAGAGCACCTTGAGCACAGCATAGAAAAAGTTGTGCATTGAAGATGATTCTGAACCATGAAGTGTTCATCAGAACAAGCACTTCTAATTGTACTTTGGTCCTCATTGTCTTTGAAAAGCTAGAGCTGACAAAACAAACCCAGTAAACACATTTTTATCTGTAGGTTTGGTATAGTAATCTGTCTTAATTACATTTTTATTTTTATGTTTTATTTATTCATTATATGGGGGGAAGTCCTGTCAGCCTTGTGCTCAGAGGACTGCAGTCACCCATCTGTCCTGTTCTAATAAACACCTTCTTTAGATCTGTTCAGTTTTATTCACATGGCACTACTTAACAGTCAACAAATCTTGTCTTAAGTCACTTTATACTGTAAAGTGTTCATTTAGGACAAAGTATACTGCAAATCTACACAATTGTCCGTTTTGCCATTTAGTGAACTTCCGTAAAAAAACAAAACAAAAAAACCCAGAAAATGTTCAGGCATGAATTTACCAGGACATTTGAAGAGCAAATGAAGAGCAAAGCAGAAAGTTACAGAAAGTTCATGCCTGGTGTCCTGACGCAACCCCGAAGGGCTGGAGTAATCAGCAGGGGGCAGCATGACGCCAGTGTTGGATCCTCAAGACACGAAAAAGAAAACCGGAAACTACGCATTTTTCGCGCGAAATCTCGTTGCTGTCCTGTATTGTATTTTCAGTAGATTAAATCAGAGAATCGGGCAGATCGGCTTCGCGGTGGGGAGAAGGTTACTTTGTTTTTTGTTGTTGTGATTTTGTCCTCTGTGTGAGCTGAAAGAGACGAAACAGGATGAAATATTTCACTCGAATGAAAATCAGACGAGTATATGAGTGGAGTGGAAGGGCACGAAGCTTCAACAGGAGGCTAAAAACCCACGACTATGAGTGAGTAATTATTTTTCCACCTTAAAAAATGGCTTTTTATGCTCCGTCTTTTCAGTGTGATGGTTAAAAATGTTTCTGTTGGAATAATTAAGGGAGATAAGAGTCCTGCGGATGAATTAAGTAGAATGACAAACTATCAAGCAACAACTATGTGATAATCATTTAAGGCAGTGGTGGGCCGCGTGATTGTGCTCTTTTGTTGTCCCTAGCCCTCGATCCCTGGGGCTGGGGGCAACAATTGTCTGTTTATTTTAAAGAAGGGAAAGTCTAGCGCTCCTTGATCTTATTCTTCACTTTATGTTGTCGGCCTTTGCCTTTGATGTGGTTACAAAAATGTCAAAGTTACCAAAGTCGACACTCATACAAAGTTAACATATAATTTACTGCCATAGTTTGTTTTATTGACTTGTTGCTAGCAGTTTGTCCACAGCATTGAACTCTCCCAGGTACAAAGATGGTAACTGTGTTGTGGACATCACAGCTCTAATCTGGGCTCATGGGTGGAGTCAGTTTTAATGCAGTCTACCATGTTACTGTTTGCCTGGAGGGGGGCACAGTTTTAGTGATGGGTTGATGACGCCTCGTGGAATGTGTGCCACATTGGCTTTACGGTACTGTGTGTTTTTTACTGTTTGTGGACTTTAAATCCACACCGGTGTTGTGACCAGATGGAAGTACTCTACCCTTCTTCCCATAGAAATCTAGAAGAACTGTTAAAGTGTATTTTCAGAAGTTTGTTAGTTATGTTTTGGTGCTTTGAAATGACCCTCCAAAAGTTGATTCTGTTCATCTGGACGTAGCGTTTTGTTGGAGAAACGTTTCGTCACTCATCCAAGTGACTTCTTCCGTCTCAGCTGACTGCAGGTTTCCCCAATCTTATAAACAGTACATTTGCATAATGACTGAAACCAGCCCATTGAAGGAACAATGGATTGGGAGGTCAGTTCCTTAATCATAATTATGCAAATTCTCATTACCATTGATCAACAACCACTGACCAAAACCCACTGGTCAAAGACCACTGATCAATGGCCATGAGTACCATTCACAGAGAGTTGGGGAATGGCTGCGATCACAGCATTGTAAGATGGTGAAAGATGTAACCTTAGGCCCCCTCCTCGATTCAGAGATGGTCTTTCCCTTTTCACGTAAATGGCCTCCTTGACTCCCTGCTCACACCAGTGTTCCTCCCTGTCCAGGATGTGTACATCCTCATCATTGAAAGAGTGTCCACTAGCCTGTAGGTGTAAATAGACCGCAGAGTCCTGGCCTGACGAGGTAGCTCTTCTGTGTTGTGCCATCCACTTCGCCAGAGGTTGTTTGGTTTCCCTGATGTATAAATCCTGGCAATCCTCCTGGCACTTAACAGCGTACACTATGTTACTCTGTTTGTGTCGGGGACCCGATCCTTGGGGTGGACCAATTTTTGGCGCAATCTTTATAAGATTGGGGAAACCTGCAGTCAGCTGAGACGGAAGAAGTCACTTGGATGAGTGACGAAACGTTTCTCCAACAAAACGCTACGTCCAGATGAACAGAATCAACTTTTGGAGATTTACTTTCCTGGATGACTGAGAATGCATCAAGACGTTTGAAATGACCCGTTTTGAAATTTTAACCCTAAACCAGAAATCAAATATCTGCTAGATGACAAAGGCGTTTTGACACCATTGATCAATCTGGCTGTATTTTGAGATTCCAGTTCTTGCTCCCATAATCGGTAGTTTTTGATTGTTTCTTTTCTCCCGTTTGTTTCAGCTCTTTTGCGATCAGTGTGGAGGGTCTCTCAAAAATCATCATCAACACAGGCCAACACATCCTCATAGAGGGGTATGATGAAGACAACCCATATGTGGCCAAAGTTACCAGGCTGTATGGTGATGGTGAGTCGTATTCACACAAGCTTGGAGCTGGCTCAGCTAACCAAGGACCTGACGTGTACTTTTCTCAACTGATGACAAATAACTTAGGCTCTGATTTGGGACTTAACTCAAGACAGATTTGGTTCTGACCCTCAAGCTGACATGGACGTGTCTCAAGTTTGACAAACAGCTTTTTAAAATTAATTAATTGTTTTTATGAATTGACATCGACTTTGGCAACTTGAGTCCTGAGCTGGACTTGCCTTAAACGATGATACATTATTTTAGACTTGAATAACCCAAGGAGCAATCAGGGCTCGCAAAATCACTAGCCCGACGTCCCGGAGCTAGCGATATCTCCGGTCGGACGACCAAAATCTATCTCAGCCCCGCCCGTCGGGCTATATGATAGCGGGGCTGAGATATTTGTACATTTCTTCAGTGTATGAGTGAAACCTATTTTCCTCGGTTTACTTTGCTGCTGTCACATGGCTGTGTATTTGTTGAATACTTTATTGATAATGATTAGGTAAGGAAAATATGTTTCTGCTATTTTGTAAAATTGTTATTAATAAAAAGCTCTGTAAATTGTTTAAGTACTGTTTTATAGTTTTATGTGTTTTTAAATGTCTTTGTGCCTGAATGTGATCTTGCTGATTATGTAGCCCGCCCGTTGGGTTATCATGTAGCATGTAGCCCGCCCGTCGGGCTACATGCTACATGATAACCCGACGGGCGGGGCTGAGATAGATTTTGGTCGTCCGACCGGAGATATCGCTAGCTCCGGGACGTCGGGCTAGCAATTTTGCGAGCCCTGAGCAATCAAGTCCAACACTATCAATCATTGAATGTCTCTTGGCTATCTTAAGTCTGAGATCATATTAGTGGACACTTGAAATGGTCTTGTTTCAAATAGTAATGGATTTAGAATAATTTAGAACGCGACTTGACTTTCTTGGACTTCAGTTGGACTAAAACAACTCGAGACTAATCTCAAATGGCCTAACTTGATATTTACTCTGTTCCACTTTGAGACACTGACTTTCTTTGTCTTGTGCCTGTCTCTTCCAGAGAATGGGCAACAGATGAAGGCAGTAGTTCAGTGGTTCATGCGTGTGTCTGAATTGCCTGTCAACAAACTGAAATTGCTTGGCAGAGAGCCTCATCCGCAGGAGATCTTCTACTATGAATGTCGTAATTGTGATAATGAGGTCAACGTCGAGTCCATCCTCAGGCCTGTGAAGGTGAGCTTCATTTAAATCACAAATGCTTTAAAGTCAAATGCGAAAATGTTTAATTTCCTTCCTTTATCTCCAAGGTGAAGCACCTCGACAGCAATGACCCGTTCCCTGACTCCTCTGACAAAGATACCCTGTACGTGAAGTTGTCCTGGGACTCCAAGGTCTTCGGGGTGGTGAACTCGACCGTGATGGAGTCTCCCGCTGAGCCAGCACCTGCTTCTTCACCTCCTTCCTGTCTTAAACCCTCCCTCCCGATATCACCTTCTTGCTCCCAGTCTGCAGCCACCCCCAGAGGACCCTCTCGGCGTGTCCTACCCACACCGGACCACGCCATAATGCAGAAGGCGTCATTAGGGGAAGTTGGCTGCAGCAGTGTAGGTACACCTGCCAATGTCGAGGCTGAGTCACTTCACTCGGCCACTAAACTGTCAGCGTCAAAATGCCTCAGTGCCAAGAGGAGGAATGCCACGGCCAGGACGCCTGGTGTCCGAAAGAGACTGGAGCTTAGCAGTGAGTGTTCGCACAAGGATTTTAAAATGCAACCACTTTGTCGTACCAGAGAACAACAGGGCTTTTTATATATCTCTAATACCAAAAGTCGTGAAGTTTGATTAAAACCAGAATGCAAGAATTTGCAAGTCTGCATAAATCCATTTGTTATTCACAATCGAGCATAGAATACCTGAGAAAATGTACGATTTTAAGAACAAAAAAAGTCAAATTAAGAAGAAAGGTTATTTCTGGATGGCACCAGCACCTGGACCATATTTGTCACTGTGTAGCATACCACCTTCTTCTTCTTTTCTTTTTCCAGAAAGGAATTTTCTCGCTTCTTATCTTATATAGGATTCTAGCTCCTCAGCAGAACTGGATCATTGTCATATTTATAGTTTCATGATCCAGTAAATGTTTTCAATTGGCCAATGGCCTGGACCAGGCCAGTTCAGCCCCTGGACCCTTCTACAAAACCAATATGTGTTTGACAGGAGCAAATTTCTCTAAACCCCGTAGATGCCTTTCAGCATTTTCGGTGCCTTTCCAGGTGTGCAAGTCAGTTCCATAAATACTAATGTACCTCCATATTATCAGAGATTTAGACTCACTGATGGCCCCTCTTCCTTTTTGTCCCGACGATGCAGCATTCTTGTCTCCCAAATTTCTAGTTTCAATTTATTTGACCAAGCAACAGTTTTCAACTTTGTCTCAGTCCATTTTAAATCACCTACGACCCAAAGAAGACGAAGTGTTTCTGGATCATGTTCACGAAGAAGCTTTCTAGAAGCTTCCTAGCCCACGCAATGATTTCCATGACAGATCTGAGTCCTGTGAAGTTTGAAAGCCCACAGATTACAGGAATCCAAGACTGATTTTCGGCCGTGTCCTTGATGATAAGATATTCAAAGTCTTGGCTTTTATGTTGAGAAACGTTTTTCTGAATTTCTTCCACAATTTGTAGACGTATTTGCAGATTTAGTGACAATGCCCATCTTTACGTCTCTGAGCTTTTTAATCCAATCCTGCTGCAGTCGATGTTCATTTTAGATGTATTTAAAAGCACTTTTTTAGCCCTTTGATTTGTTCAATTGTGAATAAAATATGGGTTAGAGATTTGCAATTCATTGCATTTTCTTATTTATTGACATTGTAAACAGAATCCCAAGTTTTGGGGCCAATACCTTACAATATGAAGCGCCTTGAAGCGGCTGTTGTGATTTGGCACTATATAAATAAAACTGCATTAAGTGAATAAAACTCTGTTGTCCATCTTTGTCCTGTCAGGTCCAGACAAGTCAGTGACAGGTGAAGAAGTCCTGAGTCAGCTGCTAAATGAAGAGTTGGAATCAAAGGTGACACTGACTCGCAGGCTTCCTCCCTCTGCCGCTCATCCTCTGCCCGTCACCCACAGCCTCACACCCCTGATGAAGGCCCACAGACCCACCGGTGCTCGGTGTGGTGTCCCCTCATCTGTCTTCCTCAACAAACTCTCTGATTCGGATAGCCCTCTGTCACCAGCCAAGGATGACTCCACAAGGTCAGCGCCGTCTCGCACACAACACACTGAAAGCCAGTCATTTAATTATGTAAATTCAACCGTCACACAGTTTACAATATGCAGTAGAAACTCTAAGTTAGGTTTAGGGATTTTCAAGTTAAGATTGAAAAATTAAGAGATTTTCATTGACACTCACAGCTTCCTACTTTCAGCTTAAGGTCCGTTTAGATTTTGCTTGTTTTAAACTTTTCAAACGCAAAGATAAACCGGCTGAAACAAGAAAGCTTCTATATTTAGTTTTTTTAAATGACTTAAACTCGATGTAAACATACACACTTGTAGTGGAAGGGGTTGTTGTAGCTCAGGAGGTGGAGCCTGATTTTTATACAGGTCAAAACAGGTACAACAGTTCAAAGGAATGTGAGCATAATTAGGTTATTGGTTTAAAACCTGAGATAACTGGTATAAAACCAAGCACACTGGTGCCACTTTCAGTCCTTGGGAGGTGATGAAATGGTGACTGGTTCAACAAAGATCTTGGTTAGGACACAGAGGATAAGCGATGCCACTCCAAGGAGAGTATACAGTGGTGTGAAAAAGCGTTTGCCCCCTTACTGATAGGGATGGGTACCGGTGTCCAGTGCCATGATGGCACCGGTTCTGACATAAACGGTAGTAACCAGACCGAAAAGCAGCGCACATTTCGGTGCTTTATTTCGGTGCTTTTTTTTCCTGAGCTGTGATACACTTCTAGCCAATCATTTTATGTTTCCGAGGATAGTAGGCGGGGCCAGGTACGTCCGTTCTGTTAGAGCAGAGCTACAGATTAAAAATGTCCAAGGCGAAGCGGTCAAAAGTCTGGCTGTACTTCACAGCAAAATATGCAAACTCAGCAGCCTGCAACAAGTGCTTTAAGCTGATACTGTGATACTGTCAAAGGAGGTAACACCTCAAATCCGATGAAACACCTGGCGACGCATAGCGTTTTTTTTAAAAGCCGAGAAATGCGCCGTATTTGACGGCAGCAGCAGCCGTTCTTCTCTGCGTGAGTAGCTTAATGTTGTTCGTGTGTAATTTACGTTGAGTAGGCTAACCACGTTATTACATTAATGCATGTAAGGTGAACTAGCAAACATCATCATAGCTACATGCGGCTGTCTTCTTGTTTGATGGCAGATACTCCCTTCACCCTGGCCAAAAAGGCTAAAATGACCAAAGAAAAAGTGGAAAACAGTTAAACATGAGAGGTTTAGGACAAAGTTTGTGTTTTTTCCATTGTTTAAGCACTGCTTCCAGCTAAGAGTGATACCATATATGCCCCATAGCTGCAGAAAAGGCTAACATTGTTATCTTTTTACAAAAAACCAGCTGAATATGAGAGGTTTTTGGACCAATTTTGTGTTCTCCATTCTTTAAGCACCGGTTCGAGCACCGTTTGAGCACCGGCACCGTTTCAAAAGTACCAATTTGGCACCGGTATCAGATAAAACCTAAACGATACCCATCCCTACTTACTGATATCCTCTTTTTTATGTTTGTCACACTTTAGTATTTGTTGTTGTTTGATGCTCTGAAACATTTGACAAAGACAACAAACATGCACTTACTAAATAAAGGTGTTTATTATTAAAAGGGGGGGATCCAAACCTACATAGCCCTGTGTGGGGAAAAGTGACCCCCTCCCCTTCTTATGGTGACTCTACCATAAGAAAGAGACTAGGCAAGAAATGGCCGGCATGGCAAGAATATCCTAAAAGTTGGTGCGAAATATTGTGTGGATGAAGAGACAAAAGTTGAACTTTTTGGAAGGTGTGTTTCACATTACATCTCATGATAGTAACAGCATTTCAGAAAAGGAAGATCATACTAACAGCTGGATGTGATGGTGGTAGTGTGATGGTCTGGGGCAGGTCAGGACCTGGAAGACTTGCTGTGGTAAATGAACCATGAATGCTGCTGTCTGCCAAAACACCCTGAAGGACAAAGTCCAGCCATCTGTTTGTGACCTCAAGCTGAAGCACACCTCAGGTCTGCAGCAGGACAATGATCCAAAGTCCACCTTTGAATGGCATGACCTTAAAAGGGTGTTTCATGCTGGAAAACCCTCCAATGTGGCTGAATTATAACAATTTTGCAAAGATGAGTGGGTCAGAATCCTCCACAGTGCTTCACTACCAGTTATCACAAATGCTTAATTGCAGTTGTTGCTGCTAAGGGGGGCCCAACCAGTTATTAGCCATGTAGGTTTGGATAGCTATATTAAAGTGATTAGCCTTTCAGTGTCTAGAGAGATTTTCAAATGTTGTAACAAGTCCTGTGTGTTTTCAAACAGAGCTACAACTGTGTCACAAAAGAAAGAGCTGAAAACCATTAAAGAGCCAGTCCTCAGTGTTCTGT
This sequence comes from Aulonocara sp. 'chitande type north' Nkhata Bay, assembly GCF_057382095.1. Lineage (NCBI taxonomy): Eukaryota > Metazoa > Chordata > Actinopteri > Cichliformes > Cichlidae > Aulonocara > Aulonocara sp. 'chitande type north' Nkhata Bay. Next base: position 16,690,450 of record NC_141360.1, read on the forward strand.
GAGTACACTCATCCATACATTTACCCTTCATAATCTTTCACTCTGCACACAGACAGCACCGCGTGATGCTAACGTGACCTTTTTATCCTTGTTGTTTCAACATGTTTGGTTTGCTACAGTTTGTATCCAGTTCTACTTTCCTCTGAGAAGTATCAACCAGGTTCACCTGACTAACATTCATATTCACATACAAGTCACACACACTGTGCATTTGATATATGCTTTGAATTTAAGATGTGGTTTTCCTTATGTAGACTAAACCAAAAACTACAGGCTGTTCCTCTTATACCCGTCCATGTGTTGTGTGTGTAGAGCGGAGGTGGAGAATGAAAAGTCTCCAATGGTCACTGAAACACCGAGGAGCTCTAAGAGGAAGTCGGCCATGGTGGTGTCATCACGCATCAAGAAACAGCTGTGAGTGCAAAAGTGGATCCATGGGATCTCTCTTATTTTTACATAGTGGTGTGAAAGAGTGCATGCATGTGCCTGTTTGTATGTGCAGTTATGCAAAACGACCCTGCAGGCAGTCTTGAAACTTGGATCGTGGCTCAAGAGTTGGCAGTTCGTCTTGTAATCGGAAGGTTGCCGGTTCGAGCCCCGGCTCGGACAGTCTCGGTCGTTGTGTCCTTGGGCAAGACACTTCACCTACCGCCTACTGGTGGTGGCCAGAGGGGCCGATGGCGCGATATGGCAGCCTCGCTTCTGTCAGTCTGCCCCGGGGCAGCTGTGGCTACAACTGTAGCTGCCTCCACCAGTGTATGAATGTGAGAGTGAATGAATAGTGGCATTGTAAAGTGCTTTGAGGGTCTCGAAAAGCGCTATATAAATGCAATCCATTATTATTATTATTATTATTATTATTATTATTATTATTATTATTGTCCTCTGCCAGAGGCCTAAGAGCTTGAGATCCTGTGCAGTACCTTTGCTATTCCTAGGATCACGCTCTTCTGGACAAAGATCTTGGATGTCATTCCTGGAATCTGCTGGAGCCACTTGGCTGGTTTGGGGGAAGCTTCACTGTCCCAAGTGCACCACTTACCACGGGGACCATAGTTGCTTTCTTCCATATCTTCTTTAGCTCCCCTGTTAGCTCTAGGTATTTCTCCAGCTTCTCCTGTTCCTTCTTTCTGATGTTGCTTGGCACAGTTGGATCTATCACCACAGCCTTCTTCCTCTACTTATTCAGCACTAGTATGATCGGTTGGTTAGCCATCACCAGTTTGTCCATCTGTGTCTACAAGACCCACAGGATCTTAGCTCGGTCATTCTCAGCCACCCTAGGGGCATATATTCCAGGCCACACTCGGCACGGCACAGATGTTCCTGTACGCTATGCCGGCGACTTGTTATGGCGTTCCATGTATGCCTTGCCTGCTAGCATCTTGCACCCTGCTGTTATGTGCTGGATTGTCTCTGGGGCATCTTTACACAGCCTGCACCTGGGGTCTTGCCTGGTGTGATAGACCCCAGCCTCTATGGATCTTGTGCTCAGAGCTTGTTCTTGTGCTGCCATGATTAGTGCCTCTGTGCTGTCTTTCAGTCCAGCTTTGTCCAGCCACTGGTAGGATTTCTGGATGTCAGCCACCTCCTCTATTTGCCAGTGGTACATACCGTGCAGGGTCCTGTTCTTTCTCAAGTTTCTGCTGCCTGAGGTATTCATAATGCACACATCATCTTCTTGATGATCACGGATGTTTGTTTCATCCTGGTTGTTGGTTCTGACACCCACTAGTACTCACCCTCGTTCCTTTCACTTAGCACACATTCTCAGGATGCTGGAGTTTGGGTGAAACCCTCCATGGATGACAAGGAGCTTTCTTGTCTTGTTGTCAGTGGCTTCTGTCTCCTTCTTTTGCCAGCTTATTATCTCAGCAGGATATCTTGTGACTGGCAGGGCATAGATGTTAATTGCCCGGATCTTGTTCTTGGTTGCAGCTTTCCTAGCGGCCCTTTCGTGCTTCCCATTTGCCTGTGGTATTCCAAGGTACTTTTAGCTGTCTGCAATGTTGCCTTCTGGTAGTTCTGACTGCCTTCCCTATCCTTGTTACCATGTGACTACACTCCAGTGTTGTTGGTGTAGTATCCACTGGTGTGGATCGGTTAACTGATGTGTCATTCACTCTTGGCATACAGCTCGGTGTCATCCATGTGGCGGAGGTGCTGACGATTGCTCCATTTCGTAGTCGGTATCCTTAGCTAGTCTTGATTCGGCTGAGGCGGTTCAGGTCTTTGCGAAACGGCAGCAATGACAGAGCATCTCACTGGTAAATCCCACACTTAATGGCAACTTGTGCAACTGGCTTATAGTTTGCCATTGACTTTCTGATGGCGAATTTGTTTGTGTCCGTGTGTGTGCAGCGTGATGGTTAGCACTGTTTCTCCTCACATGCAAGGCCTTGAATAGTCAGGCCCCATCTTATCTTAATGACCTTAAAGTACCATATCAGCCCATTAGAGCACTTCTCTCTTGGACTTCAGGCTTACTTGGGGTTCCTAGGATATTTAAAGGTAGAAGAGCATTAGGCTGTATAAATAAGGATGATCTGATATCGTCGTGTGGGTGTTGTTCCTGGAACAACATTGCAAGTGACCAATCACATTGTTGTGGCGTTATTCTTCGGCGCGCCAAGCCATTCGTGCATTTATGAAATTCCAATGTTCCAAGGACAATATCAATTCTGCTTAGCGTTTATTAAAGGGTCAGGGTCAGGATCCGTTGATCGGCGGACAGAGGCGGTTTCTCGCAGTACAGTTTTTTGTTTTACGGCGGTTTTTCCCGAAGTCGCAAAAGTATGACGTCACAACGTTCTGATTGGTCACTTGCTATGTTGATCTGGGAACAACACCAACACGACGATATCAGATCATGCGTATAAATAAACCTGAATTGAATGGAAAGTTGAACGTTCTGAGTTTGACTCAACCAACTAGTCGAGGCCTTTCTGTGTGGAGTTTGCATGTTCTCTCCAGGTACACCGGCTTCCTCTGAAGTTAATTACATCTAAATTATGCATAAGTGTGAATGTGAAAGTGAAGGATTGTCTTTGTGCATCAGGCTGCCGACCTGTGCAGGGTGTACCCCACCTCTTGTCCAGTGATTGCTACATCATAAAGTCACGCATGAATATGTGGAGCAAAATTAAGTATAATTAGTGAGCGTTGTTTGAAACCACACAGTGTGCATAATTTATTTATAAGGGCCAGTAAGCTTCCAGGCCTTAAAACATTTCAAGCAATAAGAAATACCTGGATTAAAGGTGTGAGGGCACCATTACTGCTGCTTGAAGCTTGAATTAACACGATTTGTTTCAAATGATCATTTTATCGTTCACACCCTTTCTGTTGTTTTATTTTTTTAACTTGTGTCAGTCTTATGTAGTCTGTGTTTTGGCTTCGTAGCACCACCAGAATCAAACATTAACAAAGTGAAAAAGGACTCGTAAATCTTAAGGGTGTCTGTTATGTGTTCCATCAGGAATCTTCTGGAAAACGATCAGGACCTAAACTCATCCGGAGAGGAAGAGGATGAGTTTGTTCCATCTAAGAATGACTTGCTGAGCAGCAGCGAAGAGGAGGGTCAAGATGAGGATGGGCCGAATATTGATGATCAAGTGTCAGCGAAGAAGTTCCGATATGTTGCAACGGGTTCTGGCAATTCTCGTTCAAAAAGGAAATCTTACTCCTCAGCGAGAACACAACGAAGAACTCCTGCAAAGAAGGTGATGAAGACCAGACGCACACTGATATTCAGACATGAGATCACCACTTTCTCACCGTCTCTCTCCTATTTCTACAGATCTCGCCGGGAACGCCCAAAACCCCCCGTCACGCCACGCCCAGCATCCCCATCAGGTCCCTGCAGACCCAACAGCCGGCTAACATCCTGGAGGAAGCCAGAGCCAGGTGAGCTCACGGTAGACACAAGTGAAAGGACTCAGAAAACTAAACTTTCTTTGTTGCGGTGCAGACACATCGGATGGTGAGCATGACGCTTCATGCGTATCCATGTTGTATGATAAAGATACAGCCGTGGACCTTTTTTCTTTTCTTCTTTTCTTTGAACCGCAACCACAGTGCAGCAACAATGCATGCACCCGTCAGGTGGACTTTGAGTGTCCTTGAAAGTCAAACAGGAACAACTGTGTTATTGTGTCTGCAGCTGACCTTTTAGTCGCATATGTGTGAAAGAGGGCTGTAGTAAAGCACGTTGCAGTCACGAAGTAGAAGATGGAGAGTTGGTGCAGTAAACGTTTCCTTGCGGATCGACTGAAATTGAAACTGTTGTATTATAATGAGTTCTTCCTCTTTTATCAGGCTGCATGTGTCATCGGTGCCAGAGTCTCTGCCCTGCAGGGAGCAGGAGTTTCAGGACATCTACAGCTTTGTGGAAAGCAAGATCATTGACAACACAGGAGGGTGAGAGAAAGCTTTTAGCAGTCTTACTGGAGTCGCATCTGCACACTTCAGGGTCTACGTGTCTCGAGGCTGTTGTTTTTTTTTTTTGTTTGTTTGTTTTGTCTTTTTTTGAAAAACTGTGGGATTTTGTTTTATTACAGGTGCATGTACATCTCTGGTGTGCCAGGAACTGGAAAGACAGCGACAGTTCATGAGGTGATTCGCTGTCTGCAGCACGCAGCTGACATGGACGAAATCCCTTCATTCCACTTCATCGAGATCAATGGGATGAAAATGACAGACCCACACCAGGCCTACGTCCAAATCCTACAGGTGGGAATGAAGCTTTTTCACAGCCGCTGCAGGCTTTAGTCAAGTAATAATCATTTTGCTTTATCACTTCACCAACTTACTCTTCAGAGTGTGTGTGTGTGTGTGTGTGTGTGTGTGTGTACAGTGCTATCTATCCCTATGTGCTTTTATCCAACATTCACAGACTTGTGATTAATGCATGGGGGCAGCTCGGGGTTCATTGTGCTGGCCAATGACACATGGGCTATCTGCTGACCTGCCGTAGTAACGTCTCATTTATTTATCTCATCCCTGCAGAAACTGACTGGTCAGAAAGCCACACCTGACCACGCAGCAGTTCTGCTGGAAAAGAGATTCAGCAACCTAGCGCCCAGGAAGGAGACTATTGTGATGCTCGTGGATGAAGTAAGAACAATTTTTTTTTTTTTTTTTTTTTTCTTTTAAAGAGGAAATTTTTTCCGCTTATCCTTATCATAGTCATGGGGGCCCGGAGCTTATCCCAGCTACAATAGAGCAAAAGGCAGGGGACACCCTCAGTATATCAACAGTGTGCCACAGTGCTAACACAGAGATAGATAACTATGTGCACGTACATTGACAAATATGGGCAATTTAGAGTCACCAATTAACCCAACCCTAGTAACCGCATGTCTGTGGACTGTGGAGGAAGCCGGAGTACCCGGAGAGAACCCACAGAGACACATGAGGAACATGCAAACTCCACACAGAAAGTCGACTCAGGACCTTCTCCCTGTGAGGTGCTAACAGTGCTAACCACCATGCCACCGTGCGGCGTGAGAACAAGTTCAGCATTCTTAAATTATATTCTGTGAGCAAAGCCCCTGACTTCACATTCCCTTGTTCACCATTTATCACAAGGTAACTGGTATTCTGCCTAATAGTCCAAGAAATGTAGGTTGCTCTCAGGAGCTATGAATTTCATACTGTGATACGATGCCATCTGCACATCAAGTACAGTCGTGAAGTTTCCTTGATATTAAATATTCCACAATCAGCTGTTTGTGGTGTTATGACAACTCAGGCACAAAGTGGAAAGCCACATAAAATCACTAAGTAGGGTCAGCGAAGGCTGAGTTGCGTGGTGTCCAGAGGTCAGCAACGCTCTGTAGAGTCAGTCGCTATAGACCTCTAAACTCAGATTAGCTCGAGAACTGTGTGTAGACAGCTTTCCATTGAAACCCATGCAGCTGCATACAATCGTTAAATCATGAAGCACACTGCAAAGCAATGAACGCAGAGGTGTAAAGCATGTCAGCACTGGACTGTAGAGCAGAGAAGACGTGTTTCCTGGAGGAACAAATCATGCATGTTTGTAGTTCCAGAGAAAGGAACTCTTAATGCTTCAGCAGAACGAGACATTTTGAACGATTTCATGCTCCCAACTACGTTGGAACAGTTTGGGGGTGGCTCCTTCCTGCACACCACTGCACAAAGCAAGATCTATAAAGACCTGCATGAGCAGGTTTGGTGCGGTAGAACTGGACTGGCCTACACAGAGTCTCCACTCAGCTATATAGAACATCTTTGGGATAAAACAGACCCGAGTCTATAAACCGGACTTTGTCGTCCAACCACAATGTCTGACCCATATTTGGAAATATAGTCTATTTAGTTTTAACAAGTTCATGTCTGGTTGGGATATGTTCATCACAGAGGCCGATATTACTCTAATTAGTAATATAAATCATACTGGATAACCGTTTGTTCTGTCTCTGTGTTAGCCCTGTGTTAGGTTGGTGACCTATCCAGGGTGTTCCCCGCCTCTCACCCTATGATAGCTGGGATAGGCTTCAGCCCCCTCCCACCCGTAACCCTTTCCCCTGTAAGGATGAGCGGGAAGAGGATGGATGGATAATTTTTGCTAAACATGTTGCAGAACCCCAGGTTTCTCAGGAAATGGTGCCTGCTCACACCATGTATAGAGCCTGTGTGCTTGTCTGTCACTTTTAACTAAGAATTGTGATAGCAGAATAACCATCCTGTACTATATTTTTTGTTTCGGCCCGCTTTAGTTAGACCTGCTGTGGACGAGGAAGCAGAACGTGATGTACAACCTGTTCGATTGGCCCACACGGCGTCATGCTCGCCTGGTGGTGCTGACCATCGCCAACACAATGGATCTGCCCGAGAGAATCATGATCAACAGAGTGGCCAGTAGACTGGTGAGACTGATTAAACACTGCTATTCTTTACATTCCCTGACAGCAATACTATGAATGATGGTTTAAAGGTCACTGCTGTGTGGTAAAAAGATTTGAGCATGAAGCCAAAGCCGCAATTTACCGGCTGATTTATGTTCCTGCCCTCACATGGACACAAGCTGAAGCTGTGACAAAGTAGTAGCAACAGAAATGCACTTGTGTAATTCTCATTCAAGACTGTGTTAAACAATTTGACATCACTTTACTTCCTGTCTTTTCGAGATCATTTCTTCTCCTACTTATTTTGCTTTTCAGCCCTTTGAATATCTGAATATTAATACAACAACTAAATATCTCATTCAGATGACTTGTAAGAAAAAAACATAAACTAAAAGCCACTGATCATTTGCATTGCTGCTTCCAGGGTTTGACCAGGATGTCATTCCAGCCGTACAGCTTCAAGCAGTTGCAGGAGATCATCATGTCCAGGCTGAACAAGTTGAAGGCCTTTGAGGAGGACGCTCTGCAGTTGGTGTCCAGGAAGGTTGGCCACCAGATTGTCTTTAATGCAGTCTCACCCGCTCTGTTGTGTACTCACCTGCCCACCGTCAAGTCACGTCCGTGTCCCTCATATCTGGCAGGTGGCCGCTCTGTCCGGTGATGCTCGCCGATGTTTGGACATCTGTCGGCGGGCAACGGAGATCTGTGAGCACTCAGCTGCTGACCCTTCCTCCACAGGATTGGTGGGAATGAGTCACGTGATGGAAGCACTGAATGAGATGTTTTCCTCTGCCTACATCACTGCCATCAGGTGAGACCAAACCTTTGGTCACTTTAGTAATGCACGCTGTAGAGATGTGCATTGGCAGCTGTGAGGAGAAGTGACTGATGTGGTTTGTTTTTTTTCAGGTGTGCGTCAACACAGGAGCAGCTCTTCCTCAGAGCTGCTATTGCAGAGTTTAGGCGGCTGGGATTGGAAGAGGCGACTTTCCAACAGGTGAGAAATATAAAACAACTAAAGTTACTAAAACAAAACCAACAAGCCTCTATAGACTGTATATGAAACGAATCCATAAGTTGATTTACTTTTTTAAAGGCTTCAATAAATACACATTTAAAGAATAAAACACAGACCTTAAATCTAACATGAATACAGATATTCATTCATAATCTAGAAATCATGTTTAGCTGGATGTTCTGTGAGGAATTAGATGAGCTCAGAAACACAGGCCTACATTTTTCTTTAGATTACAGTCTGTACTGTCTATCTCTGTGCAGTCTATCACAGTACATCACACATGTACAAAACTCATCTGTTATGATGATAAATCACTGGGCTTTCAGCTTACCCAGCTCCAGTCGTCGTTAACTGGAGGTGAATGAGAGAGATCTCTGCAGTGTCCTAAAGAATGAAATGCGTGTCGATTTCAGTGACAATGGCAGTGATGCTTGCATAATATCCAGAGGATGTTGCATTGGAATAACTTCCTTCATCATCCAGGAACTTCCTGAATATTCTCTCTAAATAAGCCTTGGTACTGCCTCATTTTAGAGTCTGACAATGGGTCCAATGATTTCATCCCAAATCCTAGTGGCCCTCAGGGCTGTTGCCTATCCTGTAGCGGTCTGTGCATCCCTTCATGCCTGTGTTTTACCAGACCATCACTGGTCCACCTCAGCATGACCCATCAGTCATGCTGAACGATGTAACAGGCAGCATAATTTTCTGTACAGATTCTCCAGTCTTTTTATGTTTGTCACATGTGTTTAGAATGAGCCTGCTGTATTCTGTAAAAAGCATCAATGTACCTGCCAGTTCTGGTTCTCTATGGCAAAGGCCAGTCTTGCTCCATGGCAGTGAGCATAGGGACCACTAGAGGGTGTCATGCAACCAGTAGTACGCTGGTCAGAAAAGATGAGGAGGGAAAAATTTCAGTTTCCGCTTCCTGCAAAACCATCCCTGTGTTGGGGTTTCTCATTGTTACCCTTCTAGTGCACTTGTTAATTTAATTTAAACCTGCTGAAATGAATTAATCCCCTCAGCTACTTAACTAACCTGATATCCTCTTAATTAGGGTTATATTAGCACAGAAATCGTTAAAAGTAGGACCTTTTTTAAAATGGGGATTTAAAACTTGTAATAGGCAGCTTTAGCTCTCTTTGCCTGTTTGCCAATTCCATGAATGTTTCAACTTATAAACCTTTTTTCCCTCAAACAAAATGTGTGATGATTGACAGATAACACAACAAACATCAATAGTTAACTCGGTTACTACAATAATTGCAGCCCAAATTTTCTACAGTTATAAGCTTAAAAGGCTACACATAAAGATAACAATTGTAGCTGATTGTGTCATTTTAACACAGTCCACTTTCACATTGCACTGTGGAATTGGAGTGCTGTGTCTCAACTTGAAATGCAACATCAGGCCCCCTTGTGTTTTGTATGCCAGGTGTTCGTGCAGCACCAAGCTCTCTGTCGGATTGAAGGTCTTCGGCCCATCGGTGTCTCGGAGGGTCTGGCTGTTTGTCAGCGTCTGGGAGCCTGCAGGCTGCTGCTGCTGGAACCGAGTCACCTGGGAGTCCTGCAGCACATCCGACTCAACGTCAGCCAGGATGACATCTTTTATGCCTTGAAAGCTGACTGAAGGGGGGAGTCTTTCACACAAACTGAACAATGACAGAAAAGTGAACCCTCGTCCACGGATTTTAGTTATGAGCTTAAATCTTTGTCCCCAATTTTACTGGAAGATTTTCTTCTGTCTCTGGATTTTATTTTTTATGTTTGTCTTAAATGTACAATAAAATTCTACTAATCCCTCAGTTGCTTTCTTGGAGTAATATTAAAACCTCTTTGATTATAGTTTCTTTAGAGTTTTAGCTGCACTTTAGGGATCAGGAACACTCAAGCTGTAAAGAAACTTAAAGACGCTTCTCTGCTAGCAGAGTTTGATGAGAGTTTAATATGGAAAACGCATCACCATCATGACTGTGGACCATGTTGCCGATTCACTGAAGCACAACTCTTTTCTCTATGAACCAAGGAATACTTTTTTTGGTAATCATTATGTAGCATATCCACATTTTGTACATTACACAAGTTGTTCATTAACACAAACCCATGTTTGTTTAATGGCAATAATCTGCAGCTACAAACAAATGAATTTAAGTGTTGTGCTTCTGCTGTAGGTTTTGTGACCTACATGTTTATTTTTTGTTTTTGACCTATGTGGTATATGTGATTTAAGATATTATGTGGTTTTCGAGAAGAAATAAATCTCATTTGACGAAGGATATTTGGCATGCAGACCGCAATAGTCAGGGATCAAGTCATCAACCTTCCAGTTAGTAGATGAACTGCTCTACCCTGAACCAGCAGTATGTACGGACACCATAAAGTGTTTGTACATACTGCCTGATTTCTTCCTGTTAAAGGGGACTTTTTCCTTCCCATTGCAGACAGGGGGTCATATGATTGTTGTTTTTTTCTGTTATTGTAGGGTCTTTACCTTACAAGATAAAGAGCTTTGAGGCAACTGTTGTTGTGATTTGATGTTATATTAATAAATTTTAATTTAATTAATGGTTGTTTGAGGAAGCTTATGAGCAGTTTGAGGAAAAAGTGGTACAGGAAGAGGCAGGAAACTAAAAATGTTTATTTATTTTTGTTCATTTAGGTATGGATAGTGTAAATTTGAAAAAAGACAAATGGTTTGCCCCCAAAAGTTTCTGTTCATCTGGACGAAACGCTTCATCACTCACCGAAGTGACGTCTTCAGTCTTAGCTTAATGCAGGTTTCCCCAACATAACAAATAGTACATTTGCATAATGACTGAAACTAGCACTGCTGGCCACTCGCAGTGTTTGTGCTCTTGGAATACAAGGGTCAGTAATACAGGCATAATCATAGGTGTACCGTGGCTTAAAAGTTCCTTTTTTCTAAATTAAAGAAATATTTTATGCACTTTCTTCTTAGATCTAACAAATGCACCTCTCGCTTTATTCTCATATTTTGTCCTGATCCAACTGTGAGTATTCCTCAGATTCTTGGTCTGCCAAATTACATTTTGGAGATCATCTCATTATTTTGGCTATTATTTTTGATTTCTCTTTAGAGCAACCCTTTTCCATATTCATATGGCCAAATCTATGATGTCTGGGGCCTGGATCTCTTCCATGCCTGCTTCATGCCCTGGAGGACGGGGCTATGGTTCCCACACCCTCTAGCAGATCGTTACATGGAGAACACACACAGGTGTGCACACTATATTTTTTTTGGCTCCAACCTCAAAGCACATTGTGTGCTGCAGAATGACATTCAATATTTAGTATTTACTGTTACTTATAATTATCTAAGTTATTGCTGCAGTGATGTGTTTCTTGTGTTGCTCTCCTTTTGCTTGTTTTCTCTATTTTTTCTTCTAACAGATCATCCAGCTGATTTGTGTGTCTTCTCTCACTGTGCCTCTCTACCTCTGGTTTTCTTTCCCTACCTTTCATTCTCCCTTCCTGGCCCCCAGTTAAGGCAAAAATAAATTATTTATTCTCAATGATCCCAACTAAACCGCCACAAGATTGGTTCAGATCTCTAGATTCATGTATGTCCAAATTCCTTTGGAAAAATAAACCCCCACGTATAAGCTTAAAAACACTACAAAAGACCAAGGATAAAGGAGGACTAGAACTGCCTAACTTTCAGCACTACTTCTTAGCCAACAGGCTTCAGTTTATCTCAGGATGGCTAAAACACACCCTCTTAGATGAACCTTGGCTAGATGTAGAACAAGCACTCTGCAATAATCTAGAGATCTCAGACCTACCATTTATCAGCTCAAACATCCAACGACATGAATGCTTTAAAAGCATCAACATCAGCTCTTCTCTGACAGCATGGTGGGAGTTTCTAAAATTGACGGAGTCTTCATTAATCCCATGCAAACGTACACCTATCTGGAACAACCCTGACATATTACAAAACAATAATATGATAAACTTTTCAGATTGGAGTGATAAAGGAATCAAATATTTAGAACATATACTAGAAGGAACAGAATTTATTTCATTTGACGGACTAGTTACACAATATGGGATCAACAAGAAAAGATTTTTAGAATATCAACAAATTAAATCCATAGTAAAAAAGAAATTTAAACCGGGTCAAGTTGAACTACAAACACCACCAAGTGTGGTTCAATTTCTTACTCTTAAACCCCCCAAATTACTATCCAAAATATACAGAATGCTTTCTAAAACAGATGAATCAATATCACTTCCTATTGCAAAATGGGAAGCGGATTTATCAGTTAACTTAGACCTAAACTTCTGGTCTCAGATTTGCTTAAAAACCTTTCATCTAATTAGAAATCCCAGTCTTCAATTAATTCAATACAAAATATTACATAGAGTACACTATACAGGTCATCGGATGTTCAAGATGGGCTTTACGTCTACCAACAACTGCTCACACTGTCAAAGCAATACACCAGACAATTATATCCACGCTCTTTGGTTCTGTCCACCAGTTCAGAAGTTTTGGCGCGAGATATGTGAAGACTTATCGAAGTGTCTGAAATGTAACATTCCAACTTCCCCCTTAGTGTGTTTGTTGGGCAGCTTAGATAATGTCACTTCAGAAAAGAATATCGCCCATATGGTTTTCACTGCCCTATGCATAGCCAAGAAAACAGTCCTCATGAACTGGAAAAATAAAAATAATCTTAATTCTAACCAATATAGAAATTATCTATTAGATTACATTAGTCTTGATACAGCCTCTGCCACCACATCAGATCAATTGCTCTGGGCTCCTTTGATCAGCTCCATCACCTAGTGGGGGTGGGGGGTCATAGTTTGGTCCCGCCTTCACTGTTGTGATTGGTGTGGGGGTAGGGACAGGCTTAGGGCGTCGGGGGGTTCCCCGGAGGCATCTTCCTTGGGGGGCTCAACCCGGGGTAGCGGTCATGTCCGGTTAGGGGCTCTGTTGGCTCTCAGGTGACTGTTTCCTCGCGGCTGCGTGCAGCGGGGCTAGGGGAGGGTCTGTGCTGATGGACGTGGGTTACTGACCTGGTAGCCTGGCTGCCCCTGGGTGGGTCCGGGATGGGCGTGAGGTTCTGGGGGCGCTCCGTCTCTGGGCTGGGACCCGGACCGGGCCTCGGGGGCTTGGGTCCTGGTTGGTGTGTTGCCGGGGTTGTGGGCGGGTGGGTGCATGGGGGCCCAGCCCTGGAGCAGGGTGCCGCCGGTGCGTCGAGCCACCTGGGGGGCTCTTCAACTGGTGGGGGAGATTGTCACATCTTGCAGGAGCTTTCCTCTCCTCAGGAGCTCCCTCTGCAGGAGGGGGAGATACAGGAGAGGTGGAGGAAGATCTCAGCCTGGGTGTTTATTGTCTTATGTAGTCTGGAAGATGAGTGGATGGTGGGGTGGGTGCAGTTTTCTCTGTGGTGGGGTTGGGTGGACTGTCCTGGGCTCTGTGGGGCCGGGCGGCGCTGCTGCACTGGGCCCCGGTCTGGATGGGCCTGGGCCCCCTTTCCCTGGCGGGCCGCGGAGTATGGGGGTGCCTACTGGGGTCAGCGGGGGAGCTGGCCCCAGGGAGGGGTCACTTGCCCCTCCCTTCCTTCCCTCCCCATCTCCAGCTGCCTCCCTCTTCCCGCTCCACCACAACCACCCACACATGCAGGGCCTTGGAGTAGGGGTATGTCACCAGGGTGCAGAGGAGGCTACCCCCCCCCCCCCCCCCCCCCCTCTGTCCCCTTCTGGCTGCCTCTGCCTCAATTTTATCCCACAACTTAGACATTCACATTACTCACACTCTCATTACACATACATATAGGATCTTGGGGGTGGGCACAATCACGGAGTCCAAATCACCATCAGGGTGTACACCCCACCCCTGGCATCGTTGCCCACCTCTCAATTTTAAATACACGTAGACATTGAGGGCTAGCAGGAGGGACCATGCGCTTACCTGCTGCTCTCTGGCAGGTAGCTCCATGCCCTCCTGGGTTTTAAATGCACCTTAGAACACACATGCATCAACACTACAATGAGCGGGTGGAGGGAGGTTTGGAGTCTTCTCTCACCCCCATTCTCTGCGACCTGCTGGAGCAGGGGGGCTAGGACTAGGAGGAGGAGTTGGCCGTCCGACTGCGGTCTGGAGGGTGGAGCCTTCCTGCTGCTGCGGAGTCGGGGCGGTCTGCCTCCCCCCCCGCAGGGAAAAGGGAAACACCACCTGGGTCTGGGTGCAGTTCCCCCCTCCAGGGACGGGGGCACCTAGACCCGGTTTGTAGAGTACGCTTGGGGAGTGTGATCGTGTGTACAGCGTCTCTTTATGTCTGTCTCCACGTTGGTTGAGTGTGGAGTAAGTGCATATGAGAGCATGAGGGTGGGAATGGATGTTTGTATCTGTGTGTGCCTGTATGTCTGTGTCTATATGTCAGGTTGGGTGTCAGGCGCCACCTCTCTGGGGACATCTCAGGCCCTCCAAGGTTTGGAGGCCTATCTCCCCCTACCACCACTTCCCCTGCCAGTGGCGGACCCCCTCAGACATCGGTGCGTTGGTGGTTCTTTGTGTCCGGGGATGGGCGTCCAGGTACACACCGGCTCACTCCTTGGCGGCCGCTTATCGGGGCCTGGAGCCTGGGGCTCGCTCGGGCCACTTCGGAGGTGGGGTGCCCCCGGCCTCTCGGCCTGGGGCTCGGTCACTCAGGCGCAGCTGGCTGCCGGCGGAGCTCACGGGCGCGTCACTGCAACTCCCCCTGGCTTCTGCTCCGCGGCAGCTGAGTGAGCCCTCATCTGGGACTCTCCTCAGCTCTTTCCGGGACAGTGGCGCAGCTGCCCCTCTGTTGGTCTTCCTTGGTCTCTTGTGTTCTGGGGGCCTCTGGATGTCTGGAGTTTTGATCTCCTCCACACCTGCTTCATGCCCTGGAGGACGGGGCTGTGGCCCCCCCACACCCTCTAGCAGATTATTACATGAAGGAACCTTTTAAAAAACAAAAAACAAGCGCGTCCATGCTCACAGGTGTACACACGGGTGATCACACCCACAAACTACACCCTTTTTGGCTCCTACCTCAAAGCACACTGTGTTCTGTTGATCTTATGTGCTGCACAATAATGTTTAACATTTAGTATTTACTGTCATATTCCCATATATCATTGTGATGTTGTTTATTCTATTACTCTTGTTCTCTTCAGCTTGCTTTCTTTTTTCTTTCTCAGCAGGTGATCCAGGTGATTGATATATGCATTTTTTTTTCTCTGCCCGTTCTGTTGGTTTTTGTCTTTTGCCCTTCTCCCCCGTCCCTCTTCTCAGCTGTTTCTCTTTCCCTCTTTCTTTCTCCCCTTCTTTCCCCCAGTCAAGTCTGTCCCGTATTCAGTAAGTGAAAATAAAATAAACAATAAAAGGTGAATCAAATGGACCATTACGGCAAGGCTGGGATGGTCAGTTTGGTAAAGTAAATCCGTTGGGCATCTTTCTTTGCCTTTAGACAACAATTCTGATGGCAAAAGAGCCAAACGGGACAGGCAAAAAAAAAAAAAAAAAAAAAAGACAGGGTAAAAGTAAGACATCCCCGGACCGTCAGCTGACATGAGGATGTGCTTGCTGGGTCCTCCAGGGCCCCCCAGCAGACGTGGCGTGAGGCTGGACGGACTCGAGCCCCCCAGCTGAGATAGACGGCTGAATGGGTCCCTCTGATCCTCCAGCAGAGGACAGGGGCAGAGGGGCGAACTCACTGGAGCTCTCAGCAGGGGATGACGGCTGAGACTGCTCAGTAAAGTTCTCTAGTGAAGCTGCTGGTGCTGGCATCTTGACCTCTAGGGCTCCAGAGTTGGCTGGTGACTGACACCCAGCCTCTGGGGAGGCCCTAGAGGGAGCAACTGTCTCTGAGATGGCCAGCTTAAGTGAACCAGCTAAAGTTTGTATGAAGTGTGTTCCCTGCTTGTAATGAGACTGTGAGGATGATGACTGAATGAATGAGTGGGTAGGCTGCTGAGCTATAGGTAGCAGAGACGATTGTAGTGGATGCGTAATAGGTGGTGAAGTGGCTGACTGAACTGGGGGCAGCGTGGCTGCTGACTGAATGGGGGCAGTGTTACAGGCCTTCCTCCGTGGAGACGGCTCCGACGGGCCAGGTAACTCCTCATCTGGCGGTACAGATGGCACGTCCTCCGTTGAAGCGAGCAGGCGAGCAGTAGCGGGGGGGGGGGGGGGGTGTAGCTCGTGGAGAATGAAGTTTTGTATGAGCGGGTGCACTGAGTCCAATAGCAAGGGATAATCGGAAATAAGCTGTTGTAGCCTGACTTCCAGAACGTCGAGAAACGCTTCTCCCCCATGCTCGAGCCACAGGTTGATTAATTTTGACGCTGAGTCCGTTATGAGCTTTCGAAGCTCCGTGGGTGGGGTGAATGCCGCTGAATCCATATCTGGCTGGTCCATACTGTCACGGCAAGTCAGAAGAGCCGTGTGGAAAAGGAAAAGGAGGATCCAAACGCAGGCAGTCGTGAAGGTGTGAAGGTGATTTACTGAACACGAAAAATAGAGAGGCAAACGGCAAAACGGAGAACTAAACTATACTGGGACAACTAGACTACTGAGCATGAACAAGAACATAAAGGAAGGAAGACGATGGTACATGATGATGACGGCAGGGAACACACGGACGAACCAGCAACTACAAACACAGAAGACACGACTTAAATACACTCAGAAACACAGGGAGATTACACACAGGTGGGGGACACAGCTGGGAGTCATTAACGAGACGAGACAAGAGGTAAAACTGAACACACACATGAGACGCAGACCTTCACAATAAAACAGGAACAAGATACCATCACACTAAGACGCAGACTCGACACTGAGAGACAGACAGAAAATGACACATGGAACTAGACCTATACTAAGCAGACACAACCGAAGAACAAATCCTAAACACAAATAAACAGAAACATGAAACTCTAATAATAAACAACTTTGCCAGTTACTGTCCGAGAACACTACACTAGAACCAACGTCTGTTACCTTATGAAATTAAGTAAATTAAATATTTTCAGCTTATCAAAGGAATAATAGAGAATTCACGGTATAGTATCTTATCATCATATTTTGATCTCGTTCCCATTGATATAAGCTGCGTTCCCCACGTAATAGACCTTGTCTCCTCTATTCCTTGCCTCCTTCACAGCCAGCCACAGCTTGCTACGGGTTTCTCTATCATCAACTGCCAGATCCTCTTTCTAAAGTTGAGCTGGACGTTCTTCGAGTAACTGCACTTGTTTGATCCCCTCCATAGGAATCCATGCTGTTCTGGACAGGAATCTAATGATTACTCTGTATGCAATTTGGTCGTACCCAACAACTATGCCAGCCTCCATGTCTGTTAACGCTCTCCTCCTGTTCTCCCACCAAAAACTCATTCCTTACAGACTGTTTCTGCTCCCCAAGTACATAAATTAATAATTGATCAGCAAATTCATGTATGCTGCCTTACAGAAACCTGGTTACAGTAAAATGATTTTGTTAGTCTAAATGAATCAAAACCCTTGAGATATACTAATTTGTCAGAAGCCCCAAATATGGCATTTAATGTATTTTTGGACTCAACTGACTTCTTTCAAATGTAAAAGCACCCAGTCACTGCTCTAATCACACTCTAGATCTGACATATGGCATAGAAACCGGACATTTAACTGTGTTTTCTGAAAACCCTCATTTGTCTGATCACTTCCTAATAACACTTTCTCAAAAGAAAGGCTTTTCTCCAGATTATTTCCAGAAAGAGAAACTGAGCACAGCGGCAAAAATGTTATCTTCATTAAAATGAATCTTTATTAAAATAACAAATAGTTTTTAAAAAACCAGAAGTAACCCTGAAACATAGAATCAAACATGCAAACTTGACACAAATTCAGAAATGTTATGGCCCGTCTAGGCGCGGCCAGACCACAACATAAAGGGTGATCTATCCCCGTCCAACCCCAAGCAGCACGTCACACACTTAATATTTTGTGACAGTGATTTATTTACAATAAGTGCAGTTAAACAAAGGAAGGGAGCATATCATAACTTCAGGGTGAACCCAAGGCCAAAACAACAAACAAAAAGTAACCTATCTTAGGAATAAACACAACTTACCTACTCAAAAAAACTAAACCAAACGACAATCACTTTCCTCCCTGCCTAACAAAAACAGGAGAAAACTGATCAACCAAAAAGGCGGTCCACCCCTACATGCTCTTACATTAACATAATATTTTGACACAGTGAACGGTCTGCCGGTTGGGTTGGGCCATGGATGAATGAATTGGCAGTCCCTGGCGGTCTCTTCTTATCCGCTGCCTCCCAGTCCTCAGCCAATCGGTGTGAGCCATCCACCCTGGATGCACCAATCCCGGAGGAGCACCTGGACACTCAAATTCACACATGATTACGATCACAGTCGTAACACCCTTTCCCAAGAATTAACATTACCCCCAAAATGTTTAATTCAAGGAGAAAGTGCTCTAGACAGGGTATCAGCCAACACGTTATCTTTCCCTTTCTTGTAACTGATCTCCAAGTTAAAATCTTGCAATAACAAGGACCAGCGCATAAGTCTTTGATTGGAGTTGCGCATTTGGGAAAGAAACACCAGTGGGTTGTGATCGGTAAACACCTGCATAGGGAGCACACTTGACCCAACATAGACCTCAAAATGCTGTAACGCAAGGAGTAAGGCAAGAGCCTCTTTTTCCAATGGTGCTATAATGGGTCTGGTGCCTGTTAAACTTTTTTGAAAAGTAGCAGACGGGATAATCTACGCCGTGACCATCTTCCTGTAACAGAACAGCGCCTGCGCCACACGAGCTGGCATCAACTTCTAGTTTAAAAGGGCGCTCAAAATTCGGCGCAGCTAGCACTGGTGCACTACACAACAATGCTTTGGCAGATTCGAATGCCACCTGACATGCTGGAGACCAATTAAAAGGCTTTAAGGGGCTAACAAGATCAGTTAGGGGACTAACCACATCAGAAAAATTTCTGCAAAACCCTCGATAAAAACCGGCCATTCCTAAAAAACGACGCAGAGCTCTTTTTGTCTGCGGGACAGGAAAATCAACAATGGCCTGTAGGGGAGACCGGGGATAGTTGTAACATTTTTGACATTTGTCTGTAAATTGGAGCTCTTTTAAGGTAGTGGATTCAAAATGTAATGCAAAGTATTTACATGTCTCGGCTATTAAATAGTGCAGCTATTTTCTCTGCAGCACAATTACCCATTGCATGGTATGGCCTCAAACACAAAGAGTGAAATGTTACCACTATACTGTGATACGTTTTTACGCACTGCTCTTGGTGACCTTTTTCGTTCAGATAGATTTTCCTGAAACGAATTCTGTGCACAGAACACCTTTTGTTCGTTTAAATAAGTCATGATGGGTTCCGGCAAACACTTTTTAAACTCCTCCAGCAAAATAAGAGTTTAACTCTTCCACGGTTTTAACTTTACATGAACAACACCATTTCTCAAACAACACATTCTTTTCTCGCGCCAACTCAACAAAAGTCTGGTTAGCAGTTTTATTAAGAATCCTAAATTTCTGCCAATATGCTTCAGGGACAAGTTCATACGCCTGCAGCACAGTTTTCTTAAGAGTTTCATAATCTAAACTCTGCTCAATAGACAGGCTTGAACACACTTCTTGGGCTTTTCCCACAAGCTTACGTTGGAGTAAGAGGGACCAAAACTCTTTCGGCCACTTCAAAGCAGCGGCTATGCGCTCAAATGCACTAAAATAGGAGTCTACCTCAGACTCGCGAAACGGGGGAACCAACTTGATGTGCTTACTTATGTCAAAACCAGCAGAAGAAGAAGCACTTGTGCTTGATGACGTTGGGGAAACACCAGCTGAGCCCTTTTCAAGCATCTGCGCCTTTCACTGGCTTGCTTTCCGCATCATCTCCCCGTCATAGAAGCACACCTTTGTCCACTAGCTTTTCAGCCAGGGTTTCCTTCAACTCTGCCTTGCGAGCACTGTAAGACACTTCCACATCGTAAGAGTTAGCCACAATGAGCAGGTCCGCTTTCTTACATTTGTCAATTTTTTCCCATGAAGGTGCCTCCACAAAATCTTCAAGTGAAAAATCCATTCTCACACACACACACCCCAACACACAAAAACATAAAACCGCTAACCAGAACAAGACACGCCAACCCTACTCACCAACAAGCGAGAAAAGAGACGGAACGAGCCCCCAATTATGTTATGGCCCGTCTAGGCGCGGCCAGACCACAACATAAAGGGTGATCCATCCCCGTCCAACCCCAAGCAGCACGTCACACACTTAATATTTTGTGACAGTGATTTATTTACAATAAGTGCAGTTAAACAAAGGAAGGGAGCATATCATAACTTCAGGGTGAACCCAAGGCCAAAACAACAAACAAAAAGTAACCTATCTTAGGAATAAACACAACTTACCTACTCAAAAGAACTAAACCAAACGACAATCACTTTCCTCCCTGCCTAACAAAAACAGGAGAAAACTGATCAACCAAAAAGGCGGTCCACCCCTACATGCTCTTACATTAACATAATATTTTTGACACAGTGAACGGTCTGCCGGTTGGGTTGGGCCATGGATGAATGAATTGGCAGTCCCTGGTGGTCTCTTCTTATCCGCTGCCTCCCAGTCCTCAGCCAATCGGTGTGAGCCATCCACCTTGGATGCACCAATCCCGGAGGAGCACCTGGACACTCAAATTTACACATGATTACGATCACAGTCGTAACAGAAAGGTAAACAAGACAGAGTTGACACACGAGGACAAAACACTGAGATGAAACTAGGATGGAAAGACACGAAAGGTGAGTGAGATCGTCTGAAAAAGAAGTAAGAACTAGAAGCAAAGGAAACAAAACTCAAAAGCAGTGGGAAATAAAATAAACTAAAGACCAAAACCAAACGGGAACTAGAATGTAATAGCACTTGAAGTCCAAAAGAAACCAAAAAGACAGAAAACTCAAAACTCTGGATTAAAGACCAAGGACCATGACTGTCAATATATTTAAGGTCAATAGTTTTACACATTATGAAGCAGAAACTTATCTCCATATTACACAATATAGTTCAATTAAAAGCATTTCATAAAGTTTAAAGAGTTGGCAACAGAACATAACATCACTGCGAAGGTTTCTTTTTTTTTTTCTTTTTTTTTATTGTTTATTTTATTTTCACTTACTGAATACGGGACAGACTTGACTGGGGTAAAGAAGGGGAGAAAGAAAGAGGGAAAGAGAAACAGCTGAGAAGAGGGACGGGGGGGAAGGGCAAAAAACAAACACCAACAGAATGAGCAAAAAGAAAAAAGAAAAAAAAAAAAGAAAAAAAATGCATATATCAATCACCTGGATCACCTGCTGAAAGAAAAAAGAAAACAAGCAGAAGAGAACAAGAGTAATAGAATAAACAACATCACAATGATATATGGGAATATGACAGTAAATACTAAATATTAAACATTATTGTGCAGCACATAAGATCAACAGAACACAGTGTGCTTTGAGGTAGGAGCCAAAAAGGGTGTAGTTTGTGGGTGTGATCACCCGTGTGTACACCTGTGAGCATGGACGCGCTTGTTTTTTTTTAAAAAAAGGTTCCTTCATGTAATGATCTGCTAGAGGGTGTTGGGGGGGGGGGGGGCACAGCCCCGTCCTCCAGGGCATGAAGCAGGTATGGAGGAGATCAAAACTCCAGACATCCAGAGGCCCCTAGAACACAAGAGACCAAGGAAGACCAACAGAGGGGCAGCCGCGCCACTGTCCCAGAAAGAGCTGAGGAGAGTCCCAGATGAGGGCTCACTCAGCAGCCGCGGAGCAGAAGCCAGGGGGAGTTGCAGTGACGCGCCCGTGAGCTCCGCCGGCAGCCAGCTGTGCCTGAGTGACCGAGCCCCAGGCCGAGAGGCCGGGGGCACCCCACCTCCGAAGTGGCCCAAGCGAGCCCCAGGCTCCAGGCCCCGATAAGCGGCCGCCAAGGAGTGAGCCGGTGTGTACCTGGACGCCCATCCCCGGACACAAAGAACCACCAACGCACCGATGTCTGAGGGAGTCCGCCACTGGCAGGGGAAGTGGTGGTAGGGGGAGATAGGCCTCCAAACCTTGGAGGGCCTAAGATGTCCCCAGAGAGGTGGCGCCTGACACCCAACCTGACATATAGACACAGATAGGGCTGCCACAAACGATTATTTTGATAGTCGACTAGTCACCGATTATTTTTGCGATTAGTCGACTAATCAGATCATCATCCATTAGACATAAAACTACAGCTTATTGCACCAGCAGCATCTGCTCTTATATAACTATCATTAGCTTACAGCTTTAAGTGTTTAAGGTCTGTGCTAACTAAAAATAAAGACAAGATGATAGTTTATTAAATTTTAATGAAATTTGCAGATTGTTTCGGTGAAGTTTAATAAACTCCTTGCTATCTAAAATATAACAGGACACTGGAGTATATTCTGGAGCATCTCACACTTCTGATAATCAGTTGTCTGCTTGACGTTTATTCAGCTGTGTAAAAACTATAACTTTAATCTCAGACAAACTGATTTACTCAGGAACAAATAAAATACTAAAAAAAAAAAGCCAAACAATAACATTTTAAGTTATCTAAGTGACTCATATATATTTAACCTGAGTAGCGAAAGACGGCGGTGGGTTTGAAAACGATTTGCAGGGAGTCCGGTGTTCTCACGGCGCTAGTGAGCCTAGCCCCCGGCTTGCTAACGAGCTAGTGGGTAACAGATGTCTCCGAAAACGTCGGAGCGCTTTTGAAAATATGTGGTGTCCTGATAAACTGAGCAGATATTTGAGGTTTACACAGCTACATTCTCGCCTGAAAATATGTTAAACGTTTATTTTGTGACCCAGAAAGAATAATAAGAGTAACATTAAAACTAACTAGCTGCCGCCATTGTTGGAAACTGCGCTGGGCCGCGCTATGAATTCTGGGACACAGCTGCTTCTTCTTCTTCTTCTTCGGGGTTTAACGGTAGCTGACATCCTTGTACATGCAATGTGCCATCTTCTGTTTCAGTCCGTTATTACACTCTTAAATCCTGCCACTTATTCCTGCGTCTTTTGTGATCGTACAAAGTTTCAAACGACGCGTCGACTATTAAATCAGTCGTCGACGATTTTGATAGTCGACGTAATCGTGACTAGTCGACAAATCGTGGCAGCCCTAGACACAGACATACAGGCACACACATATACAAACATCCATTCCCACCCTCATGCTCTCATATGCACTTACGCCAGGACCGCCTCCTACAACGCGGGTCTCGCCACTGGCAATATGAGCGCCTACAAAGCGGCCTCATACGGCGTGCAGCGCGCGGTGAGAGATGCCAAACGCCGGTACCGGGAACGTGTGGAGTCCCACTTCCACCAGGGCGACACACGGAGTTTGTGGCACGGACTACGCACCATTACGGACTACAAAGCCAGGGACACTGCGCTGATCAACGCTGACTCTGCATTCACCAACGAGCTGAATCAGTTCTACGCCCGTTTCGAGGTTAGCCAGGCGGCTAATGCTATCTACCGCCTGACTACCGAGGACAGTGACGTCATCAGCGAGAGACCGGTGACCAGCATCGCGGAGCATGACGTCCGAGCGGCACTGAGGAGAGTGAACACAAGGAAAGCGGCGGGGCCAGACGGCATCACCGGCCGTCTGCTGCGCTGCTGTGCTGACCAGCTAGCAGGTGTGTTCACTTACATCTTCAACGAGTCCCTGGCGAAGTCTGTGGTCCCCACATGCTTCAAAAGATCCACCATCATCCCTGTGCCCAAGAACAGCAAACCCTCATCCCTGAACGATTAACGGCCAGTTGCACTGACCTCGGTAGTAATGAAGGTGTTTGAGAGGCTGCTGAAGAACATCATCTCCTCCTCCATCCCAGACACCACAGATCCGCTGCAGTTCGCCTACAGATCCAACAGATCCACAGAGGATGCCATCGCCCACGTCCTACACACCACTCTCAGCCATGTGGACAAGAAACAGGGTAACTATGTGCGAATGCTGTTTGTTGATTACAGTTCAGCGTTTAACACAATAGTGCCCTGCAGACTGTTCACAAAGCTGAGGGATCTGGGACTTAACAGCCGTCTGTGTGCATGGGTGTTGGACTTCCTCACTGGCAGAACTCAGGTGGTGAGGGTGGGCAGGTGCTTCTCCAACAGCATCACCATCAACACAGGAGCACCTCAGGGATGTGTCCTCTCGCCACTGCTCTACTCCCTCTACACTTCAGACTGTGTGGCCACCCATGGCTCCAACACCATTGTGAAGTTTGCTGACGACACAGTGGTGTTGGGTGTCATCTCCAACAACGATGAGGCGGCCTACATGGACGAAGTGAAGAATCTGGCATCATGGTGCCAGGACAATCACCTCCAGCTGAACGTCAGCAAGACCAAGGAGCTGGTGGTGGACTTCAGAAGGAGTCAGCACAGAGACTACAAGCCCATTATCATCAATGGAGCTCCAGTGGAGAGGGTGCAGTCCTTCAAGTATCTTGGTGTCCACATCTCCTCAGACCTGACATGGGCTGCCCACATTCAGGTCCAGACCAAAAAGGCTAGGCAGCGCCTGTATCACCTACGACAACTGAGGAAGTTCAGGGTCTCTCCAAAGATCCTCAGGATTTTCTATACAGGCGCTGTGGAGAGCATCCTCACACAGAACATGACATCGTGGTTTGGGAACAGCTGTGTGAAGGACCAAAAAGCTCTCCAGAGAGTGATCCGTACAGCAGAACGCTGCTGCAGGATTGCTCTCCCCCCGCTTCAGGACACCTACACCAGGAGATGCCGGACTAGAGCAGCGCAGATACTGAAGGACCCGTCCCATCCTGGCAACAAACTGTTCCAACTTCTGCAATCTGGTAGAAGGTTCCGCATCTTCCGGGCAAGGACAGAGAGACTCAAGAGGAGCTTCTATCCCCAAGCCATCCGTGCCCTAAACACACACACCCGCCCTCTCACATCATCTATAATTGACTGAGACAGGACTCTTCCAGACACTAAACCAAGGCACAATGTACATTTCAATTCCTTTAATTTTAAATATGTTTATATTGTCTATCCTGTAAAATAGTCAGATGTCTATTCATATTAATGTACAAAATTCACCTGCTTGCTGCTACTACTGCACATTCACCCAATGTATATACTATATATATATATAGTATATAGTATGTGCAACGATACACAAAATTCACGGTTCGGTTCGGTTCGATACTTTGGTGTCACGGTTCGATATTTTTTCGATACAAAAAAAATGTTCATGCCTTTTTAATTTGTCATTTATTAAAATTATAAATATATATTTTAACTCAAAAGTACAGTTTTTAAATTTAACCCTAACCCTTGTGCGTGTTTTTTATTTTGACAGCGAATGCGCACCTGCGGACCACTTATGTGCAGCCCTGGTTATTTAGCTCGTCATATTGCAGCCACAGAAATTCTTTTGTCCATGAAACCATAAAGCTGCACTTTCTTTTTGCCTTATAGTCTGATTTGTCATAACTTCTCCGTTTTGTGGTAAGCTTTTCTTTGGCTGTCACTTCTTCACCCTGACCTGTCTTATTTGGCTCAGCAGAACTGAAATATATATCCTGCTGCTTTTACACACGCACTCACATAAGCTCAGCGATTCTCTGCGCGATCAACCTCTCACATGTTTAAGCTTGCTGCGGGAGATTTCACTTGTAATGTTTGCATAGTAAGCTAACGATTAATAAGACGATGTCAGAGGAATTGGTGCACAAATTATCATCACTCACAGATCAGTGCTGTCGCTCTCTATACACAGTTCGCGCGATTGCAAAGTGAAAGCAAAAAACAAGCGCAAATTCAAACGCGATTTCAATATGTCACATTAGAGCTGGGCGATATATCGAGTTTTTAAAACATATCGATATATTTTTATACGAGATATAAGATGTGACAATATCCTTTATATCGATATAGTCTATGTTACGTTATAATTATAGTTGTGGAGCCGCAAGTTTGCCTCTCTTTCGTCCACTTTTGTCTCTACACAACGTTACTCCGCCTCGCCTTCACTGAAGACAACTCCCCCTCCTCCCCCATCGCTTCACGTGCAGGCAGCGACAAGACGGACACGGCAAATCTCCGTTAACGAGTTACTGCGCATCGCCCCATGCGTGGGGCTGGACGGCGTCAACGTGTTAACGAGCTAAACATGCTAACGAGCTAACCGCGCTAACGAGCTAACCGCGCTAACCGCGCTAACCCTAAAATCCTTTCATTCTCTCAAAAGTTGATAGCGCGCCTTATGTATGAATTCTGGTTGTGCTTGATGGCCGCGAACCGATTTTATGTGGTACACGGCACTCAGCAATCTGTCAAAAATGTTTGAGTACGACTTTGGGAAGCACCGCTTGATAGATTGTCGGCGCATTACGGCTACCGAGGAGCTTCGCGGAGTGATACGTACTGTGCATCAACGTAATATTACCATATTGTGTGTGTATAAGGACCATAAATGGCACCTGTAAGAGACGTGGTTATGAAGCGGATTTCAAACTCCAGGCTGTCAGTCACGCAGTAAAACTTGGAAATAGAGCTGCTGTGAAATCTGTCTGTCTTTGTTATTACGCTCAGCGTCTTTTAGTTTATATTTTGACTGCACAATTGTGAGCTCTTTGTTTAGCACAAAAACAACCTTGTTTTCTTTTATTTATGGAGCATTATTATTTAATGAATGCTCATAATTTAATTTTGAGTAATTTTTCATGTACATCTGTGCTGTATGTTAATAAAAGTGCCTGTGTGACATCTGGGACACAGCTTTGACTAAGAACTCTCTTTTTGTTCTTACTTTATGGCTTAAAAAAAAATATCGAGATATATATCTTATATCGCCATCCAGCTAAAAAAGATATGAATTTTGGGTCATATCGCCCAGCCCTATGTCACATATTGACAGTGGCTCACCGATGCCAATGACATAACTACCCAGCTACATTTCTGAAAGAATGCAAAAGCACTGACATATATTTTTCCTTCCTACAATAGCCCGACGGGCAGGGCAGAGATAGATTTTGGTAGCCCGACTGGAAAGATCGCTAGCTCCGGGACGTCGGGCTAGCGATATTGCAAGCCCTGTATCTGATTGAGGAATCACTCATCTTTGGAAAAGAGAGTTTATTACAGAGAAATGGCTCTTTCCAAAATAAAAGCTATACTATACGCTTCTTCTGGGCTATATTCTCAGCAGCATATTAAACATATCAGGACCCCATAAGGAGAATCATGTGCTAACAGCTGTCTAAATGACTCGGCTAAAGTTAGTAGCATGCTTGCTTGTTTTTTTTCTGTTTCCACTTGTCTTTGCACTAAGATGATGTCGGCGTAAATGTGCAGTCATATTCGTTGTGTTCCCACTAGTGCTTTCAGGTTAATCTCGTTGAAATAACGTTAACGCCACAACACGGCAAATCTCCGTTAACAAGCTACCGCCGATCGCCCCGTGCATGGGGCTAGACGGCCAACACGTTAACGAGCTAACTGCGCTAACACACTAGTTCCCACCCATGTAATTGGTGCCATGCAATGCTGTAATTGAGCATTGCATGGCACATCCAACATACTGTTTTACTTTAGTCCACGACTCGCTTACCTTCAGGGTCATACGTCACATGAAAACCAAAATAATTCCAAACGCCAGATCTGAATGAGGGTGGGGGAGGTCCATGTTGCAAGGAGAGCTTAACTTCTGTCTCGCTAGCTTGCCCTGCGCTCTTCCTTCTGACGATGCTGTCTGTGTTGAGCGCTCAGTGAATCTGCATTCGACTACTCCGCCTAGGCTGCACTGTCGAGCCTAGGCGGAGTAGTCGAGCGCAGATTCACTGAGCGCTCAACACAGACAGCATCGTCAGAAGGAAAGTTGATAAAATAAATTACAAATTTTGTATTGTTCGATACATATGCGTACCGAACCGAAAGCACTGTATCGAACGGTTCAATATCGATACGAATATCGTTGCACCCCTAATATATACCGTAATTGTCGGGCTATAAGCCGCTACTTTTTGCACAAGCTTTGAACCCTGCGGCTTTTAGTCAGGTGCAGCTTTTCTATGGATTGTCCGTGATTTTTGTCATATCGTAAGACGATTTGTTTTGTTTGTTCCGCTGTTGTACGGCACTACGTTGCCTGGCGGAAGGGCATGTGATCAGACACACAGTATCTGGGTTCAAGAGTGGTATGTTGGTCACGTATCCATCCGCCAGGCAACATAGTGCCGTACAAGTAGCGCGAAAAACAAACTTCAAATTAACGCTACGCGTTCAGCGGGAGTCGTGGATGACGAGCGGCGATAAACTTGCGAAAAGCAAGTTATGCTCAACTCCACCGGTGGAATCTGACAGCGTGGAAAAGTGTGAAAACATCCACGATCACCAACGGATTTCGAAGGGCTGGACTGCTGCATGATGGAGAGGAGGACACCGCCACGGCCCTTCTGAGGGTGTTTGACTCTGACACTGACAACGAGGATTTCTTTGGTTTTGTAAGTGACAACGAAGGAGAGAAGCGGAGAGTGGATGACGAAGCCATCCTGAGCCTGTTCGTATCCGACACTGGAGAAGAGGACTTTGGTGGTTTTTAGTGTGCAGGAAGAAGAGGAAGATGGTGGTGAATGACTGACTTTTCTTCTTGTTAAAGCCGTGTCACTGCACCTGAGCCTAAAAGGTAGTCTGAATCTATTTTTCTGGTGTGCTGTAGGTTATTGTTATGTACTACATTTGTTACTCATTTATGAAGCACAGTACATGTTTCGTACTTGTAATTACCGCTACTTGTACATATACCTAAAAAGTTATGCAAATATGTACCCATAACTTGTTTTTCAAAATATTAATAAAAGGGGTGTGTTTCCAAACAGCCATCTCTTTCCTGACAATTCCCTTTGTGCATATTCTCTTACATATGATGAGTCAACATTGAAACACCTGCGGCTTTTGGTCAGGTGCGGCTAATGTATGTACACTGCAAAAACAGCTATACTTGAAACAAGCCAAATATTCTTAAATCTGACAAATTTTTCTTGTTTTGAGCAAAAAAATCTGCCAATGGGGTAAGCAAAAGTTGCTTGACTAGAATTCTTAAAACTAGCAAATTAATCTAACTGCCATATGCCTTTTAACTAGACAAAATTGTCTAAAATGTATGCTTATTTGAAGAAAATGTGACTTATTATAAGTAAAAGACACTTTGATATTTAGAAAATCTGCACCTAAAATGAGTATTATGCTTTCTTGAACAAGCTGTTTTCAAGAATTATTTGCTTACTTTAAGATTCTACACCTTAATTTAGATTTTTCACATTAAAAAAAACACCTTACTATAGGACAAATTTTCTTAAAACTGAATTGTTTCTTTCTTGATTGAGCTAACTATAAGAATTATGTTTCGACTCTGAGAACAATAATCAGCAAAAATTCCTGAGAATAAGACACCATCTCTTCAAAAAGCTACTAAAAATAAGGGAATTCATCTTAAATTAAGACAGCAAAAGCACTCTTAGATTTTGTGCTTTTATTGACACAGCAATGGGTCAGTAACTCACTGAGGTCTGTTCCAGGAGAATCATGCCTAAAATTATACATTTCAGCAGGGTACTGTGTAACATGGCCAATATAAGAAGTGCATATTCCAGATACTCTTAAAATGAATAATAACAGTATAACACACTCATGGCTGGTATCAAAAATAAATTTTGCTGAAGCTTAAAACAATCACTATTTCAAATCCTATATTACATAACATTTTAGAAGAACAAGTTTAACGACCACACAAACAAACATGTGTTTTACATTTGAACAACTTTTCTATAGAAAAAAAAACAACCTCACTGACTAACACTGAGTCTGATAAACAAGGCAGATGGAGTCTGTCATCTGGGAGACTCACTCAGTGAATGACTTCCACTCACCAAGCGCCTTCTTGTAAGAGGGGGTTGAATCTCGGTCATGGATGGAGTCTTTGAGTATTTCAGTTTGCAAGACAGACAGCAGCGTGGAAATGCACTATGGATATGTGAGGTGGAGGGCATAGTAATATGCCATCAGATAGAGCAGTCCCTCATTAAGATCCTTCCGGTCAAAAGTGCTCACCGGTGTGGTTCCAACAGCTATCATGCAGTTGCCTTCAGAGACAAGCAGAACTGGACAAGCCAGGGGTCGCTGACGCAGGTAGCCTTCAGGGTCTTCTGAAGTCTACATGACAGAAAAAAAGAGTATTAGAACAAGACTGTAAGAAACACAATTTTTGAGTTGCATTACAGTTTAAAATAGATCAACTTTTTTTGTAGGTTTTATTAACATCAACATGTTATGGGGATCTGAACTTTAAGAATATTTGACTGACTCCACAGTAAAATATATAAAATGAAAACATGAGTAACTGCAAAATTCAACAATATATACACATAGAATATTGCAGCCTTACCTTTAGGACATGGAAAAAAGCCTCACTACAGATGCCCAGCTTCTTAGGTGGTACTGTGCTGGAAGGGAAAAGCATGGGAAGGGCTCTGAACACAGCTGCTGCATGTTCCACTGGTTTGAAAAAAGAAAAATAAGACAGGGCAACACCATTAAACATTGCAAATAATGTAATCTGCAAAGCATAAATGTAGACAAATCAAGATACTGTAGCATTACCTCCATCCAAAGTTTTTGGATGGAGGTAAGTGCTGGGTTCCTCTCTGAAGAAGTCACCATCTCCAGTAGTTGTTAGCGTTTTTTCAGCAGCAGTCTTGTTCTAAAATACAGTGTACATAGGGCTAATTTCACATAAAATTGCACAAGAACTTTAGGTCTCTAAATATGAAAGATAGTACAACAAAATATCAGTAAAGTGTTGAACAATAAAAAATATGTATATTTAATAAATGTGTAGGCCACTTGATTTAAATCAAAACTAAAGAAGATTCTACTGTCTATCTGTTAAGTGAGTATTGGTGGAATTATTTGAAACTGCATAAAACAAGCTGGTGTGTTCTCAGTTTTGTCACACAGCGATAGGACAGAACTTACTTCTTCACATTTGTGCACTGCAAGCCATAGAGCCCGACGCCTGAGGCAATGTTCAGGACCAGGAAACAGATCTTTGATGTCATCTCGTGAAAGTGATGAGAGCAGGTCTTCTCCAACATTTGCTTCTGCAATACGAGTTTCCAATTATCACTACATTGCATTATCCTCATGTGCAAGCCAGCTGACAGCTTTGCTTGGGTAACAGACAGGATACATAGGAAACATAATTTAATATTTACCATTTAAAACCATGACTCTATTCCATTATTCTCCCTCCTCACTGCTCCACAGGTTCTAAATTACCTTCCTCCTATTGACTGGTAAAAGTAATATATTTGTGATACATCAATTAAATGCATGTATACATATAAATGTATTATTTTTTTTTGCTTCCTGGGCTAAAGTATATAATGAAATAACTTCACTAATAGAAATTTGAAACTCCCACAATTTCTGTAAAACTGGCATTAACTTATGGCACTTTGCACACTTGTTGAATAAATTCACAGACACTGAAACTAATAACTGGACATGAATTCTTTCATAACTTTCTGCACTAGCATATTTAAAAATGCTAATGCAACTAAGCTAACCGCACAGCTAAGCTAAGCTAACAACCGGGTATAGCCTGCCATGCTAGCGACTTAACATGCAACATACCAGAACACAAAACATAGAAAAAACAAAACAGTCACATACCTTTCAGGTTGGCAATTGTTATTTCGTCCAGTTTTTCCATAGCGTGCCTTAATTTCTTCACACTGTACCAACTGTATCGCATCTACACCCAGACCCCAAAATCCTGCAATCCAACCGCTTAGGCACGGAGCTAGAGGCGGGAAGGTGGGCTGTACCAACTCAGGAGTATGGGGTTGTGTACGGAAATGGTTTAGTTCGCTCTTTTATACCTATAAAATGATATAAATATTTGACTATTTAGTTAGATTATGTTCTGTAAATACTGACGTGTGGGTGCTGTTACTTACTACAGCTGTTATAAGGCACTGAATTAGGATAGCCATTCCTACCCCATAATGGAATAATCCTGGTTATCTTGACTTTATGGGAAAAGTAGTTCACAGACCAGTAAAACAAAATGATTTGGCGCTGTGTTATCTACATCGTTTTTGTGGGTCTGACCCTCAAATCCCTACTGAGTCATATTAATTCTGCACATAGCCATAGTCCAGATTTCCGTGAAGATTGTGGCATAGATGGATGTGTCAAAGAATATCGTGTTTACAGCTAATTTTGGTATCACATTCTTCGAACACACTCCGACCACCTTGCCAATGGACGATGCAGCGGATCGATTAGGACACAAAAATCTGTAAGGTGAGACTGACTATATACTTTAATATCTTTGAAAATAATCATATAAAATATTCATGTTAGATGTCTACTTGTTTTTACAGCTTAACAGTAGATATGTTAATGCTTATTCCTTATAATCCACAACAATGCTATCTATTTATAAAGAATATTCTGATAGTGTTTAATTTCTTCTACTAGAGAAAACAACATTTTGTATTTTTTTAAACTTTTGTTTTAAATAAACCGATTGTCATGGTCCGCAGTCTCCTTGGTTGTTTGTGTTTATTAATATTCATTGTGTCAGTTAGTTTCCTAGTTATTTGTTAATTATTTCCAGTGTTTAGGTGTTCTCTGTACCTCCCTTGTCTTCAGTCTATTGTCCCTGGTTCGATATTCGTGTTTATTCCTGTTTTACTTTGATAGTCCCTGCCCTGCATCGGTGTATTCTGTTTTGCTTCCTCCTGGTCTCTTCTCATCTGATTAGTGTCAGCTGTGTTTCGTGCCTGTCTGCCAATTCCTCGTTTCCTTTTGTGTGTGTATATTTAGTGTGTTCTTTGTCGGATCGTCTGTATTCTCTCCTGTGTTATCATCTGTGTTCCCTCCCTGATGTTTTCATGTCTTATGTTCCTTGTTCAAGGTTGTAAGGTTTTTGCAACATTTTCCATGTTTCCTGTGTTCTTTAGTTTAGCTTTCCCATTTTAGGTTTTTGAGGATTTTTCAAGGCTTTTAAACTACAGTTAAGCTGCCAAATAGCAATGAGCATTAAATGAATATCCATTTATTAAACTCAGCTTGAAAACATGCATATTTTAGAGTAAATTATAAAATGCAGTATATTTCTGACATTAAAAGTTTTTAGAAATTATCAGTGTACCTTGTATTTAATTTCCTTATCCGCAACTAGTCAATTAATCAACCAATCTCAATTGCAGTTCTAGGAGGGAACCCTCATCAGCAGTGAACAGAAATCTGAGTAACATGTGGGCATACAGGACTGATTCAGTGGTGGAAAGCCAGCCAACAATGATATGATATGAGATTCCATTCCATATTACAGTTTCACACACAAAGATATGACATGTGCGGTCATGAAATATTACCTGGGTGATGTAATTGGACTACACGTGAGCTCAACATATGTTTTATAAAAGGTACACTGCTTTACATGCATGAACTGTATTTTCAGGTTATTGTTTTGGACAGTTTTGTGACAATTTTTAAAATTAAGTTGTTGTTTTCCTATAAATTCTGACAGTTGAATGCGATTTTAGCATTGCCATAGTATAGATATACTGATGCTGATCTATTATTCTGTTTGACATGGCCTAAAGTGAATGAGTTGTGCTGTTTCTGTTTTTCAAATGGGCCTGTATTTCATGTTTACCATGTGCTTTTAGTTCCTGCCTTTGTTCATATACTGCATATTGTGTCAAACTTGACAGCAATTATATTAAACTTTAGTGTCAATAAATACATTTCTTAAACTGAGCAGCTGTTTAAATGCCCTTACTCTTGAAATGAGAAAAATAATCTTATTTTTATTCTGGAAATTCAACCAAACCATTGTCATGCCTTGTAACTGGTAAATAAAGCTCAAGATGAGCTGAAATATCCTTTTAAGGAAAAGTTAGACATATTTTCCTAGAATAAGCTTTATTTTCTTGTCCAAAACTTGCTTGTTAAGAATATATTTTCTTTTTAGGCAAAAAATAAGAAAAAATGTCCATAAACAAGGTTTTTTTTACTTTCTTGAAAATCGTTTTTTGCAGTGTACAAAACAGGATTTTCCCCTGATTTTAGCTTGTGCGGCTAATATTCAGGTGCGCTTTGTAGTCCGGGAAATACGGTATATATATATATATATATATGTTCTTCCTCTACACCCCCCCCCCCCCCCCCCCCCCCCCAATTTTTTTGCACATGTCGAGGAGCGTGTCAGGCTACATTTCACTGTGTGTTATACTTGTATAACTATGCATGTGACAAATAAAGAACCTTGAACCTTGAACCTACTCCACACTCAACCAACGTGGAGACAGACATAAAGACACGCTGTACACACGATCACACTCCCCAAGCGTACTCTACGAACCGGGTCTAGGTACCCTTGCCCCTGGAGGGGAGAACTGCACCCAGACCCAGGTGGTGTTACCCTTTTCCCTGCGGTGGGGGGAGGCAGACCGCCCCGACTCCGCAGCAGCAGGGAGGCCCCACACTCCAGACCGCAGTCAGACGGCCAACTCCTCCTCCTAGCCCCCCCGCTCCAGCAGGCCACAGAGAATGGGGGTGAGAGAAGACTCCAAACCTCCCCCCACCCGCTCATTGTAGTGTTGATGCATGTGTGTTCTAAGGTGCATTTAAAACCCAGGAGGGCATGGAGCTACCTGCCAGAGAGCAGCAGGTAAGCGCATGGTCCCTCCTGTTAGCCCTCAATGTCTACGTGTATTTAAAATTGAGAGGTGGGCAACGACGCCAGAGGTGAGGTACATAACATCACTGCGAAGGTTTCTTTAAAGTTGGAGAATGGCCTAAGGGCTGAACTCTTACCTTGGATGCAAGCCAGTTTCACTATTTTGACAGAGAAACATGTCTATAGCTCTTTATATGAAAATATAAGAACTGGTGGTTGCCTGCTAGACCCTGAGCAGCTGGCTCCTTAGAGCAATGACCCAGCTCCCTCTGAACTCCTAATCCATCCAAATAAGCTGTGTCTGTGAGGTAGAAATAAAGTCTGCATGTGAAGTATGACCTCACATTGAGGAATTCAAACTTCATGAACAAGCCATTGTTAATAAGGAACCTGATCTGTTTTGCCCAAAGGCAAACTGTGTACATTGCAGTGTCACACTAACGCCTTCATTTGCATAGTTCCAGTAAAAACACATGGATATCAACATCAGTCAATGTCTGTCAATCTGTTCTTCTCACTTTACTTTATTATTTTGTTATAGTTGACTGATTTCCATTTATATGCTTATTTCTGCTGTGTTATTGTTAATAGTAAAATTCCATACATCCATCTTCTTCCGCTTATCCGGGGCTGGGTCGCTGAGGCAGCAGCCGTCCTTCTCCTTAGCCACCTCCTCCAGCTTGACACCAAGGCGTTCTCAGGCCAGCCGAGAGATATAATCTCTCCAGCGTGTCCTGGGTCTGCTCCAGGGCCTCCTCCTGGTGGGACATGCTCGGAACACCTCACCTAGGAGGCGCCCAGGAGGCGTCCTTGTCAGATGCCCGAACCGCCTCAACTGGCTCCTTTCGTTGTGGAGGAGCAGCGGCTCCACTCTGAGTCCCTCCCGGATGGCGGAACCTCTCACCCTACTTCTGACAGTTTGCCAGAATCTCTTCGAGGCAGTCCGGAAGTCTTTTTCCATGGTCTCTCCGAACTCCTCCCACACCCGAGTTTTGCTTCAGCCACTGCTGCGTGCTGCTCGGCCTGTCGGTACCTATCAGCTGCCTCCAAAGTCCCACAGGCTAACCAAACCCAAAAGGACTCCTTCTTCAGCTTGATGGCTCCCCTCACCTCTGGTGTCCATCATTTGGTTCGGGGGTTACCACCATGGCAGGCACCAACTACCTTGCGGCCGCAGCTCAGTGCAGCTCAGTGCAGCTCAGTGCAGCAGCCCAAAAATCGATCATCGACCTGCGGCCTAGAGCATCCTGGTGCCACGTGCACTTATGGACACTCTTATGTTCAATTATGGTGTTCGTTATGGCCAAACTGTGGTTTGCAATGAAGTCCAATAACAAAACACCGCTCGGGTTCAGATCCTGGAGGCCATTCCTCCCAATCACGCCCCTCCAGGTCTCGCTGTTGTTGTCGTTAATAGTAAAATTATTCATGAAAATTCAAAGACCTGAAGTGTGTGTGTGTGTGTGTGTGTGTGTGTGTGTGTGTGTGTGTGTGTGTGAACAGTTGGTATGCCACTGATCTTGGCCTCTCTAATTGGTTGTGTGTGTGCGCCAGTGATTGTGTGGATGCCTTAATAGGCATCCACACTATTGAGATCCTGTTTCTCTTTCTTCTTTATTATTATTCCGGGTGTTTCCGTACACTTTTTGCCGTGGATCTACTTCCACAATTTTTGTGCTATTTTCACCGTTCAAACTCTAAACTGTTCTGCTCTTTCTGCTAATGCCGGCTATGACTTTTGGTGTTTATTACTATTATACTTTTTAAAATATTACACTTTTTTCCTTTAATTTGTCCCATTGAAATGAATGGGAAACTTCCACAATTCTGCTAAAACTTTCTTGTCTTTGAAACTTAACTACTGCCTCATACTTTCACCTAGAAACTCCATTCAAACTTTAAAATGTTCTCAAATGATTTGGCTATTCCTGTATGATTCAGCTTTTTCAGATCTTCTACCGTTTTAATCTTATCCCTCTTTGAGTTTTCAGTTGCAAAATTGTGATTTTTCAGAAAATACATGCGTTGCTATGGTTGCTATGCAATTAACTCAGAGGGGACAGTGAAACTGTTTGAATTTTCTCTTCATGTCCAAACAACTTCTTGCTACTCGCTCAATTTCCACTCAAGCCCCACAAATTATACATCAAAACGTAGGTATTTTTGCTGGCTTTCAGAAAATGTCACTATCATTGTTGTGGGACTCATAGATATTTTGCAAATCTCCTCAGAGTAACACAAAGTCAGAAAACTCTCCATATAAACTCAATGGAGAGTTTGTTCAAAATCACCGCTGGATTTCTCTAATGAGAGGCATTTTCAAATTGTCATATCTCCTTAACGAAGCGAAGTTAAGACATGAGGCTTGTCCCCGTATATGTTCAGACACTCCTGACGCTCACAATTCAAGAATTTCTTTCTCACCTATTACCGTTCTGAAATGAGTTGGACTTGTTTGAGGGTAGGAAATTTGTCCCTCGCTCAGATTTCATCAGATTTCAATCTCTGGAAATGAACCACTTTTTTCTCTCGTCATATCTTTTTGATGGATTTCCACAGAGCCCTGAAAATTTCCATGACTGTTCACCAAAGCCTGCTGTTTCTTACGGTGAAAGAATGATTTTGATGCTCCATATAGATTTAGAGTTACCAAAGGTTGTTTGAGCGCAAGTCAAGGCAGTTTTTGCTTCGCCTCTACTCAGTTACAGTGTATTACAAGTCATATATCTTTAATAATTTATGTTTTATCTCTGAATTATGAAGACCTGAAGATTCCCCCATCTCTTCTGAATAAAACGATGCCTGAATGACCGTTCTAGCCTCTACGGTTAGGAAATTATGGCCATTTGTTCGAGGGGAATCCTGAATGTCAGAAATACACTGAAGAAAACTCACACCTCTCTCTGTGTCTGTGTGTGTAAGGGCTGACTACAGCAGGTGCAGCTAATTTAACTGACCTACATATACCAAGCCCAGACTCTCAACAGCTCCTGTTCCCTTTACTGTCTGTGTATGTGTGTCTGTGTATCAATATTTCTCCTATGTTTAGGTATTACTCCTCAATCATAGTATTTCTGCTAAAGCAAAGTACTTCTACTACATCTTAGTACTTCTGCTAAATCATAGTATTTCTGCCAATTCATAGTATTTTTGCAAAATCATGGTATTTGTGCAAAATCATGGTTTTGGGGCCAAATATTTCTGTTATTTTATAATATATGTGCTGAATATAATATGTGCCAAATCATAGTATTTATCCCAAATTATAGTATTTATGCCAAATTACAGTATTTCTGCTAAAACGCAGAAATAGTACCTTTTAGCAGGAATTTCTACCAAAAGATAGTACTTCTGCTAAATCAGAGTATTTCTGCTAAACCAGAGTATTCCTGCCAAATCATAGTATTTGTACTGAAACATGGTACTTCTGCCCAATCATAGTATTTGTACTAAATCATAGTACTTGTGCCAAATCATAGTATTTATACCCAATCATAGTATTTCTGCTAAATCATAGCATTTGTGCCAAATCATGGTATTTGTGCAAAAACATAGTATGTCTGCAAAACCATAGTATATCTCTTATGTTATAGTATTACTACTAAGGCATAGTATTTCTGCCAAATCATAGTATGTGTGCCAAATCGCAGTATTTATACCAAATCACAGTATTTGTGGTAAAACATAGTATTTCTGCCATATTGTGGTATTTGTGCAAGAACATTGAACTGTTATGTTATAGTATTACTACTAAGTCATAGTATTTCTGCATTGTTATAGTATTTGTACTAAAACGTAGTATCTCTGCCAAGTCATAGAATTACTGCAATTTCATAGTTTTTTTTAGGAAATCTGTTATGTTATAGTATTACTACTAAGTCATAGTATTTCTGCCAAATCATAGTATTTGTGCCAAAGCATCGTATTTGTATGGAGTCATAGTATTTCTTCTAAATCATAGTATTTCAATCAAATCTCAGTAGTTGTTGTTAAAACGCAATATTATTGCCAAATCATAGTATTTGTACCCAATCATAGTATTTCTGCTAAATCATAGCATTTGTGCCAAATCATGGTATTTGTGCAAAAACATAGTATGTCTGCAAAACCATAGTATATCTCTTATGTTATAGTATTACTACTAAGGCATAGTATTTCTGCCAAATCATAGTATGTGTGCCAAATCGCAGTATTTATACCAAATCACAGTATTTGTGGTAAAACATAGTATTTCTGCCATATTGTGGTATTTGTGCAAGAACATTGAACTGTTATGTTATAGTATTACTACTAAGTCATAGTATTTCTGCATTGTTATAGTATTTGTACTAAAACGTAGTATCTCTGCCAAGTCATAGAATTACTGCAATTTCATAGTTTTTTTTAGGAAATCTGTTATGTTATAGTATTACTACTAAGTCATAGTATTTCTGCCAAATCATAGTATTTGTGCCAAAGCATCGTATTTGTATGGAGTCATAGTATTTCTTCTAAATCATAGTATTTCAATCAAATCTCAGTAGTTGTTGTTAAAACGCAGTATTATTGCCAAATCATAGTATTTGTACCCAATCATAGTATTTCTGCTAAATCATAGCATTTGTGCCAAATCATGGTATTTGTGCAAAAACATAGTATGTCTGCAAAACCATAGTATATCTCTTATGTTATAGTATTACTACTAAGGCATAGTATTTCTGCCAAATCATAGTATTTGTACTAAATCATAGTACTTGTGCCAAATCATAGTATTTGTTGAACATCATAGTATTGGAACCAAAACATAGTATTTGTCCCAAAGCATCGTATTTGTATGGAGTAATAGTATTTCTTCTAAATCATAGTATTTCAATTAAATCTCAGTAGTTGTGTTAAAATGCAGTATTATTGCCAAATCATAGTATTTGTACCCAATCATAGTATTTTTGCCAAATCGTGGTATTTGTGCCCAAATAATAATTCTGTTATGTTATAGTATTACTACTAAGTTGTAGAATATCTGTTATGTTATAGTGTATCTGCGGAAAATAGTATGTGTGCCAAATCATAGTATTTATACCAAATCACAGTATTTGTGCTAAAACATAGTATTTCTGCCATATTGTGGTATTTGTGCAAGAACATTGAACTGTTATGTTATAGTATTACTACTAAGTCATAGTATTTCTGCGTTGTTATAGTATTTGTGCTAAAACGTAGTATCTCTGCCAAGTCATAGAATTACTGCAATTTAATAGTTTTTTTTAGGAAATCTGTTATGTTATAGTATTACTACTCAGTCATAGTATTTCTGCCAAATCATAGTATTTGTGTGAATTTGTATACTGTAATATCACTGTATTATGTAGTGGCTAAGCAGGGGCTGTTTACTAAGTGCATCAGTGTAAATAGGTCATCTCTTGTGTTGGAGTGCCC
Organism: Aulonocara sp. 'chitande type north' Nkhata Bay; assembly: GCF_057382095.1. NCBI lineage: Eukaryota > Metazoa > Chordata > Actinopteri > Cichliformes > Cichlidae > Aulonocara > Aulonocara sp. 'chitande type north' Nkhata Bay. Next base: position 16,730,576 of record NC_141360.1, read on the forward strand.
TCTTGTGGCGCCTTTTGGGTAGTGCCTTAGTAAACGGGAACCCTGTAAAAAGTGGCATCAGACTGATTTGTAGTGGAGGAATTTGTTACCAGTTTTCTTAATCTTCAATCTGTATGCATGTTGTAATGCATACCCTGTTCTTAATCATAGAAACCACACCATATCACCTCTCCACATCCTCCTACTGTATGCCATACCTCCCTGTACCATCCATCTGACCGCAATAAACTCCACCTGTGGTAATCTAATCCCTGGATGTCAGCCTCTCCTTCTGACCGAGGATAGTTATAGTATTTGAGCCAAATCATAGTATTTGTGCCAAAGTATAGTATTTCTTCCAAATCATAGTATAACTGCACAATAAAGGTTCTTGAGCCACATCAGTGTTTGTGCCAAATCTTAGTATTTCTTCTAAATCCTAGTAATTCTGCTCAATGATAGAATTTCTGCTATGCTTTAGTACTTTTTTCCTAGATTGTAGTACTTCTGCTAAGTCAAAGTATTTCATGTAAATCATAGTATTTCTACCAAGTCCCAATGTTTCTGCTAAATCATAAATAATGTTTTAGTACAAATTGTATGATTTGGTGGAACTTTCTGTGTTCCAGCAAAAATGCTATGATTTGGCAGGAAAAAAATAGATAACACACACCAATTAGTTAAACTGCAGGAATGTCTTAAAGACATAAAGACCTGGATGGCCGCTAACTTTCTGCTTCTTAATTCAGATAAAACTGAGGTTATTGTACTCGGCCCTGAAAATCTTAGAAATATGGTATCTAATCAGATTCTTACTCTGGATGGCATTACCTTGGCCTCCAGTAACGCGGTGAGGAACCTTGGAGTCATTTTTGACCAGGACATGTCCTTCAACGCACATATTAAACAAATATGTAAGACTGCTTTCTTCCATTTGCGCAACATCTCTAAAATTAGAAATATCCTGTCTCAGAGTGACGCTGAAAAACTAGTTCATGCATTTATTACTTCCAGGCTGGACTACTGTAATTCATTATTATCAGGATGTCCAAAAAACTCACTGAAAAGCCTTCAGCTAATCCAAAATGCTGCAGCAAGAGTCCTGACAGGGACTAGAAAGAGAGAGCATATTTCTCCTGTTTTGGCTTCCCTTCATTGGCTTCCTGTTAAATCCAGAATTGAATTCAAAATCCTGCTCCTCACATACAAGGTCTTAAATAATCAGGCCCCATCTTATCTTAATGACCTTGTAGTACCATATCACCCTATTAGAGCGCTCCGCTCTCGCTCTGCAGGCCTACTTGTTGTTCCTAGAGTATTTAAAAGTAGAATGGGAGGGAGAGCCTTCAGTTTTCAGGCCCCTCTTCTGTGGAACCAGCTTCCAGTTTGGATTCGGGAGACAGACACTATCTCTACTTTTAAGATTAGGCTTAAAACTTTCCTTTTTTCTAAAGCATATAGTTAGGGTTGGACCAGGTGACCCTGAATCCTCCCTTTGTTATGCTGCAATAGATGTAGGCTGCCGGGGGATTCCCATGATGCATTGAGTTTTTCCTTTCCAGTCACCTTTCTCACTCACTATGTATTAATAGACCTCTCTGCATTGAATCATATCTGTTATTAACCTCTGTCTCTCTTCCACAGCATGTCTTTATCCTGTCTTCCTTCTCTCACCCCAACCGGTCGCAGCAGATGGCCGCCCCTCCCTGAGCCTGGTTCTGCCGGAGGTTTCTTCCTGTTAAAAGGGAGTTTTTCCTTCCCACTGTCGCCAAAGTGCTTGCTCATAGGGGGTCATATGATTGTTGGGTTTTTCTCTGTATCTATGAAGCGCCTTGAGGCGACTTTTGTTGTGATTTGGCGCTATATAAATAAAATTGAATTGAATTGAATTGAATTGAATTATTTAGTATAAATACTAAGTTTTAGCAGAAATACTATGTTTAAACTTTAAAAAATTCTGCTATTTCTGCTGATGTGTGTTATGACTTTTGACCATTGAAATGAATGGAACACATTATCAATGTGGTCACTGATTTTGCATGATGGGCTGAGCTGTGTTTTACCTCAGTGAGATAAGCATCCGTTCTCAGACTGGGAGGCCTGGGTTCAAATCCAGCTTATGGCAACATTTCTTTCACTTAACAGTTAAACTTTTTTTAAACTCTTTTCAACACAAATTTCATTTTTTTCACCCCTTTTCAGCAAAATTTTCGGTTTTTTTAACCCCTTTTCAGCACAAATCCAAACTTTTTCAGCTCTTTTTCAGCAAAAACCTCTTTTCAGCAGAATTCTGCTCATTCAACTCTTTTCAGCAAAATTTTCAGTTTTTTCTGCTGTTTTCAGAAAAAAAACTCTTTTCAGCAGAATTCTGCTCATTCACCTCTTTTCAGCAGAAATTCTGCTGATTGAACTCTTTTCAGCAGAATTTTCACCCCCTTTTTTTTTGCCCAAATTCTGCTAGCACAATTGTCAATCTCTCCACCTTTTCTTTGTGAGAAAGTGTTTGGCTCAGTGAGCTAAATAGCTGTCCTTTGACCAGGAGGGCCAGGTTCGAATCCTGCTCAGGGCATCTTTTTTTTTTTTGTTTCAACTTTTTCAGCTTTTTTCAGCAGATATCTTCAGCCGTTAAGGCATCCACACTGCATTTTCGCAGGAAATGCAAATTTTTCTAGTTCTTCTTGGGGTTTTTTACATTTGGTAAGGACACACGCAGCACTTTCTGGACAGTTTGAATTATGAGGACAAGGTTGATGTCCTCAATCCAGGGCCGGGTCGTGGGGGCAGCAGCCCAAGCAGAAGACATGGCACGGGAGCCAGGGGAGCGCGCAGGGATTTATTGTTGGATTATTCTTTACCTCACTGTAAATAGACACATTGTTGTGCACAGAGTCCTGCATTTTGGGTCCACCTTCCCCACATCCCTACGGCTTGCACTGGCAAACCGTGACACTGATACTCTCTTTCTGGCCAGACACATGGCGGCACTTCTGCTATAATTTTGTTTGTATTTAACAAAATAAAAACGCTGACATAAGTGTACACAGTTTTTGACTGATAGTGAAAATTGTTTTTAAAGACCTTAATTTAACATTTCACTCAACAACAAACAAACCCTCCCTAACAAAAAAAGGAACTTCAAAGGCTAAATTACATCATATTTCTTCACGTCAATATACGGGCTGCAAGTAGGGGTGACGTGGGCTACAGGTGGCTTCTCGGACTGTGAGTTTGAGACGCCTGCTCAATTGATAAATTGCAGGATTTAGGTTATAAATACATGTTCATATTTATTTTACAATCAGAAAGAAAGAACAAGAGAAGGGAAAAGTGCAGGACAGACAGAAAGGTGACAGGCTCAGATTGTATAAACTACTACGAAACTGGCATTATATTTCCTGTTTGTGTTATTATTTGTTATAATAGGGGTACTAAATAAGGCGAGAGCTAAATTTAACCACAGTGTGGATAAGTTAGCACACTGGCCAAATGTGTGGCTCATGTGAATAAAATACCATTATGTAACTTAATGAGTGAACTGTCTGCACGTTTCTCCTTAAGACAGGGGTGTGGGAACTCCAGGCCTAAAGGGCCGGTGTCCTGCAGGTTTTAGATGTGTCCTTGATCCAACACAGCTGATTTAAATGGCTAAATGACCTCCTCAACATGTCTTGAAGTTCTCCAGAGGCTGGTAATGAACTAATCATTTGATTCAGGTGTGTTGACCCAGGGTGATGTTTAAAACCTGCACAAACCTGATCCATCTAACTTGAGTCCTCTCTTTTCACAAGCTAGAAACAGAGTTTACCCCTCATGTGAAAGAGAAAGTAAAAAGTGAGCTGTTGGAGCTACTATCCATGATGTAAAGACCCATCAGGATATCCAAGATGATGGCCCCATGTGATCAGCTACTTATTATATCTATAACTGGAAGTTTAGTAGAGGTTGGGGTCTGCCACACCAGGCAGGATGCCCATGAAATAGCACAGCATCTCTCAGCACCGAGTGAGATGTTAGCAGCCCAACTGGTCGCAGCAGATGGCCGCTCCTCCCTGAGCCTGGTTCTGCTTGCTCATAGGGGTTCATATGATTAGTGGGGTTTTCTCTGTTTACTGTGTATTATTGTAGGGTCTTGACCTTGTAATATAAAAAAAACCACCTTCAGGCAACTATTGTTGTCATTTGGTGCTATATAAAATTCAATTGAATTCAACTGAAAAAAACGGCTCATAAATAGTTTGTCTAATGTGCGGTTTGGTGTGCATCGTAATTTCCCTTTCATGTATCTTTCTCTCCCTGCTAAAGTATTCTGTTCACTCAAATGTGAAACCCACCTCTCATGGTTTGTAGAACACCCTTCTCTCCTTCTCTGCCGTCTGTCTGTCTTGGCTTCCTGCCTGTCCTCTTACAAACCCTACTTAGGAAATACCTCCCCAGATCTCAAGCAATGCTTCTAAACTCACAACCCACAATAATTAGTTTCAGCTTCACAGCTCCACATAAACTATGCCTCACCCTTTCCACAGACCCTCCCTTACTATAAGTTTTAAGTTTAGTGCCAGGTCAGAATATACTTCTCTGTTGATATATTTTATAATTGTAAATAAACCGAGTGAACACCAGCTCACTGAAGCCGTAGAGAGCAGGCAGACAAGTAATCATGTGGAGTGTAAGAGTCCTTTTCAGGGAAGGTTTTGAGAAAATGGGCACTGCAGGACTCAGAAGACATCAACATGAGGTTCCTGGCACACTTAATGAGTGAGGTAAATGAGGTATGTACAATTCAATTTTATGTTTACAATGCCATACGTTACCTCAATGTGCTATATATTGTCGAGAGAGCTCTAACAATCAAATGACCCACTATGGGCAACTGCTTGGCAGTGGGAAGGAAAAACTCTCCTTTTAACAGGAACAAACCTTTGGCAGAACCAGGGAGGTGCAATGACTGTGGCAATACAGAGTGGTGTATTAATGCATCATGCATCATGATAGGCCCCCAGCAGCCTAGGCCTATTGTAGCATAACTAAAGGAGGGTTCAGGGTCACCTGATCCAACCCTAACTACTCTATCAAAAAGAAAAGTTTTAAGCTGATATTAAAAGTAGAGAGGATGTCTGTCTCCCAAATCTAAACTGCGATTCAGGAGACAGGGTTCTCTCCAAAGAAAGGTTTTGGATTAAAGACCAAGGACCATGACTGACAATATATTTAAGGTCAGTAGTTTTACACATTATGAAGCAGAAACTTATCTCCATATTACACAATATAGTTCAATTAAAAGCATTTCATAAAGTTTAAAGAGTTGGCAACAGAACATAACATCACTGCGAAGGTTTCTTTAAAGTTGGAGAATGGCCTAAGGGCTGAACTCTTACCTTGGATGCAAGCCAGTTTCACTATTTTGACAGAGAAACATGTCTATAGCTCTTTATATGAAAATATAAGAACTGGTGGTTGCCTGCTAGACCCTGAGCAGCTGGCTCCTTAGAGCAATGACCCAGCTCCCTCTGAACTCCTAATCCATCCAAATAAGCTGTGTCTGTGAGGTAGAAATAAAGTCTGCATGTGAAGTATGACCTCACATTGAGGACCTTCAAACTTTATGAACAAGCCATTGTTAATAAGGAACCTGATCTGTTTTGCCCAAAGGCAAACTGTGTACATTGCAGTGTCACACTAACGCCGTCATTTGCATAGTTCCAGTAAAAACACATGGATATCAACATCAGTCAATGTCTGTCAATCTGTTCTTCTCACTTTACTTTATTATTTTGTTATAGTTGACTGATTTCCATTTATATGCTTATATTGTTAATAGTAAAATTCCATACATCCATCTCCTCCTGCTTATCCTTTTAAGTGTGTGTGTGTGTGTGTGTGTGTGTGTGTGTGTGTGTGTGTGTGTGTGAGAACAGTTGTTACGCTACCTATCTTGACCTCTCAAACTGGTTGAAAGATATACCACCGAAAGTATGTGAGAGCGTTCTTGTCTGTACCTGCATGTAAAAATAAGAGTCTTAAACCAGCAGTATGCTGATTTTATCTTTTTGCCTGAGGCTAAAACATTAATGAGAAGACTACGCATTGACGATAGCGTCCCTGGAGTCATTTGACTTGATTTATTTATTTTGCTTTATTTTGGAGAACGCCTTAAAGTGCCCAAAGGCAAACTGTGTGCATTGCATTGTCACGCTAACACCGCCATTTGCATCATTTCAGTAAAACTTTATGGATATCAACATCAGTCTAAATGTTGATCCATGATTGAAATGGAGTATTTCACAGTATGTGTGTAGGCACCAGTCATTTGATCAAAATACAAGGTTCCAACAATGATATAAGTTCATATGAATTAATTTTCAGATGACTTGCAGATTTACAGATGACTGTCCAACAACAAACTACAGAGATTACAAAACTACAGTATGAAATGGTGACATCATAGGCGCCATGGTCGATGGACTCAAAACTAGAGCAGGGCGATATGGCCAAAAATATTTATCACGATATATATTTGAAAATTTGCGATAACGATATAACCGACGATATAATTGATGCGAGACAAAATACAACTCCACAACATTACTAGCGCAAAAAGACAACCTTCCATTTATTTTCACTTAAACAAGAAGCTGGTTTTTATGTACATTAAAGCTTTATAAAAATGTAACAGTGCAAATGCAAATTCCTTGCTGAAAGTTTAACCAAAAGGCATTTCCAGTAGAAATGGGCTGACATATCCTGAGCATAACCATGTATAATATCCACTGAAGTTAAAAAGAGGTGCTTTGCAACATTAAACTGCAGTGTGCAGTACGCATTTTTCGGACCATAAGGTGCACGGGATTATAAGGCACATTAAGCGAAACAAAGCAGTCAGATAAATCAAACTTTATTAAACTCATTCTTCTTGCTTCCTCCACTTCTGTACCTTTGATTCATTAATGTTGAATTCTCTGGCAGCTGCTCTATTCCCATGTTGTTGCAGTATATTAATGACTAACCTCGTATTGTGGATGGATTATCTCAGTTGTTCTCCTGACTGAAGTTTGGTCCGTTTACAGTATCCTGCCATGCGATTGCATTTGTCTCTAACCATGAAGAACCTTCACGTTAACTTTTATAAGTGGAAAAGTGTTAGTGTTCGTCCTCCAGCTTCACTGTTTATGTTATGCTAACATAGCTGTGTCGCTAGCGATCACGTAGCACATCATTATATACCAGCTAGCCCAACTTCAGTAACCCTACAAACGTCACTGCTGTTTAGTTTCCTGTCTTCATTTATGTTGGAAGTGATAGCAGAGCTGTACGTTTGATTTTTTTCAGAAATCTCTCCGTCAGAACATGCTATATCATGCTTAGGTAACTAGCGAAACTAGCGAGCTAACTTCCGCTAGCTTCCTGCTAACTTCTAACTCCGTTAAATGTAATAACTTTTGTTTTCATGGATGCCTGGAAGTTAAACTTTATAGTTACACCTCGTAAAGCAGCAATGCTGATCGTTTTATTAAAGATGAAAGAATTTAGACAGTTTTTAACTCTAAGTGATGCTGCAGTGTTGTTTGACCTGAAGCATACGGAGTTTAGGACCCAGATTACTCCCAGATTTAAGAGCATCTTAGTCCGACAAATACGACATTAACAACGGCCGCTTGCATGTTCTGCAAAAAAATGTGCTTTGTTGTGTATCTGACGGACAAACACCAAACCAGTTCCACATCACTGAAGTTGCACCATTTTTACAAACCAATTCTGGTTCATCTGTTTCACTCAACAATCGGCCATGTGCGTATGAAAACAAAGGCACTGCGCATGCACGTTTTACTCCCATTCTATCGCGATATTTCATTTTCCTATCGTTGCCTAACATTATACCGGTATTACCGTGAACGGTATAATATGGCCCAGCCCTACTCAAAACCCCTATACATGAAACAGTCCCTCATCTGATATTGCAGTTTTCTTTTATGAATGTTCTAGATTGATGATTTGGCCACTCACAAAGTCTAAAGTCTCTCTCTCTGATAGTTTTCAGCCCAGTTGATCCTTTACTTGAATGTTAAATGGTAACAAGTATTTAGTGGAAGGCCAACATCTGGAATCAATCTGGCGGAATTAATTTTCCATAAACTGCACAGACAGTCAGGAAAACTCAAAATTCATTTTGCCAGACTCTCTTCCCAAAATCAAAGAACTTATTTAAATTTTACCATGGAAAACACTGAAAAAAGCTAAACTAGTTATTCATTTATCTTTTTGAAAAGTAGCCTCTTCTCACGGAATGCCTTTGAAGTGTGCTTTAGGTGTGGATTACCTTTAAAATTATTGTGCTGATAAGACACACCTTTAACTCTCAAAAGTACATGCTGTACATGCTTGTGTTAAATAAGGACGCTAAATAGAAAGGGCCTGCACATCACAGAGTGTGTTGGCAGCACATTGTGAGGTAACATCATGTTTCCAAGCCCTATAGAGGGACGGACTTAAACGTGATGTGGGTGTGTCTTTACATTATTACATTATTAGATTACATACAGCCCATCGGTTTGTTCTTTTTTGAAAACCTGACTCAACACATCCCAACGCGTCTCTGCACTCATGGCGGAGTTGAGACTACTGCTTCTATTTTTACTGGCCTTAGTGAGTATTCAGTCTTAAACTATTATCACATTAACATGCTAGGGCATCCTTCTTCTTATTTAAAGCGACAAAACAGCACCATGAAGTGGTGCGGTCAGATATTATTTATTTTACTGCCTAACACAGATTATTATTTATATGCTACAATCAAAGTTGGCGGTTCGCAGATAACACAGTGTAAGGAAAATAAGAAAGCCTCGCCCAGCGTTTTGTTGTGGACTGAGGGATTTAACTGTACTATTGTCATTACAGATGATGAGTTCTGAGGCCAAAGAGAAGAAGGTAAAGAAACTGAGGAGGAATCGGAGAGAGTGGATTCCTCCTGCTACAAAGCTGATGGAGAACATCGACTACACCCATTTGGAACACATTGCAAAGGTCTTCAGCTCATTGAAATCTTTATAGCATATACACATGTTATATGCACGTTATATTTTTAAGCAGTGGCTGAGTGGCTTCTATCACATCATTTGGTTATCTTCCGCTACTTTAGGATAGCATGTCATGAACATTCCTTTAAAAAAGTCCAGTTGTACTCACAGTTGAACACTTGAAAACAACCACAAGTCATAGGTTTGCTGTCAGTGCAGATTTCCTATTAAAAACTAATTGTTAAAGGATTTGCAAATCCAATATGATCGCAGTGATACATTTCAGGTGCAGACATTTGTAAAGTTCTGCATATACTCTTTCTTTTCAATAGTAAAATTAAAAGTTTAGACATCATCTATGTCTGTGCAGTATCTGTTGTACCTGCAGTGCTTTGGCATAGTTTTTGTATTATTACAAAAACAATTCCAGTAGAGAGTGAAAAACAGTTCTTGAACACATACTTGCTCTTGCTAAAAAGTATAACAAGGAATATTTAAGAAGCACCCCAACCTGACATCACTGTCTGAGACTTAAGTTCAACTTCAATAGTAGAACAATTTTTTACATGTTTACCATCTATTTTACCAAGTCTTACTATGTAATTTACAGTAAATGCTCCCCCTGTTTTATTTCAGATACGCTCTGATAAAGACAAATTTGAGATAGTTCAATATTTCCTTTCTGGAGAAGGGGCAGATAAAAATCCATTAAACCTCTTTGTGGTGGACCGAGAGACTGGTTTTGTACGTATCACTGATCTGCTGGATCGGGAAAGCTGCCCATCCTACAATGTAAGTTTGTTTTGATGTTTGTTTGTTCATTTTTTCTTTTCTGTTTTTTACTCTGCATAGTTTTCTTTCACCATTTTCTCTATTATGTAACACCAAACAATATCATGGAATTCCATTCCTGGTCTCAGCTCCACTTCTGTGAGATACAGACCTCAGGGAACGTATCCACAGCAATCGCAGAAAAATAGAGTTAGCATTTTTGTATGGTTGAAGGAATGTACATTAGCTGCTAACATTAGCTACTAGCAGCTAAAATATATATTATGAATGTCAAACAGAAGTACAGTCATTGCATTTATTTCTGGCCTTTGTATTTCACCGAAACTATTAGAGTCAATCATTGCCATCCATTAGCTGGTGGCCAGGACTGCTGGTCATACTGCTGTTGGATGACAGGCAGCTCCAGCTGATTTGTCATTCTTACAATTGTAAGTCAGTCCCTTCTTCATGGCTTATCTTAAGCTTACACAATTTCTGATTGCTAATAGCTGGTGATAGCTCACTGATGCCAATTTGCAAACTTGCTTTGCAGCTTGTTTTATGAAGTAGGCCACAAAACCAACAGTTTCCAGTCCAGTCTTTTATCACAACAAGTCCACATAAATCCAATCTAAAATCAATCCTCCTTCTGATAAAATGTAATTATTTTTAAAAGCAAAACTACTCAGGCCAGGTTAAAAGTATTTTCCTTTAAAATGTCCTTTTCTCTCACCGGAGTGTTTAATTTCAACCACCTTCAACCTGCCACAACTGTGTCCAATAGCCTCCTTCCTTCCTGTTTTTCTCCCTAAACTCATTCTTACTCTCCCCTTTATAGAGAAGGGCCCTATCGCACCAGATTAATACCAGATTGCAAATTTTATTGAAGAAAAGAAATGACTTTTCTTCAGTAAAAGTTGAATTTTAAAGTTGAACTTGAAGGATCAATTTTAATCTTAGGCCATAGAACTCCAGGTACGATCTGAAATTCCAAAGTCATTAATATAGTTTCTATATATAATTGTATTACATATTAAAAGTTACATTTTAAAACTATCTCAGTCTGTCATTCACAATTTACACAGCTATCAGGGATCGCTAGATACAGGAATGGGACCACGGCAGAGGATAACATCCCACTGATTATAACAGTCCAGGACCAAAATGACAATGCTCCTTCTTTTGAGCTGCATACTGGAAACATTAATGAGGCAAGCGAAAAAGGTAATGATGGATTTTAAACACAGTTTTCTATATGTGATGGGATACAAATTGCATTTTAGCTTTTATGGAGTTCTTGTGAGAAAATCCCTGAAATCTGTCCTCTTCTGAAGATATTTCTTCAGCCTAGGAGTAGTGAGATGATATTGCACGAGCAATAGAGAGAGGGGGAGTCATGACAGACAGGGGAAAAGAAGAACAGAAGAACTCTGGGGTAGAAGCTTAACATTTCACAGACGACCTTCGACTTGCTTAGTCACAGCCGTCCGCATCATATTTACATCTTAAAAACTGTTAAAATATGTCTGCGTTCTATAAGATCCAGTTGACATTCATTTTGCGAATCAGCCTCTAACCTTCTTTTTTGTCGCATATAAACACAGTCTGCATATATTATGTATGTGAAAGTTGTTTGTCAAATGATCATGTTGAGCTGTTGTGCTCCACTGCAGGAACCTTTGTCATGCAGCTTAAGGGTAAAGACAACGATCAAGCTGGAACAATTAATGCAGAGATCTCCTACAGCATCGTCAGTCAGAAGCCAGAAGGCACAGGTCACATGTTCCATTTAGATGAAAAGACTGGAAAACTGTACGTCAAAGAGCCCACGCTGGACAGAGAGGTGAGGCTAGCAGTCACTGCACGTACAGCAAGACACATATATGCTTCTGCATTTTTGCACGAATTTCTTTCTTAGCTTTCTTAATATATTTCTTAAATATATACATTTTGGTTCAGGCAATCTTTGTCAGGTACAATAAAACAATGTTCCTGGACTGAAAATGTAATTAAAATAAAATATTCTTAAGAGAGACAGTGTGCAGATGTCATAATTGGACCATACCTGCTAAACGCGCAAAGGTGATTTTCTCATCGTGGAAGGAAAACAGGACCGACTGGTCCGACTCATCTTAGCTTAGTATGATTACAATTCTTCTGAAGTATTTGGATATAAGTCATGCGTTTTCACCTCCTTTTCACAGACTTATGACTTCTACAGCCTGGTTATAAAACTAACTGATATGGGAGGAGCAGCAAGTGGACTAACAGGAACTGGAACTGTAGAGATCAAGATCCTGGACATCAATGATAACATACCTACTCTGGAAAAATCTGAGGTGATGAATATGGCCTTTACTTGTTCTTAAGGCATCCAAATTTATTCTTATATCATTAATCACTTTCAAAACAACTGTACATAGCTGTGTCTGTCTCATTATTTATGGATGGCTTGAGTTATGCACTTTACGTTAGTGGTATCAAGTGTGCTTTGGTGGCCCAAGCTGCAGGGAGTTTAGGAATATCCAGTAGCAGTAAAAGGCTGTTACTTCTGCACGCTACCTGTTCCCAGAGTTTTGAGAAGCAGTCGTAGATTCATTTCCATCTTCGTAGTATGAAAGTATTCATCTGCGTGTCAGACAAATTGTGGCAAAATGGTGTTTAAAAAATTCTTAAACTGTGTTGGCCCATTTTGGAAAGCTCTGGAGTTTGCTCCTTTGGACTGTCTATGTAATTTAGACATAGCTTATGGATTTGAAAAGTAATACAGGAAGAAAGTTACCCTGCATTCTTTCTAATTGCCATGGGGTAAGTCCCTTGGTAGCAAAAACCAGTTTCAGTTGTTGATTTATTACTTCAGAAAATATTTCTGTCACAGTCTGTCTGAGGCAGACTGCATGTATTGTGAAAAGGACTCAAATGCAGACCAAAACAGAACGTGAAAAGTGACGTGGATAAACAAAAACAAGCCGTTTATTAAGGCCTGGGTGAAACTAAACAAAAACCTAAACTGGGTGAACTAAAACATGGAAAACTGGCATGGATACCTGGAAACACAACGTGGACTAGCAGACAACCTAACAAGGAATGACTGAAAACAAACGGACTAAGTACACACAGGAGGGTAATGAGGGAAGTGGGAACACATGGGGAAAAAAGCTGAAAGAAATGAACATAACCAAGGGGAGAGTAAAACTAAACACAATGAACACAGGAACACAGGACCGCTTCAAAATAAAACAGGAAACATAATGAAATACAGACATGAGAACATGAACTCAGTGGCGTGTCTAGAAACTTTTTGTTGGGGGGGGGGGGCAGGTAGGGGCACAGATTTGGAGAAGGGTGGCAGATGTAATTGGCAGATAATGTTTAAAAAAAAAATTCTACCAACCATTAACCATAATTCAATAATCCTATAAACCTAATAACCGAATGAGCTTTTAACTCTTATTAGAATGAGATTTTAACCACTACGGTGCAAAGTTTTTAGATACTGCGTTGATAAAGTACAAGAGATACAATCAGTGCTTTGTCAGTGTTTACTCAGCATTCAAGGACAGCAATATTTGCATAGTATTTTTACTGACATATACTGCACATATGTTTTGGGCAAAAACATTTTTGAATATTAAAATACGAACATTTGTAACAAACAATTGACAAATTAGCCAGTTCCAATGTAAAACTTTCTCTGCCTGTTAAAAAAAGAAGATAATCTTCTCACAAACTGGTGTTTGATTTTGAAACAGGAAAAAAGTGGGGAAACAACTGAAAAGACTAACATTTGAATGAAACCTGAAAGCAAGTAAATACTTTCTATGCTGCCTTATGGTAAACTTTGGTAATATTGATAAAGAACAACACTGGCTGATGATGAAATACAGTCAGCTGGCATGGTGACACTGCCAGTATAACCTGCAGGGCTGGACTGGGACAGAAAATCGGGCATTTTGACTACAGACCGGCCCACCAGGTATTAAAACCATAAAGCCTTTGAATGAAAACAAATGCTGTTGTGACAGTGATGTACACTGTCTTGTTGGTATATGTATGATTTCTATACATTTTACATCAGATAAAAACTTTGGTTGTAAGATTTAGATAATTATTTAATAAAAGAGAGATATTTTAAATGAGAATAAGAAAGAAAAGTATTTCTTTGTGCCCCACCTCTCCCTGTTAATGCCCTACCTGGCCCCCTGGCATAACTTTGCTAGACCCGCCCCTGCACAGTTACCAGCTGTCAGCTACGTAAAAAAGGATCCTGGTGTTATTTGTCTCTCAGAAACAGTTCATAACTTCCCTTCAACTCATTCATGTCACCTAAACCTGTTTCTCCATCACCTGTTCAGCTCTGATGATCCAGTAAGGACATCTCCTGGTTTCATCTTCATGTTTCCCTCTCACCACATATCCAAACTGACATCATGACCAGCAGCTTTACAGCTGTGGCTCCAGCAAACATCAGCTGATACTGGAAATTAATATTAAATAAATTCTAACAACAGCTGATCAAGCTTAAACGTGCTGCTGTTGTTTAGCGCGACATCTGCTGGTTTCTTCTTTCTGGCACAAAGTGGGCGATAAATAAACAAGAGAGAAAAGCTGATCAGCTGATCATTGATCAGTTTCATGATTGAAGTAGAAACAGGAGAGGGAGGGGGAGAGAATGAGAGAAGAGGCAGCTGTGCAGCGTAACGACAGAATAACTACAGCTTTGTGTCTTTTTCCATTCTAGCTAAAGTTCGGGACAAACTGCGTCTCTTCTCAGCTCAATACCAAATGCATAATATTTTCTCTGAATGAGGGACCATTCCATTTTTAAGGAGCCGTTGGCAACTCTACTAACTAACCTTATGAATAAAATAAAGTTCACTATCAGTAACATCATAGCAACTGAACAGCTGTACAGAAACTCCGTCATGCTAGCTCGGGCAGTATGAGTTATTGCAACTGACGGTAAAAAGTCAGCACAACAAAAATAAACTCCACCTAAACTTAGTTCATATCTGACCCAGATAGACTGCAGGTCATAACTTCTTACCTGAAGTTCAGTTCACCTGACACTCGGACTGGCGGCTGCCTCGGGCTCTCCTCCTGCCTCCCCTTCCCTCATCCACCTGCTGGCCTCTGTGGAAGCCCCGCCATAGCCACCACCAAACAACTGAGTTATTTTTACACATCGACCTGCATCTGGCCAATCCACCACCTCTCATTGTTCATGCCATTACAAAAAAAAATAAAAAATAAGTCACCGGGCACATGCCCGGTATGCCCGATGGCCAGTCCAGCTATGTTAACCTGCAACCAAATCTGCAGCTCCATACAGCAATGTTACGACTTAGATGATATCTTATAACTCATGACTCTTATGTTAGCTGCCCTCAGTAGCATACTGTCGGATATATTCCACGGCTGCAATAATTCTTTAAGTGTTATTTTTTCCTTGGTATTCTAATTTCACCGAAGTTTACTAAACTCAACAAACTTAATATTACTTACCGGGACATTTATTCTGTCCTCATTTTCTTTCACCGAAAAATTGTTTCCTGCAGTGCCATCTTTCTTGCTTGGCTCTCCTACCTTTGCTAACGTGATGCACATAGCGCAGAAGCCGATGCTGCATTCACTTACACTCGGATATCTGAGCTTCACCGTGAAAACATAATCGGACATTTGATATTTGATTGAATTGTATTGTTTTGCCTTTGGGGTGGCACCTGGGGTGGCCAGTCTGGTTGGGGGGGTGGCCTGTGCCCCCCCAGGCCACCCCGCTGGACACGCCATTGCATGAACTTGACAACAAAAGACATGAAACACATAAAGGACAAGGAAGACTTAACACGGGTTGAAAACACAAGGGAATCTAATAAACACATGAACTTAGATAACCCAATGAACTTAACCATCAAAATAAACTCAAACTCAAAACGCTGGGTCCAAAGACCCAGGATCGTGACAATTTCTCTCCTGAGCTCAAGTTCAATATAGTTTTATTGTTTGTGTTGGGTCTGTGTTTCCACAAGCCCCGCTAATTCTAGAGACTTATTCATCATGAAGAAAACAAGACAGTCAATCGATCGATTATTTGCGCAAGGGAGGCCTCGACTGTGTCCACCATGAAAATGACCTCCAGATCTGACCTCCTCCTGCTGCCTTTTATTGAGAGACAGTTCACACAAAACACGTCAGAACAAAGCCACGCCCCCTTGGTTAGACAGGCATTGTATGTATATGTGTGAACTTCTGTATTTAAGTAAGAGTGTGTGTGTGTGTGTGTGTGTGTGTGTGTGTGTGTGTGTGTGTGTGTGTGTGTGTGTGTGTGTGTGTGTGTCAGACCTCCTGCTGACCAAAGGGTCGTAAACGCAGGAAGCTTACATCAAAAGCACAAGGATGTGTCTGTGATAAAAGACTACAGCCCCCCACCTAGAACCTCGAGAATCTGGGGGGAAGGACAGTGGAATTTCTTTCATCAGAGTTAAAACGATGTACAAATGGTAAACATAAAAATGACAAACATTTAACAATTCACTCTAACAGTTTGCTTTGTTGAGCATGGGCCAATTTTCAATAAAATGGAAGGAGTGCATGTTTTCAAGCATACTTACATTGTAATGTCATGTGAGTTGTTCATGTTGTTCCAGGTTACTGTTATAAACAGTTTTTAAGTCAGCTCTACCTTATTACTTATTATCCCTATTACTTACTCAGTATTATAGTGTACTAAATATGTAACGATGTCTGCTGTTCAGTTTTTATAAAGCATGCATCGTGTTTTAACTTTTAACCAAAACTAGCATCCAAGCCAGGAGAAAAACTTCCAAGCAAGACAGTATTAGTGCCTCCTGCTATGGATGAGCACACCATAAGCTCAGAGATTCCAACAAGCCTCTTACAGCCCCATAAACCCTGCTCCCGAGTACAAACTACACTGTGTTCATTAAGGCTGTTGTCTTTAATTCTTTGCTCTAAAAATGCCCTAAAAAGGTCAGTGATCACTGTTTTATTACCACTATTAATCTGCAGCATGTTTTAAAGCAGACAAAGAGCGATTCAGATAACCCATTTACGTTGTAATAAATCAAGGGTCCAGTGTACACTGTGCGGGACAGGATTACCTGGGTCCTACCCTGGTGCCTGGCCTGTCAGGCCTGTAGAGTTGGAGAAATACTTTGAGAATCTCATCAATCTCATCTCAGGCCTTCTATAATAGAAGCAGAGTCTGAGGATGAGGGGACGGCTCGATTTCATCTTTGTTTTTTGTAGATGATGTAGTTCTGTTAGCTTCATCGGGTGGAGACCTGCAGCTTCCACTGCAGTGGTTCACAGCATGGCATTCTGAAGGATGGACTGATGGATCGCTTAACACTGGGGTTATGATAATTATTGGTGAAAAAACAGAACTGCCGTTTTTCATCTGGTAAATACAAAACATCCTGTTTCAGAATGACACTGAAAAAACGGTGCATGAATTTTTGGCAGGATTTCATTTAATCTAAAATTAACAAGAATGCTAACTGTGAGAGACCACCTTACAGAAAGCTATAGAAAATTTAAGAAGGAACTATGTACAGTTTATCATTTCGTATAATTTCAATGTTTTTCTAGTCTTTTGAGCACTGTAAGCACAATGATAAAGAAAAAACAGTACAAGATGACAATAGGATAAGTTTGAATTACTAAAATCATGTATTATTTCCAGGCACTTAACATCGTATTATTACAAAAACATTTTCATAATGGGGTGTATCTTTATCACGCTGTTCTAATTTCAGTATTCTGGCTCAGTGGATGAAAATGTTGACAATGTCGTGGTGATGAAAATCAAGGCTTTGGACAAAGACCAACAATACACAGACAACTGGCTGACTCGCTTCACAATTTCCAAAGGAAATGAAGATAATCTCTTTTCCATTGAGACAGACAAGGAAACCAACGAGGGCATCTTAAAGTTGATAAAGGTATTTAATACAGCGGGTAAACAACTACTGAACGTGTCACCAAGTTTCAATATTTTCGATATTTCAGTAGCACCTTTGTTAGTTTTAAAGGAGCTATAAAAGCATTTTCACCAGATGTCAGTCGCAACCAGTGTTGGTCAAGTTACTTGAAAACAGTAATTAGTTACTAATTACTGATTACTTCTCCAAGAAAGTAATCCTGTTACTTTACTGATTAAATATTTTCAAAAGTAATTAGTTACTTTATTACTTACTTACAATTAAAAAAAAACATGATACACAACCAGAATATGTAATATTAGAGACACTATAACAAACACAATCACGGTTTAGTAGCGCAGTATCGCAGCATGCTCAAGGGAAAGTAACAGTACTCTTATTACTTTTTTTGCAATAGTAATCCCTTCAATCGTTACTTGAAAAAAGTAATCAGATTACAGTAATGTGTTACTGCCCAACCCTAAACCTGACCCATGCAATTCATACCTGCAAAGAAAACAAACCACAGATGCAGGGACACCGCGAAAAAAGTCTTGAGCACATGAAGAAAGGGAGGTGCAAAAAGGAATGGAAAGTCATGACACCAGCTGAAATCTGTCGGTACTTAGAAGCAATCCTGCCCGCCTGCCTGAATGTTTAAGTGAGCACTGCTAGGGCCATAACCAGGGAGTGGAAAGACCATAGACCGGCCATGACCAGGTGCTCCCCCACAAGATTTCAGACAGAGTAAAAAGAATTATCAGCAGAGTTGTCCACTTGTTGAGAGCTACAGAAAAACCTGGAATCAGCAGGTTGAATTGTTTTAAAGAAAACAAGTAATGCACTCGAACTATGGCCTGTAGGCATGCTCACTGAAGAAAAAACATCTTGAAGTGCATTTAAAGTTTGCTGACCAACATTTAGGCAAGCTCGTGAGATCCTGAGAGAATATCTTCTGGTCTGCCGATGCCATGTTTGGAGGTCAAAAAGCACTGCATATCACCACATATATATGTTATCACTGTAATATTATGGGTCTTTATATATTGAGCGGTTTGTATACACTAGAGCTCTTTCTTAGATTTAATATAATTTAGTTCAGTCTGTCACTGTTCTTATTGTTACCACATTTCTCATTTTTACACATAACTCAATACTTAAAACTTAAAACCATGAACATCTATAGTTTGATTTCTCTACACGTGTGGATTGGTGGATTGGTTGTTCTCAACATCTGGTGAGAATTTCATGACAGTAGCACCTTTAGAAATTGGTGACGTGTTCAATGTTTTACACTATGTATTTGTATAAACTCACTTCAAACATTTTAATTTGCAGCTAGTTCTGGGTTTGTCTCTTGAATGTATTTCATTTTTTGTGTGTGTCTGTTTTCTCTCAAGTAACTCATTTTATCTTTTATCATTTATTTTGCAGCCTGTGGATTTTGAAGAAGTCCAGAAGCTTGAGCTTGGCCTTTTGATTGAGAATATTGCTCCGTTTGTGATTGGTAGTGCTGTACACATGGATGTGGATGTTCATGTTGGAGAGGGTAACCCTCTAGTTACTGGAGCTGGTGCCGGGGCAGGAGCTGGTGCTGGTGCTGGAGCTGGTGCCGGGGCAGGAGCTGGTGCTGGTGCTGGAGCTGGTGCCGGGGCAGGAGCTGGTGCTGGTGCTGGTGCTGGTGCCGGTGTGGGTGCAGAGACAGAGCTGGGAGTAGATGTGGAATTGGATGTAGGCGAGGGGGATATAGGGTTGGATGCAGGACTTAAACCTGAGGTGGAGGCTGGCCCTGGAGTTGGACCTGAAGTGGGCACTGATGTGAAGTTTAAACCAGGACCAGGAACAAAGCTGAAGCCAGATGCACCAAAAAGCTACCCCATTAAAATATCAGTTAATAATGTACCAGAGGGTCCAGCATTTATACCTGACACCAAGATTGTTCATGTATCCGAGGACCCAAAGGAAGCACCTAAAGATGGCAAGATCGCTGTGTTTGCTGCCACCGATCCAGATACAGGAAAAACAGCTGAAGATGTCAGGTTTGTCAAGTTACAGTAAAATCTGTGAGACTTAGTTCCTCCTCCTACGCCGAGTGGCGCATCGGGCAGCTAGTGATCTCCATCGATGTCGGTCAGCAGCGACTGCTTTAGCTTCGTCCCAGGCAATGTCGACAGTTCTCAGATCGTCCATAAATGTTCGACGCCATGTGGTCTTTGGTCGGCCTTGCTTTCGCTTGCCAGTGCGTGGACGCCATGTCATGGCAATCTTAGCTGGGCGATGAGGGGGTAGGCGTAAAATATGTCCCGCAAAGCGAAAGCGCCTTTCTGCAACAACATCGGCTAATGGGCGGGTGCCTGCTCTTTGTAGGACCTCCTCATTTGTTATTCGGTCCCGGTAGGAAATTCTCAGGATTCGCCGCAAGCCACGTTGTTGAAGCACGTTCAGGTGTTGAATAATTGCACTTGTTGAGCGCCAGGTTTCACTAGCGTAAAGTGCAGTAGGGAAGACTATAGAGTTCAGTAGTCTGATCTTGACCCTTACATTCAGGGAGGTCGAGTTCCAAATAGGTTGGAGACGTCGCAGGACACCAACTGCCTTCCCTACTCTGGCGTCGACATCCCGATCAGAGACCCCGTCATTCGAGATGATGCTGCCAAGATATGTAAAATTCTCCACCTCTTCAGCACGTTGTTGGTTGATCATGACAGGAATGCGGGCACGTGCATAGCCAACTCGGAGTACCTTGGTTTTTTTGGCGCTGATTCTTAATCCAACTTTCGTTGCCTCCCTCTGCAGGGCCGCGGTCAACTTTTGGAGGTCTTCCTGAGTCGAGCCCAGCAGGGCGATGTCATCTGCGAAGTGCAAGTCAGTGAGATTACGCGCTTCGTGCCAGGGCACACCGATGTCAGCTTGGTCAACTGATCGTCGCATGATGAAGTCAATTACCAACAGGAAGAGGAAAGGGGATAGCACGCATCCTTGTCGGACGCCAGTATTGATCTTGAAGAAGGCTGTGCAGCCGTCATCCGTCCGGACGCAGCAACGGGAGTTGGAGTAGAGACAACGAAAGGCATCTACAAACTGCTGAGGGACTCCATAGTGGCGTAGGATAGCCCATAGAGTCGGCCGGTGGACGCTGTCAAAAGCCTTCTCGAAGTCAATGAAATTAATAGAAATCTTCTTTTGGTATTCCAATGTTTGTTCAATGATCATGCGGAGGGTGAAGATTTGCTCGACGCATGACTGGCCACTCCGAAACCCAGCCTGCTCTTCTCGCAATCGTTCGTTCACAGCGTGTCGTAGCCGATTCAAAAGAGCAAGGCAAAACACTTTCCCGGGTACCGACAGCAACGTGATGCCCCGCCAGTTGTTACAGTCACCCAAATCACCTTTTTTTGGAAGTTTGATAATGGTGCCTTTTGTCCAATCATCGGGTACATGTGATGTTGCCCAGCAGGCGTTTAGGAGTCTTGTAAGGGCGGCTTCAAGATGGGGTCCACCATTCTTCAGCATTTCGGCGAGGATTTCGTCCAGGCCTGCGGCCTTTCCACTCTTGAGTAGTCGGATCGCTGTCTTGACTTCAGTGATGCTGATTTGTCCGATATCGACAGGAAGAAGATCCATGGAAGGTGCCAGGTCTTCGGCCTCGAACCGTTGGGGTGGCTCAGGTTGGTTCAGAGTATCGCGGAAGTGTTCGACCCATCGTTGTTCTTGTTCAGCTGCAGTAAGGAGGACACGTCCATTTTTGTCTCGGATTGGAACACCGCGGCCACCACGAGCCCCAGTTAGATCTCGTACAATGCGATATAAGGTTCGGGTGTCGTTCCGATCGGCTGCTTCTTGGGCTTCGATGCCTTTAGCTTCGATCCATTCACGCCTGTCACGCCGGCAGCTGCGTTTGACCTGTCGGGCAAGGTCTTGGTAGGTGGCCATGGCCCTCTCACGCTGGTCTGCAGAAGCATGTGGGTCAAAGGCCACCTGGTCCCGAACTGACTTTGCCAAGCGACGTTGATCTATAAGTTCCCATGAACGGTCGGAGATCCAGCGCTCCTTAAAGCCGCCCCGTCGGCGACCAATCTTCGATTCTGCTGCACCGACCACAGCCTCTTTTAGCTCATCCCAGGGTGTATCTGGATTTTTGTTGTTATTTCCTTCCGCAGCAAGGAGCTGGAAGCGGTTTCTCAATTCGAGTTGAAATTCTGCTGCCGTATTTGCATCTTTTAGGCGTTGAATGTTAAAAGGACTTGGCCGCTGCAGTCGTGGTTGGAGGCGCTTCAGGTGAAGTTTACATTTGGCAATTAGCAGGTAGTGATCCGAGTCAATGTCGGCTCCACGCCACACTCTAACATCACTAATGGTGGATGCCCAGCGGGATGATATGCAGATGTAGTCGATCTCGCTTGTATATCTGCCACCGGGGGCCTTCCACGTCGCCTTGTGTATCCGCTTGTGGCTGAAGAAGGTGTTCTTGATGGTCAGCCGGTTTGCCGCACAGAACGAGATCAGCCGCCTACCGTTTTCATTTGTCATTGCTGCGATTCCAAACGGGCCGATAGTCGATTCCAGGCCATCCCGGTTACTGCTTATTTGCGCGTTGAAATCTCCGCCCACGATCAGCAAATCATGACGCGGGGAGTTGTCAATGGCATCCTGGAGCATCGCATAGAACCCATCCTTGTCAGTATCGTCAGCCTCTTCTGTTGGAGCATATACTTGAAGAATTGTGACTTTCACATGCCTAGCTTGGAAACGAGCTAGGCATGTGAAAGTCTGTGAGACTTATGTTCAGTAATTGAACAGTCATCAGCTTTTGACCTAGTCATAATGATCCAGTTTTCACTAATTTCCATTAATGGCAAAGCTACCAATGATATGATTTATATAAAAATGTCACTCAACAAACACCTATTTCATTTGATCAAAGTATAGCAGAGTGTTGCAGTAATGGCAATAATAATATAATGGCTAATGCTTTACATTAAGGTTTTCTAAGAACAGGCAGTAATGTGGTTAAAATTCATTACAAGATATTTATTAACACATATGTAAATATTATGTGTCAAAAAGACTATAACTGGTTAACTAAAGTATCAATGATGACATTTTTTAAACTTTACTAAATTATTTTTAAATTTGGTAACATTTTATGATTTTAGCTATAATATACAAGAAAAGTATCCTAGTGAAGTCAAGAAATAAATTAAAGTTTTAGAAAAATGAATAAAATATAGTTTCTGTTGTTACTTGGTGCTATTTGAACAAAAATGAATTGGAAGAAATTGAATAGCTGTATTAATCTTAATGAGGGCTCTTTCCTTACTTTTACTCTGGTAACAGCAAAAGTTGTCAATTGGTGTAATAATACATTAACTAATCGTAGCAGGTAGCAGGGGTAGCTGTAAAAACAATAAAACAACGTTAACAGCTGTGTTCTTCTTAGCATTTAAAATATCTTTGATGGGTCTGTTTAATCCTATCAAGACACAAATTATGTTAATAATATAAAGTCTTTAATGTAAAGCATTACCAGGTATGATTATTATTTATTATAATTAATAAAATAGTTAAAAACTACTTTGTGTTAGAGGTTTTTTGTTTGTTTTTGAAGGTTTCATCTTTATCATAATGTTGAGCAGGTGTTTTATGTAAATAGAAACTTTTACTTCACTGATGCTCGTTTTTACTTTACTGATGTTTTTTCTTCTTTCTTATATATGTTTTGCATTCCAGTTATGCCAAAGCTTATGATCCAGATAACCTGTTTACAATTGATGCTGAAACAGCTGAAATTAAACTCAAAAGGACACCAGACAGGGAGTCACCTTACTTGAAGAATGGTACCTATATCGCCAAGATTCTAGCTATACCCAAAGGTAATTCTCTTGTCAACACTAAGACTTCATTGCTGCTTCCTCCACTTCTTATATTTAGGTTTGAAGGTTATCTTTTTCCCTACTGAAGGATTTCATTTCAGTTAACTACCAATAAAATATTGGTAGCAACAACTTTTAAGATCGTGGCTCAAGAGTTGTGTGTTCGTCTTGTAATCAGAAGGTTGCCGGCTCGGTCAGTCTCGGTCGTTGTGTCCTTGGGCAAGACACTTCACCTACCGCCTACTGGTGATGGCCAGAGGGGCAGATGGCGCGATATGGCAGCCTCGCCTCTGTCAGTCTGCCCCAGGGCAGCTGTGGCTACAACTGTAGCTGCCTCCACCAGTGTGTGAATGTGAGAGTGAATGAATAGTGGTATTGTAAAGCGCTTTGAGGGGTCCTGAAAGCGCTAAATAAATGCAATCCATTATTATTATTATTATTAAATGGAAAGGTGCTATGTATACCAGTCCAGCAAATGGCAATCACGGCATTTGCTTCAAATTCTTACTGACATTTTTACCATATCTGCTTTTCAGACATGCCATCAAAGACAGCAACAGGAACAATAGCCATTCAAGTCACTGACGGCAATGACCACTGTCCAACCCTGACTACAAACCATGCCAGTCTGTGCTCTGATCAGAAATCTGTTTACATTACGGGCATTGATGAAGATGTTAGTCCCAATGCTGCTCCATTCACGTTCAGAATAATACCTGATGGGACACAAGGCAGCTGGGTTGTAGAAGTCATCAATGGTAAGAAAATCTGGTTTGGGTCAAAAGAAAAAATGGAAACGTTTATTTTCGCCTCTGTCAGTGCGCAACAGGGCGGCTGTGGCTACAATGTGGCTTGCCATCATCAGTGTGTGAATGTGCGTGTGAATGGGTGGATGACTGAACATGTAAAGCGCTTTGAGGTCCTTTGAGGACCAAGTAAAGCGCGATACAAACACAGGCCATTTACCATTTTAATTTAATTAATTTATTTATTTTTGCCTTAGTAATTGTAGCACTAATTTTATTATTATAGTGATTTACCGTAAAGACTTAAGCCTTATCTATACAGTGGGGGAAATGAGTGTTTGATCCCCTGCTGAGAATATGCAAGTTTGCTCACTTACAAAGAAATGAACAGTTTTTCATTTTAATAGAGAGAGAGATCATAAACCAAACATTTAGATTAAGAACAATTCCATAAAAGTTGATGGGCGCAGTAAACACACCCCTAAACCTTGTGGAAAGCCTTCCCTGAAGAGTTGACACTGCAAAGGGTGGGCTAACATGATGTTAAACTCTGTGGATTAAGAATGCAATGCCACTCAAGTTCATATGTGTGTAAAGTGTTTGGGAAATATAGTGTACATTTTCAGTTACAATACAATAATTATTTCCTCTAATCCTATTACAGTGGCACCAATTCACCCTATTCTAATATCATGCAGTAAAATAAACTAGCTGCTAGTTTACAGAAAAGAAATTTGGGCAAATTTTTATATGTTGTTTTTACTAAATGTAATGTAATGTAATTGGTTTTTCCTTTCCAAAGTATTTGCTTTGTTTGAGGAGGCAGAATAAATCCTGAAGTAAAGTTAATTCGAAGCTTGAGTTGCAGTGTAGTGGAGGGAAATTGTCTTTGAAAACTTTTTGTGCTTTGTTATCTCCAGAGACAAGCGCTGCTATTCATTCTCATGTGCCACTCTGGCCTGGACAACATAATCTCCAGGTAGAGGTGTTGGATGCCCAGGGTCTGTCTTGTCCAACCAAGGAAGTTTTTACGGTGAATGTTTGTACTTGTTCGGAAACAGAGGACTGCAGCCTGAGAACAGCAAGACTAGAAACTACATCATCTAAGCTTGCTACACCAGCCATTGGCTTGTTGTTACTGGCATTTTGCTTACTGCTATGTGAGTTGATTTTAGAACATCCACTAATGATATGTATAACAGGCCTAGTTGGGAAAAACATGTGTTTAAGATTTTCAATACATATTCAGGACTATTTTGTGTCTGTACAGCTATTTATTCTATAGTATTATTAAGTTCTATTTAAATATAATACTAGTTTGTTGCAACCTATTGTATTTTTACCTATACTGAAAAAGTACTGTGCATAACAGAAAAAAGGTTTAAATACATGAAAAGCCCAAACTTTTATGCTTTAGTTTGAATCTTTACATTTGAATTTAAATGTTTTTATCTATGTTTTATTTGTGCAGTTATCCCATTTCTTCTGGTGGTCTGTCAGTATGCAGGGGCAGACAAAATCTTTCCTGAACAATTTAATGAGCTACCATTTCTCCCCAAAGAAAACCTCATATCCTATCATACTGAAGGCAGAGGCGAGGATAAGGTGGGCATTCACGTTTGTCTGGGAAAATTTTTTTGTTTTATTTAATGTGGATATATAGAAAACAAACTGATTTTTAAGGAGGAATGCGATAGCTTGTCAGTCATCCCTGATTCAATTTTGTTTTAAAAACATGATTCTGAAAACTGAAATCAATGTCGTTTCGTACAGAAGTTGTGTTCAAAGATAATTTTTTCTTCTTCTTTTACTTTTAGGAAATGTCACTCCAAAGTTTACCTGTTATGCTCCAAAAGGTTAAGATGGGACAGTCATCAAATTTCAACAGGAAAAATTCAAACATAATGGAAATTGATGAGATACAAATCCGCAGCGAGCAGAAATATCAGGCAG
Source organism: Aulonocara sp. 'chitande type north' Nkhata Bay (assembly GCF_057382095.1). Classification (NCBI taxonomy): domain Eukaryota; kingdom Metazoa; phylum Chordata; class Actinopteri; order Cichliformes; family Cichlidae; genus Aulonocara; species Aulonocara sp. 'chitande type north' Nkhata Bay. The sequence goes on from NC_141360.1 coordinate 16,756,852, forward strand.
CTGTCCAGACTGTAATGGAGGTTGACAATGCTTACACATTTTCAAGGGAATCAGTGAACCTTGGCAGAGGGCGTGCGTCATTCAACAGAAAAGTGATGGGTATACAACACACAGAAGCCCTGTATGAGGACATAGCCCTTCCTGATGCTTTTCTCAATGATTACTACTCTCAGGTACTATGGTATAATAGCTATACATGCAATTATTTGTCACAGTATCTTCTCTTTGGACTCCTGTGTAATGAAGCTTTTGATGCCACTGACTGTTTTGTTTATTTGCCTCAAACAGAAAGCGGCATGTGCTGTTCCTGTGGAGGATTCCCATTTGGAATATGATTTTGAGGGCCAGGGCTCCTCTGCTGGCTCTGTGGGTTGCTGCAGCCTTCTGGAGGATGACAATGACTTAGATTTCCTCACTGAACTTGGGCCAAAGTTCAAGACTCTGGCTGAGATCTGTATGTTTCCTACAGTGTCCCCCAAACCCATATTGGCACAAAATGTTGCAGGTGCTATCAAAAGCACAGCTGATTTTGTCGAGCCAGTTTTTAAGAGCAGACAGGAGCACATTGTTGAAACAAAGCATGCAGACATAAAAACAGAAAGAGTAACGTCCAATACAAATATACTACAATCATCTGTCGGTACTGTAAGTACTGCCCGATCTATGACACTTCCTACCTCTAAGAGTACTAGTGTCAGACGTTCCTCTCATATTAGTCATTATGATAAACTACCCAGTCCAGTTCAGACTGTCTTACTACAACAGGAACCAATTTACTACACCAGCTCTGTATCACAACCCATACAATATGTAGTTCAACCACATCTACAGAACACACTTTTGTTAGTAGATGGCTCCAACGGAACCAATCGATTTTTTATCCAGGACATTGAGAGGTCAAGAAATCCTGCTAGCCACAGTGTTCCAACCAGCCCCATTGCCTTCCTACCCATAAGCCCACCTATGCCCCTGGGCTCTACGAAAGATAGGAAACTAATGAAGCTAAATGGTCATTGTATGCCGATTAAGGATAAAAGTAGGAATTAGGAAGGCCAGTTGGAACCAATCTCATCTCAGGGCATTTTGACAAGAGGTGTTATTCTGGTTAAAGAACCCTTCAGAGTGTGTTAGATTTGGCAGTCCAGTATGCATCATAGCATACAAGGACATCTTCTTGCCAAACAAAAAAAACAAACAAAAAAAGAGTTGGTGGTGGTTGTTGTTGTTGCAGTATGTAGACACATGGAGTACACATGGGCAGATGTGGTTAGGACCATTCTATGTTTTAAGAGGTTTGTGATGGTGGTAGTAACAAGGCAGACTTGTCCAGACGTAGTTGATCAAATCAGCATAACACTGCTCCAAGAAAATCTGCCATTGGTGTAAACAATGGCTGTCAGTAGCTGTCAACTGTATTCCAAAAACACATGAAGGAGTGGTAGACTGTGTGAAAGTCAGTTTCAAGCTTAATAATTTGGTCATATGATCAACAACAGTATTTAAGCAAAAGAAATAAATAATACTAGTCACATCAAATATAGTAATATAAAAACCTTGCATGACAATTGCATTCATGTGAAAGTTGACACTGGAAGTTGGCTCATAACATCAACTTAAATCTTTTTTTAAAGGCCAGTCATGTTCATTGCAATTGTGCTCATGGGAACGAGTGGCCCCCGAGCAGGAATACCATATTCATATGAGTTGTTCGCACTAAAGTAAAAAGCACCATCACTTCACGTGGATACCCTCTCAGCGACACCCTGATAACAACTGTGTTTAGACTGTTCCTTCCCATTCCATGCAAGGCCACCTGGGTTGGCTGGAAGACTGTTTACTTAGCCTGGCAGGGCGAAGGACACTGTCTCAGCTGAACTCTGGACACACACATACATATATACACTGATATGCACACACTCATCCCCCCTCCCTTCCCAAACGCCTTCGATGCTTATTCCCTTCCGATGTTGACGGTGGATCATGGAGACCAGCGCAAAGGGTGCAGGCCCGGATGTACTGTCTAATTCAGCTGTCTCTCACCCTTTACCCACCCCTGTTGCTTGTCATGTGTTTCTTTGGTGTATTAAGAGTTTTTTTCATTTGCTATGTGCAGAGGTGTTTATTTCTGTTCTCAAACTGATCTCCCTGTTGGAGCTCAGTCTGGGGGGAGTTATTTTTTTCTCCTTATCTTTCCTCATGTGGTGCATTTTTCCATTGTTATACCTCTCTGACCTGTCTTCCCCACGTGATGTTTTGTGTAATGTATGTATGGTCGGAGGGTAAGATGGCGCCGCCATTGTGTGCAATAGGTCGGCAGCCTTGTGAAATTTCTATAAAACTAATAAAGGTATATCAAATCAAATCAAATATCAAAACAAGTTCATCATGAACCTGAGGCTTAGTGAAAATGACAGTGAACCCAGTGGAGTGTTGCTGAGCTAAAATCAATAAGCTTGATTGATTTTCCACTCTGTAATGCATGCGCAGGATGAACTGATCCCAAAAATATAAATGCGGGGGAAAAGGTGTGGTGATTGTTGCATTTAGCATGCAAAGGATAGATGGATGTTTCTTGAACCCAAGAGTTTGTTTTCTCATTATGTGATAGTGCTCTCATTTAACAGGGAGTCAATGAATATAGGACAAATATGATCTCTCTTTCTAGTCTCTGTCAGTACTCTCCAGCTTATGAGCTATCTACTTTAAGGTGCGCATTTGAGAGTCAAACCAGGGAGTCAAGTACGTCTGATTTGAGGTTCCTTTTTTTCATAAGAGCTACAGTATCCAGAGTTATAGGCAATGAAGATGTAAAATTATTAACAAAATAATCAACCTCTGTAGATTAGCTGCTCTGCACTCTGTTGGCACAAGGCACTGAAGAAGAGCAGATGAATGATATCTTTAAACTTGGTAAACTGACTGCTTCTTATATAGCGCGTTTCTACTCTGAGTACACACCTTGACTCATTCACCCAGTCACGGCAGCACTTTTTTCCTATGCTCTTTCTCTGCAAGTCCTTTCTTTCTTTTTTCATACTCAGATGGATGCATGAGAGAGCAGACTTGTGAGACGTATTGCTGCAAGTGTACTTATACTTTCTTTTATTAGAATATAAGGGATTAAATGTTTAGTTAAATATCTTTACATTGACCAAAAGAGGAATTTCACTGCTCTGGTTCACTTAAGAAAGTAAAATTAGTTTGATATCCCTGTCTTAGGGGGTTGTCTGATTATAAGTTGTCTTACAGTGTAAAGCACATTTAAGTGACTCTTGTTGGGATTTGATGCTATATAAATAAAACTGAATTGAACTGATAGCTGGGACAGACCCTGCCTCATTGTTTGATTTCAAATCTACTTTCATGTTGTACAAAGTCAAACACTGACTCGTTGTTAAAACACACACACACACACACACACACACGGATCTGCATATCTAAGTCCAATTAAAGTTCATTCTTCACCAAGGCAGTCTGGAGATAAATGTCACAACAAATACATGTAATGTTATGAGGACAAGAAAGCAGATGAGACAGCTCACTTTCCAGAATATGCTGATGTGTTTATTTACTTTTTGATTGACAGAAAAAAAAAAGCTTTCACAAAGTAACAACATAAAACACTTAAATTGTTTTATACTGTCTGGAACTAAAGACCGCAGAAATCTGACAATATGAAGGGCTCTAGCACTTGCTAGTAAGAGGCACAACTCCAGGGAGTAGGTGCTACATTAACATTTTAACAGGTTTGGCTCATTTGTTCTTTTATAGAGATGTGGGCATGAAAAACGTGACAATTAGACAGTTAGGATCAAAGAGCTACAAAGAACACAGGCTACTTTGTTTAGATGAAACTGGGATGAAATCTAAAATACTCAGACCAACTTGAGCATGGCAGGGAGTACGGAAGAGGATTAGGGCCACTGGAAAAAAAAAAGTGGGCACATCTTTTTCTTTTTTCTCTTCCTGAATTCTGAGAAAAAAGTCAGAATTCTGACTTTAATCTCAGAATTCTGAAAAAAAAAATAATTTTGATGAAAAAAATCAGAATTCTGACTTTTTTTCTCAGAATTCTGACTTTTTCATCAAAATTATTTTTTTTCAGAATTCTGAGAAAAAAGTCAGAATTCTGACTTTAATCTCAGAATTCTGAAAAAAAAAAAATTTTGATGAAAAAGTCAGAATTCTGAGAAAAAAGCCAGAATTCTGAGATTAAAGTCAGAATTCTGACTTTTTTCTCAGATTTTTTTTCCAGTGGCCCTAATCTTCTTCCGTACAGGGAGTGATTTTGTTTTCTTTCTAATATTTCAGTTATTACTCTTAGTTTCATGACACAATTGGGCCATTATTTAGAAAATGTCTCTACTTTATCAACTCTGAAATAACAACCACTGTAGCTATAAACAACAGCAACTTAACATATTTTGGGTTTTTTCACCATATGAACGAACTTGACGGTTTATCACTAAAATGGTGAACTTACTGGCAATCACCCAAAGAGGTATGAACGTCCCAAACTGTCAAGGTCATAAAGTCATCACATCAGGTTCTTAGTAACCGCTTTCTACACAGTGGAAAGTTACCACCTGTGCCAGCCATAAAAGCAACAAAACCTCGTTTCTGCTTGTCTTCATGCACATGGAAACTAGTTATGGCCTACAATATCTTGTGCACAGATGAATTTTAAGACCGAGCCATACAGAATGAAGAAAATAAAATATGTTTTAAGGTGTAGCCATTGTTTTGATTAGCCTCAAAGCTTGAGGATCTTTGCACAAAATATGTAGTTGCCTTCAAACTATACTGTCTTGGAAGGATGTGAAACACAGATTGTTTATTTATTTATCATTTTTAAAGGCACCTCAGCTACAAAGGACATGGATAAAATGTCCACTGCCCTGACAGCTCAGTCTTAGTGCATCGTTGGCAAGATTTTCTTAAAAATGACCCACAGTTAGTCATGGTAGATCATTAAAGGATGACAGGACATCAAGGCAAGAGAGGACAAAGTATGCAAAACATTCCATCAAAACCTTTTGGATCTGAAACATGAAAAACATACTGCATATTCTTTTAGACTTCATATAATTAATATGAAGGGTGAAAATCACTGATAATTCAGTAAAATAGAACATTTTTTAATATCTATGCTAAAAATGTAAAGTCCTAAAGTAACATAAAAACTCAAGGCACAAATACTACAAATAGAATAACCATTGCCCAATGGTGAACACATTACCTGAACAACCTTACATACTTTTAGACTACTGATAATCATGTGATGAAAAAGTCAGTTTCACCTGATACTGAGACCCAGTGAGCTGACAATCAAGAAAACTCTCACCTACTTCTGTATATGGATCAGTTTTGGCCAGTCAAGTCACCTCCTAAAGGAGCTATATGTTAGCTGCCCTGTCAGACCATCTCTTAGTTCATAATGGAAAATACTCTTATTACACAGACTGACTTAAAGCAAAAAACAAAACAAAACATACTAGAGACTTGCAATGGATTCAGCCAGCAACCACACCTACCTATAGGTCTTTAGTCTATCTGGCTGTTTGAACTGCATACAGTTTCCATTTCCTTCCAGTTAGCATGCTTGTGTTAGGCTTTAGCACCACAAAAAATATCCCAGCAAAGGGGTATAAACTTCAGTTGTACACTGATAATGGACATGGGTAATGTACCAGATCTAATCCAATCCCATGCGAAACAAGGTTTTTATTCTGAATACTGCTTCCCAAAATTTTAATATTTTTCTACAAGTTGGAAATTAAGGCATTAGTACTGTCACTGGAGGATCACATTAATACAAAATATAACCAAAAACAAAACATGACAGCAGAGTCACAAGAAAGACAAGTGCATGCCTTTAGATCCTGCAGATCCTACTCTGTGATAAAGCAGAGTGTTTCTGAAACCTGAGCCTGGATGGGATTGTAGGTTCTCACTAGTCTTTCCAGCTCAAAAACATGGAACATACAGAAAATATAAAACAAAATTCTCTCCATCAGTGGGATATTTTAATTTCAGCGATCAAGATAACTTTCTATGAACTTAAAAAAAATATAAATATGCAAACAATAATGCATCATCTGTTGCCAGTTGTTTTGATGTATTTTAATTTTTTCTTGTTTAAGAGTTACTTCTTAGCAAAAGTACCTTAAACATCTGTTACGCAGTTTATCTGCAGATTTCAAACTTTTAACATAATATAAGCCATCTCCTTCCACTTCCAATTTTACAAGAGGCAAACCTCACCAGCTGTTGAAAACCACATAGAAAAAATAGAACGCAACGATGTATATGTTTAAAAGTTTTAAACGAATTGATTTTCGTTTAAATGAATCTGATGCTGATGCGTTCTTGATTTTTCCCTAAATAATTGTGTGCTTTTATTGCAATATTGCCTGAGGATCTACAGATTGAAACATTCAACAATTTCCAGCCAACCAAAACACTAAAATTAGTTATACTATATGGATATGCCGTTGTACAATTTTGCATTAAATCCAAGGTTTAATTTGCAAATCACTGATTTGGTCTTTTTTCTTACGTGGTACCCATTTACACAAAATCAGGCTGGACAGTTTGTGTTCATATCTTATTCTGACTAACTGGTCTCTAGGTAGGCATGAATCGCAGTTACAGAGGTAAACATATTTGGTCACCAATGCTCTAAATTAGTGGGCAATCCAAAGCAGGAACACCATTTAGGCTGACAACCAAAAAACAAATTGACACATGTATAGGAGAGTAAGAGGTTCATTCTGAAGCTGTTTAACAGGATTCAATAATCAGCAAAAAGTCCAGGACAAACGTGGGCAGAGAACTATTTAACAACATAAAATCTCCAAACATACAAATCATGGTCAAATTTAAATCCTAGCGACACAGAATCATAACGGTCAACATGTCACCAAAAATTCTGTGTACACATTTCTATCATTACGCTCTCTAGTGCTTAGGTTTAGAAAAAAACCTGTTTTCACAGCATGAATACCTATGAGAAGCTCACACCAATGTTCTCTCGTTCTGGCTCTTCTCACTGCTTGGCAACTTTGGAAGAAATAAAAAAAAAAAAAAGCCCCAAAACATTTAAAGCCACAGTCCAGACACATCATCCACACATCAAATTGCCATGCTTCATTACATGGTACAGTACAATAAAGAGGTCTATCATCTCGTCCAGCACTTGGAAAAAACAAACAAACAAAAAAAAGCATAGAAAATCATAAAAAACAGAAACATCTGAGACAAAAAATATAGACTTATGTGAAACCATGAACCTGTACTGAGCATGTTGTGTGGACACGATGGCCAGCCATGCTCTTTTTACAAAGTCATGGAGCGCCTTAGTCATGCTTTATCTAACCTTTATTTGTACAGTGCACATTTAAAAAATAGAAATTAAATCATTTAAATACGCAGATCTCTACCTGATGAAATTAATTTATGTTTGAAAAAAAATGTAAAAAAAAAAAATTAAGGCATGCAAAAGATGCTAACAAATAATGAGATGTGGATGCTTTTTGACCCAAACATCTTACATCGTTAGAACTTCCAGCTGGAAAGGAATGATTCACTCTTATTAAATACTCAAATCAAGGGTAGCTGCCAAAATAAAATTCATGTCCACTGGAATATCACTGTATTTGCTCAAGCATTCAAAGACTATTTACATATCTGTGTTCTGTGATCATTAAGAGGCTGATATTTACATACATGTTCATGCAGATTCAGCAGCAGTGCAGGAGAAAAAACAAGACAAAAGAGAAATACTAAACATCCTGAAACAGAAAATAAATACAATTTATCAAAATAAGAAAAAAAAATGTACATCATACATATATATGTATATAAATGTTAACAGTGCGTCCCTCTTTTAAAAAGATTACTGTTATAATAAAATGATATGTATCAAACAAATGAAATAAAAGTTGAGAAAAAAACAAACATGTTTATTGGCTTGTAAGGTGATGGTTTTATACATCAGACGTGAAGCAGTGCAGAGCCGAGAGCAGGGAGCTGTGGTTTTGCCACATTAAGGCTTTGCAGTAAACATTAGAGTTGAGATCACTGCTGCTCAAGATTAATGTCGACTTGTAGTTAAGCTGGTACAAACAAAATGACATGCAGCAACAAACCCATCAATTCACACTCAGCACACCCACACATTTTTCAACTGACACACAGAATGAATTGTTCATCTTTAGAAACTAGCCACTGCCTTTGAAACGCAAAAAAACTTTTTTATTTGGATTGGATTTTTTCCACAGCAAGATTTCTTGGCAGCATTATATGGCGCTTCTCTTTATCCCTCAGAGCCTGTGCCACCTCTTCTCCACAGCTTTACCTCTGAACTGCTGAAGATAACACCAGGAGGTCAGACTGGAAGAGAACAGGGTGAGCTCAGGGAGTGCAGGAAGATGTGGCTGGGTCAGTTCAGTACTCTGTGATAGGGGCAAGCTCAGGATAAAGGTCCACAGAGATGTTCTTGTAGAGACTACTAAGCGAGATGTGTGGACTGTAACGCAAGTTGTTGAGACCATCCAAGTGTTGCCGCTCTTTGGAATATCTTAGGAGTTTATACCTACAAACAAAAAAGTGACACAGTATCAGTACACTCTACCTGCTCTACTCCTATTTGGGCATTTACGAGATTGAAGCATCAGGTTATTAGACCCAAAGTGTCTAAACTGGTCCAACATTGAGGTAACGGTTATCTAAATATAGTCAGGTCCGGAAGTGCTTGGTCAGTACTTTTGTAATTCTGCCTCTCTACACCACCCCAATGGACTGCATAGCAAACAGGTGCTGCTAATCAAATATACTTGCGTAACTGATCATCAGCAAATGTGAACACATTTACAAAAGCAGATGTTTAGTCAATTTGCTGGTCTGGAGCACTCAGGTGCATCTTGGACTCCACAGGCCCCAGTTACTGTTAAATACCAGAGTTCATAACAGTACAATTACACAAAGACTAAACAGGTATGGCTTGTCTGGAAGGGTTGCCAGGAGAAAGCCCCTTCTCTCTCTAAAAAAACCCAAAACAAAACAAAAAAAACATGGCTCGGTTTTGCAAAGTTAGATATAAACACACCACAGATAAGACCAAAAGTGAAGATGATTGGCTCTAATTCACAAGGCCAAATTTTGTGAAAACAGCATATTAACAAAAAACACACTATCAAGTACAGACTTGGAGGATTGAGGACTTGTGAGTCAACCATGAACTCCTCTGTATAGCAAAGTATTCTAGAGTCAAACATGGGGCTCTCTCCCTCTGACTACTAAATATAGAAGAGAATGACTGAAAATGAAAGAAAGGAACCACGGTATTGCAACAGCCCAATAAAAGTCCAGATCTGAACTTGACCGAAATGTTCCGAACCTCAACAACGTCAGGTACAGACGGCCAAATTTCTACAGTACTTAGAGAAACTGATCATACTGAAAATGATTACTGGTTGCAGGCCTTTACTGCAAACAGCTTCAGTTGTTGACTATTTGAACTGTGTCGCTTTATTTTCAGTCACTGAAAATCATAAACTCTGTTGGACTGAGATCAGTTGACTTACTTGATCATTAAAGAATATCTCATTCCTTTGCCCTAAGAAACTCTTGGGTTACTTGTAGTAGACTTTTGGTCATTATCCATTTGTACTGTGAAGCACCATTTGTTACATTTTGCAGTATTTAGCTTAATCTGAGCAGGGAGTATAGCCCTGTATACTTCAGAATTCATCCTGCTACTTCCATCAGCAATCGCATTATTTTATTATGCGATTATTAAAAAATTCACATGGTTCCACATTCCCAGGCCATAACATTTCCGCCATGTTACACTGGTGTGTAGTTCAGATGGTGTGCAGATCAGCGTAAAGGCAGATACAGTAGATGTACTCTAAGACCTCAACACCATTACCAATGATGTGACTTAAGAAAGTCTGAAGTTAATACAAACACCTCTTGTGGCAACTTTAAATTGTGCATACAGTTTCCTCTCATAAACAGACCCATAGACAAGTGAACACATCAGGGTACAAAGATACAGACCGGTGGAAACCATAATCCAACAAACCTATGTTTCAATTACTGGATGGCCTGCTCTGCTCTTTTTTCTAAATTATGTTTGTGTACAACATATTTGTACAGTGGGGCAAAAAAGTATTTAGTCAGCCACCGATTGTGCAAGTTCCCCCACCTAAAATGATGACAGAGGTCAGTAATTTGCACCAGAGGTACACTTCAACTGTGAGAGACAGAATGTGAAAAAAAAATCCATGAATCCACATGGTAGGATTTGTAAAGAATTTATTCATAAATCAGGGTGGAAAATAAGTATTTGGTCAATAACAAAAATACAACTCAATACTTTGTAACATAACCTTTGTTGGCAATAACAGAGGTCAAACATTTACTATAGGTCTTTACCAGGTTTGCACACACAGTAGCTGGTATTTTGGCCCATTCCTCCATGCAGATCTTCTCGAGAGCAGTGATGTTTTGGGGCTGTCGCCGAGCAACACAGACTTTCAACTCCCGCCACAGATTTTCTATGGGGTTGAGGTCTGGAGACTGGCTAGGCCACTCCAGGACTTTCAAATGCTTCTTACGGAGCCACTCCTTTGTTGCCCGGGCGGTGTGTTTTGGATCATTGTCATGTTGGAAGACCCAGCCTCGTTTCATCTTCAAAGTTCTCACTGATGGAAGGAGGTTTTGGCTCAAAATCTCACGATACATGGCCCCATTCATTCTGTCCTTAACACGGATCAGTCGTCCTGTCCCCTTGGCAGAAAAACAGCCCCATAGCATGATGTTTCCACCCCCATGCTTCACAGTAGGTATGGTGTTCTTGGGATGCAACTCAGTATTCTTCTTCCTCCAAACACGACGAGTTGAGTTTATACCAAAAAGTTCTACTTTGGTTTCATCTGACCACATGACATTCTCCCAATCCTCTGCTGTATCATCCATGTGCTCTCTGGCAAACTTCAGACGGGCCTGGACATGCACTGGCTTCAGCAGCGGAACACGTCTGGCACTGCGGGATTTGATTCCCTGCCGTTGTAGTGTGTTACTGATGGTGACCTTTGTTACTTTGGTCCCAGCTCTCTGCAGGTCATTCACCAGGTCCCCCCGTGTGGTTCTGGGATCTTTGCTCACCGTTCTCATGATCATTTTGACCCCACGGGATGAGATCTTGCGTGGAGCCCCAGATCGAGGGAGATTATCAGTGGTCTTGTATGTCTTCCATTTTCTGATGATTGCTCCCACAGTTGATTTTTTCACACCAAGCTGCTTGCCTATTGTAGATTCACTCTTCCCAGTCTGGTGCAGGTCTACAATACTTTTCCTGGTGTCCTTCGAAAGCTCTTTGGTCTTGGCCATGGCGGAGTTTGGAGTCTGACTGTTTGAGGCTGTGGACAGGTGTCTTTTATACAGATGATGAGTTCAAACAGGTGCCATTCATACAGGTAACGAGTGGGGGACAGAAAAGCTTCTTACAGAAGACGTTACAGGTCTGTGAGAGCCAAAGATTTTCCATGTTTGAGGTGACCAAATACTTATTTTCCACCCTAATTTACGAATAAATTCTTTACAAATCCTACCATGTGGATTCATGGATTTTTTTTTCACATTCTGTCTCTCACAGTTGAAGTGTACCTGTGGTGCAAATTACTGACCTCTGTCATCATTTTAAGTGGGGGAACTTGCACAATCGGTGGCTGACTAAATACTTTTTTGCCCCACTGTATGCACTATCTAGAGGATGTTAGATCTGCTGCAGTTAGAATCAGAACAAAATAAACTCAAATTAAAATTAAAGGTTTAATGCTGTTTAAAAAAGATATTATTCATTAGAGTTAGGACATTTTGTAAATGTATTTTTTAATATGAAAAAAGAAACTTTACCTCCCAAGAAACTGCACCTCTCCTCTGTGATGGTGAGGAATTGATTTATACTTGCCAATCTCCCCCTCTGGTCGTGTCACATTCAGATCGGCATACTGAACCCTGCAAGGTAATCAAGCTGCATCACTATTTACAGAATTAAAACCAATATTAGTGTATACATAACATCAATAATAATTATGGGCTTTTAATTATTCCTGTTATTATTATTTTAATTATTGAGTGCACAAGTTTGAATTTATATTGGACTTTTTAAGCACGGGAATCAAAAATATGTTTTTCCGTTTTCTATCTCGTGCATGCAAAATGTATAAACATTCAGAACTTATGTCAACGACGTTGCTGAATTGTGTGAACAAATGTTTTTCAGTACATCACTGCAGGAGGGGCTTGTCAGTCGGAAGGTTGGTGGTTCAATCCCTGGTATAGAAACAGCCACTCAAAATTGCCGGTTTCAGCCAGACGTCAGTCGGCTGTCTGTTAACTGACAGCCGACTTTCAGCTAGCAGTCAGTGGTTGGGAGTCCCCTCCTCCGTCCTTTGGTGCGTATCTACTTTCCACTATAAACAAGCTCCTTTAACTTAATTGCAGAGTGTCACCAAGAGATTTCTTCCAAAAAAACTTTGACTTGGATAGTTAGCTGCAGATGATTTTCTCAGTATTACTGTAGGGTCTTTGCCTCATAATTAGGTCTGTAAGTGTTAACGTATCAATGCCATCATCATGATTAACGCGATTAAAAATTTTTTTAACGCAAACAACCCATCTGGAGCACAGAATGGACCAACTGCCCGAAATGCATTGACAGAGACTTCTCAGGGATTTTGAGTCATTCTGCACTCCAGATGGGTTAACTACGTTAAAATATATATTATATATATATATATATTATATATAAATATATATTAGGGGCGATTGTGGCTCAAGAGTTGGGAGTTCGTCTTGTAATCGGAAGGTTGCCGGTTCGAGCCCCGGCTTGGACAGTCTCGGTCGTTGTGTCCTTGGGCAAGACACTTCACCCGTAGCCTACTGGTGGTGGCGCCAGTGTCCAGCAGCCTCGCCTCTGTCAGTGCGCCCCAGGGTGGCTGTGGCTACAATGTGGCTTGCCATCACCAGTGTGTGAATGGGTGGATGACTGGATGTGTAAAGCGCTTTGGGGTCCTTAGGGACTAGTAAAGCGCTATATAAATACAGGCCATTTACCATTATTTACATTTTTTTCTTTTTTTACACACACACACACACACACACACACACACACACACACACACACACACACACACACACACACACACACACACACACACACACACACACACACACACACACACACCCCGTTAATCACGATTAACGTGTTAATGCTGACAGCCCTACTTATAATAGAAAGCACATTGTGGCCACTGTTTTGAGTCCATATAAATAAAATTGAATTTCACATTCTTTTGACAGCTTTCGTTGTAAAAAAAAAAAAAAAAAAAAAAAAAAAAAAAAAGTAAAATTAACTTAACAGGCAGTTTGACCATTTTACACTGCAAATCACCAAAACTATTTCCAGTAAACAGCTTTTCCTTGTGTTCCATTTTAATTTAATCTAATAAACAGATACAATTTAAAAGAAAATTAAATACAGAAAAAATATATATTCTTGCACAGAAGCTTCCTCATAGATCCCAAACCAGATGTGGAGGTTATTTTTGAGACTATTGTTTGCTGGGCTGTTACTTCTTCAGACTTCAGTTTCAATTATGAGTATGTCCTTCTTTCCTTTTCTCTGTTAGGTTGCAATTTAATATTTTATTTTTTAGATTTCTTCAGACTCTTATATTGTGCAAAAGTCTTGAATGACCCCAAATTTCTCTATATTTTGCTACATGGAGGCCAGAACTTCACCTAGTTTATTTAGGTGCTGTCCAGGCTTTATGAAGGCATTTCAAAGTCATTTTTTGGACAGTGGCTACTTGTCCAAGATTTTTAGTAGATCACACATTGCAAACTCAGCATTTTATCTAGCAGCTTCCTCAGTAGCTAGTAAAGTAAGAACACAACGTAGTTGGTAATTCACCTGTTCCATAAGTCATCATCCTCTCCACCCCAACCCCAAAATGCATTGGGAAAACCATTAATCTTCCAGAACTGATCCACAGTGAGCCCACTCACACCACCAAAGAACTCACTATATGGAAGACTGAAAACAACAAAAGAACACGTTTAATAAAAATCAGAAACTTTCTAGTTGGTTAATAATTCCAGGTCTGTTGCAATTAAATTATTATCCTACCAGTCTGGTAAATTTTCCACATACTCACATGTACATGTATTTGTCCAGCTTGGCAGCAAAGTGGCGTGGCATCTGACCACAACCATAGTAGTTTCTGTCATTTTCAGGGATATGGTCAACATCATGGAAAATCAAGCAGTCCCAGTCCAAGTCCTTCATAGCTTCCATGAATCCCACATTAAATAACATGGCTCTGTTGAATGGCTGGCTTCCACTCTAAAAAGTACACATTTCTGGTGAGCATGGTGCAGTTTTTTTATTTTTTGCCAATAACAATTCAGTTTAGTAAACTACATTAGCACTTATTTAAAGCAAGCACACTGAATTGCAAATGAGATCTGAAACAATGCAATTAGCAAATTGCATAGCTCACAGTAAAACAATAACTTTAACATATGAACTAGGCAAAAAAACATTATCAGTCCTAACTATATGTAACTTTTGCACTACATCAGACAAGTTATTGCAGACAGTACATTTGGTTTTTTAACAGATATAAACGTAACAACTGATTATTTTCATCTCACTTGTACTCAAACTACTATGAGGATGGATGCATGGATTTTAACAGTATTTATAATAGTTGGGGGGGGGGGGGGGGGGGGGGTCTCCCGTGGCAAATTGGTCCTGGGTCAGGGACGACACAAAGAGCAGTTCATGAGAAGAAGTAGTAGTATAGCTGGTACTGATGAGGGAAAAAAGCAAAGAGGATGTTTGGTGTATCCTCTGGAGCAAAAAGGTGCTCTCCGATGCAACCATGGCAGCACTTAGGTAATGCTTACTTCTTAGATAGAACGGAGAGCAATCTACAGTAAGCCTCCAGATGTTGTATTGAAAAATGCAGATGAACGGTTAACAGCTTGCTATCCTGTTTCACATGGAAGCAAACAGGAGTAACTCTAAATGGAAGCATGGGTGTACTAGACCATATTTATTTCACAAGCTTTCCCAACATTTTTTAGATTGAAAGTGATATAATATAAAAATACAGCGTTAATTAAATTGCATTAATATTTAAATCTATGAAAATAAAATTTTCTTCACAGATCAGCAAAAATGCACATGGGCCAGTAAAACTTTGAGACACTGGGTTTTTAGGCTGGACACTAAATTATTATTAATTTTAAATAACATCTAGACTATCGTAATGTCTTGCACAAAAACTCCAGAATACTGATATGCTCACTTTTCTTCACTGCAGCTACAACACACCTTTAAATGCTTACAGACACAAACTGACTCATTCACTAGCACACTTAAACAAATCTACCAGGAGATAAAACATTGTTAGAACACTTTTTGCCTTCTATTGAAGTAAGTAAGTCTTCCAAGAAGACAGAGTAAAGGTACATTTCTTTATGCCTTAGTTTAGATTGCATACATATCTAAACGACTTAACCACTCAGGAGGATTGTAAAGAAGACCTGGACAGTTTGCAGCAATTTATTGACGAGTGTTGAGTGCATTGTTATGGGAAAACCAGGTAACAAGGCACTGACTCCCTCCAGCAGCACAGGAACAGCGTCCTCGAATTGAAGCCCCCCCGAAAACTCACCAGAACCAGCTTCTCCACCAAATGGCGACATGGTGGACATTTTGGTGTCCATAGACCCAAAAAACAAAAAACAAAAAAACAGTCCAACTTTGACGCACGCTTTGCATTCCTGGAAATCCTGCATAAAGATTTTTAGACACTGCACGTGGAGTTCTGCCAGCAGCAGGTTTATCACTACTAAAACAACACGGCATGGCTGTATTGAGTCAGCTGATCTGTATCTACACATACGTCTCTTTCTACTTTTACATAATAGACATGTCTGTAGGACAATTACTAGGGGTGGGCTTTTACCAGAAACATCAGAATCTCAGCTTAAAGCTCACAAAACTATTTTGACAACCACTAAACAGCAAAAACAGCAAACGATTAAAGAGCAGGTAAACAGATTCTGCAAACAGATGTAAAAACAACTGTCGGGTCACGTACACGGACACGTCGTCGGTGCTGAAAGCAGATATCTCACACATTCTGAAGCTGCAGGTTTCATCACTGTGACCAGAATTCACTGAACCAGCAGCATTAGAAGATCAAAACTACGCTTTACATTTGAAAAACATTGTCATGAATTTTGTCTTCGCTGTTTTGCTTCCACCACAATAAAAAAAATCACACTTCTTGCACATCTCTCTCTCTCTCTCTCAGTTTACCATAAAAGAAATCTCTATTTTTTGCATTATTCACTTGTTTATTATGCACCAGTCTACCGTTGTGTACAGTTTTATGTGCAGTGCTGTCGGCCAAATTAACATTGGCCGACAGCACTGTGTGTTCAAAAATGGTATACTGGGGACAAACCAAGCCAATTCAGCGATACCTGGTGCGCAGGGAAACATTATCAATATGCTTTTTGCCACATTTTGGTTTGGTGGTGTGTCATGTGATTTTTCTAATGTGAAATATGTGCCTTGGCTCCAAAAGGTTGGGAAACACTGATCTATGTGACATGTTCCCTTACTTTCAGTTTTAGCAAAGTAGGCCTATTTCCAAGCTGCCTTTACTTTCCAAGATTTTAGAGAAGACTGTTTTTAGTCAAATGAAAGATTTTCTAGATGATAATGGCATCTTTGAGGTTTTTCGGTCAGGTTTTAAAACTATTCATAGCAAAGAATCTGCATTATTAAGAGTTTTTAATGACATCCTTCTGGCATGCGATTCTGGTAACCATGTTGTCCTTGTCTTGCTTGACCTAACTGCTGTTTTTGACACTGTAGACCACAATATTCTAATTTCTCGATTAAGTGATGTAGTAGGTATTGGTGGCACTGCACTCAATTGGTTTAAGTCTTATTTGTCAGATCGAACTTTCTCTGTCAGCCTTCTTGGTTCCGAATCATCCTCTGCTCCTCTGTCATGTGGTGTCCCACAGGGCTCAATTTCAGGGCCACTACTGTATTTATTGCCTCTGGGTTCTATCCTTAGAAGGCATGGGATCGCATTTCATCGTTATGCCGATGACTGCCAAATTTATTTGCCACTGGACCCAGTGGTCCCTGTGAGTCCTCCTCTGCAGATTTGGGACCTCTGGAAGTTTATTTTAAACTTGTTGTTACTGATCTTGGTTTTAAGTTGGACAACCAAATCAGAGCAGTGGTGAAGTCCAGTTTATATCATTTAAGGCAACTGGCAAGAGCAAAATCTTTTCTTTCGAGGCAGCACCTTGAAATAGTGATCCATGCTTTTATTTCTTCCCGCCTGGACTACTGTAACGCGCTTTATGTGGGGGTCAGTCAGTCGTTGCTCTCATGTCTGCAGCTGATTCAAAATGCTGCTGCACGACTCCTAACAGGAACTCGTAAAAGAGAGCACATAACCTCTGTCCTGGCCTCACTGCACTGGCTGCCTGTGTCTTTTAGAGTTCATTTTAAAATTCTTATGTTTGTTTTGAAATGCTTTCACAATCTTGCCCCACCTTACATCGCTGAGCTTCTTCATCCCCACACACCCTGTAGGTCTCTTAGGTCAGCTGACCAGCTGCTCCTGGGCATACTGAGATCCAGGACGAAGCTCAGAGGGGACAGAGCCTTTTCTATCGTGGCTCCTAAATTCTGGAATAACTTGCCCTTGCAAGTTAGAGAGGCCCCTTCACTGTCCACTTTTAAATCACGTTTTAAAACCCACTTTTATTCTTTGGCTTTTAACCTCAGTGAGACTTAGTTATTTAATTAATTATTTTTTTTCTTTTTATTTGGCTTTTATTTATATCTTATGTAATTTTATTTTATGGTTCCAATGTACAGCACTTTGTGTCAGCTGTGGTTGTTTTAAAGTGCTTTATAAATAAAGGTGATTGATTGATTTCTTATGCATTGCTAAGAAAACTATCATTATGAACTGGATATATAAAAAAATATGTACTCATAGATCACATCAGTCTGGAGAGAACATCTGCTTCCTCAAAAAAAAGAAAAAAAAGAAAGAATTTGTTCCTCTCTGATCCCTACTGATCAATCCCATTACTTTGTGGAGGTGGTCGGCTGTAATATTTCCCTGTATGCCTTGCACATAGATGAAGGTGAGTATCAGGCAGTTCTTGTGCGCCTGGAGCCCTGGGACCCTGCTTCCGCCAGGGTGGCCGGCCTCTAGTGTAGTCAGCTGCCCGTGACCTCTGGTTGTCTGGGACTCCCACCCTTTGGCTGTGGGCACCCGTCCTACTCCTGCTCAGATGCATGTGCACAGATATCGCCGAGATGCATGGCCTTAGGTTTTAGGTACTCTTGGGGGCTGCGGATTGCCCGGTTGTCCTTGATCTGTATCCATTTACCCCCTGCCACTCTACTCCCCCCCCCCCCCCCCCCGTTCTGCCTTAGACAGACAGAACAGGATTTTGAAAAGGAAGAAAAAAATCTATTGCATATATTTATTATTATATTTGACTTAGACCTTTGACTGTACTTTATTTACATATTTTTGCATTTAAGAAAATGTTTTCTTTAAAAAAATGATATGGAACAATCAAGGAGTTTACTTTTCTGGCAGATGTATGCAGTTAAACATTGCAATTTCTAAAATGGAAACTAGTTTAGAAAACATTTAACCCAACAAAGTTTAACCCAACCAGGAAAGTTCACTTTGAAAGACTTTGAATATTTATTGTTGCTATTTCGATTACTACAATCAAAAGTTGCAATCCTAGTATCAAGAATGTCATGTGGTAATGGTTCATCCCTACAATTGGTTTTCATTGGGAGCTATTCCTTGGAAAATGCTTTTTGCACATGCTGAGCTCAGAAGAATCACATTCAGTTGAATAATAACCGTATACCCTTCAGTGCAATTAACAGACAACTCACTGTACCTGCTCAATGACGTAGAAGCCAAAATGCAGTCGCTGTCTCTGAAGCATGGGGATAAGGTGTTGGAAAAGGATGGGAAGATGTTCATGGCGATTTCTAAATGGAATAAGGATGGCCACCTATAGGTGTCAGGGTAAGAATCAGCACAACAATGTGCAGTTATTAACTGAAGTTAGTAGCCCAACAAATATTCTCAGTAATAGTTTCTCACTACTCATTTCCTCTTTCACCCCACCAAGTTTGTGGCAGATGCCTGTCCACCTTGAGTTTGGATCTTTCAGAGTTTTCCTTCAGTTAAAAGGGAGTTTTTATTGCCTGTTATCAACAAATGCTTTCTTGTAGGAAAATCATTAGGATTATATCTATAGTAGAATAAGGTATTAGCATGCATAACATGGATACCATCTTTACTTTTATTCTCTGTGAGAGTAAAATATTTCTTTGGTTATGTGACATGAACAACCACAAGAGTATTTACTAATAGTAACATACAAAGCAGGAATAACAATCTCTCGTGCCATGTAAAGAACATGCAGGATTTTGCACAGTTTGAACAAAAATTAATTTTACTGTCACTGATTTGCTGTTCATCGACTGTTTGAATGTTTTATTCCTTAATCTAATTCAATTTAATTTAATTTAATTTAATTTAATAGGAAAACACTTTCAATAGAGTCAAATAAGGCATCATAGACACTTCACATGCTTACTGTTACATATAGCCCACTTTAAGCCAAGAAAACTATCTGGACAAATTTGGAAATGGAAGAATTGGTGATCATTTTGGCTAAATATACCACCACAACTGAGGCGAATCAAAAAATTATCCA
The DNA here is from genome assembly GCF_057382095.1 of Aulonocara sp. 'chitande type north' Nkhata Bay. NCBI lineage: Eukaryota > Metazoa > Chordata > Actinopteri > Cichliformes > Cichlidae > Aulonocara > Aulonocara sp. 'chitande type north' Nkhata Bay. The sequence goes on from NC_141360.1 coordinate 16,776,736, forward strand.
AAGCCAAAAGAAAAGCAGACTTCCGGCTTCCAACTTCCAGTCAAGATACTAAATTTATTTTTGAAAATTACATTTTAATATGCCACATAAGCACAATCAAAAGGTTTGTTTTTTGTGACACATGCTGGATTCACTTATTTGTCATTAATGCCTTTCTTCCCGAATTACTCGATTAATCAATGAAATAGTTGATAGATTATTTGATTACTACAATCATCTATAGCTGCAGTTCCGCCAGAAGCCATACCAGCCAATACAAATGTTTTAGTACGTTTCATCATTAGTCTTTACAATATACAATTATGAGACTTGTAAAACCCACCTTCCAGCGAGGTCTACAGTCCTTTGGTTTCCACTGGCCTCCAAACTCGACGCCAAAAAACTTGGAGAACTTCATTTCTATCACCTCCATAGGGACCTCTGTCATATTTACTTCCATAAGGCCCTCTGAGGAGATTATTTTTAAGCGGGAGGTTATTCCACAAATATACTTGGAATGAAAAACTAAAAAAAAGAAGAAAAAAAAAGAAAAAACTACAACAAAATATTTTTTCCCCTTTCCCCCCCAAAATCTTACTGAGCCACTTTAACACTTATCTTCTGATATCAATGTACTCACTCATAGAAGGTAATCGTTCTGGGCAAGGGAGGTTCTGAGCGTAGGTAAAGTTCTCAGGGAGGTAAGTAGTTGGTTGGGCCAGGTATTCACTGGAGTTAGTGCCATCAGGATAATCTGTAGTATAAACAACCAAAATAAGGTACAACTTTATCCCAGCTACATAGTAATATGGCCCCCGAAGCAAATGCTAAATGCGTCAGAGCAGTACCCTTTCACTGGCTCATTGATATACTTAATGTTCCAGTGAAGAAGTAAAAGCACTACTATGAACAACAATGACTGAGGCAATCGCAACCGGTTGCTGTTGTACAATTGTTATCCAGTACTACAAGTTTACTACCTCTTCTGTACTAAATGTGATTAGTGTTGCTTGTGTGACTCAATGAAACAGAGCAATACAATAGAATAGTTCGGCATCTTTCCTAGTCTTACTGGGGATTTTGCTACCGAGCGTTACACTACAGGCCACAGTCACCTTGTTCTACACATACTCTGGTATAACTCTCAAATGCACACAGTAAAGCAGATAACTCAGAAGTTGTAGAGAAAATGGCATATCACAATTTTAGAAGATCATAATTTAGCCTGGAGAAATACTTTTGTTCCATTATAAGGAAGCCCTCTTTAAAGCTCGAACCTTATACTATTTATCATTGATTGAAGAAAATAAGAACAACCCTAAGTTTCTCTTCAGCACTGTAGCCAGGCTGACAAAAAGTCAGAGCGCTGTTGAGCCAACCATCCCTTTAACATTAACTAGTAATGACTTCATTAACTTCTTCACAAATAAACTTCCAACCATTAAAGGAAAAAAAAAATACTCATAATCATTTCACAGATGTAACATTATCTTACAGCTACTTTCGGTACCATTGATATTTATTTACTCTTTTTCTCCAGTTGATCTTTCTGACTTTGAAGTAATTACTTCCTCCAAACCATCAACATGTCTTTTAGACCCCATTCCTACAAGACTGCTCAAATAAGTCCAACCATTAATTAATGCTTCAATCTCTATTAATCGTCTATGTGTCACAGGCCTTCAAGCTGGCAGTAGTTAAACCATTACTTAAACCATCTCTTGACCCAGCAGTCTTAGCTAATTATAGGCCAATCTCCAACCTTCCTTTCATTTCAAAAATACTTGAAAGAGTAGTTGTCAAACAGCTAACAGATGATCTGCAGAGGAATGGCTTATTTGAAGAGTTTCAATCAGATTTCAGAGCTCATCACAGAAACAGCTTTAGTGAAGGTTACAAATTATCTTCTTATGACCTCTGACAGTGGACTCATCTCTGTGCTTGTCCTGCTAGACCTCAGTGCAGCATTCGATACTGTTGACCATAATATCCTATTAGAGCGATTAGAACATGCTGTAGGTATTACAGGTACTTTGCTGCAGCGGTTTGTGTCATATCTATCTAATAGACTCCAATTTGTTCATTTTAAATGGAGAGTCTTACTAACACACTAAGATTAATTATGGAGTTTCACAGGGTTCAGTTCTAGGACAAATTCTGTTTACATTATACATGCTTCCATTAGGCAGTATCATCAGAAGGCATAGCACACATTTTCACTACTATGCAGATGACACCCAACTTTATCCATCCATTAAGCCAGATAACACACACCAATTAGTTTAACTGCAGGAATGTGTTAAAGACATAAAGACCAGGATGAACTCTAATGTTCTGCTTCTTAATTCAGATAAAACTGAGGTTAGAAAGTCATCATCAAAGATGATAACCCAAGCAAACCTGCTGCTGCTGCTGCTCTAGACCCACGATTATCTGGACCCACAAATAAAATAAAAACTTTTGCCCTGCATTCAATGGAAGCGAATATGAAAAACAAGATTGATGAAGCTACAACCTACAATCTACAATCAGGTGATAGGAGAGCTGATGAGCTCTTGAATCACTCTTGAATGGATGTGATTCAACAAAAAGCTCGAACAATTAACAGGATTCACACAATCAGTTGATAATTAATGAAGTATGATTTTTTTTTCAATTGAAGTATTAGTGGTGCATATTAATGACCATTTAAAATCAAATTTAACATGTCATATTTAGCCATCAGGTTAATTTTCATCTGTTGTACCATGGCAGGTGCTGATCAGTTTCAAATTAATGTTTCATGGGTGATTACTTTAGTTTGCTGTGGGAAGAGACAATAAGGTTATTTTAACAGGTGGGCAGACTTGAAAAGGTGAGATAAAGTATATACTGGAGCCTAGAATAGGACTAATCGACTAATCAACAATAAATAAATAAATCAACAAGATTACTTTGGAACCAAAATAATTTTTAGTTGCAGGCGTGGCTGTAGCTCAGGAGAACAGGCCATCTACAAATCAGAAGCTTGGTTTTGGTCCCCGATTGCTCCAGGCTGACAAAAGCTCTTGTGACCAAGCATTCCTTAAGGTTAGTAATGACTTCGTGAATTTCTTTACAAATAAAATAGTAACCATTAGAGAAAACAAATACTCATCTCACAGACGTAACATTATCTAGAGCTACTTTCAATATCATTGATATTTATTTAGACTCCTTTTCTCCAATTGGTCTTTCTGAGTTAACTTCAGTAATTACTTCCTCCAAACCATCAACGTGTCTTTTAGACCCCATTCCTACAAGACTGCTCAAAAAAGTCCAACCATTAATTAAACCTTAAATATACCAGGTATTAGGGCTGGGCCATATCATACCGTTCACGGTAATACCAGTATAACGTTAGGCAATGATAAGAAAATGAAATATCATGATAGAATATGGGTAAAACGCACATAAGAAGTGCCTTTGTTTTCATACGCACATGGCGGAAAAAGCATGGCGGCAACGAAGAATGAGAAGGGTAAAAGCGGATCGTTGAATGAAACAGACGAACCAGAACTGGATTGTAAAAATGGTGCACCTTCAGTGGTGTGGAACTGGTTTGGCTTTTGTCCGTCAGATACACACCAAAGCACCGCTTGATGGACTGTCGGAGCATTACGGCTACCGTAGGCAGGAGCCTCGCGGAGTGATACGTACTGTGCTTCAACATAATATTACCGTATTGTGTGTGTATAACCTCTTTTTAAGTTTTGTGGATATATTATAAATGGTTATGAGGATCAGGATATGTTGGCCAATTTCCACTGGAAATGCCTTTTGGTTAAACTGTCAGCGAGGAATTTGCATTTGGACTGTTAAATTTTTATATAACTTTAATCCACATAAAAAGCAGCTGCTTGTTTAAGTGAAAATACATTGATGGGGTTTTTTTGCACTGATAAAGTTGTAAAGTTGTAAAGTATTTTGTCTCGCATCAATTATATCGTCAGTTATATCATTATCGCAAATTTTCAAATATATATCACGATAAATATTTTTGGCCATATTGCCCTGCCCTACCAGGTATATCTTGGCATCACTTGTCACCTTATAAGTGATGATTATGAGTTCTTTAGCTTTTGCCTCACCACCATGCCAGCTGAACAATGACACACTAGTGGCCCACAGCTACAATCTTAAATATAATCAACCGATCTATATTAATCAGCTATGTACAACAGGCCATCAAGCTGGCAGTAGTTAAACTGTTACTGGAAAAGCCATCACTTGACCCAGATGTCTGCTAATTAAGCCCCTTTTCCATTAGTACCTATTTGGATTGACTCGCCATGGATCGCTACAACTTCACTTGGATCAACTGGTTTTCCGTTATAATCCAGTACTACCTAACGCGCATGGCTTTTGTCATTGCAACGTCCCACGATGTAAATAATATGTGACACGAAGGCTACAAAAAAGGTGGAGGTTGAGGAAAGAATATACCTCCTGATATACCTGCTTGATCTGTTGTTTTTTTGTCAATATTGAGGATCATGGCATAGTCTTTTGCAGCCTTTTCCCTCGTTGCCGGGTTTTAATGACAGTTTAAATTTTCTAACTCATCAAGTGATGCTAATGACCAGCCAATCGTCTGACGATATCAGATTTTCAGGGTTTTCCATTAGGTCACTTACTTTTTAGTACCTGCTTGCCTGGGGTTCCAAGCGATCCAAGCAGGTACTAAAAAGTAAGTGACCTAATGGAAAACCCTGAAAACTGTGGCTAACCATGCCAAGTCGAACAAAATAGGTACTAATGGAAAAAGGGCTTTATAGGCTATTCTCCAGCATTCCTTTTATTGCAAAAACTCTTGAAATGGTAAAACATGGTCGTAAAACAACTAACTGATCATCAGCAAAGCAATGGGTTATTTGAAGAGTCTCAGTTAGGTTTTAGAGGTCATCACAGTGCAGAAACGGCTTCAGTGAAGGTTACTAAAGGTTTTATGGTCTCTGAGAGCAGACTCATAGTAGCATAGCAGTGCAGAGTTCAATAATGTTGACCGTAATATTTTATTACAGTGATTAGATCATGGTGTAGGTATTAAAGTTACGTTGCTGCAGTGCTTGAATCAAATCTATCTAACAGACTGTAATTTGTTCATGTAAATCGAGGGTATACTCTTCACACACTATGGTTAATTATGGGTTTCCACAGGGTTCAGTGCCAGGACAAATTCTATTTATATTATTACATGATTCCCTAAGCATACATTTTTCACTGCTATGCAGATGAAACCCAAACTTATCCATCCATGAAGCCAGATTTAAAACACCAAATAATGAACTGCAGGAATGTCTTAAAGACATAAAGACCCAGATAATCTCCAATTTAATATTACAAAAATAACACAAGTTGACACAAAATTCAGTTTCAAACTGAAGGCGTTTAGTATTAAGGGAAAAACACACTGGGTGGAAAACGTGATTGCTTTCTCCTATTCTCACATAAATTATCTGTGGTGTATCGCATCTTTGGAAAGCTGAGTTCAATTTCTCTAGCCACACTGAGGCCTGATTACTGCCACACTCGTTGTTAATCAAGAAAGTTTTAAAAGGTTATTGAGTTACTTCTAAAGCTGTGGAACTCATCATGTAGATCCAAGAAGTGGATAGAAAAATCCTGCTTATGTACCAGCCATGGATCAGCCAAGAATTGGGCAAGAATCTGTTAAAGTCCTGTCACAGACCACCCAGCAATTTTAAGTGGCTATGTCTGTACAGTCAGCATTATGCAAACAATTGCTCTACACTCTTTAAACTATATACTGATTTTTGACACGTCATTTCTTGGCTAGATACAAAGTCAAAGTGAGCACTTATACAACCCACCTGTCCCATTAAGAGTACTGTTCTTGTTTGTATACAATCTGATCATCTGGCCGATGGTCCTCACATTGTCCCTCAACATGATGCCTTGAGCCTGCACCATGAAGAAGTATGTGTTGGCTGATGGAAAGAGCAGACATATAGAATTTAGTGTTATTGACTTAGTGAATTACATAAATTCAAAAAAAATTACACATTCAAACTTTTAAATACTAATAATTACCATCTTGTAAATCTTTGCTTTCACTTTTCTTGGTATCCTTTCTTGCTATTGCCCACCTCTTACCTCCAGTGCATACTTCCACCTCTCCAGACTCTCATTCTCACTCCAGATCATAATGTTCTCTGCAAACATCATAGTCTATGGAGACTCACACCTGACCTAATCTGTCAGCCTGTCCATTACGAAGTCTAATAAGAAGGAACTTAGATCACTGATGAAATTCCCCCCCCTCCTCCACCATATATGTCTGCATAGGTTCTCAGTCATCCAAGTCATGGTAGTCTAAGGAGCTTTGAAAGAAAGCCACTGAAATCAAATCAAATCAAATCACTTTTATTGTCACATCACATGTGCAGGTACATTGGTACAGCACATGTGAGTGAAATTCTTGTGTGCGAGCTTCACAAGCAACAGAGTTGTGCAAAATACAATAATGTAAACAAGCAAAATACAAGAATGGCTACATCTGAAACTAATAAATATATGTACAATATATAATAGTATATGCATTTCTGGATGTGTATACTAAATATTTTTCTACGTGTGTGTGTGTGTGTGTGTGTGTGTACACATATTTTACAAATTAAATAGAGTAAACAATAAATAGAATATATAAAATAAAATATACAGAGTGAGACATGTGCAAAACAGTGGCATTACTGTACAGTGTGGAGTGCATAATGTTAAAGTTCCAGTAGTGAAGCTGAGGTGTCTATGAAGTGTTCAGCAGTCTGATGGCCTGGTGGAAGAAGCTGTCTCTCAGTCTGCTGGTACGGGACCGGATGCTGCAGAACCTCCTTCCTGATGGAAGCAGTCTGAACAGTTTATGGCTGGGGTGACTGGAGTCCTTGATGATCCTCCCCGCTTTCCTCAGGCACCGCTTCCTGTAGATGTCTTGGAGGGAGGGAAGCTCACCTCCAATTATCCGTTCAGAGCACCGCACTACTCGCTGGAGAGCTTTGCGGTTGTAGGCGGTGCTGTTGCCATACCAGGTGGTGATGCATCCAGTGAGGATGCTCTCAATGGCACAGTGATAGAAGGTCCTGAGGATGCGGGGGCTCATGCCGAATCTTTTCAGTCTCCTGAGAAAGAAGAGGCGCTGCTGCGCCTTCTTCACTGTTTTGTTTGTGTGTACTGACCACGTAAGATCCTCAGCCAGGTGTATGCCAAGGAACCAGAAGCTGCTCACTCTCTCCACAGCAGCGCCGTTGATGGTGATGGGGGTGTGTACTTCTCTGCACCTCCGGAAGTCCACTATCAACTCCTTTGTCTTTGCGACGTTGAGGGTGAGATGGTTGTCTTGACACCAGTGGGTCAGGGCGCTGACCTCCTCCCTGTAAGCTGTCTCATCACTGTTGGTGATAAGACCCACCACTGTAGTGTCGTCCGCAAACTTCACAATGATGTTGGAGTTGTTAGTCGCTGTGCAGTCGTAGGTGTAGAGTGAGTACAGGAGTACTGGACTTCTTTAAGCTGTTTCACTTCTTATCCAAGAAGCTTCTTCAGTTCTAAAACTACATGGTGAAGAGTCCCAGAAATCCCTAATGGAAGTTGTAATAATATAGTAATAATATAGTCAGTAAACCTTCGGGTAGTTATGGTAGTTCTGTTCAAGTCCTGCTGAAAAAGGAAATCACCATCTTAATAAAATTTGTCAGCAGATGGACACATGAAGTCTAAAATCTCCTGATAGCTCTACTTTTCTTCCAGATTCCATTACCTTGATTTCCAAATCGAACACAAAATACACTTTTATCTTAAAAAATGACTTTGGATCACTGAGCAACAGCCCACTTTGTGAGTGAGATACTTCTGATATCATCTGTTTCAGGAGTGGCTTGATATTAACAGCGTGACAACTGAAGCCCCTTTCCTGAAGATGTTTGAATGCAGAGAAATGAGTGAGAAGATCACCTTTCACTCAATCGGAAGTTGGCGTCAAAAGTCTTACCTATGATTTCGCTTTTCTCTATTGAGCAATTATTAGAGTAATACACAGAATTGATAAAATCTAGAAATGTATTCAAATTTGAAATAAAATATTCTAATAATAACAACAACAACAACCCAAAATCATCATAATTTTTTTTAATGTTATTTTTATGCAATAGACAAGGAGTGCCTCCTTGTTCAACAACAACAAGTTCTATTCTATTGTAAGATATCAGCAGAGTCAGAATTAAACATGTAACATTAAAAGTAAACATTTTAGGGTAGTAGCTATCGATTAATAAAGTTCGTATTCTACAGATCAGTGGTTCTCTACCTGGCTTTTGGACCCACCATCACCTTCATATGACAAACTACGACCCCAAATTTTCCAACATCAAATTTTTTGAATGACAATGTTGTGCAGCTTGAACTGCACAGTATTACCAAACAGATCTGCAAGAGGCGAACTCTTCTACACCAAAAAGACCGCTATTTCCGATCGTAGTTCATAAAAACGGGACAGCACCTTTCCCCACCAAAGCCAGCATACCTCTGCATGATACAAGAGCTGCACATGCTCATTGCCAACATCTTGGCACAGTTTTAAAAACATCTTAAGCTCCATTTAATGTAGTCCACTTGGATGACATCATTTAATGTCTCTGGAAGCTCGGGAACCATATCCTTTGTTGCCAGGGCCTGCTGATGCAGAAAACAATGGTTCCGAGTTGCATTTGGACCTTCCTCAAGGATTCTCCTTATGACCCCAAGATTTTTTCTGTTATGGAGGCAGCACCATCACTTGTGATACTGCCGCACAAATGGGGCTTCTTTAACTTTGCAATGTCGTGTGCCACTAGGTTAGATGCATTGAGAGCCTGTTCATGCTTCAAGCATGAAGATTTGAGTCTGATATAATCAGACATGAAAGACCTTTGTCTTATTTATGAGCATGAACAAATATTCAAAAGAGAAAAAATAGATCTTTTAAAATAAACAATATTTTATATCCTGGATAAAACTGGTGTGTGTTCATGACATGTCTGTCAGCAGGTGTCATTGCGGCTGTCGTTGGCCTTCAGCTAATTTAAACATGGCATCAGATGAATCAGTATCAGTTGATCTGCATATTTTAATCCAACTTTTGTAGCTTTACTGTAGATCTTCCCTGTGTAAAACTAAACGTGGTGGACAGGACCAGCTACAAAGTTAGCTTTTTTAAATTTTACATTTGATAAAGGCCTACCACCACCACTAAACTTTAATGGTGATTACAGTACCCCTGTTTTGGACCCTAAAAAAAACTGTTTTAGTTCACTCCACCTGAGCTCAACGTCTCAATACCTGCTTCACCTCTTTACTCTTCATGATGTGTATGTGTGTAGACACAATCATTGTGTTGTCAAAAACAAACAAAAACACAACAGAGGGATGCATTGGCTTAATGTTGTCATACTTTGCAGCCTCCAAATCACTGAGTGATCTGAAACTGGCATTGGGTATTGAACTTCAGTTCAGGTGACATTTTGACCATCTCATACTGAATGTACGTATTCATAAGAATCAACCTACTAGTAGTTACTTTTAAACCATAAACCACATTTATATTTTAGATAAAATAACCAGTAATATAGTTAATTGTGCACATGTGCTCTAGGTGGCTAACATAACTTACCTGGAGCAATGCCAGATGGACTACAAGGTAGGCAGTCAAAAACGACATTTCTCAGACTGAATATGATGGACATTCACTAAACGTTTCCACAGAATACTTGTGTTTCTGCCTTTACAAACAAATGACCTGTTGCATTTGAGGCAATAAGCACTGTCAGCACTGACTCCAGCTAAGCACAACCAAACTTTTGAACATTTAATTCTCTCCACCATCCTCACAAAGACCAGGGTCTGCGGGTGTGTGTGAGACAGAGCTGTGCCACACCCGCCCCTCACATGCAGGCTCTTTTATGCTGACAACTTTTATGTAGAGATAATATATCTGTTTTCTTAATTTCTCCACTAACAAAAGCAGTGCTTTCAATATAATGTTGGTTATTGATACTTTGGGTCTTCAATAATTTAGCCCATTCTCTAGTCAACACAGTTGTATTTAAAGCAAGCTGTAGTTAAAAACAATTAAAGCGAGGGAAAAATAGAATTTGTTCCCCTCAATAAAAACCACAGTGCATACACTAATGTATGCACTGCAATTTCTAAAATTCAAACATATGAGCAGCCGATTTTACATTACCCGTGTTTTTTCTCTTTGAATATTTATTATTGCTCACAAATAACACAAAAGTAATTCTTATCAGATTACTCAATCAATTGCATAATTGATAGAATACTATATTACTAAAATAGTCAATAGATGTAGCCCTACTACAGAGCAAGTTCAAAATATCCAGGATCTCTTTTCCTTAACTGGCTTCAGCTATGCCAACAGAAGTAGTTATCAACTTGTCAGCAAAGGGGGTTGCCAGCTTAGTAAGTTAAGTAAGGGTTTCCCAATCTAGGTGCGAGCATGTTAGCATGAAAGGGGTGGTGCTGCTACTATACAACCAGTCAGATACATAAAAGGACTGGAAATATGCTACTAAGTTGATTAAGTCTGGAATCTGCCTTCATTCAAAAGTAGATCTAAACAGAATATTGAAATAAGTTTTTTCAGGTAAGGCAGTTTTGGAAAGTCTTAAGCAATATTGCTCAAATGCTGGGATAAAATATAATCAGTTTAACAAACATTACAACACAGTTCCAGAATTCAGCGCCCATACCTAACAATACTTTTTTCAATTTCACCAAAATAACACTATGTGCAAAATAAATAGTACAAATAAAATAATAATCATTCCATCCCATTCATAAACCAGCAATGTAGTGACAATTAGTATCAAAACATTACCCTCTTGTGCGTATTTTATTATTTCAATGTTTTAATTCAATAGACACATTTGACTGATTAACATAGCAAAATTATTAAGTCCAAATAAACCTAAGAGCCTGGTATCACACTTGAAACAGTGAGCCTGTTAGCGACCTTGTTTACCGTTAGTATCAACTACAACAGCAGCAGATGGTTAAGGTGCAGAGGGTATTTCAAACGTAATTAAATTAACTGTTACCGTCTTAGGTAGTTAGCGTAAACTGCTGATTACTAACCTATTCCGGGAGCCACGTAAATGAAGTAGAGACAAGTGGTGGACATGGAGAAGATGAATATGAAGGCCAAAAATGATCGGTTGGACATTCGCAGCAGCCGCCTCCAGTTCACCATTTTAGCTTATGCCCGCTTCTCTCTTCGCCGATAAGAATCCCATAAAAATACTTTTTGAAGTTAAATGTTCCTCCAGTTGGTAGATGTCAATGCACAGGTGTGGCCAGAGGAAAAAACTGCACTATCAAAAACTACAGGTGCAGTGCGGAAAAGGCTAACGCTAGCAGTGCTAGCTGGCCTGCTCTCACCTGCCAAGAAATTTCGAGATGGTAAAAGCAGGCCTGTAACGTTACTATCAGGCTACTGTGAGCTTCCAGCTGTACCAGCAGCCGGGCATTGTGAAAGAGTTCCACGACCGACTTAGTGGCAGCAGTAGTTAAGGGATTTCATGGTACTGGCCCATAGTTAGAGTGTCGCCAGCGAGAACTTTTATCGCTAGCAGCTGAAGATGGTCATTGAGGGGGGCAGGACCGCTCTGCCTTCTCCATCAGTCTGCTCTCAGCCGGTGCAACGTTTTCCACACAGTCGGCACCCTGTTTCATCAAATCAAGCTGATAAGCCTATTCATTCCACAAACTGTCGACACTGTGATCTCGCACGGCTGGGGCATTCAACACTACTAAGTGCAGAATGATTTGAAAAATAAACTCACGAAAACAGAAAAGTAATACTTCCGATTCATTTTCTGCTGGCACTGCACTGTTTCCGGGGGGTGTGCTCCTCCACATTTCCATGAAAACCAATGAGCGTGACGTGTCTGTGTCGGTTCTCAATCATCCAGGCCATAAGAATAAGAAATAATAAGAATAACTATTGATCTCAGAGGGAAAAATCATATATCTGCTAACTGTATGAGAACTGAAAAGCCTGATGGCTGTGGGGGCGAATCATTTTCTGTATTTCTCCGTTTGACAACAAAAAGACGGGCGACTTCCAGTATTGATTTGGGTTTTTTTTTCGTCTATGAAGATGTTATAAATTGGGTTATTGGAGTTGTTCAGGATGGCATCAACTGTCTAGTTTGTTATCTAGGTGTAAACGTAGATATTTATACTTGTTACTGCTCAGAACTTTCCTATCATTTCCTTCGTCTTAGAGGTGTTCAAAATAATAGCAGTTTTTGTGACTCCAGTCACTGGAAGCTTTTACAAGATCCCTGTATTTAGATTCTGTCTATTCCTGATGCATGCCACTAATGGCAGCATCATCTGAGTATTTCTGGATGTGGCAGGAGTGTGCTGTATAAAATGTGAAAAAGAAATAGACCTGGAACGGTCCCCTGTGGCGCTCCCATACTGCTTATTAACATTCCAGAAACAAAGTTCCCCAGTCTCACAAACTGTGGCCTTTCTGTCAGGTAGTCTGTGACTTAGAAAACAAAGGAAGAATCTGTTCCCATCTCTGTGAGCTCGTCTTTGAGTATATTTGGTTGAATAGTATTGAAAGCGTTTGAAAAATGAACTCTCATAAAAGTGCCAGATTCCTCCAGATGAGCTAGGACATGATGAAGCATGTAGAGGACAGCATCATTCACTTCAATGTGTTGTTTGTATGCAGATTGCAGGGGAAGTCTGGTTTTTACCTCGAGTTTCAGTTGGTGTCATAATCAGCTGCTTTAAGGTTTTCCTGACTACTGGTCTGCAGTCGTTCAGTTCAGCTGGAGACTTTTTGTACCGGCACAATACAGGATGTTCTCCACAGTGCTGGCCAGAGTACAGACATTCTGTACTTAAGTAGAGGTACAGATACTACTGTTAAACAATACTCCAGTAAAAGTAACAAAGTATTTGTTACCGTACTTAAGTAGAATTTTCAGGTATCTTTACTTTACTTGAGTTTTTCTGACAGCTTTTACTTTTCTCTCTACATTTCTAAACAAATAGCTGTACTTTCTACTGCTTTAAAAGAGGCTCATTATTTTTGGTTTAAGGGATATGGGAGAAGTCATTATTTCACGTCACTGCGGGCCTTCAAAAATCAAACTGATTTAAGCCTGAACAGTAACACGTGAAAGTCAATCCTGTTCGTGTATTAATCACCAGGGGACGTCGCATAAAAAGAGATCAAAGACGCACAGTCATGTGCTATAGTCAGGGGTTAAAGAGGGTGTTTGTGTTGTGTTTTCTTTTTTCTTGCACAGCACCAGAATGATTGCAGACAGAGAGGACAGGAGTGAAAGAAGAGAGGTTAGATTTAATGGTAAGGACTGCTCAGTGATGCTTGATAAACTGCATATGTTAAGCTTGCATGTAAAGCCATCAATTTAACCATGTACTGGATCTGTATATGGTGTGTTTTGATAAATTATGTATTTTTATGCTGTAAACAATTTTGCAAATCAAACTAAGCTATACCAGCTTTGTGTTATTCAAAAATATATGCAGTCCTGTGGTGAATTCACGGTAATGCTGTTTGTTTGACTGGTGCTCAGTGGCTGTGGTCCTCGTGGTCAGATTTAGGTTACATCAAGTGTAGCAGAAAAAAGGGGAGGGGGTAACCTGATCACAGCCTGTACACTAAGAAAATCTGCTGAAGCTCTTATAAGAAATTATTGGAGTTGTGATTCTTTTCCTTCTTTTGAACTACTACACAGATCTTAGGGTTCCCCTACCTGCTGAATTCCACTGTAGCCCTTGACTGTACTCATTTTACTTTTAAGGTGTGGATGCAAAGTCACCCTATACAATGTAGACAGCAGAAAATTTTTATTTTTTAAAATTCCCTTTCACTGCTTGTGTGCTACATTACAGATTCAAGCTGAGTACAGTCCTTAGAGTTAGAATTTAGATTTGAATAACATTTGTAGTATCATGTTCTATCTAATATTGTTTTATTATTATATTAACATAGCACAAAGTTAAATTTTTACAGAGATGTTTAGTAGAATTGTCCTTCAAGAAGCTACTTTTTACTTTCTTACTGTGAGTACATTTCAGAGCCTGTGCTTTTCACTTTTTTTGAGCAAAGAAGTTGCTTCAACTTTTTACTGGAGTATTTTTTTAAAACAGCTATCAGTACTTCTACTTAAAGAAAGTCTGGGGCGATCGTGGATCAAGAGTTGGCAGTTCGTCTTGTCAATTGGAAGGTTGCCGGTTCGAGCACCGGCTCAGACAGTCTCGGTCGTTGTGTCCTTGGGCAAGACACTTTACCTGTTGCTTACTGGTGGTGGTCAGAGGGCCTGGTGGCGCCAGTGCCTGGCAGCCTCGCCTCTGTCAGTGCGCCCCAGGGCAGCTGTGGCTGCCACCAGTGTGTGAATGGGTGGATGACTGAATGTGGTGTAAAGTGCTTTGGGGTCCATAGGGACTAAGTAAAGCGCTATACAAATACAGGCCGTTGACCATTTTTTGCCACCTCCGTCATGTACAGAGTGAATTGACTATTGGCTACTTTGTTGTGCTTTTTTTAAGTAGTATTCAGGAATAATTCTCCAGACTTCTTGAAGGTTATTGAAAATCTGACCTTTGGAGGCTGACCACCTTTTGTTCTGTGTATTGTCAAGATGATCCCACACTGCTTTAATAATGAAGATGTCAGAGCTGTGGAAGTCCAGTCCATTAGTAATACTGTGCCTCTGTGTGATGTGTTTTACTGCATTAGTGGTGGGCTTGAGAATCTGAAGTTCCTCCAGATTCCCTGAATCTTTTAATTACGTTATGCACCGTTGAAGGTGAAATATCCAAATCTCTTCCTTCTTTCTTTGAGGAACATTGTTTTTACACATTTCAATAATTTTCTTCACGTATTTGTTGGCGATCCTCGGTCCATCTTTGCTCCTAAAGGGCTAGATGTTTCTTGAATGCTACTTTTGTACCAAATCATAGTTACAATCACCTGTTAACATCACCTGTTTCAAATCACATTATTATTTAACCAATTTACCTGATTACTAGTTGTAAATTGCTCCCGTCCCAACCTTTTTTTGGAATGTGTTACAGGTCTGAATGACAGGAAAGGATGAACATTTACAAATGAAGTTGACCAGGCAAAACTTTTTAAAGAAAAATTTGTGTTTACCATACTGTTCCAACGTTTTCTGATATTTAGTTTTTTTTTTTTTCTGTGCTGCATAATTCCATGTATCTTGCTTCACATCTTTGTCTTCAATATGTATCTACTATGTAGAAAGCAGTAAAAATAAAGGTCAGCTGTTTAAGGTTTGTATGGTGGAATAGTTTGCACTATTGTAATATTGTAATGCAGGTTTCCTTTGCATAAATCTTCCACTGCACCAAGGGCGTAGATTTGGTTTTGGCATTGGTGGGGACGGATGATTCAACCACCGAACCCTGCCCTGTTTCTTTTTTTTTTTTTTTTTTCCTTTTCGTCTTTGCTTCTTGATTTAATAAATAAAAATTAAAAAAAGGAGAAATATACTTGCCTACATATGCTATTCTACGTGCTTTTAAACCATTTAAAATTACAATTCATAGTTTTATATGTGAATTATATAATGTTAAGTTACTATTAAACAAATGACTAAGTATTTTATACTTTAGTTTACTTCAACCATATTTCATATAAATCAGATATCATACAAAAATAAAAATAGCTTAAAATACAGTCATGGCAATAAAAGAATATGACTTTAAGGACTTAACAACATTACTTCAGTTATATTACACCAACATCTCTGATACATTAGCACTAAGGGAACACTGAATGACCTGGTGGTTTTTGTCCATAAAACTACTCATCTAAAATTACCACAAAGTAAAAGATCTCTTAGCAAAATTATGCAACATTTTAGGCACACTATTGCCCCTATCAAGTCAGTGAGCTGGGGTGTTTTACTCTAAACATGAACTACTGTTACAGCAACAGACATGGACTACTGGTGTCCCACACAACAACTCAATGTCCACTATGTGAAGGAGCCAAACACATGCCTGCTCCTCTCATTAACTGAGAAACTGCTGGCATATTTGTTTTACATCTATACTGTCCAGTCTCTCCTGGTGGACATGGCAACAGGTTATTCATGGTTACATACAATTTTAGACTGATGTGGGCCAAAGCCTAAAACGATGCGCCGGGAGTTTGCTGTTCTCCCCGGTTCAGATATTTGAAGTTTGCACAGCTACATTCTCGCCTGAAAATTTTTTAAAAGTTTATTTTGCAACCCAGAAAGAGTAGGGGAGACCGGGGATAGTTGTAACATTTTTGACATTTCTGTCTGTAAATTGAAGCTCTTTTAAGGTAGTGGATTCAAAATGTAATGCAAAGTATTTACATGTCTCTGCTATTAAATAGTGCAGCTATTTTCTCTGCAGCACAATTACCCATTGCATGGTATGGTCTCAAACACAAAGAGTGAAATGTTACAATTAACCCCATAGTCTGGGTTAGTTGTAACACATCCTGGGGTAAAATGTAACACAATGAAATAAGGGTACTAACAAAACATTAACATGTAATCTTTGTTTATTCAACACATGAATGCACTTACATCCATTTATGTAGCTATGTGTGTGTGTGACAGAATGCAGAAATCTAGCTTTTGAACATATTCCAACCCCCCCAAAAAAACATATTATGGAATTTTCTGCAACTGAATATTTCATTAATTTTGGTTGGTCTTCCTTGAGTTTGGCCTCATTGGCTCAGTGGGCATTATAACCTACAACTCTTGCACCAATTTTGAACATAACAATGAAGCTGAAAAAATGTAGTTGTTCACCAGCATCGCAATTCCATTACTTTTTATCATGGCTTACCTTGGTGTGGTTTGCAAAGTGCTTCAGAAAGATGAGGGAATCTGTTTCTTGCACCCATCCTGACTTATTTCCACTACCAGTACTTCCTACTGGTCCATCTCTGACACAGTGGTCTGCATAATGTATGTGTGGGAACACAAACAGTGGAGGAATTGTGTTTCCAATGGCATTAACCGCATATACAAATGCGACCAGTGAACCTCTCTCTGCTGATGTCGTTGCCCCAACTTGTTTAATATAAGTTAAAGTAATAGTGTGGCAAGTTGTAACATCTGCATTATTGTTACAACTAACCCAGACTGTTGCTGTTACAACTGACCCAGACTCCTATAGCCATGAACTAGCTAACATTACAGCCAACGGCTAAAACATTAGCACTAAAGACTTACACAGAATATATCCCCATAGACATACAAATAACATAATTTAAGTTTGATGAGTTTAACTGCAAAGCAGATAATGCTATCACAAATTGAAATAAAGTAGAAAAACTTACTTTTTGGCATACAAATTACTTTTTTTCATGTTAAATTGTCTGTGTTTGACAAAATGTGCTGATTTTTCACGTGTGATAGCAGAACTGAATTGGGCATGCACAGGATGAGTCACATCATTTGAAACTTAGCCCTGATTGGAGAAATTGGAAGTGTTACAACTGACCCACGTTACAACTATCCCCGGTCTCCCCTAATAAGAGGGGCACTGAAATTCGGGATTGTCCGAGAAAAAACGGGAGGGTTGGCATGTATTGCCTTGCATTGCCTGTAACGTTATTATGATGTACAGGTTTTATGAGTGAACTTTACGGTGGCCCCTAGAGACAAAGCACGTACAAACTCCAAAACACATGCAAATTCCAAAACACATGCAAACTCCAAAACACTTGCAAACTAAAGAACACATGCAAACTCCAAAACACGTACAAACTCCAAAACACTTGCAAAATCCAAAACACTTGCAAAATCCAAAACACTTGCAAACTAAAAAACACATGCAAATTCCAAAACACGTACAAACTCCAAAACACGTACAAACTCCAAAACACTTGCAAAATCCAAAACACGTACAAACTCCAAAACACTTGCAAAATCCAAAACACGTACAAACTCCAAAACACGTACAAACTCCAAAACACTTGCAAAATCCAAAACACGTACAAATTCCAAAACACTTGCAAACTCAAAAACACATGCAAATTCCAAAACACAACGGAAGTGCTCCAGGACGCTAGGGGCAGTGTTGAGCTCGATTTGCAAAATAAACGGCAAGTTTGTCTGTATGGGACGGTCTAGTCTCCGTCGCGCTTCCCAGGTTGCCTAGCAACCGTGATACTAACCGCTGGAAACGTGTCATACAACTTGGTTTGACAGAAATGAAGGAGAACATATTTTGTTCATTTGTTTGTTTGTTTCTACATGAGCTTTGTGTGATTTGATAAGTATCTGAGGCTGAGACCACAGGACAGTAAAACATGATTTTTGGGCTTCATTTCTGTACTGAACAGTCATTTCAAGATTAATTAGTAAATAAGAATTAGCTGATGTTGTTCATGAGACTAAAGTCATATCACTTTGGTAATGTAAATATAATATGGCCAATATTCTAGTTATTATATTAATCATTATTAGCTATTACAGCAGTGAACATGAACTCTGTGTCAAATACTGAGCTTCAGTACAGATTCAAGTTGCAGTTATTTATATGTCTTATCACCTTAAATCTTCACTCAAAGACAAGTATCTTTGACAGTGCATATATAGGTGTATCATATATAAGAGACAAATGTTGTTCCTTCATGCTGGCATTACTAAATTTGGCTCATTGCTTACATATATTTATAAAAAGAAAATGTACAAGCTGTGATAACTGTTTCTGATAAAATGAAGAGTAGACTGATATATGAAATATTCCTTTATTGGGTGAGAAAATCAGACCATTTCATAACTGCTTTAAGTCATACAGAATAGATATCAGAGCTTTAAACAGGCTGACGTCTGCTAAATGGGTCAAACTGGGCAGAAAGTCTACAAACACATAACATCCTTACAGAATATGATGTAACACTATAGATCAACTTACCTCAGAATATATAAAGCATATAAACAATTACAGCAATATGATGCAACAAACACAGCAGTGCTACTAATCCAAAATACTCAAAGCTTCATAGAACTGAAACAAACATTTGTTTTTAGCTCCATTCTGCTGCTGATACATACTTTAGGTTTCTGAATATTACACTTGTTGCTGCCTTTCATAGTGTGTAACTTTAAGGCCCTGAGTACTTTCTCCCACACTGAAAACACTGGAATGATAATATTATTTGAACATTACCTAATAAGACTGATTCAGGACAGACAATTAGTTATTTTAAACTTTTCTAGCAGTTCTTCACAAACAGGGAACAGTCTGTCTATTCTCTCCATCTGTCAGCTGCTGCTGGCTCTTCCTCCTCCTCTTCCTCACACACTGCTGAGTTTGTCCTGGTGGATCATCAGGGGTGCAAAGCCTCACAGATGATGTGCAGCAGTGGGTCCCTCAGTCTGTCCTCACTCTGGACACTTGCAGTTGTCACACATGGAAATCAAATGTGTGATAAGCTGCAGGATTCAAACACAAGTGTAACTTATTAACACATGTTCATATTTTTATTACACAATTAGAGAGAAAGAAACAGAGAGAGAGTGCAGGACAGACAGACAGGTGACAGTCTCAGGTGTATACACTGCTACAAAACAGCACAAAAGAAGGAGGATTTAGTGTTTGTGTTATTACGAAACAAGAGGAGTTCCCAGATGGTTCAGTGAACACATGTGTGACTCCTGTGATTAAAGCATCTTTCTTTCAGCTTAACGAGTGAACCGTCAGCTCGTTCAAACACACGTTAAAGTCCGTTTGGCTCGACACCACCGAACAGAGGCAGCAATATAACATAGCTAACATTAACAGTGCAGTGAATCTTCCTTGTGCTGTGATATTCAGGACTGCAAACCGAGCAGCATCACTGACTTTCAGCTTGTTGTGTTTGTGGATATATGACTGACTTTAATTATCCACAAAATCATCACAATCTCTGTAAGATTAAGATCGACTATATATATATTTTTTTAAGTAAAGGCTTTAAAACCAAGTTAATTCTGAAAGTACAGACATGACTAATGTCACATAACTTTCCCGACATGTGGCCAACAATAATGGTTTAATGTTCTTCATTAAAAAAATATTTGCGCATAAATAAGTGACATAATATTCAGTACTTACTTCTGAAAGTTTACACTTCCTCCGCTCCGCTTCCACCGTTTTTTTTTCGGCAAAATTATCCACACCACCACCGCACTATGAAATCTGGGACATGTTGGGCCATGAAGGCTACACCGACCCATCCTTAAAATTCAGGGAAATTATGGACGCATTTGAGGGCCGCATTTCGAGCAGCCTTTGAATTGGGAAAGCCTTCTCTTGTCGCTGTGACGTAATCGGCCTTAAAATGCGGCCTTTAAGGCTGCAAACCCCAAATCCGGTCATTGGTACTTCCTGGCTTGTGTAGTTACTAGGTAACAAAAGCTCAACACTGCCCCTAGCGTCCTGGAGCACTTCCGTTGTGTTTTGGAATTTGCATGTGTTTTTGAGTTTGCAAGTGTTTTGGATTTTGCAAGTGTTTTGGAATTTGTACGTGTTTTGGAATTTGTACGTGTTTTGGAATTTGTACGTGTTTTGGAATTTGTACGTGTTTTGGAATTTGTACGTTTTTTAGTTTGCAAGTGTTTTGGAATTTGCAAGTGTTTTGGAGTTTGCAAGTGTTTTGGAGTTTGCAAGTGTTTTGGAGTTTGCAAGTGTTTTGGAGTTTGCAAGTGTTTTGGAGTTTGCAAGTGTTTTGGAGTTTGCAAGTGTTTTGGAGTTTGCAAGTGTTTTGGAGTTTGTACGTGCTTTGTCTCTAGGGGCCACCGTAGAACTTGACTTTAAGTGACTTACAGGTTTCTTTGAAAAATACTTTCTTATATCCAGGTTCTTTTTGCTGCCATCCTCCTCTCCTGCTCGCAGCGCAGGATTGCCGCTGCTAAAACTAAACAGAGCTCCCTGAAAGGCACAGCCAATCACATTGGCCATATTTGTCACATGATATAGGACTCCAGTAGAGAACGTAATTTAACTCTTTCTGCACCGCTGGGTGAATGAGACGTTTACTCGAAGAGATCAAATTATTGGTGGGGACATGTCCCTTCCGTCCATGCCAAATCTACGCCCTTGCACTGCACCCAAGTCTTAATCAGAATAATATGTGCACACTGCTCTACAATTCCTATCAAAGTCAAAGTCAAAGTCAGCTTTATTTGTCGATTCTTCCACATGTACAGGACATACGGAGAATAGAAATTGCGTTACTCTTCAATCCCTAGATAAATAGCAAATGAACATTTAAATATATTTAAATATAAAAGTGATTAAAAAATGCAAGTAAAATAATTAAAAAGTAAAAATTTAAATAAATACAATTTTACATATAACAAGAAAGCTATATAATATACAATATAATGGGTAAGTGACATTGAGTGTAAACCAGGCAGAGTAGTGCAAATAGGCAAATAGTGCAAATGGAGATTTAGTAGTGTGCGGTAAGAGAAAGTGTAACAACAAAGTCTTATGAGGTAATGGCAGTCCAATGCTCCACAAAGTGACTGGTAACTGGTGCAGGCCAGTGAGTGAGTCAGAGAGTGTGTGTGTTTGTGTGTGTGTGACAGAGTTCAGTGAGACCGTGGAGGAGAGAGGGGAGAGGGGGCAGAATCGGGAGGGAGTTAAGCTTCCTGACAGCCTGATGGATGAAGCTGTCCTTCAGCCTGCTGGTCCTGGCCCGGAGACTCCGCAGTCTCCTCCCTGACGGCAGCAGCTTGAAGAAGCTTTGCATTGGGTGCGTGGGATCAGCCGCTATGCAAAGGGCTTTTTTAGTGAGACGGGTGCTGTAAATGTCCTGGAGGGAGGGGAGAGAGACACCAATGATCCTCTCTGCAGCTCTCACTATGCGTTGGAGGGTTCTATGACAGGACGCATTGCAGGCTCCAAACCACACAGTGATGCAGCTCGACAGGATGCTCTCGATGGTGCCTCTGTAGAAAGTGTACATGATGGGGGCTGGTGCTCCTGCTCTTCTTAGTTTGCGGAGAAAGAAGAGACGCTGCTGTGATTTCTTGGCCAGTGCTGTGGTGTTGTACGTCCAGGAGAGATCCTCTGTGATGTGCACACCCAAGAACTTGGTGTTGCTCACTCTCTCCACAGACGCTCCGTCAATGGTCAGAGGAGCATGTTGGGTGTGCATTCTCCTGAAGTCCACAACAATCTCCTTCGTCTTCTCCACATTCAGAGAGAGATTGTTGTCAGCACACCACGTGGCCAGGCGTCTCACCTCACTTCTGTAGTCGGTCTCATCCCTGTTGCTAATGAGACCCACCACCGTTGTGTCGTCCGCAAACTTGATGAAGAGGTTGGAGCTGTATGATGGAGTGCAGTGCAGTCATTTCTTATATCAAAAGCATATTTATTTTTCTTCAGCGTCCTCTCATTTATTAGAATTGCCACACTGTTTTCAGAGAGAAATGCGTGAAACCTGCTCTAACACTTTGTTTTTCAGTCACTATGTTCTGCTCTTGGCATAATGGTTGTTTTTACTGATGTGAACTGGCTGAATCTTTGTATATGAATTCAAATGTATTATTAGTGGCGACATTGCAGTAATTTCCCTAAATTAGTCCATCTCATAGAATATAAGTAAAATACAACTTATTTTCTTATATTTTACTGCACTGATCCAGTGTAACCCAGTAACCTCCTGCCTGTTTAAGTAAAAAGTTAGAAGCACCCAGTGTAAAGCCAAAAGTTACCTTGGATCAGACTAAATTCTGGTTGGCAGTATAAGCTTCAGGTACTTCTATCAGAAGTCATATCATCAATAAACACTCATTAAAAAGCTGTTAGCCATGACTGATCAATGTCATCAAACAAAGTGATTAACATGAACAAACAACTCTACGCACACAAGACTTGTGAAAGACTGATATAAACCGCACTGATGACAGATAACAAAAGCTTAGAGGTTTAGATTAAAAAGTGATTTAATCTTTCTTTTAGACACAAACAATGTAAGGCTCAGAACCGATTTCACACTTTAATCAAAATATACAGATTTCATCAGATAGAAAACTGACAATCGCCTTTTAGACACTGAACTGTGGTATAAAACGTGTATGTACAGCTGAATGCCCCTCCCTCCTGTTACTGACTGGTCCCATTCCCACCTCACCTGACCAGGTTTTGTGATGCATTCCAGTCACCTGTGGGATCTGTCCCAATGGAAAGGCTGCAGTTATAGATTAAAGGGAACTGTGTCCTAATATGTCTCCCAGCCTCCATGTAGTGATGAACAGCATGCAGCACGTCTATCAGTTTGACAGGTGAAGGTCCCTGACACTGTGGTAACCGCAGTCAGGTTCAGCTCAGACTTGCACCTCACATAATCAGAAAGGTTTGAGCTTTACATTGTGTGAACTGCAATGAGCTGGTTTATCACAACCCTGAACTGCACATCACAGTCTGATAGTGGAAGAAAATGGACAGTTTAAGTTGATCAATCGCCAATACAAACACCCTCGTGTTCAGTGAACATGTCTTCAATATCTGAGTTGGGTTTTTTGGGATTTTTTTTTTAACACGTGTGTTTAGGAGCTCAGACTTCTCTTGCCAACAATACGAACTTGAGTATTTTAATTCTGCAGTAAGAATTAAAGCCAATTGAAAAGTTAAATGAAAGAAGATGGTAAAAAGTGTCAGTACATGAGGGTTTGGTTGTTATCGTTGACATGTCTCAGAGTCCTGATGGACACATGTGCCCACCTGTTACGTATAGCTGTGAATTTTAGAAACCGTCTCAAATTCCTCGCACATCCATACAAACTCCGTAATCACAACGTGCAGGGACCTCGTAAGATGTACCTTTAGCCCCTTTTCCATTTGATTGACTTGCCAGGTTTTCCATTAGGTGATAGCTCCTAATGCCAGGTACTAAAATAGTACCTACTTGGCAGGGATTCAAAGGGATCCAAACAGGTACTAAATGTTATTTCAGACTGCATGCCACCGACTGGCTGGTCAGTGCTGTCATTTCATTTGATGAGTCATGAGACCGTCTCATTCACAAAAATCTAAACCGCCACTTTTGAAACCCAGCAACAAGTGACATAGCTACAAAAAAAAAAAAACCAAAAAAAAAACCCAACATGTCGTGGTTCTGAGTCTGACAAAAGGCCACAGACTGACCAGCAGGTATACTGTTGCCTCAACTGCCACCTTTGTTGCAGCGTTTGTGTCGCATACTAATTACGTCACAGGGCCTTGGGAGGGGTTGCTATAACAACGATGACGCACATTAGGTAATACTCGATTGTAATGGAAAACCAGTCGATCCGAGTCGGGTTGTGGCGAGTCAATCCGAGTAGGTACTAATGGAGAAGGGGCAACGCGGCTAGTTTATTTGTTTGACTCTGAAATGACCCGCCCACCTGGACCTTTGGTCTGGGTATGTAGGGAGGGAGTAAACAGGGACACAATCACCATTTTCTCCTCACCTAGTGACAAAGTGAACACACAAACCCTCCCAGCTCTACTGAAGGCACCACAATGAACCTGTTTAAATGAACCATGGTCAGTGAAGAATCTTTGTCTTTTTGAAGTTCAGTTGAACATCTGAGCAGCTGGAATGACAAAATAACAATATTCATATTAAGACACAAACAGATCAAACCAGCATTTTATGGTTTCGGAGGACTGTGGGCTTCCTCCCTGCCAAACTGTCACATCAGTATACAGATAAATTAATGCCTGATTACAACTCAGTGCTGCGTCAAAGGCACTCCAAACATCTGGTTTTGTGATTAAGAAATGAATAAAAACGTTCCGCATTCTCACAGGAAAATAAGAAAGCTGAAAACAGCTTGCAGTCTTTCTGTAGTCCATAAAACCAGAAACCTGAGGCAGACATATTTGTTTGCATCCTGAAGGCCATTTTTGGTTTCAGCTGTAGTGGATCACAAACTTATAAATAAAACCATCCAGAAAGGCGACACACAAGACAACCTGACCAGATTCACCAACTAGACAAAACATTCGTCTGCACGCCGTGAAAGGCCGAGCTCACAAAAAAAAACCTAACACAAAAACAGTTATATCAGGAATGATTAAAATATTGCTACAACATTTGATTAACACATGATTGCAAACACAGAAATATAGAAATCAAAAAGAAAAACAATGCATTTAGGACTAAAGACCCAACAAACCTGCTAAAAAGACAATCAGTTCTTGTTTCACACTACAGTAACACAGTGGTACAAAACACTAGAGACAGAAAACGCAGATATATCTGTAATACAGCTCATTAACAGTAAACCTTTTCACTTTTTTTTCCCCCTCTTTCTCTTAAACATGACATAATCACAGTCATTCACACTCCAGGAATAAGGCACAGGGATCATGTGAAGGTCTAGCCAGGCTTCTCTTTACGGGGCCACACTTGGACCTGCAGGCCTGAGCGGACATCTGACCTCTGATTGATCGTTTACAAGCAGAGCTGGAACTTTTAAAGAGAGCTAAAAAGGAACAGGGTCACGTGTAAAACTTGGGCTAATTTAAGATCAAAGTAAAAGTCTGAATCTGAAAAACGTAACATCTTTGGATAAGAAGGTCGACTTTGATCCCTCGGGGTGGGAACAAAGCCCAAAGGCGAGATAAAAAAGTACATTGCTGTCTGAATTCTGACTAACCGAAGAACTCCGGCTTTATTGCAGAAAGCCTGAACAGGTCAGAACTACAACTTTATTCTCTAGTTTATAAAATTTGAGAGAATAAAGTCAGATTTCTCCTCAAGAGACCTTAATTCTGTCAGAAGGCAAAGAATCAGAAAAAAAAAAGCATAATAATAATAATAATAATAATAATAATAATAATAATAATTTAACATTAATCCAGACTCTGTGTTTTCTACAGACATGTGGTGGAATGATTGGAGTGTGGTAGATACTGTCGTGCTGACTCTAAGGATTCAGATGGTGGCTCAGATTGAGGATTTGGAGAAGGAGACTCGCAGGTGGTGGTTCTCTCCCAAATCATGGTTGTGGAATTCTATGAGGGACTCGATGGCCTCCTCCACAGAGCCCACCTGGATTAGAGCCATTTTATGGTCCTTCCTGTATGAGAAATGAACAAGAGCTTCCATTCAGACTGTTTTGAGGCAAAGCAACAACAGGACATTCAGGGGAAGGATGAATAGTACCGCACACACTGAACAAGCTGCTTGGACACTCCAAGAGGAGCCTAAAAGACTGAAGGAGATTTTGGTCTTTTACTGCAAGGGGGCACAAAGTCCACAACCAAACCCATTTACTGACTGGCCAGCAATTACAGGCCATTTAAGAAATAAATAGGAGCAAACATCAGCCGGCACAATGTGTTTTCACAACATGTTCCTGAAAACAAGGACTTGTACATATGCTAATCAAACAGATTAACACGACGAGACAGACAAACAGACCGAAGGGTGTGCAGGGCTTTTTTTTTTTTTTTTTTTTTTTTTTTTTTTTTTTTAAATGGATGACACGAATCAATAGCCACGAGTTTAAGAAGCTGAGACAGTAAAGGAGCGACTTACTGGAAGAATTTGAAGGCTTTGACCACGGCTCCTGAGCTGGCAAACAGCATCTTCAGATCATCTTCAACCACAGAGGGGCTACAAACACAAGCAAAGTAGATTTGAGGAATGCAGTTTTTTTTTCCCCATCTTGGGGTCAGCTGCACCTCTCAGTTTGGAGTAAGCTGAAGGACTTACGGAATGTTGGAAAGGTGTAAGGTGGAAGAAGGCGGGAAGATGTTGGAATAATTCTTGGAGCCGGGCTTCTTGAAGCGGTGCAAGGGGGAGTTGCTGTAGTCTTTGGTCAGGCCCTGGTCCTCGTGCCCTTCGCGAGGAAGCTGAACGCTCATGTGTTTGGACAGAGTGATGCGCAGAGGCTTCCCGTGCAGCC
Organism: Aulonocara sp. 'chitande type north' Nkhata Bay; assembly: GCF_057382095.1. Taxonomy (NCBI): domain Eukaryota; kingdom Metazoa; phylum Chordata; class Actinopteri; order Cichliformes; family Cichlidae; genus Aulonocara; species Aulonocara sp. 'chitande type north' Nkhata Bay. The sequence goes on from NC_141360.1 coordinate 16,803,708, forward strand.
GCTGGCCATTCAGGTGGCTCATGGCTGTACACATACAAACACAGCCTTTTACAGCCTGAGTCTAGTTCTTCTGGTCTCCTTTTAGAGACACTGTTCCAATGCAATGAACACTCCTCATCTCTTCCTTTTGTTTTAGTCTGGAGTCAAGAGCATTTCTGATGAACTGAGGGGAAAATTAAATCTGAAGACTCATAAAGCACGGATAAAGGTTAAAACCTTTTGCGTTACCATTTGTGGGGTAAAACTGTGGAACAGTTTTCCTGTGGACCTACAGCAATGTTCAATCATTAGTCAGTTCATAAAGATGTTTCAAAAACTGCTTTTGGAAGAATATGAAACTGATAAAGTTGATCACCCATTGTATATGTAACTATACTAAATTGTATCTATCACTGTAGCTATGTTAATACATGTCCTTCATTCCTTGTTTATTGTGTGGGGTAAGTGATGATGGGAATTAGGGGTAACAATGAATAGTGGGATTCAATAGAATGTTGAACATGGGGTAGGGACTAATAAGTATATTATACTTCTCCCTACTTCATTTCAGACTTAATAATTGTAATTTCATGTCATTTAGACTATTTCGTTATATTTATTTTCTTTTTTTTGTTTTGTCTGAGCACATACGTGCGTGTATTTACATATATATTTGTATTTGTACATTTAAATGCAAGTATGTGTACTTGTATATATCGTTTTTTTTCCTGTATGTCTGAAATAAAGATACAATACAATACAAAAACTGACTTTATAATGAAACACGTTTGCTTAACCCAATGCTCACGACAACATTTCAGATGTTGAATAAACTTTACACTTCAGTTTGGGAATGTGTTTTGTTGCCAAGCTGAGGTTGAGAGTCGTGATCACAGATCACAAGTTGATCACAACAATTATCAACTTGTATCAGTACCAGTTTATTTGACTGTCAGCCTTAGTCAGTTCTTCTTTAGTATGTTAAAATTGGGCAGGTAAAAAGACCTGAGGGAATCAGCAGAGGGCCTAATTAATGGCTGAGAGCAACATCAACAAAATAGCAACAACCCATGACGTGCTCCCCGTCAGTGCACCAGCAGAGGTATGAGGGTATTAGTTTTGTAGACTCCAGACTAAGAATGGTTTTTATGGTAGATGAAAGACCACTGTGACAATCTGGGTTCATCAGTCATTTAAAATTAGAAGATGCAGAAACAACACATTTTTAGACATTTCTGCAACACTCATGTAGCAGCACTAACTCTTTTAATACTCTGCACATGTGTGGTTCTCAGGTGTCTCAAAATCAGAGTGTTACCTAGCTGAGCCTGTGTGCTGTCAGACATCTGAACCAGAGCGTTTTCTTTCTTGTTGAACAGAATCTTCACTCTCATGACATCTCCATAGACACCTTAAATAAAGAGGACCGGGTTATTTGGCACACAGGAAATAGAAAAGCAACCCTCCCTGCCACCAAGCCCTACAGGAAGATGTGTATTGGACTGACTGCAGCCTGCCAGGCGACTGACCCTCTGTCTCAATGCTCAAATATGGCTTTTGTGTTTGAAGGGCTGCATACAAACCCCAGAAGTGAGGGGAGCAGCAGCAAACCTGACTAAAGGAACTTACAAATGCGTGAACTCAGCAGGAATTCCTGAATGGTTAAATACAGGAAAATTCAAGTGAGGAAAATTAAGGGTCAGAGGGGAAAACCCAAAACAAAACAAAATCAAACAAACAAAAACGTGTAGGAGCTATGAATTATGGGACAAAAACTAAATAAATAAAATAATAAAACAAAAGCACTGATTGAGCACTGAGGACATGCAAAATGTAAGAAACCCCAGCATGCAAAATTAAAAACAGACAATCAAATGACAAGACACAATAAATGCAGCTCCTCACAGTGTTAGGCCCAAACTAAAAATTACATTTTTTAAAGAATTAAAGCAAATATTTGCTTTCAAACTTTCTGACTCCAACTGAATGATAACTGTGTACTCAGAGCACAAAGTTTGAAAGGCAGCGCTCGTCTAAGAGCTGGACCCTGAACTCGAGAACAACACGACACATTAACGCAAAGTGTTTCCTGTTGTGTTGAAAATTCCCATTACTGCCAAAATGTCCTAGAAAACAGAAGAGTGCCCTCAGCTGATGACTGTCTCTTGAGCGATTTTCTTATGAAACTGTAAAAATGTTGCAAATCTCAAAAATATGACAAAAGTTCTTTGCAGAGTGTTCTGGCTAAATACAAGGATTATTTATCTGCAGAGAGTAAAACTACTCTCTGCAGATAAATAGTGCAGTAATGCAGCGCTGCATTAGTAATGTTCCAACTCTTATTACCACAGACTTCTTTTCAGCGTTCAGTTCTGTCTTTCATTGGCTTCATATCCATTTCAATGCTTTTTTAAGCATTCAGACTACAACTTAGTCACATATACACTAACCATCAAAAGTTTGGACACACCTTCTCATTCAATGATTTTCTTTATTTTAACTACTATCTACTGTGGAGATACAGAAATTCTTTTATTGCTGCCATATAATCTGCATCATTATACCTGCATTAATAACATTCTTTACAGCATTATTTCATCTAATAATATTTCTCACAGTATTGATACTGCATTACAGTTGTTTATTGAAGATGTCCATTTGAGGATCCTTCCATTATGTTAACTTTTATTACAAGTACGGTTGGAAGTATTTTATACACATTGCAGATCTGTGCTTATTTTGAGTTGATGTTGAGTTCATTAAGGGTCTTAAGCTTCACTGGCGTGACTGTCCAGGTGATACATGCTGATGGAAACTAGAACATAGAAGGATAACTGCAATGCATGCTTACAGTACATATAATACATATAATCTAGGAATGTGTCTGGCCTGAGGCCTTAACTCATTTGGTGTCTCACTATATTTTATTCTACTTGGTAACAGATGATCAGAGTCAATAATTAGCCTCAGAGACCCTGAGGGCTTGAAGTTTATTACCTTGTATGGAAGCTGTTATAGAAAAGAGAAGTTCTATGTCTGCTTATAGCTATTAAAAATGTACGATTAACTGTGACTAATGTCTGGAACCTATTTTAATCTGTCATTGACGCCATGGGGGGGCGTGTACCCCACTGCTTTATAAGTGTCCACAACATGTATTTTGGTCAGAAGACATATGTTGATGTTTTCTCCGGGCTGTTAATAAACTCAACGTTTGATTGCACTTTTCTGGGGCCTCCGTGGTTTGTGACACTGCTCTACATTGATCGATTTCGCGACACTACATAGTAGATACATACTGAAGATGTCAAATATATGGAATTATGTAGCAAAGAAATACTAAATAACTCTAAATATGTCTTAGATTCCTCAAAGAAGCTGCCCTTTGCTTTGTTGACAGTGCTGCAAACCCTTGGCCTTCTCTCAATAAGCTTCATGATGTAGTCACCTGAAATGGTTTTCACTTCACAAGTGTGCCTTGTCAGGATCCATTTGTGGAATTTCTTGCCTTCTTACGGTAATCAGGTTGGAAATATCAGTTGTGTTCTGCAGAAGTCAGGTTGGTACACAGCTGACAGCCCTATTTGACAACTGTTAGAACTCATTGTGGCAAGAACCATTCGGCTAAGTAAAGAGAAACAACAGTTCATCATTACTTTAAGAACTGAAGTTCAATGCAGTGACATGCCATCCCATCCAGTTTGCGTTTAGTTGAACCATCATTTATTTTTCAACAGGACAATGACCTTAAACACACTTCCAGGCTGTGTAAGGGCTATTTGACCAAGAAGGAGAGTGTTGGAGTGCTGCACCAGTCACCTGACCTAAACCCAATTGAGATGGACTGCAGAGTGAAGACAAAAGGGCCATCAAGTGCTCGGCCTCTCTGTGAACTCCTTCAAGACTGCTGGAAAAACATTTTAGGTGACTTCCTCATGAAGCTCATCGAGAGAATCCCAAGAGTGTGCAAAGCATGAATAAATATGTATGGAAATAAAGAAAAACAATTAAATGAGAAGGTGTGTCCAAACTTTTGACTGGTAGTGTATGTATAACAGAAAACTACTGCACACCCCTGATTCAAATCCCCAGGATTGAGCTGCCACACTGAAGACTCATTTTTTTGAATGGACTGGTATGTATATAGCTTGTATAGCTCCTTTCATACAAAGAAATAAAGTGCTTTGGTGAGTTATTGCTAGAAGCTGTAGACTACTGCCAGGTAAAGTCAGTTACAAAGAGGGTGCTGTACCACAAAGAGTCTCACGATCTTCCACATTTGGTGGTCTATTTGCATCGACGCTGGTCTTCAGTTTACCCCAAAACTTTTAAATGGGATTAAAGTCAGGGCTTTGTGTAGGCCAGTCAAAAACTTTACTTTGGCTCTTCACCGAGAGTGACGTATGTTTTGTTTCAATTCCAGATACACTGAAGCGTCTCCACATCATAATACTCCCCCCACGGTTTCATCGTGGGGACAGTGCTCTTCAGGTTGTATACGTTCTTTTTCCAAACACAAGCAGTGTGTAGTCTCATCTCATCTGACCAAAGGATGCACTTCCTGAAAATTAGAAGAGGCTTTAAAAGCCTCTACTGCTATTTAGTTTCTACTTGGTAAGAAATGAAGGGTTCTGTACAAACATGACCTTTTTTGGCAAGAAAACCACTGAGGAAAAGCTGCAAATATTGTGAAAATTTCAATTCAACACACAAAATCTGACAAGACCAGTACACACCATTTTTCATTAAACCAAAAATAATGAAAAAGAGGGGGGAAAAAAACCAAACAGAAACCAGAATTTTAATAAAAATTAAATCAGAACAACCATGTGGTACTGATAATTCAAAATAAGAAGCTAGTAATAACATACCGAAGAGAATAAAGAGGCAGTGGGGCGTAACTCTCTTTAAAGACAGCAGAGAAGGCAGCGGAGGGACAGGACAGGTAAAGGTGGGAGGGCAGGACAGGTGCAGGGTCCGAGGTGTTTCCATGGCAACAAATTAAAGGGGAAAAAAGACAGGTGCAGGGTCAATCAGAAGGTTAATTACCTTTGGAGGAGGGATCACATACAGATAATGTCAATATGAGAACAACATTTTTACATGAGTGCACAGGCGTGTGTGTGTGTGGTAGGGGAGGGGTCATGACATAGTTTAATATGAAAAAAAATTCCCGAATCAAAGGCAAAACCCATCTGTGAGCAAAACATCAGTGTCAGAGGAGACGAACAAACATGAAGTCAAACCGTTTAATGATGAGAATTCAGAAAGATTTCCCATCATTTAACAACCAGACTGAGGTGCACCGCTCTGTTAGTGGGGATTTCTGCTGCAGTGGCAAATCTACAACATTCCTATGCTGTAAGCGCAGGGGGTATCTGACCTGCAGCTCCCTGCAATGCCACTAAATGTCAGGTCAGGACAGTGATTGGCCTATTCAGTACCATGGATTCCTCCTTGCAGTACTTTGATGTAGGAGATGAACAGCTGGCTGAGTCACAGCAGAGGGACATAACTACTGGATCACTGCAGTGTGTACACAGGCACGTGACTGCTGCCACACACACATTTAAGAATGTGACGAATGCTTTTAAATGGATTTTAAAGACGGAGTGTCTGTATAGACAATGCTTAACCCCTTCCATTAGATTGGGAACATCCCTAACAGTGACACTCTGTTGGGGATGTTGGACTGTTAAGAACTTGCTTGACAATAGTCACATGTTTTCTATTTGGGCATATGAACCAGAGGGTGTGGGCTCCACATGACCAAGATCCTAATCCTAATCTGATCAAAAATGGACTGGAGTGGGAGGCAGACCCACCATCAGCATCCTGATGAGTTAGTCAACTGGTATCCCAACACTGCAGACTGGTGCATGTACAGCACTAGGCAGGTAGGTTTAATGTTGTGGCTCAACAGTCCATCAGCGTCATACTGGTCACAGTGGGCCTGTATGCTGCTCACAGCTGTGGATTATGTGGTAGCGTTTAGAAATAAACCGCAGTGGTGAAGAAACCACAGATGACATCAAGCCGTGTCAGAGAGAGGCGGTTCTGAGGACCACCGCTGTGCACGTTGCAGCTGAGCTGTGATCCAAGCTGCCTTTTTTTCCTTTTTTAATTCTTGTGCACTCACTGCTCCACTTCCACTAACTGATTCAAACATGAAGAACTTTAAAATCCAGGTGGAACAGAGCACTGAAAACACTTTACATCTCACTCCATGTCCAAAATACTGAATGTTCAGACCAACTGAAGCTTTAGAAAACAAAATCCTCTAAAAAAACAAAAACAAAACAAAACAAAAAAAAACATGCAGGCTAGTCCAAAGCTGTAGCAAGACTGGTGACATCAGTGCAGGTTAGATACAATCAGATACATGAATTAACAGCCTGTAGGGAGACAATCACTAACCTCAGGATTGAGATTGCTGACCAGCAAGACAGAGTGTCCAGCAGGGATTGGATGGAATCCCAATCTGGTGGCCCCAGGGAGGGACAGAGAGGCCAGGGCTCCGGGCAGAGCGGGGACCGCAAGGCCTGGATAGGGGGAGGACACTGGGAGAGTTGAGACAAGTAAACAAAAATCTGCAAGCTGCCAGAGATGCGTCACACAACCCACAGTCATACACTAAGGCTTCAACACTTCTGGTATGTGGAGAACAAATGATAATTGCAGATGAACTGATATGGAAAATATTTGCATCCCTGAATTAAATCATGAGACCTAACTTCCTCAGGTGCAGAGGAAGGAGGGAATGCAACAGGTTTCCCATGCACAGTGATCCTGAACCTAACCATTATTTCCACACTGATAAGGAACGCGTAGACTCCTCCCTAAGGATAAGCAACTGAAAACCCTCTAAAGGCTTCATCACAATAACTCAGCTGCTGGGTCTGTCTGCAGCTGCAAAGGTCATTCTCAAAAAACAAGGTGATCACTTTTCAAAGTGTGTGTCATCTAACAGACATCCTCTCTTAGCACTGACACTCACCAGCAGGCTGCAGGGTGAAGGCTGGTGGGAAAGCGTGAGTGGCTCCAGCGTACGGTGCAGCAGAGATGATGCCTGGAGCTGCAGACAAGAAACACCGGCTGGATTTTAACTCAGCAAAGTAGTGAGATTCCACCACAAATCAATCATACAATTTTTAACCAGGATGTGTCCTTCAATGCACATATTAAACAAATATGTAGGACTGCTTTTTTCCCCCCATTCGTGCAGTATCTCTAAATAAAACTGAATTGAATTGATTTACTGGACTTTAATCAGTTTAGGTTATTACAGACAACTAGAATGATAATTTCAACTCAGTATTTTTATTCTTGCCATCTAGAGTAGTATTGCAGGATTCAGTTTGGTAATTGATCTTCTTTTGAGTTTCTGCTCATTTCACTGACTGAAACGAGCACTGAGAGCATTCTGATGCCCTTTTGACTCACATGTCATGTCTGCAGTGTCTCTGTGTGTGTCAGAGAACAACTTCCATACTAAATCTGTCCCTCAGTTCCACTGGTGTAGTACTTTTTTTTTCTCTTCTGCCTCAGCTGAGCACAGCTGTAGTGATGTTACATCAGTATGGTGGGATCTTACTAAAGGCTGCCATGGCCGTATGCTCCATGGTGGGCTGGCCGTCTCCAGTGGGAAGGTCTGGTCTGGTGAAGTCTCGGCTCTTCTCGTTGTTGTATTTGACGTTGAGACTGGTGAGTTTGGAGAAGCTGATCCTCAGAGTACAGCAGCCATTATAGATGTTTTGACCGTCCAGAGACTGAAACAGCGCAGCAGTAACACTCGTTACTTCTACCATTTAGTAGAAGCGACAAAAGCACTGGGAACCATCATGCTCACCAGTTTGGCCGCCTGGGCTGACGCGCCGTCCGGATACTGCAGCAGAGCCTGGAACTGATTGTTCTTTGTGAAGATGATGATCCTCAGCACGGTGCCAAACTTTGAGAAGATCTGAGGACCAAACAGCAGCTTAGTTTAGTCACTAAATAAACCAAATCCAACAGGCAGGACAACATCACGCTCAGCTCTTCCCCACAGATCAGCTGATCACCATACCGTCTGCACACCAAACTGCTAAATCTCATTTATGTTGTTTTAGCCTGCCAAGAGTTGCTGCACATCTGCAAGCCTCTTGCTAACCAACCTGTACTGCAGGTCATCATTTTATGCTGCATCTGGTTTGTTTGTGTTGCTGCTCTGTTTTGTGCCGAGTGTTGCTCGGGTTATCTTCTCTTTTCCTGCTAAAGTAATTTGTTACTTAACTACTTCTTAGCGGAATTGACAGCATGTCATTAGTGCAAACACCTGATGCTGGAGTAAAACAGGTAGAGCGAAGCACAGAAAAGGTGCGTGTTTAACTGCTGTTTTATTATAGATGAACTTCTGTCATGACTTTGATCAAAGCAGTGATCTACATACATGCACGCACACTGCTGTGGTGCACTACGGATACCTGGCACAGAGCATCCAGGGTAACGGGATAGATGAGGTTCTCCACCACCACCCTCAGTACTGTGCTCGGAGCCACCGCCGCCGTGTCCACGTGAGATGAACTCAGAGCCCGAAGAGCCGCCTGAGCCCTCTGAAAGAGAAGAGAGGAAAGGGGGGGGGGGTTAACAAGGTGCTAGCAGAGGGACGGAGCTGTTAAGACGCTAACAGTCGTATGTGTTACCTCCTGGTTTGGGGAGTTGTCAGTCTTGAGCTCCTTGTGGTTGGAAAACTGTACATAGACTGGATGGTGCCTGATGATCGGCACCATGGTGGAGTAATAACCCACCAGGTTCTGAGCTGCTTCCTCTGAGTTCATCTCTAAAAAGGCCTAAGAAGAGACAAGAGACACAGAACATGTAAGTTCTGCTCACGATGCAGTTCCTCAACACACAGATCTGTAGACCTGAGAGCCTTAGTATTGATCAGTGTCTCTTTGTACATGTTTAAAAAAAACAACAACAAAAAAAAAAAAAAACAACACATCTCAATTTGAGACGCGACCAAACTAAGTTATGTTATCTGGATCCTGTGAACTGTGGATGGAAAAGAAATACACTCTCACAGGACGCTGTAGTGTGTACCTGGTTCTTGGCTTTGAGCATCAGCAGGTTGGTGACGTCTCCAAAAGGCACTCCGAGGCTGATCACCTCCGCCTCTGTGATGTCGCTGGGAAGCTTACGGATGTGGATGACCCTGGATGGCACGCTGGGACCTCTTATGTCACCTTTGAACTTTTTGCTGTCGTTGCCATTGGCTACAGAGGAGAGGAAACCGTTTTTTATTAAATGAATCAAAGCAGAGACAGGAGTCCTGGTGCTGAACACTCCCATCAGTTTGTGGTGTTTCAAACTTATTGTGTTAACACTGCTGATTCTGTCTTTATCATCCGCCTGTAAACCGGCATGAAACCATTTCTGTCCAATATTTTTTACATTTAAAAAAAAAAAAAAAAAAAAAAGTATTTATATGAGATTAATGGATATTTCAATCTGTTCTTTCAGAGTGCAGATAGTCTGTCTGAAAATCTGAATAATAATTATTTTTCTGATCATTTTAAATACATATTTTCACTCCTGGACTCTAGAGGAGTTTTGTGTCATTCATAGTCAGGAATCTTAAGTCATCTTACACTATGAACCCCTTACTTCATCCCATGTCTGGAAAAACATATAACTCAAAACTCAATAAGCTAATATTGTCCATTAAAAGTTGTGCATTGACACAAACACCTTCGCGTGTGCAGAGTGGGTTCTGACCTGTGGTGCTCATGATATAAGGGCTGTTGGAGACGCTGGAGCAAAGTTCGTCAGATCCTCTCTGAAACAACAGAAGCACTTCAGTTTGACCTCTTCTCCTCAGTCAGTATGCACCTCATTTATACATGACAGGACAGAATTAGGATACCAAACAAGAAGTGATGCCTTTGCATTTTTGACGGGGACAGACGAGAGAAGATTTCATGAAGAGCAGTGAATGAATTTGTCCCAAACATGTGAAAAGCTCTCGCCTGCATGAGATCCTGTTTTTGCTCTTCATTAGCAAAACTTTAGAACAGTTCTGTGATTAAACTGCAGTTCCACACAAGTGAGGTCCAACGGCTTTAATTATAAAGACATCTCGCCATCAAACCAAAAAATTCGAGGATTCAAACTGTTTACAACTGTTGGGATTTTCATACATCTCAAGTTAAACTAAGTGGTGCATCGCTTAGATGTAATCCAAGCCTTCCTGGACAACAGCGGGTTAGCACAAGAGCACACAGACCCCAGCTGCTGCATTTAATTTATGCACTTCCTCTTCCGTCTACCTGCTCTGCAAAACAGCCATGCACCGACTTTTGGGATAAAATTCTGAGAGTCCTGGTACCAGGGCTTCATTTATATCTCCTTTATGATGATTATGGTGGTGGAAAATACTTTTGTTACAACAGTTGCAATAAAAATAATAAAATAAATGAAAAATACATAAAAATATTACAAATATATCATAAAATAATAGTCATCATATTTGGCAGATGGCTACAGCATATTATAGAAAGTAATGACATATTTGTTTCCCCTTTGTAAAACTGCCTAAATACAAACGAACATACACAGGATGTAAAACTATTTGCTAACATGTGACCCAAGCTGTCTCAGTGAAGTCCACATCCAGGTTTGTTGAAACCTGCTTTCCTCTGCAGAACCCTGAGCTGTACCTGACATCATCCAGCCCGGGGCAGGTTCTGGACTGCACTTCCACTGACTTCGTGTTTTAGGTTTAAACAATGTGATCAGACAGCTACTTCTTTATTCTTTGCACCAACTGTACACCGTGACATTAAGCTCTGCTGACAGGCTCAGAGTCTGATCCAAAAGTCGTTTAGTCCCCCTGCCGTGTAACTGATACATCGATTAACAGTTTGATTGTTTGTTTGTTTTTTTCCCAGGTCACAGTGGGTACAACATTTACAGCAAAAGGCAAAAGGGAAGAAAACTACACAACTTGTAGAAAATAAGCAGAATTGAGGGGCACACAGTAATGCTGCTGCCACTAGATGTCAATAAAGAAACAGTCTATAGCGGCCATGTCTTAGTCTTAGAAAGCAAAACAAGATGAATGGTAAACGCACCTTTCTGCTGTAGGTCATATTCACCCAGTCACACACAATCATACAGCACCATTAACTATGCCTAAACACTTTCTAACACACAATAAAAGACATGCTAAGCTCAATCGTTGCCCTTTCCAGCACACAATGCTTTCATGCCATTATCACTTGCTGCCTGGACTACTGCAACTCCCTATACTTTGGTATTAACAGTGATCTTTTCACCACTTGCAGTTACTCCAAAATGCAGCAGCTCGGCCCTTAACAGGTGTTTAAATGCATGAACACATTACCCCGGTCCTGTCGTCCCTTCACTGACTTCCTGTACGTTTTAGTATTGATTTTAAGATTTTATTGCCTACTTTTAAAGCTTGGCACCTGGGTAGGGCTGGACCATATCATACCATTCACGGTAATAGGACTTTGGAGTTGACGTCACACCGCAATGCATTGTGGGAGTGCGGCGCCATTTTCGGGGTCTACGAATCAAAACAAACACACTGTGTTGGAACGACGACTACAAGAAAGATGCTTAAAAGCAGCTCAAAAGAGAATGGACTGTATAGAGACCGATTGCATCCAGAGGCGAAGCAGCGGTACTTGCAGAAAATAATGTGCATTGGAAACATGGACCCGTATGAAATACGGCCGTGGAAACCCTGAAGACCAACCGCTATTGACGTAGTCTGACATATTTTCGTACCTTGTCCGTGGAGTCAACGCGTACAAGTCATCATTCAAACAAAGGTAAGTCAGCTCGAGTACTGCGTGTGAAATGCGTTTGATTTCATCTTATTTTATATCAGGGGCAGCACAGTGGTTAGCACTGTTGCCTCACAGCTAGAAGCTCCTATATACTTTTTTAATGTGCAGCACTTTGGTCAACTTCGTTGTTTAAAACGTGTTATATAAATACCGTCACCTTGACTTGAACTTTAAGCCAGAAAAACCAACACTGAAAGCTGGTTGCAGCTCCAAAATCCGTAAGTACCAACTTTGTGGAGTGTGGTATTAGTTATGCTAAAATAGAGCCTGCCTCTATCTATCTATTTTTTTTTTTTTTTTTTAAATGCACTCACTGGGACAGATTTAACTGCTCACTGCCAGCTATTTAAAAGTGACCCCACAGTTGGCTACAACCGTGAGGTCACACTGCTCAGTTCTGAAACCTCTTCTCCAAATTTCACTCTTTATTAGCTTGGATGAGTTCATCACACTCTGAGCTCTCTCATTAGTTCAGCCACAGTTCTCACTGCTCTGTACAGTCAGCAGCCTGACAGCCTCTAAATGTATCTAATCCACCAACAACGCTCAATATTCCATCTGTGACCTGTTCAGCCTGCAATAATGATTCTTTTATCCAACTACAGTCTGCTAGCCACTGTACTAATGATAACAGATGGCTAATAATAATAATAATAATAATAATAATAATAATAAATTTATATAGCGCTTTTCTAGACACTCCATGTGCTTTACATTTCCACTATTCATTCACTCTCACATTCACACACCGGTGGAGGCAGCTACAGTTGTAGCCACAGCTGCCCTGGGGCAGACTGACAGAAGCGAGGCTGCCATATCGCGCCATCGGCCCCTCTGGCCATCACCAGTAGGTGGTGGGTGAAGTGTCTTGCCCAAGGACACAACGACCAGGACAGAGAGCTGGGGATCAAACCACGGTCCCCCCCCAATGTAGCTATCATGTAATTGCTAATAGTAAACGGCTAATGTTACCATATGTGTCAGCCAGGTTAACATGTATGAAGACCCTTTAATACTTCAGTGTTAATGAAACAGGACCTTTACTGACCTCTGAACTTTCTCCTTAAGTCCTGTTCAGTGTTATGAACGTTAACTACTCTAGCTGTTAGTGAGGACGAGCTGTGTGTCTGTCTCTGAAGTTGTGTTTCAACTAGAAGAGGTAAAGACAGCACTGCTATAGATGTTGTTCCAAATCAGGACCTTAATTCAATATTAAATGTTATTACTGAGAGTAGATTTTCAAAAGTCAAAACTACTAAAACACCACCATGCATGTCCTACATATTCTACTGTGCACCAAACTTCAGGCTAAAGTCGTCACTTTAAATTCTTTAAAGAACCTTTAATTTGCACAAAGTTTATGTAGTTACAATTAACACATTGGCACAGTTACAAGTTACCTTTATCACAAAACATCCGAAGCACTCGAACTCCTGAGCTTTTCAGTTGCCTACAGCTTTGTAAACTGTATTTTTGTGACTGCTTATAACAGGCAGGTTTTTATTCAGCTGCCTCGAACATGCAAACCTGGAAAATAAGTTTGTCTGTGTTGTAAGAAATGCAGATTGGGTGTGGAACATGACCTGTGGGGATTTAACATGTACTTATTAAATGGACTGGTTCTTATATAGCGCTTTTCACAACTTGCCTCATTCACATCCATTTATACAAGCACTTTCTATCATTCACACACACATTGACACTGCTCATGCTCAGTGTCAATATGTGAGCAGATTTACCACCGCCCCCCCAAAATACGTTTCTGATATTGCCAGAATCTTTCCTCATACATGAGCCCAAGCAGGAGGTTTTATGTTCACAAATTTGTTGTCAACTTCGTGATCAGATGAATAATAAAAAGCTGCAGAAACCTGAGCCCTGCTCTGTCTCCTGTGCCACCCCATCCAGCCCCTCTATCGCCATCTCCATCTGTTGTCTGACAGATGCCAACTGCCAGCCTGCCCCATAACTGAGGAGCAAAACAAAAGAGCCATAGCTGTGCGCATCCACACAGACATCTGGTTTTGACAGACTGTTACAGTCAAACCACAACTCTGTTTATCCACATGTAATTACAGAGGACCTTCTGCTTCCTCTGGAGCCATACTGCAAATGGAATAAACTCAGGGAAAGCTCATCACTAATGTACAGACCAGAGTTTGGATGATCATTATGTGCCCAACTGTAATCCATTTAGACTGAGGGGGAGTTGTTTTTGTCTTAGTTATGTGCCTGCCAGTGATTAACGCAATGGCTGACTCACCCCAAAAACACTTTAAGGGGAGGATGAAGTACAAGAGAAGAAAGAAGGTGACAAAGACAACGCAGACAACAAAGACAAAGGGGATGAAGACAACACATTAAGACAACGTTAAAGCAATAGGTCTTCCACTCATCCATCACTCAAATTCAGGTAAAGCACATTACTCTACAGTGAGTCATTAGGAAAAGTACATTTTTCTCCATGATGGAATGTGGACCGAGAGTCGATGACAAAGTCATAGAAGCACTAGAACCTGCCTGTAACCAGGTAGGACAAATAGTTGACTCTCTCTCCAAGGCGCTCGTAAGGAAGTTGCTTCGTGTTAAAGGGTGTTCTTCTTCACAGTCGACGAGTGCTCAAACATCCCAGAATGCAGATAATCAGATATCAGCCAAATGTCAGGAAGTTTCCCACATGTGGGAAAGATCTTGATCGTCCCAGAATTACAGCATTCCAAAACAAGGATCCCAATGTAGTATTCCCCTCTGATCGTAGCGGAAGTTCAACACAAACACAGCCAGTGTTGGCTTTGTGGTGGCTGGCTTGATAAAACCTAACACTCCAGCTGAGCCCCTTTTCCATTAGTACCTACTCGGATCGACCTGCCATGGTTTTCAGGGTTTTTCATTAGGTCATAATAACTGGTACTAAAATAGTACCTGCATTTTTCTCAGGGAAATGGCCACAAAAAACAATGCCGTATTCCTCAGTCTGATGAAAAGTCACAGGCCAAGCAGCAGGTACATCATCGCCTCGACATCCACCTTTGTTGTAAAATTCGCATTGCAAAATCATGACATCAAACTCAGACATGCTGATATAACAATGACCACGCACAATCGGTGGTACAAGATTGTAATGGGAAACCAGTCGATCCAAGTAGGCACTAATGGAAAAAGGGCTTTGGAGATAGAAGGTATCACCACAGTGGTTCTCAGCTTTCTTCATTAAGAAAGCTGAACCCATCTGCCATGTTTTCTCCTTCAGGCTCTGAGTGTTTATATAAAATGTGGTATTTCACATACCATGCAACTCTGCACAAAATGATCCCTATGAATGCAGCCATTAGAGCTCTGACTAGATGCATTTAAACATTACAGCTTGATGCCTCATGGCCTAATAAAGGAGACATGGTAATTGTTTGACACAGATCAAAATTAAAGAAATGTGATTGATTGACAATAAATACCATGATTAAGTTGCTTCGCTGCAATTTCAGCAGTATGAAGGTGCTGCACGTATTCTAACGGAATACATGCAATACCAGCTCAGAATGGTTTTAAATGACTTGCCTGAAGACAGAAAGAAACAGGAGAGCTGTAATCATCAAAGAACATCCCTCCTTCTCAGATCTCCTCCTGCTCTTAGATCGCAGCTATTTGTTACCTTCATGTGATTTTGGCTTAGATTCTAGCTTGTATCGACAAACACACTGAACGTGACTGCCAAAGAGTGACCTGAGGAATGTGAGTATTGGCTGCTGAGATGTCACACACATTCACAACTGTGAGCAATACTTTTTCGGTAACAGAAACCTTAATAAAACAACTAGAATCACATGAACTGCCGGGCTTCAACTCAAGCTGCGACTTTATTTTGGTAGGACCGTGCAAACAGTGGTCCAAAGAATCTGAATTTATAAAATGAGGATAATAATAATAATAATAATTATTATTATTATTATTATTATTATTATTATTATTATTATTATTATTATTATTATTATTAATAATAATAATAATAATAATGCTGCAATGATTTATTAAGTAATTCTAATATTAAAAAAAATACAAATAAAAATTTGGCACAATTTCTTTGCTCTGTAGCTCTGTTGTCACCATGGAAACACGAATGCAAGCGTTTCACCCCGATCTGCGATTAAAAGCAGACCTGCAATACAAACGTATTTAACAGCTGCGTGTGAAAATAAAGTCTGAAAACATTAAGCCTAAAGTTTTAAACACACACATGCAGAAGAGTAAAGAGGCGGAGCAGTTACCGAGACGGGAGCTCGAGATGAGTGAAAGAAAATGTGTTTCTGGAACCCAAAAACAGCAGCGCTGTTCCTGTAACCACCATTAAAACCTTTACTGGGAAAAAGCTCGCAGGAGCCCTTCATCAAAGCACCCGATCAACAAACTCCAATTTAAATCCAATAAGGACTATTTGTTTTACATAGAGACAAATCGGCAGTATGCCTCCAGAAGCTGTATTAAAATATGCAGATCAACTGACGACTGACAGTAGCCATTCTTTTATACATATAGCCATACCACAGCAAACAGGGGTGAGTCTAAAGGGGGCCATGGGGTGTACTAGACCATATTTACTTCAAGGCTTTTGAAACATTCTTCAGATTAAAAGTGAAATAGTGTAAAATATTTTATTAATTAATTTACATTAATATTTAAAAATGCAGAAAAATGTTTTTTTCACAAGCCAATAAAAATGTACATTGGCTAGTAAAACACTGAGCGACTGATTATTATTATTATTATTATTATTATTATTATTATTAATTTTGATCAACATCTACACTATCATAAAGTCCGTTTTCAGCAGCACAAAAACCTGTCTCCTATTAATGTCAGAAACTCTTCCAAGAACACAGAGTAAAGGTTAATTTTTATGCCTTAGTGTACATTTCATGTCTTATTTTTATTTGACTGTACTTGACATCATTTATATATTTTTACATTCAAGAAAATCGTTTCTTTAAAAATTTTGACTTTAATATGGCATCTTGATGCATTCTCAATAATGAATATTTATTATTGCTCATTAATAAGATAAGCATTTCTTACCCGATTAATCGATGGAATAATCAGTAGATTACTCAATAAAATAATAGACAGCTGCTGCCTTAAAAAATGTGTAAAATAGAAAATTAATGCAATGTTTAATTAGCACCATGATTAGTTTTGATTACTACCTTGAATGGCCTGAATAAGAATAAGGATGCGTTTATGTAGAAATTAGTGTTGATAAGGGGAATGTGCTGATGCTGTCAAGGGGGCCTTTTCCATTAGTACCTATTCGGATCGGGTCGGCACGGGTCGACTCCATTTTTAGCGCGTTCTATTAGGTGGTGGTACCTGTATGAATCGATGAATGAAGCAAGATGTATAAAGCTATTGAGTGCTCAGGAATAGAAAAGCGCTATACAAGAACCAGTCCATTTAATAAGTACATGTTAAACCCCCACAGGTCACGGTCACAGATCCACACCCCATCTGCATTTCTTACAACACTGACTTATTTTCCAGGTTTGCATGTTCAAGGCAGCTGAATAAAAACCTGCCTGTTATTATGCACAATAAGGATGAGTACTTCACATCTACTGCTTACAAATAAATGTCTCTGATGCCGCTATAATATCATGTTCTATTATTCATTGTGCTCCTGAAGAATGAAAAGCAGCAGTCATGTACCTGAGGACTTGTTGTAATCTGACACGCGGCTTCAATGCCGGAAAAGTCAGAGAGATCAAGCAGCATTCCAGTTTAATGACTGAATACAGACCTGCTGAACACCAGGGAGTCACTGTTTACGATATTTGTGCTTATAGTGTACTAGCCAATCACTAAAGCCGAAGGAGGCACTTCACTTCAGACCAACTTATTTTTAAACCCAGACAAGGTTTAGGTTTTAATAAGCTAAAGGAAAATTCTTATTAAATAAATTTGTGAATCATCTTATAGCAACTTATTGACACTGCTGGGTTATGAAGAATATGGGGAGTTTTTTATTAACACCAATATTAATAGTGAAAATTATTACATAGTCAGCCATACAAGCACTTTTTCTATGCTCAAGTTCTTTCTGAGGCATGTTGTATAAAGTGCTTTGAGTGCTCAAGTAGAAAAGCACTATATAAGAACCACTTACAATCACATGTGGCTATATTGATACTCCTCTCCAAACACTGGTAAGGACAAAATAGTGGTTGTAGCCACTTTTCACACACTCTTCATCTTAACACGAAAGCCAGCAGGTACGAGTTTGATATAGGCGTCTGCCAGCTAGCTACTAGAAAATCTGTCATTTGTGCAAACATTGGTAAGGACGACTGAAGGAAGAGCTTCAAACCATTACTCTTTTTTTTTTTTTTAATTATGCATCTAAGAAAACCACTCTTTTAGTTTGGTATTTGCACTGGAGCTTCAAGGCTATGTTGATGATGCTGTTCCCTTCAAACAACATCCAATAATTTACAGATCAACATTCGTGTTGCCTCATTTACACTTTCACACCATTTTAGTCAGTGAGTTCGGCTGCACTTCAAATGTAGTACAGCAAGTATGTCACAGCACCATTTCTGCCGCAGAACCACACTCCTACGGATTTTAACTCTGGACTTTTTGAGTCCTTGCACTGTGTCTGACCTCATTGTCGGAGAAGCAGAGCATAGAACGTGGACACAAAATCACCTGTGAGAATCACCTCTGCCATCAAATTAAGAATGAAAAACAGTCTGCTGTTTGTGTATTAGTGATTTGGTACTTGGACTATTTTAATACGGATTCCTAGTTCTTATCCCTAATGCTGGAGGACGGCTCTGACGAGATCTTTTAGCAGTTAGGAAATACAGGGAAATATCGGACATTTCAACATGACACTTCATCATTGTCCATTTTTCCCATCAGACTGTACATAGGTTAAATAGGGGATTTGTAAAGTTCAAGACACTCCCAGATCAACACATTTCTTAGACATAACTGGACCACATGACCTTTGCCCAGCTGTGAGAGTGTTCTGAGCACAGCTGGTTTAGTCAGTGCTTTTTAGCAATCAACAGCATCTCTGAGTGGACTCAGAGAAGACTTGATTAGGAGTTACAAAAACACTCTGCAGCCCATCTAGAACCTGAAAAGCACTCACTGCAGGAGACTACTTTCAAAGTGAAAGTTCTGATGTGATGGACTTTTCAACAGTCCACAGGAATGACAACAAACATCCACAGGATCTTTGCTAAGTGGCTGATTTGTGCAACAGCAGTAGCATGCTGCTTAAGAGTGCATGCATGCATGTGCATGTTGCTGTTGAATAAACTGATTATCCACAGACCAGTTTTGGACTGTACCTGAGGTCAAATTACTGCTGGGCTTTGGGCATTCAAAAGACAGACAAGGGAGCCACCTCCACAACGATTAAAGGAGAAAGCTCTGCACTGTTCCAGATGGCAGCATCTCCATCTATTCAGACACTCAGTGATGACACAGCAGCAAACAAAGCAAGAAACCAGACAGAAAGGAAGAGGAGGAGGAAGCAGAGGTGCCTACCTTGGTGCCAACTGTTATATCGTGGTGGACACTGCTGTGAAGAAAAGACAGCGTGTTAGAGGCAGCCAGGGAAAACTCGAACACAGAATGAGTCTCACTGAGGTATCAAAAAAGAAAAAGAAAGGTGATGATGTTGAAGACTGTGCGGGAGCAGGTGGACAGAAGCCGAGAGAGGCCGAGCAGGCAGCAGCGATCGGCAAGGGACCGATAGCTCGGCGGGTTGGTTTGCCCTGCAGATGGGACATCTCTATTCAGCACCTGCTTGCCTCAGTGTGCACCTCACCTTTTCCATAAAAACCTCACGGCAACCTCAAGTGTTTTTCATACAAGATCCAAACGGTGATAAGAGAATGAAGCAGAGTCTGAAGCAGACCTTTTCCACAAGCAGCACATGGATACTAGCTCCACGCAGCCTCCAACTGCTCTGACTGCTACAATAGTTTGGTGACGGTGGAGGTGCTGCCTATTGAGACGCAGCTTTTTGAAGCCAGTCAGAGCCACTTGCACCTCACTGAACCCTGCACCCTCTTTTCCATCACCAACCTTTTTCCTTAGGTCAGAGGTCACAGGAGTGGCCGCTCAACCCAAAAGCTTGAGAAGTTCTGCTGTTTTTGAAACCAATTTTTGCAGTTGGACATTAGAACACTTGAGGCACTTAAGACCCGAAACTTGTGTTTATTGCTTATTCACTATCATAATTTCTCATTCAGACCAAATCATTACAAAGCTCCAGCAACCAACCAGTAAAGGCGGCTGTGAACACTGAGCAGCTGAAGCGTCTTGCCAGTCACATGGGATATGGTCACTCAGTACAGGAGATACAGGATGCGAATGTGCTCCACAGCTGCTTTATCAACTATGGATAGGACTGAAATCCTAGACCAAGTTCAACTAAAACTAAATCAATAAAAAGTGTGATGGATTCACAGTGAACAGATGAAGAAATTTTTTTTTACTGCCAAAGCAAACCATCAGCTCTTATCAGCAAATCATCAGATGACCAGGCTTTGATAAGCCGGGATGTGTAGAGAACTGACAGAGTGTACTGACCCGTGGTGTGAACACAGTCAGACACACACACACACACACACACACACACACACACACACACACACACACACACACACACACACACACAGCTCCTTTGGTAACAGGAGTGCTGGTGTCTTTCTGTCCATCAACACTAAGCTTTGACTTCAATTCTAGTTCCTGTCTGTCGGGAACATGGTGGCATCCCGACGGCCCCTGTTACACAGTCTGTAGAGTCACAGTTATCAGAACAGCTGCTCCTAACAAAAAACAAAATAAAACGCACAGACATTTACCCCAAATCCGTGTGGAGACATCAGCATTGCACTACAATGCATTTGAATACACGGATATTGCCGTGAAAGTCAAGCAATGCTAACAAACTATTAGAGGGCTCTGGGAGGTCTTTGCAAAGAAAATACATTTTTTAAAGAAAATACATTTATTGGCTTGTGAAGAAAATTTATTTATATATTTTTAAATATTAATGTAACTGAATTAATAAAATATTTTACACTATTTCACTTTTAATCTGAAAAATGTTACAACATGTTACAAAAGCCTTGAAATAAATATGGTCTAGTACACCCCATGCCCCCCTTTAGACTCACCCCTGTCTGCTGCTGTATGTCTATATGTAAAACAACAGCCTGCAGCAGGCTGTATCATTGAAACATGTATCAGACTGAATGAATAGTTCATCTGCATATTTTAATACAACTTCTGTAGGTATACTGCAGATTTATCTCAGTGTAAAACGAACAGTCTTTACATATGGAGTTTGTTAATCGGGTGCTTTGATGAAGGGCTCCTGCGAGCTTTTTCCCAGTAAATGTTTTAATGGTGGTTACAGGAACAGCGCTGCTGTTTTGGATGCTACAAATAAGTTTTCTTTTACTCATCGTGAGCTCCCGTCTCGGTAACGGCTCCGCCTCTTGTGTGTGTCTGTTTCTGTTTAAAACTAGAGGCTTAATGTTTTCAGACTTTATTTTCACACGCTGCTCTTAAATGCGTTTGCATTGCAGGTCTGTTTTTAATCGCAGATGGGGGTGAAACGCTCGTGTTCTTGTTTCCATGGTAACAACGGCGCGCTACAGAGCCGTGCATTAATTGAAGCAAAGACTTTTTTGGAGAATTTTTCGAATTACTCGATAAATTATATTCCAATTCAAGAAATTCCTTTGTGTAAAAAAAATAAAAAAATAAATTTAAAAGCACTAC
This sequence comes from Aulonocara sp. 'chitande type north' Nkhata Bay, assembly GCF_057382095.1. NCBI lineage: Eukaryota > Metazoa > Chordata > Actinopteri > Cichliformes > Cichlidae > Aulonocara > Aulonocara sp. 'chitande type north' Nkhata Bay. Next base: position 16,825,337 of record NC_141360.1, read on the forward strand.
TATAAGCACACAGTGCACAAGTCCACTGAACAGCAGTTTGACTTTCTCACACACAGGTACTATATCTACATCCTTTCTGCTGCCGCTTTGACTTATCAACATGGACTGCAGGCTATACTCCAAACATGACTTGTTGGTGTTGTTCACCCCCCCCCGGCTGGCCAGGCTGAGGCCCACACCACTGTGCTCAATGAGGAGCAGCTGGAAGAGGAGCCCTCGGGGCAGGGATGAGTCCTGACGAAACACAAATATTCCATCAGGGCCGTGAATGCTCCACAGCCCCCTGACTGAAGCTGAAATGACACGCATTATATTATGAGTGGACACAGCTACCGGTGTGATCAACGCTAATAACGCTGCTATTTTTCCCCGTCAGTCCACACAGTTTAACAGCAGCAGGCTTACAGGCCTCACATTCCCTCCCTCCACCAACAAAGCTGCTTTCTCCTATTCACCATCGCTGCAACTGAACTCTGTGAAAAACAGCCACTTTTAGGCCCTTTCCCTAATCCAGCAGACTAAAGCAAGACCATCTACTTTACATCTAAACCTGAGCACACACTCAAAACAAAATCACCCCCAGAAAACAACACACGCACACTCCTGATGGCGACTTCTACGAGTGTGTTACAGCTTTTAAAAATGCACTCCAGATGAAACATGACAATTAGGAGTTTCACAGCAGTCCTCTCTCGCTCACACACACACTTTAAAGTACAGTTTCCGCATTTAAAGGATTAGAGGGCCAGCTCCATATTTCGGGACACACGACACAAGTGACGCTACTTTATTAATTTATGCTTTTATTAGTTTTTTAAATTTTAACTGTTACTGTTTCACGTGAACGACTGCCTGGCAAGATAAACCAGAATGGGCGTGAGCCTCTAACCTGTGTGCTCTGGTTACTTCTCACCGCTCATGTATCCTATACACATCACCAACAACCTTCCAAAACGTCCCCGAGCAGAGCCTCAGCGGGTAACCGGGTCGCGCTTCAGTGCGGCCGTGATGTGGGACTTTGGAAAAGAGAGGTAGGTGCCCGCAGAGCACGGCCCACCGTGAGCTAACAGCACAGCTAACTGTGCTAGTCACGCTTCCTGCTCCCAGCACAAAACTCACTTCTGCGACTACTCCGCGACAGCAGGAGCGCTCCCTGCACACTACAGCGCCTCCGACAAACCCCGGTGCTCCCGGGTTTCCATGAAAGAGCAGAAACGACATTTAAGCGGAGTGTCACCGTGAGACTGTGGAATAACTCACCCGTCCATTGCACAACACGGAACTACAGAGCAACAGGTCCCAACAGCAGCCAACAGGGACCCCGAGCACCGCCGCTTTAAACGGACAAGATGGCGTCCGTCGTGAGGACTCGCTGATTGGACGGCTCGCAAAACTGGTGGGCGTTCATGGGCAAAATCGTACGTTGATTGGCTGGTTGGACCCAAAATACAACAACAAAGAAGCGCTATTCCAGCGAAGATTTGCTATGAGTAAGATACACGCATTCACGGGAAAAAACGGATACACGTTTTACTCTGTGAAAGTGGGCGTTGTCCCGACAAAACAAACTGATTATATGTCCGAAAGGGCACCTGAACACTTTTATATTTGATTTTGAATCTGCAACATTAATGACAAAACACTAAAAAACATTTTGAGTATACTGACCAGAAAACGGGGGGGGATTTAGAAGATTTAGCTTGTATGTGACAGTGAATTTTATTGTGTGGTGTAAATCACAGTTCATTCTGTTCATTCGACAATAAAACCTCTTACCTTTAAACCTGGGGAAAAGGGGGATGCTTTGTATAGTAGTAACCCTGTCTTTTCCGTGCAAGCAAGGCTAGCAGTGCTTGCCCTGTGAAATCTGAAAATACATCAATTACAAAGTACCAGAGTCCAAGATCAAGACGATTAAAAGAAAAAATAACAATAAAAGACAGGAAGCACAAAGTAATGGAAATATATATTTTAATTTGGTCCGGTTTGACTTTTTAAATTGTGTGGAATAATGTGTTTCACTGTCCCCAAGACATGATAACAAAGCCCAGAAGTGCAGGAACTTGGTGGTATCCAACTTTAATCAACCTATTTCTGCGCTTCACACAGGAGCCTGTTGAACTGGTGTCATATAACAGGTTGATAAATAATTCCTCCATGTGCTGCTTTCCAGGAAACTACTTGTGTGCTTGAAAATGATACAGCTGAACACACAAATAATTCAACAGATTCTCATACATAGATCATGTGTTTTTAAACGGAGACCACCTGGCTGGCTCAGACTTTTCTCTGGTAGCCCATGCTTTTTGCTGGTCAAGGTAAACTTAAAGAGGTTGACAGAAATAAAACATTTTTAAAAATCACTAACTCATCCACACCAGACATTTTAAAGCGGGTGTAAAGAACTGTAATCTCCACATTTCAGCTTTCTTTCTTTTCTTTTCTTTTTCAAAATAGAGTTACGACCTTAACCTCGAAATGTTGAATAATATTTTTTCCTTATGTGGCCCTAATACAGAGGAATGGAAGACAGAAAAAAATACGTGTGTGAATGAAGGAGCAGAGGTAGTGAAGGTGGATACCTCGCGCTGGCCATTTAAAGAAACAGCGCACGAGCGAGGTGAAGAAGAGACTGCAGGCAGGTGGAGTGGGTGGAGACGAGTGTTGATCTGTGACAGAGGGATAGCAGCAAGAAAGAAAGGGAAGGTTTACAAGATGGTAGTGAGACCTGCAATGATGTATTGTTTGGACATGGTGGCACTGACACAAATACAAGAGGAAGAGCTGAAGACTTTCAGATCTTCATTACGAGTGAGCAGGATGGACAGGGTTAGAATTAGAAGAAGAAGAAGCGGCACGCCATTGGCCAGAGTGGCTGCAGCGGAACTTGCTATTGGCTGATTCTGTTGCCCCGCCAGTCGAGTCGGGAAACAGCGCCATAATTAAACTGTAGCAGACCTGTGTTTTCTGCGGATTGTTTGCGGCCTGATTTACTAAGATAGTAACAGACAAGAAATTTGTTCCAGGACGGTTGGAACTTTTTTAATCTTTCAGTGACCTTCCCGAAGAGTTCAGCTTTGTTACGTTTAGGCAGGTAGCAAGGGCGCTAATATGGCCCGATCGCTAGGCTAATGCAAATACCCCAGCAGTCGGTAACAGCAGGCTCAATTTAGCGCTCACAGTCTCTTCTTTCAGCGACAACAGCGATGAACTACCCGCGAAGCCTCCAGGGACTGCCGTGTGAAATGTTCCAGGAGACTGCGAGAGCACGGTGAGTTAATGTTAGCACACAGCTAGTCGTCGTTAAGCTGCTCCGTTACAGGGCCCGTTCCTTTGACAGCAGGTAATAGTTTAATAACCCACCCCCATCTCCCAAAAACGACAAGAGAAATGAAAGCTGTCTGTTCAGCAGTGGTTTGATCTGTTATGGATTATATCACAGGCTGTGAACCTCGCGTGTTCCCCTTTATGACAGCAGCGAAGGAGGTGATCAGATTCTGAGCTGGAAGAAGGTTGTAACTTTCGTGTTGACTTGACTTGGCTTGGTAACGACAAACAAACAATCTTCCTTCCAGGCCAAAACACTGCTGAAAACCCACAGTCTCTAGTTTCCTCTGGACCTCTTTTCCCCAAGCCTCAATCAGCATGGATGCCATTCTCCCATTCCCATTTGGGCAACTCTAGGAGTATGATTGTTAAATAGAAAGCACTTAGGTAGAAAAATGGTGATTGAGGCAAGTTGTATAAAGTCCTTTGAGGGCTACTCAGAGTAGAAAAGCGCTATATAATTTACCATCTAGATATCTCTTTATAAACTGAACTGGTCTGTGAGTTTCCGTGAGCTATAGCTAGCCTAGATTTAACAGTGAATTGAATAAGCTCTTTAAAAACTTTATGTCAACATCGGTGAAGATGACCAGAATATACTTTGACACTTGGACTCTGAATACAAAAAATACAATTTCTTGTCATCCTTGTATTTTAGTCATTCTTTAATGATTAGGTTTTTGTGACTTGATTAAAATGTGAATTATTTTGTTATGAAATATAACAAAGCTGTTTTTGGAGTGTCCCCATCTTATCTCTTGTGGTGTACAGGAACTCGGTGAACCCTCGGACACCACTGAGTTTCCCTAAATCCAGATCAGCTCTGTGGGACAGCAGCCCCATGGGCGAGAAGCTCCGCCTTCACCTCAGCTCACACAGGTAACTGCTTCCTTGCTGATCAATAGAGCTGGTTGTGCACTGTTGTAGTGAGAGCACATTGTAGCTGAGATCTAGACTCACTGCTTGTGGTCTGCTAATGTGTGCAAAAGTCTGCTGAAGGAAAAGACTGCATACTAAGTTATTAAGATGGTTATTAAGAATGGATACTTTTCACATTTGAGTGAAAATAAGGAAAATAAGATGCTTTTTTTAAACCACGTAGAGCAATAAAAACATGACAGACTTTTACACTTTATATTTTATTCACTGAATCAATAACAAATTTAACCTACTATAATCTTGTCATACTTAAGTGACAACAGATGAGGTATGTGTCTCTGCAGGAAGCCTCAGTTGGTGCTATTAGAGAAAACTCTTCGTCTGGCGCATCGTCACGCCCGTCGCAGTAACAAGCCCCACCTCCACTGTTTCTTATTGGGAACGGTTTCTGTTGATTCAGGTCAGAGGTTAACTTCAGCTCATCCTGAATGCTGATTCAGCTCTTTTATAAATGTGTCTGTGGCATCGAGCACCTTAGTCCAGCTGTCTGTCCTCTGTGTGTTGCTGTGGTTCAGATGAGGAGGGCATCACAATCACCCTAGATCGCTTCGACCCGGGTCGGGATCAGGCCGGAGCCTCGGGTCAGGTTCCCTCTGCTCCTCTGCCTGGAGACGTCCTGGTTCCCTGTTTATTCTCCTCTCAGACTGAGACTGTCGTCCAATCAGAGGCCGAGCTCCATCACTGCTTCAAGGTGAGTTTGTTACCCTTCAGCCCTTCCGCTTCCTCTAGTGGCCACTTGAAACTGCCTAAAGATTACACAGACAAAACATTTCCCAGTGAATGCAGCACATGATCAACTCTTCTTACTACAATGATCTTGGCATATGCATGCTTAGACTGACACAGATGTGGTTTTAGGTGGAGCACAGCAGCTGCTGGTGTTCAATTCAGCTGTTCTTGTGATTTGGCTGAATTACAAGAACAGTTGCCTTAAGACACTTTATATTGTAAGGTAAAGACTCAACAATAATACAAAACTGTGTTGACTGTGTGTTGGTGTTTTAGGTGTTGCAGCAGTTTGTGAGCAGCCGACAGACTCTAGATCTGTCTCAGCTGCTAAAGGTCAAAGGGCATGTGGCCTGCTGTGAGCAGAGTGATGCTGCAACGTTTACCCTCAGCTGGTCAATCATCAGTCCGTCTGTCAGCGTGGAAGTGGAGCCGGTCAGAAGTGTCCCCATCATCCCGACTGCTCTGTTCAGGAGTCTAACCAACGTAAGCAGACCACTGGGGCGTGACAGCAGCCGACAGAGAGGGTGAGAGAGCGAGAGTTCATCACCACACGTCTTGGCCTCTGATCACGTTTGCTGACGTCTTAGTTCTCTTTTCAGGTTTCTGACCATGGACCAGACCAGGAAGTTGCTCCTGCTGCTTGAGTCTGATCCGAAAGCCTCCAGCCTGCCGCTGGTCGGACTGTAAGCTTCACCTTTCATCAGACAAGCCTGGGGGGGAAAAAGTCCAAATTATCACCTGGTAGTTCTTTTGGGATGTGATTAGCACTGATGTATGAGTTCTTTTAAAAATTGTTCACATTTTAAGAAATTCTGATTTTAATTTTCTAATTATTAATGAGAGGCACTTGTATTTTTTATGAAATGTTCTACTCCGAGTAGGAGTACCGAGAAAAAATGATGTGAAAGATTTTTTTTTTAGATGAATTCTAACAGTCCAGATGTAAGCCCAGATGTTTTTGCTTCTCTTAAGTGGGGGTATTTCTTTCTGCTTCCTGTCTCGTGACAGCTGGCTGAGTGGAGTCACACACATCTACAACCCTCAGGTGTGGGCCTGGTGTCTGAGATTCATGTTCAGCTCCACCCTCCAGGACAGGTGAGGTGACGGTGGCAGAAAGGAGTGGATTGGACGTGTTCGCGTGTCTGATCGGCTGTGCTGTGTTTCAGAGTGCTGTCCGACGGTGGCTTCTTCCTCCTCGTTGTGTTCGGTTGCGCTCGCAGAGCTCCTCAGTTCTTCCGCTGTCGAGGCTCAGGACCACAGCTGGACTGCCAGCTGCTGACGGCTTCACACACAGCCACTCTCTACCAGGTAACACAGCACCTGTTTTAAACTCTTTCTCCTCCTCCCCAGTCATTCACTCATGATCAGCTGTGCTGTGTATGCTCAGCAGGCAGTGCAGGTGGATGGGAAGACTCTGCAGGTGGAGCTGACTTCAGAGGATCACAGCAGAAAGTTGGAGGTCTTCAGAGAAGCTCAGATCTCCTTCAGCAGGCAGGCCAATGAACTAGTTAGTACTTGTCAGACAATTAGCAGTGGTGACTAAAAAGTGTGTTAATGCTCGTGTGCTGATTTGTTTGTGCCCTCAGAGCGCCTCCACCCTCCGCTGCCCTTTCTGTCACTGATCAGGACTCTGGAGTTGAGGATGATGATCTTTCTCCACGGCCGTCCCCGAGCCCTCATACTCCAGCTCACCAGGTCAGTCACAGAATGGGCTCGGGTCAACGCTTCCGTTAACACACTCTGGGGTGGTTTGGGTGGTGTGGAGATGTTTTTCTCAGATGTGGAAAATGTTACGTGTGTGAGATGTGAGGTCTGACCGTTCTGCGGATGTGCTGATTTAACATTAGTTTTCCCAGCCCTTAGGCTGTCTCAGGCTCAGATGTTGGGAATATTTTACTTTTGTGCGTCACGCAACTTGCAAATCCAGTGTTTCGTGTTCATCTCCTTTTTCCCAGCCTTTTTAATAGAAATCCACAACATTTGATTCAAATGTGGGTGTACACTTTATATGATACTTCACTCCTGCTTGCTGACAAAACAACATTCTTCCTCTTGTTCTTCCTCCTCTCTGGTTGGGGTTAGTAAATGGTTAGTGCATGTTGATGTTGCTGATTATGTAGTAGCAACTTTGTGCTAGGTGGGGTTTTTTGTGGTCTTTGTTTTTAATGTGGTGTAAATAAAGTTGTGTTAAAAGCCAAAAGTGTGTGTGTGTGTGTGTGTGTGTGTGTGTGTGTGTGTGTGTGTGTGTGTGTGTCTCTCTCTCTCTCTCTCTGTCTCTCTGTGTCTCTCTCTCTGCAGTAATCTGTTGTTCCTTTCAGGCTCGGCGGGTGGAGCCATCTGTTCCCGAGCTCTCTCTGCTGATTGACTCCAGCTTCACCTGCACTCAGCCCAATCCTGCCTCTGCCTGCAAGCCTCCAGCTCATCCACGTGGAAACTCCTCTTCAGCCCCTAGAACTCCTCTTTATCTTCAAAGCACCCCCAACCCCAACTCCAACCCACAGCAGCCCTGCAACTGCTGCTCTAACCATCCCTACAACTGTACCGCCATTATCGCCTCCCCAGGTCTCCTTCCTGCTGCTTCACCTGTGTCCCATCATAATGATCCTTCTCCTTCTAGTCTCATCCATGCTCCTCCTCCTCCTCCTAGCAACCATCCATCTCTTTCTGTACCTCCTGCCCCCACCACTCGGTCTGTTCCTCCATCATTCACTTGCCCTGCCCCCTCTCCATCTCATCAACATGTTTCACCTCCACACTCCTCCAGCCACCCAGCTCCCCTCAACCCTGATGTCTCTACTCCCCTCTCCACCCACCACCACTCTCCTCCCTGCACACTTGTCTGCCCTCCTACTCCTTCTTTCCCGTGCAGACCCCCAGCCTCCTCCCCACACTCCTATGCAGCAGCAGACCCTGTGCCCTCGCCCTGGCTTTCCCAACCCTCCTGTATGAATCAATGCTGTTATCAGGCGGGTAGAGTTGTACCGCCAGACACCTACCAGCTCCTCCTCCATCAGGAGCACCAGCTGCGCCTGCTGCAGGCTCAGGTAACAGTTGTACTCTTTCCACACAACACAACCAGAATATATATGTCATGAATAAGAACAAGGACTTATCATTGGCACACAGGGAACCAGGAAGAGGCCTGAAACTGGAACTGTGGCTGTATTTAAAGGCTTCTGTGGATAGTATTGCTGGCTAGTTTCAACAAGTACTGTTTAACGTGGCTGCATCCTTGCTGCAGTTAATATTTTCTGATAATCGGGCAGGTCCAGATGCTCCTGGAGGCTCAGAAGAAGCTTCAGTCCTCTAACCAGTCCCCAGGCGACATACACACACCCATGAGTGTGGCCAGCATCGCCGTAGAGACGGGTGAGTGTTTACTGAGCAGTCAAATCTCCAGGAAGAGGCTTATAGCTCACATCATCACCATTTTTCCCCATCACTCTTTTTCCAGGTGCTAGTCTGTTCTGGGGGAGTCCTGCACAGTCCACCTCACATCAGGAAGAGCAGGTGCACCCTCCCTCCTCTACTGGGCCCCCGTCTACACCCAAGCCTCCACCTTCATCTTCCTCCTCTAGCCCCTCAAACTCTTCATCATCACTCATCAGGCCTGCGGGTAGTGCTGACAGTGACAGAGGTCATTCAGCTCCCTGCTCCCCACCTGGTGTGCACAGGTGAGACCAGGTGCCATTTAAAGAAACAAATTATTTTCAGCTCAAATTTCTCTGTACTGCAGAAGTACTGACAACCTCGTGCAACTGAGATAAATCCACTCAGTTAATGGGTCTTAACTTCTGCTTTCATGGTTTTCTTTTTGTAAATTGATGGTTTGATTTGCAGTGACACTGAATAAACCTGTGGTGCTACTGAAGTTTAGCGAAAAGTTTTAACCGCTGTTGTGGAGCTATCTCACCAATGCCTTTGCTCTTTTCCACATCAGCAGTCCAGTTCTGGGAGAAAGTCTCAGCATGTACAAACCAACAGAGGAACAGCACACCTTCTACCACAACCTCATGGTGAGACAAAATAGTATCTGCAAACCTGTTTGATGCCAGGTCTAATAAAAGGTAACAGTTTGACTCTGCAGTCAGAATGATAGGAATAGACCCTTCCTTTCCAGAAAGCACTGCATGAATCTCTTTGTGACTGGGTGAATGAGACTTTTGGTAAAAAGCGCTTTAACTGCTGAGCTGAGTAGAATGGCGTTACAGAAGTACCGGTCCCTTTAGAAAAACGTGTTCACCTGTTGAATCCAGAAAAGGGTTAAGCCTCCAGAGTCAGAGAGAAGCCATGTTGCAGAAATTTTTCAAACCAATATCACAGCAAAACGTGTAATAGAGACTGTGTCTACTTTCACCCTTTGCCTTCCTAAAACGTTAAATAGACATGCACGCAGAAGTTTCATTACCAGCAGGGAGAGATAATGTATTTAAAGTGTGCTTTAATGCACAGGTACACAGCAGCACAGGTACGAATGCTCTAGGCTGCATATACTTTGCACTGCCCACTGCTGGGGAAGCGTTGCCAGTCATTGGTGTAGGGCAGCGTTTTGGATTCATTGTACAGAATTCCTTGATTTTTTTATTTTTTTCTTTTTTCTTTCCTCCTCCTGATGAAAACATAATATGTCAAACATTAACAGAAAAACCCCCACAAGGATCAATCAAAGGACATCACTGTTCAGTAAAAGTAACCTAAAACACAAAGATTGTGTATCATTACATTTAATTCCAAATTGAACTACTTTTTTTTCCTTTCCATTGGTCAATATTATTAACACAGGGTTCATTTGTTCTCTGGGTACAAAGGACAGAACTGTGCATGTCATATAAAGATAATTACTTTTGCTCTGTGTCTCAGACTCAACTCACCAGTCGTCTTCAGGAGTCACCTAGCAAACAGGAAGTGGAGGACGAATCCAGGAGGACGAGGAGTCTGTCAGCAGTTTCTGATTGTTCTCAGTCCTTCCAGTCCATGTCGTCCTCTTCATCCAGCAAGAAGCAGCAGCAGCAGAGTCCAGTAGAAGACCCGGTGGTCAGTGCTACACTGCGGCAGCTGCAGCAGCTCGGAGTCCACGTGGACGAAGACGTTCTGACAGAGTCTGGCAAAAACCATCGGAAAGCTGTGGAAACTGCCAGGTACTGAAACGCCTCACACACGGATATGTGTCTGCTTCACAGATAATTGGGAAGTTTCCAGGAAAAACCTGATCTTGTTTGGAGAGATGGCACACTTTGATGAAGCTGCTCTCATTTCTAGAAATCTGTCTAAATTTATTAAACCCCCCCCTAAAATGTGACTATTCAGTGTTGGGACCAGCAAACAGAGTTTCAGTCTTATACGCCTCTCTGCTGCTTCTTTCCTCCTGATTATTAAAACCAAATATATCACAAAGAACAATATGACATCGTCAACTGCAAAAAAAGAGTAAAATGGTGAAATGTGGATTAATAAACATTAGGTCTCTTTTCCATGTTAGTAAATGACTATTGTAGGTGAGGTTTTTTTTGTTTGTTTTTTTTTTGGGTTTTTTTTAAATATCCATGTAAATGTTGAAAATGTCTGCCACAGCATGGCATTTATTCTATTATTAGACTCAGCTTCTCTCGAAATTTAAGTGATCTCACCACTTGAATCACATGGTCCATCTTGTTCTGATGTATGGCCTAGAAACTGAACATTTAACAATATTCCTTGAAAGCGCTGTTTTATTTTTCTTCTAAAGATTTTCTAGTCAAATTGAATTTTACAGTAATGCATTACAAAGCAGTGGGGGATAAATTGAGTTGCAGTAGATATCTTTCTGAAAGCTCTGTGTCATTTTAGGGATATGATTACTTTTTTACTGTTATGTTCTTAAACGCCATGTGCAGAACAGCTACCTAAACTCTACTCCCACTGAGGTTGACTGGCTTTTTTACAGTGTTACATTCATCACTGCATACAACTCTGAACACACTGTGTACTCTGAAATTGAAGGCAACAAATCAGAGATGCCTGACTCCCCTGTAGGGCTGTGCGATATGACCAAAATCTCTTATCCCGATATAAGAATTCTATCATCCCGATAACGATATAAATCACAAAAATGTAACATTTTCTGTAAATTCTGAGAATCTCGGGCAGCTCGACTTGCGTGAAGTGTTTCCAGCTGCGCGTCATGTAGTCGAGTGTTTTAACAGATGCATGAAACGATACATTTTTAGACATAAGTTGTAAAGGCCGCTGTTTTCTTTGTGAGTATTTATTACACGGCGTGCTGCGGGAAAAAGCCTGTTCTAACGTTTGAGTCTAAGGTTTATTTTTTTAGCACCTGGCGGCTCTTTTTTACTTCTCATCCCTAAATAATCTGCTCTTTCATGTGATTCAGTTTATTTTCAAAAGTCTCAACAGGATCTTGAGCTTTATTGTGAAAGGTTTATGTGGAACATAAACAAGCGGACACGCGATGGTGTTACTGTCGTTGTTGCTAACGACAATGCATAAAAACAGGCGCTTGTCCGTCCGTAGTGTGGTTATATTAAATATAAGAGAAAGAGAGAACATTAAGAAATTAATATAGCCACTACAGTGACCATCAAAACAATGAAAAAAATATTGCCATAAACAGTTTATTTTGCAACACCACGAAACAAACGATAGTGTAAAATGAAACGATAGACGTTTTTATATCGTCATCCGATATATACAGTGGGGCAAAAAAGTATTTAGTCAGCCACCGATTGTGCAAGTTCCCCCACTTAAAATGATGACAGAGGTCAGTAATTTGCACCAGAGGTACACTTCAACTGTGAGAGACAGAATGTGAAAAAAATAATCCATGAATCCACATGGTAGGATTTGTAAAGAATTTATTCGTAAATCAGGGTGGAAAATAAGTATTTGGTCACCTCAAACAAGGAAAATCTCTGGCTCTCACAGACCTGTAACGTCTTCTGTAAGAAGCTTTTCTGTCCCCCACTCATTACCTGTATGAATGGCACCTGTTTGAACTCATCATCTGTATAAAAGACACCTGTCCACAGCCTCAAACAGTCAGACTCCAAACTCCGCCATGGCCAAGACCAAAGAGCTTTCGAAGGACACCAGGAAAAGTATTGTAGACCTGCACCAGACTGGGAAGAGTGAATCTACAATAGGCAAGCAGCTTGGTGTGAACAAATCAACTGTGGGAGCAATCATCAGAAAATGGAAGACATACAAGACCACTGATAATCTCCCTCGATCTGGGGCTCCACGCAAGATCTCATCCCGTGGGGTCAAAATGATCATGAGAACGGTGAGCAAAGATCCCAGAACCACACGGGGGGACCTGGTGAATGACCTGCAGAGAGCTGGGACCAAAGTAACAAAGGTCACCATCAGTAACACACTACAACGGCAGGGAATCAAATCCCGCAGTGCCAGACGTGCTCCGCTGCTGAAGCCAGTGCATGTCCAGGCCCGTCTGAAGTTTGCCAGAGAGCACATGGATGATACAGCAGAGGATTGGGAGAATGTCATGTGGTCAGATGAAACCAAAGTAGAACTTTTTGGTATAAACTCAACTCGTCGTGTTTGGAGGAAGAAGAATACTGAGTTGCATCCCAAGAACACCATACCTACTGTGAAGCATGGGGGTGGAAACATCATGCTATGGGGCTGTTTTTCTGCCAAGGGGACAGGACGACTGATCCGTGTTAAGGACAGAATGAATGGGGCCATGTATCGTGAGATTTTGAGCCAAAACCTCCTTCCATCAGTGAGAACTTTGAAGATGAAACGAGGCTGGGTCTTCCAACATGACAATGATCCAAAACACACCGCCCGGGCAACAAAGGAGTGGCTCCGTAAGAAGCATTTGAAAGTCCTGGAGTGGCCTAGCCAGTCTCCAGACCTCAACCCCAGAGAAAATCTGTGGCGGGAGTTGAAAGTCCGTGTTGCTCGGTGACAGCCCCAAAACATCACTGCTCTCGAGAAGATCTGCATGGAGGAATGGGCCAAAATACCAGCTACTGTGTGTGCAAACCTGGTAAAGACCTATAGTAAACGTTTGACCTCTGTTATTGCCAACAAAGGTTATGTTACAAAGTATTGAGTTGTATTTTTGTTATTGACCAAATACTTATTTTCCACCCTAATTTACGAATAAATTCTTTACAAATCCTACCATGTGGATTCATGGATTTTTTTTTCACATTCTGTCTCTCACAGTTGAAGTGTACCTCTGGTGCAAATTACTGACCTCTGTCATCATTTTAGGTGGGGGAACTTGCACAATCGGTGGCTGACTAAATACTTTTTTGCCCCACTGTATGGTTATATCGAACAGCCCTACTCCCCTGTGTAACTCTCAAATGCACAGCCTAAATCAGACAAGACACAAGTTATCGAGGAATTTGCATTTCACTAAGGTAGATGAAAGGTCTGCGTTATCTTAACTATGCTGCTACACTTTATCCTGTCAGTGTTGGAATGTAATGCATCTGCACAACAAGTTTATAGCCGATGTCATGACTGTTTTTCTCTCTGTGTACTGTCAGCACTCTGGCCAGCATCAACCCGGCAGCAGTACTTTCTAGACTGAGTGTTTCTGAGCCGACAGCCAGCGCTCTGTGTCCAGGAGGCAGCGTGGATCTGAGCCTGGAGGCCAACGCCATTGCCCTGCACTACTTGAGTGACTCTCAGCTCAGCAGGCTGTCCTTGGGAGGCCACATTCCTCATTCTAGTCTCACTCCTTCCTCCACCAGTGATTCTCTGCCATCACCTAGTAACATGTCTCTGGCCACCAGAAAGTACATGAGAAAGTATGGGTTGATCGAGGAAGAGGATGGCGAAGATGAGGTGGAGCAAAAGGAGGTGGGAGTTCAGGAGACATCAGATCGTGAGCCCCTGACAGAAGCTGTGAATGCGAGGTTCCTCCCACAGAGTCAGCTGATCCAGGATCTGCGCCCCAAAATGCAGCTATTAGCCAACCACACTGAACCACATACCAGTGACAAAAAGAACCATTCCAACAGGCAGCCATCTTTTGTCAGGGCAAACCTCCGTCAGACAGAGGGATCACTGGGAAACATCCTGGACCTGAGCCGCCTGAGACAGCTGCCCAAACTCTTCTGATGCCCACATCACCAGTAAAGCAACCCCATATTGAACTGTAATATGCACTAAGCTTTTATAGATAGTTGAAGCCTGGTGTGTCCTAGGTACTCTCAGCTGGTCTGATAGACGTCCTGGTTTCCATGGACACTGGCTGTCACTGGAAATTTGCCGTCTTTAGTCCTAGCAAGTCTCTGGGATGCCGAAAAATGCTGGAGGGTAAACTATTTAAGATAGCTGCCCAAACTCTTATGACACCGTGTAAACCAGACTAAACAAACCTCTTAAACTTTAAGTGGAATTTGCTTTGCTCAAGGAGCTCAGGACTGTTGCTAATACGATTTTATTTTCTTTTTTTTACTGGAAACCTGGTTTCTTTTTAAAAACCATTAAAGTTTGAATGGTGTGCTCAGTGTGTTAATGAACTAATAGTCTATTGAGTTGGTCAGATTTGTGTGTTTGTGTCATATTTTCCTCTTCTGTAAAATGTCTCATGAACAATTTGTTTTAGTATTTATGAATCCACAAATAAAGTTTTCCCAGGAAATTCTATTAAAACTGCAGCTGATGGTGTTGCTTACTTCAGACGTCATCTGGAAATGTACTCTGTTAGAAATGAGTATTTCCACACCCACCAGAGCTTCAGAACCAGAACTCTGTCCGTGCCGGAGCCAAGGAAACGTGATCGTTCTAGAAAAGGTTTTTGTTTTTGTTTTGTTAAACTAACGATCACCTAGTAAACATTAGCTATGGCATTACTCCACATAAATAGTAGTCAGCATGTTCGTTACTTGATATGGAGTTTTCTAACTCCTAGCTTCATCTTTTACAAAGTTCCTCATTACTGTAATGCATTTAGTTCAACCTGCTGCCTTCAGTTACAATCTTGTCACTTAGTGGTGCCCCGTGAAGCTTTGCAGTCTCTCTGATCATCTCCTGGTGACTCTGTTGGCTGTCATCTCCCGGCTTGCAGCCAACCCCTCTTCTGTCTCACCTCTGCGGTATCCTGAGCAGCAGGTCCATTTGGTTTCTCCAGATGAATCAGGATCCCCTTTTCTTTAAATCCTCTGCTCCCTTGCTTGCGCTGCTGTACATTACCAGCCTGCTTTTGTACACATGTAGTTTGGCAGGAGGCGGTTTTCCCTCTCCCACAACGTTCTCCTTATTGGTGCCTAAGGCTCTCTCTTTGCCAGAGTTTCTGTGGGTTAATCATGTTCAAAATGTGTCCTCCAGTCACCACGGAGTATCCCTGTCTTTTTCCATGCAGTGAGGAGCATCGTTCTTTGGTTTGAAATTCCTGAAAGCAAACAAACCATTGACTGAGGCTACACTACTCTGGCCTGAGAGCTCTGTGGCATTGTTGTATTTTGAGTTTCACTTCATCTTGGGGCACCAGCTCCTTTTAATAAAGTTGTCTTTATGGTGCTGGATGTCCTTCCAAAACTTGTTGTATGCCCTCCCGGTTAGTTAGCTTCATTTGTAGGCTTCATTGTTTTTAACTTTAATTCTGAGCATTTTGTGGCTTATGGTACTTTGGAAAACTGTAAATAATGACTGAAAGGCAATAATGAATATAATTATTACTGCTTATTATAGTAGTGGTGGTAAATTTAAAGGCTTGTGTATAGATTTCTAAGGCAGCCAGGCTGCTGATTTCTTTGCTAAGTTCAAATGAATCCAGGTATGAAAATATAACAGATTAATAACTGATTTTTCCATGAAATGTTTGTATGCATAATTTATGCGGACATTTGTGCCTATGAACTGTTCGTAAATGACACCCACAACAGGAAATGAGAGCCAATGTTTTTACAAGTAATCCTTGAAGCTCAGAGGACATCCCTAACATGGCCTTTTCATAGTACACAGCTCTGACCTTGAACACCGACTGTCCAACCACCTGCTGTTGAAATCCGTTTTCACATACAGACAGTCAGAAGTAATCGGGTTTGGGGCCATGGTTTAACTCACCAGGTTGAGCAGTTGGCCCATTTGCTGTCGAAGTGGCCCGGGTTTAAATCTGCCCTGTGTTGCCTTTTGTTGTGTTGTCCTCCTGCTCTCTCTCTCACAGCTTTCCTGTTAAGGTAAAGACTAAAAGAGTCCCAAAGTATTTGGAGAAGAAGGCTGTTTCAAAGAGATTGTGGAGTTGAGTTTAAAGATCGTTTATCAGACAGGATGAACTGAGGTGACTCACCATGTCAAACCTGTTTTAATTCAAATGTAACATTTTCCAAGAATTGTTTCTTAAAATATTTCATAAAATCGAATATTTAAATATGTGATTTGTGATCATAAGAAGACATTTTGTTCCAGTAGTGGTAAAGAATTTGTTTTTCTAAGGATGTTTTGTTGTGGGATGACTGCTCCAGTCGTCATTGTGTGGGCGAATGCGTCTTTCTGTTGATGGGTGCAGATTGTTCTGACTAACAGTGGATCAATGTCTCAAAGGTTGATTTGTTGTTTGTGTGCTCTGCAGGACACTGACCTGAGTTCAGCTCAAACCGCACAAATCTGCCTGTGTGAACACTCACGGCTCTACCTGGTCAAGTAAGACCCAATCTTTAATTTTATTCTTTTTCTGCTATAACAGTGAAATATGCATATGGTAGACTAGAGTAGAATATCGTGTTTGTGATGCCACACAGCAAACATGCTTTAGTGAAGGAAATGTCTCATTTTAAAAATGTTGATGATCGATCGATGATAGGGAAAATGTTTCTGGTTGTTTTGAACTTTACACACTTGTGACTTTATGCTATCCTTGTATTCAGTATTGATGTTTAAAGAGTATATTGTATTTTTGTTGATCCTGGCTGCTGTTTTTAGCAAAGTTAATGCTCCACATGTTCCTGGTGTTTTGTGTTAGTTTATTGGCTTTGGGGTTATTTTAGTTCTCTCTTAGATTGCGTTTTGTCTCTGTGCTAGCAGTGTTTGGAAAGTTTGTCTAAAAGAGCTGACGGTGGATAGAAGATCCGGCTTTGTACAAATGAGCAGTTGAAGATGACAAAGATGGAAGGAACTCTTCTATTTGTCTTGTTGTTATTCTAATAGTGTATGTTCATTCTATAAAAGACATACAAAATAATAGATCAATGGAAAAGTTGATATATACATCCATATATGTACATACAGTACATCAAAAAACTATATTCCAATCACAGAGTCCAAAACTACAGTTCAATTAAATTTTGTTTATATAGCACCAAAGGTGAAGACCCTACAAGAATATAGAGGAAAAAAAAGAGAAAATCCCAACAATTAAATGAACCCATATAAACAACCCCTTGGTGACACTGGGAAGGAAAAACTCCCTTTTAGCAGGAAGAAATCTCTGCCAGAACCAGGCTCAGAGAGGGGCAGCCATCTGCTGCGACCCATTGGGAGTGAGGGGAGGGAGACAGGACAAAGCCATGCTGTGGAAAAGAGCCAGAGATGAATAATAACTAATGACAAAAAGCAGAGTTGTGTATAAACACATAGTGAGTGAAGAAGAAACACTCCCCCAGCAACCTGACTATGGGAGGATTCAGGGTCACCTGATTGAGCCCTAACTATATGCTTTATCAAAAAAAGGAACATTTTAACTCAATCTTAAAAGTAGAGAGGCTGTCTGTCTCCTGAATCCAAACTGAGAGCTGGTTTCAGAGAAGAGAGGGCTAAAAGCTGAAGGCTCTGCCTCCCATTCTACTTTTATATCCCATAGGAACCACAAGTAACCCCTGCAGTCTGAGAGTGAAATGCTCTATTGGGGTTATATGTAATATGAGGTCTTTTAGAAAAGATGGGAATGATTATTTAAGACCTTGTATGTGATGATAAGGATTTTAAATTTGATTCTGGATTTAACAGGGAGCCAACAAGAGAACCCAGTATGGGAGAAATATGCTCTCTCTTTCTAGTCCCTGTCAGGACTCTTGCTGCAACATCAACATGCATCAACCGAAGACTTTTCACAGAGTTTTTAGGACATCCTGACAATAATGACAAATGTCCAGCCTAGAAGGATTAAATGCACAAACTAATTTTTCAGCATCACTCTGAGACAGGATATTTCTAATTTTAAAGATGTTGTGCAAACTGAAGAAAGCAGTCCTACATATTTGTTTAATATGTGCATTGAAGGACATTTCCTGGTCAAAAACAACTCCAAGGTTCCTCAGAGTGTTACTGGAGGCCAAGATAATGCCATCCAAAGTAAGTATCTGGTTAGACACTGGTTAGACGTTTAGGGGTTTTGTCTTAATTTAGAAGCAGGAAATTAGAGTTCATCCAGGTTTTTATGTCTTTAGGATTTTCTTGCAATTAAACTAATTGGTGTGTGTTATCTGGGCTCATGGATAGATACAGTTGTTTGTCATCTGCATAGCAGTGAAAAATGCTATGCTATGCTATGCCTTTGATGTTACTGCCTAAGGGGAAGCATGTATAATGTAAACAGAATTGGTCCTAGCACTCAACCCTGTGGAACTCCATAATTAACCTTGGTGTGTGAATAAGACTCTCCATTTACATGAACAAATTGGAGTCTATTAGATAGATATGGTACAAACCACTGCAACGCAGCACCTGTAATACCTGCAGCATGTTCTAATCTCTGTGATAAAATATTATGGTCAACAGTATCAAACTCTGCACTGAGGTCTAGCAGGACAAGCACAGAGATGACCCCCACTGTCAGAGGCCATAAAAAGATCATCTGTAACCTTCCCGAACTGAAACTCTTCAAATAAAACATTCCTATGCGTATGATCAGTTAGCTGTTTTACACTCTTTCAAGAGAGTTATCTACTGTTGATTTCATTCTGACTTATGAAAAATGCACTCAATTGTATGTGGTAATAAACACAACTTGTGCTTGAAATTGGCAGACTTCCAATAAAATCTTAGAAAACTGAAGTCAAATGGACTGAGCTGCAATATTATAAGCTCACTTCTTGCTCGTCCTTTTTCCAGGATGAGGTTTGCCGATTGCCTGTTGGTTCTGGTGTTCCTGCCATTCCTCTCTGTTGCCATCGCTATAGACATCTGCTCTGCCAAACCCAAGGACCTCTCTCTGGAGCCATACTGTGTCTATCGCAGCCCTGAGTTCTCTGACGGACCATCGCTGGAGCCTGAGGCAGTCCCTAACTTCACCAATCCCCGAGTATGGGAACTGTCAAAGGCCAATGGACGCTTTGGTCTGTCACTGTACAAACAGCTGGCTCTTGGCAGGAGCCCCGAGTCTAACATCTTCATGTCCCCCATCAGCGTCTCCACCGCATTCGCCATGACCAAACTCGGAGCTTGCAATGAAACGCTGAAGCAGATCATGAAGGTGAAATGCTGCATCATTGTGATCCTTTAGTTGTAGATGAAGACAACCGCACCCCCAACCCAAAGCTTTTGTCAAAATTTTCCCAAGTGCTTTTTTAACAGACAAAGGGATTTTCAGTATAGCATTTTGAATCATAAATCATTTCTGTTTGCACACAATATTAAAATAATTTCAGAAAAAAACAAAATTTACCAGTATTGGTAGGTCTTAACATCCAGCTTTATGTGAATTAAAATGATCAGCGTGCTAAAACAGAGCTTTTAAATAAAGCATTTCAAATAAATCATAAATCAAAACATAACTTTAATCTAAGAACACCATCTGCACAGTAGTGGGAGTGTTATGCTGTGGGAATGCTTCTCTCTGTTTTGAACTGGGAATCTCATTTAGATGGGGGCAATTATGAAGAAAGGATATATGAAGATTTTGACAGAAAACGTCAAAGAATCCATATCAAAACTGGGTCTCAGTCATTGCATTGCCTTCCAACGCAACAACAACAACCCAAACATACGTCGCTCCTGGTGAAGAACTGCAGGCTGCTATCCAGCAAAAAAAGATACACGTTTGACTTTTAGCATTGCAATATGATGATGATCATGATAACATCATGATAATGATGTTATTGTGTGCAAATAGAAACAATTTATGCTTTCTGAAGGAAACTAGTATGTTGGAAATGCTATCATCTGCTCTGTTAAAAGCACACTTGGGAAATACTTTTTTTTTAAATTACATTTTCGTAGGGTGACTAATAATTCTGTCTTCACCTGTTTTAGTTTTGAAAGTTAGTCTGTCCATTTTTACACAGGACTGAAGCAATATGTTTCACGCAGTCAAAACAGCAGAAATCTTTGCAGCAGACAGACTCACACATTCAGTGAGCCGCTATATTTGCCTGAATTCAGTTTTTGAATAGAAACTAAAATCTTACCAGTGATAGCAGTGTCTGTTTGGAGTGGTTCAGGTGGGTTGTCTATCAATCGGAACGTCGGTGAATCAGTCCTTTATTCTACAGTCCACGTGTTGAAGTGTCCTTGGGCAAGATACCCCTCAGTTCCCCTATTCATTGGAGTGTGTCTCTGAATTTTAGATAAAAGTGCTTAAGTATAGATAAAAGCACTGCATGAATGTGTGTATGTGATTGAGTGAATGAGACTTGTATTAGAATATCCTTTGAGGGGTCACAATTGAGTAGAAAGGAGCAATATAAGTACCAGTCTATTTACCACTGGCACCACATACCCATGGCATTATGGGACAGTCTGCTTCAGATCATGAGCTGTTTCTCTCCTTCTTTATAATGTTTTCTTTCCATCATTCTGGTACCAGTTCATCCTGGTTTCTTCTGTCTGCCTTTATGGGAGAGGACCGTAGAAAGGACCGTCCTCAATCGCTCTCTTAAGCACGTGACTGTTTATTTGGCAACCTGTAGAGCTTTTGCTATCTTTCGGATATCTTTCAGACCACATATCGAAAGTTTCAATTTAAAACTATGAAATGGAAGTTTAGCACTTGGTATCAACTCCAGGTTTTACAATCTGCCTAGTTTTGTCATGCAATACCAGGGGAAGAGGTCTTGCTGGGCCATGAAAATGCTTTTCATTAAACTGTCCAATAACTTTTGAGCCTGTAAAAATTCAGGGAGTATGCATGAAAATGGTTGTAATTCACAGTTAATTCACAGTTAATTGACCTACTTGAATTAAAGCTGAAAGCCTGCACTACAATCATATCTTGATTGTTTATTTAAAAGGGTTGTACATGGCCTGGTAGACGAAGCACCTCACGCAAGAGATGCATCCTAGTCAGATACCCAAACTACCTCACCTAGCTCCTTTTAATGTGGGAGAATAGCAGCTGTACTCGGAGTCCCTCCAAACTTTCTGAACTATAAGAGAAAGGCCAGCCAATCTTCAGAGAAAACTAATTTTGGCAGTTTGTATCCATGATCTCATTCTTTCAGTCACTATCCAGAGCTCATTACCATAGATGAGGATGGGGACGTAAATCGCTTTTACTCTCACACACCACAACATACCTGTACAGCTTCAGCATCAGTGCAGAAGCAGCCACAAACCATCCCCAATCTCCCCTCTCCACTCACTTTTGAACAAGACCCGAAAGATACTTGCTTAGATACTTGAGGTGGCAATTTGTTCCTGATCTGGAGTGAGAGTTTCACCCTTTTCCAGCTGAGAATCGTGCCCTAAGACATGGGAGGTGTAATATATCTACATCAATCCTGAAAGCCAGAGACTATATTCTGAGACCGCCAAAGCCTTTCACCATTTGGTAATACTTAGAAGTTCTGTCCATAAAAAAATGAACAGAAGTTGTGACAAAGACAAAGCTGGAAAAAGTTCAACACTCATCAGGAACAAGACCATCTTACTGACAGCAATGAGGACTTTCTGTGGCACCTCCCACAGGATCCCATGAGACACAGTCGAAGGTCTCCTCCGACTCCACAAAGCACATGAAAATGGGTTTTTCATGCATTTTCGAATATTCTTAAAAGGATAACAAGCTGCTCCAGCATCTCAAGACTGTGAGAAAAACTTTCAGTTAAGTTAGTAAATTTTATTTATATAGCTCAACCACACCAGGGACCTGCAACTGTGACTTCATCCCCAGTAATCACACTCATCCTCAGCCTCTGCTTATCCTAGGGCTTCTGATGCTCCCAGTGCACACTCACATACATTCATGCAATTACCTTTTTCTATACCTAAGCACTTTTAACCCAACATTCACACACTTACACTCTGATGGATGCACTGGGGGCCACTCGAGGTTCAGTGTCATGCCCAAGGATATTTAGCCATGCAGGCTGGAGGAGCCAGGGATCAAATCCCTTTCTTGTTAGTAGATAACTAACAAGAAACGGGGCGATCGTGGCTCAAGAGTTGGGTGTTTGTCTTGTAATCGCAAGGTTGCTGGTTCGAGCCCCGGCTCGGACAGTCTCGGTCGTTGTGTCCTTGGGCAAGACACTTCACCTACCGCCTACTGGTGGTGGCCAGAGGGGCCGATGGCGCGATATGGCAGCCTCGCCTCTGTCAGTCTGCCCCAGGGCAGCTGTGGCTACAACTGTAGCTTGCCTTCACCAGTGTGTGAATGTGAGAGTGAATGAATAGTGGTATTGTTAAGCGCTTTGAGGGGTCCTGAAAAGCGCTATATAAATGCAATCCATTATTATAACTCCCTCTACCCCCAGAGCCACAGCTATCCCAATTTTGTAGCTCAAAATAAACTTTTGATTTTCTGCAGGTATTTGAGTTTGATACCATCAAAGAAAAGACATCGGATCAGGTCCATTTCTTCTTTGCCAAACTCAACTGCCGTCTGTACAGAAGGAAGGATGAAACCACTGAACTAATATCTGCCAACCGACTGTTTGGAGACAAATCATTAACCTTCAACGAGACATACCAGAACATTAGCGAGACAGTGTACGGAGCCAAACTGCTGCCTCTCAACTTCAAGGTAAAAAGGAAAAGAACTCAATTTGAGACAACTTTGAACTCTGGAGCCTAGAATTTATGATGCTGCCAAATATGAATAATAATAATAGTCAAAGAATCGACATCCTACAATAGCCCAGAGTAGAGTGGTTGGTCGTTATGGCCTTTGTCTTTTCTTCAGGTTTATTTTTGAGAGGTCAAACGCTTTGAGGTTTGACTTCAACCACACCGACTTACGACAGCTGTCGAGTTTCCAGAAAGCCAGTCGCACAAATACAAACAGTTTATACTGATGAGATGATTAAATGAACCAGCAAGCCTGGAAGCCTGGATCCCCCAGTGTAGCAAATGTATTCACACTGTAAGCTTATAAAGATAGTGGGTGGACCTTTATATTGTATCAATATATAGTATATATGTGAACTATTTAGTTTGAACATCTGGATACTTTAAAATTCAGGAAAGTCAGGCTTAGAAAAAAACTTTGTACTGATTAGGATTGGGAGTGTTGTGAAACAGAAACTGCCTCGCTCAGTTTAAGGTATACTGCACCTTTAAATAGTTAACATTAAAATCCCATTTTCCTTAAATCTCTAGGGAGGCTGAGATTGCAAATTTAGCATTATTCACAAAAGGGCATTGATCTGTCTTACACCAGTTATACTGATAACCTTGTGTCTGTGGTGTAGGAGAACCCAGAGAACGCCCGGGTCACCATCAATAACTGGATTTCCAACAAGACAGAGAACCGAATACAGGACACGCTGCCAGCTGGGTCCCTGGATCCCACCACAGTCCTGGTGCTTGTGAACACCATCTACTTTAAGGTACTTGAATACCAAATACTGCAGCTCAAACTAAATTATTTTTGTCTGCATGCTCCATACATCATTATTGCAGGGTTTGTACCTGTAAAGTGCCTTGAGGCAGCTGTCATTGTGATTTGGTGCTATACGAATGCTGCAATTTGATCAAAATGTAAAAAGTTCTTCCTTGTTTTTACACTAATATCCTTATAGAAAGTAACCAGAAGGGAATATTTATATGTTAGTCAGGACCATCATCTCAAAACATGGAATTCTAATGGAAATATCGCTGCATTTCCTAAAATCCATATTACATTTTTTTCTCACTCTAAAACACCTCACCCATTGAAACTTTGTATTTTAAGATTAAGATCTGAGATTGAAATAAGGTTTTTAAAGATGTAAAATAACAGGAATTTAATCTCTGGGCAACACATTGGTGCAGTGCTTGGATTAGTGGTTGATGAGCGCGTTATAGCTTCCACTTTCTTGAGTCTGCTTATGTCTCAGTGAGTAAATTTCATGTAGTGAGGATAAGGCACGCTCCAGTTCAGTCTATGAACCAGCTTTTTCTTTTTGGACATGTACTTTATTTGATTTAGTGAAATTACGAAGCCTTTTAAGTGGTTTTTGAACCCTCCTAATGTTTTCAGTACAGCCACATACATTTTCAGCTACAGGCACAGAACGGTAAATGGTTGGGGGTGATGGTATGGAGGGAAACACACAGCATAATTGCTTTCTCTAAAGTCTCAGTATCAGTATCAAGGGATATGCATTCATTAAACATGGGTCAGGGGTCAGGTGGGAACGTCAGAATTGTCAGACTTGGAGTGAGCCAACAGGGAGCTTGTATAATATAAGAAAGTGAGCACACTTTCTGCCTTTTAGGGTCAGTGGAAGCACAAGTTTGATAAAGACCAGGTGTTCAACACAGACTTCCATGTCAGTGAGAGTCGCACCTGCTCCGTCAACATGATGTACCAGCAGACCAAGTTCAGGTACAAGTATTTCCCTGATGATCATGTGCAGCTGCTGGAGATGCCATATCGTGGAGACGACATCACCATGGTGATCATCCTGCCAAGCAGAGACACCACACTCAGTCAGGTAACCCGTCTGTGTTTTCAGCTCATCTTGTCTACTGTTTATAATTATGTTTCAGTTATAAACGACTTAGAAAAATACAACCATAACATTTTCTGTCCCTTTCACACAACATGGAAAAGAGCAGTTTCAAAATGATAAGATAATTATAATTGCTATCAGACCTACACTGATGCTGCTTATTATTGTTTTTAACAAAACTTTTGGGCTCTTTTGCCTTCATTGAATAGTACAGTGAAGACACATAGGAAAGCAGGGAGAAAGCAAATGGGGAAAGACACACAATTAGTGGCCTCAGGTCAGAATTGAACTAGGGCCCCTGCTACTCCTACTAGTTATTTCACACTTAAAGTGACCATAATACTAATTAAAAAGGAATCATTATTACATTAAGCAGAAATTCAGAATGTAAGTAACAAATAAAAACTTTTGGTCTTTTGTCCTGCTACTTTTTCTTTATTTTTGAGCTACAGAAAAAATGCCTTTTTAAAGATATGTAGTAATTTAAGAGTCAAATGTTGACTGGTGCATATTTCATTGCTGTTGTACTTCACCTCTGTGCTATGTGTACTTGTTTGTTGAGGTGGAGGAGAGTCTGGACCTGGCAAAACTGAACAGTTGGTTGGATCAGATGAAGGAAACAACTGTCTCTGTTGAGATCCCTCGCTTTAAAGTGGAGCACAGCTTCAGCTTGAAGGAGAAGCTTAAGGAAATGGGATTGACTGACCTGTTCAGCTCTGACAAGGCCAGCCTGCCAGGTACTTAAACCTGAACTTTGGATCTCAGTCCAAAGTCCACATCAACTGAATTAAAAGTGAATTTGAGTATTATTTTTGATTATACCATTACATAATCAAATATAATTGTTATACATGTTATTCAATTATATTTGGTCAATCTGGTCAAACATGATACATTTGGTCCAAACATTTAACAGTCTGAACATGTTTGGAATTTGGGGAAACCTGCAGTCAGCGGAGACTCAAGAAGTCACTTGGATGAGTGACGAAACATTTCTCCCACTGAAAACGCTACGTCCAGATGAACACAATCAACTTTGGGGGATTTACTTACCTGGATGATTGAGCATGCATCAAGACGAAAGGAAGACTCTCTCCAAAGACCAAATTATATTATTTACTGAAGATTCATGTCATTTAAATCAGGTTTTGATGCAAACATAAATGGAGGAGACCCTGCAGCATGGTGTGTTTTCATGGCTTCTATTAAGTGGTCTGCGTTTTTATTCTGAATATAGAAGGGAAGCAGAAAAAGTCAACTTGACCTGTTGTTGGTTTTGATTATGGCAGTTATAAATGAACAGTTAAGAAAAACCACAAAATTCCTTCTGTGTTTCAGGGATGCTGGAGGATAGCAACTTTGGGCTCTACATCTCAGATGCCTTCCATAAAGCTTTCCTGGAGGTCAGTCAAATACTATCTACATCACTTAGAGCATGTTTTACATTATACAAGTCCTTTTTTCCAAGTGTGGGTCGGGACCATTGACTGTATTCGAATGATCAGCGTAGCTTCCAGGTCTGAGAAGCAAAGCCAATGCAGAAGTATAAAAAGAAATTGTTTTCCTATGAGCTTGCAGGTTTTCTTGGTTATTTCAGTTCTGAGATGGTATAAAATATGACAAACTGGTGGGTGATGGCTACATACATTTCTACATACTATGATCAGGACTAAGGGGTGAGGGGTGCTTCTGTAATGAAAGACCACATTTGAGTGGTAGTGTTTCCATTTTAAATGTTTTTTTTATTTTATTTTTTTTAACGATTTGTCTTGAATTTCCAGACCTTTTTTGGAAAAAATGCTTTTGCCTTAAATGTTATTTTGGGCCTTTTTTTGTATATCATTTCGTTTGGTATTAAAACATAAACATCTAAATCCATATTGGTATCCTGACAGTTGATATAAATTCAGAGAGATGCATTTATACGAGTACATCTCTCAGACACAGGTTTTAATTTGAGTTAATAAGCAACTGTGTGTGCTGTTGCAGGTGAATGAGGAGGGCAGTGAGGCGGCAGCAGCCACCGCTGTGGTGGCCGCTGGACGCTCCTTCAATCCGTACAGGGAGGTTTTTACAGCCGACCGGCCGTTTCTGCTGCTCATCAGAGAGTCCATCATCAACACACTGCTATTCACCGGCCGTGTGGCTGATCCCTGCAACCAATAAAACCCTACACATGAAGCGATCACTGCTTTGTTAAAAGCCGCAAATCGTAAAAATATAGTAATAAATATTTCAAAATGTAAATATACTGCATAACAATTCGGCACTGTGCTGTATGATGTGGAGCTAATGCAAACTTCATTTTACAACATTATACACTACACACTCAAGAGTGGGGTTTTTGATTTTTAGCCAAAGTTTTAGACGTTTGTTCTGTACTTCAACTTCATTTCATTTCATTCCATCCATCCATCCATCTGCGGTGGCAGCAGCCTAAGCAGAGAAGCACAGTCCTCCCTCTCATCAGCCACTTCCTCCAGCTTGTCCGGGGGAACACCAAGGCGTTCCCAGGCCAGCCCGCTGGTGTATGGTGCCTTGGTGCTTCTCCCTCATTTCCCAACAACACGTCACAGCAGTTAGATTTATCCAAGCTTGGGACCGGCGCCGGGAATCCACTAGCTGATCACCCCTGACGATGGGTTCATGTCTCCTCTTCCCGGTCTCAAATCAGCGATCAGGGTGACTTAGAAAAGATGCAGCTTTCAAAAGTGTTTCCACAGTAAATGATTTAAGTAAATAAATGCAAAACAAATGAAATAACAGTGTTGTTGAATATCTCTGCCTTGAGATACTCACCGTGGCTTCAGATGAAAAAGAACTGAACATGAAAAGAGACCACATGAAGGACAAGAAGCATCTGCCCTGTCAGCCCGAACTCAGCTTACTGAAAACCATCCAGATTCTCCACAAGGACTGGAAAAAAAAAAACCCATCCACACCTGACAGAGTGCCAAGAAACGAGAGGCTTTACATCCAATAACTTAAAATATTAAAGAGCAGAAAATCTTAACGCATTAAAATACTTTAATTCTGAGCGTTTTGCTGCAATAACAACAAACTTTTTTTTATTTTTATACATTTTTTTTTATTTTTAGTAGTAGTAGGAGTAGTTGCAGTATTCAGTTTGAGGCACTTCTAAACATGTTCATGGAAAACAGGTGAGAGAGTAGTGCTGAATTCCAGATGTGTGTGTCACGTTCACACGCGCACGTTTGTGAATGCTGCTGGAGACAGAGGCGAGTCGGTGGCATTTGTCACTTAAAGTGCTTTATTTCCTTTGAAGGAGATGCAACCTGTGAGTGATCTAGTGGTCATAGTGAAAGTAAGCATCTTCACATTTATCTAAACTAACTGACCTTTGGCCTCACATCCCCCCACCCTCCCACACCCTCCACCAACATGATTTAGCAATAGACATGCAACATAAAAGATGTTCACATAAAACCTTTCAGGTTCATCTACTACAGAACTTAAGTACTTCCTCTTCAAGAAAAAAAAAGTACAGTATTAAAAGTTAATTTACTATCTAAAATTTGTTTACTTTGACTTATTTTCTGCATTGATATATTAGGATATACTCTGAGGAATCAACATTAAAGAGTTATTACGTGAATATAGTTAAATGATCAGATTCATGGTTAGGCATGTTGTTGTCAATGTTACTGGATATTCATGTGCTAAACACTGGATTTATCCAGGTAGGAAAAAGAAAATTTAGACTGCACCTATTACAAGAGAATTAAACTTTAGCATTCTGAATAAAGCAAATGAGCTGGAACCTTGACTGACTCAAAGACGTGAGGATCATGAGGAGGTTCTGCTGTTTTTCACAGTTTGAGGATGAAAGCGGATCAGGACATGAGAAATCACTGAGGAGGAAAAGTCTGATTTGGGCCGTCTGTGTTTAAAGCAAACGTAGCTGAAGTAACGGTGAACACTGCGATGAGCCTTAACATTTACTCATGTCTGACTCATTACTGCGTCGCTCGTGTTGTTGAGCATAATGACAGAGACTGTTTGTGACTCCAAGGGATTGGGCAAACAGCAGATACAGGCCAGTTTACTTCAAAAACTAACGAGTGAACAACATTTAAGAATGCTAGGCGAGGCCATTTCACCGAGGTTGGTTCAGTTGAGCACCTTCCCTCTTACAGTTCAGTGTTCGCTACACTTCACAACCCATTTTGGGTGAATTGAGACACATTTGCTTGCTTTACCAAGTGTTTCTTAATATTTTTGCGTATAACTATACAAGTCTGATGTACAACAGAATGATAATTTGAATATAGACTGAAATCTGTCGCATCTATTTCCACTGGACAGATTCATGAAGATTGGCTTGTTGTTGGTGCCTTATAGGCAAACTGTTTGAGCAGAGAAAGACTTGGTTGAGCGATTCTCTTATGATCAAGTTTGAAATGCAGTTGTTTCTGAATGCAGCTCTAAGCCAACTTTTCCTGCTGTAGATTTCTCAAGTAGGACCACACTGAACCAGAAGGGAGCAGCTTGTTACCAGCAATAACTTGAAATGATGTATTGCTCAGTGAAAACATGAAGTCTTCCCTGCTTTCCTTCAACTCAGGGCAAAGAGGAGGAAGCAGAAACAGAACGTGAAACACAAAAAAGAAGGCCAATCTGTTTGTTCCTGGATCTACGGTGGTTGGAAACCCCAAGTTAATGTCTTAATGCTGGAACAGGTCAACATGTGCAACTTGAATCTTTTGTTCTTTGTCAGAAATGTCTCTTTGAAGTACTTCTCATGATCACTGCTCTAAAAAAATTTCTATACATTGGATAATTCCTGATAAATGTAAAACACAAAGTGAACCAAAATGAACCGGACTTCTTATGAAACACATGAAGAAACGCTCAGGTCTTAAATCGTCTACATGATGTCGGTAATTGAATCAATAGAGGGGCTGAATCCTGACCTGTGCAGAAAATATTATTGAAGGTGAAAAAGTGTTTCGGGCTACGCTTTCTGGTACTGGACTTTATATATGATAAAACAAGTATATGCATCTGGGATTTTACGAAAATGGTGGCACACCCATTTCTTTTAGTTTTTTTTTTCTTTTGGGTGGGGTTTCTCAGAAATAAAAGGCATTTTTGTTGGTCAATGGCCAGAAACAGCAATACAATGCTGAAACAGTCTATCCTATGTCTAGTTGTTACCCTGAAAAGGCCCACTCTGCAGCAGGAAAGCCCTGTACCTGTGGATTTGTAATTCACGTTTAAACACAAGAAGAAATAGCAGGTAATTGCCAACGTCTTCTTTTTAGCCTTATATCAACAAAACTAAAGAGTTCCACACTTAAAAGTCCTCAACTGCTATAATACCTACTGAGTATGGATTACTGTTGGGTCTACCTCACAATATAAAGCGCCTTGAGGAGACTGTTGTTGCGATTCGGTGCTGTATAAACTGAATTGAAATTGAGACGAACATTATTTTGCTAACATAACATGTTAAGACTACAATAAAATGGATACATTTGACCTGAAAAAATGATGCAGGAAATAACACGAATACACAAATGTACTGTAAAGTCACGTGTTGGCTGCTGCTAGATGCGGGTTCAGGCAAATGACTTGAGCTGCTCTTTGTCATGTCACATACCTCCCAGCACGTTGCACTGTTTAATCTGTATAATCACGGCAGGTTTTAAAAAGTTTTTAATCAGCTCCTGATTTGAATGTGATGGAGCCATGTTGAAATACTAAATACCTTCCAAAAGTAATGTCCATTTAGGGGAATTTGTTCAAAGAATTTGATTATTAATTAGCAGCTAAAATCATTTGTCACTTTATGGAACATGAAATATTCTATAAATGTGCTTTTCCCCGTTATTCTGTAGGGTACAATACACAGCACCTTGGGGTGACTGTTGAATGGAACTTAATTGAATAATGTTTGCTTAATTTTATGCAATATTTCCTGCACAAGTCATTGTATTCAGCCCCTTTTGGTTGCTTCTAAAAGTCGCGATTTCTCTCAAAACACCTGCTCAAAGTCACGTTCCAGCCCAACACAGCAGACAAAACTTAAACATCTGTTAGAGGCAAGATCACCACATACTTAAACACCGACCCAGACTGTGGGAGACATCCACACAGTCTGTGGAAAGAGGTCTTGAGGTCACCATGCTCATTTCTGTTTCATATTTCCCAGTCTTGGTTTTGCCGACCTCTACGGCGACTCATGAGGATGCCTTCCCTGCTGCTTTTTTTTTGTTTACAGGTAAGTTTTATTTCTGCAGCGTGCATACTGCACTGAGGTTTAGCTGTTAGCATACTGCTACGTGGGAAAGGTAAACATCCAATTCTTTGAATAAAAGAAAAGAGTTTGTATACCTGATATCCTGGTTAGCCTGAAGTGTGAGCCTAGCGGCAGTGGCTGCAGTGGCATCTGGGACAAAATCTCCAATCACTCGATTGAGGACAGAGCCGCTGGCTTCACTTGCATAAAAAAATTGACCATCCACTGAGAATCTGTTTCACAGCTCTGTAGAAGAAAACAGTAACAGTCCATCTGTGTGCTACCTGCCTACTCCTAGCTTGTTTACATTAATCATATTTAAAAAACAAAACAAAAACATCTTAGTAGTTTAAATACATTTGTCTTATAATGTGTGTAGATTTGTTATTGTTCTCTTGTTACAAAAACTTTGTGACCTTCTCGTTCTCCCTCATTGATAAGAGGTTTAGTTGTTTTGGCGTTTTGAGGGGCCCACACGGCCACGCCATCTTTCCTTTGGTTGCCAGATAGTCCGACCTGCTCCCGCCCGCCAACAGGTCAACTCTGATCACAGGAGGCTTCTGAAGTTCAGCTCCATGGCCTGGCCACTACATCCATCTGGTCTATCAGGGTTTGGCTTGTCAATATCCAATCAACGTTCATCCAGATCAGAACCATCTATTGTCAGTGACGCATTACCTCTACTGCACTCTGTACACAAAAACGAAGCCAAGGTCGGGTAACGTGTGTTCTGTTTATACATTCAAATGTATATATTTTGTGGTCTACCTTTTTAGGTGAAGACTCCATTTCTGAATGTTTAGACATTTATCCTCAACAGTGTCTGAAATGTCACAGTTTCATGTCTGTGACATCAGGAGTGAAGGTGAGGTCATCTGTGGCAGTGCTGTGGTGCTCAACAAGTTACAGAAGGATTTTTGAACTCTCACAAAACTAATATTTTTAATAGGTTAAATAAGGCAAGCATATTAATGTATTATTTTATGATCTTTACTATCCGGTAAAAAACAAACAAACTTCAAGACATGTTGAGGAGGTAATTTAGCCATTTGAATCAGCTGTGTTGGATCAAGGACACATCTAAAACCTGCAGGACACCGGCCCTCGAGGCCTGGAGTTTCCCACCCCTGTTCTAAGGCGAGGTATTCCCAAAGGAGACCCGAAGAGATCATTTCCCTTTTCCTGACACTTTATGGTGAGGTTTTTTTTATTTATAATAATGCATGTTTTTAGCTATGTGAGTGGGGTCTGGCCCCCTTATATATAAGGCTTTCTCCCCATTTATATTGTTTTTTAATCTACGAGTCATGTTTGTAGTTTTTTGTTGCACTACAGCTGTTGGAGCCATGTTGTCTCGTCTCTCTGTACACTGTGTTTACAGTAGCGATGGCAATAAATTTTGATTAGACTTCGGTGTGCTGACTATAATTGGAGTCACTTCAGCAGACCTTTCTACTGTGTCGGTGTCTTGAATGCCTGTGCTTCACCTGTTCTTCACTCTTAGTTTCAGTCTGATTTTTTTCCCTCAGGCTTGTTGGTAAGTGCAGTAGATTAAATGCGTCACTAACTGTCACACAAGATACTGATCGGGTCTTCCCAATATCTTGTTCTCCTCAAACAACAAGCTGTCTTCCATCACACCCGTTGTCAGAGCAAGAAAGTGTCCAAGAAAACTGAAGAAAAACAATAAATACATGTTTGTTTATAAAAATATCTGAGAAAAGTGACTGAGATCTCTGTGGGAGTGGAGCAGAGCGCTTCCTGGTGGTGCTGTGCTGCAGCTGTATTGCGTAGTGATGAGAGGTAATTGAGCTGTGTAGCTTATCTGAGGCTGGACCATGTCCAGTTTTCCTGCTGTGAGTTTGTTGGTGGTCAAGTGTGATCTAAAACCTGCTGTAGAAGCTGAGTTCAACTGCCACAGTAAAAACACTATTGTAAGGAAGTTCTATTCAATTCATGCGCCAAATTCATTAACCCAGTGTGACTGGAGTCCCCACAGACCTTTTTCCATCCATTTTGCCTGCATGAAGCGTGAGAATGCCTCTCAATATTTGTTCTACGACACATCCCGTGTACATCCAGAGAAGCGGAAGGCTGATGGAGCCGTCCGCATTCGATTCTCAGGGCCATACTTGTGCATACATACATACAAACTTGTGACTTTATCACAGGGTCACATGAAAGCATGTAATAGTTTTCATGTGACACAAATAAGTCACATGACCTATGTTGCATTCGAAGGCAATGGGATATACTACTGCATCTCCAAAACTTACAGTGAAAAAGTGATTATTTTGGCAATTTCATTCACAATGGTGATTTTCATATATTCTATATTAATTACACACAAAGTCAATATTTTCAAGCATTTTTGAAGTTTGCTTATAGCTCAAGAAAATTAGAAATGGAGTATTTCAAACTGTCCGAGATACTGCACTGAGGTCTTTATCATTTTAGAAAATTTCTATTCAAACCACAGTATCTGTCTCAGTACACAATCACAGTCATGGGGAAGACTGCTGACCTGACGGCTCTCCACATGACGATCATTAATATCCACCACAAGGAGGGTAAGCCACAGATGGTCACTGCTGAAAAGGCCGGCTGAGTGGAGAGTTTTTATATGTCAAAGGATAAACTTCCAGGAAGACGAGTTCATGTTTCTATCTAGCGATGCCGGTGCAAATTTCCTTTGCCAACAGGACTGACCTGACTACAGCTCCACCACTACTACCACATGGTTGCCAACAACGCTATTACTCTACTTAATTGTCAAGCCAAATCACATGACCTAAACCCCACAGAGACTCTATGGAGTATTTTCGAGGAAGATGTGAAAACCTGATCCAAAAATCCACACGAAGTTGGCAGAGCAGCTTCAATAGGATCTTAGCAGAGCCACACTTTTTCTCCATATTCTATTTTTGTGAGATGCACTAATAGTTAAAAACTTTGTATACAGCAGTTCAAAACCCCAAAATACTCCCCAAAGAAAAATTTAGTTCACAGTGACGAAGGCAAATCTTCTCTCTTTTAAAATGCAGGTATTTGGGTTTTTGACTATTCTCGATCAAAAATAATAACATTAAACATTTGCAGATTTTTATCGGCCAAGTATATATTCATCTACACCTGCAAATTCTTCCATTGGGCACACACGGGTGGCTATGACTTAAGAGGTAGAGCAAGTCACCCTCTAAATGGAAGGTCGGTGGTTCGAGCCATGGCTGCTCTAATCTCCAATCCAAATATCCACAGGCAAGATATTAACCCCAAGTCGCTCAAATGTGTGTGACTGTTAGATAGAAAGCACACAGCAAAGTGTTTGTGTGAATTCGTGGATGAGGCAAGTCGTATAAAACGCTTTGAGTGCTCAGAGTAGAAAAGCGCTACATGAGAACCAGTCCACTTACATCGTCTTTCTACCGTCTCGCAATACATTTTACAATTTTTGATGGATGGTCATATTGTGAAACAGAAGATTGTGCCTGCAGTTTTTTGTGCTGTACAGTGAGGTATGTACGTAGTGTCAAAGTGTGTAGTGTAATAACTTTATCTATCCTGAATCGTGCCAAATGCAGGAAAATGGGGAAAGACCAGTAACTCCAATCACACTGGGATGCACCGTCAGCTAAATAGTTTTAAGTTTCTCATTGAACTTTTTTGTGCAACTATATCTTTTAACGCCATTATGGCACTTATAGAACGCATAAGATTATTATTACTACTACTATTATTATTATCATCATCATCCAACGGCTCCAGATTGTCTCAAGGCAAATATGAGGGATTTGAATTGTTTAACTGGCACTGAGTAGTTTGGCAAAGTCTCCACCAGACATACTGTTGTGATGCTGTATTGTGGACCAGTAATACCTGTAAATATAAAAGTAGAAATCTGTAACATAAACTAGACGGAGGCAAACGAGAACCACTGAACTTTGTGGCATATGAGGTTGTTGGAGTGTGTGGAATTTCTTCATTTTAGCTTAATCTGTTCGGTTTAGTAGGTGAAGGTAGATGCGGTTTAAAGCGGATAAATCTCATTTCAGACTCTGAGGGGTCCTTTGACTTCAGCGGGTTTAACATCCTGTTAGCTTTGGTTACAACAGGATCATGCTGCCCCACTCACCCCCCACCCCATGTTCCTTCCTTCACTGGGGTCAGTCTGGTCCTGTTGTAGAAACAGAGGCTTGGGGACCCTCTCCATATTGCCCTCCAGCACTATTACCTCCTCCACCTTCAGATTCCTCCTGACTAGGGGAGGCCTCATCACTGGGACCACCCCTGGATGTAACTGAAGCGGTGGTAGTCTCAGGAGAGGCGCTGTGGGCTTCCTGGGGTGCGCAGCCTGGGTGGTTCTTGCGGAAATGCTGGTTGAGGATGGCCTGGAAGGGGAAGCTCTTCCCACAAACGTGGCAGTGGAAAGGTTTGTTGCCAGTGTGCTTGCGGATATGGTACTCCAGCTGGTCTTTACGGGTGTACTTCTTCCCACAGATGCGGCAGACAAATGGTGTTATACCCATATGTAGGCGCATGTGACGGTCTAGGCTCCCTTTCTGGTTGAAGGATTTGCAGCAGTAGATGCAGGTGAGGCGTGGATTGTAGCGGAACCAGCGATCTCCTACCTGCTCCCTCAAGTAGTCCTCGTAACCGCCCATATCAAACGTTGTATGCTCCTCTCCCTGATGGGTAGAATGAAATGCAAAATTAAACGTTAACATAGTGGACACCATGACAGAATGAATCAAATAAGACTTTAGATCATTTTAGATAAACATGCCCTGAACAAAACTGTCCTCCTGCATCACACTCTGTTGTCGGTCAAATTTGCGTTACCTGAGTATGTTAATGTCCGTAAGAAACTGCCAACAGATTTCTCTTTTAAAAAAAGTGAAAACTTATTATTGTAGTGTCTTTATGTTACAACATAAAGCACCTTGAAACAACTGTTGTTATGATTTGGTGCTATATAAATAAAACTGAATTCAAACTATAATAGATTCCTTGGGACATCAATCATCTCGTCAACATAAAGACCAGATGTTGTTAGCAGTGCGTATGAGTACAATGAGGCCATACACACTACTAACCCACATTATGACGCAAGCCTGTGGTGATATTTTTTATCTTTCATTTTTAGTGAGTCGAGCCCTCAAAGGGTGGATCAGTTTTTCCATTTACACTGACAGTTGTATCTTTTATGATAACGTATATCAGTAAAGACTTTCAACTCAATTTAATTCAATATGTGATTTAAATGTACCCTGATTGTTTTGTATTACTGCACAATAAGGAGATTTTAAAAGTCCTTTAAAAGGTTAGATTCAGCAGGAAAGGTCCAATCAAAAGTTTAAGACCACTTGAAAAATGGCAAAAAAAATAAATAAATCATATTTTGCATGGTTAGATCTCAACAAGGTTCCAAGTAGAGCTTCAACATGCAACAAGAAGAAATGGGAGCGAGACAAAGGGTTTCCAATGTTACTGGAATGGCAAGCAGATCCCACCTGAGATGTTTTCTGCGCGCCACAGTGGAGGGGGCACCATAACTGTCTGGGGTGCTTTTTGCTTAAATGGAACAATAGAGCTTCAGGAGGTGTAGGGGCATCAAACGGCCGCTGGCTATGTCCAGATGTTGCAGAAAGCATCCCTCATGACTGAGGGCTCTCGTCTGTGTGGTAACGACTGAGTTTTTCAACAGGACAATGCTACAGTACACAATACCCACAATGCAAGGGATTTTTTCCAGGAGAATAACATCACTCTGTTGGACCATCCTGCGTGTTCCCCTGATCTAAATCCAACTGAGAACCTTTGGAGATGGATGGCAGGGGAAGTTTACAAAAATGGACAACAGTTCCAGACAGTAGATGCCCTTTGTGCAGCCGTCTTCACCACTTGGAGAAATCTTCCCACTCACCTCATGGAAACGTTTGCATCAAGCATGCCGCAACAGATTTTTGAAGGGATCAACAATAACAGCGGAGCTACTCATTACTGAGTTCATGTTTGGAATGTTGATTTCTGTTTTAGGGGGTTTTCTGGTTTTTTGCAGTCTTAAACTTTTGATCAGCTGTAAAACAGCTCAGTAAAAACTACAATTTGTTAAAATTTGACCAAAACTGACTTTTTGCCATTTTTCAATGATGTACAAAATGATCACACATTACTTTAATTTTTGTTGTTATGGGATTCAGAAAAAAAACAGTGCTTTTCTTTAGGTTGTTGCATATCTACAGGAAGAGTCTAGTGATCCTTTATCATGACTAGGCTGGTAATCACTAAATAGACTCTGTATCTATTTAAGAACCACTTTGTAAGCCAGTAACCACGAGCCACTGGGTTTCCAGTTTCTTTGTAAATCATTACATATTACTATATAAGCTTAGTGAAGTTGTATTTAATAATTAAATAACACATACTAACAGGATGCATATAAATTTAAAAAAAGTATTTATTATTCACTTCATATATCTAAATTTCTTTACTGTGTTTCTCTGTGATTTATGTCCACCCTAGAAGAGTCCACATTGCTCT
This sequence comes from Aulonocara sp. 'chitande type north' Nkhata Bay, assembly GCF_057382095.1. Lineage (NCBI taxonomy): Eukaryota > Metazoa > Chordata > Actinopteri > Cichliformes > Cichlidae > Aulonocara > Aulonocara sp. 'chitande type north' Nkhata Bay. The sequence goes on from NC_141360.1 coordinate 16,862,924, forward strand.
CACTTTCAGTGTGAACACCGCACTTCCTCATTTGGCCATGAGAGTAACAAAACATTCCCAATAAGGTGTCAAACGTAACATAAGAGAGCAAGAAAAGGTGAAAGAGAGTGACAGGGACAAATGTGACACATCTCCATATTGCTGACTCTTTCCTGGTAACTTCCTCCATGTTTCTTATCCATGGAAAAGAAACATGGTGTTTTAATAATTTCAGTTGTCTGTAAAAGAAGAAGAAAAAAAAAAAAGGTTGGTCTCTACTGGCTTACTAACTATGACAGTTTGTGTTTGTACCTGTGAGTTTGGCTGTCGCAACTCATCTGCCCTGCTAGGAGACTCGCTCTTTGCTCTCTGACGTTCTGTGAGGACGACCACGCTGCCAGTGGGACTAAACCTGACATCAAAAATCAGTTAATTTAAAAGGAAAGGGGAACAAAACCCACACACAAATCATCATCATCAGGTGTCTGCAGACCAGTCAGTGAACCATGGAGGAATATCTTAGCTATGACTCACCTGTCTGTCTCGCTGAAGCTGGAGGATGGCTGGATACTACGGGCCCCCAGCGTTCCTACTGGTCCAGTCACCAGTGTACTGCGTCCTGATGTGTCAATCATCACCGTGGCCCCCTCTTCCACTGGCCCTCCCTCCTCCTGGTGCTCTTCTGTTCCAATCCATTCCTCCATCCTCTCTGTTTTTATCCTGATCCCATCCATGCTGCTCTCCTCAGCGCTGCCGGTCCGTTCTGGTTCACTGCTGGTCTCCACATACCACTGACCAGCTCGGTTGATGCGTAGTATCGGTTCTTTGCCTGCTCTTCCGCTGGTGGTCCCTGGCCCTTCTAGCCCGCTGTGCTCCACCGCTGGAACTGGGCTAAGTGGCTCTTCTGCTGGACTGACTGCTTCACATGGCTCTGCACCTCCCCGTGGGCCAAGCAGCCGCAGACCACTGTGACCCCCTCCTCGCACCACAGCCTCCAATGTCCTACTATTCCTGGAGCCCCGTGCCCCCTCCTCATCCCTGGACTCTTCGTCCAGGTCAGCCAGACTGATCTTAAGGTGGATACCCTCAAGAATTTGGGTGCAGCGGTCAATAATGTGCTGCATCTGCAGGAAGCTGGCAGCTGTCAGGTAGCTGATGATGTCTGCAAGCTGCAAGCAGAGACGGCCCGTGTAGCAAAAGGACAGCAGTTGCTCGAACACTGATGGATTACGGATCACTGTCAGTGACACAGTGCTCATCTGACTCAGAGACATGTGGTCCCGAAAGTATGGCGAGCTGGCTGCTAGTACGACCTTGTGTGCACGAAAGCTTTGGCCCTGAACATTGACCACAATGTCACAGAGACGGCCTTGAACACGCAGCTGGTTCAGGTGAGAAAGAACAGAGTTACTGAAGTCTGGGATGTCCAGCTGTATGCTGCCGGTACGCTCCATGCTGCAGCCTGCAGGGACACTGAAAACACAGCAACACATCAGTGCTGACCCACACCAGGACCTTTTTGCTTAAAACTGGCAAATGATTCCAGATTAATAATATGGGAGCTCCTTGTCATGCCAGTAACGTGGAAACCATCAAGGACACCCCGTTTTATTAATCTGATTCCAGATTAATAAAACAGGATGTTTTTTTCATCAATCTTCAATGAAACAGTGACATTACTGATTGGGGGTGTTGTGACTAATGCTACCTTATCATGGAAAGCAAATCCGCAAAAAGCAAAAACAAGTTACAGCCATATGGAATTTGCAGTGCATAATTCAGTTCAAGTTCTTCCACTGTTATCTTTTTCAATGTCATGTGCCAAAGTAGTGCAAAGAAAGCAAGTAAACTCTGCCCCTACAGAGTCGATTATCTTGTTAATAGTGTTACACCCTTGTCTGCGTATAACTCAACATACTGTAGGTCCTCTAAAAAGAAAGCCTCAAATCAGAAGTACTAAACTCCCTGGTGTAACTCTCAAAGGCACACCTTAAAGTAAATAGCCCATAAGTTGGAGAGAAAATGGCAGAAATTTAGAAGATCAATGATTAGTCTGGAAAAAAAGTTTGCAGTTCTATAAAAAAAAGCCCCCATGTAAAGCTAGAACATCGGACTATTCATCACTGACTGACGAAAAGACGAACAGCCCAAGATTTCTCTTCAGCACTGTAGCCAGGCTGACAAAGGGCCAGAGCTCTGCTGAGCCAAGAATCGCTTTAACCTTAACTTGTAATGACTTTGTGAATTTCTTGACAAATAAAATTTTTACCATTATAAATCAATAATAACCATGTCATAGATGTATTACTATTTACAGCTACTTTCATTGATATTCAATTAGACTTTTTTCCTCTCCAATTAATTTCTCTGAGGTAACTTCAACAATCACTTCCTCCAAAGTGTCGATTACGCCCCATTCTAACAAGACTGCTCAAAGAAGTTCTTCCATTAATGCTTTGGTAATGTCTCTGTGGAAACTCTGGGTTAACTTATCGAATTCATAACCAGCTTTGTGTAACCTGATCACCAACCGATGTTACAACAACAACAACAACAACCTTTATTTATAGAGCACATTAAAAGCCAGGGGCATGCCAAAGTGCTTTACATGAAACAATAAAACAATAAAATGATTTACACTAAAACATCAGAATCATATAGGTGTGGGATTATGTTCACAGGTAAAAACCACTAATAGGAACAGTCAATAGCACACAGCTGTAGCAAAGAGAACTGTACCATCATACACAGTGATAGAGGACATAGGCAACGCAACAATAAAATAATAAAATAATTAAGACTATAACGTCAGAGTCATATAAGTGTGAGATTATGTTCACAGGTAAAAACCACTAATAAGAATAAACTATAGCACAGAGCTATAGCAGAGTAAAGCTGTAAAGCTGAACCATCAAACACAGTGATGGAAAACATTGACAGCACAGGACAACGCAAAACAACCAGACACATTAGAACATTAGAACAACACACTAGAAGCAAGGCGAGAATTTAACTGGTAGAAAAAGCAAGTTCAAACAGATATGTTTTAAGCCGTGATTTAAAAGATTGAATAGAATCAGACGCCCGGATGCCAATCGGGAGACTGTTCCACAGCTCAGGTGCAGCTAGAGCGAACGCTCGATCACCTCTAGACTTCAAGCGAGATCTGGGCTGAACCAACAATGACTGTGAGGAAGATCTTAAGGCCCTCGTAGGAAGATATGAATTTAAGAGTTCCTTAAGATAACTTGGCCCTGTGTTATTAGTAATTTTAAAAGTAAACAACAGAATTTTAAATTGAATACGAAATTTCACAGGCAACCAGTGCAGATCAGCAAGGACGGGAGTGATGTGAGCAAACTTCCTAGTTTTAGTTAGAATGCGTGCAGCGGCATTCTGGACTGTCTGTAATCTATGTAAAAGGGTAGAGTGGAGACCATAATAAAGTGAATTACAGTAATCTAGTCGTGACGTAACAAAGGCATGGATAAGCTTTTCCAAGTCATTGTGCGGGATGTAATGTTTGGCCCTGGAAATAAGGCGAAGTTGGTAGAAACTAGATCTGACGACAGCAGATACTTGTTTGTCAAGTTTAAATGAGCTGTCAAGTAGCACACCCAGATTCCTAACAGTGTCAGGGAAAGAACTAGTGAGAAAACCAAAAGCATCATGAAGTTTGGCACGAAGAGCGTCACTGCCAAAGATCATAATTTCAGTTTTCTTATCGTTAAGGATAAGAAAATTTGCCAGAAGCCATTGCTTGACCTCACACATGCACTCTCGAAAGTTACTCACGGACATAGCTAGATCATCATTCAGCTCAAAATAGATCTGGATGTCATCGGCATAATAGTGAAAGGCAATGTGGTATTTCTCCAAAATGACACTTAAAGGAAGCATATACAGTGAGAACAGGGTAGGGCCTAGCACAGATCCCTGGGGAACACCACAGCAAACAGGTACAGCGGAGGAGGAGGAGGTAGCCAAGTGAACCGAAGAGAGCCGATCGGAGAGGTAAGATTTAAACCAATCCAAGGCAGTGCCCTTGATGCCTACAGTGTGCTCTAGTCTCGCCAATAGTATGTTATGGTCAACCATGTCAAATGCCGGCACACCGGATGTTAGGGTAAGTGAATCCAGAAAATGGAAATATACCCTGGATATGTTACACTCACTTTGTAGTAGAGCGCACAGACCCCATCATCCTGCCCAGTGAATACTTCAAAGTAGGGACTTAGCCGACTAATTGCTGATGTCTTCTCACTGGTCGATACAGATTAGTCATTTAATCCAATTGTTAAAATGTTAATTACCCAATGAAGGTAAATTATTGTGTCCTAAATGTTTGCACCCATCTGTCACCAGTTGGCGCATTGTTGTGGAGAAATACCATAAATCTGTTAATCTTGGTCTCATCTTTTGTGAATGATAGTAGATACAAGTGGCGGACAAGGGCTTTCTCCGAAAGGTAGATGGGCTTTCCCTTAGCGATAGAGTGAGGAGTTCAGTCAATCAGGAGAGGTTCATAGTGTCGAGGTGCTGCACGTTTAAGGCATGATTCATTATTGAAGAATATAAATGTTATAAGAGTTTGACATTTTCAATTAAACGGTTCTCAAATCTACCTTAATACGCGAGTATTTCTTAGTTTTAGGCTAATGGGTTAGTCTAATTTTCTTCCACCATTAGTGGACTATTAAATCAGTCGCCAGGAACATCCCTACTTGAAATCCTTCTACTTGCCGAGAACCATCATCTCTCAGAACCTAAACCTCAGCTCCTCCTCCCTCTACCCATCCCTTGTGTTGTTCTTCTTGAATTTGGTCTCCAGCTTCCTCCCGTACGAGCTCTTGCATATCCTTAGCTTCACCCTTAGATCGTGCGGCACTCTCCTCAGCTCTTTTGTTCCTGGACCTTTTCGTCTCTTTGTTCTTTCAGGTTACTACTGATCAAAGGCTTATTGTTCACAAAGCATACAGTGCTGGCTGGTCTGATGGTGTGTTCACAAAATTGGACATATTCTATTCTTTAGCCAGTCAAACTTTTAAAACCCATCTTCCTATGCCTCCACAGCCTCATCCATCCACCTTCTGACAACTCCCATAGACACAGGTTTAATTTACAGTGGGGCAAAAAAGTATTTAGTCAGCCACCGATTGTGCAAGTTCCCCCACTTAAAATGATGACAGAGGTCAGTAATTTGCACCAGAGGTACACTTCAACTGTGAGAGACAGAATGTGAAAAAAAAAATCCATGAATCCACATGGTAGGATTTGTAAAGAATTTATTCGTAAATTAGGGTGGAAAATAAGTATTTGGTCACCTCAAACAAGGAAAATCTCTGGCTCTCACAGACCTGTAACGTCTTCTGTAAGAAGCTTTTCTGTCCCCCACTCGTTACCTGTATGAATGGCACCTGTTTGAACTCATCATCTGTATAAAAGACACCTGTCCACAGCCTCAAACAGTCAGACTCCAAACTCCGCCATGGCCAAGACCAAAGAGCTTTCGAAGGACACCAGGAAAAGTATTGTAGACCTGCACCAGACTGGGAAGAGTGAATCTACAATAGGCAAGCAGCTTGGTGTGAAAAAATCAACTGTGGGAGCAATCATCAGAAAATGGAAGACATACAAGACCACTGATAATCTCCCTCGATCTGGGGCTCCACGCAAGATCTCATCCCGTGGGGTCAAAATGATCATGAGAACGGTGAGCAAAGATCCCAGAACCACACGGGGGGACCTGGTGAATGACCTGCAGAGAGCTGGGACCAAAGTAACAAAGGTCACCATCAGTAACACACTACAACGGCAGGGAATCAAATCCCGCAGTGCCAGACGTGTTCCGCTGCTGAAGCCAGTGCATGTCCAGGCCCGTCTGAAGTTTGCCAGAGAGCACATGGATGATACAGCAGAGGATTGGGAGAATGTCATGTGGTCAGATGAAACCAAAGTAGAACTTTTTGGTATAAACTCAACTCGTCGTGTTTGGAGGAAGAAGAATACTGAGTTGCATCCCAAGAACACCATACCTACTGTGAAGCATGGGGGTGGAAACATCATGCTATGGGGCTGTTTTTCTGCCAAGGGGACAGGACGACTGATCCGTGTTAAGGACAGAATGAATGGGGCCATGTATCGTGAGATTTTGAGCCAAAACCTCCTTCCATCAGTGAGAACTTTGAAGATGAAACGAGGCTGGGTCTTCCAACATGACAATGATCCAAGACACACCGCCCGGGCAACAAAGGAGTGGCTCCGTAAGAAGCATTTGAAAGTCCTGGAGTGGCCTAGCCAGTCTCCAGACCTCAACCCCATAGAAAATCTGTGGCGGGAGTTGAAAGTCCGTGTTGCTCGGCGACAGCCCCAAAACATCACTGCTCTCGAGAAGATCTGCATCGAGGAATGGGCCAAAATACCAGCTACTGTGTGTGCAAACCTGGTAAAGACCTATAGTAAACGTTTGACCTCTGTTATTGCCAACAAAGGTTATGTTACAAAGTATTGAGTTGTATTTTTGTTATTGACCAAATACTTATTTTCCACCCTAATTTACGAATAAATTCTTTACAAATCCTACCATGTGGATTCATGGATTTTTCTTTCACATTCTGTCTCTCACAGTTGAAGTGTACCTCTGGTGCAAATTACTGACCTCTGTCATCATTTTAGGTGGGGGAACTTGCACAATCGGTGGCTGACTAAATACTTTTTTGCCCCACTGTAAAAACAGGAACATACTATGGTGTCAGTAGGACTAGATTATAGTCACCAGGCACTGCATCTATTAACGGCATTCTGCTTCGTATTTGCTATTCCCAAAGATTTCTATTTCACGATTCTCTGAGTGCCAAGTCTCTCACTTTTGTCTCTGAGCAGTCTTGTGTTTGTCTTTGCCTAGTATGCCCGTGGCTACCTAATGGTCAGGGAAGGGTTTAATCAGATACAGCCAGAAGTAATGGAAACAGCAGAGTTCCTCCAGCAAGTCTAATCTATGACGATTCCAATTCATCAGATGATTTTCAATCTTCATGAGGATAATGACATGCTGATTGGACAAAACTGATTTTATTCATGAGCAGCAGAATAAGAACCCTCTGGTTTATTTTATGGTGCACTGGAGTGTTGTCTGCTGAATCAGGTCCGGAGTTTAAAGTCAGAGTTCTTAGTGTCATCAAGAGGTCTCTTTTTACCATGGCAACTTCTGCTGAACACAAAACCTGGTTATGAGCAGGTTATGTTCCAACTTTCGATTTAAAATCAGCCGGGCCCTCCACAGTTTTATTCTTTTACTTACAGCATCTTTTCAGCGATTCTCTGTTGGAGAGTAGGGAATAGCCATGCCTTACTAACATCATCAAATGAAGCCCAACTGTGAAGTTACAGCAGCACAAACGGTCACTGGAAACTGAATGCATTCAGTTAGTGATGTGCAAACGTATACATGTTTAGTGGTTTTTACGCTGCTGGAATTACAGCCAACAGGGCTAAGGCTAAAAAAGTCATCATCTACATTTGTAGGCCAATACTTTCCAATTAGTAAGATTAATTTTGCTCTGATCTGGTGATAAACTAAAGTGATTTCCATGTCTCCTGTACAATAGGCGATGGAGGAGCGTCAGACGTGAACACACTAACATTCAATGTTTCAGAGCTCTAATGTGCAGCTGTCAACAAAAACACATGGCAAGTTTTAGTTCACAAAATTAACAGTCCTCCTAAACATTTCTCTCTTATTTGCAGCACCAGTGTTGCAGCTCATTGTTATATATTTTAATATATTTCTTGTAACCTTTATTACCTGTTTGTCTGCTGATGAAACCTATTGCAATAAGCAATGCTCAGCTGCTGAGGAAGAAGAGTCAAAAGATACATTTTCTTTTCCCTGTTTTCTGTGAGCATGCACAGAGCCTGGACCTGAAAGCCCTGGATAACAAAGGATGCTGATAACCATTATCGCTGGCTGGGCTTTTAGGTTTTGTTAGTCGAGCTAATGCAGAGAAAGAAAGAAGGCTTGGCTGTGTTAAACTGCCCCGTAGCACTCAGTTAACTATCGAGTTATCCCATCAAAGTTTTCTCATGTTAGTTATACTTTACACTAGAGCAGGGCGATATGGCCAAAAATATTTATCACGATATATATTTGAAAATTTGCGATAACGATATAACCGACGATATAATTGATGCGAGACAAAATACAACTCCACAACATTACTAGCGCAAAAAGACAACCTTCCATTTATATTCACTTAAACAAGAAGCTGGTTTTTATGTACATTAAAGCTTTATAAAAATGTAACAGTACAAATGCAAATTGCTTGCTGAAAGTTTAACCAAAAGGCATTTCCACTAGAAATGGGCTGACATGTCCTGAGCATAACCATGTATAATATCCACTGAAGTTAAAAAGAGGTGCTTTGCAACATTAAACTGCAGTGTGCAGTACGCATTTTTCGGACCATAAGGTGCACGGGATTATAAGGCACATTAAGCGAAACAAAGCAGTCAGATAAATCAAACTTTATTAAACTCATTCTTCTTGCTTCCTCCACTTCTGTACCATTGATTCCTTAATGTTGAATTCTCTGGCAGCTGCTCTATTCCCATGTTGTTGCAGTATATTAATGACTAACCTCGTATTGTGGATGGATTATCTCAGTTGTTCTCCTGACTGAAGTTTGGTCCGTTTACAGCATCCTGCCATGCGATTGCATTTGTCTCTAACCATGAAGAACCTTCACGTTCACTTTTATAAGTGGAAAAGTGTTAGTGTTCGTCCTCCAGCTTCACTGTTTATGTTATGCTAACATAGCTGTGTCGCTAGCGATCACGTAGCACATCATTATATACCAGCTAGCCCAACTTCAGTAACCCTACAAACGTCACTGCTGTTTAGTTTCCTGTCTTCATTTATGTTGCAAGTGATAGCAGAGCTGTACGTTTGATTTTTTTCAGAAATCTCTCAGTCAGAACATGCTATATCATGCTTAGGTAACTAGCGAAACTAGCGAGCTAACTTCCGCTAGCTTCCTGCTAACTTCTAACTCCGTTAAATGTAATAACTTTTGTTTTCATGGATGCCTGGAAGTTAAACTTTATAGTTACACCTGGTAAAGCAGCAATGCTGATCGTTTTATTAAAGATGAAAGAATTTAGACAGTTTTTAACTCTAAGTGATGCTGCAGTGTTGTTTGACCTGAAAGATATGGAGTTTAGGACCCAGATTACTCCCAGATTTAAGAGCATCTTAGTCCGACAAATACGACAATAACAACGGCCGCTTGCATGTTCTGCAAAAAAATGTGCTTTGTTGTGTATCTGACGGACAAACACCAAACCAGTTCCACATCACGGAAGTTGCACCATTTTTACAAACCAATTCTGGATCATCTGTTTCACTCAATCGGCCATGTGCGTATGAAAACAAAGGCACTGCGCATGCGCGTTTTACTCCCATTCTATCGCGATATTTCATTTTCCTATCGTTGCCTAACATTATACCGGTATTACCGTGAACGGTATAATATGGCCCAGCCCTACTTTACACATATTACACTAATCAACAATTACTATTCACTAAATAACTGCAGTTTTTCTCGGTTTCCTGTCACATTCAGTGATGCTGTGTTTTGTAGGTATGAAGGGCCATAGACAAACATGCTCGTAGGTACAGACACGTGAAAGGCCTACCTCTACCACACAGGGGACCCAGATCCTTGGTGGCTGCTTTGTGTTTTTGTGTAGTGTTGTGTCTGCATGGTTGTTATTGCATGTCTGTGTGGTTTTAAGTTTGGGTTTGAGGTTCATCCTCCGTCTGTAGTTTTGCCTCTCTGGAGTTGTTTTGCAGTCATTCTTCATATTTCTTTTTTTTTGGAAAATGAGTTTTGTTTGTACAGGATGTTCAGTTTGGTGTGACCCCGCTGTTCAGCACTTTCTGTGATCAGGAGCACTTTCAGTAAGAAGTCTATTTACGCCACCTCCTCAATAGAAACTCAAGTACTCTATCTGCTGCCAGGCTTTGCATAAAGCAGCTTCACACACTTTTAATTTGTATGAATCTGTACAGTGTGTTGACACTCATTGCACTGGCTCATTGCGATGTGCAGGGAAAATTTAGACCAGGCGCCAAAATCACACAAAGTGTGCTTCAGTCAGGGTCATGTTGCACCACAGTCCCACCCAAACCTGCCTGTACAAAAGGCTGACAGACACCAAGGACCTCAAGTTACATCAAGACCTGATTAACCGATCAAAATGGAGGAGTCGCGTTGAAATGACAGGTCACAGGGTAGATCACCTGTACTCTGATCAGGTCCAGCCTGCTCACAGGACAACTACCAAACCGATGCGAGTCGCTGTGTCTCGGGGGGGGGGCAGGTGAACCTCCAGGTGTGCAGCCGGATTCTCACCTGAGGGGGAGGGAGCAGTGAAAAATGCTCTGGTCTGCTTTCGGGTTGCCGATACTTCAGTTCTGCAGCTTGCTGAGCATCATTAACGGACGGGAGATGACAGCAGCTCGGCTCGGCTCGGCCTGACAGGCTGCAGCTCCACCCGCGGCTCCTCCAGGCTCCGAGGCTCCGAGGCTCCAGCGGCGGTAGCGAGCTGTTCAAGACCCCGGAACGACAGCTGAGCGCGGGCTCCGGTCCGTCAGCAGGCGCTCTGCTGCCATTCCACTGTACCTGCGAGCTGGTTCAGGATCGGCTCAGTGACGGCGGACAGCCCAGACTTCACAGCCTCCTTTTCACGGCAGAAGGGCCGAGACTGCAGGAAGGAAGGAAAGGGGGAAGAAAAAGCGCGCGGCGCGATGGGAAATGTAGTCCTAGCAGGGCAGAGCGCTGTTTTCAGCACAGCCTAAACACTACGGTTCCCTGCGTGCATTCGCCCAGAGACCATCTCCTGGTATTTGGAGTTTGACTTCAGCAGACCTAAAGTAAAACAACCGGACATCCTCACAGCTGGATTCAGAAAAGCTGTTTCTCCTTTCATAAGATATGAAACTTCATAAACCCCGGCATGTGGCAAAAAGCCTTTTAGGTATTCAAAGTTCTACATTTGTACATTTCAACAACTTTTTCAGACACGGGAAGTCAAATGTACAACTTATAAACACCAGATCATTATAATGAAAATGTATTATGGCAAGGTATGAAGACTCGAAAGTTATTTTTACATTTTTGTTGACACCCGTAGTGAGTCTACAATAATATAATAATAATAAATAATATAATATTCATCCCTGCATGCAGGAATTAAAGGAGAACAAAAAGCACAGATAATGGGCCACAGATTTAAGAAAAGCTAACCTACAGAAATTGGTTTTTTTGAAACGAACCACAGATTTAGCACACCTGATGGCTGATGAAGGTAGTTTTGACGTTTGGCCATTACAAAGTGAAAGCGCGATCTCCTGTGGTTTCAAAATAAGAGTGTGGAGCAGTTAAGGGGGGCACAAGGGGCAGCGGTGCCCTGGTTAAAGCAAAGTATCAATGGTACAAAAATGTCTGATTTCTGAGAGGTAAAAAGGTAATATACTGGTAAAGGACCTGAAGCTAAGAAGGGAAATAACTGCTGAACTGTCAGGCTTTGGCAGTTTCACAGAGCACATAAATTATATGATTAATTCTGGATTTAGAAATTTGGTTTAAAAAAAATAAGACTATTAATTTTGTGCCCATTATTACAGTGATAGGTTAAACTGTAGTATCAGTAAAATATGAGGTTGGTGAGCGATCATAACCAGGTCATTTTATCTTTATTTTTGGCTTAATAATTGAGAAAATGGGCAATGAGAATGACTGAGCATAAGGAATGGGAGGAGCAGGTGTGAACATAGGAGGGCAAAGCAGAGTACTCAGTTAGTGAAACCTGTAAGTGGAACTGGTAGATAAAACAGAACCCACCACTATCTGGAAAAGAGGAAAAGGCAGGATCTAAACAGTCAGTCAGATGTAGCAGACTGGACAGTCTGGCTGTAGAACCAGGCTGAGCACCGGACAAATGTGCTGGAGGACCTGGTCGCCGACACCCCTCTACTAACCCCTGCCCTGGCAGTGACACCCCATCGGATGGGGGAAGAGGTCGACCCCTAGCCATTCCAATCCAGTTGAAGAATGGGTCCTGAGGTTGCTGCCATTATTATCAGAGGAGGACCTCAGCCTCCCTGCAGCAGCAACCATGTCATTCAGTTCATTTCAATTAAATTTTATGTATATAGGGCCAAATCACAACAACAGTTGCATCAAGGTGCTTTATATTGTAAGGTAAAGACCCTGCAATAATACAAAGAGAACAGGGAAAACCCCAACAATCATATGACTGCCTATGAGCAAGAGCTTTGGCGACAGTGTGAAGGAAAAAGTCCTTTTTAACAGGAAGAAACCTCGAGCCATGACAGGTTGGAGTGAGGGGAGAAAGACTTATAATAATAACAAATAATTAAATGCACTCACATAGTGAGTGTAAAAGGTGATGGCCCTGATGTAGGGTGAACAATGTTGGACAGGCTGGGCCTCTCCATGGAGGACCATCACTGCCTCTTCAGGGAGGGGCAGATGGGACCAGAAGACTGACCCTTCTTCTATGGCTTGCACCCTGGCCCTGAGGAAGAGAAGGCCGACTGCTGAGCATCCGCATTGCGGGCTGCAGCCGCCAGCATCGATCAACACCTAAACATGAGATTCAATATGTTCTGGACCTGAGAGCAAAGCTGCACACATTGAGCAGATTATATCAGGAGGAAATGTTAGCAGCACCTGTACAATAGAGTCACTAGGCTCAGGCAATTTTCACTGAGAGACATAGTACTTGTATTACTTCCTTCTTCTAGCTCAAAGTTATTCGCCAAGTGGCAAGGACACGTTGTGCGATGATTTTTTGGACAGGGGAGGAGTCACAGAGATATTTCACCTCAACCTGACAAAAGCATGGAGAGAGGCTGAAGGCCAGAGGTGTTCAGGACCCTACAGGTTACCTGAACATAAGAGAAAAATTGTACAGAAGGAATTGGCTGAAATGCTAAAAATATAGTAATATTAATTAAACTAATGTTATAAATATTATAAGAGTCAGACAGTGCGTGGTGTAGCCCAATAGATTTTGTGGTAAAGAAAGATGCGTCTATACGGTTTTGTGTTGACTACTGCAAGGTGAATGAAGTCTCAGAGTTTGACACTTATTACATGCCCCAGGTTGACGAGCTCCTGGACTGGATAGGCTGGTTTTTTCACAGTACTGGATTTAACTCATTAAAACCCGATGGGAGTGCTGGCTTTGTATGTCAAATTATCGTGACTCTTGAACCACTGGCACAATTTAAAAAAATTCCAATTGCTCCTGAAGGCATCAACTCCATCCTTTTTCAATGTTAGGGTCATTACAGTAATCCTAGGCGGGGTGCAACATCCAAATATCTGCAAATAAAACAAGACAACACAGCAAACAGCAAAAACAAAACAAAACAAAAACAACTTAAAACAGACAAATGCCTGATAAAATGTCCGTTTTCTCCTTTCATCACACTCACTCTCTCTTCTCTCAAGTGACCTTTGCCTTCGTTGGGCTGCTGCGAGACTTGAATTTACCGTAATGACCCTAATATCACAGAAAAGCGTAGAGCTGGTGCTTTCAGGAACCGCTGGAATCTTTTCAACTGAGCAAATGGTTCAGAAGTTACAGGAGTTACAGATGTTGAAAACAAACGTCACAAAAACCATTCTGGCGCTAGTGATAAGTTGGATAACCAAAGGCTACTGGCAGAAAAAAAGGGAAAAATGGCCTTCTCCACTCTGTCCCACATAGCAAAATTGGTATGGCCCGGATCTGGCCCACACAATGTGCTTACACATGGCCCACTTACCGCAAAGAATGACGGCCTTTTGGTGGCCCAGATCAGGTTTGCCAGAGGTGGGCCAGCGCAAGGTCAGTTGCAGACACACTGGTGGTCCTGTACTGGCCCAGAACAGTTTCAGCTGTGGCTCCAGATGTCAGTCTAATGTGTACCTTAATCAAGCCATGTAATAACAACATGTACCATATTTAGCACAGATTAAAAATGTCTCAACAAAGGTAATGCAGCAAATTTATTTTGAATTGAATAATTTTGATAATTTATAATTAACAATATATCAATTAATACTGCTGCTGGAACTGTTCGGACAGTGAATGGACTGATTCTTATATAACGGCGTTTCTACTCTCAAAGCAACATCAACAGTCGCCCAATCACTTTCTCTAAACTGAGTGCTGAGTACTACGTTCAGACACATTCACACTCCAATGATGCATTGGAGAGCAGTTTGGGTTAGTATCGTGCCCAAGGATACTTGACATGCAGACTGGAAGAGCCAGGAATCAAACCACTAACAAACACAAACATGAGTAAACTCTCACAAATAAGTGTACACTCACTAACCTGTCAAACCTGCATTTGAAACTGTGATGGCCAAACCCATGGCCACACTCTAAAGTCGGTAACTTTTGTATTTTCATTCATTTGAACATAGTAATACATTTTAGTTACCAATAGCTTCATTGATTGGTTTGGATACATTTGTTCTATTTGTAAGCGCGCACATTTAGTTTATTTATGTATTCATACTTCTTCATTTCTTTGCTTTCTGACTAACTTTTGTCTTTTTATTTCTTACCTGCCATCATCCCTGGGAGTTGCTGGACAAAAGATGGTAGCCAGGGTTTGAAACCATTAAATATGAAGGAAGATAATTGGACCACACCACCACTTCCTGCTGAAGGGGGAATGTGTGTTTTCTTTACCTTAAAAACAAAGTATTTGTATTTAATTAAATCTTTGAGTTTAGGGTTTAATGGGGTTTTTGAGTTTCTTCTTTAGTGGTTAGTTTATTAACAAACTAGATTGTACTGCATCGTTTGTGATTTATGATTGTGTTTGTTTGTTACCCCTCATGTGTCACAATGGTCTGATCAGCCATTATATATACCCTAGTATGTCATTTCAGTTTTAGGGCAATTATGTATGTTTGGGCAGTCATTTGGTTGGTTAAGGTTGCAGTCTTTGCCTAAGTTCAGCTTTGTTTCTTTGACCTCTTTTATGAGCTCAACATTTGTTAGTCTTGTAAATATAATTTTGTGGGGGTTAAATAAATGGAAACTATGTTTTTCTAATAATTCCTAGGCTCCTCCTGTTTTTCAACTCGGTCCATCACAGAAACATTGGCTACCATAGCAGTATAGTATTGCAACATGGTATTTGGGTCTTCTAACTAAAATAGGAACATAAAAAGTGCCATCATTGCCACACCTGGACCACACCTGGTTGGCATACACCCTGCCATGACACCAGTCAGTCAGACGTGCCAGCTTGATGCCGGATCCAGGCCAGACCTGTTTTCTATGAGCCTGGGCCACATAAACCAAACCATAATCAGGCCAGATGTGGTATGCCATCACATAAATAATAATAATAATGGATTGGATTTATATAGCGCTTTTCAAGGCACCCAAAGCGCTTTACAATGCCACTATTCATTCACTCTCGCATTCACACACTGGTGGAGGCAGCTACGGTTGTAGCCACAGCTGCCCTGGGGCAGACTGACAGAAGCCAGGCTGCCATATCGTTCCATCGGCCCCTCTGGCCAACACCAGTAGGGTAAAGTGTCTTGCCCAAGGACACAGCGACCGAGAGCCAAGACAGAGAGCCCGGGGATCGAACCAGCGACCTTGCGGTTACATATACGCTTCCCAACCCCCTGAGCCACGGTCGCCCCAAATAGAGCCATCTACACCAGGGCTGACCCAAATCTGGATGACATAGCAGTTACCATGCCAGAAGTCAGCCAGCAGTGTCGGCTTGACACCTTATCTGGGCCAGACCTGTCTGCTATGTGGGGTATGGTTTGTAGCAGTCTGTGACACTTCAGTTCAGCATGTCTAGAGCCAGCCACTTTCCAGGGCCTCTTGGACTGGGTGCTGGGTCTGCATGCTCCATATGCTGATGGCTATCTGAAGGGCATGATCATCCATAGGTAACGACTCTTCTGTGGCAGGTGTAGTTTGTGCCTCAGCTGCAGGTTATTGGTGGAGCAGTGATTCAGGGTGTGGTGTCAGGGGAGGCTGACCTACAAAGCTGACCTCCATCATCTGATCATGCCTTCCCTTTCGAGTAGGACCCTAGAGCCTAGTGGGAGAGCAGTGTAGTGTGCAGCTGGAAAGCTGCATGAGCAGAAAAATGCCTGTGTGTTGGGTCCTTCTTATCAGACTTTCAAATACAAACATACAAACAAATGAAACCATAGATGTCCATAAATTTAACTATGCATAATAATGTGAAATGACACAGGGAAAAAGTATTGAACACATAAAGATATGGAGGTGCAAAACGGCATATAGTCTTCATAATCAGGATACGATGGGAAAACCAGATTAAGGCTTTGTGTTCTTATGCAAGAGAAGAATGTGAGCTACATTGTGTTTAGAGAGGAGAATTTTGTGACAGGGTATCAGGCAGAGTCTCTGCTTATTTGCCTTCATGTAGGGGTGGTTGGCCCCTTGAGTGCTTTCAGCCCCCCACGCACATCCAGTACCCACCATGTAGTTCATGTATTTGGACATGAGAGGTCACAAAAAATTTGTTTTGTCTTTTAGTTCTTCTGCTTCTTCTTCTTCTTCTTCTTTGTTTTTGGAAATAAAGGGAGATTCAACTGAATATAATAAGCAACATATTTTCCTCTGACGACAGATGAATTCATTCAAAGTCATCTGACCTTGCTAAGATTCAAAATTACTGTCAGAAGTGATGAATGATGTAACAGATAACAGAAATACCCCCCTCCCCTTTTAATCATCTTAAAGCATCCAGACAATAAAACTTTCTGACTTTGATCTGGTGAGTTAAATAGTGCAAGGGTTTGATACTCACCCACTAAACACTGGACATTGGATAGTGCAGATATTGTCTATATTGGGTCAGTCAGTCCTTGATTCTGGACATGACTAACTATCAGCAAAATGACATGCAACTTATGGTTCTGTGTTTAACAATTACAACACAGTTAATACCATTTCTCTCATTCAGAATCGTGTATAATGACGGCCCGCAGACACATTTCTTATCTTTTCACGTTCCTGCAGCCACACACAGACACTAATCTTCCGCAGTCTATGAATCAGGTCTACGCAAACAAAATCAAGACATTAGAACAGACGTTTTCGTCACTTAAACTGCATTTCTCATTCATAATATTAATTCAAACTATACTTTGATTATATATTTTATTAAGAATAGAAATGATTTACTATTAGCAAAAGCACATTTAGATAAACTCTGTTTAGCACTCTGTATCGCTTTAAACATAAAAGGCTGGATGTTAAGTCTTTTTACCTTTTCTCAGATGTAATGAGAGGTAACCCGCATAGCAGACAGGTCTGTGCCAATCTGGTGTCAAGCCGGCACTGCTGGCTGACTGCTGGCATGGTAAGTGGTATGTCATCCAGATATGGGTCAGGCCTGCCATAGATGGCAGTGTTTATGTGATGGCATGCCACATCTGGCCCGATTGTGGTTTGGTTTATGTGGCCCAGGCTCACAGAAAACAGGTCTGGCCCAGATCCGGCATCATACTGGCACTGCTGACTGACTGGTGTCATGGCAGGGTGTATGTCAGCCAGATGTTGGCCAGGTGTGGCAATGATGGCATTTATGTTCCTATTCTCCTATTTTAGTTAGAAGACCCAAATACCATGTGAGTGATTTTGTAATGAGGGTTACACTCAGAGAATTACTTACATTTGGATGTAGAAAAGATGAATGAAGTCACAATTTAAAATGAAAGGTTTTTCAGATAGTGGTTGTAATTTTTAATCAGGGTTAGTGTTATAAGGCCTACATCTGCTTTAAATAGTTTTAGACTTATTCTTGAAAGAATTAATGATAGCTTATCACTGAAATAGGTCTGGCTTCAAAAAGTGTTTTTCTGCTTAAGAAATATTAACATGTTTTAGTTTCTGGGCCATTAACCTTTTTAGGTTCAATAATACTGTCAAATTTCTATAGATGTGCTAACATGATGATGAAATGTGATGGTTTGTGGTTCCATGGTGGAGGTAAAACTTCTTTTTTTAGAGACTAGCAAAGCACTTCCTCAATATCATTCCAGCCCATAATATACCCTAATCTTAGATGTTTGTGAAGCCTTATTTGGCCCATTGCCAGGTGATTGAGGAAATAAATGCTTTGTAATGTTCTGTGTCATGATTGCTTTTATGAATGAAAAATAACATTAAGTGTTGACCTAACAGACTTCCGATCAGTCTGGATTAGATGCAGGGCATCAGCTGACCATCGACTGGGCCTCATTCAGAGGAAAAGGTTTTAGTTATATTTATCTCTCCCTGTGGGCTCACAGAGACAACCCCCTTCTTAGAAGTCAGGGATCAGCAGCTGGGATAGTCAGTGAATCTCATTAACAATGACACTCTGAAGCAAAAGACAAGCTGAGAACCACACTATACATCAAGTGTAATTGATTTTTATCCGTCTCTCTACCTCCCTTTCTCTCTTTCTCTCTGTCTAGAAAGACAGAGAGAAAGGGATCGAAAATCTATCAATCCATCTTTTGCATATATATATATATATATATATATATATTTTTTTTTTTTTTTTTTTATGTATATACATACACACATATATAGCACTTCAGTTACCACTGGCACCCATGTTACCTGTTATCTTCTCGTCTCGAGCTCTTGTCTGAGGCCTTGGTACTTCTCCAGCTTCTCGTCTTCCTTCTTCCTGATGTTGCTGTCATTCGGTATCACTACGTCTACCACTACGGCTATCTTCCTCTGCTTGTCCGCCACTACGTGCATGTAGTAGTAATAGTAGTTGTTGTAGTTCTGCTTTTTCTTAAAGTGATATTACAAGATAAAAGCAGCAAATTTGTGGGACCTGTTTGTTCAGCTGGTTTGGTAAAGTGGTTAATTTATTTATTAGTGGAAGCTTGTTAGGGGCTGTCTGACATTATTATTTATGTACTTTTTTCTCCTGTTTTGAGGCCACCCAAGGACTTCAGGCGATATATCTTTGGTTTCAATCTTGAGAATAGTGTTTGTGTACTTTCTATTAACAGTTGGAGGGTTTTGTGGCCTAGGAGACCCTGGTGTTAATTTGCTTCCCTTTTCTTCTCCTATTCATTTTCATTGTGTAAGTTAATTTTAAATAGTTAATTGTAAAATTGAAAAAGTTTTTTAATAATAATAATAATAATAATAAAATTAAAAAAAACCTTTTGACACAATGGCTAATTTGTTTGGAGGCTAAGTCTATGGTTTGGTCTGTTAACACTTACTGTTACTGTGTTACTGACACTGTTTTACACTCCATAGCTCCCCTAGACTTCTCAGGCAAGAGGACTGTAACAATCATGGATGAAACAACAATTCAAAGTTTAATTATAAATGGTTTACATGACTAAAACTGGTGCTTGGACAAAGGGTTGTAACTGTTTGCTAAAATAAGGATAGCTGTTAACTGGGAAAAACTAATTAACAACCTCAAATTAATGGCTCAAGAAAAGTGGAAATGTTGGTGTTTCATGATAAAAAAAGAAACTGATAAATTAGGAATACCCTTTTCATTCTAAAATGAATGATTCAAAAAAAGAGAGAGCAGTGGCTACATTGACAACACGTGAAATACGTAGTTTAAAGCATAGTACAGCTGTAAGCTATCACTGAACATCTGGTTAAAATTTCAATCACTTTCGTGTAAATAATTCTTCCTTCTCCTTTCTTTCATTGTTCTCATCACATAAAAGGTCTTGAATAATCAGGCCCCATCTCATCTGAAAGACCTCATAGTACCATATCACCCCAATTAACCCTCAAACTGCTGGCTTACTTGTGGTTCCCAGGATGTTTAAAAGTAGAATGGGAGTTAAGCTGCTGGGGGGCTTCCCTTGTTGCAGTGAGCATTCCTTCTTCTCTCACCTCTTTTCACTCACTGCATTTAATTATTAGTTATTGATCATCTCTGGCTTTCTTCTACATCATATTTTTGTCCTGTCTTCCTCCCCTAACCCCTAATCTTTGTATTGTCTGTATATGAATTTCTTTTGGAAATTGTAACATCAGTTTGCAGCCTTTCAGATGTTATTTGTGAAGAACAAAAACAGCGTGTTTCTATTTCTGTCTTTATTAATTGCTAAAAAACAAAACAAAACAAAACAAAACAAAAAAACCCCATCAACCGAACATTTGGGAGTTAAAGAATGCACAGGTCAGCTTGGACTGTGTCAATGTTCTTGATAACACACAATTTAATTAATTAATTAATTGATCTGCTCCTGATAAAGGATGAGAGAAGTTGAAAGGGACCGTTGATCTTGGTAACAGAGAACAACTGGCATGAACGCCCTTTCCTGTCAATGACTAAACACAATCATTACGATAAAAATGGCACATTTCTCTGTAAGCATTTCAGCAGCAAATTTAAAAGAAAAATCCTAAAATTGCAAAAATCGTCTCATCACAGAGACCAGTTTGCATCCTACTCATAGCTTTCAATAAGATTATTTGTTCTTTTGAAGATAGTTACCAAATTAACAAATTTACAGGAAATGTGGAAATTACATTTTTTCCTTTCGGCTTTAAAATAATTAAAATACACTGACATCACTACTAATAACAATGGGAACACTGACGGAAAGCAGAAAATACATTCTGACCCAAACTTTTCTACAACTTTTGCACAGTTAATTCTTGTCACATCAAAAACATTCATGAATTCAGAGTTCAGTTGCTTCTTGGACAAAAAATAGTTTTTTATCTTATTTGGGTTTTTTTAATAGATAGTGTTTATTGAAGGGTTTTAGATGAGGCTAGTATTTTGAATATAATTTTTTATATCAATATTTTGTCAAATATTTAACGTTCCAAATGTTTTGTTTGTTTTATACTACAATAAACTCAATAGTCTAAATAACAATATTGGTGATGGTTTAAAGAAACATTTTTTATGATGACCAAGACAAAACAAGACAAAAAACGTTTAACGTTTCTGTGCTTTGTCTTTATTATTTCTTATTATTGTTATTATAGATTGAACAAATTTGGACTTCTGACTTCTTTATTTGATTATTTGTTTATTTAGTTATTTATTTTTCAAGCCACTTTTGGTAAGGCTCTATTGTGGTTTTAAGACCATTTCATTTCTATAACAATATTAAAATTAAGCAAAATTCTAAAAATAGAAACAAAATTCTGACAGAATCGCATCATTTTGGGAAAAGAAAATTTGACAAGATCAAAAATGATCAAAATGTTTTTTAAAAAAAGTAAATAAATACAAAGAGTTGACAAATGAATTATATTTGACCCTTTATCTGAACATTTCCACCTTATTGAGGTTTTTAAAATTTAATTTAAAATACATGGAAGGCAAGTTACTTATGATTAACAGGAAAATACAATTACAGTTTAATTGAAAATTGGGGTTAAAAATAGTTTGTTTAAATAACAAACTGATTTTATTTATAATCATGACTTATGTGATTTTTTTAATAGGTAAGTAAAGTTTGCCTCAATATTATTTTTCTTTTTGAGCAGAGTAGACTTCATATGTAGAACAATAATAAAGCATTGGTAAAAGATTTATTCATGACGATTAAAGAAAAATGAACTGTTGTTTAAAGCAGCTGAGCTCTGCATTCATAAGTGCGTCCCTGTATGGGAAGGTAAAAGGGGATAGAGGACAGTTTTCTTTAATTCATTTTCATATTTTAAACATCTGATAGTAAGTGCTACATGTTCTAGTTGTTCTTAGAGGGTGAGTATAAAGTCTGATTCCTCTATGTGGATCACTTTCTATGTATGTCGTAAGTGTTATTCAGTAAAATTAACCTTGATGCATCAAAACACATCAATAAGTCACTATTTTATCATGCTTTGACTGTCTGGTAAAGTGTATTTTGCAGAGAAATGCTGTGTATCAGCATGTTTGGATATCTGTATAAAATCTGAAGAAGCACTTTATGTTCTGACCAGGTCTTGAATGACGCAGGACCACAATGATCCACATTAAGCAGATGAGATGAAACACAATCCATCCCAGCCTACAGGAGTTACAGCCACTGACTCTCCAGTAGGTGCTGCGACATGACGGTTTGGAACTACAAACAGTGTCTGGACCTCTTTTACTTTCCAATCAGTTTGAAAGTCTGTGAGTCCTGGTCAGCTGGAGGTTTCGTGACTTGGCTACATGGCAGAGTTCACATGTATTTTGTGTACAAACACGTACTCCTCATCTGACCCTGTACATCTGCTTGTTTGTCCTGCATGTTTAAGATGATGAGGTGACATTCCCCGAGGACACTACGGTTGTCTCCCTCGGTGAGTACTCCACTTCCTCCTTGTTGGGATGAGAGGAGTTATCAGACTTGCTGCGGCTAAACTCCGCCCCCATTATTGGTCCTGTGAGCTTGGTGCGTGGTCGAATGAAGGCAGTACAGCACAACAGTGTCTTTAGGAATGCACGCCGCATCTCGTTGCTGGTCAGCGTGTAGATGAGTGGGTTCATGGCAGAGTTCAGGACTGCAAGTGCCAGGAACCACTCTGCCTTGTAGAGGATTGGGCAGCTTAGCGTCTCACAGGCCACATCTAGCAGCAGGAGGATAAAGAGTGGTGCCCAGCAGGCAATGAAGCAGCTGAGAACGATGATGACTGTCTTCAGGAGTGCCATTGACTTCTCTGAACTCTTACTGTTTGCACTGGCATTGCTGCGACCATTGGACACTTTGCGGAAGACCAGTTTGCGGCTACGAGTGCGCACCAATGCATAGATCCTGGCATAGAGCACCACAATGGCCATAAGAATGATACTGAAGACAGTGGTGCAGAACAGGATGTAGGCTTTGTGGTAGAGTGGTAGCACGGTGGAGCACTGTGTCATACTCTGGATGCAGTTCCAGCCCATCACCGGCAGACCGCCTAGAATGGCTGCGATCATCCACACAGTGCTGATGAGTAGAAAGACGCGGAAGGTGTTCCCATTGTTGTGCAGCTTCATCTTCAGCATGGTGAGGTGGCGCTCAATGGCAATGGCAAGTAGGCTGAAGACAGAGGCCGCCAGCGCCACAAACATGCTGCCTTCCCTGAAGAACCACTGGGTGGGTGTCAACTTGTAGGTATTGGCACCTGACAGTAGGATGTTGGCAGTGTAGACGACACCAGCCAGAAGATCAGACAGTGCGAGGTTCCCAATGAAGTAATACATGGGCTTGTGGAACTTCTTGGTCCTCCAGATTGTAGTCAGGACCAGGATGTTCTCTAGGATGATGAAGCAGCACACAATGATGAAGATCACAGAATCAGCCTTCAGACCTGAGTCCTGCTCCGTCTTCCGGAACTTGCCGGTGTAATTGTAGTGTTTGGCAATCAGATCAGAGTAGCTGGGCTCAGCCATGGCCTCCATCTGCAGCACTAGTCCAGCAGGGGGCACCGTGTCCTCAGACTTCAGTCCTTCATGTTTGGTAGTAACTGTGAAGAACAGCAGAGAGAGTCCAGCTGAATGGTGACATGGCCCTACAGAGAGAAAGAAAAAAACATTAATAACTGGTCTCACATCAGCATATTAGACAACAAATAGTCTTAAATCAGAGTCTACACTACAGAAATATTCTTCTACAGAACCCTTCTCATGCACTTTGATTAGAAACTATTCACTGAGAGCCAGAACAAACAAAAAATGTCACTTCAATTTGTGATGAAACAATGATCCAGCAAAAAAGAGACTAATCTTAAGTAAGCAACTTAAATTCAAGTCATTTAAACTGTAAGTCCATACGAATACTCAACTAAAAGTATCCTTTAGAATCATAAGATAATGAAACCTCAGATGACATTCAAAGCTTGCTTCATCAACCTAGCTGCTCCTAATCAGCTGGTTTGAAAGCAAAGATCAGAAAAAAACTAAACTACTTTTAATCTATATTGTAAGAAAATCTTTCATTTTAGAGTTAAAAAAATGCAACAAATGAAAACAAAAATGAAAAGCAAATCTCAAGTCTGTCTTCAGTCTGATGTATTAAGAGAAGGATAGAAGCTTTAGAATGCCTAAAACACAGTACAACACAACATTGCAGTATATTTTGTTATATTTACCTTTTAATCATTAAATAAAAAAGAAATGTTGAATTGTGCAGCTGTATAAACTTTGCTTTCTTGAGTCTGGGATTTGATTTAATTTAACCAAAAATATATGGAACACCAAATAAAAGAAACCACCAAATGATTAATCTGTCATTCCTGATGTGTCAAAAGAATCTTTTTTGTTTACAACTTACTTTATAACTAATCCTTTACCTATTTGTCATCACCCCCCCCCCCCCAAAAAAAGCTTAAAAACAAACAAACAAACAGCAGCATATCACAACATATATATATATATATATATATATATATATATATATATATATATATATATATATATATATATATATATATATATATATATATTATAGGTCACATGTTGTTTAATTATTGGAATTATAACTGTAACCTAACTAGCATTCTGGTGATTTGAACGCTCTAAATGCACTGAGGCATGGTGATATCTTTTTCCTATTTTTTGTTCAGAATCATAAACTAACTGAGGATTTTGTTTAGACGGATAATTTATTTGCAAACGGTGATTTTTCTTGCAAACTGAACGCATAGCTTTTATAAAGGAAATGGAAAAAATGTTGGTGTCTTGTAGCTCAAAAGCGAACAAACATCCTTTAAAAAAAACTTTAAAGCCCAGAAATTGATTTGGGTTCAGAAACTCGTCTCTCAGATGTGTTTTATCAGTCTTAAAGAGAAGTCCTCGCATTTCTAACGGTCGCGCCTTACAAGACTACTTATAGAAAAGGTTTCAAATTATTAATGAAATATTTTCTCGGTGATTCCCTGTTCGGTGAAATCGGTTGGTTAGTCCTTGTTCATATTATAAAGTACTTAAGTTACTGCACGACTGCCTTTTGAGGATTTTTATAAAAACTGTCTGCGATTTTTTTTAAATCTCTAAAATTCCATTTATTTGATCAAACTGACCTGAGTTCAGATGAACGCGGAGTTCTCCTCTTCACACCAAATGAACGCAAAACGACTTCACGACGATCCGCTTCGGTTTAATTTCAGCTAAAACAGCTAAACAAAGTTTCTATTGCTTGAAGACAAGGTTGATAACACAGACACTTTTTCCCCTTTTTCTTTTTACATCTTCAGTCAGAGTCCCAAGGAAAACAGCCCGCGTCGGAGTGAAAGACACCAGAGACGCACAAACACAATGAAACACACGCACACTCTATCCGAAACACACACTGAAGATGAGGATGGTATGATGACGATACTTCCCTCCTTCGGATCCACGCGTCTTTTTTTGCCGTTTTTCTGCCTTCTTATTATCGTTAATCAAACAAATAAATGGATAAAACTCTTATAAAGATTATTATTAACAGAGACCTGAGAGTAAAAAACATTAGAGTGAACACAAAACAAAAATTGACCTGAGATGTAATTTAAGTAAACAAAGTTTATATTAAATAAAAGAGTAAAAATTAATTAGATGCAGAAACAACATTCTAAAAAATATAATAGCATTTTAGTTATCATACAGTATGTCATTTAGTTTGTTTGTGGGAATCAACCATATGCACTCCCTATACCATGTCCCCCCTCAATCCAGACTTGGTTTGCCCCATAATGAGTCTGTAGCCTCTGTGACCTACATCATATCTTTCATGTCATGGTGTGTGTGTGTGGGGGGCTGTCATGGATTCATCATGGGTTCATACACTTTCAGCTAACTGTCAAATTATTATTAATTATGTTTCCTGCATCTAACAATGAAGACACTTTTTTAGCACTTAGCGCTAGCATAGCACTTTTAGAAGTTTTCTTACACATAACATAGTAACCGGATGTGGGTGCAAGATCTCTTATTGACGCCTTATTTTGATATTGTGCTTGTATTGTGTCATACTTTAAAAATTTTATATAGCATATACTGTATATGACACACTGACACGCTTAACTGAGTGAGTAGATTTTATATCTGTCTAACCAATTGTATTAAACATTTTGTTGTTAGATATTTCCTGAGACATTATGTATATCTTGTCTTCTGTCTGTCGCTGGGTTTGTGGAAAGATCTCTCTTCATCATCCTAATTTGTTTTCCTTTTATTTCAAAAATTCTTAGAGTAGATGTCAAGCAGTTATATGATCACTTGCAAAAGAATGGTTTATTTGAAGAGTTTTAGTCAGGATTTAAAGTGAATCATAGCACATAATACAGAATTACAATAGTCCATCCTAGAAATAATAAATGCATGAACAGGATGTTTCTAGTTTTAGAGATTTGTTTAATATGATCACCGAACATATCTTGGGGAGATGGGTAATGCCATCTAAAGTAAGCATCTGGTTGGACACTATATTTTTACATTTTTTTGTTCCGAGTACAATAATCTCAGTTTGGGAGTAAGGGTAAGACAGCTGGGTCAAGTGACGGCTTCTTACATTTTTTTTCTTCCTATCTTTCTCCATTCAGCCATTCGATCCTTATACAATCGTTGTAAGAGCTTGGTCCGGACTCATTCCTGGTCAGTGTTGGACTCTGCCAGACTTGCCCTTTGTCATTGATTCTGTTCAGTATTTTCATGGACATAATTTCTAGGTGTAGCCAGCTGGCAGAAGTGTCATTGTACTGGGTTCATGGCTCAGTGTTTCTATGTTTCTTATTCTCTCATGTGGCATTTAGTTTCAGTTTAGTTTCTAGTTCTTAGGCTTTTGTTCATTTTAGTCTGTTCCCATTTCTGCTTCCCTGTGTAGTCTGTCATGTCTATCATGTGTGCCAAGTCTCCATGTTTATTCATCTGTTTCCTAGTCGTGTCTCTCTTGTGTCTTACTGTGTGTTTCATGTTTCCTGTTTTATTTTGAAAATCTCCTGGCCTGTGTGCATTATGTTCAGTTTTGTTTCCCTTTCTTGTTAGTCTGATTGATTCCAGCAGCGTTTCCCTCCTGTTTCTCATCCCTTCGTTTTCTTGGGTGTATTTAGTCCTCTGTCTTCCTCTGCTTGATGTCGTTGTTGTTGCTGTGTGTTTCCTTGTGCCCCTCGGTTTCTTTGTTATTTCTAGTCTGTTCTAAGTTTCTAGTTTCAGGTTGTGTTTTTCTATATCTAGTGTTTCAGTTTTTGCACAGCCAATGATACACCTTGGTGTTTCCCTAGATAAGCTGGAGATGGCCGAGAGAGAGAGAGGTCTGGGCTTCTCTGCTTAGGCTGCTGCCCCCTGGCCCTGGATAAGCAGGATGGATGGATGGATGGATGGGTGGTCTGTCTTTTTCCAGTCCCCAATGAGTCACACCAAATGACTTCCCCTTCCTGATCCTGGTTCTATTGGAGGTTTTTTCTTTTTAAAAGGGATTTTTTTCCTTCTCACCGTGACTAAGTACTTGGTCATAGGGGGATTATCTGATTGTTCATGTTCTTGGGACTATAGATATTTTTAAGAAACCTTGATGATTCAGAACACAAAGTTACATCACAAAAGGACACGATGACATCAAAAACATTACCCCTCTTAAGAATAGTGAAGATTTTATCTTTTTTACCAAGAAAGACACTGACAATAGCTCTGAAAGGCGCCATCATTGGGATCATTTCTGTGAGATGCCTGCATGATGACCTTACTTCCTGTCCAGGCACTGCCATTGTTTGAGATCTGCAGGTCAACCGGTTATACAGAAACTGTTGATAAGAATATTGAGATAATGACAAATTATATAAAATGCATGAAACCTTGGGACCCTCCAGTAGGTCTATCTAGTGGCTGTTATGCTGAATGATGCATTTTGCTAGCAAGCTTTGGTTCCAGGTGCCCCCTTAAAGGGACAGCAGTGGTACCGTGTTAACTCCAGGTAGACGGCAGACTGTCTGTCTCCCTGCAGAGAACATCTCTTTTCAGACAGTGTCTAAAATATGTGGTACAGGCAGACTGTGCTCTTATTTGTGCTGTTATTGGAACGTCAGTCAGCTGTGGGGAAAGATAAAGTACTTATGAAGAGCAGACATGAAAAATGAGTGTTAAAAACAATGACCACTGCAGAGATTATCTGTGCTTTTCATGCCATATTTTTTTATTTTTGACATTATTTCCCGGTGACCTGCACTGTTGCTTCCCTTGACCAATGCACAGTGTCTTACACATTAAGCAATTTGCAGTTAGGATTTTGGAGTACTCCATGGGAGCAGCATGGCTGAAAACCCTCTCCATAGATAAACTCACAAAATCTTGATAGCATACATTTTGTACTAGAATGAAGGAGCACAGCATGTTGAAACAGAATTTAGACTTTATCATATGATAAAGAATTTCTATCTTGAGGCAGTGTGTAGTGTACTTCTCACTGAACTGAAAATGATGTGAATGAAATGGTGTTGCCTTCACAGGTACAAGATCTCGACCCAACTTAGCACTTTTGTAAGATGCTTGATTGATGTCCTAGAAAACTGAGTACATGTAAAGGATGAGCTTCTGAGAATTTACAGTAAATCCAGCTCTCTGGCTTTAAAATTAGATTGGACTCCTTTCTAATGACTGTTTATTACAAATTAAATTCCAGTATGGCTTCAGCGCATTTCTTGTTTGTTGCCAAACAAGAAATGTATAAAAAATGTACAGAAAAACCAGAATGCAATAATTTGGAAATAATTTAAAGCCTTCATTTCATTTAATACAAAATAGTCCAAAAACATCAAATTGAATGTTGAACCTAAGAAATCATACTACATATCTCATGAAAAGAGAAATGTTACTGCATATATGTTTTTGGACCATACTGGGGCTATATTGGTGTATTTGGTAAATGCTGCTGCTGGGCATATGACCGAGGTTCGATTTTATTTTGCTGAAGACGAAGCTGACATTAACAGAAAGTGTTCAAGGGTGAGAAAAGGGGAGGACAGAATAGGAGGTAATGGGGGTTGAGGGTAACAAAGGCCTCTTTCCTCAAAGCTGCTAACTGTATTCAGGCTCTGCATAGCTGAGCATCACCATGACGACAGCTAGAGAACTGAGAAGGAGCACTCTGAAACTGTGGAAGAGAAATCACCAACAAGCCCACAGACAAAAATAAAATAAAATACAGTCCAAACAAAATGAATTAATTTCAAATGCAGTGGATCAAAGGGGCTGAACATGAAATTTGAGATTTTACAGCAAATCGTGATCCTTTTGTTGGATATGGACATTTTTCTTTTAAACGGATTTCAAATTTTTGATGAGTAATGAAAAACTGAGTGCTCTTACCAGTGTGCTGGCCCTGTTAGGGCTCTAACATTCTGCTCCAGTGAAATTTTAACTGGTCTTCATCTACAGCCTGTAATTATGGTTTTGACAGACTGACCTTCTGGTGTGTGTGTGTGTGTGTGTGTGCATGCGTGCGTGCCTGTCTGTCTGTCTGCCTGCCTGCCTGTTTAACAGAGAGAGACCACACTACCTTTTGTAAGGACAATTAGAGCTAGATTGAAGAATTGAGTTAACATTAGGTTAGCCAATTTGTTATCTGTGAGTGGGCTTAGTTCTGAAACATTAACAGCAAAATACTCCTCCTGATTTTGGTTGTGGTCTTGGGCCCCTTTAGGTCCCTTTTACACCTTGTTCTACTGGTTCTCTTGTTTGCGTTTTTCTCTATTTTCTTTATTGTGTAAGCCCTGCACCTTGTCCTTTTTTGTCCCGCTGTTTCTTCAGTACTGCTTGTCCATCTTTTCTTTTCTTTTCTTCGCTATGGTCTAACATGATCTTACTCTGCCTGTTGGTATTTAAGGAATTTTAATAGTCAGTAGTCAGTGTTGCATTTACTGTAGGTTCTCAGTCCTCCAGGTCATAGTAGTCTAAAAGCCATTTCCATTTCTGCCTTCTTGGCTGGACTTGGTTTTAGAGTTTTGGGGGTAGTGTGTATGCTGTTTAGCTTGCTGAATTCTGTGGTTTAGCTGCATGTTCACCTTAAATTGCTGGCTGTTTGAGTGGTGTCCAAAAAAAGACTTTGAATGGTGCAGCCCTCAATCCCCCCCCCCCCAATTTTCTTTCTGAGATTAAGGCCAAAAGTATGAGGAAAAAGTCAGAATTCTTACTTTAATCTCAGAATTCTGTGAAAATGTGAGCATTCTGAGAAAAAAGACAGTCAGAATTCCGAGAAATAAAGAATTATGAGGTTAAAATCAGAATTCTGACAGAAAGTGAGAATTCTGAGGGAAAAAGTCAGAATTTTGAGAAAAAGGGCTTCTTTCAAAATGTAAAAGAACCCACCCACCACTTTAATGTTGGGTGGGATCTTTCTCTAGGCCCAGGATCCTCCAGCAGACACCACGACCAGGCTCCAACGGCCACCAACAACTAAAAAGGTTAACTCTTTTACATGTTAATCGGGCTACATACAAAATGCCACCAAAGTCTCTAAGGAAACTGAGAAACCTCTAAATTAAATGTCAGGAGAGCTTTCTAATATCTCCAAACAACAGAAGTTGCTATTGGATATGATGGGACAGATTAAAGAACTGCAAAAGGTAAATGAGGAAAGGACAAAAAAAATTGCTCTACTTGAGTCATGAGTGGCAGAGCTAGAGCAGTATATCGACTCTTTGGAGCAACAAATTGTAAATTTCTTCAGAGGCAAGGGAATTACTATTAATAGTAAAGATGTTAAGGCTTGCCATTCTCTGCCTCGAAAAAATAATAATGGAAAACCATCTATAATCATACGCTTTGTGAATAGAAAATCAATGGATGTAGGGCTAAAACCCTTTGAGTATACGGACAGACCCTGGGGCTTGGAAAACGATATAGACCCTGAAAATAATTTTTATACCCATAAACATGATCAAATGAGCAGTTTAATCAAAATATAATAATGGATAATGTAATATCGATCATACATTTTAATAGTAGAAACCTCAATTGAAATCATTTAAAAATCCTAGGCTATCTAGCATAGCTTTCAAAGAAATTCACTGTCATTGCAGTTTCAGAGATTGGTTAGATGGGGATCAAAAAAATTTGTAAAGCTTGATGGCTATGACACATTTTGCATCAACAGAAATAAAAAAAAGGAGGGGTTGACTTGTATACTGACAATAATTAAAAAAGTAGAATCATCAGTGAACTGTCACTAGCAGAGGATAATATAATGGAGTGCATAACTATTGAAACAGAAGCTGAAAAGTCAAAGAATCTGCAAATCAGCTGCATTTATCGGAGCCCTGGATCATGTATAAAAATGTTCACTGAGGAAATGCTGAAGATGTATAATCCTGTTAACAACAAGAAAATGACATTTATTTATGGTGATTTCAATATAGATTTGTTTAACCTAACTGTGACAAAAAAGAAAACATGGCTAACAAGGGGGATGCTGAACGTATGTAAGAAAAAGAATCTGTTGTATATATATGTTTTTAAGAACAGAACACAGAATAAGAATAAATTGATAAGAATTATAAGATCAGAAAAATAAATTACTACAGTAAACTTTTAGATGAAAATAAAAATAATGTTTAAAAAAACACATGGACAATACTAAATAATATTGTAAATTAAGGAACTAAAGGATTGGAATATGCAAATAATTTCCACTAAACCTTAACTGGGCAAGACTAGACTATAGCAACCATGAATTAACTATGCCAAAAGTGTGACAACAATGATACCTGACCTGAACATGATAGTGAGCAGGAGCGTGATAAAAACTGTGAGGAAAAACCAAAACTTAAGACATGAACGTGCCCTGAACACAATCATGTGAAAAATGCTAGAAACACTGACATGACATAGGGGAAGTACAACGGATGACCTGAGGATGACCAAATGGAAACACGCAGAGTAAATTCACACAAGGAGTGATCAGGAGAACTGGAAACACATGAGGGAACAGCTGACTAGAATGAACATAATGAAGCCACAGTGAAAGTGGAACTAAAACAATGAAGATGGAACCCCTTCAAAGTAAAACTGGAACCATAATAAGACACAGACATGACATGAGACAACATGAAACACAAGACAGGCAATGACGTGGACTTAACATGGTGGTCTGACGAGGAGCACGAACACTGCTCAGACACACATACAGAGGGAAAAGGGAAACTGGAAATCAGGCAAGGACATAACTAAGCACCTGAAGGGTGAGGGACACTTAACACAGGGGTGAAAACACAAGGGGAACCTCATCAACAAAAGAACTAACATGGAAACCTCGAATGCACTTTGGACAACTAAATGACAGTGAAACATAAACAAAGAATATCAAAATACCAGAAAACTCAAAAGACTGTGTCACGAGACCCAGGACCCTGAAAGAAATTGTAAAAACTGCACACCCTCCTAAAACTAAAAATATTAATGTAGCAAACTCAGTGTTTATGATGGGAGTAGATGAAGAGGAAAATATTGTTGTAGTTACATCCTTTAAGTCCAAAGAATCTACCTACTGTAATGGCATTGATATGGATTTAATTTAAAATATTATTGGATGTGTTGTGAAACCATTTACCTAGATGTGGAATCTATCATTACAAAATGGTTTAGTCCCTGACAAGATGAAAATTGCAAAGGTAGTTCCAATATATAACACTGGAGATAAACATCTTCCCACAAACTATCTGCCCATCTCTTTACTGCAGTTCTCTAAGATACTGGAAAAAAATTGTTATAAAAGATTGTATGACTTTATCACAAAAAATAATGTACTACATGGACATCAGTATGGATTTAGACCCAAAAAGAACAACCACACATGGATGTCAAAGTTTTTTTTAGGTAAAAAAAAAAAGAAGCATTAACTACAATCAAGCACAACCTTTTACTTAACAAACCATACACATATGGGGTCAGAGGAGTGGAGTTATTACTGGTTAACAGTTACCTTGAAAACCAGAAACAATTTATCAAAATAAATGCCATGAAGTCACAATTGAAACCTGTTGTTTGTGGGGTTCCCCAAGGATCCGTTTTGGGACCAGTGTTTTTCATATTGTACATTAATGACATACTGTCACGACCGCGCTGGCAGACGTGTGGAATTGGAGAAAGGACCCAAAATGCGGCAGCTCTGGTGCAGATGAGTATTTATTTAACAAAAGAAAATACAAACAGCAAAGGTGTGGGTGAAGGTGAAACAGGAAAACCTAAACTGGGTAAAACTAACAAAACAAACCAGAAACGAAGATGCAGGGAGGTCCGGGGAAATACATACGGAGAGACGCAGGGAGACCAAGGGGAAACAACACAGACGAACCAGCAATTACTAAGACAGAAAATACAACTTAAATACACTCAGAGAACACAGGGAGATTACACACAGGTGGGAAACACAGCTGGGAGTGATTAACATGACGAGACTAGGGAGGCAAACTGAAAACACTCACATAAGACGCAGACCTTCACAATAAAACAGGAACTTACACATGAAAGGAAACAAACTAAGAAACGCGGACTAGATACAGGAACACACGGGGGGAACAGGGTAAACACTAATCAGAGGAAGAGCAGAACCAAAATCGTGAAGAGAAAAACACAAAACGCTGGGTCAAAAGGACCCAGGATCATGACACATACGGTATGTGCAATTTCAAGTCTTTGAAAATAATATTATTTGCAGACGATGCAAACTTACTGTGCTGTGGAAGTAACTTGGAATAACTTCTGAATGAACCAGAAAATGAATTAAATAAATAGCAAAATAGCAAATTCTCTGTATTGTTCTATTATACTCCCTTACATGATATATTGTGTGGAAGTGTGGGGAAACATGTAGACACACCTATCCATTATACATTCTGCAAAAAAAAAAAAAAAAAAATCAATAAGGATCATAAATAAAGCCACTCCAGGAGAATCCACTTTTTATTAAATTTATCCATCCATTCATGCATCTTCTTCCACTTATCCAGGGCCGGGTCACTGGGGCAGCAGCCTAAGCAGAGAAGCCCAGACCTCCCTCTCCTCAGCCAGCTCCTCCAGCTTGTCAGGGTGAACACCAAGACGATCCCAGGCAAGCTGAGAAATATAATCTCTCTCTAGCATGTCCTGGCTCTGCCCCGGGGCCTCCTCCCAATGGGACATGCCCTGAACACCTCAACCAGGAGGCGCCCAACAGGCATCCTTATCTACTCTGAGCCCCTCCCAGGTGGCGGAACTTTTCCCCCTATCTCTAAAGGAGAGATAAGCCATCCTTCTGACGAAGCTCATTTCTTCCGCTTGAATCCGCGATCTCGTTCTTTCGGTCACTACCCACAGCTCGTGACCATAGGTGAGGGTAGAGACATATATTGACCGGTAAATTGAGAGCTTCGCTTTTACACTCAGCTCTCTCTTCACCATGATGGACCGGTACAGCATCCGCATCACTGCAGCGGCAGCACCAATCCGTCTGTCGATCTGATGCTCCCTTCTCCCATCACTAGTGAACAAGACCCCAAGATACTTAAACCCCTCCACTCGTCCCTGACCATGGGTGAGCACTCCACCCTTTTCCAGCTGAGGACCATGGCCTCAGATTTGGAGGTGCTGATTCTCATTCCCACTGCTTCACACTCGGCTCCGAACCATTCCAGTGCAAGCTGGAGGCCATCACCCGATGAATCTAACATAACCACGTCATCTGCGAAAAACAGAGATGAGATTCTGAGACTACCCAAGTGAAAGCCTTCCGCCACATGGCCATGCCTAGAAATTCTGTTCATAAAGATTACGAACAGAATCTGTGATAAAGGGCAGCCCTGGTGGAGTCTATTACCCACTGAAAATGAGTCTGACTTCTTGCAGGCCAAGCTCATGTTGTATATGGATCAAATGGCCTGTAGCAATGGGCTGGACACCCCATACTCCCTATGCACCTCCGACAGGACACGGTTGAATGCCTTCTCCAAGGCCACAAGACACATATAGACTGGTTGGGCAAACTGCCATGCACCCTCAAGTATCCTTGAGAGGATAAAGACCTGGCCCAGTGTTTCACGACCAGGACGAAAACCACATTGTTCCTCCTGTATCCGAGGTTCAAATAATGGATGGACCCTCCTTTCCAGCACCCTGGTATAGACTTTCCCAGGGAGGCTGAGGAGTTAATATTCTTAAATTTAAGGATTTGGTTGACCTCAGAACTGCAAATAAATCTTTACCCCACAAGACACTCAAACTCACTCTCTCTCTCTGTCTCTCACACACACTATAGGAAGTTGATTTATACATCTGTGTATTTTCTCATTTTTTGCGTTCCAGGTGCGATATGTTTGTTTTGCTTTGTTTTTGTGTTTTTTGTCTCTTACAGATGCAGGACTTGGTGATACATTGTGTATT
Organism: Aulonocara sp. 'chitande type north' Nkhata Bay; assembly: GCF_057382095.1. Classification (NCBI taxonomy): domain Eukaryota; kingdom Metazoa; phylum Chordata; class Actinopteri; order Cichliformes; family Cichlidae; genus Aulonocara; species Aulonocara sp. 'chitande type north' Nkhata Bay. The sequence continues at coordinate 16,898,274 of NC_141360.1, forward strand.
TCTGTTTGTTTCTATCACCCCATTTCTACCCACCTGCTCTTTTTTTTTCTCTTGTCTGTCTTACCTTAGACATCATCGTGTAATATGATGTCTAAGCAAGCAAGTTATTTCAGATATGACATATAATGTCATATCTGAAATAACACAAAAGAAATTAATAAGTCAACAGATAAAAGATTGACATATACAAGATGAGCCTGTAGAAACTTTACATAGCAGTTGTTGCAAAGCACAATGTGTTCGGCACCACCTTGCATTCAGATCACAATTCTGATTGCAAAAGTTTCCAGGAAGGACAAGATTACAAAAAAGGGACATCTCTTCCTGTGAGAGAAAGGTTTTCTTTAAAACCATTGCAAAGTGCTTGCCCATAGAGTGTTGTATAGTTGTTGCTGTTCTTTCAGACTCCCATGTCCTTCAACACGAAATAAAATCTATGTGGTTGATCTGTGTGATCTTTTCAAAAAATCTTGTGTTCACAACAAACACCACAGAGGAAATGCTCCAAAACCATCTGCCATTCGGGATCTTTTGATCCTATCATCAGTTTCTAATGCTGACAATAAACAGAGTTTGCTTCCATACACACTAATATCCTGCTGTAAAACCATGTCCTGCTTTCAAAATAAAGAAATTAAAAACAAAAAAAACCACAGTTTATATGACTAATGATATTAAATCTAACTTTTTTTTCATTGCGTCAGTCATGATTTCATCGTTTAGATATTCATGTAATGACCACAGCAGGGTGATGAGATACAGCTATAAAAGATTAAGACAAAAGGAGTTAATTAAACGCAGTGCTCAAGAGTCAAATAAGTACGTACAAAAAACAGGAAGAAATAACAATAACTGAAAACAGGGAAACAGACACACAAAAAAGATGGGGGTGGGACCAAGACTTAAACAATGAGTGTAGATAGATAAGAAAGGTAGGGCTATACTCATATGCACACTGTGGAGGAGAATTAAGGAACATGTTGACACCAGGAGGACAGGGTGTGTGGACTAAGACCATCTTTTTCTAACTTCAGCCAAGTAGTTTCTATGCCATGATGTGTTATATGTACCTTCTTGCTGCCAACTGGCCAGTCACTGGTGTTAATTGATGAATAATAATTACAGCAGCTCCTTCACAAAAGTCTAACACATATTTGAAACCTGGCAACAACCGAAAGAGCTGTACACAAACCAACACCTTGGTCCAACAGTGAGGTGCAGACCCATCACTCTAGCAGCAGGTATACTGTACCATTGCCTTGATGTCATCCATTGTTGTGTTGTTTGTGTGGCATACAAATGATCTCATGGGGCTTTTTAATCAATTTGCCATAATAACCCCAAGCACAATGAGGTGGTACTCAAACCTGAACTCGATACCATGTAAAAATAGATTTCCGAATCTCTCTCTGCAGACATCATTCGTCCATCCTCCTCTCCTCTGGGTGCAGGGTTCTTTTCTGGTTGAGAAGAAGGACGAGTCCCTTCATCCGTGCATTAATTTCAGAGTGTCATTAAACATACATCTTTTGGATAAGCTGCAAATTTTTCAACTATTTCACAGGCTTAGTCAAAACCTCTGCATCCATATCTGCTGTTGGACAATATTCAATGACTACCTTTCTGTCACTGACAGCAGAGCTTATATAATGATATCTGATGTTGACATGTTTACATGTCTGACAACAACTTCTTTGACAAAGCAATTGCATTTTGCTTGTCTTCAAAGACTGACTGTACATCTCAGTCAGTAACTGTGAAAGATATAAATTTTCTCGTGTATTGGCAGCAAATGCCATATACTCTGCTTCATATGTAGATAAAGCTACGGTTGGCTGCTTTTCAAACATCCATGAAATGATAGGACCACTTTCAGTCAGACTAAAACAGTATCCTGTTGTGCTTCGGCTGTCATTTAGGTCTGTGACCAGATCAGCATCACTATATGCACGTTTTTCTTCCCTTTTCTTATGACACAACTCTTGTTTCATATTTCCGTTTAAGTACCTTGGTCCTGATAGGTATTGTGATAGTTTCCTGACAACCCAACTGAAATCAGGTCTTGTACATGTCATTGCATAAATCAAGCTGCCTATCATCTCCCAATATTTCTTTGGGTCAGCAGGTTCTCAATCACCATCACAGTTTGGTTTTTGTTCACATGGAGTTGATCTACCCTTGCAGTCAGACATTTCAAACCTCTCCTTGGTTCATTCTCACTTCTCGTTCTCTGTCTGAAGTCAATGGCTAGAAAATGTTTAAGTCTTCCAAAGCCTTTCATCTTAAAATTTGCCCTGTAGCTGTGGTCAGCGTGTATTGCTGTATCATCCCCACAAGTCACTTTGCACTCATAGTCCTTCAGCTACTGTGGGCTTTTTCGGTCTCTCTGGGGATGGCGTATGCTTTGACAGTTTTCTTCCTGTCCTGCCAGAATGTCACTCACCGGTGTCTCAATTTGAAGCCCTTTTATCTTCCCTGGATTTTCATCAACCTGATCAGTCTTTACCATAAAGGATTCTAATCTCTTCCCATGTGTATCGACATCATATGTTTCCAGATCTATCTGGGTTTGTCATTCAACTACATCTCTTGTAACAAACTGCACTAGTCTGTGTTTAAGGAGTTTGCATGCATAGCAAACTCATCATCAACTCATCAAATTGTTGACTTCAGTCTCAATTGTTTGTTTTTGCACTGTTCTTTTTTTCATCTTCCAGCATTGGAAGGTGAGATTTCTGTTCCATTTGTCTGCCGTTGTCGCAGGATCTGGAGGGTCACCCAGGCAGCCTTTTTACGGATAAAGGAACAAAATAAGCACCTCGCTGACCTTTGTTGTACCTCTGTGCCCTGCTATTACCCTGGCCAGAAGGTCTGGCTGTCCACAAAGCACACTCCTCTCAAGTCAGAACCTAAAAAACTCATCCCCAGCTATATCAGTCTTTTTGAATTCGACTGATATTCAAGTCTCTAGTCCATCTTGTTTCTGTCCAGTTAAAATTAGCAAGCAACATTAGCGTCCACTATTCCTTAGTCTTTGTACTGCAACCCTATTTTGCATCTCATAGTTTTGTTTGCCTGTGTTTTGACTCTGTTATGGAAAGGACTGGGACTGTTGTCTTCAGAGAGAGGAGGTGAAGCTTAGATGTCCCGATGCAGAGCGGTACAGGAGCAACTTTGTGATGTAGGTGCTGCATGGGGGAGGGAGGGTGAGGCCTCTGCAGCACCCAGGGGTCCGCTTAGTATTCAGCAAACCACTCATTAGACATGCAAAGCTGCAGAGTTGGCGCTTGAAGCCTGAATGAGTTGCCTTTGTCCTGTAATTGGAGATGGTTCTGTGGGAGCCACAAAGAGAGCAGGGCCTCCTCACCCTCCTCACCCATTCCACTTTTCTCTGATCCATCCTGTCCTTCCTCCTCACTTTGTTGTGTAACTTGTGGCACAAAGATTCAGTTTCCAGGAAATTATCCAAGTAAAATCTCAAAAGTAGAGAAGCAACCAAGCATCACAGGTCAAGTCTGTGATATTTAAAGTAACTCTGACGTTCTCACCTGTTAACCTGCAGATGGCAGACACCACATCTTTTTAACAGCACAAATGAGCATTCATTTTGAACAAAATTCATTCATTCTGATATTAATTCCTATGCAATGTACGTGTATGGACAAACGCTGCTAAGTGGAAGTGAGATTTGTATTGTTATCAGACCTTTGTCTGAGGATCAAAGCATGAAACTGAAAATATTTTACATATTAATTTCATTAAAAATGTGTCAAATTCTTGAAAACAGTGTAGTTATATACTTAAACTCTGAACTTCTTTATTTGAAGTTCATAGTTTTTGCCGACAGCAGCATAGTAAAAAACAGCAATAAGAGGCTTCAGAGCATATAAGACCACTCTGCTTCATGGATTATTTTTGTGGGTACAAAACCAGAACAAAACACACACCAGGAGGTTTTTGCTGGGCCACAAGCCCATCTATTCCTAGTGCCAAGAAGATCTTTACTAAATCAAACATAAATCATCAAGATTTCCACACGGAACTGGTTGGGGCCTAGGTTAACTGGTCAACATGGTTCCAGTGGAAAGTGTGCTACTGCTGGGCAAAGACAAAAGTTTGGAGGCAGTGAGAGAGAAGGAAAGGCAGTGGGTGTAGTGTGGAGGTGGAGTAGTGTAGGGACTTTGAAAGTAGAAACTATGACTGGTAAAGAGAGACAGCTGGTTGATGGAGAGAAAGAAGGTAGGAATATTGTATGTGCAAGAGACAAGATGTAATGAAAGCAGGGCCAGGAGTATTGAATGCTGATTCAAATTATTCTATCATGGTGTAGATAGGAAAAAAAATAGATTAGGGGTCATCTTTAAGAAGAGGATGTGAATAGTATTGTGGAGGTAAAGCAAGTGTCAGACAGGATCACGAGTTTGAAGCTGAAAATTGAATATGTGATGAAATGTGGTCAGTGTGTATGCCCCACAGGTTGGATATCCATCAGAAGAGAGAGAGAGGAATTCCGGGGAAACTCCAACCAAGCTCTCACTACAATAGAGACTTGATACCGGGCCCAATCCGCAGGTTCGTTTCTAGTTTACCTTTATTTGCACCTGGCCAAATTTTGATTGCACATCCAGTCTCCTTCATTGCAGCTACACTATTGTTTTTTCCAGTCTTCTTATGTGCTATTGCATCTGCTTTACCAACCACTGGCATTAGATCAAAACTACAACACTATACAAATTTATTATCCATCCAGATACATGGAAAGGCCTTAAGATTTATGTATAGTAATATGTTCCCATCCCATTTTGGTCCAGACACGTGGCTCTCAAAGACTGTTTTATGCAGACAGTCGTTGACATCCACACATTTCTCCCAAACAGCATTCACAAATGGCATGTTTTCAAAATTCCAACAAGTAGTCAGTGGCCAGTGTATTTGCTGATCTGAGTATCTGCTAATGCTTTCGTTCTTTTGGGTCAATGGATGAAAAAAGTTGCAAAAGCAGATAATTTTGCAATAAACACTTTCAGATCAGTTTCTTGCAGAACACCCGTGCTACAGGATTAGTTTTAACAGGGTCTATATAGCAGTGTATATAACAATGGTGACACAGTGATTAACGCTGTTGTCTCACAGGACGAAGGTCTTCAGTTTGACCCCATCATCTGGCCAGGGCCTTTCTGTTTGCGTGGGTTCTCTCCAGCTACTCTGATTTGAGGGTTATGAGTTGTTTGCACCTTGCAGTGAACTTTCTGTATTTACTTTCATGCAGTCTTCTCTTTATGGTAGATTTGGATATGGATACACATACTCCCTGGGGAGTGTTGTTCACTTGGATGGCTGTTGTGAAGGGGTTTCTCTTCATCATGAAAATGATTCTGCGATCATCCACCTCTATTGTTTTCCATGGTCGTCCAGGTCTTTTTGTGTTACTGAGTTCACCAGGGATTTCTTTGTTTCTCAGGATGTACCAAACTGTAGTTTTTGCCACTTGTAATATTGTAGCAATAGGTAGGTTAGGTTATAACAAAGTTAAAATGGCTAAAAAGCAAGGCCCACTTTGCTTGCACCGCTCTGTTAGTATGATAATGTACTATGAGGCCTTTAAGATTTGATGGTGCCCATTCAAGATTTTATTTGTGCAGAAAAGTTATTTAAATTTAATTCTGGATTTAACAAGGAGCCAATGAAAAGATGTCATTATAGGGGATATGTCTCTTTTTCTAGTCACAGTTAGGTTTGCGGGTTCCCTTCCTTCACCTTAGTCTTTCTATGGCGTTAATAACCTTGTTTTGAATCTTCATCTTCATAATAACGGTACATCTTCAGTTTATTCTCTTTGCCTCAGGAGTCTGCACTTGTGGTTCTTGACACAGTGAAATGATCTAAGGTATGATTGACCTTCACCAAACATTAAACAGCTTTAATCCTGCCCTAAGTCTTTATCTGTTTGAGCCTGTTTCTGTCAAACAGAGACAGTCTGACATCAGATTGCATCGCTGGTAGTTTCTGAAGCTGTGAGCACTTTACAAACACAGAGCACAACTGTCACTTACATTTTTAGAATTGCAACTAAGCTCATGATCTAAGACTAAGATAAATATTATACTAATATAGGTCTAAAGTATTATTAGTAAAACTTAAATGCTCCATCTTCATAATGTGTTTTATGAAAAAAGGTTAAAATATTTTGCACAGGCCACAAGTTTTCCCAATGTTAACGAGAACTTGCAGAAAATCTTCAGACCAAGACATTAAAAAAAATTCAGATTACTTCTTATTTGTCTGCCAATTTAAAAATTGGAAGAAAAAATTGGACTTTATGGATCATTTTGCAAACGTTTTAATACTTTGAGCAGCGCGGAGCTCTATGCCCTATGATAAACAGACTCTCTGGGCCCTCGTTCTTTCTTAATCCCTATCTCTTATGTTTTAATTGTTTTTCAACAAATAATTGAGCCATGTACATTACAATCTAAATAACTAACAAATACTAGAAGCAGAGTAAAGGGAGAAAATAAACAAGAAAACATGAAGACATTTAGTACACAAACAGAAACCTAAATACAAGGTAACAAAAAAAGCTAATTACTCAAATACAGAAACACAGGAATACTAAGAAATATTTCTGATATAGGCCACATACGCTGATAAAAGCTTTCAATATCCCAGGTGAGAGCACCCACCCTGCAGGTGGCAGGTAGAATGGGAGCTGGGAAGAATTGTTCATTATCTGAGGAATACTGGTGGGAAAGTGCTTCTGGCTTGGTATTCTGAGAGCCTGGGTGACAGGAGAGAGAGAGATTAACTTGGATGAAAGACAGAGACCAGCGAGCTTGCTGGAAATTAAGTCCTTTAGCATTTCGGAGATATGGGCAATCGTGGCTCAGGAGTTGGCAGTTCGTCTTGTAATTGGAAGGTTGCCGGTTCGAGCCCTGGCTCCGACAGTCTCGGTCGTTGTTTCCTTGGGTAAGACACTTCACCCGTTGCCTACTGGTGGTGGTCAGAGGGCCCGGTGGCGCCAGTGTCCGGCAGCCTCGCCTCTGTCAGCGTGCCCCAGGGCAGCTGTGGCTACAACGTAGCTTGCCATCACCAGTGTGTGAATGGGTGGATGGTGGATGACTGAGTGTGTAAAGTGCTTTAGGTTCCTTAGGGAGTAGTAAAGCGCTATACAAATACAGGCCATTTTTTTAATCTGTCCATATGAGAAACAGCTGTATGGCTCCCTCCAGCCAGGGATGCCATCATTCCAGGGTTAATTTATAATTTCCAGAAGCTCTCTATCCCCCACGTTATAGTTTTGCTTGGTGGGGGTGAGGTGACATAAATAGAGCTGGCGTTTACCTTGAGGTTCGTATCTGTGGGATAGCACTGCCCCTACTGCTACGTCTGATGCATCGACGTACACGATGAACTGCTTATTAGTACCTGGGTGAATTAGAATGGGGGCAGAGGCAAATAGCTGCTTTCATTTAGTGAAGACAGTGTGGGCCTCCCAGGGCCAGGTGGATGGTATCTTAGAGGAGGTGAGACGAGTGAAGGGAGCAGCAACTTGACTGTAGTTTCTGATGAAGTGTCTGTAAAAGTTAGCAAACCCAAGGAAGCAGGGGAGTTCCCTTCATGGCTTAGGAACGGGCCATCCCTGCACTGCTTTGACCTTTGCTGGATCTGTCTTCACCTGTCCACCCCATGTTAGAGGACACCTAAATGATTGTCTCACATGATTTCAAGTTCAGCTGATGATTGGCTGTTTGTGGGCAATAGTTAAACAACTCACATGTCTTAACGAAAAGGACATCTCATAGAGTTTCACTCTGTGTTTCTGTCTTGCGCTTTGGTTTACTGTGTTGTTAATGTACCACAGGACATAGTTTGATGTTTTTCTGAGCTTTTATAAACTGCACAAATTAAAATCGAATGGGGCAAAAACACCTGAGCTACTGACTCATAAAATCTACTTTGATCTTTAAAAGAAGGACATGATAAATGAAATCTGCTAAATTGAATTATGAATCACAGGGCTGGAAATTATTTTAATTGTTTGTAACTGTAAATTTGTTTGCTTTGCCTTTTCCTTTGAGGGGCAGATCCAGATCAGAGTTTGTCAGGATTTGAACCTGAAGAGAAACAGTTAACAGAGACAGAGTGTCAATTCTCTGGATGACTGGACTCCAACAAACCCTGAAACACAGCAACAAAAGACCACAATCTGCCTCTCCAACCACCCTCCTCTTCACCCCATCGCAGAAAAAAAAAAAGGATCCCATTATGTAACCCACCAACCATCTCACTCATTAACTGGTTCCCAGTTAAAAGAGTGAAGGGGATGGGAAGGATCACGTGGTGCAGGGGCTTGTTTACTAAAACAAGGGTTGAACGAGGGAGAAACAGACTGTGAAGAAAAAAAGTAAGAAAGGGAGTTAAAAAAGAAGAGGCGAAGCAGCTTTTCCCACCAACTCATTCACAACTCAAATGCTTTCAGTCGCTGTGCTGCTGACCGCCGTCACCATGGAAACGACTGCTCAAGCAAAAGCAGCAAGGGGTGGGAGGGTGAAGGAATGGGAGTGGGAGCAGCAACAGTTTCACATCTGTCCATCTGTTTGTCCACTTCATGAAAACTACACGATTAAAATTCTAAAGACACCTGAACGTCCTTTCTGTGCACCACAGTGTAGCCCGAGGGGGGCAATCTCAGTCCACAAGGGCCGGTGTCCTGCAGGTTTTAGATCTCACCTTGGGTCAACACCCCTGAATCACGTGATTAGTTCGTTACCAGGCCTCTGGAGAACTTCAGGACATGTTGAGGAGCTCATTTAGCCATTTAAATCAGCTGTGTTGGTTCGAGGACACATCTAAAACCTGCAGGGACACCGGCCCTCGTGGACTGAGATTGCCCACCCCTGGTGGGTGTAGCTACTCTGTGGATGGAAAGGGGAAATGAAATTCAATTCATTTCTGTTTAATTTTCTGTAGTCTGTTTTAATCTGTTTGCTATTCATAGTCTCTCTTCTCTTGCCTCTCAACTGTGACAGACTTATTTTAGGATAAAGTTCATAGACTTTCTGAATGCTTTCTGTTTTATTTCAATTTTTTGCATGTTTGTTTGGCTTTAATCAGATATGAATGGTAATTATATGCATGCAGTTTTTATGTGACCATTAAAGTTCATTTAAATAGTATGTCTGCTGGGTGGAAAGCCCAAAAAGGATCTTGCTGTTACCATAATATCAAAATATTTCCCATGTGTGGGACTAATAAAGGTTTGTATCTTATTTTTAGTTCATTCAACTGAAGGACAGATGCATTTTTCAGTAGCCAGTCATCTGTTGTCCACCCATCCCTCGCAGTTCGCAGAAAACCTCCAGATTTTAGTGAAATACGACTAATTTGTCTGTTATACAACTCTTTGTTACTCTCCTTGACATCTCGGAGGGGTGGTGGGATTACTGTTCTATATATTTAAAAAAAGTTTAGTAATAACTCTGTATTTCTGCCTGTATTAGTCCTCACTATATATCATCCTCCTAGACTGAGACATGGCTTCTTGGAAAAATTGGTCAACTTTTTTTTTCAAACTTAGAATAGAATAGCCCTTTATTGTCACTGTACATGTACAACGATAGGTATGCTATAAAACTTCTTTTTTTAAAGCGACATGGGACATCAATGTCGTAATTCGGACAGCTTGTGATCTAATGATAAATAATGTTCTTTTACTAAAACTTAGAGACCAGCCGTTCCAAACAGATTCCAGTTTGTAATAATGTAGCTCTCCACTGGAGAAATCCTGCACTCCACTCGAGCTGCACTCACCCCAAGCTACTTAGGAGTTGCTTGGGAGGTAGAGAAGGAGGTACAGCAGGTCATCTACTAATTGGAAGGTCGATGGTTTGATCTCTGGCTGCTTCCAGTCTGCATGCAAAAATGTTTGTGGACAAGATACTAACCACAAGTTGTTCTCTGATGTATTCATCAGAGTATGGATGTGAGTGTTGTATAAAAAGAACTTGAATAGAAAAAGTGCTGGTGTGAATGAGGTGCTTTGAGTGCGCAGGGAGATTAGAAAACTGCTATGTTGGACTGTTTTCTCTCGGGTCCCCTCCCCAATCACATCATTTTGTACTGCTGTGTACAAAACGATGTGAGTTTTTACAGATAATTAGGAGATTTTCTGGATCAAAAACAACGGCATCCATCCCACTTTGGATGGATGGAGCAGCTGTCATTTGTGGAAATCTGAAAAGCCCCCCAACCGGAATAATCATAATAATGCAGTCTTACATGCTTACATGCCTCTCTGCTGCTCTGTCTCCTTGAAGGAGGAAGTTCATTGTCACACTGATACTTTCTACTTTTAGCCATTTCTGCTTCTCCTGACACAAAAATGAAGTTCATTGAGCTGCTTGTAATTCAGAAGTAAGATATACACAAGTTTTACGGTTATTTCCAACAGAAAGACTGCTGCCATGATGGACACATGCAGACCCGCTTGTAACTCAAGCTCTAGTAAAACTACTCAAAGCTCCCGCTTAACAAGAAACTAGATCAAGTTGTAAACATATGCGAGCCATGTATCAGGGCTTGCCGTCGGCTGAAGACTTAACCGTATCGCGGCTGTGGCTGTCGCAACTGTAAACAGTTCACGACAAGCCGTATTCCAAGTAGCGCAGCGAGTCCCCACGTGAATACGGGAAAGTTTCACGTCTGGGTGCTTCTTTTTAAGAAGTTTTAGCTCCGTTAAGTGCTGCGGCAGTAACACGGACCCTGTACGGAAGGCGGGACCGGCAGGATGCTGTATCTGATCGGTCTGGGGCTCGGAGACGCCACAGACATTACAGTGAAGGGTTTACAGGCGGTGAAGAGCTGCTCCAGAGTTTACCTGGAGGCCTACACATCCATTCTCACCGTGGGCAAAGAGGCGCTGGTGAGTCCGGAGCATTACGACCCGGAGGATTTGGACCAGAGCTGAAATGAAAGCTCGTCCCAGGAGAGGAGCTGCTTGTTTTGGCTGTAGGACTGATTCAGAACTAGGAAGAAATGTCTTACTTTTTACATAAGAACTGGGTTTCAGTACGTGTTACTCGAAGACATCATATGATTTACAATGAGTAATTATAGTAAATCAAAAGGATGAATCCCGTCGGGTTTTTTAACTGCATATTCAGACCTGGGTCCTGAATTGGATAATTCAATGAATTAATTTCAACAAATAAATGTAATTTCTTGCTTTCTTCAGACGATCGGTGTACGATTAGAGATGTCTAATGTCTCTCATATTAATTTATCTAGGACTTCCTCACATTTTGATCAAATTAATACCACAAGCTCAATGTCCTCATTCTCACCTGTAAATGCTAACAATCTGGAAGAAATTATTCATCACTTAAATCTTGCATCTCTTTACTTGATCCCATCCACAACAAATTGTTCAAATCTGTATCTCACTGTTTTACAAATGATGTAGTACGTATTATAAGCAGTTCTCTACAGACTAGCATTTTCATTGTTTCTATTAAATATACTTTAATTACTCCGATTCTCAAGAATAATAACTTAGACCCACTGGTTATTAATATTTATAGACATAATATTTTCTAATCTAAGAAATTATTTGGAAAACTGTGTTTTTTTGCTGGGACATGTCGGTCCTGCTGACTCAGAAAGTCCCTGCTGAATTGTGCTGCAGGAGAGCTGCCAAAAGTGTCCCTACATGATCTGCATGCTGGAGGAAGTGCAGAGTGTAGTCGTGGAGACCAAATTCAGGGTCTGATTCGTCCACGGGGGGGGCGGGTCCAAAGATCCGGAGTATGGGCAGACTGGAGATCCCGGCAGAATCTTCTCCACCAGCCTGTGGAAGTGCAGGCTGTTCATGATGAAGGCCACAATACTCCGACCCCTCCAGATGCCGATGCCTGATCTGTCTGTCTTTGCCGATGAACTTCTATGGATGAGTCTGCATATATAGGTTTAAAATCCTAGAGCGCCAGGCCAGCTTCTTGGCTGACTCCGTGCTGCTGATGTGATGGTAGGACGGGAAGCACCCTGCGCTCCAGCGGACGATCGCGGAGGACTCTAAGAAGTAGGCTCGGCTCTGCTCCAGCACGACCTTCTGACCCCCATGAGTGTGCAGCGTCAGCTCCCAGCTCACATTCAGGTTCCTGAGCACCCACTCATGCTGCCAGGGCAGCACGGTGTATGGGCTGATGTCTCTCTATGCAGATGACACCCAACTTTATCAGTCCTTAAAGCCAGATAACACACACCAGTTAGTTAAGCTGCAGGAATGTCTTCAAGACATAAAGACCTGGATGACCTCTAATTTCCTGTTCTGAATTCAGATAAAGTTATTGTATGCGGCCCTAAAACCTTCGAAATATGTAACCATATGCTTACTCTGGATGTCATTGCCTTAGCCTCCAGTAACACTGTGAGGAATCTTGGAGTTGTATTTGACAACGACATGTCCTTCAGAGCACAGCCCAAGGTGCAGTCAGCAGGTTACTCAATTGATCCCCAGCTGCTCCAGTCCACATGTCAAAGTATTCTTGGGCATGATACTAAAGAGCGAGTTGCCCTCCAGTTATCATCGGAGTGTGAGTGGGTGCATATGACTAAAAGAAAGTGTTTAGGTATAGACTAAAGTTGAGTATGAATGTGGGCCTGTGTGATTGGGTAAATGAGACTTGTAGAAAGTGATCTGAACGCTTCAATTAGTACTTTGTAATCACCAGTCCATCCATCTTTTGCTTATTCAATGCAGGGTCTCAGGAGAGTGAGAACTAAATAGAAAATGAACATCTACTTGAATAGTACGTGTCTGCTCTTAGTATTCTTGTTAAAATATCCTAACAGTATATTCCTTTGCTTCAGGAGGAGTACTATGGGAAGCAGCTGATCCTGGCAGACAGAGATCTAGTTGAACAAGGAGCTGATCAAATCCTGGAGGATGCAGATGTCACTGATGTGGCATTTCTGGTGGTGGGCGACCCATTTGGGTGAGTCACAGTGTTTCTGGACTGTGTAAGCAACAGCTCCAATTGATCCCACAGATCTGAAGTATGCTCTGTCAGCACACGCACTGTAGTGGGGAGCAGCAGAGGAAGATAAAACCACAGAGTTTGTGTCAGAGCAGAGTTTTTACATTTCAGCAGATTTCTGCCCAAAGCCACATTATTCCTCTCAGACATAATAACAGAGTGCTGAGCAGCTCGCCTGCTGAATGGAATATACAAGCTCTATAGTCTTGTCCGTGGGAATTTCAGACTCGGTTTTTCATCAAAAAAACACGGGTTCTTTTTTGGCCCACTGAAAACTATAATGAAGCTTTTTTTCATCACACTGAGGTTTGACCTGTCCGTGACCTCAGCATCTATACATTACTCTGTCATTCAGTCTGTCCAACACAACACTGGGGAAAACCTGTTATCTTCATAGGTTAGTTTACTGTAATAATAATGAGTCAACTCATTGTCAGCTAGTTTGCTGTTACATAGGCACCAGGCATATAGCAGCTGAATAGATTTTGTGTATTTTATAAGAAAAGGCTGCCCTTGTTTTCTGTGTCTTTCTGCAGAGCCACCACACACAGTGACCTAGTGCTGAGAGCAGTGAATGCTGGGATACCATACAAAGTCATTCACAATGCCTCCGTCATGAATGCAGTGGGCTGCTGTGGTTTGCAGGTAATTATTTCCTGAACTGAGTCTGTGAAGCAGAACTTCCAAACACAGGCTCAAACACATCCACTTTCTTTTTCTGCATTTTTTTAAACTTCTTTATATTTTTCCACCTAGTGGCAAGCAACAACAATAATGTAATGATTCCATGGGGGACTAAAGTCCAGAGATGAAACTGGTTTGAAAATGCAGGAAGAAAAGCTGCTGTTTATGTGTGTAGCCTGATGGTTTCTACTCTGTTCACTGCATAGGAGTCAGTGCTGATAATAGAAGGAATAGAGTCACTGTGACTCCAGTGCTGGGAGTCCTCAGTGGCTTTTGGCTGCTTTCGGGGTTTTTTTTTTTTTTTGGGGGGGGGGGTGCAGAAGTGACCATATTTGGATGCAGGGTGGAGAGTTGTCAGCTAATGTTTTCACAGTTGTCAATCAAAACACCTTTCCCTAACTTGAAGACATAATGAAAATGAAAAGGCGGGTTTAAAAAATAAATGAACTGTATTCTCTTCACTATCGCTCCTCTGTGCATGTCCAAACCTTCTTAGCCATGTTGCTCAAACCTTCTGTCTAAACTGCTCAACCAGAGCTGGCCAGAGAGTGCCTGGTGGCCAGGCCTTAGCCTCTGGGGCCCGGCCAGGTAAAGCAACCGAAAAAGACTTTGCTAGAATCACTTGGAAGCAGACTCAAACTGTCAGCCCAACTCAGAAAGGGAAGGTGGTGCTCCACTTACATTCTGTTTAGTGGGGGTGGGGTGTAGCTGACTTCAACTGTGGACATAGTATTCTGTATTGGAAGCAGAGTCTGGGAATGAGAGAGATGACCTGGTCATCACTAGCAGCAAGGTTAATGAGACAGTTAAATAGTCCTTGGTGGCAGCTCCCCTGTAGTGCAGGGCCTTCCTGGTCTTTTCCTGTGTGTTATGAATAAATCTTTTTTGGGGGGTACCGGTACTGGTTTTATTTTGTTGTATTTATCCGCGAAACCTTAAAGGGCAGTCCGTGAAAATATTGTCGGACATAAACCGGTCCGTGGCACAAAAGAGACCTGGTGTGGGTGACCGGTCTGGTAGCTGTGCTGCTCCTGGGTGAGTGCGGGGTGGGCTTGGTGACTTGGAGTTCTGGGGGTGTACCACCTCCATGCTCTGGTTCTGGCTAGGCCCCGGGGGCTTGGGTCCTAGCTGGTGTTTTGACGGGGTTTTGGGTTGCTGCATGCACTGGGGCCTGGCCGTGGCCCTTTGGTGCATTGGTGGAACTGGGGGCCTCTTTAGCTGGCAGGGAGTGTTTTTGCCATCTTTTTGAAGGTGCTCTCTACTTTTGAGGAGACCACGCTGCAGGCAGAGAGGGGGGGGGGGAATCTACCAGAGTTGCAGGGTGGACTCAACCTGGGTATCTAGATTAGAGATTAGATTAGATGAAACTTTAAAAATCCCTCAGGTGGGTTCCTCTGGGAAATTCAGTTTCCAGTAACACAGCACCGACAGAAGTTGCATGTTACAGATACATTGTCAGCTGTCTTATGTAGTCTGGTGTAGTGTCCGAGCCTGGTAGCTCGGGTGTGTACTGGCTTGCTCCTGGCACCTGCTTGCAGGGCTTGGGCCCCTGGCTCTGTCTGGCCCCCGCTGGGGGGTGGGATGTCCTTGGGTCTCAAGTCTCTGGGCCAAGAGCTCGGTCTGCTCTGGCGTAGCTGGCTGCTTGTGGAGGGTGCGGGCTCATCGTGGCAGCCCCCATGGTGCTTCCCCTGGAGGAGTTGTTCATGATTGACAAGCAAAGCTTGGGTTTGACTGTAAAGTCAAGAATCTGTCATCCTTTCTAAGCCTACTAATGACCATCATTTCCAAAAGGGATTAAGCCCATTGAGTCACCAGAATAGTGTTTACTGCGGTGACAGATCAGGAGAGCTGGTTTTTATGCAACTGAAGGAGTTGGAAACCACTTCCATTTTTTTGCACAATCTGTGTTTGTATTTGTGTCATGAGTGCAGCTGCAGCTCATGACGAACCTTTTTGTCACAGTAAACACCTCTCAATAATTCCATCTCATCAATAACTGAACTGTCAGAGCAGCCAATCATAGAGCAGAACCCAGCTGCAGCTCCTCCTCCTGCAAACATGCAAAGATTAGCATTAATGTAAAGACAGCATTTCCAGTGGGAGTAGTTAATATGCTAATGAGAAAGGACACATGCAAATGAGCTCTATTCCTTCCTCTAGGTGCTATGCACTCACACTCACAACTGGAGTCCTTCAGGGCTTTTCTCTATAAAACAAACAGTACATTAATTTTCTTGATGGTGTTTTATTTATAGATAAAACTAATAATAATCAGCAAAAAACATTTATCCAAGAACAGCTCTTCAGAATTTCACTGTTCAGCACCTTTCAGACATGAGCTCTTTTGTGTTAATTTGCATTCAGTCACATTAGCACATGCACATTAGGACTCTGTCTCTTTTTTGCATCTTGAGTTGCTAGTGGCAGATGGTGCCCCCTGCTGATTGGTTCTGCCGGAGTTCTCTTCTCGATTTTAAAAAAAGAAGAAAAAAAAAAGAGTTCTTCTTTCCCACCTCTACCAAGTGCTGTTCATAGGACATTGTTTGACTGTTGGGTATTCTATCTATGTAAAACTGATTAACAACGCCCTCTGTTATTAAGCATTGGCTAGTATCTTGATGTGTGTTCAGTCAGGTCCAGGCACGTTTATAGAAAGGTAAAAAAAGAATTGCAATTTTGCTTCTGTAACCCACCACGGAGGATTGTAAACCAAGTTTTCCAGTCTTTCTAAAGGTCATTCAGAGTGTTTCTCTGGGCATTAGCTGCTTCTTTTTATTATTATTATTAATTTTCAGTCCAGTTCTTGTACCTAAACCATTTTCAAATGGTTTTTTGTTGTTACGCCACCCAATCATTCAAAAATGTAAAGCACTTAAGAGCCAGTGTTGTGTCTACACATAAGAAACAACTTACCAAAGAACCACTTTTTAATTGCATCTTTAGGAACTTTGTTACTAGCAGTGTGTCGCAAAAGCACATCATTTGCTCTCATTTCTCGAATCTAGTTGAATCTACAAAGGAAAAAAAAAGACTTGACAGAACCAAAAAAAGCACTGTCGTATAGATGTCATATGTAATATCCTTGGAGGGGCTGCCATCTTGATGAGGCTTATTTTCCCAAAAGTCTTGGGGATCTTCAAGATGTTTTTGGCAAACACAAGCCTTTGTGTGCTTTTTGGTCAGCAGTGGTTTTCTTCTTGGAACTCTCCCATGAATGCCATTCTTGCCCAGTCTCATTCTTATTGTTAAATCATGAACTCTAACCTTAACTGAGAGGAGTGAGGCCTGCAGTTCTTTAGATGTTGTTCTGGGTTTTTTATGAAGGTTTACCACTTTTCTCCATTTGTGGATAATAAGTCTCACTTTGGTTCTCTGGAGTCCACAAGCCTTATGAATGGCTTTATAATCCTTTCCATACTGATAGATGTCAATGATTTTATTTGTCCTATTCTTATGTTCCCTTTTGTATGATGTTTTCCCTTTTGAGACCATCAAGCCTATTTCACTTTGTTAGACATTTAAATGATTTCCAGATTCAAAAAGTCTGGCAGTATTTCAGAATGGGTGAAGTTGAGCTCAACTTTCCAAAAAATGTAGCTAATTGCAGTTAATTCATGATTTAACAAAGGGGTCATATAAATGGGAAGTATCTGACATTAAACTTAGTTTGGAGTTCCACACTTAAGAGCCAGTGTTGTGTCTACACATAAGAGACAACTTGGCAAAGAACCACTTTTTAATTGCATCTTTAGGAACTTTGTTACTAGCAGCGTGGCGCAAAAGTGCTAGAACCAATTCTATTTACATTTTACATGTAAGGCAGTATTAGAAGAAGGCAGCACAACATGCTTTATCTGTCCATAAAACCAGGTGGCACACAGTAATTAGTTAAACTGCATTAATATCTTAAAGATATAAAGACATGGATGGCTTCCAATTTCCTGCTTCTAAAACCAGACAAATATGAGGTTATTGTACTCAGCCCTAAAAATCCAAAAACGTGATGTCTAACCAGACACCTGCTCTGGATGGCATTACTTTGGCCTCCAGTAACAATGTGAGGACTCATGGAGTCATTTTTGAGGAAATGTACTTCAGTGTGCATATTAAAACTTCCAGAAAAGTCTTCAGTTGATCCAAAGTGCTGCAGCACTGACAGGGATAAGAAAGAGAGCGCCTATATTGGCTTCTCTTCATTGATTCTGTGTTAAACCCAAATCAAATTTATAATCCTTCTCCTCATATATTATCACCCCAGTAGAACACTTCCCTCTTGGAGTGCAAGAGATTTCTAGGTAGAAAAACATGAAAGGGAGGCAGAGCCTCCAGCTTTCAGACCCCTCTTCTGTGGAACCAGCTCCTAGTTTGGATTTGCTTGGATTTGCTCCCAACCGGTCATGGCAGATGGGTCCTCTCCCTGAACCTGGAGCTGTTCGAGTCTATCCCAGCTACCATAGGGCGAGAGGCAGGGTACACCCTAGACAGGTTGCCAGTCTGACACAGGGCTATAAATAACTGAATTAAATTTTATTTATTTATCATCAACCATTTTTGAGCAGTGCAGGATTATCTTGACCGAGAATTGAACAAAAAGTCGGCCAACATCCAAAGAACTATGGTGAACTATTCATGAAGACTACTTAACAAAATTAGAAGAAATGTTGTCTAACAGTTCAGTCTGTTGAAGAATAAAGGTGGTCATACCAAATATTGACTTTCAAGCTTTGAGACTTGAAACAAAACGTTAGCGTATATACTATATTTCTACTTATGTTTGCACCTTTGAAGAAACAACTGCACTTGTTTCCCGGTGTCCTAGCACAGTATAAGTGCGTTGAGGATAATTTAATTATAAAGAAATAACCCAAGACTTCTGCGCATGACTGCATAGTGCCCCATTTTTCAGTCTCAAAAGTATTTGGACAAACTAACACAATTTTAAATGGTAAAAATGGTAAATGGCCTGTATTTGTATAGCGCTTTACTAGTCCCTAAGGACCCCAAAGCACTTTACACAACCAGTCATCCACCCATTCACACACACATTCACACACTGGTGATGGCAGCTACATTGTAGCCACAGCCACCCTGGGGCGCGCTGACAGAGGCATCCAGTTTCTTTGGCTTTAGAAACTCTTGTTACTTTTGCAGTTTACTTTGGTTCATTGTCCATTTGTTATGTGAAGTTCTGTGCAATCAGTTTGTAGTTTTAGTTGTATCCAAGCCGATCGTACAGAAAGTCCTGTACACTTCACAATTCATCCTACCACTTCCAAAACAGTTAACTGGTTCCACTGGTAGCTGTACATGCCCATTAAATAACACTGCCACCTCCATGCTTTTCTGTTCCCGTCCTTCTGGTATGAGTTCATCTTGGTTTCATTTTTTCTGAACTTCACTGGCTCTTTTAGATGTTTTCTGCAAAGTCTAATCTGTTTCTCTGTTTTTCCATTCAAGACATTGATATCGCTACCTCCAGGAGTATGTTTATGTTTTTTAACCAGCGAAATACAAAAATGTCAATCAACCATTTTACAGTCTCATATTTGACTATACACTTGCTTACATTATCACATTGTGAGGGCTCGCTTCCTTTTGAGGGACAAGAAACTGTGATTCTCCTGGAAATAGCTGTTGGGGAAAAAGCCCTTTGATGTGATGGAAACATGTGTTTGTCTGTGTGTGTTTCAGTTGTATAATTTTGGAGAAACGGTGTCTGTAGTGTTTTGGACAGAGACGTGGAGACCAGAGAGCTTCTATGACAAAATTTGTAAAAACCGAACAGCTGGACTGCACACACTCTGTCTGCTGGGTGAGGCTTGCACACAAACACAGACAAATCTCCTAAAATAAAATCCACAATATCCAAGATAAAATTATAATGTAAAACAAAAAAATAGGATAATAGAATACAATTATTTATATTTGAAACAAAAACCGATACCACTGAAATTTCATGTTATTTTCTAAACTGAATTGAAATCATTTCATTAACAAAGTAGAAAAATATATATATCCAAGAAAAGTAGTACAATTTAGTAAAAAATAATGATGAAAGAAGGCATTTTAACATAAAACGTATTAAAAATGTAAAACATTATTGAAAATATGCAAACAAAAGGTCTGAATCAAAACACAGTCATTGTGAATTAATCTGAAATAATGCTGATGGCCATCTGAGGCTCTTTTATTTTTTTCTGTAATGAATATTTAAAACACACCCACTCACCAGCAGGTCATCCACCTCCCACTGGACTCCTAATTTATGGGCGTTTGGGGCATTTGGGGTCCCTGGGATGATTGATGCTGGTGTCCGTACCTCATCTATTACTTCTCCACACACACATTTACAAAAGAGCACGGCCATGTTTTTTGACTTCACAAACACGGCAGGACACCCAGATGAGCCATTTATTTATTTCAAGAATTCACTATGATTTTGGACATTTTTAACATAATAGGGAATTATTCATAAGTAAGTAAAACAGCAACAGTGATGAAAAAAGCTGCGTCATAATTAAAAGAGATTATTTACAGACACTGCACATCTTAAAATAGAGCATTAAATAAAATATTACGAAAATAACAGCCATACTGTTACGTGATCGGTGAGATTTCTCGTTAGCTGACAGAAAATAATAAGATTTTGCTGAAATGTTTCACCCTACTTTAGATTTTTAGTTGGCCAGAAGGGCAGGTTTCATGGAAACCCAAGTTTGTGAATGCGATGAATCAAGAATAGGGCGACACAGGAGCTTCAAATTGATACCATAGGTGTATTTATTTAAATAATCAGTGACCTTGACCTCAAGGTCAGAGGTTTTCTTAAAATTGTGTGAGTGAGATAACTCGGGAACAAGGTGACATATTTTAGAAATTTGTACTATGGGTGTGTGAGGGATGGCACTGGCGGTCGACAGCATTTTTTTATATAATGTTTTTTTGTAATGTTATGTGGTTTGTTGTCGAAACCTCAAGAACCTTCAGTCTGCAATATGACAGAAATTGTTTATTTGTAAATTGGTAACTGGGTAGCTGTGGCTCAGGAGGTAGAGCAGTACTACTACTGTCCATGGATGCACTCATTAGAGTGAGAATGTTAGATAGAAAGCACTTAGGCACAGAAAAAGTGCTTGTATGACTCGGTGAATGAGGGTTGTACTTGAAGTGCTCTTAGTGCTCAACCAGAGTATTAAAACGCTCTATAAAAACCAGTCCATTTACCAGAATACTTACTTACATTCTTATCCATCCATTCTCTCCTGCTTAATTAATTTCCTGTGCTTGATTCTAGTAAAAATAAAAGCATGGTTTGGAAATGTTTTGTAAATTCTGTACTGTGCTTGCATGGTGCTTTTCTAGTTTGACCACTCAAAGCATTTTTTTTTTACCACAAGCCTCATTTACCCAACACACACACAAACACTTTTTTCTGCCTAAGTGCTTTCTATCTAACATTAACACACTCACAGTAATGTGTGCATCCGTGGCAACTTGGGTTTGACATGCAAATCGACGAGCCAGGGATTGAACTACCAACTTCCCAACCCACTCTGTTCCCTGAGCCGCATCCATTTTTAACGGGTGAGAATTTTTATTTAAAATAAAACTGACACATTTCTGTGCGATATTTTACATTGGATATTAATTTAAAAGGATATTAGAAAAATACAAACGGTAGATTTTTTGTTTTTTTAAATCAAATGGTTTCTTGGGACTGTTGGGATGTAAGTGCACGTTTAGTTCTGAGATTAAAAGTAAAAACAGTGCGAGATGTGTTTAATACAGTTTTCTTCTTCTTTTGTTTTTATTGTTAGATATTAAAGTCAAAGAGCAGAGCATCGAGAACATGATGAGGTAAGAATCAGATCCAGATCACATCCACAACCACCTCTGGAGTGTTAGAGATCTCACCATGTGAGGTCTGTTATTTTTTGACTTAACCCTCAGTCAGCATTTGTCAGAACCAGAAACCCAGACCATGTCCACATGACGTTTTTGCCTGGCTTATCTGCGTAGCAACTTAATCAAAAAGATTATAGATGACATCTTATTTCATAGTGTATTCTTCACGTGCTCTATCAAAAGCACATTCTCTGCTGATTCACCCACTAATTACATTCACAGTATTCACTTACTGTGTCTTTAGGGATTCGCTATCTTAGCTCAGCTCGTTACCGACTCGCTAGCAGCATGGCCTCTTCACCTCCTGCACTTTCCTGTTCATCATGTTAGATGTTTAGTTACTCCTCAGCCTCCTTTAGTAATAACGATACTTGTAATGATTATAGCCTGTTTGCAGCTCCAGGATCACTGAATGGCAGACCCGGCTTTGCACACTCGGAAAAAACCCGTAGGGCTAACACAGAGACAACTACTTGCCATTTAGATTCACCAAGGACAGGATTCAGGGGACAGACACTATCTCTACTTTTAAAATTAGGCTTAAAATGTTCCTTTTTGATTAAGAACATAGTTAGGGCTGGATCAGTGACCCAAAATCCTCCCTTAGTTATGCTGCAACAGGTGTAGGCTGCTGGGGGATTCCCATGATGCATTGAGTATTTCTTCTTCAGTCACCTTTCTGGCTCAGTATGTGTTAATAGACCTCTCTGCATTGAATCATTACTTATTATTAATCTCTGGCTCTCTTCCACTGCATGCGTTTTGTTCCGTCTTCCTCCCCTGAGCTCGGTTCTACTGGAAGTTTCTTCCTGTTAGCTTTTCCTTCCCACTGTTGCCAAAGTGCTTGCTCATGGGGGGGGGGGGGGGGGGGGTGTGTATCATATGCTTGTTGGATCTTTCTTATTATTGTAGGGTCTACCTTAATATATTAAGCGTCTTGAGGCGGCTGTGATTTGGCGCTGTATAAATAAAATTGAATTGAATGACTAATTATTTGTGAACTGATCAATTGGCTTAAATCTGTGACTCTCCACCACTTGGCCTTAGAACTGAAAAAGCTCCTCAGATTAGAGGTGAAGCATCTTCGGGATATTTAAAGAAGTTCAGTGGTTTTTCAAGGTGATCAGGAGACCACATAAAGTTTGGAGATCAGTAGCAACTCTGCAGAAAGTTGGTGACCTCTGTGCAGTATGTATCTCAGTATCCATTATTTTGTTATAATAGCACTAACAGCTGATCGTGTAACATTTAGTAACAAGGAATTTTCACCACTGGACTTGTTGGAAAGGTGCCATCCTATCACGGTACACTCTGGGATTCACAGAGCTCCTGTGACCCATTCTTTCACAAATGTTTGTAGGTGTTTGATTTTATAAACCTGTGCCCATGAACACCTGAACTCAATGATTTTAGACGTGTGACTGAATACTTTTGGTAATATAGCATAGTTTCAAAGTTTTCTTGCACAGATGTGAAGGTTTGAATTAAAGGAGAATGACATGTGGTTAAAGTGAATCTTTGGTTACTGATTTTAGAGGGAAGAAGATCTACGAGCCTCCTCGCTTCATGACAGTCAACCAGGCTGCAGATCAGCTAATACAGGTCATCCAAAGGAGGAAGGAGGAGGGCGAGGAGTTGGGTGAGTCGTACCTGACATGCGAGTACTTTCTATCAATCCCATATTTGTTCAGATTGAAGTTCTGGTACAGTCATCAGGTAGAAGGAAAACGATAATCAAGTTTACAAAAAATATTGTAGTACTGTGTTTTATCTTTAGGATATTCTGAACCACGACTTAGGAGAACCAGTAGCATGCTAACAGTCTTGAAAGTCATGTGTCTGATTGGACCACTCCATCTTTCCTTAAAGAGCCAGTCAGCTGTGTTCGCTGCAGCTCTCAAACTCATGAGTCTTTGCCCCCCCTTTTCCAGGCATGACGGAGGACACAGTGTGCGTTGGCGTGGCCCGACTCGGCTCTGACGAACAAAAGATCCGTGTAGGAACATTAAATCAGCTGGTGTCATGTGACCTCGGTGCTCCACTCCATTCGCTGGTCATCACCGGTCGACTCCACCCGTTGGAGGTGGACATGCTGCGAGTAAATGCAGAACCAAACGCACTGGAAAACCTGCACATGATTGACAGCTCAACCTACACCTCTTGACACACTTGTTCACCTGCTTGTCTACAACTACCATTAGTGACACACTATATAATCCCAGGCCCCAAATGGTAAATTAAACTGCACCCTGAGGCAGACCTTGAGCCTTCCCAATTAACTTTTTTGTTGTTATGTGATAAAAACAGCCATACAAGGCTGAGTCATTAGTCAGGATTCAGTGGCATTAATATTAAGCATTTCCCTAATTCCCAAACTCTGAATCTTTTTGGGGCCAAAAATGTTCCCTAACTGTGATGGATTTAAAGTAATCCTCACAAAGAAGTCACAAACACAGATGCAGAAAAAATGAATTAAAGTAATATATTTTAAAAAAAAAAAACATTTGAAGGAGGCAGGAAATATGTTTGAACTCAGCTCCAACTTGTGATCATTTCATGTTAAACCTGCATGTTTCCACTCGTGCAGAGGCACCGCTGTTTACAATTCTGATATTAAAACCAAGTACAAATATTACTGCACGTGAAGTGAGAGCTTTTCTTTCCATAGGGCTCCAGTCCTCCTGCAGCTGTTTAATTAACTCAGTTCTATAATCAGTACTACAGATGTGATTATGAATAATCATTCTTAGAGAACCAGATTTATTTATTACAGCTGTAATAAATATTTATTTTTTTAAAAGAAAAAAAAAAAAGGCTTAAATCCACTGGTCGGTCACATGGTTTGGCACATACAGAGTGACTTCACACGTACTGTCAACCAATCAAGTCTGAGCAGTGATGTCAGAGGTGCTGGAAGGGGCTCAGATTGTCTCATGTCAAAGGCACTTACCCATAATTCTTTGTGGGAGGGGCAGAATTTCCACTGTGAGCAGGATTATTATTATTATTTTTATTTTGGGTGGGGCTGTTTTAGTTCATCAGTTCTGAGAGCCCCCCCCCTATTCCAGTCTGTGCTGTGGTGACTGTCGGGGTCAGAAGTCACCTGCAGAAGTAGACTGAATGCGATTGGTCCCAAGTGTAGTGGAATATTAGCAGCTTCTACATGGCAGCTGTGTCGATCTGAACATACAGCTGCCGAACTCCTGCCTGTGGAGACAAAACCATTCATCGTGGCTGAATACTATGTTGACATCCTACTACCATCAAACCATCAATACTGCTACTGAAAGTAAAGTTTGTAAGAATGGTGCTGCTGACACAACCCTACATCTACAACTTCAACTGCCACCAGGTACAGTGTACTTGAATGAAGCTGTGTTTAGGTACCTGCGTGAAGATGTGGTGTGTCTGGCTAAGGATCCAGCGGGTGTCAGCGTCAGGGGCGACCAGCAGCTTTAATGTTCCGATATAAACATCAGTACACAGAGTCCAGAAGTGAGGCTCCTGCAGATTATACACTCCCTGCAGTTGCTGCACCTGGCCACAACAAAACAAACATCAGACTTGTCCACTCCATTCAAGGGCTTGAGGTACAATTACCTTCTTAAATTAGTGCTACAATTGTTACTACTACTACTAAAACAAATGATTACTTACTAATGATAGTATCAAGAAATGTACAGTTTATACGCTAAAATACATATTTACAGAATCTATTCAGTGGCACCTTTGGTTTCTATTGTCATGAACTGCCAGAACCTGCAACAAGTAAAGAACTGGTTCTTATTCCACTAACTGCATCCTAAGACGATCTGTGCAAAATCAGACTTCCAGGAAATGCAGCTGCATACACTTTTAAATTATTAATTTGTCAAGTAACTGACAAAGTACATCAAAATCTAACTTTATGCTAAATACTGATGTTTGCTCAGTTCCTACCTCTTCTTTGAACATTGAGTATGGTCACTACTCACCCTCTGGTAGCACTCTGGTAGGGCATGGTCTAGTGAAAATGGAGTTCTCTGCATCAGAATCCCAATAGACTCCTTCAGTAACGGTACCACACTGAGGATCAAATGATAGAAGAGAGAAAGTTTAGAAAGTAGAGAGTCTTGTTTTTTTTTAGTTACATTGTGCCAGTTCCTAACAACAGCCACCTCACGGCACTCTGCATTGTAAGACCCCACAATTTTGGAGAAAAACATTCCAGCAGTCAGACTATGAGTAAGCAGTGACAGAATCAAGGAAGAACTCCCCTTTAACACAAGGAAAACTCCAGCAGAACCAGGATCAGGAGACAAAAGTCAAAGATGTAACATAACAGGAAAACAAGGGAGGACAAAAAAAAAAAAAAAACTTGCAATACTGTTCCACTGCTGTGCAAGAATACACTCGTGCAAACATCCATGCCACTAGTCAACTAATTTTGAAATCATAGTCCAAGTCCAAGTTGTGGTGCATGTACCATGAACCACAGTTCAAAATTGTAGAGATTCTTAAGATGGGTCCGAGTTTAACTCATTTGCAGAATCTGTAGATTTACAACTGAAGTTCAGCTCCATGATGAGTTTGACTTTCCAGCTGCAGAAACCTGATACCTGCAGTTATGTGAAGGCCTCTCAGCTAACCACAGCACCACTCTGCTGACTCTTTAAATTGGCAGCTGTGCTCACTTCCAGCATATCAAACCACATCAGCACACATGAACTCCATTTATCTTGGATTTCTGGGAAATCTGACCACTGCATTCACATTCAGAAGACCAGCGATTCGAGAACAGACTCCAGGACTGTATAAAGGACAATACCAGTGGTTTGGCATGTTGGCTTCCATTAAATACTAATTGGACATTCTTTACATTAGTGGAAACCATTTTCCAAAGAGTCTGTCAGTTTTTGATTGATTTTCTTTCTTCCAGGCAGATGTTGTTTCCAGCTTGTTTTTCTCTGGAATTCGACTTTAGAGCTGAAACCTGATTGATAATCCATAAGCTCTAGTAGTCAATGAGGAGGATCTGTAAGATGTTAAGGAATGTCTGCTATCATCTGAAGGAAATGAGCTTCTCTAACATATGTTTCTGATAAGACAAAGTTACACATCATGAGCACTACTAAAGAATGTAAAATACTCAAGAGATCATTAAAAGAGAAACCAAAAAAAAAAGGTTCTCACAGTCCTGCAGTGACTTCAGGCCTGAATCTGGGTTTTCATTATTAGAGAGTGGTTCACTTCTTTTTGGCGTACATCACTGTTATGCCACAGACCAGATCCGACCCAAGAACAGTTCATGTTCCAGATAGGAAAATGTGAAGTAATCACCTACTGACCCATCAGCTCCCTTAGATCTTCGGGTGGATACAGTTACTGCCTAAAAGTTTTAAAGACCAAGTATTTGCCTTTAACTGATGGAAATTAAGTAATATAGATTACTGGGTGGTAAGGTGGAACAGTGGTTAGCGTTGCTGTTTCACAGGAAGAAGGTTCCTGGCTTGAATCTTTGCTTAGGCTTTCCTATGAGTAATGTTAGCTTAATTTGTGATTTTAAATTGGTCATGGATATGAGGTCAAGTGCTTATGATATAGAGAATACAATGGTTAATAACTTTAATTTAAAGCACTCTGAGTGGTCAGCAAGACTAGAAGAGTCCTTTATAAAGGCTCAAAAGCACTATATAAAACTCATGGAAGGGAATATTACTTGCTGTTAAATGTTCATAGAAACTGAGCATTTAACAGTGTTTCCTGAAAACCCTCGTCTTATCACTTCATGATAACATTTAAATTTACAATAAATAATTACACAGCAGTGCAGAGTAGTTTTAGTCACAGTAGATGTCTTTCTTAAAGTGCTGTAACTAAGTTTAAGGATATAATCATCCACAGTTATCTTCTTCAATTCCTTGTACCAACACAGAGCAGAGCAGCTGCACTAACACTACTCCAACAGAGGTCGATTATCTCGTTAATAATTTTACCCCTTCACTACGTATGACTCTGGATGCTGTAGCTCCTGTGAAAAAGACAGCCTGACTAGTATTTGACTCCCTGGTATAACCCTCAAAAGCGCACCTTAAAGTAGACAACTCAAAAGCTGGAGAGAAAATGGCATATCACAAATTTAGAAGATGATCATTTAGCCTGGAGGAATAGTTTGCCGCTTTATAAAAAACCCTCCGTAAAGCTAGAACAGCTTGATTGATTGATTGAAGAAAATAAGAACGACCCTAGGTTTCTCCTCAGCACTGAAGTCAGGCTGACAAAAAGTCAGAGCTCTGTTGAGTCAGCCAGTCCCTTGACGTTGACTAGCAATGACTTCATGAATTTCTTGACAAATAAACTTTACAGTCCATGTACTGATCTTAAAACGGAACACCTACACTGTGCTTCCTGACCCCACATCAAATTTGCACGTAGAATAAAGCTTTTGTTTGATATTTGTTTGATATTTAATCTCAAAACAGCTCTGAGTCTGCAGCAAAGGATCTAAACTGAAATTGTCAGGAGCAGGTTGTGTTCAGAGTTTTAGTTTAAAAATCAGCTGGGAGTGCCACATTTTCACTGTTTCTTTTATTTACGGCAGGTTTTAAGCTTATTATAGATTCTCTGCTAGGGGAATATGTTTTATATGTGCAGCTTCTTAAGCTGTTCCTTTCTAAAACCGTTGGGTGAAGCTCAAACTGTGTGCTGCACTGTTAAAGGAAGGTCTGTTTATTCATTTGGTGAATTTGAAAATGTATAAATGTTGTTATATGTGATTCTAATCTGCTGAAACACAGGACACACATCAAGTTAATCAAATTAAATTGTTCAAAATTAATTTCACTTTGATATGCATCAAACTGAGGGAATTTTCACATCTAATTTATCAGGCTGGGATACTACTGGGATGATACTGGGACAGTAAGTTTCACAGCTCAAATGTGCAGCCATCATCTTAGAAATCAACAGCAGCACTGAGAGAAAACTCCGTGATAAAATAATTAACTAGAATTAAAATGTTTATTTCACTGCACTGTGCACTAAATCATCCGATCATGGGCATGTACACACATGTATTCGGGTGTCTTCTACTGTGCGTATTTTGCCCTGTTACTGTCCCCAAGTGGTCGCAGCAGGTCGCTGCCTCTCCCTGAGTCCATTTCTGCCAGAGGTCTTTCCTGTTAAAAGGGAGCTTATCCTTCTCACTGTCATCTGATTGTTCTGGTTTTCCCTCTACTACTGTAGGGTCTTTAACTTGCAATATAAAGCACTTTGAGGCAACTGTTGTGACACTATGTAAATGAAACTGAATATAAAATACCAGAGTAAAAAAAAGGCACAGTATTACTGTCCAGACCAATACTGGCTGATCAAATCACTTTACGAATTACTGGCAATTTCTGCTGTAGCGTTAAGTCTAGGCCACAGTTTTTGTATTCTCAGTAACACAAAAAAATCATCACTTCAGTATAAGAAATAATAATAATAGCATCAATATAAGGACTCACATATGTCAGCAAATCGCTGACTACAATGACGTGAGGGGCATGCACATAGAAGTTGAAAAAAGTCCAGCATTTTATTTGTTTCTATCAGCTGGCAGCATGTGTAAAACACCAGCACATACTTAACCCATATGCACTAGCACACGCAGAAATGGCAGCAACGACGGCAGCCATTTCTGTAGGTTACATCATAGCTCTACGTAAATTCCCTGGCCAAGGCTAAATCAGACATTAAACAGTAAGAAGTGATAAGGAAGTATCACCTGACTCCAATGAGGATGGCGATCAGCATGGAGCAGATGGGATCGGCAATCATTAGATCATATTTCTGCATCAGCAGAGCGGAGATGATCACACCGACACTGCCCAAAGTGTCTGCAATAATATGCAACAGGACTCCTGGAACACAAAGATACAACACACATCGATACAGTTTTGATACATAGTCATCAGAATACAACAAGTTCAGACTAGTTTATGTAAGACAATGAAAAAGATACTAAAATAGGTTAAAAAATAAGTGCAGAAACTAATAATTCTAAATGGTTGGCATAAATTAAATTCTTCTAAAATACTACAAATCCAACTGTAAGTATAGTTACGAAATTAAGCTAAATAAAAAATAGAACAAACTGCTGCATGTACAGTGATGGAATCTAACATGTAGCGTGAAGTTCTCAAAGACTTACACTGGAGGAAATTTATAATTATACTCCTTCAGAGATAGCTAGTAATAACTGTAGTTACTGTACACCACTGTTAAATCTGACAGAATTACTTTCACAAATGTGACTGCTCAGGAGGAGGAGGTACTTTAGCTCTTTACTTAAGTAAAAGGAGCAGTGCAAAAGTTTGAAAGCACTCTGGTTTAAGTCCTGATCACTATTTATTTCCACAAGAAGGGCCAGAGCAGTCTTTTCTGAGGCGGCTGAGGTCTTAACATCTGTCGGACAATGCTAAGCAGTTTCCAGAATTGTGCTGTGACCAGTGCCATCCTCTATTCTGTTGCATGCTGGGGCAGCAGGCTGACACTTGCAGATGCCAACGGACTCAACAAACCGATCCACAAGACCAGTAGTGTTGTGGGGTGGAGGTGGGCTCTCTTAAGATGGTGTCGGCGAGGTGGATGTTGTCCAAGATAAGGACAATGCTGGACAATATCTCCCACCCACTTTATGACATGCTGGCCAGTCACAGGAGCACGTTCGGTAAGAAACTGAGATTACCCAAAATGCACCACTAAACGACACAGGAAATCATTCCTGCTTGTGATCCTCTTGCTGTACAATTCCTACATCTAAAGTACAAATAAACACTGCAATAGCACACACTTCCTATCACATCCTCTACAGAGAAAATAAAGTCGGTATGAAAGGGGGCACCATAATTTCAACTTTGTGTAACATACTGTGATAGTTATATATTAGAGCCATTTTAATTTATTAGAGATATTCTATAATATATTGTATTATTTAATATTGGTACTATTGCTATTATATGTATTAGTGTTCTTACTGTCTTGGAGCACATGTGACCACATAATTTTCTCGGGGATCAGAGGACAAATGTACAGGGTACCAAATGCTAAGATGATGAGGATGCTATATACTGCATGCTCAGAAGACACAGCGCTTTGGGAGCACTTTGGGAACGCCCCTCCACCCCAGTAGTTTAGTGTAGCACTGTGTGTGTGTGTGTGTGTGTGTTCATTTCTCACCCTGCAGGATCTGTTTGCTGGAGCCTTTTCCCGGCAGGTGTTGCAGTTCGTCTAAAAAGCAAAAAATAAATAAATAAATAAACGCAAAAAGTGAGGTTGGAGGAAGTCTGTACCACGCAGGTTTGTTTTACTACTAAATGAAAAACCGTGAGATTCTGATGGCAGTTTATTAAATCTACATGAGCATTCAAACATTTTTTTACAATATATCGTATTCACAAATTCACATACCATGCCTGTGCTAGATAGAAAGCTTTCTAACATTCACACACTGATGACGACACGGGCAGCACCTTTGGCATGCAGGCCGAGGCAGCCAGAGATCAAACCAACAATCATGTTCATGTTGTATAAAAATGACATCACGGGACGTGCGGCCACATTGCTATAATGACCCTCACGAGGTGGTCCTCAATTGTAATAGAAAATTAGCTGAGTCGAACTGAGCCAAGCCAATCTAAGTAGGTACTAAGGGAAAAGGGCTAGAAGTGTCTAAATTGTGTTTGTGGCATTCTCATGCAGCATTTTCCTTTGTCAGACTCTCACCATTATAGTGTGGTTCCTCGTGTCCTCCATGACTGTGCCAATCTGCGTGTTTGTCGTGGTGGTGATGTCCTCCATGACTGTGGCAATCTGCATGTTTGTCGTGGTGGTGATGTCCTCCATGACTGTGGCAATCTGCATGTTTGTCGTGGTGGTGATGTCCTCCATGACCGTGACCGTGACTTGTGCTACCATTAAACAGAGAGTGACTGTGTCCGTGGTCTGAGGATGGAGAAGAAGACGTCAGACAAGCAAAGATCTGCAGTGAAGTTGTACAAGGCTGCACTCGACCTGTGAGGTTCTGCACAGATGTATCAATGTTCTAGTGGCATGCAGCAACGTTTAACTGAGCCTGAGTTTAGTTCACTTGATTTACAGAGGGTCTACAGAGTTGCAGAGTCCCTATAAAAAGCTTCGAACATCTACCAGGTTTACAATATCAAAGTTTTAGAGACCTGCTTTAGTGTTTGGGTCTGCAGAACACATTTTAGAGAGTTGCAACAATAATGTAAAAATGAGACGTGTGGTTACATGTTGTATAGTTGCACTCAGATGCCTGATCTGTACAGGCTCTACTTGATTGAACAAAAGAAGCTATGAGGGTTCCACTCCAATAATGTCATTTATTTATTCCCAACTCCATTACAATGAGGCTTTTATGTGTAAAGCCCAGGAATCCATGAAAAATGTAGGATATAATGCTGGGTAGTTGACACTAAAGATGCCATATTCTAATTTGGCTGAGGTATGACTAAAACTTTCTGTGGAAAATGGCTGGTGAAGGTACAGCGTAACCGCAAACCTTTCTAACACCCCATGTCGTATCTGCGCTCTAGAAATGTAACTACACACTGGCATCAGTGCAGCCCGCACAGCTATGAATGCTGAAAACAACATCATTTTCACTGGATCCAAACTGCGGAATCGACTCAAAGCACTTCAAGAGCGGCAGAGACACTCTAGGCTCAATCCTTCAGGTGTATTACCTCCCTCTCCATGTGAGTGCCCATGTCCTCCATGCTGGAACGCAAAGATCCCGACCAGGTTCACCAGCAGACCGGCTACAGAGACAGGAAGCAACCGCTCATGGTGAACATCTGGAGGCTCTAGAGCTCTCTGACAAACAGAGACAGATGGTCACATGCTGGCAGGCGTATTTTCACTAAATTTCAGCATGCCCTGTTAAAGCTTAAGGTTATGTAACTACAAGAGTAAAAATGATTTGTTTCTACCCCAACTTTTGCAGTATTAGGAGAACTGATACAGCACACATGATCAGATGCAAAAACCTACACAAGGGACTCATTGTTCTTACCTTGTTTAATCAACTGGGTGATCTACTGTATATACTCTTGTTATATACTCAACAAAAGGCAAGTCTGACTGTGCTGTCCGATTTGTTGTTGTTGTTATAATAAATCCATCTATTCTCTTCCACTTATCCAATTCAGCATCACAGGGGGATGAAGCCTCATCTCAGCTGCCACAGAGTGAGACGAAGGGTACACCCTGGCAATTTAGAATCACCAATTAAACTAACCCAACTAATTGCATGTCTTTGGACTATGGTCCTTTTAGTAGAAATGGGTAGGGGATAACTGTTCTTGAGTACTGGTACTGAATATATTATTTGGCTCATCTGATAAAAGGATTTCCTCTGCTGAAGACTGACGGATGCGACTTTACTTCAGGTTAACTAAGCTCCATCATCATTCCTGCCATTATGTGTGTAATATGAAAAACCGTGTAGTGAAATTTTGTTATTTCATTGATTTGATCAGTTTTTATGGACAGTGACAGGAAATTCTTTTTTCCTTACATGGGTGCTAATAAATTGCACATAAGAATTATTTCTAGACTGAAGTAGTACCTCTCTGACAGTAATGAATCAGGGTGTGCAGATGTCGCAGCCATAGCTGGTCAATGTCATTTAAGCCATTATTTAACCTCGTTTACAGTGAATAAACCTAATCCAGAAAAGATTTGACTCAGAGTCAAAGAAAGATTGTTCGACTGGTTCTCACAGCAACCAATCAAACAATCTCATCAAATCGAAGGCTTTCTCCCTATAGGCTTCCATCCGCATGAAACTATTGATGCTGATGTTAAAGCTTTATGATTTTCATATCAGTAGACTGATCCCAAGTTGCTCTCTGATGCATTCAATGTAGTGTGAATGTTAGATACAAAGCACTTAGGTGTAGAAAAAAGCATTTGTGTCAATGGGTGAATGAGGCATGTTGTATAAAGCATTTTGAGTGCTCGAGTACAGAAAAACAAAAGAAGAACCACAAGAACCAGTTCTTTTAATCCATTATGTTGGCCTACTTGTAATGCTATAACAGGCACTGCATAATAAGCAGACACACCTTGTAGATGTGATGGTTAAACTTAGGTAAAGTGGCAAATGTGTTACCTCAACTCCTTCCGAGAAAATGAAGAAAGCAGTGAAGATGAGGAAGAGCCCATTGACAAAGCCTGCCAGAACCTCTGCTCTCACATAGCTGAGACACAGACAGGACACAGACGGATTAAACACACTGACTGTCAGTGAGAGACCAGAACAGAGCTCAGAGTGGATGTTCTCACCCGTAGGAGAAGCTATCGTTGGATCTCCACCTGGAGATGACGGAGGCTGCCAGACCTGCCAGCAGGGCAGTGCAGTCAAAAAACATGTGGAAAGAATCTGAGATCAGACCTAAACTGAACACATGACAAACATGTAAAGAGATTCATTAAGGAACAGGAGCATCTGAAAAGATTTTAATGCTGCCGCAGATAAAACGACGTTTTTAAATGGTTACGACACCCATCACCCTTTTCCTCTTTTTTTCTGTCACACATACACTACCAGTCAAAAGTTTGGACAAACCTTCTCATTTAATTGTTTTTGTTTATTTTCATGACTTTTAAATTGTAGATTCTCACTGAAGACATCAAAACTATGAATGAACACATTTGGAATTATGTAGCAAACAAAGAAAATGTGAAATAACTCTAAACATGTTTTACATTTTAGATTCAAAATAGCCACAGTTTTCTTTGATTACGGCTTTGCACACTCTTGGCATTCCCTCGATGAGTTTCATGAGGTTGTCACCTGAAATGGTTTTCCAACAGTCTTGAAGGAGTTCACAGAGAGGCTGAGATCTCTTCTCCTTGTTACGTTTCCTTAGTAGTGGTTTCTCTTCATGTGCAGGGAGCTCTGTTCCCTGCACATGTCCAAACCATCTGAGCCTTTCCCATGCAGCTGTGCTTCAGCGCTGGAATATTTTGAGTTTGGAAAGGCTGACTGATGATTTAATCCCTTACTTTTTCACTCTATTACTAGTTAATATTGTTCATTTTCCATCAGGTCACAGTATTTTCTCTCTGTAAATCCTGAAATAGTCAAAACGAATCATTCTTAGGTATAGACAGACAAATATTTATTCCCCTTTTCTTCTTCTGTTAACAGTAATAACAACAACGATGATGATAATAATAATAATAATAATAATATTAATAATAATGATGATTTGCTATTCATTTTGGGGGTATTTTTCAGGATGCACTTTTAGAAATATTGGGAAGATTTGGAAAGTTTGTGTAGTGTGGGTTGTGTATCTGCTGGCTAATGGCAACTTCTGCTTTCAGGTTAAAGACGTCCGACACTAACACACTCTGGCTTCCTCCATGCTAACACGAACACATACGTGGCACATCCTGAAAACAGCAGATTACACACACACGTACACTGCCTGATGCTAACGCTATGTTAGCCTACCTGTTACTCCAGATACCATACGTTAACTCTACAAAGGCGAAGGACAGGTTCAGACATAGGAAGAAGAACAGATTTCTGGAAGTTTTATCGGCGAGGATAGACCTACAAAAAGCACACAACAGTATGAAAACCAGCAGCACAGATCATAGCATGAGCCACAGACCGCAGACAAATCCCTGTCATCAACTCCTAGAAATTATATATACGTATAACTGTCGTTCAAGAACAAACCCTGAAGGCTGACAATCTTATAAAAAACATTTAATGCAGAGGAAGCTAACAGTGGCACAGATTCATTTAGGCTAGCCGGCCAGCAATAGGCTAGCAGCTTATCATTAGATGGCTCCCTTTTAGCCGCTATTAGCAGTGCGAAGATTACCTGAACCATCCGGAGAGTTTCAGCAGCAGGTTATACTTGGTCGGCTTATACTCGTCGTCTTTAATAGATAATGGTAACATTTTCACAACTGGAGACACACACTCACACACTCACTTGATAGTTTAGCTACGGAATGCTAACTGTCAATTTCCGGTTTGTGAGATTTCACAATAAGGCGTCATTGCTGTCACAGTTTGTGCTCGCCTGCCATAAGTAATGTTGAAATGATGATGATGAAGATGATGATGAAGATGAAGAGTACTATTATAATTATTGTCATTATGAATAGTAATAATAATAATAATAATAATAATAAATCAACTACACTGCAGTTTTGGAGAGATCACAACAATCACAATGGGATTTCTGTTATTGCTTTGTTGCTTGTTGCTAAAAATAAACAAATTTGGTGATATATAGTTTGGCTAAAACGAGTGGGAGACAATGGATAGTATAGAGCAGTTAATGTGTGAGCAGGTGAGTAGTGAGCAGGGGCGCTATAAAGTGGAGAAAAGTGATTCTAAGGGTTTGGCAACAAAGAATAGCATACAGCCAGGGTCTGACCCCACTTCCCCCTTTCTTATTTTGGTCCAGGTGCACGCGTACTGGTGGCTCAGTTAAAAGGGAAGACTGGATTTCAAAAAAGAAAAGAGGGACAAGTGGAAATTAAACTCATAGCGAAGTCCATATGAAAGAAATTGCTTAACTTTCCTGTTATTATTTAGTTTCATTTCTAATAGAAAACAATGTGTTTGAGTTGTTTTAGCATGTATTTGGTGCAGGCAGACTTTTGTACATATGTATACTAAATTACTTATCTAACAGATCAAACCTTTGGCTCAGGGTTAGCTGTACCACTCCCATCTCCACATATCCACACTGCTGACCAATACTGAAGCAGTAAAAGAATTACCTTTGTAACATTTTATAGATGAGAATTTAAATTTTCTTCCTTCCAAAAATCTATGGCCTCAAATCCCTGGTGATTTTTACGCTAAAACAGAGATGTTACTGTTGTTTATCTAAAATTAACTTATTGAAAAATTAAAACACAACTTTTTTCATCCATCTTTAGGATGAATGAAAATTCAAATCAAGAATCAAGAAATTACCTGGAAGGTAATATCTTTACAACCAACCAGTCCTTCCTGTTACACACCAGTATGTGTAAACTCACAGTATTTTAAACTGTGAATGGCACCTCACATACTTGAAGCTGTGATGATTTTCCTTTAGAATTCATTGAGGCATGAATAGGAATTAAATAAATTAATCAAAAATATTTGTGTTTTCACATGTCTATATTCAAAATCACAGATGTTCAGTCTGTGTATACACGTGTGTGTTGATTATTAGACAAGGCAGACATCACGTATGGAGTTTATATTTTCTTTTTAAATAACTGTCATGTCTGGCAGCTCTTGCAATCAGATTCATCATCTGAATACACTGTTGTGTCAAACATATTTGCTTTTCCAAGATAAGTTTATAGGATCCTATTGTTTGTGATTTTCTTTTCTTTTATGTATTCATTTCCTACTATTTACTACTATGTAATATGACGAAGCCAGAGTTGACGGGCAGGAAGAAGAGTGAAAAGAGAGACAATACATGAAAAGATAAGAATAAGAGGACAGATCACAAGTGGAAAAACCCAATCGGTCTTTAACCTGCACCTGTAAGGAAAAAAAACAGAAAAACATACAGCACTTAAAAATAAAGAAAATAAAGAAAAAGGAAAAGAAGAATATGAGCAATGCGCAGCAACCCAGAATACTAAAGGCCTGAGGCCACACACACCCCACAACAGGAGAAGAAGTGAGGCTGCAGACAGATCACTAACAGCTAAAGGGAAGAGAGGGCAGCACTGCACTGTCATAAAGCTCCTAGCCTGTCAATGAATATTTGAATCCAGCCTTTACATTACTGCCATCTTGTGCTTGCAGTTAGCTATTGTTGCCACTATTGTGCATATTTCATTTCACTGAAAAGCGTAGTCGTCTCCGTCTCTGAGGTTGTGTCCAACTATAGTTGACACTGACTGGAGTTGGCCAAGCTGAAGGGCCAGCAGCTATCTTCTGTTGGTTTGTGCATGCGCATTGTAGGTTAACCTCTGGCCTGACTGTAAACTAAAGAGAGACCAGAATGAGAGGCAAGTTGCTGCTGGTCTGCTTTCACTGCTCAGTTAGTACAATCTGCACTTTGTACGGACACAACGAGCATGATCAAGAAAGATAACCTTAGTGACTTATGATCGTAACAGATGAGTCTCATCTTGCTACCTACCTTGCCTAACATGTATGATGTAGAGAAGATGGAGTGTGAATAAGTTGTTAATAATTCCTTTAAAAGCCACCATACACCACTGATATTAAGTAATACATTTTTTATATCAATTTATGAGGATAGTTTTCTTAGTGATGCATAAGACTGTAGAACTACATGTGATTGTTTGCTTCCATAGATAATTCACTTACCGTACGTTGCCTAAATGCATAGTTTGGGTGAGGTTGAGATAGAGCAACAAAACTATTTGGATGAGTCTTCACATATCGTTCTCAGCAGAGTTTCCTGTACAGTGGATTCTTATGTTTGAGCGTGTAACCCATTTGGGAACTCCTTTGTCCTGTTTAGAGATATCTGGATTGTTCCAAATGGGTATTAGTTTACATGACATAAGTGAAGAAAACAACAAACAAACCCCACCACGGTGTCAGGGAGGTGTTCATGGTAAGGTTTTTAAAGTTATAATGCTTAGTTCCAATAAAAGGCAGATCAGTGTTTTTAAAATTATTCATAATGGTTTGTTTTTCCATAACAATAATGAGATGTTTGAGTGTTTATTAGGAATTTGTGAGAAATGATTTTAGGCAGAATCATCATTTTAATTGCAGCAACTCTCTCCATGAGTGATACAAATATGTTAGATCAACCTCTACCATTTTAGTAAAGGGAATGTGATTCAACTATACTGAAAGCCTGGTGGAAAAATGTATGCCTAAATATCTAATGTTATCTGGCTGTAGTGGATGTGTTTAGAGGCAAAACTGTTGGTTTACTCCAGTTGATGAAGTCAGAGAAGGAGGGACAAACAGGGTGAAGTGGAGACACCTGGGAGGAAACAGCTGAGCTGAATACGCTTAATGACACAAGGGGACTCAAAACTAACCATGATGCACACAGAACAAGAGACTATCACAATAAAACAGGAAATAGTGATGGAGACTATAATACATGAACTTGACATAGACAAAATGGGAAGCAAACATGGAGACATGACTGTCTGGGGGGGGGGAGACAACCTTCAGGGCACTGAGGGACCAGATGGATATAAGATACAAGTGAGGAGACAAACAATAACAGACACAGAGACGAGACCAACTTCACTCAGGACACTTCGGACAAGCGACAAAGACAGACATGGCAACATAGGGAGGCAAGAATACAAGGAGGACTCCAAGGTCAAAATTTTACACAACAAGACTCTAAACACAAAATACTGAGATAAAACCCAGGACCATGAACCCACAAAACACAAACCACTGAGTTGATGACCAAGGAACCATGACAGAGCCCCCCTTATCCTATACAGCTTCTAGACGTCCTTAAACAAAGATCAAACCTAACCTGCAGCGGGCAGACAAATGGGTTTGAAAGGAGGGCCTGAACCAAACACATAAGTAAAATCAAACTAAGCAGAAAAAAAAAAATCACACAAATTGCCCCAGGCTGTCCAGGGAGATAAAAACAGGTTCATGAGGCTAGTACGCCATTGGAGAGGTGCAGGGACAGACACCTATAAAGTGCTCAGGGCTTCTCAAAAGGCAAACAGCTGTGACAAAAGAATTCTGGGGTCTCCCCGGTGACCAGCAGTAGAGACAGCAGGGCCTGGGGGCTGACTGAGTGGCCAGCTCCGGTGTCATGGCCAGAGGCTGGCAACAAAGGAAGTCCCCTGGAGGACAATGCCAGAGACGACATTTTACCTCTGGTGGCTTTGCAGGGGGCCAGCAGTGAGGGCAGCAGCGGAACAGATTCACAAATGACCAATAACACAGATTGGCTTGAAGTGGCCGCCAAGGCCAGCATGAGGCCAGCATTGATGGTGGAGAGTCTTGGACTCCAGCAGTGTGGAAGACTTGGGCACTGGTTCTGGGTGCCCAGGACTGGAGCAGAGATATACTGGACTCAGGGAATGAAATCAGTATCACTTTAGCTTTATTGCTGATTATATTCAGAAGATACCAGAATAATGTCCCAGTATGCGGCAGCACACTGTATGAATTTGCAAAGAGGACCCAAAACACAGACACCAAGGAACGTGGACAAAACTTGAATTTTAACAGAAAGCGAGCCGTTTATTAAGGCTGGTAAAAACTGGACAAAACAAAAGGCAGAGATGACGCTAAACGATAACCTAAACTGGGGAAACAAGAGATAAATATATAAAACCAAAACATAAAACTCGACGTGGATACAAGGATACCTGAAACCTGGAGAATAGAACATGGAAACGTGGCACAAAAGGCAACAGATGACCTGACAATGAATGAACAGAAACACACAGGGGGTGTCCAAATTCATGGGCTGCATCCTCCTGAGGACGCATTTGCAGCCAACAAATGCGTCCTCCTTTGCCCTGAATTTGTAGGCTGGGTCAGGTGTGTCCTTCCTGGCCCACCATATCCCAGAATTCACAGCGTGCCTCAGCCAATTCCAGTTTCCAACAATGGCAGTCGCTACTAAGTTTTAATATTACTCTTATTACTCTTTCTGAGTCACAAAATAAACTTTTAACATATTTCAGTTTATCAAGACATCACATATTTGCAAAAGTGCTTCGACATTTTCGCAGACGTCTGTTACCCACTCGATAGCTAGCCAGGAGCTCGAGGGTCACTAGAGCCGACGAGAACGGCAAACGCCCGGCACATCATTTTCAGATCACCGCGGTCTTTCGCTACTCAGGTTAAACGTGATTTATAAGTCACTTAAATAAGTGTTTTATTTGTTCGAGAGTAAATCAGTTTGGCTGCGATTAAAGTCATTAGATTAGATTAGATTAGATTATATAAAATAAAACTTTATTAATCCCTCGGGTGGGTTCCTCCTTGGTTTTCACACAGCTGAATAAATGTCAAACAGAAAACTGATTAAACAGTGTCATCTTTAGGCCGTGTGCAGGTATGGAGGACCCACAGTGCAGTCTCTGGAGACAAAATGTGGACTCAAAAAACAGTTTTAATGCTGAACTCAAAGTAACAAATTTCAAAATACAAAAATAACTCAGGCAGGCAGGCATAACACACAGCATGAATGAGGGTAGATTGCGACACTGACACAGAAACACAAGGCTTAACTACACAGAGGGAGCAATAAGGGGAAGCAAAACCAGATACGTTAACATGAGACATGGACTTTCAAAGTAAAACAGGAAACATAACATAGAGACATGGACTTGACAAGGGGACACCTCAGACAGGGGAGACAGAGCAACTAAGAGACACAGACAGAAACCAGAACATCAACAAAGAAACCAGAAGAAACAATAAATAATGGCAGAATCAAAGTACAATAGTAAAGAAAACTCAAAGCTCTGGGACAACGACTCAGGTCTCCTAACAAACAGAAGTGTAAGATGGTTTAGAATTTACACCAGTGTCCTGTTATATTTTCGATAGCAAGGAGGAGACAGCTGAGTTTATTAAACTCCATCGAGACAATGGTGACGCAAATCTAAATGCTAGACCGTCCAATTTCACAGCCATTTACTTCTGGCCTACCCGACCTTCTAAAGACCCGGCCCACATAGACCTCGAAGGACGGGTCCTCAGGAGGATGCAGTCTATGAATTTGGACACCCCTGCAGACTAAATACACACAAGGGTGGTTAGGGGAAGTGGAAATACATGGAGAAACAGCTGACACTAATCTGACATGAGACAAAGGAAGCAAAGCCAACTACACTGACATAGGACACAGACCTTCAGAATAAAACAGGAAACATGAGGCGCAGACATGGCAATACAAACTTGACAACATAAGACATGAACATAAGCATGAAGCATATAAAGGGCGAAGGAGGCTTAAGTTAAGCCTGTGACAAAAGACATTTGTGTAGAAGTCTTTGAGATTTCTGAGGTAAAATCCCATCATATTTTAGAGATTTTGATTAAAAGCCACATTATAACCATCCAAAAGTATACACGTCACGAGCTACGATGCTACAAAATGACACTACGCATTATTTTAGAGCAGGGGTCTAAAATAAATTTTCCGTAAAGCAGTTGTAATATCCACAGGTGTAGGTGGGAGGCAGGCAGAGATGTGGACCCAAAAACACAAGATCAAAAGGAAACAGGAAGTACAAATACTGAGACTAAGACTCATTGGCTTGACACAAGGACTGGAGAGAAAAACAGACAAACATGGGTACATGATCGGGAAGGCTAAAAGACCAGCTTAGCAAAACTTCAATTTAGAGACGTGTATAGACACAACTCAAACTGGGAGCTGCTTCCAGAAGGCCCTATAAGCTGAAGGTTTGTTACTCCCACTCTACTTTTAAATACTCCAGGATCCATAAGTAAGCCAACAGTCTGTGGGTGAAGTGCTCTAATTGGGTTTATGTGCTCTTTAAGATAAGATGGGGCCTGATTATTCAAGACCTTGTATGTGAGGAGAAGGATTTTAAATTTGATCCTGGA
Source organism: Aulonocara sp. 'chitande type north' Nkhata Bay (assembly GCF_057382095.1). Classification (NCBI taxonomy): domain Eukaryota; kingdom Metazoa; phylum Chordata; class Actinopteri; order Cichliformes; family Cichlidae; genus Aulonocara; species Aulonocara sp. 'chitande type north' Nkhata Bay. Next base: position 16,940,490 of record NC_141360.1, read on the forward strand.
TTTAACAGGGAGCCAACAAAGATACGCCAATACAGGAGAAATATGCTCTCTCTTTGTGGTCCCAGTGAGTACTCTCACTGCAGCAATTTGGATCAACTGAAGAATTTTCAGGCAGTTTTTAAGACATCCTGATAATAATGAATTACAGTAGTCCAGGACAGAGGTAATAAATGCATGAACTAGTTTTTCAGCATCACTGATATTGTGCAATTGGAGGAAAGCAGTCCTACATATTTGTTTAATATGTACATTGAAGGCAATATCCTGGTCAAAAATTATTCCTCACAGCGTTACTGGACATCAGTAATGCCATCCAGTAAGTATGCAGTTAGACACCATGTTTCTCTGATTTTTATTGGTGAGTACAATGACCTCAGTTTTATCTGAATTTAGAAGCAGGAGATTAGAGGCCATCCAGGTCTTTGTCTTTTATCTAGCTTCATGGACAGATAAAGGTGGGTATCATGTGCATAGCAATAAAAATTAAATAGGTATAATTCAAACCACTGCAGCACAGTACCTTTAATCCCTACAGCATGCTCTAATCGCTCAATCAACAGTATTGAACGCAGCCCTGATGTCTAGCAGGATAAGCACAGAGATAAGTCCATTGTTAGAGGCCAAAGAACATTGTTTTCAACTTTCATTAATTCTGTTTGTGTGCTGAGATGAGCTCTGAAACCTGATTGAAACTCTTTAAATAAACCACTGGAACTGCAGATGATCTGTTAGATGTTTCACTAAATTCTGAGATTAGAGGAAGGTTTTTGTTTTGTGCCCTGTTTAACCTTGCTCTCTTATCTGTCTTCAGTGATTCATTCAGTGAAACAATGCTTGACTCTTCTTTTTTGTCATTGTTGCTTTGCTGTGGACAGGTCTGAGTACAAACCCACTTCAACGCATTATCACAAAACAGCAACCAATTACCTAAGATGTACTCACCTGCAATATGCCTGCCCACCGTTCACTGCTCTCTCAGTCCATTCAAACACGTAGGAACAAGCAGTTAATGCAGATGAGGAGTATGGAGCTAGTTCAGGAGCAGCAGGCAATAATAGTAAAAAAAGACAGAGTTCACAATATCAGACAATATTCTTCAGGCCTAGGACAATGGAAGGCTTAAGGCTCCACTGGAGAAAAAGAAACAGCATGGCAAGACCAAAGATTAAAGGCCTTTCAACACCAGTTTGACCTACTTTGACTAGAGGCCCAGCTCCAACCCTTTTCAGGCTTGAGACATTTATTATAATAGACTCTATTATAATAAATGTCTCAAGCCTGAAAAGGGTTGGAGCTGTACTCTTGAAGCCTCTATTAAATAGAGGCTTCAAGAGTACATTGATTAAGATGGATCTTTACAAGAAACTACAACCAAATGATTTGGGGTTTTTTTGTTTTTTGTTGGGGGTGGGGGGGCATTGCAAAAATCAAGTGAAGATGTAGATTTGTAGTGGCTGTAGCTCAGGAGTTAGAGGTCATCTACTAATCAGAAGGTTTGTGGTAAAATCCCTGCTATGACAGTCTGCATGCCTAAGGATCCTTTGACAAGGTACAGAAGCGTAAGCTGGTCTCCGATGCATTCACTGGAGTGTGAATGTTGGATACTTAGGTGTAGAAAAATGCGCTTGTGTGAATGGGTGAATTAGGCATGTTGTATAAAGCGCTTTGAGTACTTAAGTAGAGTAGTAATATTTCCTTTTATTTGTTTTAACTCTTTTATTTACAGTAAGTTATAAGTGTGATATACCTGTTACGGGAAGTCTGTTAAGAGAGCCTCCGTGCAAAAAGAATAGGAATTCTAGTAGGGACCAGCAACAAACCACCACGCACACACTGCAATGGGTTACACAAAATTTATTTGTTCTTCCTCTAGGCAAACTACCGGCTGAAGACAACCCCGGCCAGGGATCCAAAGCCCAAAGACCACCGCGGTCCGAGTTCTTCGCCTAGTTACAAACAGGGGAGAGAGGGTCACTGCACGAACACGCAACCAACCGTATCAATCCTGCAGCTCCCTAAAACAGGTTTGCCACCCACCTTTTCAGGCTTTAACTTTGTTCGAGGCTGGGTCTCCACATTACCTCCCGGCAGTTAAACTTCCCCGAGCTGGTCCAGTTCTTCTTATCGGGGCGCAGGAGGTCTCCAGTCTAGTGCTCGTTTTCCTCTTTTCCAACACGTCCCTTTTTTTCCAGCACGTCCTCTCTTTTCCAGCACGTCCTCTCTTTTCCAGCACGTCCTCTCACAGCTCCATAGGAATACGTCCTCCTTTCCACGTCCTCCGTTTCGTTAAAAGCAAAAACCAGGCCAGGCTAAAAAAAGAATCCTTTCTATTAAAAATGCGCACACTTTGTCCTGGATCTCCGGGGCTCTCCTGCTTCACCGAGGTCCTACTAAAAACAACAACAACACTTCCTGCTTCCTCTCCCCTTTATAAAGAGGAACTCCAATCAGCCGCTCCCTGTATTCAACTCCGCCTCACTGGCAGCTGGGCTAGAGTAAAATCTCCCCTCCCACACCGGTGCAACAACCGTAAATAAACACAAAAACATGCAATTAATCCAAAACAAACTCAAAAACAAAACCAACAAAACTTAGGGGGGGGGGGGGGTTTCTCTCCGTCCTTTCCCACCATGCTATACTCCGTAACACCCACCCCAACTTTTTCCTAGCCCGTCCTCGGGCACTCTACTAAGTATATCGAGGTGGGGGCTTCCCGAGATTTTCACGGGCAGATCTCCTTAAACCCTCCTGAGTTGCAGGGGCGGACTTGTTGGAGGACGGATAGTGACCTGGCCCTGGCATCTGCTGTGCCATACTCCATAGAAGTAACCACTGGTCTGAGGCTGTCGCTATATCATGCGCAGCTGCCGTTCCTGGTTCTAAGGCGCCACCTCCTGTTTTATCATTGACGGAAGGCAAGAAAGTACATATGCGCAGGCGATTACGATGGACCACTCTAACAGGCCCATCTTTACCTTCTGGCCGAACTCTGTAGACTGGGTTCATAGGGTTTGGCTGGCCAACTACAATTTGGATCTCTTCCTCCCAGTGTGCTGCCAGTTTGCCCTGTCCGTCCCTTCTTGTCGTATGGACTAGAACCCTTTCCCCCGGGAGCAATGGTGCTGCCCTAGCCCCAACATCATACCTGTCCTTCATCCGGCCTGCAGCCTTCTGGCTGCTCTTTTCCACCATCTGGTATGCCAGCCTCAAGCGCTCATGATGTCTCCTCACCCACTCCTGCGTCGTGGTTGACTCCATGGGTCTCTTCGTCCCCATAAACAGCTCGCCTGGCAGACGAGCATTCCATCCAAACATCAGGTAATGGGGGGTGTAACCTGTAGACGCATGGACAGAGTTATTATAAGCCTGGAGCAGTTCGGGCAAACATTGTACCCACCGAGTCCGCCTCTCTTCCTCTAGGGTGGACAGCATATTTATTAATGTCTGATTGAAACGTTCACAGGCCCCATTTCCCTGAGGATGATAGGCAGTAGTTCGACTTTTCCGACAATTATAATACTGACAGAGCTCCTTTATGAGGGCGGACTCGAAATTAGCACCTTGATCCGAGTGCAGTTGTTCTGGGCATCCAATTGGCTGAATAATATGTCTCAACAACATCTTCGCTGTAGTTGCAGCGGTCTGGTCCCTGGTAGGTATTGCCCAAGCATACTTTGTAAACAAATCAGTGGCGACCAAAATGTACTGGTATGAGTCTGCCGGTCTACCTAATGTCAGGAAATCAACTGCCACGGTTTGGAGAGGTGCGTGTGTAAGAACAGGACTAAGTGGGGCCCGACCGTCACCACGACCTTTATGACGTACACACCGTTCACAGGATGTTGTCCAGTCCCGCACTCTCTTCTCCATTTGAAGCCAATAAAAACTACGGCGCAGCATCGAAAGTATCTTTGCCACCCCCAAATGACCATTCCTTTCATGGAAAGCCTTCCATGTTGGTTGCTGTTCCTCCAAAGGAACAAGGATTTGGTAGTACGCCTCACAGGTGTTGGAATCCACCCCCCTGCGGACCAGAACACCCTCCAACAACTCCAGCCGTGACCATTGTTTCATGTAGTTTAAGACTGCAGTAGGCTCCTGGCGTCTTTCCTCCCCAGATGGCATCTTTCCTCGGGCCATGTAGTATCTCACTCTATGCAGCGTGGGGTCCTGCTCTTGTAAGCCTTGCCAGCATCCTGGATCCCAATCGATGTTCACAGCCTGAACCCATGCTTTTTCGTCCACACTCTGTGGAGGCACCAAATCCTGGGGTTGCACCTGCAATGGCATTCTAGACAGAACATCAGCATTCACATTTTCCTGGCCAGGCCGATACTTAATATCAAATTGATAATTTGCGAGCTGGGCTACCCACCGTTGTTCCACTGCGCCCACTTTTGCAGTCGATAAATGGACCAATGGATTATTATCAGTATAAACTGTGAACAGAGACCCCCATAGATAATCTTTAAATTTCTCAGTCACCGCCCACTTCAAAGCGAGCAGCTCCAGTTTAAAGGAGCTATAGTTTGCATCATCCCTTTCGGCGGGTGCTAAGCTTCTGCTAGCATAGGCTATCACACATTCCTTCCCATCTTGTACTTGAGACAGTACTGCACCAAGGCCCACTTTACTGGCATCCGTATAAAGCCGGAAGGGTAATCTGAAATCAGCAAAAGCTAAAATAGGAGCCTCGAGCAATTTCTGCTTCAGAAGATCAAAGGACTGCTGACAATCCTCATCCCAATTTATGGGGATATTCTGTTTTTTATTCTTCGGTACTCCCACTAGCAGCGAGTTAAGAGGCCTAGCAACACCCGCAAACCCTGCAATGAACCGCCGATAATAACCGGCAAAGCCCAAGAAGGAACGCACCTGATGAATAGTCTGCGGGGCCGGCCACTTCTGTACAGCGGCAATCTTATCAGGGTCCGGAGCCACACCCTCACTGTTCACCAGGTGACCCAGGAACTTCACCTGTTGCTGGAAAAGAACACATTTATCAGGTCGCAACTTCAGCCCATAGCTCTTCAATCTTGCAAACACTGCCTGCAGATGTTCTAGGTGGCTGTCAAAATCCGGTGAATATACTATCACATCGTCCAGATAGACAAAAGCGGACTCTGTGATTTGACTTCCCAAACAACTCTGCATCAACCTTTGAAATGTTGCTGGAGCATTACACAATCCAAAAGGCATTCTTTCAAACTCATACAAGCCAAAAGGAGTACAAAATGCAGTTTTTTCCCTGTCAGCTTCAGAAACTTTCACTTGCCATTACCCACTTGCTAGATCAAGGGTGGAGTAGTATTTTGATTTAGTCAGCATCGTCAAGGTCTCTTCAATTCTAGGTAATGGATGGGCGTCTTTATGTGTCACTGCATTCAACTTGCGGTAATCCACACAAAATCTCAATTCCCCATTCTTTTTCCTTACCAGGACAATGGGTGCTGCCCAGGGACTTGTACTCTCTCGCACCACCCCTGATCGAATCATATTATTCAGCAATTCTCGCACTTCCTGATACATTTTAGGGGGGATTGGCCTATACCGCTCTCTAATAGGAGGTGCCATACCTGTCGGAATAGAGTGCGTAATTACATCTGTGTGGCCATAATCCTCTTCGTCGGCAGCAAACACATCGCCCCACTTCCTCAAGAGACCATTTAACTTTTCCTGCTCCTCCATAGATAGATTCGACCGCCCTTGTGTCATAACTTCAATGTGAGGAGCTTTACCAGATGGTTCCGAGCTCACCTGGGATACGCCCACTTCAACGATGCCTGGCCTGGTTTGCTCAAACGTGACTTCAAAAGGTTCCTGAATGTCGACATTTTCCGTGGAGAATGTAGCCAGGGCCTCATAACGTCGTAACGCAATAGGAAAAGGATTGAGATTCCTTACTTTGATGGGGACCCGGCCTCTATAGACAGTTCCTAGCGATCGAGCAACGGCAACTGTACTAGGCCCTTCCAATGGCTCCACCAAGATACATTGTCCTTTCCTCAGTGTCTGTGGGGCCCTAGCCCAAATCACCTGCTCACTGTGCTCAGGGATCTTCACCGGGTGGCGGTAAGCGGGTCGCAGGGTCCCTACTTGTGGTACGGGGACAGCTGCCTGAATTCTTTGACAGTCCTGAAAAGCAGATGCCCACGCTTGTTGAGCGTCTACAGTCGAGCCAACAGGCCAGGTCTGGGTCTGCGTCTGAGGTTTCAAAAAAAACACATCCCAACATGGAACGATGATGTTCATACCTAATATAGGTAATGCATTAGAATTATTGGGGTCGTCCTTTGAAATCACAATTCCCATATCTTTCAGGGTAATGTCTCCCACCTGTACTTCAGCTAACACATAGCCCACGTAAGGAATAGCCAATCCATTCGCGGCCTTCAGCTTTAGCCAATTAAGATCACTCTCTTTCCCCGGCTCCTGTTCACCAAACAATCTCCTAAAACAGGCTTGTGGCATTAATGTTACATTAGACCCAGTATCCAGCAAAAATGTCACTTCTTTACCATCAATGAATACTTCTACTTGACGGCATGCCCCTAAAAATTGAGGGTGGTTTAACTGAGTTGGACCACTATCATCCTTTCCAATCACCTGGCCCATAGCGACTGGATTTACTCGTTTAAAGCCATCTGAGATGAAGTGCCCCGACACTCTCTTGCCATGTGTCCACTAACTCCACACCTACTACAAATAGGCTGCCCATGCTCATCCCACTTGTGCCGTGGTCGCTCCACTAACCGTGGGGTTTGCTTTGTCACCGGGGGTGGCTCGGACACTTCAACACCTCCCCTATATTGAGGGGAACTAAGGTTCCACCTTTCTCGCTCACCTCTAGGAGCTGAAAACGTCCGTGGCATTGGTGCTGGTCGGACAAATTCCCTCAGCTCCTCCTGAAGAGTATTTTTGAGATCCATAATTTGCTCCTTCATTTCTGCAAGGATCTCCACTTTAAACTTATCTCTCCAATTCAGAGTATCCTGCCACTTTAAATCCCCTCTTACTACAGCACAAGCGGAGTCTTCATGTACGCCATACAGCGCATCCGCTTCCAATTGCAGAGCCTCTTTACGCACCTGTTCAAATGAGAGGTCAGGATCGTGCCTTAATAAACGCCGCAGATCACGCTGTATCTCACCCTCCCTAAGACCCAAGACAAACTGATCACGCAGGTGCAGGTCAGCCCGCCGAAACCCTTGTGGCTCTTTTGTCTGCAGGCGATGGCCCAACTCCCTTAAGCGTAACGTGAACTTTCTAATAGGCTCTTCTGTCCTTTGTCTACATTCATAAAACATGGCACGCAGGGTACCCACGGCTGTTTTGTCCCCATACAGTTCTTTAAGCTGAAGAAAGATTTTATCTGGCGTATCCCGCTCCGCTTGTTCCAGAATAAGAATTTCACGTCGTGATTCTCCTCCTAATGCACTCAATACAAAATCACATTGCTGTTCTATCGACCACTTTTGAGCACGGAGCATTGCGCTAATTTGACTCTCCCAATCTTCATAATTCGTATTAAGCCCACAAAATTTTGGTACCCAGGGCGCACCGATAAAAAATGGTGACGCCATATTCCTGGTTTCAGATAACTCATCCGCCATATTAATCAGTCTAAGGCAGGTAGGTTTGTATACTGGTCACAAATCCTGTCGACAAACGCCAAATGTTACGGGAAGTCTGTTAAGAGAGCCTCCGTGCAAAAAGAATAGGAATTCTAGTAGGGACCAGCAACAAACCACCACGCACACACTGCAATGGGTTACACAAAATTTATTTGTTCTTCCTCTAGGCAAACTACCGGCTGAAGACAACCCCGGCCAGGGATCCAAAGCCCAAAGACCACCGCGGTCCGAGTTCTTCGCCTAGTTACAAACAGGGGAGAGAGGGTCACTGCACGAACACGCAACCAACCGTATCAATCCTGCAGCTCCCTAAAACAGGTTTGCCACCCACCTTTTCAGGCTTTAACTTTGTTCGAGGCTGGGTCTCCACATTACCTCCCGGCAGTTAAACTTCCCCGAGCTGGTCCAGTTCTTCTTATCGGGGCGCAGGAGGTCTCCAGTCTAGTGCTCGTTTTCCTCTTTTCCAACACGTCCCTTTTTTTCCAGCACGTCCTCTCTTTTCCAGCACGTCCTCTCACAGCTCCATAGGAATACGTCCTCCTTTCCACGTCCTCCGTTTCGTTAAAAGCAAAAACCAGGCCAGGCTAAAAAAAGAATCCTTTCTATTAAAAATGCGCACACTTTGTCCTGGATCTCCGGGGCTCTCCTGCTTCACCGAGGTCCTACTAAAAACAACAACAACACTTCCTGCTTCCTCTCCCCTTTATAAAGAGGAACTCCAATCAGCCGCTCCCTGTATTCAACTCCGCCTCACTGGCAGCTGGGCTAGAGTAAAATCTCCCCTCCCACACCGGTGCAACAACCGTAAATAAACACAAAAACATGCAATTAATCCAAAACAAACTCAAAAACAAAACCAACAAAACTTAGGGGGGGGGGGGGTTCTCTCCGTCCTTTCCCACCATGCTATACTCCGTAACATACCTTCTATACTAGGGGAGTATTTTTTATACAACCAACTTAAGCCATAAGTTGCACCTTACTAAAACCACTTAATGAAGCTTAATATTAAAGTTTCAGCAACACAAGCTGTATGGGATTTCTATGGGAAATAATTAAAAATAGCATGATATTTAAAAATAAAAGCCTTGCCCTGCCTCAGCTATGAGCAGCAGATGGTGCTGATATACAGCTGAAGTTCAGACACTCCAGGCCAGTGCAGAGTCTTTCAGGTCAAAGCCCAACCTGGTGTCGGATAGCTTTGTTACCACATCTCTAATCTCTCTAACGTGTCTCTCTCACCTTATCTTCTTAAATTTGAGAGATGAGATGAGATCAAGATGCTCACCACATGTCAAACCACTTATGTTGATAGAATTGTCATGTAAATGTAAAACATAAAACATTAGTCAGCTGGTTATGAAATCAGTATGTGCTGTGAGAGGACTGCTGATCAGTTTCCATAGTAACCATTAGACTCACTGCCCTCATCTGGATAGAAAAGAAAACGCCAACGCTCCAGCAGCATCATTTTGCACGTCCTCTACTGTGAAAATAACAAATAACATAATCCTTCAATGTTCCTGCATTTGCATTGCAGATGTGTTCTCCCCCTTGCCCGGTTGTACCACTCTAATAGAGCCTTGGGTGACATTGCATTCATGCCCCTATAAATTGCTTGAAAATAAAAGACAAATTGTGTGGAAGGAACTGGCTGGGATGCTGAAAATGTGAGTAATATAAGAGTGCAGTGCGTGGTGTAGCCCCATAGTTCTCGTGGTAAAGATAGATGTGGTCTATACGGTTCTGTGTTGACTACCACAAGGTGAATGAGGGTCACAGTTTGACACTTATCCCATGCCCCAGGCACGGCTTGTTTTTTCATGACACTGGATTTAACCAAGGGCTACTAGCAGATTCCCTTGTCCCTAGAGTCTACAGAGAAAGCGACTTTCTCCACTGCATACAATTTGTACCAATTCGTCATACTTCTATTTGGCTTGTTTGGAGCCCAAGCCACTTTCCAGTTCCTCATGGACCTGGTACTGTGTCCGCATGCTGCATATGCTGCCACCTACTTGGATGGCGTTATCATCCATAGTGACACCTGGGTGGAGTATATGTGGTGGCTGGCTATTACCGGCGGTATATGCCAAACTTTTCACCTGTAAGGGTGCCCCAGATCTGGCCCAGTGGACAGAGCCGCACCAGACAGCCTTCCTGCTGGTTTAGAAGGCTCTCTGTGGGGAACCTCCTAATTTTTCCCTGGCTGGGGCCATTTTGTCCCAGGGGAAGGGACAGTGTGCTCCAATTACAGGGGGATCAGACTGCTAAGTGTGCCAAGGCACTGGGGGAAAAAAAGAGTTCATCTGTTAGTCAAACGTCAGATAGAGGGCGAACAATGCATCTGTTTTTTGCAGGTGATGGGATCCTGGATTATCAACAAAGCGTAGAAGAGTGCAAAGAGGAGGGAATAAGAATCATCACCTCCAAGTCTGATGGCACAGTCCTTAGCCTAGATTAACAAGGTCCATGTCAGGTGTTGAGGAACCAGGACACACTGATGAGAAGTAGGCAAAACAAGGAGGCAAAAGTGGGCAAGAGATGAGAGATGAGAACAGGGCACTGTTGGAATTCTACTACACAAGTAACCCCAGCAGAAAGGATTACATGAAGAGGATAGACAGGTGGCTCCAGCAACATCTGAGATTTCTGTCCAGAAGAGCACAGTCCTTGAAACTGCAAAGATAATATGCAGGACCCTCAAGCTCCCAGACCTCTAGTAGAGAAACCGAGGTTAAAGGATAAAGAAAAAAGATTTATGGCCTGCATCTCTTACGCAGTCGTTTCTATGCAGATGGAGACCTGTTCAAATAAAGCCTTGGCCGTTTAAAGTAGAACGGATTATTTCATTCCAAATGCATTTGGAATACAAAACTGAAAAATAACATACATTTATCTGTCCAGATGACTGTGGCATCTATGCAGGCACACTCATGGAGTGTGCGACTGTAGTTTATGCACATTCAGCTGAAACATTTTAGGGACTCTGTTGATTAATGCGTTTCTCTTTACTCCATCTGGTGTTTTTCATGTTGTGTGTCCTGATGGGCCTCCAAGACCTCTCACCTCCAAGTGGTGTTGTGTAATAAGTGAGGACAAGAGTTCTGCTGTGTCTTGTCATTTTAATCTCCTGTTTCGTTGGTATTTCCTGTCAGAGCAAAACGAAAATGGATCTCCTTTGTATTCCTGACCTGGAGCGTCTTAAGCAGTATTTTTAAACAATTGTTTTTAGTTGTAAAGTTTCAGTATAGATCATTTCCAACTTCTGAACTCTGGGCTATTATTCACCCTCAGAGTTCTAGTTAAGCTCACAGTGGGTATTCTTGTAAACTTTCCCTTTCACTCTTACTGCTATCCTTCTGTTACAAATCTCGGGTTGTACATGATTTAATTATCGATAAACATATTGATTTATTCTGTCTTGCAGCAGGATGATTATGTTAGTTTAAATGAATCAAAACCTAAGTCTACTAACTGTCTGAATGCCAGTACACGTAACCAATGTCATAAGTTTTGTTGCAGTGGTGGTGAAGATATTTGCTATTAAGTGAAAATTGTATTTTAGATAGTATTTTGAATAGTATCTTATTTATTTTGTATGTGTGGTGTACCTTTACTGAGCAAAGTGCACTTCTGTTAGCTGTAGCTGTTTTCTCTTTTCTTATTTCTTAAGCTTCAGTTTTCACCACCTGGCTTGTTTCTGCAGTTGCATATTAGTCCGTGTTGTTAATTCACCTGTTTGTTTGAGAGCAGCATGTTGAAAGCTAAAGAGATGGCATTATTATCAGAGAGTCTGCATACGGATCAGTATTTAAGGTCTGACTCTCATCATCCACTGAAGTGGGGTTTTTTTCATGCCTTCAATGTCTTCTCAAAGCCCTCACAGTATGGAAACTGTAATAGGTCAGCCTTCCAAAGGTCCGTTTATCATAGAGATCTATGCAATGATGTTGACGGCTCCTTAAAATGGTAAATAGAACTAGAGAAGCACAGACTGTTACAGAGTCTGACTCGAAACTGGTCCAGATACTTGGTCTGATCCATACTGACTCCCCTCTTCACACCTCGCTTCTGAAACCTTCCTGTTTCTATGACAACGGGGACCCAGTTAGCTTCACACTGAAAACAAAAGCCAACAGACCTCTTTTAATTTATCCTTCCAGTTTGTTGGACCCTTCCATGATTAGGCACATCCTGCTGCTTCCTGATAAAAACAGGGCTTTTAATGTGGTTTTGTGGTTTTCTTGGTTTAGACCTTTTCAACAACAATCAGTAGATTTTCACTGGGCACTAAGTCTCTGGGCTTTTATGACACCTTTAGGACTTGAGTCCAAAGATGGATTATGAGAAACAAGGCTAAGGTTGCATATAGGAGAAACACTCACAGACTAGAAGAATGTATTATAAAGCTTCTTTTTTTTATATTTATGCAGTATTTATTTTTGGCAGTAGTTTTCTGTGTCTTCAGGTCAGTCTGCCTTTTTTGGTTGTTTTCTTTGTTGTTGTTGTGGTTTTATATCTGTCTTTAGTTGCTTTGTAGTTTGTGTGTGGGGAGTTTGGTGAGAATTTCTTTCTTGGCCAGATCTTTCTTGTGAATGAGGAGTAAGGAAAGAGAAAAACAGACAGTGTTTATTTAATTTTGGGTTTAAAGGCTGGCGAGCTGAAATGACTGAAATGCAGCTCAGCCGTCACCATGGTAATAGCTGAGTCAATGCCAAGGATTCCAGTAAACACCGAATCTAACAGAAATAAAAGCGAAAGCTCGCCACTTACAGGGAATTCCCGGGGAAATCCTGCACACTGAAATTTCAAAAAGCCTGTGATAATAAATAAAGACATAAATATCTTTATTGAAAGCAAGCAAAAAGAAACTGTACACATATTTACATATCATCTCTAATAACTCTGCAGATAATTCCACATCACACCAAGTGTGCAGCAGTACCACGGCGAGAGTTCGGAGGAGACTGAAGACTTTCTGGAAGAGTTCAGCCATATGGTGTCAGTCAGAAAGTCTCCGTTAACAAGTTGAGCAACATCTTTGCTTTCCACAAACCTCTAAGCTGAGTAGCTCTCACTGAGAGGAATGTTCACAGTCACTGAAAAGTCACTAACTCAGCTGACCCTGATAAGAGAATAAAATGCTGCTGAAAGCTGACAGTGAACATTATTGCATATAAGATTATTGAGCCATAGGTAGTGTTTATTTTTCAAGCTGGACTCTCACATGTTGATTAGTGCCATGGATGTTGGTAACTTGCTGGGAGAACAGCCACATTTTAAAATTTGGCAGCCATGAACTTGGGAGAGGTTTCTGGGTAGTTTTGTCACATGTTGGACAAAATTAGCTTCATATGTGAACAGATAGCAAGCCACATGTTGAAATATTTAAACTGTATATCAGGAGGTAGAATTCCCATGTCACAATAACCAAGGATAAGATGTGACAGGATACGACAGGATAGGATAGGGTTTGATATTATCACATGCCGTGATACACGCCTGCTTTTGGCAAATGGAAGATAACTGTATGGCAATTCCTGTTGGGATATGAGGTTGTATTGGGAGGCTTATACCATGTTGGGATTGTGAGAAGTGGTAGTTAAACGTTAAGAGGTAGTAGTCACATTTTAGGAAATGCTAGCTATAGGTCAAGATGGGGTAACCACATAATTGGAGATGGTTAGCACACAACGCCTTATTAGAAGTGGTGGCCACACATCAGCATGTCTAATTCACATGTTACATAACCACATGTCACAAAGCAGTAGCCATACAATGGGATGTGATTGGGCCATGAACTGTAAAACGCATCTGCAGAGTTGGCAGTTACATGTGACGTGTAGCCATGTGATGGAACGTGTTAACCACACGGAAAGACAATATAGCCACATGTTCCTGGATACTGAAAATCATTATGTCATTTGTTAGCCGCTTATTGCTGGGACAACATGGTCACACCTATGAATATCAAAGCCGTGTGTTTAAAAGCACAAAGCACGTGTTGAAATAAAAGTCATCGGTCATACTGAGATATTGTCCTGCAGCAGCCACATGCACATGGTAGTCACATTTAAAAAAAAAATCTGACAGCCATAGATTCAGATGTGTTGACGCTACACACTTGGTAGCTGCATGAACCAGGGGCCTTTTAGGCCAGGGTTGGCCTCAGGCTGAAGGTGGAGCAGACTGGGGCAGTTGATAAAAGCCTTTCTTCCTGGATCTCCTCACGTAGTCGAGGAACAGAGCGGAAGCTGCTAGAACCGTGGCGATGCAGACAGCTGGGATGATGATGACGCTGAAACTGGGTGGAAGCTTGGTACTTCTCTCTGCACAAGAAAATAGGGCAGTTTTGTGAAACTGTTTACAGAACTGCTGTGGGTAACATATGTTCAAATCAAACTTGAGCATTTTAACTTAAAGGGAATAATAAAATCCAAACTAATTTTACTGACCTCTGACACTGATGCTGAAGATTTTGACTTGGTACCCAAGGTCATTGGTCACGTTGACCTGGTATAACCCCGAGTCTTTGGCTGTGAGATTGACCAGTAGGAAAGTTCCATTAGTAGAATATAGCTCTGTGCCATTGGTCATTTTCTTGAGAATCACAGCTGACGGTGGGAAACTGATGGTTTGGCAGCAGACAGTGACATTTTGCCCCTCCTGGACCACTGTAGACGGCAGGATGTGGACTGTGGTGTTCCTCGGAGGAGCTGGATAAGAAAACAGATTAAAATTAGATCTTCCTTTTTGTTGTTGTTGTTGTTGTTGTTGTACAACTACTTTTGCAGGAAATGTGAAAAGACCCAACTGAGAAACTTGTCATTTTGGGGAGTTTAGCTTTGTTCTAACTAATATATTGTGTTCATACAATATATATTACAGTTTACAAATTACTAATAACATCGCTGTACTGATTGTACTTTTTGATTTTGTGGTTTGTAACTAACTGTAGCAACATCCTTGGTAAGATGCACATCCAGCTATAGCAAGGTACATTTGCATAGTACTTTCCCAGTCTTACTGTCCAATCAAAGCACTTTAGACCACAAGCAACTGATATCCATATACTCATAATGCACTTTATCCTATAAACTCTAAGAATACTATCTACCTCAAATCCCCATGCAACTCAGCATCTATAGCTATAGGTACAGTACTATCTTTAATGTAGTAAAATCATGCTTTGAGCATAAACCACAGTACACTTGGGCTACACTGTGTTGCTGGTTCTTATAGTTTATTCATCTGGTTTACAGTGTATTTTGCTGATTTTACAGTGCATTCTGTAGACGTCGCTGCAAGTTCATTCTCTGTTGATTTTCCAGAAACACTTTAGTCATAGTTTGACCAATTCAATTTTCAATTCAATTTTATTTATTTAGCATCAAATCACAACAACAATTGCCTCATATCTGTTTAAACTAACCCCGTCCTCTTTTAACATAAGGACGTGTAACCTGAATCTCAGTGGAAAGAGGGTCATACAGTGAACGTGAAAAGCGTGTGAAAGCAGCTCAGCCGAACCTGCTGACCTTCTGTCACACCTCTAACCAACACATCATCACCTGATAGCGGAGAGCCCTGCCACAGGAAAAACAAACAGTGCCAGTTTGATACTAAACATTCTTTCACGTTTTGCTTCTTTGCGTTTCATCATTTAGTAGGTCATCTACTCCTCACTGTTTCACTTACAGCTCATGGGGCCTTTTCTATAAATATGGTTATTTTTAACCAGTTGGGTTTAGAAGGCCCACGGACATAAATCTATTTTTATGCCTGTCACAACCTGGATCAGCTCTGACGCAAGAGCAGACAGAGAAGTTTTGAATGTTTGGTAAAGAAATGATCAGAATGTCTGCTTTCATAAGATTCACTTTTGCATTATTCAATGTATTTCAACCTCTTTCACTTGATGGCCCTCTTAGGAAAACCACAGCAGCAAAACGCTTTAACTTATACTGAGTTTTCATTCTTGAATGCATGGCGGCACTGAGCCTGGCAGCTAAAGTTCTGAACTAATGACTCCACTGTAATGCCGGAAGTTTATTTCTGTCTCTGGCTTCTGATTACAACTGTCAGAGAAAAAAACAAAAAGAAGCCCGTTATAATTATTATTAATGATCTGACCTTTGACAGTGATGGAGTGAGAAGCCACTTCAGATCCATACTTGTTGGATGCTTCACACCGGTAAAGGTCAGAGTGTTCCAGGAGGATGGGGGAGAAGGTGAAGGTCAGTGGTGATGAGGTGGCTGGTTTGATTCTTTGAAGCTCCATCCCGTTTCTGCTCAGCACCAGTGCTGGGGCCGGAGCTCCATCTGAGAGACAGCTAAAGGTCACGTGACGACCCTCCACCAGCTCCTCGTCTGGCCTAATTAGCAGTGATGTATTCCTCGGAGGATCTGAAAAAGAATTAGATCAGGAGTTTAATAAAGCTGGATCTGAAAAAAATGAGAGCTGCAGAAAAAACATAAAAACAAACACTTACAGTGGACCTGCAGATGGATGCTGGTCCTCTTGGACCTCCACAAGTCTCCGCCTTCTTGCAGTAGGTCTGCGCTGCAGGTCAGCACCTGATGATCCTCGTCAACCCGGTGATGGAGACTAAAAGAGACGTTCTGTAAAACACTGGAGAAACTGAACGACTTTTCCGCCACCGTTTTGTTTCCCAAAAGCCACTGAATCCTCAGCTGATTAGCCCAGAATACATTAATGACATCACAGCGGAAGACTGCTTCTTCCCCCAGCAGGACAGGGCCAGGATTCTCCAGTACGGGATCAAATGGAAACGCTGGAGCGAGAGAGAGAGAGAAGTAAGTAGCTAATGATGATTCAGGAGTGTGAAAATATATAAATTGCGCCAATAAGAATCGGCTTCCAAAGATTTAAACATCAATTGATGGCTAATTATACATAAGAAACATTTTTCATCAAAGTCAACAGACATCAAAAGTAAAGTTTTTTAGGCTTTTCTGATATTTTGGAATTTAAAGCGGTGAATCATAGTTGGGATTCATGATCTGAAATTTTTAGATTCAAAACAGCCCCCCACCACAGAACTCTAAGACCACGAAAAAGACCTGCAAAATGTCAGTACTGATTCCAGCAGATTCAAGGACCCTGAATCCTAGCGAGACCCTTTCCTTCAATATATGCACGGCTTTTTAAAGAAACTGTTAAAGAAAATTGGACTGCTAATCTAATACAATTTCAACCAATAAAATATGTTCATCTAAAACCTCCTCATTCACCTCATCAAGAGCTCTTCAGGCCTAACAAAGCACCAAACGTCCTTAATATCCTATAAACTCACAGATCCCATTTAAAACCTTTGAAATGGGATCACTGAAATCTCAAAGCTTTAAAAACTCTTTAAAGAATACTAGATTCCCCTGAAAGACCTCAAAAACCTCTTTAAATGAACTTCTGAAACCTAAATGAGTCCTTTTATGATTCTCAAAAACAATTTTGGTTCCACTGAATCGTTTTCAACACCTGCAAAAGCAGGGAACACTGTAAACTCTGAAAATACAACAACCACTGGACTCTAAACTATGGAAGACGAACGAACTGCAACTATGGAAATTTCTTTTCCAGATTTCCGAGATCAAAGTAAGAACTCTGACTTTAAAAACCTAGTAACAAAGTATGAAAATATTTGGAACACACGAGGCATGCAACAAACAACTGCATCTCTAAAATCTTTGTCATTGAAAAGCAAGTTTAACAACTAGAATGTAAAAGTCCGTGAATGGAGAGCTGAGCAACCTTAAGTGACTTGGAAGACTTTCAGCAACTTGATGAGGATGGTTAAGTTATGGTCATTTTCCTGCTTCTTGTCCAGTGCTGTAACGAGGTCATGCACTCTAACAGATATTCCAAGTGTGGATGTAACTGTCAGAAACACTGAGTCCTCGCCTCCTTTCTGTGTGGGAGGATTTTGCATGTTTTCAGTCTTTGTTGAAGTGGTAGGGGGGTAAAGATGAGTGCATGGGCGAGTGTTTGGCTTCTTTCCCCCATGTTGTCATTTCCTGGCAGCGTTGGAGTTCATCTTCTTCAGCTCAGATCTGACGGTCAACAAACCTTTTAAAATGAGCCTCTGTTTGTGGCTCTCAGATCACGAGGGTGTTAGTAATTGTTAGTCACTGCAGTTTCTCTTGGAGCTGCTTTTTAGCTCTGATGTGATCCGGTGAAACACAGTTATTTGTTTTATAAAAACACACTGACTTTGGAGAAAAATCTAGAAAGCCTGATCTAGGTTAACTGATCAGTCATGAAAACGGCGATGTTTGTCGGGGCATGGTCTGCTCTTTATCGCCAAACCAGTGAAAGCAGTGGTGTGCAGCTCTACCCCCACACTGATGAGCAGCTCGGCGTCAGGACATCTGTGCAAACATTACTAAGCCTCATGTCTGTTATGAGCAGTTCATCTTTTGATTGCACCTCTGAGATTATTGAATGTCTGACTCCTGTTGTGTGAGACTGCTGGGAATAAAACTGACAAACATCGCATTATCTTGTGTTTTAGAAGTTCTTTCCTGCTTGTGCTGTTCTGCTTTACTTGTAAAGGTTTCGCTTCAAGTTTTTAGTACATAAAACTCTTAAAATATGAGGACACAAGTCAGACACTAAACAGTGTAAAAAAAAAAACACCCAAAAACAACAACAAATCCTTTTCGTTTATCTTTAAATTCCTCTAACTTCCTCTTTTCCTCTCATTGTTAATCTGATAATTAACAATTATTAAAGAGTCTTTATCATATATTTTGCAGTACAATTCCTACTGTCAGTGACCCGGTGTTTATGTTTTTGGACTGTGCAATAGGATATTCTAAATTACATTAGATTCTCTGAGGGGTTTATGTTTAGTTTGCCTGTGCTTTAGTGTTCTTATTAGATCCTCTGGCTTCTGCTTAGTATCTAGATCTTCCTCCCCTCAGCGTCTGATCGCCTCCTGTGGTTAGTTTGTCTCGTCTTCCCAGTCACCATGTCAAGCTTGCGTGTCATGAGTCTGTCAGTGTTCCTGTTTCTTTTTGATAGTCCTTGTCCTCTGTTCGGTTTATCTAGCTTTGCTTCCCCTTTGTCTCGTTATGTCAGATTAGGTCCAACTGTGTCTCCCTCCAGTTGCGGTTCCCTCGTTACCCTCCGTGTACATATTGCGTGTATTGTTCCTCGTCGGGTTGTCTGTGTGGCAAGCGTCAAGTCAGGTATTTCATGTTTAAGTGTTCCTGGTTGACGTTTTCACGTCCCTGTTCATGTTTCATGCCTTAGGTTCCCAGTTCATCCTGTTTTCAGAGTCATGAATTCAGGTTTTAGTTGCTTTTCCCAGTTGAGGTTTTGTTAGGTTAGTTGTTGTGTCTCATTTGTTTGTTGCTCAGTTTTTCAGCCATCAATAAAGGCTCGCTTTTAGTTTAAGCTTAGTTCTGTCTCTGGTGTCTTCATTTGGGTCCACTCTCCACTCGACACCTACTGCAATCTCTAAATGGTTTGAGAGGATTCTTCAAATGAACATGAAAATCTACTTAATAGGTTTAATAGGTGTGATTTGAAACCAAATAAAGTGGCAGTGCGGGACTATAACTGCTATCAGGTGTGTCAGACTCACAATAGACATGGACTTGAATGTTTCTGCTCCTGTTGACGGTCTCGCACTGAGCCTGACAGCTGTATTCACCCCGATCCTGGAGATCCAGGTCCTGCAGATGGAGCACAGAGAGTCCGTCCTGCGGCCAGGTTGTCTGGAGGACAGTCTGGTTCTGGTCTTTCCTCAACCAGGTGAGGAGGATGGGGGTGTGCAGACAGCCGGAGGCCTTGCAGCTCAGACTCAGAGCTGAACCTCTCGCTGCAGAGACCTGAGGACTCGCCTCAACCTGTAGAGGGTGAGCTGGAGGAACACAGACATCTTACTGATCCTGCATGTTCACACTGAAAGCAGTTATTCTAATCTTGTCTGTGAAGGCTCTTTTACAGGAGAGGCTTTTTTTTTACCCTCACACCATTAACTTGAATAGTTTTTCTCTCACTTTAAACATGGATCCAAACTAATCTGCAAAGTGGTTAAACTGGGTCTGGTCCATTGTAGCTTAATCAATAATTATAGCTAAGCCTCCACTTTACTACAGAGGTTCCTTTCTCTGTGGCTGCAGGGCTATGAGATCAAACTCAAGAAATGTTTTGATAAGAAATGTAACACTTCTCATTACTGTTCCTACTACTACACCCTCATGTTGGAGGAACGAGACACTTGACCTGCACCTGAAAAATTACAAATGAAATTGATGACTATATCAATTGTATTGCAAGATAGATATTGTGACATCTATGATGCTTTATGTCTGCAATAATCTGGTGTGACATCTGAGGAAGAATATTCACAGCAGGTTGAAGGATCAGGAAATGGGATTAGAGACGTCCATCACAACACATGATGGTCATTTAGGAGTACCTTCACATGAGGTACTTTCATTAATTTCATTTCATATTAAAATTTGAGAGTTTTTCTGAGATCACCTTGTAAGATACAAACTGGAGGAAAGACTACCTCTGACAGTGATGGAGCTGGAGGCCAGCTGGGATCCGTACAGATTAGAGGCATCACACTGGTAGACGTCAGAGTGTTCGAGCAGGGCGGAAGACAGGTTGAAGATTACCGTGGACGCTCTGTCAACGCTTTGAAGCTCTGTCCCATTCCTGCTCAGCACCAGTCTGGGGAGTGGAGCACCCTCTGAGCTACAGACAAAAGTTACCTGCTGACCCTCCACCACCTCCTCACCCGGAATTACAGAGAGGGAGGTGTTAGTGGGTGGACCTGTTAGGGAGACACAAGGGATACAACTGACTCATTGAAACTAAAGGAAGTGCACATACTAAGAGTGAAACAGGACCATCACTCACTGTGAACCGTGACGTCCACGGCGCTACTGTGGGTTCCTTCCGTGTTTCGCGCATCACACTCGTACCGTCCAGCCTCAGACACTTCCACCGCTGTGAAGTTGAGCTGACCGCCTTGACCGCGTTGCAGAGTTCGGCCATCTGCTGTTCTGAAACTCCAGGTGATGGTCGGCTCAGGATTTCCCTCTGCCAAACAGGTGAGAGTGAGCGGAGAGCCGGCCATAACTTCCTTAGACTCCAACTTCTTCACGACAGGAGCATCTGGAGACAGAGAAGTCGGGTTTATGAGGACACGGACAACAAGACTCAGACGTGAGGACTCAGAACCAAACCCAGACTCACATAAGACATTTATTGGCACTGCGCTTTCTCTGGTCTTCTTGTTATCTGGCAGGTCCTTCAGCTTCAGTGTGACCCTACAGGTGATATTTCTTCCCTGATCCATGTTTTCAGCTGTGAAGTTGTAGTCAGACTGGACTGCCCCGGATTCACCATCTTGCACTGTGGTCTGCAGGATAGTGTTCCCACTGTGCCAAGTGATGTTCACCTCCTCATCAGGATATATGTTAAATGCCTTGCAGGTCAGGGTGGACTTTACCCCCAGTTTGACATTATCTTGGCCTGTGATGACAGGGTCCGACGGGAAGGCTAGAACAGCAGAGACACAGAGGGCAGGCATTAATTCTTATAACAACAACAGTCTAATAGTAAATAAAAACGGTGCAATTCTACTTGTAGCACCTTAGGTTTGGTTCCAATGTGGGTTTTGTGTCTGAATAATTCATAAGCACACAGTTTTTTTAATGCTAACTTCTCTGCGTGGATGCTGGTGAGGCATGAAGGTAACGCCACTTTGACAGACAGGGGCCCCGACACAGACAGCCAGCTGGTGACTGATTAGGCTGATTCTGGTGTCCACAATGATTCAGAGTGAGGCGGATTACATTGTACTTGCTACAGTGGATTTTTGTTTGCTGTAGTAGAATTAAAGTGATGCACTAGAAAAGCATATTTCTGGGAGAGAATGAAAGCCCCTAAAGTCTTTTGCAGGACTTAAAAGCCAAGATTTGTTCACCTTTTCGCTTGATTTTGGTAACCAAAACGGCTCGGTATAGTGTGGAAAGGATCGCGGTTTGGATTAGAATGGACCCTTTCACAAATCTAACTACGTATCACAAGGTCAAACTTCTTCGTCTTCCTCTGTGATGTGAGCCTTGGGAGGGTCGGAAGTAATCTAATGGATTACCCTGCACTTTGAAAAATTATCCTAAGGTGACAGCAAGTGTTTTAAAATAAAGTAAACGTGGTTATGAAAGATGAAGGTGTAGGATATTAGAGGAGGAAACAGTATTTGGTGATGCAAGGTTCTTAGACCTCTGTTTCTCAGCAAAAGGTTTTCATCCACATTCCTGTGATTCCTAATCACACTCTGCACTTCGATCTCATCTTGAGCTTAGATTTAAAATCTACTTTATGTGTACAGAGGCAAAATTACAAAAGTGCACTAAACTCGTGTTGTTTTAAATAGAGCAATAACAAAATATATAACATAACGTTTCAAATGTATGCTGCATTTCAGTGGTAACTCACAGTAAACCTGCACCGAGCGTTTCGCTTGTTTCCTGTCTCCATTGCAGCTGACCGTACACAGTATCGCTTCATCATGCTCCATCTTTACACGCTCAAAGGTCAACACAGAACAAGTTTGGTTGGTGCTGATGGACCCGCTCAGAGGCCGGTCCCCCAGAATGGACCAGGAAACACTTGGCGTTGTGGTACAGCCCTGAAACAAGCAGACCAGCTGCTGACGCTCACCCAGACCGAACAGAGCGGTTTCAGGAGTTATGTCCACCCGTAGAGCCAAAATGTACTTCGATGACATCAGGAGCACAGCTGTGGACGGAAACAACAAAAATTATACAAAGCAACAACATCGCTGGGCCAGGTTCCAGAAAACAGGTTTAGTGAAAAGTTAGTTTGTTAACCTTGAGTTGAACCTCAGGTAAACTTTGCCTCAAATACAGATGATGTATGAATGAGGCTGATGAATATATAGCGCCAAATCACAATAACAGTTGCCTCAAGGTGCTTTATATTGTAAAGTAAAGATGCTGCAATAATACAAAAAGGGGGGGGGGACTCAATAATTAGACGACTTGTGGGGAGGAAGAGAGGACAAAAGACATTGTAAGAGAGCCAGAGACTTTTAATAACTAATGATTAAATGTAAAATGGTGTATAAACACACTGAGTGAAAAAAGGTGACCGAAGAAGAAATATCATGGGAAGCCCCCAGCAAGCCTAGACCCATTGCATCATAACTAAGGGAGGATTCAGAATCACCAGAATTCTTAAGACTAATCTTAAAAGTAGAGTGAGGGCCTGTCTCCCGAATCAAAACTGGGAGTTGGTTCCACAGAAGGGGGGCCTGAAATCTGAAGGCTCTGCCTCCCATTCTACTTTTAATTTACTCTGGGAACCACAAGTAAGCCTGCAGTGTGAGAACAAAGTGCTCTAATGTGGTGATATGGTACTATAAGGTCATTAAGATAAGATGAGGCCTGATTATTTAAGACCTTGTACGTGAGGAGCAGGACTTTAAATTTGATTCTGGATTTAACAGGAAGCCAATGAAGGGAAGCCAATACAGGAGAAATATGCTCTCTCTTTCTAGTCCCTGTCAGTGCTCTTGTTGCAGCATTTTGGATCAACTGAAAGCTCTTCAGGGAGTTTTAAAACATTCCGATAATAAGGAATTACAGTAGTTCCAGCTAAAAGTAATAAATTCACAAACTAGTTTTTCAGCATCACTCTGAGACAGGATGTTTCTAATTTTAGAGATGTTGTGCAAATGGAAAAAAGCAGTCATACATATTTGATTAATATGTGCATTGAAGGACATGTCCTGGTCAAAAATGACAGATAAAGTTGAGTGTCATCTGCATAGCAGTGAAAATGTTATTGCTATGCTCTCTAATGATACTGCCTAAAGGAAGCATGTATAACAAAACTGGTCCTGGCACAGAACCCTGTGGAACTCCGTAATTAACCTCAGTGTGTGAAGAGGACTCTCCATTTACATGAACAAATTGGAGTCTTTTAGACTACAATTTGTTCATGTAAATGACTACACCTACAGCATGCTCTAATCGCTGTAATAAAATATTATGGTCAACAGTATCGAACGCTGCACTGAGGTCTAGCAGGACAAGCACAGAGGTGAGTCCACTGTGAGAGGCCATCAGAAGATCATTTGTAACCTTCACTAACGCTGTTTCTGTGATGAGCTCTGAAACACTTCAAATAAACCATTCCTCTGCAGACGTTCAGTTATCTGTTCAACAACTACTTTGTCAAGAATTTTAAGAGAAAAGGAAGGTTATCCACGTGGATGGAAATGTATCAGCACCTGATGTTCTTGTGTGTCTACCAAGCAATAACCTGTGGGACTAAACAATTTAGCCAGTGTAGAAGAGACAAAAACTATAGTTCATCTGTGCTTCCATGTTCAAATGTCCACGTTTACAACATTAAAAGCACATTTACAGTTTGGTACAAATAAACAGTTTTGGTTTCTGTTGAGCTTCCACCTTCATAAAAACTTTATGATAGCTCATGTTTTTAGAACTCATTCATTTGGATACTGGCGAGACTTAAATTACGGGTGTAGTTGCTTTGATTGCAGCCTCGCCTTGTAAACTGTGCTGGACCTCTCCATCGTTTCTGTGGTACATTTTGGAATATTTAATGGATTGTGAGATAAAAATTACAAAATAGTCAATAAAAAGGAGAGCCCAAATTCAGTACGTGGAAATAGAAGAACTGAGGTGGCCAGGTGTCAGTCTAAGCAGCCACGGCCTGCCCCCACTATCAGTGCAGTTGTTATGAAGGGGAACAGCTTAATTTGTACCATACTGGAAAGACACTTTTTAATTCTGTGAAGCTGCACGTTTTAACCTGAGACTGACCCACTTTTAGAACCATCCACGAGTGGCCATTAGAGGATTTGGAGTTTCTGGCATTTTTATGTTGTCACTCCGGTTTCCAAATGTTGGGGTTTTTTGGTTTTTGTTTTTTTAGTAGGTTTGTTTTTTTGTTTGTTTTGATTGAGTTACACCAAAACATAAAAGAGTTTACTGTAAATTGCAAAGGAAATGAAACATTTCATATTTTCATGAAGTTGAATGTGGCTTTTAATGTGAGTTTTCGAATTTTCCTCATATATTACGCATGTTTCTACTTTTTATTCTTTATTTGCGCTATACTAACCACATGCACAAAAGCTGATGAAAAAACGAGAAAATGACGAACGAAATCTCAAATGAAAATTCAGAGGTTACAATAACCCCCACCCCAAAAAATCTCTCTACGTGTAAAAGACATCATATAACAGCCAGATTTATCAGAAGGAAGGACATTTACCTGAGATGAGCTGAACAAAGAGCCTGCGGACACACAGAAGATCCATCTTCTCTGCTGAGGCTACAAACACGCTGATGGATGGATGGATGGATGGATGGATGGATGATGGGCGGATGGATGGGTTCGTGAACAAACAGAGCAGCGTCTCGTTTCTCGGAGTTTCGGGATCTGAAGCAGAAAATCTGGCAATGATGAATCACTGAGGGTCTCTGAAGCCCTAAACAGGGCTGATGAAGCAAACGCCCCCTCCCGTCATCCAGCTCCAAGCGCCTGTGTGTGCACGCGCGGGCAACAGCGCCCTCTGCGGGACACGCGGTGAGCGGGAAAACTTCACCGTCGCTTTGTGCTGTGTTCACTGCTCCTCGGCCTTTCCTCACGTTCTCTTTTCAACATCCTGTCGCCTTTTCTTTCTCCTCGTGTCTGTGCACTACACGTTTCCAGCTTTTTCTCTGTCATGCTCCTGTTAAATTTAGTTATTCTCTACATGTGATATTCCTCGTTTCACACCTGGGTTATTTTCCTCTCACTTTTGGTTTCTCTATTTATGTGAATCTGATGTTTTTTCAACGATCTTTTTCAGTGATATTAAATCACCCACAAGACAGAAGCGTCACAGGCAGTGGTTATAGTAAGAAGGACAAATCAGCATTTTTCTTGGACTCCCAGCAGGAACTTTGTGTCCTGTGAGGGAAATTCCTAGGGCTGAATCCCAAAAAGAAGAAAACATGCCGTATGTTTTCTGGTATTATTGGGCTGACTAAAAGCTGGGACTAACACCTTTTAACAAAACGTGAACATGAATTCACTTCAATGCTGCCTTCTCACTTAGATACATTTAAAGTCAAATATTTCCTTTTGCTGTCAGTGAGCTGATGAAGCAGCAGCAGACATGCTGAATCACATTAAGGAGTAAATGAGCTGAATACAGTGAAGCTGTCACTGTGGGGCCTCTGACTGATTGAATGATCTGGAGACTGAGTGATAACAGCCTGAGTGATTTACAGCCTCTGTGATTTAGTATTGATTAGTTTGATGAGGATTCAGACTAATCAGTCCTTTTCCTGATGAAGTCAGAGGTCTGGACAGCCCCCCACCCCAGGCTCTGAGATATCTGACCTCTGATTTACTGAATCATTACTTCTGTTATTTGTGTTGCACTTTTCCTTTCTTTGGTCGTTCATCCCACACTAGTCTTGGACTTGGGACAGCTTCTTCTATGCTGGATTTGGCTTTTGTTTGTATACATGTGTGTTTTACACTTGAACTAATGTAGAGAATCAGGTTGGTCATGTCCAGAAAAGTTTATTCTCAAATGCAGCACACAACAGGACACGGTGAGCTGCAGACACAGCGGCACGGCTCAGGTGAAAGCGCTGCTTGGACCGAGTGCAGAAGAGGGGGAGCACACGTGCGAGCACTGCAGGACGTTTTTGTCCCTGAACTTGAAAAACATCTTTGCACTCAGGAGGTGGCACCTCAGAGTCTTAACATCTGACATGCACCTCCACTGGGAGAGAGCCACAAAACTTAAGGGTTAAACGAAGCTTTAAGACTGGTTCGATTTTGGGTCTGACCTGGACTTGTCCTGTTCCAGACTTTTCCAAACCACACTCTGGTAGCATCAACAGATCAAGAACAAACTCAGAGTTGGAGGAATTGTTTTATTTCCTGTTATTGCTCAGACAGAAATTCTGCTAAAAGACAAAAAAACTACAATGTTTTTTAAACGTTCCCTCAGTAAAACACTTGAGTAAGACATTAAATACACATCAGACATCCATTTCCACTTCTTCATAACAGCAACAAGTTGTGCAAAAATAAAAACCTTCTGTGCATTGCTTATATTTGCAGTGCTTAACAAATGTATCAGACCACCATCTAGTGCACGTTTTGTCACAGTCGACCTAACTCTGACCAAGCTCTATAAAGAAAATCTTATTTTTAATGTTGTAAAATATCATTAATGTTGTTATCCATGACTTTTCATGTTTTCTGCTTTACAAAAAAAAAAAAAAAAAAAAAGCAGAAAACAGTAAAGCACATAATTATTCCCACGTCTCTCTTAGAAATGAGATTAATAAAATTACCTTTTGATCCAGATGCCAAATTACACTTATTTATATGCATTTGCAAACAGAAAAATTAGTTTCGTTTCAGTGGTTGGACGTTACGTTCGATTCACAGTCCACTGTCCTGGATCAAGTTTGGGTATAAAAACTTCAGGGAATTCAGTAATTTTCAGTTTTAAACAAGTTTGTGAAAAACTTCTGAAATATTTGTTCTCGTGTAAAACCGGTGGTCTCATAAATTTGTTCAGAACTGTATGTGACTTTCATCCATGAGATATTTAAGGCACTTCACGTCAGTTTAGTTAAACCATCATGTGACCGAGGGACATCACCATCAAATAAAGATTTCAGAACGAGTGATTTCTCTGGGTTGGTAGCTGGAGATTTGATTTTATTTGCCCACGATAATGTTAAAGACCCAGGAATCTGCCACAAATGACATATAAACTCATTTCTTACACACACCATGAGTGCAAAGGAAGACAACACTGTGCTGATGTCGTCATCAAGCGTTTAAAGCTTCAGGAAAGTTACACAGGAAACCTGTATTTTACAGCAGGCTAAAAGCAGCAGTAAGGTGAAGCACATTAGTCAGCTGATGTGGTCTCACGTTCAGTCCTCTGCACACAGATAGAAATGACATGGTGCAATGACACCTTCTCACTCCTGTCTGTGGCTTAAGTTGTTAATCTATGCACAATCCAAATTACAGAGACACTGTTAGGACTCTGGAAATGTAAATAAAGACTCAATGCAATGATTTGCAGTGCTGCGCAGCTACAACCCTCTGTCAGACAAGAAAGGCACAACATTCCTCTCCCAGAGGAGAGAGGAGTGCTGTTGGAAGCAGAGGGAATGCTGCACTGTGGGAAATGTGAAAGTGTCCCACTCTTTCTGACACTGCTCATATTTTTCTTAAATGGCACATTTTCTCAGCTCATGTTCTCAGACATGTTTTCTGTGTTATAATGAGAATAAAGAATGTTTACCACATTTGCAAATCCTTGTATTGTATTTATTTACATTTTACACAGGAGTCCAACTTTTGGGTTTTTGCAGGTTTAAATTAAAATAAAATCCTGAGGTGCTAGAAAAGGTTCTATGTTTCATAAACCTTTAAAAAGTCACGGGGGCTTCCGGAGGTAAAAGGTGTTCTAATCTAGAGGCTCATTCTCGGAGGACGTACCAGCAGAGAAAGTAAGTTTAACTTCCTGTTTCCTAGAGAAAGTTCCTGTGGCGATAACCTTTAGAATAATACAGAACACTTATTTTCCACATAAAACAACACAGAAGATCACAGTCATTCCTAAAAAGAGGACTCTACGGGGCACATAAACACACGAATCCCTTTTCAGACTGACACCGTTAGCTAAACACAAAGTGCTTCCTGATGCTACTCACAGCAACAAGTGCTTCTAGTGTAAAGAGCATGTCTGCTGTCCACATGGCTAAAACTAACCCTGATCCCACAGCTTAAACTCATTACTATACAACCACATGCTTCACTGCCTGCTAATCATTTTCCATTTACTGTTCATCTCCTTCAAATTGTTTCCCTTCCAGCTCTACTGGTTAGACTGTATATAAAAGATGGCAGCCAAAATATCAGAAATCTGGCCTTGAATTAACTTCTTGTTGTTCTAAACTGTACTGAAGTGGAAATGGTTCCTTGTTACCAAACTTTTAATTCAGTCTGACAAATTCATTCAGAGAGGTGAGGTTTCATTTTACAATCACGACGCTAAAAAACTAAACTGGTTCTTTAAGACAACGCACACATTCACACCCATTCTCACTTTAACACCCTGAGCTTAGTTAATGACATTCTGTTTTTGGGTCCCTTATTCTTCTGCTATTAATAATGGTATTCCTTTAGATTAAATTAGACACACAAACACAAAAAAAGAGGGCTGATCGTCACATCAACCAAACAATATGCCGTTTAACCTATCAGAAGCCGGACGGAAATACTGTAACCATGATGACAGAGCAAATTGTCATCAGCTGATCCCTCACTTTACCAAAAAGTTACACTGATCATTAAAACAAAAATACAACTTTCTGTCACAAATATAAAATATATATTTTCCATGTAAATATATCTTCATGTGTGCGGACTATTTATTTACAGACAGCTCATTTACACAGTCTGACGAGCAAGCAGCCATCACCTCACAGGAGATTCAGTCCTGACAGAGAAAACATCTGAAGGTTCCCTCTGAACATCCAATTTAGGAGCCGGGTTGTGGAGAGAAAAAATAAAAGAAAAATGTCTTCAGGTCAGTCGGGTATTTTTAGTACTGGATGTACTCGGACTGAAGAGACTGAAAGAGAAAACAAACAGTGTGATTAACTTTAGGGCAAATGTGATCCCTGCATTTCCTGTGGGGGGCTTTAACAGAGCTGTGGGAGGACGATGTGGGAAAAGGAAATTCCAGATGAACTGACATCCATGAAATCAACTATAACAACCAGGGCTTATCTAAAACTTTTGTCCTATGCACGGTTGTTCATCGTGATATTTACAATCTATATTGATCATAAACATCATGGCCACCTTAAAAGTCTGTACAAGAAAATTCAGAGTTCTTTCTAAAGTCATAGCTGAAAACATGAAAAGCTCTACAGTACTCTGGAGCTGGTTCATGTCACAAGCACCAACATAAATGTAACTGGGAATGACATAGGAATTTTCTGATTGTGTAAAACTAAAATAAGCACACAGGTGTCTAAACAGAGTTGTATCTACAGTGTCTTTGTGTGTTGCTCCCTGCAGACCATTTGCACTGTGCCTCTGCAGACATGCCCACATTTTTACAGCAAACACTGCTGCTCAGTTTTTCATTATTCCGAAAGCTCATTTTACACAATTGACAACGTTTTTCATCAGAAATATATGACGACAACATTTCTCTGTGCTGTGGCTAACATATATAGTCTCTGTCACAGTAGCATTGCATTGTCCATGTATGCCTACATGTATGCTAAAGCCCTCACAAATACCTTGACTAAGCAGCAATTTTATGAACCGTTCAGAAACCAAGCTGTACGCACAGTGCATGCTGCAAAAAACGAAGTGAACCCTTAAATTTACTAACTCGTACAACCTCTGTTAGCATCTCCATCAGATGCTTCCTGTAGCTGATTATAGTCCTTGCACAGTCATGAGGAGGAATTCTGGGCCATTTCCTGCTATTTCCTACAACTGTTTCAGTTCATCAATAGTTGGCAATGTCTTGATTAGTAAGCCTTCTTAGGACTCAATAAGTAGGAGGTCAGCACTGTGACCTCCCACTGCTCCAAAACATTCATTTTTGCTGGTTCAACAGTTCTTAATTTCCCTAACATGTCAGCATGTTAGGGAAATTAGCTTGTAAACTGCTGACTTGGCATTTTCCCCTAAAATTCCTGGATCCAGTTTTAAATGACTTTGTTACCTCAGAGCCTGAGTGAACAAACGCTTTACAGGAGGGACAAGGTCTTGTGTTTTATGTGCAGAGCCTTAGGAGTTTGTGATCACACCTCATGAGGTCACATTTCTATTCTAGAAATCAGATTCATGTCAGCTGACTGGCTGCGCCGTTCTAGCAGCTTTATTTTCTTCTCTGAAACCAGCTCAGAGTTTTGTTGCCTGTGCGCTTGGGATCGCTGTCTTGCTGAAATGTCCACCATCGTTTCATCTTCATCATCCTGGCAGCAGATTTTTATCAAAAATGTCTTGGTACATTTTTCCACTCATTCTTCCTTCAAATTATATGAAAACTGCCACTGCCGTATACTTAAAAGCCCCACACCATGATGTCCCCACCTTCAAACTTCACTGTTGTCTTTGGGGTGATATGCAGCGGCTTTTGGCCTCCAAACATGGTGTGTGTTATGGCATTCAAAGAGTTCAGTTTTGGTCTCATCTGACCAGAATATGTTAGGGCTCTTTGACAACAGAATTTTTTTCCCCTCCTCTGTCTGAAATCTTGCAGAGGCCACCCGGTCGTGGTTAGTTTATTGTGTAATGATGTTCTTTCTACTTCAGCAGTGCTCAGTGGAACTCACTGGAGCAGTGTAAAAATTCTAATGTAGCCAATGCCATCAGTATGTTTTACCCCTCTTGAGATGTTTCTTGTATGACTCTTTTGTATGAGACACCTTTTCATAGGCCATCAGTTGGCACTGAACCAGCTGATATTAGTTTGCACTAAGTGGTAGGATTGCTTTCTAATTACTGACAGATTTCAGCTGCTGTCATGACTTTCCATGCCTGTTTGCACCTCCCTTTCTTAATCAGTTCAATACTTTTTCCTTTATCATTTCTTATTATTACACATAATGTATGGATATCTACAGTTTCTTGAAGAAGTTTCACCTCTCATCTGAGAAGCTTCTTCAGTTCTGTGTGTGTGGGTTTCCCTGTAAGTCAACAAACACAGACCAGCATCTACTTTTTGACTCACACCACTCATCACAAACTTGGGAGTAATCAGGACCCTGCAGCACAGAGCAGAAAACATTCCCTCTAAAGCAGAAGGGAAAGAAAAGGAACACACCCCTGTAAAGAAAGCTCTTAAAACACATGGTTATCCCGACTGGGCTTTCATCAAATCAGGAAAGATGCACAGAAAACAAAGGTCAAATGACAAACAGAACAACATGGTCATCCCTTATGTAGCAGGTTTATCAGAGAAACCCAAGAGAATTTTGCAT
The DNA here is from genome assembly GCF_057382095.1 of Aulonocara sp. 'chitande type north' Nkhata Bay. Lineage (NCBI taxonomy): Eukaryota > Metazoa > Chordata > Actinopteri > Cichliformes > Cichlidae > Aulonocara > Aulonocara sp. 'chitande type north' Nkhata Bay. Next base: position 16,972,211 of record NC_141360.1, read on the forward strand.
AAGTATGACCTCCCAATGTACTTCAGACCCAACCGCACCCTCAGACAAAAACTGGTTCATCCCAAGGACAAAACTCCCAAACACAAACTAAGCCACTTCACAAAGTCATGGCACAACATAGAAGAGCCACTTCGACAGGACAAGACTCAGCTGTACACTTGCATCTAAAGGTTAAAGGTCACTCTTTCAAGGATGCCAATGTTCATATTTTGGACAGAGGAGACAGACAGTTTGAAAGAGGAGTGAAAGGGGCCGTTTATGCCCACTGTGAACGACCATCCTAGAACAGAGGGGGTGGTTTAGGACCCCAACTGTCTGCCACCAACAATGTAGTTTTGAGATCCTTTCCCAGGTGCCTTAACACCCACTCACATCTTGCATCAGGTGTCAATAGTTTACACGATAGGACGAGCTATCACAATGGTTTCCCCCGAAACCTCTGCAAATAATAACCCACATCCTTTTTGACACCTTGGCTCATGTGATGACGGACATGATCAATAGTGGGTCAATGACCCTCTTAAGAGACACACCCACTAGGTTTTAAATACCTGAGACTCGCCACCATTTGGTTTTAGAACTGAAGAAGCTACTTGGATGAGAGGTGAAACGTCTTCAAGAAACTTAAAGTCCAGTCACTTCTCTTTCCAAGCTCCACAGACTCGGACATAGACATATGTAGTTGGATTTCTTTGCATGTGTGGAGTGAATGTGTTGTTACTGACATCAGGTGAGAGTTTCATCTCAAGAACACCTTTAGAAATATATCTACTTAGAAAACTGGTGGCATGTTCAATGATTCAATGATCATTTTACCTGCTGTATCCAGTTGTTAAACCTCTGAAAAAAATTAGATCATTGAATTTGGATTTGTCATCAAGCGCTGACGACTACATGTTCACACACAAACATATCCAAGTAACACCTACAACCCCCTCTCAAATGTGTTATATTCAAACTTTAGTTACAATAAGTTAACTCTTTTTAGGGATTGAGATCTGAGCAGGTTCCTCAGCTCAGCAGCAGCTTTGTGTTAGTGTGAGTGACGTTAACATGACTGAGAGAAACATAAGGAGCGAAACGCCACAGAAATACACTGATTCATACCTCCATTAACTAAACAACATCTTTGAAAACAGAGATTCACCAGGTTCATCATGATATTAAAAAGTAACGAGAGGATCATTAACATCCCACTTATAAACCCCCAAAATTACAAACAAACAAAACAAGAGTTCTAATGACAAGGTGTTTTTCAACCTGCAAATATTGCATATTGTATTAATAATTGTAAATCTTTGTCAATAATATGTACAAAATATTAAATCTTTAGGAGAACATAAAACACAATAAGGCATATAAACATATTTATTAGAATGGTTGTCAATTACTTATCTGTTAACAGACTACCGAGTTATTTACAGGCTTTGAGGCTTCTGTGTCTCAGCAGCTCATCCTATACCGTGTTGCTTTTTATGGGGTTCTATTTTGAAGTGGTGACACCTTATCATTTCATCCCTTGTTCTTGTCGTTACTGTCCAGTCAGAACACAGATCAGATCAGAAACACCAGAGAAGGAAACGGAAAACAGCAGAGGTCATGGATCAGAAACACACTGGAAACATCAGCTATTAAACAAGCTGTGTTTTTACTGGCTGAGAGTCAAAATGTTCCAGAGCAACTACTGTACATTATTAACACACTTGGGGGGAGAAAGAGAGAAAAAAAAAAAAAACAGAAGTCACAGATACAAGATTGAACTCTGTTTTCATATTTTGCTGTTGTAAACCTGCAGACTGTATGTAAAAGTATGTATCCCTGTGATGTCATTCATCCTCAGATTTAGTTGTTTGGCCCTTTCTTGAGCCAGCATGCATACACTATGCACAGATATACTGAGTAGTCAGTACTAAATAATCCACAAAAACTATGGAAAGGAGCTATTCTGTGACTACAGGTCATTTGTACACCTGTCAATCAAATAAACCAGGGCCTTACGAGATTGAACTGAGCGACTCATCTAAAAAAAAAAAAAAAAAAAAAAATCAGTCACCCTGTTTAGCGGGTTATGCAGGGTAAAAACAGTAAAGACCAAAACTATTTTGTGTAGCAGGTCATTAACCTGGTTATGTCATGGCTGAAGTTCACCAATCAAAGTCTGTTCATTTTGCAGCCCTGAGAGTTGCTGCTCAAGTGGCTTAAAGAAATCTGCTGTCGCATCCAGTGTGTTAGTGACATGAAAACAGAAAGCCAAGCAACACAGAGGGAGGGGCCAAGCTGCTGCTGTGTCAGAGGACTTACAGGTATGGAGCGGCTCAGGTAGCGTCCTGAGGGGCCCTTTGTTGCACTGTAGGGCCCAGGGCCCCTGTAGGGCCTGAAGTCCTGAGGCCCTGGTTGAACCAGACCTTTTCCTGTAGGGGGCACTGCAGGGCTGCTGTATAGACTGATGTTGTTGTTGACTTCATGCTGTATGCTGCGAGGTCCATTACCATAGCGAGAGACAGATGGTGGAGTAAAAGATGATGACGGGGAGCTTAGAGAGATAGAAGACGAGGACGGGGGAGGAAGAGAGGAGTACAGAGTCTTCCTGTCCTTCTCGGTGTCAGCAGCGTACAGATCACTGAGAGAGCTGGCCAATCGAGAGCTCAGATTTGAGCTAAAGTCAGCAGGCAAACAACACACAAACAAATTATTACAACAAACAATACAGCTAATATAATGCAACACGTCTGCTCCATCTGAATTCAAGTCAGTGTAAAGGTGACTACACTGGTTTAAACCGGATTCCTGTTACTTTTGCTTAAATCCATTTAAATCCAGTTTAAACCTGAAACAGATCAGGTTCAATCAGCCATTGTTAAAACACAAGTTGAAAATCAGCCAAGTACTTTTACTAAATGGTAAATGGACTTGTTCTTGTATAGCGCATTTCTACTCAGGGCACTCTTTTCGCAACTTCCCTCAATCACCCATTCACACACACTTTCTATCTAACATTCACACACATTCATACTTCACTGCATCAGACAACCCTAAGAGTTGTTGATCAAGTGCCTTAAAGAAATCTGGTGTTGCATGGGTTAGTATCTTGCATGCAGACTGGAGCAGATGGGCCTGAACCACTAACTCTCCAATTAGTAGGTGACCTGCTCTACCACTTCAGCTACAGCCACTAGTACTTCTGACAGGTACTACAGGTAGTGTGTTAGTACTACAGAGCAAGAAAGGAGGCGAGTAGTGAGTTAAGATGAAAAGCAGTAGGTTATAAAGGAGGTGATGTGATGTAGGTGAGATGGGTGTGATAAAGGAGGTCTTTGGGATCACTGACCTCCTGATGTTTGACATTGTTGATGATGGACTCTTCCCGATCCTCTTGGCTGCAGCAGAATTGGAGGATGTCGGGTAATTGGTGGACTTGAGTGGGGAAGTGGCGCCCATTGACAGTCTGGACACAGAGACGGTGATCAAAAGTCACGATTCCTATGTTCTCGTGTGCTCTGAGGAAATCTGTAATATGTTTGGCTGTGAGGAATTGTACCTGAGTGGCTGTGAGGCTGATCTACTGTGCACATTTATCTCCTCCACTCTGAAAAATGACATCTTTGTCAATGCAGGCTCCGAACAAAACTTAAGACAAGACAGACTACATGCCAGTGCCTGAAAAATCAGCCTGCCACCTTTCAGCAGGGGGAGCAGGGGAAGAAGAAGGAGGAGAAAGATAGAGGAGGGTTCACTTGTCCTGGTTTATAAGAAATCCTTTTAGTTTTTCGGGATTCGGAGCGCTTCCTCCAATCAGAACACGCACACTTAGGGCCACCCGAAAAGAGCCTGTGAGTTACTGCAGTGCAACAGTCTCTTGTAGCTTATTCCTTTAAGTGAAACCAATTTAATATCTCAGGAACTGCATTAGGATCCCAGGAGCTCTGATGTTCTGTCCACATATAAAGCAATGTGCACACAGCCTTAAGGTGATGCTTGATTGCCAGTGGAAATTCCAGACTTTGGTTAACTAGTTAACCCTTTAATAAATTTACCACCCCCTCATATCTCAGTCAACAATATCCTTTGCTTTCACTGGTAGTCACTTCAATTGCTTGTGTGAAAGCTGAGAAAGTTTATTTTGGCCACTCCTGCTTCATATCGCCCAAAGTGGTTGTAGTTGTCACAAGCTCTAGAAAAAGATGAACTATGAATCGTTTAAGCGTAAATTAACACACCTAACTCAAAGGCTGAACCAGGGTTGTGTCTACACATAATTATAATAATACATTTTATTTAAAAGCACCTTACAAGACACCCAAGGACACTTCACAATAAGAGTAAAAAACATAACAGAAGAAAGACAGCACGAAGAACACTTAAAAACAAGACAAAATAAACAATAAGTGCACATTCAATATGCACACTTGAACCGATTTCAAGGTTATAATCTGCCTGGGAGCAGAGCAACTGAAGGCTCTTCTTCCCATGCTACTGAGAATTTGCATATGATCAAGGAACTGACCTCCCAGCCCATTGTTCCCTCAGTGGTGCTAGTCTCAGTCATTATGCAAATGTACTGTTTATAAGCTTGGGGAAACCCTCAGTCAGCTGAGTCACTTGGATGAGTGACGAAACGTTTCTCCCACTGAAAACGCTACATCTAGATGAACAGAATCAACTTTTGGGGACCCTCTCACAAAAATATCATCGCTGCACGGCAGGCTTTTTTCGGACGGCCCTAAGTGTGTGTTCTGATTGCAGGAAGGACTCCCAATCCTGAAAAATTGCTCGGCACTGAACTAAAAATATTTCTCATGAATAACAACAAGTGAGCAGTCCTCTCTCTTTCTCCTCCTTCCTCGTGACTTAAAATCATGTCATCAGACTGACCTCACAGCCCATTAGTTAGTCAGTGTTGCTAGTTTCAACCATTATGCAAATGTACCGCTTATAAGTTGGGGAAATGTGCAGTCAGCTGAGTTTGAAGAGATCACATTTTTCCCACTGAAAAGTTTCAGTTGTAATGGGTGGTACTGATTTGGTTAGCTTTTAGTACCTCAGGGCACTAGTAGTGGCTGGACGGGGGAAGCGTCGGCTCTTTAAGGCTCTCAGTTTGTCTCCCTGAGTCAGGCCCAGCCCACCGTCTGTTTGGTCACCCTGAAACATAAAACAAAAATACCGTATGACAGCTGACATGTTGCACTTCACAATAAGAATAAACTCACAATAAATAAATAAATGATGCTATTAACAATAATAATGACAGAATAATCATAATGATGTAAAAGAAAAACTAACGGCAAGTAAAGAATATCAATGAGTGCCTAATACCTGTGATTAAAAGTGAACCATCAACAAATAGCTGATCCTGACCGATCATTAGTCAAAGACAAAGCTCCTGTTTCCAACTTAATCCTATCACCAAGAAAAGCCTAAGACTAAATAGTCATGCAAAAACTAAACACCAGTTCAATCTTTAAAGCTCAATACACTTAAATAAAAGCGGGTCAGCTTTCAATGTTTAATTGTGCAATATTTTGGGAGTTTGTTGAATTACCTCACAGAAAATTCACTTCTTTGAAATATTGTAATGTGATAAGAAACACAAAGAAGAAACAAGACTTTTTTTTGATAAAGATCACATAATGTGTTTTGATTATGATTATGAATGCTGAAGTTTGAGGGTAAGGACAATTTCAGGTCACATACACAAAGCTTCTTCAATGTGCCTGTTCTGTGTGTGTGTCCTACCTCATGTAGTTGGTCGGAGCTCTGCGATCTGGACAAGTTGCCGTTAGGGTTTGTGTTGATGTGTGTAGGGTTTAATGTGAGCTCCTCCATACTGGTGATGAGATGAGGCATAGCCCTCTCCTCCTGCTTGGCTTTTTGGGAATGCTGATTGTCTCCGAGTGACCACAGCGCTGCCTGCTTCCTGTTAATGCAAACACACATCACTATTAATGCTACAACTGGTTTTCCTTAAAGATCCTGCTTCACAGTTGCTTAAATTTTGTCTCATGCAAATAAAAAACTTATTTGGATTAATGTTTTTGTCGGATCAAGTTGTTGTCAGCCAGACCCTGGATCTTTTTGCTCTTTGAAGCTGTTGTTTGACTGATTAATATAGCAACAAAACCTTAAACCTATTTGGTTAATCTTAAATCTCTTGTGGGTTTGAAGGCTTATTGGATTGAAGAACCAAATAAACAGGATCAATATAACTAGGACAAACTGAGCCTTGTTTTAACTAACTTACAGACAACAGGACCCTGAACTGCAAACTACTATATCCCAACAAAACATTAATTTGTCACACTGGATAAAACATTGTTTTTGAAGTGATAGATCACCAATTAAAAAACTTAAGCAGTTAAAAATTTCAGCTGTTTGTTGAGTAGCTGCAAAGCTCAGACTCAAACCACTATGTGCTGATTGAAATCTTCACCACGTTCAAACATGTGTTCACAGAAACATAGTTTAATGACAAAACAAACTGAGCTGCTCTATACTAGCCTGCAGTAACTTGGTAATCTGATTACAGGTTTTAAGAGCAAAACTGGATGGTCACACATTAAAGTAGTTTCTGCACTGTTTCAGATGCAGGATGAATACAAGATGAGGCTATTTTGAGGCACTATAAAATTAACTTTATTTTCAACAGTCACCAAAACATAAAACTGAATATATAGAAGTCACCAGTTAAATCTTCTAAAAACTAAATTTAAAAGTCGACTGCCCTATCAGAAGGTTTCTTGAAAAAACAATGATATTACTATCACAATATTTTCTGTTTCACTTCTTTTGGTTTCTTTCTGGGAGTCAGTGCTGGTGGTCATGAGTATCACACCTTCCATTTACTTTCATGTGCTTCTCACATTTACTAGAATACCCGTAACCCATGATCATTCATGTAGACAGGGCAGAATGAATGTGACATTAACTTGTTGCACCATCTTGTGGTACAAACTGGCATTACACCAAACGATAGTTAAGTTTTTTTGTTTATTTCTTTTTTTTACACTGCACTTATGTAGTAGATACAGTGGTGGTCAGAGCTTTACTTTCACAAATCACATGCATGGATGGCAAGGTATTTTTGGATGGTGGAATAATACAGACATCTTTTATGACTGTATTACTACTGTATTATAATTTTGGTGCACAAGTTTGAATTTATTTTGGATTTTCTTTAATGCACACAGAATCAAAATAATACATAGAGGCTCCTCCAAAATTTCTTTAGGAAGTTTTAGATGTCACAGGCCTTTGGTTACTTTCAATAATTAACAGTTCTCTCTCCACTGGCAGTGTCACAGAATACTTAAAGACAGCCTCTGTACAACCATCATCAAAAAAATATGGTCTTGATCCCTCTGACCACAACAATTACTGACCCATCTCAAAGTTACCTTTTATAGTTGCATCATGCAACTGAAAAAAAAAACATTCAGGTTCACAGCACTGAGGCTGTGCTTATTATGGTAAAATGACATTGTAAGTGGTGACACTGCTGAAACTGTCTTATCTTATATTAGGGAATGGATGTGTGCAATTAAAAAAAAAAAAAAACTCATTTAGATAAACTGCATCCAAGCATCAAGTCCTTCATTTTTCCTTTATCAGTTTATGCAAAATCAGCTGTCAGTAACCTGGGAGTGATATTCAATTCTAATTTCATCTTTGTGAAACATGAACAAGATCACCAGGTCCTGCTACTACCAAGAAATATCACAAGGACAGGATCACCTGAGAAGGAGAATTGTAGATTTACACAAGTTGGGAAGATATTTTTCCGGACCACTTTCTAAAGAACCATACTTCCCAAGAGCATTACTTCCAAGAATTGTACAAAAGTACAACTTATTTGGATTGGCCGACACTTTGCCAAGGTCTGGACAACGAGCCAAGCTCTCACCCTCAGATGACAGGAAACTGGTGGAACACCAAGTTAAACACAGTGTCCCTATCCACAGTGAAGTGAGTATTGCTTCAGGATGGACTTGGAGGGCGCCGACCGGGGCACTTACTTCAAAATGAACACATTTAAGCTTGACTGCAATTTGCAGCTGCGCACATGGACAAGCCAAATGCCTTCTAGAGAAATGTTTTATGGTCAGATGAGAAAATGTTTAGCCAAAATGACAGGAGATATGTTTGGAGGAGTAAAGGTGAGTGTTTCAAACGTAAGAACACTCTACCAACTGTCAAGCATGGTGCTGCTCATGCATCATGCTCTGGGGCTGTTTTCCTGCCAGTGGTACTGGTGCACTGCATAAAGAGGATATAATGAAGAGGAAGAAGAACAACAACTACCTCAAAATTATTCAGCTTCAGCCGAACTCAACAGCTAGATGGTTAAAACCTGTGCCCCCAATCTTTTTTTTTGTTTGTTTTAAATACGATGTATGACTATATAATCATTCCACCCTGCAAAAAGAGCAGCTACAAAAAAAACAATTAAAAGCCCAGAATTTCAGTAGCATTAATGCCCACAGTGAGTATATGTAAACTTACCAAAACTATAGATGTTTGTGGACAAAATATGAGTAAATTTTGGAAGCAAGTTAGTTTGATGCATCATACAACTGAATACTGTTTATCTTTACATCTTAAGAATTTGTTTGTTGTTCTTTCTGAAAGATGAAAACACTCACAAAAATGAAAGGCAGAGATACAATCAAACAAATAATGAGAGACCTACTCCTCTAAGAAGTTCTGCTGGGGTCCAATCACAGAGCCCGGTCTGCAGATCCGTATCCATGCGATGGCCTCACCTGCTGTGAAGCGGTAATGTTTCATCAGGTAACAGCCAATTAGAGTTCCCGTCCTGCCCAGACCAGCTGACAGAAAGACAAAGAAGTGAACCAGTGAGTCAGCAGAGAAGTATTAAAGTAGACTTCAAACAGCCTTCTTGTTTGTTTCTATCACAAACTCTGTGGATGAACACCACTAACTCACTGCACCAACTGCAGATAAGTACCACATGCTAAATGACAATAGACTGGTCACTTCCGTTAAACTTCTAAAGCCTGCCTGAAGGGTCTAGGGATTTGGAAAAATCCCCTCACTTGCTCCAAAATGTAAATATTAGGGCTGCAACTATTCATCCTGCCTGCTCAAGGCTGATGCCAGCTATCCTATATTACATATAGCCTTACCTGCAGCAAACAGGGGTAAGTCTAAAGGGGGGCATGGGGTGTATTACATCATATTTATTTCAAGGTATTAATAATACTTTTTCAGATTGAAAGTGAAATAATATAAAATACTGTGTTAAAGGTTTTTTGTTGTCGTTGTTGTTGTTGTTTTAAACAAGTTAATAAAAAGCCATGAGCCAGTAAAACTGTGAGCCACTGACCAGGGGGGGTTTAGGTTGGACACTGAATTATTAATAATATTAATTAACATCTACACCATCAGAACCAGATAGAGGACAGGACATACCCTTGCAGTGGACAGCCACAGCACCATCTGTATTCTCACAGATGTGCAGAAAGCGCCGTGCGATGATGTCGTTGGGTGTGGTGCCATCTGGGAAGAAAAGGTCGTAGTGGCTGAAGCCTGCATCAGTGAAGCGTTTGGCGTCGTAGATCTTCTTGTTAAGACGGATGATAGTAGTCACATTGTGTTTTCTGAAGTATGGGAAGTAAGCCTCAGGAGCATGCAGAGGGTAACCTGCAGTAGGCAGAATGACAATAGATGTCACTTACATCCTTTAATGCTTTTGTTTCATTGGGAGACTAGATTGGCCTGACTTTGGTCAATGTAATCACACCTGGTTAAGCTGTGATGCCACATCATTGTCATTTGACTCAGAACACACTATATATTGTTTCTGCTTATTTGATCCTGGTGTATTTGCCTCTTTTCTCATTTCCTAAGGAGAACAGAGGTGACGAAAAAACAGTCTGTATTGCAACAAAACAAACAAATTAAAAAAGTTTGCTGCTCTATTGCTTCCTTTACCTAGAAAGGTACAACCTAACCCGGATCCAAATAGGTGAGTGCATAAACTATTGCACTAACATGAGACCATTAAAGACAATACTCCTTGGGGTTGCATGAAAAAGCTCAGCAGACTTTTACGCCAGATCCCCAATCTGCTGTGGTGGCCTGTTTGCATAAGCACTTTAATATCACTGGGTGACAAACAATCTACCCAAGATTTTAATGAATATTCCCCTTGCAGGAAATTTTAACTGATCAACTTCTGTGTCGGGCAGTTTTGAATAGATATGTAATTCAGTTCCTCCCAAAATATGAATTAATAGCCCAACTCATCCCAGGAAAATAATCATTTACCAACTTTTTTCTTACTTTATTAGCACTAAACATAAATATTCCTAAATGTTTTTGTAAATGACATCCTTCAACTTGACTCAACTCTACTGTTTCCGTTGTTTTGCATTAAAATTGAATACCACCTCAACATGTGGACCGTTATAGCGATGCATTTAAAAGTTGTGGCATCATTTGTATGTGACACAAAAACAACAACAAGGGCGGATGTCGAGGCGATTGTACGCCTGCTTTTTTTTTTTTTTTCAGGCTCTGGGACCACGCTGTTCGGTTTGGCCATTTCCCTTGCTGCTGAGTTTCAAAATTTGCAGTTTGGATTTTCATGAAGGAGTCATTCTTATGATCATTGAGTGACTAGCCAACCAGTGGCATACAGTGTATAATTTCACATTTTCAGATAGATTCATGAACTAGGTACCAAATGGAAAACCATAGTGGGAAGGGCTGAGGGAGAGCATGGATCTCCGCTACACGCTTAACCAAGACTAAGACTAAGTATGTATTATTGTAGGGTCTACCTTACAATATAAAGCACCACGAGGCAACTGTTGTTGTGATATGGCGCTGTATAAATACAATTTAATTGAACTGAATTGAACTGAATTGAATGAAAGCAATTAACAATCAGCAATCTCTCTTTAAGACAGCCTTTTGACCAAATCTGTCCCCGGGCTTCAAACAGGGAACAGCACAGGGCAGTTGATAACGTGGGAAGATCCCACAGTGGCACAAGCAGGCTAGAAGTTTACAGAAAATTACAGATTTCATCTGGCTATTGGTGAGTGCAAAACTAAATCAACTGGTCTGAAATGAGAAAAAAAAATATGAAAAAGTAAAAGTTGTATAGATTTAAAGAGTTAATATGGCTAATGAACAACAGTTTATCTATTTGAAGTGTTTAGATGTACACAGCTTACAACTTGTAAAAGTGAAACTCCGTAACATAAACTGTTAACCCTACTGGAGTGTGTGCATGTGTGTTAGACTGAAGATTGTAAGAGTGAATGAGAGCCCCAGCTGAGTAGAGACAGGGATGTAGTTTACATATATAATTATTAGAGACTGAAAAGATCTATTAAAAAAAAAAAACAACAACAACGAAACATCAATTTCCCTCATTTGCTGGTGATTTCACCAATATTTACAAGCTAAAGGCATTTGTAGTTTACACATTATGCAACACAGTAAACTTATATATCTCTACTAAACGCAGGTGGATGTTAATTTGTCTTTGATATGCCTTTTTACATAAAAATGAAAGATTTACTTTTTTTTTTGGTTATTATTTTATGTGTTACATAACATGACACAACACGACAACGCCAATACCGCCTAGGCCATTTCTATGCCATGTCTACCAGTTCACCACCAGCTCATCACCATGACAGCCACTCACTGGGAATGAAGACTGCTAATGCTTGAGAGAGGGTCCTGGAATAGGAAAGACCCCATCTAAAGCCCACTCTGTCAACATGAAAACCAGGCCTGTTGTACCTACATGCCAGGATACTTAGAAGCCAGTTCAGAAACCCCTTCAACACTTCACTGATGCTTTTGCAGGAGAGGAGTATGTGACCCCGCCATACTTCAGACCTATGCTACAACCATTTAACACTAGTCTCCTGGCACCCAGAGACGGGGATAGTAAGCTGTGTAAATCCGGCATTGTGGTAGTAGCATCTGCTACTCAACACACTCAATACAAGCACTAGCTACAGGACAGTGTTGCTACTTCTTGTGAACTAGTATATAACTGCAGCATAACAAAGTTCCCAGTGACTGCATTGTGCACTCAACTGTGGACATCTGTGAGTAGCAAGATCAGATTTTTGAATGTCATCTGACACCATGTCACCCTATTATATAGGATTCCCTAGTTCCTCCTGACAGGAGCATTGCTGAGCCAGCCAATAGGGCAAACTGAGCATTGTATGGCCCATTGGCCACATCTAGTCCCTTGGTTGTTGCTGACTGGCCCACATGAGGTCAATGGTAAATTAAGATTTAAAGTACTTAAGTATACATTCATGCAGTTTGCATGCAGTCTGTGGCAAATCACAACACAACTATATAGAAGACTACTGTTTTTTTAATTTACTAATGGATGCATGAAGATGATTGTAGGGTTTTTACTAGAGATGGACCGATCCGATATTACGTATCGGTATCGGTCCGATACTGACGTAAATTACTGGATCGGATATCGGAGAGAAATAAAAAAATGGAATCCGATCCATTAAATATCAAAAAAAGCACCTCAAAAAACTTGCGACACGGCGTAACTCGGCTCATAACCATAGCACGTCGGAGCAGTATGCATCACGTGATAGAGCGGCTGTGTGTATTTGTAGCATAGCTACCAAACCAGCATTTCATCTCCGAGGAAGTTATCCCCGAGAGAAGTAAAGCAAATGCTTAAGTTCATCTCTGAATGTTTGTAAAGCATTCCCACGTTAAGCTTAACAACCGATATATGGAGCGACTGCCTCTCTCTCCCTCCCTCTCCTGCTGCTACTTCAATCATGAAACTGCTTAATGATCAGCTGATCTGCTTTTCTGTCAAAAGTCCATCTCTCTTCTTTGTTTTTGCCCCACTTCGCGCCAGAAAGAGGAAACCAGTGGCTGGACAACAGCAGCACGTTTAAGCTTGATAAGCTGCTGTTAGAATTGATTTAATATTACTTTCTACACCAGGATCCTTTTCTACGCAGCTGACGGCTGGTAACTGTGCAGGGGCGGATCTAGCAAAGTTTAGCCAGGGGGGCCGATAGGGCATGAACAGGGAAAAGGGGGCACAAAGACATACTTTTCTTTCTTATTCTCATTTAAAATGTCTAGCTTTTAATAAATAATTATCTGAATCTTACACCCAAAGTTTTAATCTGATGTAAAATGTATGGAAGTCCATTACTGTATATAGTAACTGTTAAGTCTAATATACCCTAGTAAGCTATCCGATTGTTCAGTCTGACGTCACTAGCCGTGTCTGGGTCTAAACTCCGCTGCAGGTCCATATATCAAACGATCACTATGGCATTACTGAGAGTTGAAAAACTGTCTAAAGTCTTTCATCTTTAATAAAATGATCAGCGTTCTGCTCTACCAGGTGTAACAATTGAGTTTAACATCCAGGCAGCCATGAAAACGGAATTTATGACATTTAACGGAGTTAGAAGTTAGCAGGGAGTTAGCTCGCTAGCTTCTATCTAAATACAATATAGCATGTCCTGACTGCGGGGTTTTGGAAACAAATTAAAACGTACAGCTCTGCTATCACTTCCAGCATAAATGAAGACAGAAAACTAAACAGCAGTGACGTTTGTAGGGTTACTGAAGTTGGGCTAGCTGGTATATAATGATGTGCTACGTGACCGCTAGCGACACAGCTATGTTAGCATAATATAAACAAGCTAACTTTTTTTCCACTTGATAAAAGTTAATGTGAGTGTTCTCGGTGGTCAGGAACAAATGTAATCGCATGGCAGGATGCTGTAAAAGGACCAAACTTCAGCCAGGAGAACAACTGAGATAATCCATCCACAATACGAGGTTAGTCATTCATATACTGCTGCATGGGCTGGGCTGTAGTTTCATCCTAAGGTTTTAAAAACTGAGCTTAAATAAATGATTAGTGGTAATAAAAGCCGAGGGAGGTCAACAGTGATCACTGACTGTTTTAGGAGCTTTTTGAGATCAAATAGAAGAAAATACATAACATTAAACATGTTAACAACACAAAAGCCATATTAAACGCAGACTACTTTAGACCCGGAAGTAGGATTCGTCGCGTCATCACTGAACAACCGGATAGTATTTTTCCCTTTGGGAAGATACCATCTGTGCAGTCTGCAAATCTGTTGAAGAAAGATGTTGAATCTATTTAATTATTCTTGAAAAATAATTTATTTCTGTGCATTTTTTTTTTTTCCCACACTGCGTCAGATTAAAGTTGATTACGTCAATTAAGCATCATTTTGCTGGGCGTTTGCAACCCTATTAGTTAGATTGCTTAATATTTCTGCTAAGTACTCTTTAAAATACCAGAATAGGGATGATGGTGTAGGTTTAAGTTTATTAGATTGATCAGTTTTGCTGAACTATGAAATATTTTGGGTGCAGTGTATTTTTTTTTTTTTTTTTTTTTTTTTTTTTTTTTTTTTTTTTTACATACAGGTATAACAGAATAGCTTTAGTGTTGTTGTTTATTTAAACTTGAGTATGAACTTATACAAAATGCAGCAAGATATTAAAAAAAACATTTTTATTGATTAAAAAAAACACTATATTGGATTCATATCGGTATCGGCAGATATCCAAATTTATGATATCGGTATCGGACATAAAGAAGTGGTATCGTGCCATCTCTAGTTTTTACTAAAATATGGAATTTTAAGTATTTATTTTCTGTCATCGGCAGCAACATAGCCAAGCGCTTAGTTTGTGGAGAACAGAGAGCTGTGTTTCAATCACTATGAGGCCCAATGTGCAGACAAAATACAAGAACCTGACTGTTTGCAAGCGGGAACCACACAGCACACAATGCAACGGACGCTTACGTCGCCTTCTGCGGGTGGTGGGCCTACAGGTATGTGGGCCCATGTCCCTTTTCGGGTTGTGCCCGACCGGGCCCTACAGACTATGGACCAGCCACCAGTAGCTTACCCTCAGGCACCCTCCCTGGGCCTGGCTTGAGGGCGGGGGCCCTAGTAAGCCTATCCCAGGCAAAGTAAACTGTTCCCTGGATCTTCTGCTCTTAGGGGTTTTTGAATCATTCAATTTGCCATGGGAGACACTACCAGGGGGCAAAAACATTTCACATTTTCCAATGCCTAACTAACGTCTACTCTTACCAGTAAAAGTTTATAACGACACAAAATGAATACTGAGCAGACTGAGTTTATCTTATTGCCCCGGACCTCATAATTCGTGTAAATTAAATGCTCATCCCTGGTATACCCCAGCTGAGGTAATGGTATCTGACCTTCTGATGATGTAACTGGAGGTGTTCTAACCCTAAACCCACTCCACCCCCCATTTCCACAACCGACCAAATTGATAACAGACAAGAAAATGATAATATATGCTAAAACAACACACACCCGACTCCCTTGCTATTGCAGAAAAGACAGGCTGCAGTCTGAACACGTTCACTCACCGTTCTCAACTTTAGTTTTAGGATGAGGACCACTGAAGGCCAAAAACTTTCCTGGTACAATCCAGTTCAGATCTCCATTCTCCACGCGCTACCAACAAAAAACAACAACAACAAAAAACCTTTAGAAGATGTAGTCAAAATTCCATTAAGAGTAAAAGCAAGCACACACATCAGATTAACAAAGCTAATTACAAGACTATCAATTATTTAGATCATGAATGAATGCTTGCAGTTCTACGCAAGAAATGATGATGAAAATCCTGAATATTTGTCAGTTAAATTTTAACTAATAATGCCCTGAGAGCTGTACTTAATCAAATTAAGAAAATTACAAATACGAGTGGTAGATGCTGTTTATGTAAACAAGGGGAACTTCCTGTATATTTATGTGTATTTCCATCAATATTTGATATAGATAAGAAGCGAC
The DNA here is from genome assembly GCF_057382095.1 of Aulonocara sp. 'chitande type north' Nkhata Bay. Classification (NCBI taxonomy): domain Eukaryota; kingdom Metazoa; phylum Chordata; class Actinopteri; order Cichliformes; family Cichlidae; genus Aulonocara; species Aulonocara sp. 'chitande type north' Nkhata Bay. Next base: position 16,988,074 of record NC_141360.1, read on the forward strand.
AGGGGTCTAAGATGTACCTGTGTGCCAAGCTTGCTTGCTCAACTCATGATTTTGCGCATTATAGTAAGATTCTTTCCATTCTGCAAGGAGTGCTTTTGTCTACATAATGTGAGAATAGTAAACATCCTTTTAGTCTGCAAAACAAACACGCTGAATTTTGTATTAATTTTGTGCTGACTTTCTTTAAAACAAATCTTAATTCATTACAAATGTAGACAGAACTCAGTTGGAGTGACTCTCTTCGTGTTTTGCTTTGATGTCTAAAGTTATATGACTGTCAACCAGGCTCAGATTGGTTTTTTGTCTTTCTAAACCTTTCCCTTCTAACTGAATTTTAAAGACTGACTTGATGAAGTAAACACTGGCAGCGGCTGGCAACTAATGATGCGAGTATTCATACCTCATAGTGTTCGTACTCGTCTACATCAAAGGTTTCGAAGTTGAAGAAGCCATGCTGCAGAGCCTGAAACACAGAATGATTGACTCTGTAAACAACTGAACAAAACTGAGGGCAGAAAGATCGGCAACAAAGCTGCAAGATGGCTGCAGTAATGGTCTAGCAGAGCAATAAAATATAAAGATATAAAAGATATAACAAAAATGTTAAAAATGTAGAACTCAGTACATTACAAGAGTAATTTGATCTATGTAAATGTAACGTGTGTAAACTGTACTATAGACACTAAAAGAAACAGAAAATGTAATAATGCCCACAGAAAAAAGGTAGTGTGGAACATCTACTGTGGAAAAAAAAATGTCATTAATCCAATAAACTGAGATTTTAAATTCAAGTACTCAGCAGATGGCACATTGACCTCACCTTCCTGATGCCCTGCAAGCAGTCCAACACAGTCAGGTTGAAGGTACAATTCCCAAAAGAAGCATCCCTGCAGAGATACATATTGTGAAGACACCATACATTCATATAAATGGCCTCCTTGACTGCCCGCCCAAACCAACGTTCCTCCCACCACCACATCCTAGTCATTGAGAGAGCGTCCACTGGCCTGAAGGTGTGTATAGACTGCGTAGTCCTGACTTGATGAGTTAGCTTTTATCTGCTGCGCTTCGCCAGAGGTTGTTTGGTTTCCCCGATGTATAAATCATGGCAATCCTCCTGGCACTTCACAGCGTACACTATATTACTCTGTGTTGGGAGACCCGATCCTTGGGGTGCACCAATTTTTGGCGCAGCATGTTTTGGGGTTTAAAAGACACAGAGACGCTGTGTTTAGAGAAACTGTATCTTAACTGTTCCGAGTCCTGACACATAAGGGATCGCTCCAGGTTTTCGCTTATGCAACAGTTTTCCTTCTTTTATTGATATGTACACCATCCAAGTTTTAGGTGACCATGTCCATGTGGGTATTCCAAGAAGTAGGTTTGGCTATCAACTCTGAGTTTGTTAACCCTGAGATGAGGGACACTCTGGTTTTCTGTTCCAGAAAGAGCATCAACTTCAATCCTGAATCAGTTACCAGGGTAACACACACCTGGGGCCCGTTCTTCGTACGTCGCTTACTACATCCAAGACCAAATCACACATCCAAGACCAAATCATCGTGCTAACCGTGAGCTCGCTAATCCGGTTCTCCGAACACACCTGCTGTTGACGATTAGTACAGCTGGATGAAGTAATGTGAGATCACTGGGTGTCGTAAAAGGAGCTACGCATCGATAGTAGAAACATTGATCGGCAACCCTTTGATTGGTCGGCGAAAATGTCGAAGGAGCGCGCTCTGTATTTTTCGGCAGCAGAGCAAGAACTCTTGAGTGAGGGATTTCAGGAGTTTCAGAGTTTAATCAGAACGCAAGGCTGCAAAAGCAAGGAGAGAGGGCTGGCAGAAAGTTACTGACAAATTAAACTCGTAAGTAATTTAATAATAACAATAATAATAATGGAGTGGATTTATATAGCGCTTTTCAAGGCACCCAAAGCGCTTTACAATAGCACTATTCAGTCACTCTCACATTCACACACTGGTGGAGGCAGCTACGGTTGTAGCCACAGCTGCCCTGGGGCAGACTGACAGAAGCCAGGCTGCCATATTGCGCCATCGGCCCCTCTGGCCAACACCAGTAGGCGGTAGGGTAGATTTATTATATTACACTATATTATCCAATATTATATTACATTATAATATGTTATATTATATCCCCTTTCAGATTAGAGCCACAACAGGACCCACTAGAACATGGGAACAAGTAAAAGTGAAATATAAGAATATTCTACAGAATGGTAATATTTATCACTTATATTGCTTTTCGTCTCTTGGAAAGAGACCCTGAAATAATCTGTTTGTTTGTTTATAACAGCAACCAAGAAAAGGGCAGAGCAAAAAAAGACAGGTGGTGGTCCTGCATCCCCTCGTCAACAAGTTGGTTAAGTGAATAATACCCTCACGGGAAAATCGATATCTCTCTATGAGCACACTGTCGCGCTGAGCTAAAGGATCCTGTCTGTCCCGCAATATACGCTGAATTCTGAGAACTCTCCTTATCAATCTTGCACCTTCCGCAATGGGTTGCTCGCGTAAACGGACAGGACATGGCTGCGACAGACTTCCCAAATCCACCTTCGCTTTTATAGCCGTGGTCTCTCATCTTGATTACATGGAGTAATTTGCAATTACTACTCTGAAATATGAATTACATCTGTAATAATCACATACATGTAATAGAATGTTAATAGTACATTTCCCTTTTTTAGGAAATGGCCTGTATGTATCTGTGTGAAATCAATAAATGGATCAGGTGCTGCATTATCTTTAGTTACATTGATGTTTTTTTATTTATGGTGAAACAGTGGTGGAATATCGCTGTTGCTTTCGTATAAATGAAGCAGACATACCTGCGTGGCCGCGATCTAATCCTGTTTACATAAAGTAAACCTGCTCCCGAGCAGGTTTACGCTTACGGATCTGTTGCTATGACAGCAAGTCCCGGATGAGCTTCGGAGAACCGAATGATCCAAGATCACGCGAAAGAACGAAGAACGGGCCCCTGGGGTCCGTTCTTCGTACCTCGCTAAGTAAGTTAGCTGGATTTGATTGTTGACGATTTCGCGTGATCTTGGATCATTCGGTTCTCCGAAGCTCATCCGGGACTTGCTGTCATGGCAACAGATCCGTAAGCGTAAACCTGCTCGGGAGCAGGTTCACTTTATGTAAACAGGATTAGATCGCGGCCACTCAGGTATGTCCGCTTCATTTATACAAAAGCAACAGCGACATTTTACCACTGTTTCACCATAAATAAATATTATCAATGCAACTAAAGATAATGCAGTATTTGATCCTTTTATTGATTCCATACAGATACATACAGGTCATTTCCTAAAAAAAGGGAAATGTACTATTAATCATTCTATTTCATGTATGTGATTATTTCAGATGTAATTCATATTTCAGAGTAGTAATAGTAAATTACTTCGTGTAATCAAGATGAGAGACCACGGCTATAAAAGCGAAGGTGGATTTGGGAAGTCTGTCGCAGCCATGTCCTGTCCGTTTACGCGAGCCACCCATTGCAGAAGGTGCAAGATTGATAAGGCGAGTTCTCAGAATTCAGCGTATATTGCGGGACAGACAGGATCCTTTAGCTCAGCGCGACAGTGTGCTCATAGAGAGATATCGATTTTCCCGTGAGGGTATTATTCACTTAACCAACTTGTTGACGAGGGGATGCAGGACCACCACCTGTCTTTTTTTGCTCTGCCCTTTTCTTGGTTGCTGTTATAAACAAACAAACAGATTATTTCAGGGTTTCTTTGCAAGAGACTAAAAGCAATATAAGTGATAAATATTACCATTCTGTAGAATATTCTTATATTTCACTTTTACTTGTTCCCATGTTCTAGTGGGTCCTGTCGTGGCTCTAATGTGAAAGAGGATATAATGTAATATAGTATAATATGATATAATATAATATAGTGTAATATAATAAATTTACCCTACAGCCTACTGGTGTTGGCCAGAGGGGCCGATGGCGCAATATGGCAGCCTGGCTTCTGTCAGTCTGCCCCAGGGCACCTGTGGCTACAACCGTAGCTGCCTCCACCAGTGTGTGAATGTGAGAGTGAATGAATAGTGGCATTGTAAAGCGCTTTAGGTGCCTTGAAAAGCGCTATATAAATCCACTCCATTATTATTGTTATTATTGAATTACTTACGAGTTTGATTTGTCAGCAACTTTCTGCCAGCCCTCTCTCCTTGCTTTTGCAGCCTTTGCAGTGTTCCCTTGCGTTTTAATTAAACTCTGAAACTCCTGAAATCCCTCACTCAAGAGTTCTTGCTCTGCTGCCAAAAAATACCGAGCGCGCTCCTTCGACATTTTCGCCGACCAATCAGAGGGTTGCCGATCAATGTTTCTACTATCGATGCGTAGCTCCTTTTACGACACCCAGTGATCTCACATTACTTCATCCAGCTGTACTAATCGTCAACAACAGGTGTGTTTGGAGAACCGGAATAGCGAGCTCACGGTTAGCGCGATGATTTGGTCTTGGATGTGTCATTTGATCTTGGATGTAGTAAGCGAGGTACGAAGAACGGACCCCTGCTTGCTGGCAGGTTTTCTTCAACAGCCTGAGTTTCCCTGACTCCTCCCCTCCTGCTGCACCTGAACCAGCTGACAGACATCAATTCATTTCATCATTCATTAAGTTGCTATCGGGGTGCATAGGTGAGTCAATTAATTTCCAGAAGTTTATGTTTGAAACAAATACTGAAACCCATTTTGTGTATTTAACATGAACACTTTTACAGACATTCTGTCATCATTTATTTATACACAGATTTATAATAATCTCAGAATATAAGTAGTCTCCATCATTTTAATTGTGACTGTGTGAATATGAATGCACCTGTCAACCTGTTTTTTAGTTAAATGTGAAACTGTGACCATCAGGGAGCCCATCATCTGTTAATGAAGGGTGATATTAGATTAAATTATAAATGCTTACACCGGGAGTTTGTCTTTAAGCATTTTTATCCAATAATGGAATTCTCTATTACTATTATTGGAATTGTTCATAAGCAGCAAACGGTTTTATTTATTTATTTTTAATAAAACAGACCTGAGGGCAGAGCCACTCTGGGTAACTAACACCCAAGGTCCATCAGTAAACTGTGTCTGATCCATTTTTCCACATTCAGATCTTTAGTTTGTTTTCACAAGTTTTGTCGCTCTCTTCTTACAGCTGAATAATTACATTTAAAATCAAAAGTAAAATTAGTATTTAGTTTTATCTAATGAAAGTTCTTATTGGCCTAAATCATGAAAGCAGAGCTGTTGCAATTTAAATATTATATAACAAACTATGAATGAAATAATGTGTTTTGACTGTGATGATGACAGAGTGGCCCAAACAGATTAAAATGACTCTTCTTCCCTCCTGTTTTTATGGATGAATATCTTGGTCAGCACTGACGTGTGTTCATATTCCTCGGTTCATTGGATTAAAATTGAGGCGCTGCACTTTATTTACCATTTATTTAACAAAAAAAACAACAACAACACACTGCTCCAACATCTGGTGTGGCAAAAACAGACATGTCATTTTTATTTTAAACATTCTTATTTCTGTTCAGACCCTATCATATCTGATATCTGATATCATATCTCACAGTACAATAATATTGAATGGGTTGCATTGTTGTATTTTGTCATGTTTCTCAGGTCTTTGTCTGAATTTCTACGAACATTATTGCTAAGGATTGTCTTATTGCATTGGAGTCACACTGGGTTAAATATGTACACTTGGGTTTTAAGGGGTATTTATTATTTTCTTCTTTTTTTGGGGTTGTATGGAAGCCCCAAACGCAATTTCATTGTTCTTGACAATGACAATAAATAAATAAATACTAAATACTAATACCCAGACACCCAAGCTGCACCTCCAACAGATGGCCTCAGTCTTTAGGAGTAGTGTTTGCTGCAGCTGCTTCAGGGGTCTGAATCCTTTATAGCTACAACTTAATGGAGCTGTGATCAGACACTGAACGTTTCACTACTAACCCTCCCTGGAAAGGTGGGCCCTACCCATCATGTTTAATCCATTAGCAGCCAGGTGAGACCTCAAAGCTTCTCATGAGGCCACCAGAAAAACAGAGTCCTCCTCCGTTCAACAGCACGCTCAGCTGTTATGTAACAATTCAGTGAGTGACAACAAGAAGTCCTTTATTGTAAGCACGCACTCTTACACAGAGCTCATCTGCTCTGGGTCGGTCTCTCAGTGACTGTTAGCTGTGGTATACAAACTGCTAACACGCTTCACTTAAACGATAGCTGCATCCCTAAACTTATTTTAGTAAGAATGACTTTTGTTTTATTAATGACAAATGTTAAATATTCAGAGGAAAACCACAGGTCTTTTAGAATAAAAGATAAAATAAGATTCACACTCACTCACACACACACACACACACACACACACACACACACACACACACACACACACACACACACAAAATCTAAGCTAAGGACTAAAAATGTACCTTACTCTGTGTTCTTGGAAAGCTTTTCGACATCAATAGGAGGACATTTTTGTGCTGCTGAAAACACATTATGGTGGTGTCGCCATTAATTGTTAAAAATAATAATTTGGTGTTGAAGTTTTTTTTTTTAGTTTTGATTGGCTTAGCGTTAGTAGACATGTTTGTTGACATGACCATAATAGAGTGATAAAAATTAGATTTGGGGGATTTTGGGCAAACGCTACCTTTCTACTTTTGGATATTCAACATTGTAACCGTACAGCTTTGGTTTAATGCCACAAAATAAGATAATCCCATCAAAATAAAGAAATTTGCATCTCAATACTGATACCAGAGAAGTCCTCTGAAAATATTTTATTTTATTAAACTTCCACAGAGATAATAATGCATTCAAATTATTAGAAACAAATAGTGCTACAGTAGAAAGCAAAAGTGTATAACCAACATATGCTTTCTACTAGCCAAGAGCATTGTAAGGTAGGGGCGGCTAGGTCGCCAGCCTGAAGACAGATCTGTTGTTGTTGTTTGCTTCACAACATTTAACTCAGCTCATAAGAACACTAAATACTATTATTTTTCAGACAAGTCACCATTTAATTTTGGAAATGCAGCACACAAATGGAATAAAAAAAGAATTCTTATTTTGAATCAACCTTGTCATTTGTTGTTTTTTTTGTTTTTTGTTTTAATCTCCAACTTGAACTGCAAGTTATGGATCTTCAACAGTGCTGGTACAGATGTCTAGTATGGTAAATGTACTTGCTGCAGTAATACTACTGTTGAGAGACTCACCTGAAAGGCAGGTAAGCAGCATTTGAGCCTGAGATCAAAGCTCTGTAGGCTTCTTCTGGGGTCTTCTTCAAGTAAATCACCTGAGGACAGATATTAATAGAGAATGCATTTAAAAAATGCTGAATGTTTTTAAGAAGCTAAAAATTGATACCAAAACATAGTTTTGTACAACTTTGGCTATAAAACGGATCAGAATGATGACGGAAGAAGCTGAAGATTTAACAATTGTTTAAGGGTTTATTTCAATGTAGTGACAAGATAACGTGCACAGAAATCACAGACTGATTAAATGAGGCGACAGGAACTGAAATGTGGAGAATCCAGCAGCACTGCTCACTGAGTCATGAGAGAGTCTCATCCATGAAAATCAAAACCACCTTTTTTGAAACCTGGAAATGACGGAAATGACTACAAAAAAAAAAAAAAAAAAAAAAAAGCAGTAATCCACGAGTCTAACGAACACACCGTTGTGTTTAGCGCTGTCTGCTGCTGTTTTGGGAGATCCCCCCAAAATTACCTCTGACAAGAAAGCCTCATTTCTGCTCTTTAATACAGAAGAATTTTAAACTTTTACAAATGATGCCAAATTGCAAAACACTTAGCTCAGTCTGTAATAAAACCTCTGTAACTTTGCTCTGCTTCACTTAAGCAGCATCAGGTAATGTTCATATGCAGATTCATGGTTTTCTTCCATTTTTCATCTACTGCAGAATGTTTTTAAGGTGGTTATCGGCTATAAAAAGCCAGGCCAGGAAAATCTGCTTCATGTTTTTTCTGCATTTTATCTTCAGTTACTTTGACACAAAGGCATCTGCTGTGATGCTTATACCTCTGAAGTCTCACAAGTGTCAGCTTTGTTTTTAATATGGATATGTACTGATAAATGATCAGAATTATAATATTTCTGACTGAGTCAATATTGAATCAAATCGAGACCTTGTGAATCAGAATCAAATTGATTATAGAAATCAGTGGCAATACCCAGCCCCATTGCTGATGGACAGAAGCATGTGCGCAGTTGATATCCATTAGTGATATCCATTAAAGAACAGTCATAATGAACACTTTGAAGATTATTGCTGAGTTTTTGTAGATTACATTTTTTTCCCCCATTTAACAACATCACTGCTGAGTATTTGGTAGTCTAAGGAGCTTGGAAAGTATTTGGTACACTTTGTCCTCTTTAGTGTTATGCACTTCTGGAAGTAAATTAAGTCAACTTAAATGCCTTAAGCTGAATTACACCTTACATAGTTTGAGATCAAGTGCACCTATTAATGGGCCTGCCCTTCCATTGTGTGCGTGTGTGTGTGCCGATGATGTCACACAACTGACAAATTAGTTCAAAACACTGCAAAGATGATCAAAAACAAAACACATGTCACTTGTTCTTCTTTCCTTAACTTTTTGTTTGTTAGCTTCACCTCTCCTATGAAAAGCTCTGATTTATACACAAAGATGGATAAGAAGCAGAGATGTACTCACAGCATAGCCACCAATCAGCACAGCCGCATTGGATCTCTTCCTTTGATCGAAGCTGGTGTAATGAACAATTCGCTTCCTGGTCAGTGTGAATGACTGCCAACAACAAGAAAGAACCCACGGTTAAACAAAGTGGACATGAAACACTAAATGCATAAAGACTAATTTACACCATGGAGCCCTGCTCTCAAAAACTGACATATATGTAACTGTAGCTGGAATTAAGAAATAAGTGCTTAAAGGGGATAAGCTGGAGGAGGTGGCTGGGGAGAGGGAGGTCTGGGCCTCTTTGCTTAGGCTGCTGCCCCCGCGACCCGGCCTCGGATAAAGCGGATGAAGATGGATGGATGGATGGTGCTTAAAGTTGAGTTTTAAAAACATGTCTAGTGCCATCTTCTGTTAATACCAAACATTAAGTCATCAGGTCGGTTAGTTGGTTGCAGTCAGACTTACATGGGTTTATGTTAGAAAAGTAGTAACAGAACCAAAAACTCATGGGTCACTTTTGTGCTGCACCCGGCTGTAAAAATGAGTTTTGTTATAACTGAGGATATACTGTCTACTTTCACTCTTGCTCTTTAAGCAGTAAGTGCTTCTTCATTGATTGGGTAGCTGCACCGAAATGGTAAAATCCATCTGTTAGCCATAATGTTTAGTTTTGTAAAGCACCTTAAAAATGAGGACCGTTTTGTTTTTGCTTGCACGTCTGTCGGGTAAGTCCTGGAAAAGTTTGAGGCTGCAGTGCACAAGTGAAGGCAGCAGAAGATGTGCTGCCTGGTGTGGGATGAACACGTAGCACAGATCAGTGTTTATATGGGCGTTTTGAGAATGAACATAGGCTGTGGATCCAGATCGTCCAGTCAGCTGGACGTCATGACAAATGACAAGTAGGGCTGCCACGATTAGTCGACTAGTCACTATTATGTCGACTATTAAAATCGTCGACGACTAATTTAATAGTCGACGCATCGTTTGAAGCTTTGTAAGATCACAAAGGACGCAGGAATGAGTAGTAGGATTTAAGAGTGTAATAACAGACTGAAACAGAAGATGGCAGCACTGCATGTCCAAGGATGCCAGCTGCCGTTAAACCCCGAAGAAGAAGCTGTGTCCCAGAATTCATAGCGCAGCCCAGCGCAGTTGTCAACAATGGCGGCAGCTAGTTAGTTTTAACTTTACTCTTATTATTCTTTCTGGGTCACAAAATAAACGTTTAACATATTTTCAGGCGAGAATGTAGCTGTGTAAACCTCAAATATCTGCTCAGTTTATCAAGACACCACATATTTTCAAAAGCGCTCCGACGTTTTCGGAGACGTCTGTTACCCACTAGCTCGTTAGCTAGGCGGGGGCAAGGCTAACTAGAGCCGTGAGAACACCGGACTCCCGGCAAATCGTTTTCAAACCCACCGCCGTCTTTCGCTAGTCAGGTTAAACATATATATAAGTCACTTAGATAACTTAAATGTTATTGTTTGGCTTTTTTCAGTATTTTATTTGTTCCTGAGTAAATCGGTTTGGCTGAGATTAAAGGTATAGTTTTTGCACAGCTAAAACTGTCAAGCAGACAGCTGATTATCAGAAGTGTGAGATGCTGGAGAATATACTCCGGTGTCCTGTTATATTTTAGAAAGCAAGGAGTTTATTAAACTTCACCGAAAGAATCTGCAAATTTCATTAAAAATTAATAAACTACCATCTTGTCTTTATTTTTAGTTAGCACAAACACTTCAAGCTGTAAGCTAATGATAGTTATATAAGACCAGATGCTGCTGGTGCAATAAGCTGTACGTCCAATGGATGATGATCTGATTAGTCGACTAATCGCAAAAATAATCGGTGACTAGTCGACTATCAAAATAATCGTTTGTGGCAGCCCTAATGACAAGAAGAATGTAATCACTGTGGCAACGTGCAAACAAAAAACAGAGGTTTGAAGTCAGAAGGAGGAGTGGAAATAAGATGACACAATCTCACAGCAGGTTCACTCACTGCCACAGAGTGAACCTGCTGTGAGATTGTGTCATCCTGCATCTGTCCTTTTGCATTCTGGGCATTCCTGCACAGGGTGAGGCAGCAGTAGAAACTCACCTTGAGCTTCTTGTTGAGCTTGCAGCAGTATCGGTACAACATGGCCAGGTTCAGAGGCCCAAAGTCTGCGTAGAAGCTGCAGACACAAAGGACATAGAATATACAGTCAGTCAGACTCCTGCTGGCTGAAAAGGAAAGTGATACAGAGAGTGAAAGTCTCCATTTAAATTCCTGAAGTACGGTATTTCTCCTGTAAAGGGGTCACGCTTCAACATTTTAACTGTCCAAGCAGGACTAACTTCTTTTAATGTTCAGTCAGGCCTCTAAAATTTCCAGTCATCAGCATCCAGAAAAGCACTCAGTTGCTTTTATCCCTTTTACTTCATTTAAAAAAAAAAAAAAAAAGTAAATAAATAAATAAATATTACACTGTTGAATGCATCTCACCTCTTTCACCTACTATGTGTGTGCCAGGTTACACATGCACAGCTCAAATCCTTGGTACACTCTTCAAATACAACATTAAACACACTCGTTGACAAAAGCTGGTTACAAATGCCTGGCTTTGCAAGTTGTATATAAAACACACATAGTCAGAATGCAGTGCAGCAGGTGTGATATACTTACTTTTCATACACAAACTCGTCATCAGTGCAGAAGTAGTGTGTGTTGGCTGTGCTTTTGGGTTTACTGCGTAACGTGGCGAAATACAGGCGCTCTGTTAGAGACAGATATGAAAGGCAGTTAGATTTGCTGATTGTGGAAATCACTGCCTTTCCATTGTATACCACAACTTGCTGATAAGTTTTGAACCTTCAACGCTTACCAAAAAACACACAGGTCAACTATGGGCATTCTGCTTCTTCTACTTTTATGTTGTGCTGTTCCTGTATGTCTACAACTCTGAAATGAGGGTTTAGGAAGCTCGTCTCTATGTAAAGAGCTTAGCTTTATTTTTATTTTTTTAAACCCACAAGAACATTGTAGTGCAACACAGTCTGGACTGATTATTGCTACAGTTTGATCTTCTGGAATTCTGAATTTAACTTCAGAGATTACGAAAGCCTAATAAAGGCAGCAGGAAAAGGAAAAAAAAATGGGGCAGAGTGAGCAACATTTTAGGTCCAAACATCTCATTCATTTCTGAAATCCAAACCTTAGTGATGAAGCATATTTTTCACCCTCTCATCCTTGTTTATACACTAGTATGAGACACAGACACACACTCATAAAAGATGGCATTGGTTTTGTTGCTATGTTTTCACCAGCTCTTTCGCTCTGCTTATCAGCTCTGAGTGATGCACTGAGTTATTTAGTTACACACAGTAAGCTTACAATGGATTTCAGAAAATTCGGTTTTTTTAGTTTAATTCATAGCAAAACTGATCAGTGTTACTGGAGAGGGAATACAGTGTAGAACTCAGTGTAGAAAAACGTTTTTATGCAATGCCTGCCTCTCCACAGTGACCTTTCTGTGTGCACGCTGAATCTACTCGTATACGACAAACGACAAGCTGTCATCTCTGTTTAAAACACGGAGTTGGCAGCCCTGGGGACTCCAAACAGTGCAGAGGATAAGGAACTAATCCAAGGCTAATTCTACAGAATGCTGCTGCTAGGTGTACAGCACTGTTACCCTCTTTAGAAGCATCGATGACTGATCAAATCTGAGAGGATGCCACAATCTCTATTTCAGCTCAGTAGGCGCTGAGCAAAGTTATCCATCAACATCACTTTATATAAAACCAGTCACCAATGGAAACAATCACTAACCTGCTGTGTAATGGCATAAAGTTGATTTTCTATTTATAGGATTTTACTTTTTTTTTTTTTTTTTTTAACTCGACAACTCCCAGTTCTCCGTGGAGTTGTGACAAATAGTTTAACAACTATGTATTGTGCTTTTTTTGTCCCCTTGTTAACTCTGTAACAATACTGTTAAAGTTACCTTTGATAAACTCAACGGCTCCCAGCAGCTCAGAGTCCTGGCTCATCCTGAACAAGGCAGACAGGATCGGGGACTGTTTTGCACCCGCCACCGTCACGGATCCGTCTAACGCCTGACCTGTCTCGGCTCCGCCTGCTATCTCCACAAACTTTTCTGAACTGCTAGCAGTTCAATAAGCCGTTAGCGGGCTAGCAGGCAGCTGAACAGAGTTTTAACTAAAGTTAGAAACTTTCACATTAGTTCCACACTGGTCTTTTCAGCTTCTCCCCTCGAAAATACTATCCTTTCTACTCATTGCTTTCTGTTTTATAACGACAAGTATTCTCAGCCTTCATATTAGCATGTTAGCACCACTCGACGACGATCCGACACTCTAAAACTCAGATTGCCTAAATCCCTCCTTAAGACACGTTACTGTAGCAACGGGAGCCGCTCCCATAGCAACGACAGCCAATCACCAAACAGAACATGCTGCCTTTCTGCGTTGCTTTCAAGTTCCACTGGGAAACAAATAACGAGGCCTTCAATCACTCGGTCTACTCGACTAGTATTTGATAAGCTGGAAAAAGAAAAAACTAGTTGGTTCCAAAAGAAATGATGTAAATAAAACAGAGCAACGATTTGCAAAGCCAAAAACTCCGTATTTTATTCACAAAAGAACACAAATTATATGAGTTAAAAATGAGTCAATGAGAGGGACAGTTCAGACTGAGCAACTTGGAGACAAAGTGAGAGAGACAAGATTGAGATGGTTTGGACATGTGCAGAGGAGGGAAAGTGATATAAGATAAAGGATGAGAGGGCGGAGGAAACGAGGAAGACCTCAGGGGGTTAAATGGATGTAATGAGCACATATAGAGGGTTGGTGTGACTGTCAGATTTATTATTCTTATTGAATGTGCCAATGCAATAACAATTAATTATCAGTTTTCTTCTTCTTCTTCTTTCCTTTAACAATTTGATGTGTAAGTTGTCTTTCAGATTTGAGAGATCTCCCACAAAAGTTATATCAGGACAGGCAACTCAGTCAGCAATTGTCTGAGTATCTTGAAAAGTAACAAACCAAGAGCAATCTCAGGCACACTTTATCAAAGAAACACCATTCAAAGGTTGTGAGTCACAAGGCTTTGAACTTTTCCATGTTTTTATATCTTTTACTTTTTTTCACAGTAGCAGTTTAAAGTTTTATGACGCATTTGATTGTTTTCAAGAAATTTTCCTCTTGCAGTGTGATAACATCTATCACTATAATAAATAATTAAATATAAATAATATTCATTATGATGGATTTATGGTTCTCTCAGACATCCAACAACCTTGGCCATTAAAAGCATTCACAAAACAGCTTCAAATTTTAAGCTGAAAATCAGACGCAGAGGGTGTCTTTATACTGTAATCATGTCCACGTTATGCACACTAGGTAAGTACTGCTACTCGCAGTGAAAAATGTTTTCCAATATGACTTGTTGGTATTACTATGTCACTATCTCTCTCTCTATCTAAATCATTATGGCTGATCTTGTGAGTGTGTATGGCAGTCAGCATGTGACATTGCTATCTGGATCATTCAAACAGCAGCTTAAAACCCCTTTAAAGTAAAACCGCACCTATATTGATGTCACTTATCTGAGCTGATAAAATGTGCACATTACATGAGTACTACTGTTTAAACAGAAGGTGTTTCAATGTGCTTGCCTTTCAAAGTAAAATCCAGTTAACAGTAAAATGACATTTTAAAATGTTTCCAGCTGCCTTTATCACTCTCAGACCTTTACGGGCTGAAAAATAATCTCTACGTGTTGTTTCAGCTCTCAAATGATTTTAGCCAAATTATAAAAGAACTTAAAAATAAAAGTTCAAAATTACATAAGCTGTTTTTAGGGGTTAAAAGATGATTTCTTTATAATATAAAATAAGTGCATTGAAGTACAGACACTTGTGCCAAAAAGTATACTGTGATAAAAACTGAAGTATTGACTTAACTGATTCAAGTAAAAGTGAAAAAGTATGGGCTCTGAAATGTACTCAAAGTAAAAAAAATAAAAAGTAGCTCTTTGGAAGACGTTTCTACCAGCCATTTATGTGCAAAGCTAACTGAACTATATTGATAAACTAATAAAACTATGATATTACATTGGAATACAAACATTTTAATCTAAATCCTAATTCTAATAAAACAGAGAAAAAGAAAGGGAATTATTTTATTTTTTTTAAACGGTTCTATTTGCTGTTGCCTACATTGTAGATGGTGAGTCTTCCTCAACACCTAAACAGAAAAATGAGTATGGGGTTAAAGTGGGATTCGGTAGGTGCGGGGATGTTAAGAATAACTGCGGTGGCTCAGCGTGGGGGCAAATATCACAATACAAAATGATTTCTAATGTGGGTTCCAGTATATTTTCTTTGTGTTCAGGCTGTGATTGGTTGACCCGTGCTGCTGAGGCTGCTCACAGGTTTACTGCTCTTTGTGGATTTACACAACTGAACGGAACAAGATTCGAGCAACGTGCTTCGGGACTTTCTGAACCAGTTAATCTTTGTCTTCCTAAATGACATACTCATCATCTCAAAGAACTTTATAGACCACCACGACTATGTTTTCCAGGTACAAAGACAGCTAGAAAACAGACTGTGTGTTAACATGAGACAGGTGCGTTGAATCTGTGACTTTTCTTGGTTTCATTATCAAAAGTGAAGGTAGACCTAGCCAAGGTTTGCAACCATTTGACGCTCAGCAGAGATGGTTTTCTTTGACACCTCTACTCAGGTTTACGGTTTAGGAGCAGTGCTCTTGTAGCAACGGAAAAGCAAAATGCATCCGTGTTGCTTTTCCCTGCTTTTTTTATTTGTGCCCAAAATAAATCTTCAAGTTCTCCACCTGCAGGATTACTTAGACCTGTTCTCCACCTGTATATGCATTGTCCCTGGATTTTGTCATTGGGTTGCCTCTGCTATCACTTAACAACGTCATTGGAGAATCGATCTCCAAGCTGCTCATTTCATTGCTCTACTCTAGCTCCCTACAGCACTACAAATGAATCAACTACCGATCGACCATGTGATCCGCCTCCAGGGGATACTTGTTGTCATCATCTCAGACAGTGGCCCTCAAGTCACCTTGAGAGTCTGGAAAGAGTTCTGCATTGCCATTGGGCCAAATGTTAGACTCTCATCTGGTTTCCAGCTGCAGACTAATGGCCAAATCGAAAGAGCCAACCAGGAGCAGGAAGCAACCTTTGGTGTGTGGTATCAACCAACCAGTATCAACCACTGCAACAGGTCTCACCCTATTTGAGGCATCTCTTGGTGACTGCCCACCCTTGTTGCTGTCTGAACAAGGTGAGCTTACAACACCATCTTTGTTGCTGTCTCCAAATTACAGCGGTCCATTTTAAATTTAGGCCATTATCAACTCTGTTTCTATCCTCTGTTTTCAGCATAATTGCTCCAAGAGCACACCGATGACTCATCCAGGCCACAAAAGAACCCAAAACATCTAAAGAACTGCAGACCTCGCTTGGCTCCGTTAAGGACAGAGTTTATAATTCAACAATAAGAAAGAGACTGGGCAATAGTGGCAGCCGTGAGTTTCAAGAAGAAACCTGCTGCTGAGCAAAAAGAACACAACAGTTCATCTCACATTGGCCAGAAAACATCTTGATGATCCCAAGACTGTTGGGAAAATGTTCTGTGACTGATGAGACAAAAGATGAACTTTTTTAAGGTTTGACTGCTGTTACATCTGCCATAAAACGAACACAGCATTTCATAAGAAGGACATAGCAGCAACAGTTAAACATGGTGGTGGTAGTGCGATGGTCTGTGGATGCTTTGCTGCTTCAGGAACTGGATCACTTGGTATAATTGGTGGAAACATAAATTCTGCTCTTCTCATGCTCAAAAACCCTCCAATGAGGTTGAAGCAATTCTGCAACAGTGGGCCAAAATCCAGCACCACGATGTGAAAGACTCATTGCAGTTGTTGCTGCCAAGGGTGGCACAAGTTTTTAGGTGTAGGCAGCAGTTACTCTCTCACACAGGTTTGGGTAGCTTTTATCTTTGTCTAATATTAAAATTTGTTTAATATGTGAAACATGTAAGTGCAATGTAAATAATGAAATTCTGAATGCAATATAATTTCATTGAAATTAGATTTCTTCCTCCAGCCAAATCCAAGACATCAGCATTTCTGGATAAACAAAGGTAACCAAGGTCAAGGTGTTTTGAGTCTATTATCTGTAATTAATGGTAAATCCTCAAGCAGATGACCAAGAGACGTGTTTGTTATGGGGCTTAGGCCTCATTTAGTCAATAAAAAGTCATATTTATAGATAAATATGAAAAAGAATATGTCATTAAAGTTACAATAATGAGTCCCTACAATAAATAGGAGTTTCTATTCTTTTGTTTTTCCTATGTCTTTCCTAAGTCAATCAAATAGTTTCTAGAAAATTCTTTAAACTATTCTGTGTGAAATGTAGGTGAAATGATCCTTCCTCTGACCTCAGACTGAGTTTGTGGTAAAGTTTCCTGCTGTATTTGTATTACAGAGTAGTCCTTTAACTTTCATTGAGCATCTGTATGTATCCCAATGACGACTTCAAACTCACCTGCGATCAATGAGATCCACACACAGTTGGGAGCTGATCCTGATCCAGGTCCCGGCCCCGGTCCTTGTCCAGGTCTGGGTCCTGGCTGGAGTATCAGAGGGTTGACCTGGTGGGTCCTCCAGGACCCGGTGTCTGCCATACTGCAGGGGAACAAACAGACTGTAAGGGTACAGCTGAAGGAAAGAGGTGTCAGGTGCCGTGGATTGGGTTACCCCTGGTTCCAGAGGGGACAGAGGTGTGAGTTTACAGCCTCCTCAGGTTTCAACACACATTCTGAGCTGGACTTCCTGCTATGCACACTGTACATCATGTCACCTACCGCAGGTGAGTTAGAGGGGCAACCAACACAATAACTAATGACATCACGGAAACAGGACCATAGGACACAGGAAGTCCAGGTCTAGAATAGTCAGGAGCCAGTTACCCATTTAATCCGCAGCACACATTCAGTTTTTACATCAAAAACACTTTGATGCTATTTGGGAAGAAACTGCATGGGGTAGAAAAGCTACAAAAATATTTTAAAAACCCTGCCAATACCTAACCATTCAACCACCCACATAATACACAGTGAGTAACATACGTTTTGAACACGTCACCAGTTGTCTAAGTAAAAATATTTCTGAAGGTGCTATTGATATGAAATTTTCACCAGTTTTTCAGTGAAATTTTCAGTACCAACCCATCCAATTCACACATGGAGAGAAAACCATAGATGTCCATAATTTAATTTATGCACAATAATGAGAAATGACACATGGCAAAAGTATTGAAAACATGAAGAAAGAGAGATCCAAACAGGCATGGAAAGTCATGGCCCAAAGCCCAGAGAGCTGGGCAATGTGGATGTGGAGCACTCTGTGGAACCTGAGGAACAGGTGGTGTGAAGAGTTAGGGTCATCCCCTCCTGCCAGTTCTGGGGGTGACATAAAACTTAAATAACTAGAAAGACACCACAGGCCACAACATAAGATAAAAAAAAAATTCAAAAGATTTGCTGAACACAGAATAAAAAAACACGGCTGATTTGGCCAAAACAGCCCCCTCGTACAGCTGTAAATCCTCCTATTAACAACTTCATCAGTGCCCGTAACAGTACCTCACTTTATAGACATGTACAGCTCTGTTGTACTGATAGAACTTTGTTTTTCTTTTTGGTGGACTGATTTTCTCTCTTATATCAATTTATACACTGGATCTGCACACAAATATCTATAAACCTCCACTCACAGCTCCTACACAACAACATAAAGCCACAGCACAGGGCTAATTGTAAACGGATTGGCTCTTACATAGCACTTTATACAACATCACATTCACACACATGCATCTACATCAAAGCGCTTCCTACTATTCATATGAACACCAGGATCAAACCACCAACCCTGTCATTAGTCGGTAACCTGCTCTACAACCACCCCAACTGAGAACTTCCTCCTTTGTAATCCCCATATCTGTATTAAGCTTCTATTTGCCATATTTCAGATCTCCTGTAGGTGGGACAAGTAAACTGGGAATGCCGTACATTTGCTGAATGAATTTTATTTTGGTTCGGGAAGCACAGCAGTCATCTCTTCCCAGTCAGCCTGTACGCTCATCTGTAGAGGCCCGATACATCGGTTCATAGTGGGCATGCTTCCAATGAATGTAGATTCTGAGCAAAAACCATTGCTTTTAAGAAATCATACTGAAGGTTGCGCAGTAGTTGAATTGCAATCAGTTTTATGATGAGCTTGAGCAAAGCATGCAGATAAAGATAGAACTGGAAGACAGTTTATTCATTTTATTGGTCAGGTTATGATTACAACTCAAAACTTCATATGTAGTGGTCACTGTTAGATAATCAGCAATGCTGATGTCTGAACCGGACTGACAAAGCCTCTCAAAAGTCTAACTACTACACTCCACATAAGTGTTAAATAGTCCTGATCCTTTAATTGCAATGACCCTTCTTTGCTGAGGGTTTAATTCTCATGCAAAAAGCCAAAATCTCAATCAAGGCTATGGATATATGAAAATTTTCAAAACTGAACAAAGAAAACTCAAATTTGACAAAGGAGGATACTGACCAAAAAGCATAATCCCAAATCTGCTTTCAGTCAAAGAGCAACCAAAGAACCAGGAAAGTGAAGTGCACATGGGGAAACATTGGAAATCTTTCCTTGGAGCAGTTAAACACAGGCAGAAACATGTGAACACAAGGAGGAGATTTATTTATTACAGTATTTCTGGAAAAAACCCTGAGAGACAGAAACTAAGAGGGTCGGCCACGTTTGGAGCAGCTACCGAGCGTGGGGTCAGTGTGTGCACAGCGTGTTCTGCTACAGGTTGGGGTTCACCGCTCCTGATCCTTGACATTCGATGATGTAGGTGATGTTTCTGCTCAGCTCGTCTTCGCACTTTGTTATTGTGAACTTTGCCTGCAAATACAACAGCACACAAGGTTAATGACTGATCAGCTCGACTCAGACCCGAGGATGACACCAGGACAAGATAAAGAAGCAATATTAAAACTGAAACTGTGACTCGCGAACAGAACAGGCACCATTTGGGTCAGTCTTGTGCTGTAAGAGTTTCTGACCTGAGTCAGCTGCTCTGCGATGTGAATTGCTGTCTGTGTGTGTAGTGTCACAGCACCGGTTCGAATCCGAGACGTTCCCTTTGCCAGCGCCATGAAGATAATGAGCTGCAGAGGAGAGTCAGAGTAAGGTCAGAGTAAGGTCGCAGAGTGTGTGTGCGCGTGTCGCTCTCTCTCACACTCACCTGGTCCTGCAGGAATTCGTCCACGCAGCCATTGTGTCTGATGTTTTTCAGCAACATCTCAGCAGCTTCAATACCCACTTTATCTGCATACACACCTGAAAAACAAAAATCCCATGTACTTGAACATCTGCACTGTCAAAGAAAAGTCACTGTTTCAGAACATCAGCCCAACAAGCATTCAAAGCATGTTTGTTTTCAAAGAGGGGGGCATGGGGAAGTAATGACTTCATATAAATTACATTTCTCAATGAGGTGTCAACATTTATCACATTACTGCAGCATTGCTGCCACCTGCTGGTTCGTGTGACTCCTCACCTTTCTTTCCCAGTGCTGAACCAGCAAATATGCAACCTGTAGAGGACTCGGCAATGATTCTGAAAAAGAGGTGGAAAAGCAGTCAGGGGGCTGATCCTTTGGGGAGCATTGGCAGTTTTAAACCAAGAGCTTCATAGCGTACGGCCTCTTAGACCAGGTTTCACAAAGCTATAACTCCTCTTCATGCTGAGGATTTTAAATGATCAGGACTCTGGCCAAATGCTTTTCCTCTTTTCTAAAGTTCCAGAACATTTTTTCTTCCTTGCGTGCCAATGCTGAATGCATCGTATGTTCAGAGCTTACAATATTCCATTTCCATTCCCGCAGGCCTTTTCCTTCTCTTGCTGTGGCTGGATGTTGATGTAAAGTTCTTTGATTTCCTTCCTGATGGTTCGAACAGCAGCAGCTGACATGTCTTTAGCCAACTGTAGAAAACAAAAACTACAGTCAGCTCAATAAAGAAAAGCATACCTGACATTTTCACATTTAGTTTTACAATAACAGACTACGCAGCACCGGACAATACATTTCATTCGAAAGTTCCTTAACTAAGTTTAAGAAAGTGAATCCATTTCCACAGAAACCTTGGCTGCATACAACCTTGGCTACAGTGGCTCTTCTTAAACAGAAGGCAACAAATCAGAGAGGTTCAGATTTTCTCTGTATGTTCCAGGCACAACTTGTCCTGGCATCACATATGTTGCCCATATCTTTATGTCATATTATGTTATCTTGGCATGTACCGTTTGAAAGGGCAGCATCTCCTAAAGCAACCAGACACTCATCCAGTGTGCTGTTTGCACTTGAGATATAGATGAGAGGCTGGCACTCCCCAAAACTCCAAAACTCTCTGACCACTGCTAATTTGTCTTGCATCACGATTGTCTAAATGATTCCCCCATAACAACATGGAAAATTTGTGAAGTCACATGATGGTCTGAAATTGTCTGACTAGAATCTGCATCCCATAAACTGCTGGTAGATTCATTTCTGGGTCTTTGCACAGTACAAGGGTTAAATAGCACACTGTTCATCAGGAATTCAGTGCAGTTGTGGAAGATGACAGTTAAGTGCTAACTATACTGTTATGCACTGTCCCCACTGCTGTTCTGCACAGGACTCAAACCTAACGCCAATTCATCGCAAAGAGTGGATATGTTTATATATTCAGGAGTGGAGTGCACTCCTTAGCCAGGTGGAGACCGAACGACCAAGTCCAACACTAGGCTGTTGGGTCTCCAGCTGTCCGTGTCCGCAACAGACTTAAATCAAGGCTTAAAGTTGCCATCTTGGACTCTAGCTGGTGATGTCAGTCCTTATCCTGTTCTGAAGCCTCGGTGAGCTTTGTGTAGCTCAATATAAACAAAGTGAAAGACTGTATAAAAGATGGACGTAGCAAGGTCATCACATTAGAGTTTCAAAAAAACTGACGTTAGTAGGAGGCCTCACTGTGAAACTGCTTATTCATTGGCTAGCCATTTTTGAATGACAAGTCATTAGCCAACGAGCTAATAATGAGCACAAATAATCCTTTCTGAAACATAGCATGTGGCTAAGACTAGTTAATTAGCAGTGACTGTATTATCAAAAAAAAAAAATAACAAAGAAGAAATTGTGTACCGGCAAATTAATGAAAGACTGGAAAAATAATCCAGTACACAAGAAAAACAAAAACACAACAGTTGACGCAGTAAAAACCATAAAATGAGTAATGTGAGTGAGTGTGAACTTTACTTTGAAAGGTAGAACTCCAGCAACATAAGCTCTACCATAGATCTTTGTGATGTTTCCTCTCTCAGTCATTGTGACAGGCGTCAGCTCTTTGACTGGATTCACCGTCACCATGACCTCACCTCCACCTTTAGGGTAGAAACCCCTGATACACAAATACACAGTCAGATACACACAAGTACTCCAGTAACATTTCAACTCTGTAGATCTTGGTACACTGACCTCATTCTGATGTCACAGTCAAAATGGACTCCAAACTTCTCCACAATGGGTTTGAATACCTGAAGACAATTAAAAAAAAAAAAAAAATACAATCAAATGTAATATAAAAACAAACTCTATAAACACACACTTAAAGTTCTCTGCTTTCACTTTCACTGGAAGTGCATCAAGTTAGGCACTAACTGAAGCTCTGAGTCAGTTAGCAGGGTAACAGACTGTGGTAACCCGAAGTTTCTCTCTGGTTGACTAATATCACAAGCCCATCAGTAAACTCTGTCTTATCCCTTTCTACACATTTGATCTTCACTTTCTGTCTCATAGGCCACATCAGATTACTGCTGAATAACTAGATTTAAAAGTCAAATAGAACTCCAGCAACATCTAATGAATATTAGACTTGGGTGGATGACCACTGACAGCATAAAAAGTTGTGTTCTATCAAACTTTAATACAGTCTATGGAGGATCAGCGTGGTCCAGGCAAAATAAAGTGACTCTTTCCACTCTAAAGGTAAACATCATGGTCCATACTGACATATTATACTCTTCAGTGAGTTGGATTAAAACGGAGACTGTGTTCTTGGTATTGGGGTACCAATGATGATTTCTTTGTCTGTTATAGGGCTGCGGTGTGTCTATGTCGATTACCTTGATAGTGTAGTCAATCTGAGGAGCCATCTCTGCGTTGGTTCCTCCCTTCAGACAGAGCTGTGAGGCAGCATCGGCATAAAGAGCACAAGGCAGAGCAACCTGCAGCAGGAGACACACACTCCTGACACACACACAAGAAGTGATTATATATAGATGTTTAATGTTTAAAACAAAAACAATCAATAGCTTTTGTATTACTGCCAGATAGCAGCTGGTTACATAGTAAGCGATGCAGTCAGTGGGTCAGACTTACCCTGCAGTCTGCGTGTCAGCCGTGTAGTTCCCAGCCCGGGTTTTACCAGGAGTCAGACTGATGTCAGTGGAGCCAATGCTGGCTCCTTGAAGACTGCCAGAACACAGATCTGAGACCAGCTGCAGGCCGGTCAGGTGCTGTGGTCTGCACACAATTGATCAAAATGTTACGATTTGAAATTTCAGAACTCTGTTCTTTTACTGGGACTTTGAGGGGGCTTGTGCCTCCAACTTTTTAAGAACGAAATAGAAATGCACACGAAAACGTCGCAAATAAAATGCACCGAACAGTAATCAATAAAATCTAATTAAGATAACTGATTAAAAGCCGAGGAAGTTCTGCGGCACAGAGTCGTGAAGGTTTCTGCTGAAGCTGCTAAAAGTCGTGCTGTGCAGACTGAAGCTGAAGGTGACAGATGGTCTTCTTTTCACACAGAAGCTGCGTTTTTAAATCAGCTGAGTCTCAACAAAAGCACGCAAACAAACCGGGAGGTATTTAACTAATCAGCGTTCACACGGTA
Organism: Aulonocara sp. 'chitande type north' Nkhata Bay; assembly: GCF_057382095.1. Classification (NCBI taxonomy): domain Eukaryota; kingdom Metazoa; phylum Chordata; class Actinopteri; order Cichliformes; family Cichlidae; genus Aulonocara; species Aulonocara sp. 'chitande type north' Nkhata Bay. Next base: position 17,011,888 of record NC_141360.1, read on the forward strand.
GAGCAAATAACACCAATGTAAATAAATCGGACAATCGGTTGTTTTTGTTAATACTTTTAAGTTAACCGATGCATCAACTTTAATGAATAGGCTAACATTAGCCTGCTAGCACTGAGCTAGTAACTCACCTCAGACCCGGCGTGCTTCTGCCGGCTCGGATTTTAGTGATTTTGATGGAGGACCCGATGATGCAACTGAGCGCCGCCGAGACTCTCAGGATCTGTCCGCCCTGCACAGAGCAAATGAAGGGGAAACAGAAGCGACATCAGCGAGCTAAAAACCGCCTGCTGTCCGCCGCGCTAGCATTGTGCTAGCACATTAGCGGCGGGGAAAGCCGGCAGCTTTTCATGTGATCACCTCCCCAACATAAAGTGAGTACTCACTCCTTCCATCACGCTGCCGTCTATCTCCACAGCCTCAGAGTCCATCTTCATTCAAAACAAAAAATTTTTTACTCGGATGCTGTTGCTCAGCTCAACTCCAGGTTCCCGTACTTTTCCCTTGTGTTTGTTCTTCTTCTTCTTGGTCTTTATCAGCGGTTGACAAAGAACGAATTGGTGCATTACCGCCACCAACTTGTATGGAGTGAGAACTAGAATGACGCTTCAGGATTGGATGCTATTATACAAATGGGTTTGTCTTAGATACCTAATTAATATGGCGTTATTTTTGTAGAATAGTGGCACAAAAATAACGCCATAAATTATGACCTGATAACTTTTACTTCCTGGGTTATTTCTAAGTAAACAAATTAAATCTAGTTTCAGTTTCATTCTATTTGGGTTTTGAATCAGTTGTCTTCTTTCTTTCTCATACTCCTGACAGTATAATATTACATGCTCTACTCTCAGCACCCCCACAGTACTTACATTTTTATTGCAATGTTTCCCTAAAATGCATGGTGTATAATTTAGCCCAGTGCACCTTAATATGAGACGTAAAATGATTGCGTCTTCTCTACTCCTCCTCCCTACACTTCTTCATCTATAACCGAATGACTGCAACCACTTCCATTAACTTTCAAACTAAAATGAAAAAAAAAAGTGACCACACTAAAACAGTTTTTTTCTTTCCTCCAAGTGGTGGAGTAGAAAACATGATTTTGTTTATTTACTAAAATATTTTATCTGTAGTTTATGGAATACAACATTTTCCAGCCATTAACTCTCCTCAGTTCCTTTCAAATTATTTTACAGTCCTATTGAAAAGCTGTACAGAAGTCTTGACCCCTTCATCCGCTGTTTTTTTACATTTTGCTAGGACAATGGGAAGCTGGTGCAGCAAATGGCTGAAACATGGGCAAACATGCATGAACATATAAAACAGAGTTTGTAATGAGCTTGAAAGCCAAAATTTGGTATGAGCACCTTTATTATACTCTCTTACTATCCTAGGCAGCTTTACTGTAACGTCAATGAAGATTTGAACCAAAAATTTCAAATGTGGCTTCATCACTCTTCATGAGACCCATTTTTCAGTTCATTTCTTGTGTAAAGTACTTAGGAAAAGAGTGGTGCACCAAGAATATGAAGATGACCCAAAATGAATGCTGGGATGGGGTGGGCCACAAGGGATACACATGAGCCATCCTTCAAATCTGGGCATTTGGAGGAGCCTTGGAATTTGGACAGTCTTTGTTGAAATGCCATACCTCTGTGATTTTAGCTACTTTGTAACCTTTTTCTAAAGCTAAAGTAAATGCAGGGATGGGCCACAAACCAGTCAGAGCTCTTTGCTCATTACCAAGATTACATCACAGGCTGCTCACTGTTTTGTGAAAATGTGTTTTCAGATTGATTACCGCCATTTAAGTTTACCCTGCTGGAGCTAAATGTATTGCTAAAAACGGACTGTCATGATGAATGTGGCTGATTGTTACTCTCCCTCTTTATGCTTTTTTTTAAAACTCAAATAATAATAATAAATAAATGTCCAAAAAAGTAAAAAGAAAGCTTAGTTTTTCTTTTGTTGTTGTTTTTTTTTTAATCAAATACAAAACATTAACTTTCATGATATGAAGACATTTTATTAGAAAAGATCTTCAATGTATAACTAAAACATGACAAATTAACAACAAAGTAAACAAACACTAATAAACTGCGACTGAAAGTATCTTAAATCGGTTGGCTGAGGCAGCAGCAGGGAAGCTCGGACCTCCCTCTAACCACCTCCTCCTCCGGGGAGCCATCGAGCTGTTCCCGGGTCTACCCCGGCCCTTCTGATGGACATGCCTGGCTGAAACACGTTACCCAGCAGGCGACGGCCTTTAGACGTGGAGGAGTAGCAGCTCTACCAGTCCGTTAGTGGACTAAGAAATCAGTGTCCAGAAACATCGCAGATCTTACTGATTCTAAACGTCAAACCCCTTCCTCACTTAAAACTGTTTGTTTCCCGCTCTCCAAGGAGCTCCAGGCCCCGCTCGTAGACTCGAGAGGCTTTTCCTGTAGCTCAGTCAGGCAAATGAGAGCTCTCAGACCTGGCTTCAGGTGAGGGGGTGTCACAGCTCCACAGCACGTGTTTCTCTCCCGCGCTCTCATTGGTCGAAGCAAGGGCCTGCCTCTCTTTTAATGACGGGCCACCACTAATTTAACGTAGTTTATTGACGTTCAAGGTCACTCCGACCTTCAGTCAAGGGTCTGACGGGTGTCGGCCGACTCAGAGCTACTCTGAATATGACTTTTTTTGCATCAATCTTTCAAATGTTTGATATTTGTGTCACCTCAAGCTAATAATAAATGCTAATATCAGGTTAAAATGACTTGGTTGTAGTACAAATGCCTTCAATGACATGTCTCATCACATATGGAAGCAGAGACTGTTGAGCAGTGGGGCCACACAGACCCATGTTATTTGTAAAATCATTCTAATTAAGTGGCATTTTTAAATCGGCCGACCCTGGACTCTGCAGAGTCTGTCAGATAAACAGCAGCAGTAACTGTCACAAGTTCCTCAAAGGCCATTATTTGACTCATATTGTTTTTACTGAGGAGCTATCAAATGATGTTCAAGGCATTCTTTATAAACACGCCTCACCCCACTAATATTAATGATTTGTATGCACATAGAAGACTCTTGATACCAAATACATATGTGTAAAACATTTATTAAGTGTACAAAAAGTAGCTTGACAGAAAATCATAGATAAAACAGACAATACATGCCATAACCCCTACATGAATAATAGCATTTCTCCGGTTTTTCGGACTTCTGTTGTCATCAATGTTGGTTACTTTTCAGTTATTAGTAAGGCAACTGGCACTTTCTCCCAATAGAAATCAAAACATTTTATATTAACTGTTCGTATGAAGTGAAGCCTTTTGACCTTTTAGTGGAACACTACAGGAATAGTGTTTAGGTAATTTTTTTGTTTATTTTTTTACATGGACCCTGAAATATAAGTCGAGTTTCCCAGTTTCATTAAGTCACAAAAACCCTACCAGAGCCAATCTAAGAATTGTACACACATTTAAAAAAAAAGTTAAACTGATTACATAGAACTAGTAAATCACACAACACAAACACACGAGAGAGAGCCGTTTCCACAATAACACACAGCAGGTATGAGAAAAACTCATACAGTGTGCTCAAGTCAGAAACAGAGTACAGACGGAGACCGTGTACTCGAAATATCACGTCACACCTGCAAAAGTCTGAGGAAACAGGAATCTTACTTCCATCATTTATCCCACACACTTCAAAAAGTTTGTCAGTTTTAGGTTTCGGATTGAGAAAGCTTTAACTTTAATTTCATCATCTAACCTAATCCAATTGACACTGCACTGTCCAAAGAAGAACAAACCCAAGCAAAGAAAAACTGGCCGCTGCATGGTAAATGTTCCTAAACCCTAAAGCCTCAGCTCCACTCTGCAGATCCAGGTGTTTATTAACAGCCTGGCATGTTGGTTAGATGAGTCCAATATCCTGTCTGTCTGCACACATACGTCCTGTTTCTGGGATGAGTGTTTTGGCTCAGAGACGCAACATTTAGCAAGTCTGAGAAGCACCAGTTAGTTCTCCAACTTTGTCGAATGAAAACTGAAAACGGCAACAAGAGGCAGAACAGCAGACTGTAAGAAAACGCCACCCACCCTACAATGCCAGCACTTGTAATAAGTGTTCTATTATTGTTCTGAAGTTTAGTTTCATTGGTTCTCTGGAGGCATCAGTCAGTTTTTGTTACAAGTGCAGATTTCTTCCTCTGCAGACTACACACGGGCAGCATAGACACGCATCTGCTAACAGAAGCGTTGCCAGTCAAAATGAACCACTAGTGTTTTTTGGTCAAAAAAAAAAAAAAAGTGCTGGCCCCACTAAGAAAATCTCTACAAAAAACTATTAGCAACCAATAAAGCCAGTCTAGGCAACAAGTTGCAGTGTAATTCAAAAAATAAGAGCTAAATAAGAACATTCAAATACTGTAATGGAGCGGTGTGAGGGCCCTGGACTTCCTCTGGGTCTGCTGTCAGGGTTTACACAGCTGCTTTGGAGCACTCGCAGCTCTTTTAGGTGTGGATAGGACTGAGTTCAACAAAGCACATTTCCCCAAGAAAGCAGGGTTCACATGCATCACATAATTCTGACCATGCTAGTCTTGTTGAGGGTCGTAAGAACACAGACGGGAGAGCTACGTGATTTTAGGTTTGGCAGTTGTCTTGTGTTTTTTCCTGGCTTTATGGATTTCGGTCTGCAGCTCAACTGGGAGCCACATTTAACAAAAAAAAAGGAGGCTGCTTTTAGTTTTCAGAAATCTAAGAACGTTTTATCTTCACCTTTGAAGAAATAAGGAAGAGAAAAGTACGGAGCATAGTCACAAAGAGTTCTAGGTTGTGACTAGAAGGTCAAGTATCAACCGAGTGTACCTCAAAGGTCAGAGGTGGTTAGATTGAGCCCAAAGTAGAAGAACTGGATCCGGTCAATTTGCAAACCACCTTTTGAATAGGGAAATCCAAGGTAACTGAACAAGAATGTATCGTTTCATTTGCATTTGGATGCAAGTGAAAGGAAGACTTCAAAAAATACTAAGAAAACATGCAGCAGACAAACATGAGTATCCACGCAATAAATGTTAAAGTTAGAAACACATTCAGAAAGGCCCTGATGTCACAAGGGGTTTGATAACAGATGCATTTTACCCAGTACACACCCAGTATACAGCGGGTGTACATAGCATATAGACTATATATAGTATATATACCATATATAGTGTCTATATACCATGTTCTGTTGTGCTTAGGAGTTGGGATCCATCATATCTAATCCATCGTTGCTGGCGTCTGACTAATTTTTATTGACTCATTAAAGTAGGTGCAGAAATATGGAAAGCTATAAAAACCAAGTCCATTATACAAAAATGATCTTGAATAGTAAAAACATCAAATAATGAGGCAATGGACAGGATCATATCTGAATGGCTCTAGAAGAAAAAAAGTAGTATATAAAGGGTAAAAGCCATCTACTCATGAGGAAGGCTTCACATGATGGCACACTCTCTGGACGACACTTTGCCCTGTAGGAGAAACAAAAAGGTTTGTTATTGGGAGACTTCCATGTGTAGCAGTACAGATGTACAAGCTCCAAAGAGTGACTCCATCCAACAGCCTACAACAGGTGCTGACTGAGACAGACCATGTGTTCTACACTGTTTAACCTCAGTAAATAAACATGTTATGAAAACTATGAGCTCATTTTGAATGTGATCGCAGCCACACGTCATAAATACATTGGCGCAGGGTCACATGCAGCACTGTGTAGCATCCCCTCTTCTTCTAACAGCAACCCACAAGTGTGTGGGACTTGAGGAGAGCAGCTGTTGGACTTGTGGAAGAGGAATGTGTCCCATTCTTCTCTGTTAGAGGATTCCGGCTGCTCAGCAGTTCTGACCCTGCTTTGTCCTGTTTTTTTGGTGCAAACTGCCACTTCCATAGGCACTGAGATTTTGGTTAGTATGACCTCAGCAGTTTCCCCACTTTGCCTCAGTCTATCTTAAACTGGCTTTGGTCCAGAGAAGACAGCGGTGTCTATGGATCACGCTCCCATGTGGCTGCCTCTTTGCATGACAGAGCTCCAACCTGCATCTGTGGAGGGCACGCTGATCCTGAGCCCATGCACTGATTTCCACCACACAATCATGCCCGTTTTAAGGGACTGGTGATGCAGATATCCAACAATGATGATATTATGAACTACAGATGATGAATTACTCAAAGTCTTCACATGTTTACATTCAGAAACATTCTGAAAAACAATTTGTAGACGCAGTTTTCTGCAGAACGGTGAACCTCTGCCTCTCTAAGATGCTCTTTTAGACCCCGTCATGTGACTCACATGTTGCCAATTAACCTAAGCGGCTGCTAAATGTTCCTCCAGCTCTTTCTTTTTAGTACCACTTACTTCATCAACCTTTTATTGACTTTCTCCAACTGCTCTGCTACCTGCTCCTGCCACCGAGTCAAAATGAGCTCATAGTTTTCTTAACATCTAATCTAACTGCAGTAACAGCCCTGCTCCTTTACACCGAGCCAAACAAAGTTTTACCAAAAAGGTAAAGAAAAAGAAAAATTGTTGGCCAAGTGTACCGTCTGTGCCACTGTCTCCTCCTCGCCATCAACATCATCTACATCCACCTGAGTGTTGGTTACAGTCCTCCTGGCCACCTCCTGTGAGACAAACACCGCATGACTCAAAAAATAAAAACCATGTACGAATTTCAAGCAAAGGAAACTGGTTTAGTTAGCTATGCACCGACGTCTTTACCTCGCCATCAGCATTGACCAAAGAGGTAACTATGTCATTTCCTGTGCCCCAGGAAGCCTGGCTTTTCCACAGCAAGTCAGTTGGAGGACTGTGAGCCATACCAGCATCGGCAGACCACACCTAGGTGCAGGTAAACAACAAAAAAAAGCTGTTTACAACATACAGTATAACATACAGCTTCACATATTACATTTTTACAATATTACACAGCATGATCATCACGGTACAGTCTGTTAAACTTGAGAAATATCAGTCTGTCCAGGTAGGAAGTCTGAGCCGCTGGGAATCCATTTCACCTGCACAGGTGCAAATCAATGACAACAGGTGCAGTGGAGAGACAACAAGTCAATGCCCCAGAGGGTTTAGCAGTCGGGGGCCACAGACCTCCCTCCTTATCCCTCACGACTGATTTTTCTCTTGGTGTCCTTGTCAAATACTAGTAGCATGAGACCACCAGTGGGTGGCAGCACATTCAGCACAGAGGGAGAGGGAGGATGGCTGCTACAGGCCAAATGATCTTTGCTGGTGGGCTCTTTATCAGTGTTCCTGTCTCACCTCCACTACATGTGTGTCTATACGTGTCTGATCGTTTAGGGTCATGCAACCATACGCAATCTACTCACAGTGACAGACTGCCCAGCTTTCAGGACGTATTTTGGTGAGAACTTGTAGATGATTTCTTCCCCATTGTCAACCTGTCTCTTCAATCTCCAGTTGCCCAGAGGCTGGTCCTGCAAGACATGAGGAGCCTTAATACAGAAGTGCACTTTGTTCAGAAAAGGAGACACAATATAAAATTTCACCTAACACACCTGCTCAGTATCGTTGAGGAGTGTGACTGCGTTTCCATCCATGTCAGTCGGTGATATGGTGACGGCTCCAGTAGCCGTAGCCTCTTCTGACACCAGCAACTGCTCCTCTCCTCTTCCAATCTCGGGCATCTCCCTAACCTCTGCTTCCGCTCTCTTCCTCTTAGAGGAGCGGGAGGATGAAGATCCTGTTAATCTGGACACTGTGACTCGGGAAGACGGGCTGGGGGACAGCTTCAGTCTAAAACAGGAGGAGAAAATGATGCTGTTGGAATCAATGCTGTTGCAACGATCCCAACAGCCCAATCTGATCCAAGTATCACTTTCCACACATCCTACCCACGGTGCCTACAGTAAGTACTGGCTCTGATGGCATCCTCATGATAAAGTACTTGATAAAAACATGTGCACCTGTGTTCCTCTCCCTCCAGCAGTTTCCTGTATGCATTGATCTCCATATCCAGAGCCAGCTTCACATCCAGCAGCTCCTGGTATTCACTGAGCTGAGCGTTCATCCGGTCTCTCAGTTCAGCCATTTCTTGTTCTTTTGCTTCGATGGCACGGCGGTGCTTGTCTCGCTCAGACGACAGAATTTCTTCCAACTCTCTGATACGATCTTCTGAGGCAGCCACCTACAAAAGCAAACATGCAGACACCACTCAATTAAAACCAAATAGCAAACCACCAGAAATCCTGAGCTGTTTAAGGGATTTAAAGTGTGGAAGCTGTAGGAGAGATCTCCATTTGGGTGTACTGGTGTCCATAAAGCCACACCTGTTTCTGCAGGGCGCTGAGCTGGTACCCAAGGCTCTCTATTCTGGTACGAGACTCCTGCAGCTCCTCCCTGGCTGAGCTCATTGCCTTGTCATTAATCTCAGAGGACACTTTGGCATTATCCAACTGCAGACAGAACGAGACAGATAGCATATTTGAACACAAGGAGCATAAAACACAAAGAAAGAAAAGGGGAAAAGACAAACATGTGTCTTTCACCTTGGCCTGAAACGTTTGCTCCAGTTCTTCCTTATAAATAGAGACTTGCGCATCATGTTGCCTCCGCAGGTCCTGGTTGGGATCACACAAGTCTGATTAACATTCATTCTCAACAGAAAGCCTGCTGAGCAGTGCTGACACAGATGTGAAGGTGAAATTTAGCATCAACACAAACACAGTACAGACATAATATATACATAATATACTTGCCAAAATGGTTACAGAGAAAATTAACAAGCCCTAGCACGCAATGTGAAATTGTGCAGCATTTTACAGTCAGAGCCAACCACCATGCTCCTGTGCATGTGCGCATGGTGCCACAGGCAAAAAAGACCTAAAGACTGACTGATACTAAAAATGCCTTTATTATTTGTATGATAACATTTGTTTTTCAATGACACAACTGTACCTGTAAATATACTGGGTTGTAGCAGCCACAGACACGGCAACATCAGAAATTAAATCATACCTGTAGAGCTTGTGCCAGTTTGAACTCATAGTCCTGTCTGACTCCAGAGTCCACCTCCACTATTCTCTGCTCATGTCGACGGCGAGACTCGCGCACCTCCTGAGCACAAGGAGTGAGTGAAGTGTAACAGAGAAACGTCACCCAAAGAAAACCCAAAAACTTTGCTACGTTAAAAGAGAGGGAAAGAAATCTGATTATGCAAACTTTATGGCAGTCTTGTGCACAGGCACAGTATTTACGACACAACCCTTACCTCATCAAACATAGTCTTCCTGAACTCCAGCTCTTCACTCAGTGACTGACAGCGATTCTCCAAGTCCACACGCATCAGTGTCTCTGCCTCCAGCTGGCGTTTACCAACAGCATGGCTGTCCTCTGCCTACACATCATAAGACCGGGACATTTATTAGCACATGGACAACATTAGGCTGATTGGCTGGCTCTTCATGACCAAGCAGAGAACATTTGTTATGTTAGTCTGGCATACAAAAAGTAAATGAAACATTTACTTTTGGGGACATAATACCCAAATAAAAAGGTAAACAAAATTGTAATATCAATCACGATTAAAGTATTGTGGTGATCATATATTATCATTTCTAATTATTCAACCATTTCTAGATATTTCTTTTTCTGGCTTCATTTTTTTACTAAACATCTCGCATCTTTCCCACCTTGGCCAGCAGGCTCTTGACATCAGCTAGCTCAGAGCTCAGAGCAGTATTTTGGCTTAGAGCTGTTGAAAGAGCTGCTTCATTCTTATTCAGCTGGGCTTCCAAACCACTGGCCCTGGACATTGCTGCAGCAAGATCACCATCCTTTTTCTTTATACTGGAACAAATAGACAAGGAGGCAGAACACAATTAATATCTTTAAGTGGTCACTTAATGGCCCTTACAAGCTAACATCCAAAATCTTTAGCCACGTTAACACGATTTCAAATTTTTTTTAAAAAAGTATTTGATAAGGCGTTACCTGCGTGTAGCTTCTTCCAGGTCAGCCTGAGCCTTGCCCAGATCTATCTGGAGCCTGGCTCTCTCTCTAGCAGTTTCATCCAAAACTCGCCGAGCATCAGCCAACTCTGCCTCATACAGAGCCTTTAGGCCTGTTACCTAAAGAGAGGGATGCAAAACACATTACCTGGTGAAGAAAACAAACACTACTGACTGTTCCAGAATGTAAAGTCTTCCGAGTGGTTGCATATTACAACAGAAGGACGGGTTTCTAAAGTTCACCTTAAAAAAAAAACCAAAAAAAAAAAACCCCCAACCTATTTCTTTTTTTTCTCCTTTCTTTTCTTTTAATCAGACAGAGGATTATTACAGGAACATACACTAAACTAAATATACACTGTGGCTCCATTATTATGTCTTAAAATTAAATTTGTTCCCGTTTGAATTTTATCTGAATAAATAATGAATAAATAAATAAATAAATAAATAAAACTCTTTCAGTCAAGCACTGGGGGCAGTGTTAAATTCAACAGTCAGAGCAGCCGTTTCCAGCTGACCTAATTTCATTCAGTATCAATTATTCTGAATGAATAGATCCAACTACCACAACTACACACACTGTGTGACGTTTTCAGTAACCATATATAATGTTAAGATGTAACAAAAGTAATTACTGTCTGAAAATAGCCTTAAAGCTTTCCTTTCACTGCTGCCACCACATTGGACTTTCCGAGTCTAAATAAGATTCAACTAACAACAAAGAGGAAGTGCATTAGCATTTGAGCAAAAAATACCTCTTAAGTACTTCATGGGCATCTATAAAACCTATAGAAACCAACCATCGCACATTGCTTCACCAGTGGCAAAAAAGGCGAAGAAAAAGAAGACAGAACAAAGCAAGGAAGACTGGTACAACCATTCACACAATGGAGAGAGGTTTGGGATTTATGACTTTCCAAAAATGTCAGCAAGCACGTCACACTTCTACTGGATCCAGAATTTATTTTTTTTTTTTAAACTTGCCTGCTTATGATCTAATTTACCTTTTTTTTTTTACCTTAGTGTCACTGGAATTTAAAATAACATTTTTAGAATTTATATTACATTATTAAGTAGCAACCCTGTCAGTGTTAGCCACATTGGTAACTACTCCCTAATACCTGCAGTACAACAAAAATGACTCCTGTTTTTTTTAAAAACAAACAAACAAACAAACAACAACAGCAACAAAACAGCAGAAAACAGTCACAAACGCAGGCTTGTTAATTCAGTTAGCACTAGGCATGCCAACCAATAAAATCATAAGGCTAGTGTGCAGAAAAAGGTAGCATTGAGTGATCCACTGAGTGATTGTTAATATAAAAGAACACGTTTAGGGGCTCTCCTTTACTCGTTATAAAAGAAGGAACTTTGGAACATAGTATATGAAAGTGTAAAAAGGGTGGACAAGGCCAATTTTTCACGAATGTGGTTATTGCGTGCGTTCATCGCTGTGTTGATTGGGGTTGCTACGTTACAAGAAAAACAGGAAATTGATGCTGCTATGGGCAACAACGTGTCTTTGCAACACCACCTGCTACTCCAGTAGAAACACTACAAAACCAAAATTTATCTGTTGTAGGTCAAGTGTCGAAATAGTAGTTCCTTTAAGAAGCAGTTCCATTACAGGGTTGCTACCTGTGAGCATACAGTGACTCACAGCACGAAGAAATAAAGGATCTGGCACGATTACAAGATCTACCATTACTCAAATATGTTGGGTTTTTGTGTTTTTTTTGATGAAGCAGAAATCATACATCATGCAAAGGTCACATATAAAATAGAAACCACGCACAAGTTAAAATTTTAACTTTAGGGCAACAACTATTCAAGATTACAACAAACACCTTTGTCCCATGATAGGTTCTATCGATGCTTATCTGATGAAGCGCAAAATTGTCTTGATACAATCATCCAGGTAAGGAAATCAATCATTATGGTAAAAAAATTCCCCAAAAATGGATTCTGTAGGGTTTTTTTTTTGTTTGTTTGTTTAGTTTTGGTTTTGTTTTTTTTTTGTTTTTGTTTGTTTTTTTTGGGGGGGGGGGGGGGGGCAAAGTCAAATGAACGGACAAATTCACAAATGCAAAAAATACATTAAAATAAAAAATAAAAATAAAATTTTAAAAAAAAATCACTGAGCAGAGATTGGCGCGCAGACCCACCCGCTCAGTGCTTCCGGTCCGGTCACATTTGAATACAGATGCAGTATGGATCATTACGGCAAACAATGCAAAGCCAACGGCACCAGTGAAGCTGAGTTTACCGTATGTGAGCGCAGTTAGTTACACATTTTACGCCGCATAATTAACGTGACTTATAATGACCGATTTTCCCTATCGTTCAAGACTAAATATGTGCGCGCACGAGCCTTTTTTCAGTTACACATTTTTACGACAGGGATCACGTGCTGATATTACGTTTACTGAAATATTTTCATTTACTAACCTCTCTCGTAGTCACCTCTTCTTTTTCCGACACTTTGACCATTAGCCGGTCATTCTCCAATTCCAGCGCCCGCACGCGATCGATGTACACAGCCAGCCTGTCGTTCAGATGCTGCAACTCCTGTTTCTCCTGTAAACGAGAAATCCGAGTCGGGGAGAGAGGAGTGGAGGCCGCTGACCGGCCAGCTTCACGGCTTGGGGTAGCGCTTGCAGTCGCCATAGCGGTTCCTTCAAAATTCTGCCCGAGTTTTCCTGAGCACTCAGCGAGCAAAAGAAAATAAATGACTGTATCTACTGGCTTTGTTAGATCGGGATGCAAAACAGCTCCTCTTGATAGTTAGCGCCAGGATATCGCAATCAATGAGCCGGAGGACCACGCAGTGTCTCGAACGCTTGCTTTACACAGTGATGTGATTCCAAGATGGCCGCAGTCAGGACCGCGCCAAAAGCAGAGGACACTTCCTGTCCGCAATGGCTGATGGGAAAGCAGAGGTACGGGAAGGGCGTAACGTAACGCATTACCTCCTGTCTAAACAAAAGCACCTTTAGAGGGTTTTTTTTCGAAAATGTCCCGTGACTTTAACATTATGAAGGACAGCTTCCCCACCAAAACCCTCGAAAAATTACCAGAAAGAACTGTTCACACTTGATAGTACTGAAGAGGATTAGGGCCACTGGAAAAAAAAAAAAAGCAGGAACGTATTTTTTTTTTCTTTTCCTGAATTCTGAGAAAAAAAAGTCAGAATTCTGACTTTTTTCTCAGAATTCTGACTTTAATCTCAGAATTCTGACTTTTTTTCTCAGAATTCTGGGATTAAAGTCAGAATTCTGACTTTAATCTCAGAATTCTGACTTTTTTTCTCAGAATTCTGACTTTAATCTCAGAATTCTGACTTTTTTCTCAGAATTCTGGGATTAAAGTCAGAATTCTGACTTTTTTCTCAGAATTCTGACTTTAATCTCAGAATTCTGACTTTTTTTCTCAGAATTCTGGCTTTGATCTCAGAATTCTGAGATTAAAGTCAGAATTCTGACTTTAATCTCAGAATTCTGACTTTTTTCTCAGAATTCTGAGATTAAAGTCAGAATTCTGACTTTTTTCTCAGATTTTTTTTCCAGTGGCCCTAATCCTCTTCCGTATGATAGCAATAGGATAGGGTTACACAGGTGCATATAAAGACTGTGACGTCAGGCCATAAAACCAAACTTCACCTTTCCTGTATGCTTAGAAATAGAAGCAGTTATTCTGGTAAATGACAGTATATTTATATTCCTGTGAGTGCCAAACATAGTGTGTGTGTGTGTGTTTCATTGTTCTACTGTGCTTCATTGATCTGGTAACAGTGACAATAAAGATCTATCTTATCTTATCTTATGTTATCTTTTTATACAGTATGTCAGCATTCAAAAACAACCGCTACAAATATAAAACATTCTATTACATAATTATCCCACTTGTAAGCAGTGTTGCTCAAGTTACTTGAAAATAGCAATTATTTGCTAATTACTGATTACTCCTCCAAAAAAGTAATCCTGTTACTTTATTGAATACTTATTTCCAAAAGTAATTAGCTACTTATTACTTAGTTACTTTTTAAAAACATGAAACCCAACATAATTCTATTGTTTGAGCATAATCCATCATATAAAATTGAAGTCTCTTTTAAAAACTTGTTTTATTAATTTGAATCTTTTAACTTTATGCGCATTGCAGTTAAATGATATGCAATAGTGTTTGACTTGAAGAAATTTCCTGTATATTCCAGCATATAAAATAAAATAGTTTTTTTTGTGTTTACACTCACTATTTCAAATATATGAAAGTAAAACACTGCAAAAAATAAATAAAATTAAAGATTCAGCGGCACTAACTCCTGTTGTTCTTAAATCTATTTTCACCTGTTTAGCAGGAGTGGCGCCGGTGGAGGTTTTCCTGGTGCCGCAGCTTTCATGTCAATGGGGGGATCCGGGGGTTTGCTCAGATTTGAAGTTTAATTTTTCACTGTAGAAAGAGGTTTTCTTCCCACACAGAGTGTACAGCAGACGCTAAGGTTTTTGTCACTTTTTTTCAGAGTCAAACTCAAAGTAATGTCAGTACTTCCAAGCTTTAAACGCTGCATGGTCGTACTCTCTCCAGCAACACACATCTGTTGCTGCCACAGATGTCGCACGCTCATACGTCATTGTCATGAGACATTCTCACAAACAAAATCACAGTTTAGTAATACAGCGTACTTACGAGAAAGTAACAGTAATATAATTACTTTTTTGCAATAGTAATCCCTTACTTTACGTGTTACTTGAAAAAAGTAATCGGATTACAGTAACGCTTGTAAGTGCCAAAATTATAATTAATTGACACATTAAATATAAACTTGTGCTTTTATGGAAAATACTGAACATGAAATTAACACAAAACCATTAACATGAATTTACCTCTATTGAAAAAAGCTAAACAAGACTTTTAACAAAAATCTCAAATTATGTTTGTTTGTTATTGTCCATTTATGGAAATATAAGCAGCCTCCTAGAAAATCCTAAAAATATTTTTTAACTCTGTAGAGTTTATTATGTGGATGTGGTGGCAGCGCAAAGACAGCCTGCACTTCTGATTTATAAACAAAATTTGGGAGCTGTTTTAATTTTGTTCTCAGTGGAAGAGTTGGATGGAGGAGGTTGCTCTTTGGTGAGATTAATGGCAGAGGCGTAAATCCTATCCCACAAACCATAGACCAAGGCGACTATGGTTTGTGGGTAAATGTTAGAAATGAGAAAAAGACAAACACCCATGTCGAAAAGTAGAGGGCTCATAGTTGAAGGTTTTAAAGGCGATAGCATACACAAAACATATGGAATACATAATAATAAAGATTATGATCTCTACACTGAAAACAATTAATCAGCATTCACACTAATTTTAACAATATGATGAAACAACAAGTAAGTCTGGTACCAACTAGTGAAAGCGACGATTAGTCAGGTAGTCGACCAGTCATGCACATCCTTAAGCCCAACACTCATAAGTAGATTATGAAACTAAAGACTCATAGAAATGGAGTAATTTATTATTTATGAGTACACAGTTGTTAAACCTACTTAATATTTACTAATAAATGATCAGTTTAACTAATTAGCCCCCACATATTTAGGGATTTTTAGATTTATACCAGATTTTATTTTCAGACACGGCAAACAATGATTATGTCAACATCTTTAATCAATGACATTATCAAAACCACAAACGAGGTACAAAATGATTCCCTTCACTCTAAAACATCAAGGTGTATGGAGCTCTTCAAATGTAGGTTGGCTCAATACCTTGAACAGTGTACTACTCTCGGCAGAACTGGATGATGAAACATTTTAACTCCACACTTGTCTTATTATTATATATTATAATAAGACATGATTATTTATCATAAATAATTATAAATAAGACAGTTTAAAGCAAGGCAAATGCTGGCTGGGGAGATGGCAGCCCCCCAAAAAGGTAATTCAAATATGCTAAATTTGTGACTGATGATATTGGACTCCAATAATTACTCTGTTAATGTAACAATTTGATCTTTTTCACCAATTTTGTCATTTTCAAAAACATGAAGTTTACTTTCAGAGAAGAGAAAAGAAAACAGAAATGCTTTTTTTAGAACCATTTTTATTTGTTTTGTGAATGTTTTCAACCAGATTAACTGATTAGCAGGGTAGTTGAAAATATATAATAATCCCCAAAATCCTTTTTTTTTTTTACAGTGTATTGCCTTCGTCAGCAGCCTCTCTACAACTGTGTGGCTGAGCTTCAGCCTGCGCTGGGATGTTGAGTTCATTCATTAGCTTGTGAAAACTTTGTGTGTGCATAGCTTGCCACATCAACAACGTATGTGTGTTTTCCTCGAGGTGTTGGAAACAGAGTTTGTTATGGGAGCCCAGCCAAATGCGGGAATTGCAGTTGTCACAATTCACACAACGGACACGAGCACTGTGTGGGATTCATGGAGAATCAGCATGGACCCACAGTGCGAGGATTGTCACCTATTGTTGTTCACTTTTTATCACTGTAAATAAACTCACTGCCTTACACAGCTACTGTGTATTTCGGGGTCAGTGGCCACAGATACTGTGTGTTTTGGGCCTGGTCAGCTCATTAAAACAGGTACTGTTTGTTGTGCTAGGCCACCGGCAACAGTGAACTTGGGTTTTGCTTCTAAGTTAGAAGGCGTCTGGGAAGGAATCTCAAAACTGGATTATAGATGGCAGACAGCTGGTGTCATAAGCCACCAGCTCTGTTCAAAGATGGTCGTTCACAATGGGCATAGATGGCTTCTTTCACTCCTCTTTCAAACAATCTGTCTAATCTGTCCAAAATGTGAACATCGACATCCTCAAAAGAGTGACCTTTGTCCTTAAGATGCAGATGGACAGCCGAGTGTTGTCCTGTTGACCTGTCTGTCTGACCTTCTTTTCTGTGCATCTTTGCTGATTTGATGATCAAAAAAGAGCTTTCTTTACAAGTGTGTGTTCCCTCTTTTTCCCTTCTGGTTTAGAGGGAACATTTTCTGCCCAGTGTTTTAGGGTCCTGATTACTCCAAGTTTGTGTCCCAGAGGGCGTTGGGAGTCAAAGAGGAGGTACTGGTCTGTGTGTGTGGGTTTCTGGTAAACTTCCATACACCGGACGGACGTCAACGCGCCACCTGGACCTGCCGCGGCTGAGCTGGAGGACAACGTGCCACCTGGATCTGCCGCAGCTGAGCTGGAGGTCAGCAAGCCATTTGGACCGGTTAGGAGGTCAGAGCACCGTCTGACCTGCCGCGCCTGAGCCGGAGGACAACGTGCCTTCTGGACCTGCCGCGCCTGAGCCGGAGGTCAACGCGCTGCCTGTACCTGCCACGGCTGAGCTGGAGGACAACGTGCCACCTGGATCTGCCGCACCCAAGCTGGAGGACATCACGCCGTCTGACCTGCCACGCCCCACCTGGAGGACAGCGCGCCTTCTGGACCTGCCGCACCTGAGCCGGAGGTCAACGCGCCACCTGGACATGCTGCACCTGAGCTGGAGGTCAACGCACCGTCTGGATCTGCCATGCCTGAGCCAGAGGCCAGCGTGCCGTTTGGACCTGCCGTGCCTGACATGCCACGCCCAACCTGGAGTTAAACGCACTGCCTGGACCTGCCACGCCCAAGCTGGAGGACAGCACGCCATCTGACCTGCCACTCCTCAGCCGGAGGTCAACGCGCTGCCTGGACCTGCTGCGGCTGAACCGGAAGACAACGTGCCTTCTGGACCTGCCGCGCCTGAGCCGGAGGTCAACGCGCTGCCTGTACCTGCCACGGCTGAGCTGGAGGACAACGTGCCACCTGGATCTGCCGCACCCAAGCTGGAGGACATCACGCCGTCTGACCTGCCACGCCCCACCTGGAGGACAGCGCGCCTTCTGGACCTGCCACACCTGAGCCGGAGGTCAACGCGCCGTCTGGATCTGCCATGCCTGAGCCAGAGGCCAGCGTGCCGTTTGGACCTGCCGTGCCTGACATGCCACGCCCAACCTGGAGTTAAACGCACTGCCTGGACCTGCCACGCCCAAGCTGGAGGACAGCACGCCATCTGACCTGCCACTCCTCAGCCGGAGGTCAACGCGCTGCCTGGACATGCTGCACCCACGTTGGAGGACAGCACACCGTATGGCCTGCCACAACCGAGCTGGAGATCTGTGTGCCACCTGGACCTGCCACACCCCAGCCGGAAGACAGCGCACTGCCTGGACCTGCCGTGCACGACCTGCCATGCCTGAGCGAGACAGTCTGCACATCAATGTCCTGCCAAGCTATGGCCTACACATCCATGATCTGCCAAGCCACATCCAGTTCAGTCACAATCTGCACTGCCAGCAGGTTGCTGGTCACCTGTCATGCCACGCCGTTGCTGGCCACCAAAAGTCTTTCGCCATTGTTGCTGCCTACCTGAACTGTTCCATTGCTGAACTGTTGGACCTGCGGTTGGCCCTCTGAACTTTTTGTGTTGGACTATGCCCCTTTTGTTGTCTTGGGGGATTGGTTTGCTTTTGGACTATGCTAATACTAAACAGCTAATGTTACCATATGTGTCGGCCAGGTTAACATTCATGAAGACTGTTTAATACTTTATTGAAAACAGGAGCTTTGCTGACCCCTGAACTTTCTCCTTACGTTTTGTTAAGTGTTATTAGCATTAGCTAATCCAGCTGTTAGTAAGGAGGAGCTGTGTGTCTGTCTGTGTGAAGTTGTGTGTCAGCAGCCAAAAAACCCAAAGGATCTATTGGTTCACATTTCCACCAACTACAAGAAGCATCTCACTGTACTCACCAACAGTGATTTCTGGGGGAATAATTATTTCCTTCAATGTATATAGAAAAAAACATTTAGACATTTAGGGCAAGAAGAATCAAAAGTCTCACTAAACAACAATGGTATTTGTATTAGAATATTAAGAGCTATAGATTTTATATACTGATGCACCAAACTCGGTGAAGATTAGAAACACTTTTGCATAGGATAAAGCTGTGCATCATCACAGCCTCCTCCATCCTCTAACCATCCTCTAACCTCCAAATGCATTTTAGGAATAAAACGACCTTTAACATAGTGTACATAGACTGATTCCAGAGACAGATTAGTGAAATGAGAAAACCCCATTAAAATGAAAAACGCTTTCTCTTCCCGGGCAGCAGGGCGCGCTGTCACGCCAGCGTAACAGAAGCGTTTTCCGGGTCAGCGCTTTCATTGCCCCGTTTAGCTCACGCAACAGTCCTTCCGGCCTGACCGCCATCAAAGATAGCAGGTACGATTTTAATGTCGAGAAGTTTTAGCCAAAAGCCGTTTTTAATCTTTGCCATCCGTCGAGTTTTAGAAGATTTGTTGAAACTGTTTAGTAACTACTAACCTTACTTTACGTCTCAGCTCAGTATTGTAGCACCGTATTATATGAAGTTGAAGAAAATGTGGCGTCTAGTCAGCCGTGTCCGTTTTCTTTATGTTCCTAAGTGCGTAGAAATCGGTGCTTCCGAGCGCAGACTGAATATTGTTGTAGTGAGAAACTAAAGCAGCGAGCAGACCTGCTGGCTCATAGGGAGCTGTCGCACAGTCTGGTGGACACTAAAGCTTTACCGGCCCGATGTGACGGATCAGCGCCAGTAGGTCGCTTGTACCCTCAAAATTGGAAATGAAATCGCAGATTGCTCCAGGCTACCTCGCGTGTCTTACATGGCGAGTCCAAGTCAAGAGTTTTTACTGAAGGTGGCTGCAGCAGAGCACATTTTAGTAATCAGCGTTCACTCAGTGTAACTGTGATGGTTAAGCTTCCACCGACATTGACCTGTTTAGATTGTGGTTGTTAAACGGAGATTTGGAGTCCTGTTAGCACTGTAAGAAATGTTTTTGAGACCAAATTATGGCGTTGTTTCAAATGGCTCGCTCAAAAGAACCAGAAGCTCCTGCTAACATTCTTTTTGCACACAGTTATTGTCTAATCTGCAGGTCGCATCCATTGAACGAGAGTAATTGGTCTGTGTGTGTATATCACACAGTGCTTTTTTTTTTTTTTTTTAATGAGGTTGAATTGATTCCACTGACCTTACATCTTGCTCGACTTCCTGAGCTACAGCTACCTTTGCAGTAAAGTAAAGCGATGGACGCCGTTATTCCCATCACTGCTTACAATAGAGCTTAGACAAGAGCCTGTTGTCGGTGTTGGTCTTCCTGCTATTGCATACTAAAGTATTTGTTCTGATATGTTGATCATGTGAGATTGCAGCTAGTTAAAGCCTCATCATTTGCACTTGTCTTAATGTTTGTGTGTGATCCTCCGCAGACATGGCTATTCGTTATCCTATGGCTGTTGGCCTTAACAAAGGCCACCCAGTCACCAAAAATGTAACTGCTCCCAAACACAGCCGCCGGCGCGGGGTGAGTATCTCTTGCTGAGTGACTTTACAGACTTGACTATATTACAAGTGTTAAGATAAATATATTTGCACTTCAGACAGTAGTTTGTGTACTTACTCTGTGACTGGCTTGACCTGAAGCATTTGATGACACATAGTGTAAATCAGTCCACATAAGCATAATCTGTCAGGCATCAACATTCCTATATCACATTATGTCCAAATAGAGTCAATGGTGTTAAATGCTTTGACTTAACATGTACTTATGTCTTTACTGCCCAGCGTCTGACCAAACACACCAAGTTTGTGCGGGATATGATCCGTGAAGTGTGTGGGTTTGCTCCGTATGAGAGGAGAGCCATGGAGCTGC
The DNA here is from genome assembly GCF_057382095.1 of Aulonocara sp. 'chitande type north' Nkhata Bay. NCBI lineage: Eukaryota > Metazoa > Chordata > Actinopteri > Cichliformes > Cichlidae > Aulonocara > Aulonocara sp. 'chitande type north' Nkhata Bay. The sequence goes on from NC_141360.1 coordinate 17,032,634, forward strand.
TGAAAGTGTCCAAGGACAAGAGAGCCCTCAAGTTCATCAAGAAGAGGGTGAGTTTGTGTCAAAGCACTCGCCAGCCTAAACCACAGTAGTGTTTGCCCGGTTACAAACCACAAAAGTGAGGACAAGTTATAAAATGTAAATAAAGATTATGCAAATGTTGTATTATCTTTATAATATTTATAAAACATATTACATGTTTAAATAGAGCTGGGCGATATAAGATTTTTTTCATATCACGATATGTTTTTTTTTGTTTGTTTTTTTTTTCATTTCAGGCGATAACGATATCTATCACGATATAAGCCAAATAACTATATTTGTAAGATTTAAATGTGCCATTGCTCACAAGTAAAATGTGAAATAATCAGCAGCTTGTTTTGATTTAAATATTTATTTTCCATAATAAGTTCAACAGGGTAGATGTACTTAAGGAACATGAGACTTTTTCAGATAAATAAAGGCAAATATTGCAAACTACACAAAAGGCAGCCGCTAAAGCGTTTAAGTTTCAAAATAGAACAAACGAAACAGACTAAATTGTCAATTCCACTTAGAAACAAAATATTAATTCTAAAAATAAATCTTAGTTTGTTTTACAGAAGAACAGACAAGATTGACTAACTTTTGTCAATATCAAATGAACTGAGAACTAAAAGGAAATTCTCAATCTCTCCTTGTTGTATAGCTGAGCTTTTCAAACAGTTTTAACAGTTACTTTAGTCTGACAAAAGCCGAATGACGAATTAGTGCTTCCAGTCAGACATTGAGCATGCACCGCGTTATTGTATTTCCAGACTTGCTTTCGGCACAATTTACAGTGCACGCTACTCTGTTTTTTGTCAGACTTGAAATAGCCGAAATACCTTCACACTACGGAACTTCTGCGGCTCTTCCGTTCGACAATCTCTCCGGCATTGGAACCATCATCCGTTTTCTCTTCGGTCACGCTCGGTTGATTTTTCTCTAGTCGGCACTCTAGTCCCTCCATTACCCGGGCGGCACGGCGGCCGGCTGCTTCCCAAACAAATACACATGTGCGGCTTGGCACTTGTGCTGTACGTAACAAGTCACGTGATGTGACGCTGCGGCTGTGATTGGTTTGGCTCTGCGCTACTTAATTTGGATTGGCTGTTCTTCTTCTTCTTTTTTTTTTTTTTTTAAGAGGACGAGCGGTGAGGTCTATCGCAATAGTTTAACTTTTCTATCGAGAAAAAGTTATTTCGCAATACATATCGTTATCGTTCTATCGCCCAGCTCTATGTTTAAACTGAATTATTGTACCATGTTAAGAAAACTGAGCTCATTTTGACTCGATGGCAGCAGCAGGTATCAGAACATTCGAACAGGGTCAAGCTGAAAAAGTGGGACTAAAAAGAAAGAGCTGGAGGAACATTTAGCAGCCGCTTAGGTTTATTGGCAACATGTGAGTCACATGAAGGGGTCTAAAAGAGCATCTTAGAGAGGCAGAGGTTCACCATTCTGCAGAAAACTGCGTCTACAAATTGTTTTTCAGAATGTCTCTGAATGTAAACATGTGAAGACTTTGAGTAATTCATCATCTGTAGTTCATAATATCATCATTGTTGGATATCTGCATCACCAGTCCCTTAAAACGGGCATGATTGTGTGGTGGAAATCAGTGCATGGGCTCAGGATCAGCGTGCCCTCCACAGATACAGGTTGGAGCTCTGTCATGCAAAGAGGCAGCCACATGGGAGCGTGATCCATAGACACCGCTGTCTTCTCTGGACCAAAGCCAGTTTAAGATAGACTGAGGCAAAGTGGAAAACTGCTGAGGTCATATTAATCAAAATCGGCACCTTTGGAAGTGGCAGTTTGCACCAAAAACAGGACAAAGCAGGGTCAGAACTGCTGAGCAGCTGGAATCCTCTAACAGAGAAGAAGAATCTTCTAACATTCCTCTTCCACAAGTCCCGCAGCTGCTCTGGTGGACTTGTGGGTTGTTGTTAGAAGAAGAGGGGATGCTACACAGTGCTGCATGTGACCCTGCGCCAACTTATTTCTGATTTGTGGCTGCGATCACATTCAAAATGAGCTCAGTTTTCATAACATGTTTATTTACTGAGGTTATCAGTACCATGTTTTGTGATTTGGAGGTTATACTCATAATTTTCCATGTTACACAGCCTTCCAACTGCTAACTATGAGTTGAGATGTGTGCATTCTCACAATTTCAGTGAGGTAGTTTTATAATGAGCCATCTGTAATGTGTTGGCCATTTATAAGGACTTGAGCTTTTTTGTGATCGTTTGTTGGATATGATTTTTATGCACTGACTGGACAACAGAAAAGCTCAGAGCTCTTCTAATATTTCTATACTGTTTTTCCCCTCACAGATCGGCACTCACATTCGGGCCAAGAGAAAGAGAGAAGAGCTGAGCAACGTACTGGCTGCCATGAGAAAGGCTGCTGCCAAGAAGGAGTAAAAGTCATTTAATAAAACATGAAACTACATTCCAGCCTCGTCTTTCTCTTTTTGCTTTGTCACCATTCATCAGATCTGTTTATGTTGCTGCAACCATCTCGGTCGTCAGCACACCTGAAGATGTTTGTAGAAATCTCAAAATATAGACATAACATGCTGCTTGGCTTTAGACCAGACTGTAGATTAGCCTACTGTGGCTAAAGGAATGAATATCACCAAAGAACTTGTAAAATTACCGCTGCAGCAGAAATAAAGCATATACATTTTTGTATAGAAATGTGTACTTTAAGTATAAAATAAATTTTAGAATGGTGACTTGTGCCCATTCTTTTCTGTTTGAAAGGAGCATGAAGCTTTGGCATGTGTGTGAAAATGCTTAATCAGCTGAGTATTCTCCAGCACTTTATTCTGTCTCACACACGGTCACACTCAAGCCACTTCCAAATTTTAAATGAGTTCACAAATTTAAATGGAGAAACTTGAGGTGTGGAAGTTCAGTGGTTACCACTGTTGCCTCAGTGAGGGGTTTGTGGTTCACATCCCAACTGGGCTGTTCTTTGATGAGTTTGCATGGTTTTGATGTATGGCTTGTAGTCTTACAGAATTTGAGTGATCAGTACTACAAAACGCGACACATACACCAGTCGTGCTAAAATTAGCACTCACAGGTGAATTCAATAATGCTGATCATCTCCATCTCTGTTAATTGGCTATGCACCACAGACCTTAGTAGACAAACCGTTACTTAAAATGCCATCACTTGACCCAGCTGTATTGGCACATTATTGGTCAATCTCCAACCTTCCTTTTATTTCAAAAATTCTTGAAAGTGTAGTTGTAAACCGCTAACTGATCACGTGCAGAGAAAAATAATTTGAGGAGGTTCAGTCAGGTTCGAACCTGAGAGATGCATCTCCACCTTCAGCTGATCCATGTACTGTTCACTGAAGCCTCATCAGAAATGGTCTCAGTGGAAGGGTTGCTTTCAAGAAGTCATTGTTAAGAAAGGTAAACAAACAAAAGCCTGAAGTATGCCACATTACACAAGAACTGGACTGAAAATCCGTGGCAACTGGCCCAATGGAGTGATGGATCCAAATTAAAAAATTTACAGCCTGCATCTGTTAAAAACGATGGAGGCTCTCTCATGGTTGGGGCTGCATTTCAGCCAGTGGTGTTGGAGATCTTGTTAAAATCGATGAAATTATGAATCCAGATAAGTATCAAAAGATTTAGCATCTGCAAAAATGGTAAATTGCTGCACCCATCTCCCATTTTCCATGCAAATTATAAAGATATAAGGGGTGCTCAAAACTTCTACATAAGCCTGGTGCAGTCGTACTGTGTAAAATTGTATGCACACACAGATTTGCCACCAACAATGAACATGTCTGTTTTTAGTATTGTTTGGTCCTGGAGAAGGACAGCCCTGTTTGGATTCTGCGTGCAAACCACAGTTTCCAGCCGTCTTTAACAACTTAAGAGAATTATACTGCACAATTTTCTCATCCAATAAAAGAATATTTACTACATCCGTTTACCTTGCATTTTATTTAAAACCTACAAAAGGATCACATATTTCTAGCTGTCACTAAGGGATATTGCCCTTCAATATAACTAAAGCTTTCAGACAGTTGTAGGGGTCGCAGTATATAATTATTTGTGACACAGTCATACAGGTTTAAAATAATACGAATTAGAACTAAATACCCTGAATTTGAACTGAAATGTAACATTTAGGACGACTGAGTTAAATTCTATCTCTGAGCTACGTTTTGATGTAAGTACAGGATATATAATAAAATATGTATAATATAAGACCTTTTAGTTTTTGCACCGTCAAAATTAAATGAGTGAAATGAGTGTCTTGAGCTACACTATAGCTAACTAGTTTACTTGCTAAAGTTAACATTACTGTTGGCTAAAGGGAGTCCGCGCACGGCTGTGGTGTTCTCACATACATTACACGAAACAATACAATTTTGCTCCAATAAAAGTAAAATAAATGACATAAATTAAAGATTTTCTCCATTTCGGTCGTCCATCACGGATGCAGCGTCTACTGTCGCGGTTGCTAAGCAACAAGAGCCGAGCGTCGTAGGGGACACGGTCCAGTTTAACAGCCGCTCACTTCCGGTCTTTAAGGGCAGCCCCTGAATTTGAACACACGCCTAGTTTTGCGTTTTATGAGAGTGAGTGCTTAAATGATAAAAGAAGTAAGCACACAGACAGCGCAATAATGATGTAATACTTTGTGTGTGGCGTTGCCACTGGTGACGCGTCTTTATCCGTTTTAGTCCCGCCCTTGCTCGCTATTCTCCCTGTGATTGGCTGATAGTGGTTCCCTTGCGTTTCACTGGTTAGGCTGTGTGCAGCCCGTTTGCTAGCTGGGTATATTTAGCTGATTGCATTATCGGATCAGATTTAGCCTGCAGTCCAGCAGAGTAGTGAACGTTATTTCAGATGAATTCTGACTAGTAGTTAGCCAAGTAGTTAAGCTAACGTGAACAGCAGCCGTCTTTTTTCAGAAAAGTCTAGGTTATCTGTAAGGAGCGAAAACAAACCATTTCGGACATGTCTTCAGACGAAGACAGGGCCAAGGAAATTTTGAAGGGCTTCAAACTGTATCCTTTTTCCTGTTTGTGTTGCGCGAATGTTAGAAACACAGCAGTGAGCTAAATAGCTAGCTGTCTGGGTAAAGGCATAGGACAGGATGCAGCAGCCACATTAGCAGGATGGATGTTGTTGTACAACAAGCTTAGTTGCTAAAGCTAACCTGCCACAGTCTCTGCGCACGGAGTTGTGTAGTTGCTGTGTTCCAGTGTCTGAACGGACACAACAGCAGCTCATTGAATGACGACCTGTGGGCTCACATGAGCTTCCACATGAGGGTGAATTCGCCTGCAGTTGTAGTACCTGTGGCACATGATGAGGATGAGATTTTGCTCAGGTAGCTGAGAAGTAACTGTTGTGCCTCCTGTAACTATTATTAAGCGCCTCACAGGTATGTGACTCGCGTTGAGCATAGTCTGACTGCTGTATGGTTCCGTAATGCTGGAAGTTGAAACCCAGGTGCGCCTCTCTGTGTGATGATGGCAGACTTGATTCCACGCAGCTATTCTGGATTTGTATGCTAACCACCAGAGCAACATTGGAGATTGCAGTATGACCTGTTAAATGTGTACTCATGTAGTGAGTCAATTTTATTCCTCTTTGGTGTGCCTGTTAGCGCTCATCCAGCACATGTCTGAGAAAGTGACCGAGCAACAGATTTGTGATTAGAGAATAGGAGATGCTGTGCAGGATAAGTGTTCAGCATAAGTTACCTCAGTCATTTAGGTAGGTAAATGGAGTCTCTTTAAGCTTGATGCAGCTCAACATGTCATTGATTGATTCATTAATTCTGAGTTGTAGCATCCAGTTTGAAAGACAAATGTCAGAACATCAGTCTGTAAACTAAACCTGAAGCTGGTGTTTTGTTTGTTTTTTTAGCCAAGGGGAAAAAAAAAAGACAAAGTGATTAAAGTCATGCAGTAAAAGTGCGGTAGAGTAGTATCACAATAGTCTTATGTGTAGGTTATCATTGTAGACTTATTTTTAGGGGTTACACCTTGTGTACACATGCTGTAACATAAGCATGAAGCAGAAGCTAAGGAGGTGTTTCAAGCACACATCTGATGTTTAGGTTGCCTATATCTTATAAGAACTCAGCGCTGAGTCAGTTCACAATCATTAAAACACTTGTAAAATAGAAGGACATGCCTAGAAGCACTCAAACACACGAGTAAAACTATGTTATAACCTGTGTCGCACAGAATTAAACAAATACACTTCATTTCTGATGCTCAGAAAACATAAAAACTGAAAAGCATGTCCAGATTAGAAATCTTACTATAGAAAAAGTCTACAGAAAAGAAAGGGGGGGATTGTGTGCTTAATGGTTAATGGTCTGTGCCAGTGTCACCCTTTCATGTAAATTAGCTTGAAGCTACACTAGAACATCCTGGGTTAACTTGACCAGTTAAGAACCAGCTTTATGTGAGCACTTTTTACTGCAGGCTTGATTTATACATTCACACACATTTCTACAGCACTTTTACTGCATGCCTTTAACTGTTTGGTCAGACCTCTTGATGCACTGTGGTAATGGTTAAACCCATGATTTAGTGGAATGGAGCTTTACTGCCTTCTGTCCTTATTGAAATGGGCTAAAGAGAATTTTCTTTTTCCCTTCTTTAGTGTAATGGTAACACAGATAAAGTCCAATATGACAACAGCCCTGTTTAACTAATATAATACTAAAGTAGTGTTTGTGAAGTTATGTCACTTTGTCCCATACTGAGTAGTCATCAGATTTGTAAATGGTGAAATGTGATGATTTTAAATGGCCAGGATGTTCTTACGAAACCCCTTCAGACACCTTGGAACTGGAAGGAAGTCTTCTAGAAGGATTAGTCAGATTTCAGCAAGCTGCTGTGAGAGACTGACAACTAAAAGAGCTACACAGCGGTCTTTGTGCTAAAGCACAAAGACTGCTGTTTGGTACTTCAGTGTTTGGTACTTCAGTGTTTCCAGCTGGCTTTTCAATCTTTTGATATCTTTCTAGGTATCAAAAAAGTAAAATAATGACCTTTGTTTTAACTGTATGCCAGCTCAAAACACTATTCATCTTCTTTTTATGGTTTACTAGTTGTAAATTAAAGGCAAAATATAAGCAGCTAATGTAATTGATGGTAAAACCTCAAGCAAAGAGAAAAGTTCTCTCCATTTCCTAAAATTGCAGTTATGTGCTGTGAACATCACCTCAAAATAAATGGACATCAAAATTGTATTCTTTGTTTATCCTAACATGTAATACTATAAAAGCTATTTTGGCAGCTCCACAATCAAATCTTATTGAATTCTGGTGTAAATGGCTTAAAGGTCAGTAGTTGTATAAATGTTGGGGTTAGGAAGTTGCCAGTACTTGGAGCCATTAACATGTCTTTAAAAAATAAATGCAGACTAAAATGTGACAGCAGCTTTTCACTGGGGGCTCATTAACGATGTTCTGACGGGTCTGTGCAGGCACCCTGGTGATTTACACACACACACACACACACACACACACAACCTGCAGCAGACCCACAGGAGGCTATGGTATAATTTTGTATGATGTTATTGGAGCTGAAGTGTGTATGGGTTTTAGACTGTGAGAAAGTGATTGGAAGTAAATTGAATAAGGGCATACATTATTGGGTGTAAAGCATTTGTGGAGGTGATGGTTTTTATTTTCTGAGCCTTTTTTTTTGTTTTGGTAGTGTGTAAAGAGGATTCTTCTGGATGGTGTAGATCTGGTTATGCATGGAGGGATTAGTGAAACTGTTCAACTCAGCATACTTTACTAGAAAGCCAAAGGAAGGGGGAGGGGCTAGTAGAGGTAATGGAGTTGTGCTGTCAGTGGGATCTGACCCATACGGCTGGGATTATACTCCCTTGCAGACTCAGCCACGGACAGCTGTCAACTGCAGACACTTAGCTTGGAGGAGGTATGTACATTTGGTGCCCTTCAAGTGGAGTGGCTGTGGAGACAACTGTGCACAGACCCAACCACAGGGAGGGTATGTGAAAGTCCACTCAGTCTCTTATATACACTGTTTGGACAAAAGCCACACAGCCACCATGTACAGGGCTCAACAGATAACAAATATTTTACAAATGGGCCAAAAACCTTTTTCCAAACTATAAATGACTGTATTCACTGTAGTGAAGATTGAGTGGACTTCTCTGGGAGGTCAGAAATGAATTACTAATCACATAAACATGTGACCACTAAAACTACCTTTTCAGTTCAAAAATGGAAGTAAATAACTGATTTGGCATCTTAATCAAAATAATAACATGTTGTACTTATATCCAATAAATTTGAAAATTATAATAGCAATTATAGAAACATAGAAAAGTAACTTTGGCAATTAAGGACATCTGTGACATAAAGCTTACACATTTGTAGAACTGTGTTCTTCAAGCAAATTCGAAAACAGTATAAGAAATCCACTATTCATTACACTATTCACAGATGACTAATGAATAATCCCATAATATGACGACTTTCATTCCTCTGGGGGGTTGGCCAACAGGCTGCTGGTGGAAACTGTGCTACTGTTGTCTGAAGATGAAGACAGAGGAGAAGGGGAAGGTGTTTTAGGCATTGGTAAGAGAGAAGGAAAGGCATGAATGCAGAAGTGTGAGTAGGAACTCTACATGTAGGGACTCCGACTGGTAAAAGGAGAGAGCTGGGTGATACGGAGAGAAGGAAGGTTGATATATTGTGTGTGCAGGAGGCAGCAGCTTTTCACTGGGGGCTCATTAACAAGCAAGGGAAGCACTCAAGGTGGATTCAAACTATTCTACCATGGTTTAGATTGGAAGTGAAGCGGCGTGGGGGTAATTTTTAAGGAAGAGGATGTGAACAGTGTTATGGGGATGAAGAGGGAGTGAGGTGGGATCATGAGTTTGATGATGGAAATTGAAGATGTGACGTTAACGGTTGTCAGTGCAGAGTGTCTCTATGGCGGGTGGGAGTTGTTAATTTCAGTGTAATGTAGGTTATGGGAACAGAGGTGATGGTGTTGGGGAGGAAATGTGGAAAATTACGTGGCAGTGGATTTTGCAAAAAGGATGGAAAGGACTGTCAAACATACAAGAAAAGAGAGGAACATAGGGTGGCATAAGGTCACCTTATGTTCACCCTGAGTGCAGTCTGAAAGACATATGAGACTCCAGGGTGGTGTCAAGGGAGAATGTAGCTAAGCAGCATCTGATGGTAGTTGGTAGGATGATTTTAGAAATTAAGAAGAGGAAGCGAGTCAAGGATTAAATGGTGAAAGTTGAAGAAGGAAGCATGTTGCTCAGAGTTCAGGAAGGAGCTGGGACATGCTGTGGGGTTTGTTGGGAAGTTATCAGATGACTGGGAATGTACAGCTGAAGTGGTGAGAGAACCTGTCAAGAAGGTGTTTGACATATCCCTTGTATTTAAGAAAGAGTATAAAGATACTTGGTAATGGAATGAGGAAGTACATGAAAATATTCAAAGAATGAGGTTGGCAAAGAAAAAGTGTGATAGTCACAGAGATGAAGAAAATAGACAGGTGTACTGAGAGGTTTACAGCAAAGAAAGAGGTGGCAAAGGCTCATAGTGAGTTTGTGAAGCTGGAGACTAAGGAAGGACAAAGGACTTGCAGAGAGATCACGCTGAAAAGATTGTGCAGCAGCCTTTCAATCTCTAAACATAAAGATGGAAATCGAGTAATGAGTGAAAAGAGTGTTGAGAAGATGGAGGAGATACAGGAGTAAGGATGGAGGACAATTTTATTTATACAGCGCCAAATCACAACAACAGTCACCTCAAGACGCTTTATATTGTCAGGTAGACCCTACAATAATACATACAGAGAAAAACCCAACAATCATAACCCTATGAGCAAGCACTTCGGCGACAGTGGGAAGGAAAAACTCCCGGAGGGGCGGACATCTGCTGCAACTGTTTGGCGTTAGGGGAGGAAGACGGGACAAAAGACATGCGGTGGAGGGGGCCAGAGATTAATAATGAGTATAATTCAGTGCAGAGAGGTCTATTAACACATAGTGAGTGAGAAAAGTGACTGGAGAAGAAACACTCAATGCATCATGGGAATCCCCAGCAGTCTACACCTATTGCAGCATAACTAAGGGAGGATTCAGGGTCACCTGGTCCAGCCCTAACTATATGCTTTAGCAAAAAGGAAAGTTTTAAGCCTAATCTTAAACATAGAGATCGTGTCTGTCTCCTGAATCCAAACTGGAAGCTGGTTCCACAGAAGAGGGGCCTGAAAACTGAAAAAAGCCTCCCATTCTACTTTTAAATACTCTAGGAAGAACAAGTAGGCCTGCAGTGCGACAGCGAAGTGCTCTAATAGGGTGATATGGTACTACAAGGTCATTAAGATAAGATGGGGCCTGATTATTTAAGACCTTGTATGTGAGGAGCAGGACTTCAACTTCAATTCTGGATTTAACAGGAAGCCAATGAAGGGAAGCCAATGCAGGAGAAATATGCCCTCTCTTTCTAGTCCCTGTCAGTGCTCTTGCTGCAGCATTTTGGATCAACTGAAGGCTTTTTAAGGTGTTTTGAGAACACCCTGATAATAACAAATTACATTAGTCCAGCCTAGAAGTAATAAATGCACAAACTAGTTTTTCAGCGTCACTCTGAGAGATGATGTTTCTGATTTTAGAGATATTGCGCAAATGGAAGAAAGCAGTCCTACATATTTGTTTACTGTGTGCATTGAAGGACATATCCTGGTCAAAAATGACTCCAGAATTCTATTGGTTAGGTTACATATAAAATTATTGCTTTTTGTTCATCATCAATTTATCCATCCAGCCTCTTCTGATTATTGTGGGGGTGGGGTTTAATTGTAGCTACCATAGGTTGAAAGTGCATTATGAGAAAATTTTCAAAGGTCATATTACAGTGTATGATAGATGACTGTTCATAATAATAGTAGCGTATTAAAGGTCTGCTTTTCACCTGTGTTTTGACACACTGTCAAAAAAAGTTGTAACGTCATCATTTTCAACATGTTCCAGCCATCAGTGCTTGAGAATTTAAATCTGTACTCTGATGGTTTTAAGGTTGTTCTGTGGGTTTGTGCTGTTGTCCTCCTGTTGTTTCTAACGTGAGCAGTCAGCACTTCTGTACTACAGTAGGAAATTCAGCATGCAGGCTTCATGAAGTCTGAGGGAATACTTGTTCCAGGGTACCATGCTTTGGTGTTAATGGCTGACCAGTGTTAAGTTGTAGTACTGCTGTTGTTGCAGTAATATTGTTGAGCTGATCAGAGGTTGTGTTTCTTCACCAGATATCCTGCCAGTTTTCATTTTGCTTTGATTGGAATTAAGTGAGGGCATGGCGCATTAAGAACAGCTTCAGTTCCTTCACGTAAGCTTCTACTGGTTTTTGGCTGATGTCTCCAGTGCAGCATGTCCCTTTTGAAAACACCAGTTGTAGAAGTATCCAGATCCATAATTTTTATTCACAGTACACGCTGTTTGTTGGGAAAAGATCATCTTTAATTGGAAATGATACGAATACAAAATTTCAAATATTTTGAATTTGGCAGCAAACACTTGAAAAAGTTGGCAATGGGGTAACACGACAGGGAAAGAGCCTGAAAATATGCATGTTGAAAAGTCTCACTGCGCTGACCTGACATGTAGGGACTTTACAGGGAGGTGTAGGTCAGGTACACGCTAGGTTACAGCATAGCTACTTTGTAGATCTCCCACTGCAGCAGAAATTCCCAGTAAGTCTACCGGTGTGTATTTGAGTGGTGCATTCACTTTGGTTAGGACACTGTTACTTAACTGTTTCCTGCTAGAAACTGGATGAATCTTCGGGATGCAGAGACGGGCAAAGTGCTGTGGCAGGGAACGGAGGACCTCTCTGTACCGGGAGTAGAGCACGAAGGTATGTCTGCGCTTTTGACACTCTCAAGTCATATCTGTTGTGAGAGAACAACTAAATACAAATCTTCAAGACCTGTTTATCAGATGGTTTACCCACTAATTCATAATAAAACCCACTCATCTCATAAGCCAACATTGTCAGCTAATACTGATTGTTCTATATATGCAGTATCCTTCTCTCTGTTTATTTAGAGGCTGTATATTTAGACAAAGTCGTTTTTTCACATCATTTTAAGTTTAAAAATTATAATGTTGAAGAGGCGTTTGTGAGGGCCACTCAAAAAACACCAGATTGACCTTTTAATGTTACCAAAAGTGATTTTGCGGTTTTCAATCATCCTGTTGTAGAAACCAGCCTCTAGTTAACATTGGAAGAAATTGGTTTCACTCTTCCAGTGAAAATTGTGTGCAGCACAAACAATAAATGTGTTCTTTTGTAAATGACAGATAAGGTCGGAAATGACTGTTTATCAGGATCGACTGTTGCAGGTAAACAGGAGTGGAGTCATCACATCCATCATAAAATGTTTTGTGGCATTGTGCCTTCAAATAATGTAAAACACAGGACGACCAAGCAGAAAAAATGTGTTTGTCCATTATTGTTCAAGAAGTTACTTGACAGCACGATATCGCACTGACAGCAGGGAGTCTTTTATGAATTCCATTGTCATCACAGATTTTCCCGCAAATCTGAGGAGCCTGATCAATTTGTTACACTCACAATTGTTCTCGGTTTCCATTTAACCTGATAATTCAGTTACTGAAGTGAAATAATGATCAATGGGTTATGCAACTTTTTTTTTTTTAGTGACAGTAAAAAGCTAAACTTTGTCTGTTAGTGGACAGCAAATCAGCCATTCATTATTCTTCACTCTCTCCCTTCCCCGTCATATCCCTCCATCAGTTTTTTAAACCATAGTAATTACACCTTCCTGTCGTTCTCGCGCTGTTCTTGGGCCTGCGGTCTCTCCTCCTGCACTTCTCCACAGCAAGTGTGAGCAGCAGCAGCCTCCTGTGACTGCAAAGGCTGGTTACTAGTTGTTGCTAGGACTACAGCTGTCAGTGTAGCAGCAGCCCTAACAACTAACATGTCGCTTAATTTCACACAGTTTGCTGCTTCCATTTCTTGTATCAGAGTGGCTATAGCTCAGGAACTAGAGCGGTCGTGCTAATTAGATGGTTAGTGGTTCAATCCCTGCCTGTTCTGGTTTGGATGCCATAGTATCATTGGGCAAGATGCTAACAATTCGTCGAAGTGTGGATGTTGGATGGAAGCACATAAGGATGGAAAATGTTCTTGTATGAATGGATGTGAACAAGTGAATGAAGCATGTTATGTAAAGTGCTCCGAGTGCCCCAGTAGAGTAGAAAAGAGAACCAGTCCATTTACCATTTCTGTCTTAGCTTTTCAGCTCCACTTTGCTACTTTTGTTTGCTTTTTTCCATCTTTATCCGCCACTTCTTCCACGATACACTCTGTTCTACAAGGTGCATGAATGCACAGGGAGGGCAGACGAGGGGTCAGTTGCCTTGACAGATTTGATCTGATCCTACATGCTGACCTGTAGCCTGTATAATTATGTCTATAAAGTCTTAGGTCCTGGGCCCACAAATGAAAACACTGAATGCTGGTGTTACGTACCTAGCTGTTGTAAGCAGAGTTAATTATATACGGCATATCTGTCTCTTCAGCTCGTGTCCCAAAGAAGATCCTGAAGTGTAAAGCAGTGTCCAGAGAGCTCAACTTTTCTTCCTCAGAGAAGCTGGAGAAGTTCAGACTGGAGCAGAAAGTTTTCTTCAAAGGACAGTGTTTAGAAGGTAATATGTGAAAACTGACAGATCAGTGTTCGTTTCCACATGAATGGAGCCCTGCATGTTCCTGTCTGGTTCTACAGACATCCTCTTATCCACATGTGGTACAGGGACCAGTAGCTAACTGAACATGTTAAAAACGGAGTCGACTAGGTACTGCTGGAAAAGTGCTATATGTTATCCATATCTTATCTGTCTCATATAATATAGTCTGTGTAAGATTAAACCTATTTTACTCCAAATTATGTCAAGTTTATTAAAATGTGTTTAAAATTTGTTAAAAAAAAAAACAAAGACCAAAATGAATATATACAAAATACAATATTATTCCCTTAAAAGTGATTACTACCCACAGAGTGAGCAGTGAAATGCTATTTGAAGATGTTAACATGTTTGAAGTAAACCTCCCTTTCACATAGCATCATCACTTAACCTCGACCCCTCAGCTGTAATCGGCTGACTGCGTTATGTCGTCACCACGGTGGGCGGGTGAGAGGTCACCCAGGTTTGTGAATGCAAGAACTCAAGAACAAGGCAAAAAAGAAACTTTGCATCGATACCATAGCTGTGTCTACTAAAAATCTCAGACAAGTTCAAATCTCAATGACTTGGACTTGGTCAGTTTTTTTTTTTTTTTTTTTTGAAAATCTTGTGAATGTGAGAACTTGAGAAAAAGACAATTTTGAAATTGATACTATAGGTGCGTTTACTAGGAGGCTAACAGCTTTTTGTTGTTTTGACCATGTGTAGGGACAAATGAAGGCCTGGTAGTCTTAGGAAGGTTAACCAATGAATACAGTTGCTACATAGTATTATGAAAAAAACAAAAATGATAAAATGCTCAGAATTAAAATCAAATAAAAATGTATTTTTGTGAATTCATTAGCAAATTAATTATAAGATTCTATAATCAAGCAAGTTGAAATCTGAAAGAAGGAAAACCTGTGCAGGGTTACTAGAAGGCGGTTTGAGAAGAACAGACAGCTCACAGCCCTGGAACCTGTTGTGCATTGTCGTCACTTCCCTGTTTCACTGTGTTTGCAGTACAGTAATCCCCCTGACACCCTGCTGCACAGTTCCAGAGAGAAAACACACAATCCACACCCACATAACATGTTTGTGCTGCTGTTTTCCACCTGAGAAGAGAAATGTCTGTGAACTAATATCTAGGCCATGGTGGTATAGTAATAGCAATGATAGTGTGTGCTAGAGCAGCAGCATTGAGCCCTCTGTCTCTCTGTCCAGAGTGGTTCTTTGAGTTTGGTTTCGTTATCCCCAACTCCACCAACACATGGCAGTCTCTGATAGAAGCGGCTCCAGAGTCCCAGATGATGCCAGCCAATGTTTTAACGTGAGTCTCTGCTCAGATGTTTCCTGTACTTTGTGTTTCTGTACTTGGACCGTCTCTGTTTTAATGCCATAGAGCTGTGCTAGGCTTTTATCTGGCCTTGAGCTACATCAGGCCTGCTTCCATAGCGATACAAAGTGTACATCAACACACAAGTGGTCTT
Organism: Aulonocara sp. 'chitande type north' Nkhata Bay; assembly: GCF_057382095.1. Lineage (NCBI taxonomy): Eukaryota > Metazoa > Chordata > Actinopteri > Cichliformes > Cichlidae > Aulonocara > Aulonocara sp. 'chitande type north' Nkhata Bay. The sequence continues at coordinate 17,047,895 of NC_141360.1, forward strand.
ATGTTCTTGGCTGAAATATATTTACATACCTGCATTTTATTCTGATGATCTGAACATTTGCACGTAGACGCCTTGTGGATTTTCAGCGACTGAATCATAAAAGATCCAGTCGCTGAGCTTCAAACCGCACAAAGTGTCGTTCAGCAGCCCTACATTCTTCTTTCAGTGCGCCCGGAGGTCGTCTTTAAACAGATGACTTGGGAAGCGCAGGCTAATCATAATTAAAGTCAAGTCCCACATTTAGTTTCCTTTTATTCTACCAGTCACAGCTGTACAAAGTTGCGCAGCATTCATGTATCTTTTGCCCTGTTGTAGTGAATTTTCTGTTATGTTTCACTTTTACTAAAGGCTGACACTTGTCTTTGTTTTCTAGTGGTAATGTTATCATAGAGACCAAGTTCTTCGACGATGACCTGCATGTCAGTACTTCCAGGGTACGGCTTTTCTACGTCTGACATTTAACCCCCCCAAGTCTACCTTCCTGAATGCTGACACCCTGCCAAGGTCTGTAAATACCCAAGGTTAGCTACAATTCACAGCGGTAAAGAGCTCTTTGCTGACGTGGGATCAGCATGTTGGGGTGAAACCCAGCTGTGGCGCCACAATCAGTCAAGTGAGCTCGTGTTCTCTAGTTTTGTCTCGACTTGAAAACCTCTGGACCTTGGAAGAAGAGGGAAGAGGAGAGAGAGAACTCGATTGCTTCCCCTGTTCCAGGATCACCTCTCTCTCTGTTTTCCCCTTCAGACTGTTTCACTGTAAACACGTGATCACTGATCTCAAGTCAGCTAGGGAAGCCCTCTTGTGTTTTTTCTTTTTTGTAGTGCTGCCCTATCTCACTCCCAGGTAGCATTTACTCAGGAACAGAACAGATGTGTAACCTTCTGTGAATAGATATCATGTTTTCTAATCTCCATGTGTCATGTCATGGCTGGTCAAAGATGGACTGTTGTTGTTGAGGGAAGGTGATGCACTCAAGCAGGGGTGGGGGAACTCCAGGCCTCAGGGGGCCTATGTCCTGCAGGTTTTAGATATCAGCCTAGGTCAACACACCTGAATAAAATGATTAGTTCACTACCTCTGGAAGTGGCCTCTGGAGAACTTCAAGACATGTTGAGGAGGTAATTTAGCCATTTAAATCATGTGTTGGATCAAGAATACATCTAAAACCTGCAGGACACGGCTCTCGAGGCCTGGAGTTCCCCCACTCCTGCACTAGAGGGTCGGGGATGACATGAAAGCTCTTATTGTCATTTTAGGTGCTACAAATTTTATTGACAACTCAGATAAAATGTATAAACCTGTTACAATGAGCACTGCATATTTTACATAATTCAAATATAAAGTAGTATAGCCTTGAGGCGACTGTTGTTATGATCTGGCGCTATATAAAATAAAATTGAACTGAATTGAGCTCATTTCCTCTGGCTGCCTCCCGTTTCAGAGGCTGTCTGTGAGCGCCCACATTTCTCACATGGTATGTCTTTACTAGTAAGGGTGACTTTCCAAAGCAGGTGAAATGCAGCCTCCTTCCTTCATTTGAGCAACAGAAGGAGCACAACCTGTGCACTCTTCTCCTCCTCAGATGGTCAATTTGTTTTTTTCTAGTCATTGATTAGAATTGCTCGGTTTTTATTGGAGAAATGGAAGAAATATACATTTGTGGATATATTAATCTTTACACATTAACCCATTCGTAATGTTTCACTTTGATGAGTTGATGAGGCCCGTCTAACACTGCAGTGCTCATCCCCTGTTAGTTTTCACAAGCACTAACCTTAGCAGGCTGACTCGTGACTGGAACAAACCCGCTTAATGTAATGTTTGCAACAGTGGTTTCAATGTAGTCTGATAGAGGGCTACACACGTTTGCTTGTTTTTTTTACACTCCTCCATGAATTGTTAAAATGAAACCTTCACACAGTTATGACATCATTAAAAACTGTTGTTATTCATTGGTAGAACAAAACAAGCTTTTATTCCATTAATTTATGTTTTAATTGACCTTCACATGACTTAATTCTGATATTTCACTTTGAATAAAATCATTATCAGGGTGAAACCAAAACATGCGTCATTTTATCTTAGCTAGATCCAGATGGTAACAGCAGCTTGAATTCTTTTACAACACCTTTGCTTTGCATATTCTCACTAGATTTTTAGCTTTGGCTTCCTGCGTAGTTCACACATTCACCTCGTTATGTGTTTTTCTTAGCTCCTATCTGGGCTTTGTAAAATAGATTTGTGTTGTAATATAATGGGAGGTGTGGATTAAAGTTACATGATGTTGGAATAACATGATGCGTTCTGTTTATTTTATTAATTAATAATTTTCCCCGACCTGGTTGGGAAACAATTTCCCCAATTTCAAATGATGCATGTAGAGTTGTTGGAAAAATTCCCATGCACCCTGAAGTATCTTATCGCAGGTAAAGACTTGATATGCTCTTCTATGGCTAGGCCAAAAAACAGGTGGAGTCTCCTCTCTAGTACTGGGGCAAAGACTTCCACAGGCCAAGGAATGTCATTCCCCTAGTTACCCATGGGACCACCATCCCAGTTTGCCAATCCAGAGGGGACTGTCCCTGACCTCCACACAATGCAGCAGAGATTTGTCAACCAAGACAGCCCCACAGCATTTACTTCACTGCAGATACTAGTCAGCTGGCTCCAGAATCCAAGAAACAAACCAAGGGAAGAGGAGAGAGAACTCGATTGCTTCCCCTGCTCCCTTCACTTTTGGCGTCCACCATTGAGACAGGTACCAGCAACTTTACAGCCAGAAATAGAGGAGTGGCATCTGACTAATTTGGATCCTGACCAAAGATCTACTGCTCTTGGAGCAGGCATTTTGCCAGATGGTGCCTCCACATCCACACTGGACATTTGATTGAGATTTCCACATCAGTGCATCTTCCCACACCACCTTGACAGTTGACAGCTCAGCTTCTCTCAGCCTAGGTTGTGGGTGTTAAGTGCACTGATGTGGAAATCTCTTCAGTTTCATGCAGATTTTTTTATGGATTTTTTTTTTTATGGATTGAACAATTATGTTTAGAAATGTACTTAATATACTGTAGGTCGTTTTCAGTGTTTATTTGTGACAGAGGGATAGCAGCAAGAGAGAAAGGGAAGGATTACAAGATGGTAGTGAGACCTGCTATGATGTATTGTTTGGAGACAGCGGCACTGAAACAAAGAAAGAAAGCAGAGCTGAAGATGTTCAGATCTTCATTATGAGTGAGCAGGATGGACAGGATTAGAACTGAGTCCTTTAGAGGGACAGCTCAGGCTGAGCAGTTTGGAGAAAAAGTGAGAGAGACGAGGTTGAGATGGTTTGGACATGTGCAGAGGAGGGAGAGTGGATATATCAGATAAAGGATGATGAAGATGGAGCTGAGAGGAAAAAGCACATGCTAGGGACAGGGTGAGATGATCCACTGGGATAAAAGACAAAAAATAATCACATAGCAAGCAGAAGAAACTCAAACACTGTTTGGGTAAATTCTACAGGGTGGGCCATTTATATGGATACACCGTAATAACATGGGAATGGTTGGTGATATTAAAGTCCTGTTTGTGGCACATTAGTATATGTGAGGGGGCAAACTCCTCAAGATGGGTGGTGACCATGGTGGCCATTTAGAAGCCGGCCATCTTGGATACAACTTTTGTTTTTTCAATAGGAAGAGGGTCATGTGACACATCAAACTTATTGGTAATGTCACAAGAAAAACAATGGTGTGCTTGGTTTCAACGTAACTTTATTCTTTCATGAGTTATTTACAAGTTTCTGACCACTTATAGAATGTGTTCACTGTGCTGCCCATTGTGTTGGATTGTCAATGCAACCCTCCTCTCCTACTCTTCACACACTGATAGCAACACCGCAGGAGAAATGCCAGCACAGGCATCCGGTATCTGTAGTTTCAGGTGCTGCACATCTCGTATCTTCACACCATAGACAATTGCCTTCAGATGACTCCAAAGATAAAAGTCTAAGGGGGTCAGATCGGGAGACCTTGGGGGCCATTCAACTGGCCCACGATGACCAATCCACTTTCCAGGAAACTGTTCATCTAGGAATGCTCGGACCTGGCACCCATAATGTGGTGGTGCACCATCTTGCTGGAAAAACTCAGGGAACGTGCCAGCTTCAGTGCATAAAGAGGGAAACACATCATCATGTAGCAATTTCAAATATCCAGTGACCTTGAGGTTTCCATTGATGAAGAATGGACCCACTATCGTTGTACCCCATATACCACACCAAACCATCACTTTTGTTGTTCCAACAGTCTTGGAGGGATCCATCCAATGTGGGTTAGTGTCAGACCAATAGCGGTGGTTTTGTTTGTTAACTTCACCATTCACATAAAAGTTTGCCTCATCACTGAACAAAATCTTCTGCGTGAACTGAGGGTCCTGTTCCAATTTTTGTTTTGCCCGTTCTGCAAATTCTGTGCGCCGATCTGGGTCATCCTCATTGAGATGCTGCAGTAGCTGGAGTTTGTAAGGGTGCCATTTGTGAGTAGCTAATATCCACCGAAGGGATGTTCGACTAATGCCACTCTCCAGTGACATGCGGCGAGTGCTACGCTGTGGGCTCTTGCTGAATGAAGCTAGGACAGCCACTGATGTTTCTTCATTAGTGACAGTTTTCTTGCGTCCACATTTTGGCAAATCCAACACTGAACCAGTTTCACGAAACTTAGCAAGCAGTTTGCTAACTGTAGCATGGGAGATGGGTGGTCTCGTAGGGTGTCTTGCATTGAAATCTGCTGCAATGACCCGGTTACTGCGTTCACCAGATATCAACACAATTTCGATCCGCTCCTCACGTGTTAACCTCTTCGACATGTCAATGGCTGTGAACAAAGAGAAACTTGTAAATAACTCATGAAAGAATAAAGTTACGTTGAAACCAAGCACACCATTGTTTTTCTTGTGACATTACCAATAAGTTTGATGTGTCACATGGCCCTCTTCCTATTAAAAAAAAACGTTGTATCCAAGATGGCCGGCTTCTAAATGGCCACCATGGTCACCACTCATCTTGAGGAGTTTGCCCCCTCACATATACTAATGTGCCACAAACAGGACTTTAATATCACCAACCATTCCCATGTTATTACGGTGTGTCCATATAAATGGCCCACCCTGTAGATGACGGCTGGATTTTGGAGGCTAACAGAGACCTCCAGGGGGCAGCATTACTTCTGTGAGAATGCTTTTATGACGTGAAATGCCGAAGAAAAAGGGGACTACATGTCCCAGTGTAGTTTGCGGCCCACGCGGAGGGGTTCCATCTGTGTCGACCTTGGGCTTTGACGTTTAAAACATGGCGAATAAGGAGCCGAATGTAAGTGTTTGAAATGTGACTGGTTTTGAATGAAGACAGCATGATCTTTATTGTTGTGCGACATGTTTATCTGGCACTAATGTGACTGGTGACGAGGCTAAGTTAGCATGCTCCATCAGATTGAGCAGCTTTGCTAGTTTCGTTGTAGTTCACTAACAGCTCGGTTAGCAGCGACAACTGCTGTATGTGATCTAGTAGGCTTTACACGATACAGGTGAGGGCAGGAGATAGAGGGACAGGGCGACCTTTCGCTGTGAGGCAGATGTTTCACACTGTAGGCAATATCATGAGATTACATGTAGCTGACCTTCTGTTAGTAGAGTAACCTGAACTGGGCTATACAGGCAAACCTGCCGGCAAGCTACTGTTAGACCTTGTTTCTGCTTAAGGATAGCGGGTTTCTTCTCTACTACCACATATGGTTTTCAAGCATTCATCGTTTTTCTTAACTACCTAAACATGCCAATGCCAGCTAACAGTGGGCGGAAGGCAGTGATCCACCGTGGACAGGTCCCACATACATCACAGAGCTAACACAGACACAGCCAATATTCATGTCCACATCCATGTGTATGAATAACCCGGCTGGCATGCATGTGTTTAGGCTGTGGGAGGAGAACATGCGGACTCCACGCACAGAGCCTTAAGTTCAAATCCACAACCTTGGTACTGTGAGGTGATGGTGCTAACCATCACGATCGTGGCTCAAGAGTTGGGAGTTCGCCTTGTAATCGGAAGGTTGCCGGTTCGAGCCCCGGCTTGGACAGCCTTGGTCGTTGTGTCCTTGGGCAAGACACTTCACCCGTTGCCTACTGGTGGCGCCAGTGTCCGGCAGCCTCGCCTCTGTCAGTGCGCCCCAGGGTGGCTGTGGCTACAATGTAGCTTGCCATCACCAGTGTGTGAATGTGTGTGTGAATGGGTGGATGACTGGATATGTAAAGCGCTTTGGGGTCCTTAGGGACAAGTAAAGCGCTATATAAATACAGACCATTTACCATTTATTTATCTAACCACTGCACCATCATAGCTCCATCAGCTAAATGATAAATCAGAAAAATTAAGCTTTACACCTGACATAAACGTAAACCGCACCAAGATACTGATTGTATTTTTGTTGTTGCACTCTCGCCACCACATACAAACACAAACTGCAGCGGTTCATCCAGCACCTGAGGGATCTGGCTGGTCGGATGTCCTCATCTGGTGGCAGAGGAGCCGGATTAGGAGTGAAACTGCTTCTTGGAGCTGGTGCATTGGCATATGGCATTAAAGAAGCCACCTACACAGGTAAACACAATGTGGGATTTTTAGACCATGCTTTAAATTTGTGGCAGCCTGGGTAATGCTATGGTTATTTACAGAAATAGATTCGAAGACCTGTTTAGAAACTTTAATGATGAATTTTGTTAATAACATGCTGTGTACTAGAACTGTACTACTGTACTTATTGATCGAGTTAAAGATGGTGACAAGGCAAGGTTTCACAACTTCAGTCATGCTAATATAGTGTGTGTGTGTGTGTGTGTGTGTGTGTGTGTGTGTGTGTGTGTGTGTGTGTGTGTGTGTGTGTGAGAGCAGTGGAGGGTGGTCACAGAGCCATCATCTTCAACAGGATCGGAGGGGTGCAGATGGACACAGTTCTGGCTGAAGGGCTACATTTCAGGTAGAGTTACAGCTAGTGTCAAGATAAATTTTAGATAAATTTATGTGAATCTATTAATGATACAGATTTTGCACTCAGCACAATTAAATGAAATCTCCCTGAATATTCCCCGAGAAACTGACTCTTAGTTCATTAAAAAAAAACAACTTTTTACTATTATTTTTGTGAGTCATTTTGCCTGATGACACCCAAAGCAGTTTCCAAACCACTTTTATGTTTGTTTGAGAGGTACATGATTAGGCAGAGTGAAGGATTCTGTGTGTGCAACTTACACAGATGTCCTTGTATGCAGTCCTCCAAAAAAACCAACAGCTCGTAGCCCAGCAGCATTTGCTATGCATAGGTTAAATGCTGATTGATTGACAAGTGTACCTGAAAAGAAACGGACACCAGCTTTGACTGTAAAGGGGAGAAGTGCAGGAAAAAATGTGAAGAAGATGAGAAGCACACTCGGTTTACTTTAGCGCTTTAGGTTTGGACTTTGCTCTTCTTGGCTGGTTCTAGAGATTTTTGATGCTGCCCCCTGGTGACAGTAAATAGTTAGAGCATGTGACTACAAACCTCTGTGTAGGCTCATGGCCCAGCTGTACTGATGCCTTTAGATCTTTGGTTTCAAAGAACTACAAGAAAACCATTGGCTTTAGTACTGCCGTAGTGCAGGAGATGAGCCACAGCCAAACATGGCGGAAACTGTGTGGGTGGCCACAAATTGGCATGTGTTGGCTCCTATGGTATGTGTGTTGTTTTTCAGCCTCAGCCACTCATCTAATAATATAATATAATATAATATAATATAATATAATATAATAAAGACATGAAATGGGCTGTGAGCTCTGTGGTGAGGTCAAGACATTACCTTTAAAAAAAGATTATGAATTAAGAATATTAAAGGTGATCACAGCACATGATATCTAAGTCATTTATAACTTAAATGTGAGTATGCTTCGAAATCTTGATCAGCTTTGCTATGACTTTCAAATCTTTTGTAGGATCCCTTGGTTCCAGTACCCTATCATCTACGATATCAGAGCTAAACCCAGAAAAATCTCCTCTTTGACTGGAAGCAAAGGTAACAAACATGGGGGGCTTTCTCACTCTCTCTCTGTCACACACTCTCTATCTCGATTCTTTATTTGTTATTTGTAATAGTGATCTAGCTCGTGCTTGAGACAGCTGCTGATGAATGTATCGATGTGCCAGTATAATAACTGAGGCGAAAGATTTGTTTTAAGTTCAGAGTTACAAAGGCGAATATAACAAAACTTGTTGGAGAGGTGGCAAAGAAACCATTCAGTCATTTTTGGTGTGTGCATGTTTGTTTGTAGATCTGCAGATGGTGAATATTGGAGTGCGGGTGTTGTCCAGACCCATGGCATCCAACTTGCCAGCCATGTACCAACGGCTGGGGAAGGACTACGATGAGAGAGTCCTCCCGTCTATTGTCAACGAGATCCTAAAGTCTGTGGTAGCAAAGTTCAATGCCTCCCAGCTCATCACACAGAGAGCACAGGTACTGCAGCACCTTCGCACTGCTGGGGGGGATTCATGTTTTTCCTGTTGGCCAGTTACTGTAATCAGCATTGATAAGTTGATCCAGAACAGTAACTATAATATTCAGCTGATTCGACTGTAGATTCAGTCGTTCCACTAAGCTGACACACAGTGCAGATCATACTTGTGTTGCTGTGTCTCGTTTAGGTGTCTCTGCTGGTGCGCAGGGAGCTATTTGAAAGGGCGAAAGACTTCAACATCATTCTCGATGATGTCGCCATTACTGAGCTGAGTTTCAGCAACCAATACACTGCTGCTGTGGAAGCTAAGCAAGTTGGTAAGGCTCAGTATACCACAGTGTTATCAAACAGTGAATCAGACTGCTCCAGTCTGTCATTAGCATCACTGGAGCAACAAACAGCGAAAATGCTGTTGCCATAGTTTTCATTATTGTCTCTGAAGTAAATGTGGCTGCTTGGGTTGCATTGACCACGCCTGTTGTCTTGTGTTTAGCTCAGCAAGAGGCCCAGAGGGCCCAGTTCTATGTGGAGAAAGCCAAACAAGATCAGCGACAGAAGATCATCCAGGCTGAAGGAGAGGCTGAAGCTGCTAAAATGGTAAGCAGACACTGACGTTGTCTCGGTGCAGTGTTAGCAGCAGTTATTACTGCACAACAAAATGCTGTTTTTCTGAGAAGCTGTTACATGTCAGCCAAGAAATAAAGTTGTTCTCTATTATGGGAGTGTCTTTTCCGTGCAAACTGGAAGTCGGGATGTTGTACCTGAAACCTCTACGGTTTCACACATGTATGTAACCCGAGTCAGACAGCAAAACAAGTGCTGAGAATGAACTGTGAGAAACGTAAATATCCATAGAGAACAATCAAAAGTAATCATTCTCTACCTTTCTTGTCATATTGTATGAATGTCGTTAATAATCTAAACACAAACTGTTTCCTTCAGCTCGGCCAAGCAGTGACTAAGAATCCTGGTTACCTGAAGCTGAGGAGAATCCGAGCGGCACAGAACATTGCTAAGACGGTCAGTACGCTCCTTCATTGCCTGTGGCTTCGTTTCTGTTTTGTCTTGACACTCAGTAAAATCCCAGAAATGCGTGCTCTGGCTTTTGAGTAATCAGCAGAATTCCTCCCCGAGGTGAAAATGTAGACTTTAACTCCCAACATTGGGAGGTGACTAATAATTGCTGTGTCTGCTTCCAGGTGGCATCGTCTCAGAACAAGGTGTATCTTAATGCTGACAGTTTGGTCCTAAACCTACAAGACCAGGCACTTTTTAACAAGTAGGTTTACCCACAGTCTCTGTCCCTCACAAACATACAGACCAACACACAAATGTCTGCATCGCTTCATTGTTTCATTTTATTACTCGGACCATGCACAGATTACCAGTTTTGTACCAGATTTCGCTGTCAGCTAATTTCCATCTGCATCACTTCAAAGGACGCTGCATCCTCTTTTAGTTTCCACTTGTCTTGACTGTGAACGATCGGAGGCTGAAGCTCAACTCCCACGTTCAGTTTTGTTGGCATCTGCACACAATCAGCAGACTGCACATGGCTCAGTAGTTACAAAGTGAAACAACACTTTACATTTCAGTGAGTAAAGCAGCCAGATCCCTGTGAACCTCCGTCTTAATCTACATCACTTTAACAGAAAGTATAAACAGTGTTTCTTTTCCTGTAAAATATCCTGCTGGCATCAACATAAATTCAATTGCAACATTATTGCCTTCACTAAATTCACTTTTATTAGTTTATAAAACAAAGCACAGTCTTTACTTTTTAGCTCATCCAGCTGAAGGACTTGTGCCATGTTGAGGCCTCCAGTGTCCATCTGTCCACAGTTCAGCTGCTGCTCTTCGTAGAGTCTTTTTAACATTTTAGCAAAACTTGCAGGTGACGATCACCTAATGGTTTCCCCCACAAACTGTGCTCAAAGTTGCTTTACGGGCGGTGACCTACGAATGATGAGGGAGCCGGATGAGCTTTTACATTATTAAACTTCTGGTCTTTATGTAACTTTTCAAAAACAAACCGTTCTAAACAAAAACCCCTCAAACACACCTCTCCACCAAAGCATGGCACTTTTTACCCCATCAGCTGTGAAAGGCTATTGTGATCACCAGTGTTGAAAATAAAAATTAGTTACTAATTACTGATTACTTCTCCAAGAGAGTAATCCTATTACTTTACTCATGACTTATTTTCAAAAGTACAGTGCATGGTCGTACTCTATATTATCCATCGTTGATCTTCACACGTCGCACGCTCGTACGTCATTGTCATGAGACACTCTCACAAACAAAATCGCGGTTTAGTAACGCAGCGTGCTTATGAGGAAGAAACAGTAATCTAATTACCGTATTTCCCGGACTACAGAGCGCACCTGAATATTAGCCGCACAAGCTAAAATCAGGGGAAAATCCTGTTTTGTACATACATTAGCCGCACCTGACTAAAAGCCGCAGGTGTTTCAATGTTGACTCATCATATGTAAGAGAATATGCACAAAGGGAATTGTCAGGAAAGAGATGGCTGTTTGGAGACACACCCCTTTTATTAATATTTTGAAAAACAAGTTATGGGTACATATTTGCACATGTGCTGTGCTTCATAAATGAGTAACAAATGTAGTACATAACAATAACCTACAGCACACCAGAAAAATAGATTCGGACTACCTTTTAGGCTCAGGTGCAGTGACACGGCTTTAACAAGAAGAAAAGTCAGTCATTCACCACCATCTTCCTGCGCACTAAAACCACCAAAGTCCTCTTCTCCAGTGTCGGAAACGAACAGGCTCAGGATGGCTTCGTCATCCACTCTCAGCTTCTTTCCTTTGTTGTCAGTGTCAGAGTCGAACACCCTCTGAAGGGCCGTGGCGGTGTCCTCCTCTCCATCATGCAGCAGTCCAGCCCTTCGAAATCCGTTGGTGATCGTGGATGTTTTCACACTTTTCCACGCTGTCAGATTCCACCGGTGGAGTTGAGCATAACTTGCTTTTCGCAAGTTTATCGCCGCTCGTCATCCACGCCTCCCGCTGAACGCGTAGCGCTACTTTGAAGTTTGTTTTTCGCGCTACTTGTACGGCACTACGTTGCCTGGCGGATGGGCATGTGACCAACATACCACTCTTGAACCCCGATACTGTGTGTCTGATCACATGCCCTTCCGCCAGGCAACGTAGTGCCGTACAACAGCGGAACAAACAAAACAAATCGTCTTACGATATCACAAAAATCACGGACAATCCATAGAAAAGCTGCACCTGACTAAAAGCCGCAGGGTTCAAAGCTTGTGCAAAAAGTAGCGGCTTATAGCCCGACAATTACAGTACCTTTTTGCAATAGTAATCCCTTACTCTACTCGCTACTTGAAATAAGTAATTGGATTACAGTAATGTTACTGCCCATCCCTGGTCGTAACCCAGGCAGGTGGGCAGCATGCACACTGAAGTTTGTAAATGCAATAACACACAATGACCTTGAACTCAGTTCGAGTCAACTTGACGAGAGGTCAGGACTGGCAGCAGTCATTAGTTTTATATAGTACCAAATAAAAACACAAACTACTTCCTCTGGAAAATGTATGAACACTCTTCAGTCTCTATTTTGTCCACAACACATAAGCAAGAAAACAGCTAACGGGCTTCACATCTGCATCGTATCCGAAACTCGTGCCTTTATTTTTGTAAATACAGATTTAGTTCAACTAAATTTAATAAGTGAAATGTTTAATATTTATTGCCTGTTCATCGCTAAAGGATCTGGTCTCTGCTCTGTGTTGCACTTTTCTTCTGACTCAGCTTTTTCAACAAGGTTGTTAAATTCCATTTCTACGTTTTACCACTGAGTTTATTTCCACTCCTGATAACATGAAATTTGAACAGTGTTGTGCTCGACAGCAGAGTTGTGACTCTGAGTTTAACTGTGTATAACAGTGTACGCTAATGTGGTGTTCCCTTGTTTTTCAGTTTGACAATGGGTGCAAAGAAGTGATGAAGAGGACACGAGCTCTTGCAGAGGCTGTTGATTTTGCTTTGTGCTACTGGAAAAATCAACGTACATGACTGGAAACTTGATTTCTTTATGGTTTTTCTTGTTTTAATTCTCTCATGTGTCGGAGTGACTTTCATCAATGAGTTGTCTAGTGATACATAAAGGGGACGTTATTAAAATCCACATTGAATATGTCTAACAGATTTGTTGAAGAAAAGATCAAAATCCAGTTTTACCAGAGACTTTTGTGTTGAAGGATTTATGCAACAGTACATATGGATACTTAAGAAGATCAGAGACTTCTGTCAGGAGGAGCTCATTGGCCTAAAACGTCTCCAAGCCGCTTGTCTAGTTTGGCTGCCGATGTTCGTTTTACATGTTTTATCAATAAATGTTCCTGTTTCCTCTTTACAGCTATGACATGAGAATGTTAGCTCCATCTACACATGTGTGTGAGTTTATAATACAGCCACTGCTGCTAGCAGACCATCTTATGCATTAATAAAGTTTATTAGGAAAAGTTCTCATTTCTATTAGTTACACCGCTCTACTAACCAGCTGTCAAAGGTTAACTGCAGGGTTAAGACAGAGAGGCAGACAACCGCTCATGCTCATAGTCACACCTGTGGCCAATTTAGGATTGCCAGAAAACGCAACTCATGCATGTGATGGGACTGTGAGAGGAAGTCAGAGAGAACCTACACAAGTGCTGGGACAACATGCAGGCTCCACAGATTTGACTACAACTGTTAAAGAAAAGGAAAATAAAGGAAAATGCAATATCAAACAGCCTACTGGAAGGTTTGTTGTAGGACAGCTTAATACGTAATATAATTGTATATACCAAAATACCCAAGTGCCAACAGGCTGTCTAGCTAGCGTTGGCTCCAGCCCGACCGCGACCCTGAGAAGTGGAAAAGTTCAATGGATGGATGTCTCCTGTGGTATTACTGACTGTTATTACTAGTTGGGACAGCTGGAGGCACTACACCAGTGCAGGATCTGGTGTGTTCTATGGATCTGTGTCAGCCTGCTGTGTGTGATTCCTGAGTCAGGTTTATGGCGTTTTGCCCTGACATCGCATGTGATGAAGGTGGGAGTATGCCCACCAGAGACCAGCAGTTTGCACATAGATCCAATCTGGAAATAGGTGACGCAATCATATACATGCTGCAGAGAGCATACTGCTTTCTAGATGTGCTCCAGAAGAAGGTTAAGGTTGCATTCACTGACCTTTCTTAAAGAAAGCTACTTTCTCCTTTCAGGTTTCCCATATAAAGCTAGAGCAGCAAGCGCTTCTGTCCATTTGGCCTCTTTAGAGTTTTGGTTTCAATCTTGAGAATGGTGTTTCTTTACTTTCTAGTAAGAGTGAGGTTTTGTTGTGGCCTTGGAGACCTTGACATTGAACCGCTTCCTTTTTCTGCTCCGATTTATTTTAATGGTGGAAGTTAATCGTGAATAAATTCCTACGATTTATTTGGAGGCTTAATCTGTGGTTTGCCCTGCTGGCACTTTTTAACTTCATGTGTCCTCTAGACTTTGCAGTAGAGGGAGTTATGGCAGCTTGGTTTAGTGCAAGGTAATTTCAGATGCAGCTTTTTAAAGAGCTCAACAACCATCACCATAAAGTACATCTGTGCAGTTTGTCACAAGTGTGTCTGCTAGCTCATGGACAGCTGCTCTATTTCCCAGTGATTGAGAAAAATGACACTGAGATGGAGGAAGCTGTAAGATGAATTATTTTCAAAGGTAAGGGCTGCTCAGGAAGTGAAACTTTATCATTTGAAAAAGCAAATCTTACATATAATGTTCTAATTTATTTTAGTTTATATTTGGATATTAGATCTATAAACAATGTGTTGCTGAATTGTTTTGTGGAAAAAAACATTCAAAACTTAAGTTTGTGCTATTGAAAGTTTGCATGAAAAAAAAATGTTTTGCAGGCTAAACTAGTTTGCAGCACTGTGGTGAAGTTTTTCAGTGATGCTGTTAACAGGGTGTGTTGCTCCTGTTGGGTTACATCAGGTACTTTTTAGGATGTTTAAGGTAATGTGCTAAACTCTAAATCTTACACTAGCTTTATGCTAACTGGGATTGGAAATCAACCATGTGGCGACCCTCAAAGACCAGTGAATGTCAGTGAAAGAAAGAAGCTTTAGATTTCATTATGGTTTTGCTTTTTTCATTCAAAGGAAAAATCCATCCTTATGCTTCACAGTTGTGGGGCGGTTGATTCAACAGGCACAGCTGAAGTTGCTGACTCTCAGTAAGTTAACTGTGTTCAAAGCAGTTAGGTCAGTCCAGCTCCACTTTACACTGCAGCTCCACTCTGGGTTTCCCTGCAGCCTCTGCGGTGCCTCACTTCTCCCTCCCTCCCATGTTTGTCTCATCCGCCATTTCAAATAGGATTACAGCAATCCTGTGATGGTGGAAGAGGGAGAGGAGATTTGAGGAAGGAAGTAGAAATGTATCTGAAAATAGGGGCTGGAATTGTGAAGCAGTGATTAATGCATGCGCTGCTAGTTATGAGTAAAACTTTAACATCAGTGCAGTCAGCCAATGTAAATGTGTTAGTAGCAAATGCAGAACACTGATACCCATTTGTTACCTTTCAAATTCAAAGTACAATTATATGCAGTAAATAAATAAATAAAAAATATACACAGCCATCCTGTCTGGATCAAAGCTCATTTAAAATGGACTGAGGAAAAGTGGAAAACTGCTCTAAAGTCAGGAGAATAAAAATGTTTATTTCTATTTGGAAAACAGAATGGCTTTTTAGTAGAAAGGTCCAGGTGCTGAACTGGCATGTCTGTAGTGCAAACCTTTGAACAACTGAAAAAGGCCAATGGAGACCAGGGACTGCTGAACAGCTGCAGTGCTCTGAAAGATGAGAATGGGACAATATTCCCTCCCAAAGCCCAGCAGCTGCTCTCCTCAGGTCTGGGCTGGAACGAAAACTATTTTTAAACAAATATCTCAACTTTCTACTCCTTACATTTTCAAAACAGGCTCATTACTTTTACCAATTTGCGGAACAGCAACACATAAAAGTTAGTCCTGTTTGTATATGAATCATCAGGGGATGTCGCATAAAAGATGAGAGAGTCAGAACCGTGTTTTCAAAGTCAGGAAGTCAGGTGTTAAAGTGGGACTGTGTTTTGTTTTTTTTAACCCCTAGTAGAAGACGAGCGAGCATAAAGGGAGTCACGTTTTTTAACCATCAGGTAATTTTAAATGCAACATTTCTATCAGCAAACGGCAAAGCACCCACCCACCACTTTAATCACACTCAAGATCTTGTTCTGGCATATGACATAGAAACTGAACATTTAACAGTGTTTCCTGAAAACCCTCTTTGGTCTGATCATTTCCTAATAACATGTGAATTTACAAGAATGGATCACACAGCAGTGGGGAGTAGAGTTCATCACAGATGTCTTTCTCAAAGCGCTTTAACTCAGTTTAAGAATATATTTCAGCCACAGTTATCTTCTTCAATGCCTTGTACCAACACTACCTGAACACTACTCCAACAGAGGTTGATTATCTTGTTAATAATTTTACGTATGACACTGGATACTGTAGCTCCTGTGAACAATAGAGCTTTAAAATCAGAAGTACCTGACTCCCTGGCAGCTAAATCGTAAGCTGGAGAGAAAATGGCGTATCACAAATGTAGAAGATCATTTAGAAACACTTTGCTGCTTTATAAGAAAGCCCTTCGCAAAGCCAGAACATCTTACTATTCATCACTGATTGAAGAAAATAAGAACAACCCTAAGTTTCTCTTCATCGCTGTAGCCAGAGCGCTGTTGAGACAAACATCCTTTTAACATAAACTTGTAATGACTTCATGAACTTCTTCCCAGATATCATTTTCACCATTACCCTCCTAAGACCTGAACTCTTTCATGGCATGCATTTTTAATTTCTCTTTGCTGTTTGGGCTGATTGGGACCTGATGAATGCAAAAACAAAGAATTACCTGATTTTAGTTTCTGAGAAAAATGAGATCCACATATGAAGACATTCGTTTAAAACGTCGATAGAACAGTGGCAGTATGTCCTCATGAGTGGATATCAGAGCAAAATTTAGTATTTTGTTCTAGACAACCCAAAATGTGATGTCCACATATGTGGACGTCAGGTCCTAAGAGGTTAGAGACAAAATTACTCATAACCATCTCACAGACATAAAATTATGTACAGCTACTTTCAGTAGCGTTGATATTCATTTAGACTGTTTTCCTCCAGTTGATCTGAGTCAACTTCAGTAATTACGTCCTCCAAACCATCAATGTGTCTTTCAGACCCCATTCATACAAGACTGCTCATAAAAGTCCTACCATTAATGAAGTTTCAGTCCTAAATATGATCAGCCTATCTATAATAATTGTCTATGTACCACAGACCATGAAAGGTGGCAGTATTTAAACCATTACTTAAAAAGCTCCAAGCTTCTTTTTTATCTCAAAAATCGTTGAAAGAGTGATTTTCAAACAGCTGACTGATCATCTGCAGAGGAATTGTCATGGTCCTGGGTGTGGTGACCCAGTGTTCATGTCTTTTTGAGTTTTGTTAATATTCCTTGGTTTTGTGTCAGTCATTGTTTTGGTTCTCTTTATTGTTTTTGTGCTTATGTTATAGTTTTTAGTCTTTAGGTTTCTGACTCCGTGTTCCAGGTGCCCTCTCTGTCTCTCCAAATCAGTCATGCCCCCCTGTTCCCAGCATTAAGGTTGTGTGTCTTCGTCCACGTCTGACTATTTGTTGTGCTTCCTGTTTTATTTTGATAGTCCTTGTCCTATGTTCAGGTCACGTCACGTATACCAAGTGTAAGATGCAGACAAGCCCTGCACAATTCAAGAAAAAAACTAGAGACCAGACAGAATCAGAGCTAAAAAACCCTCCTGTGTTATTTTTCTTCTTGAAAGCAGAGTCGGTTTTTATTGACATATTTGAATTATTATACATCACAGTGTGCCACGCTCTCTCTGCTGATGTGAGGAAATGGAGCTCACCCACCAGTCTTGGTCTTTCTCGCTTTCTGTTATCTATATGACAGTAATCATTGTATATTATTTATATAATATGTATTTGATGAAGCTTTCCAAAGGCTCATTAATAAGACAAAAGTATTTCTTATGTGATTTCTTGGTTAATCGATGGATTACTCTATAGCCCTAATTAAAATCAAACATTAATTACTCCGAAAGAAACATCAATTGCATCCTCCTTCATACCACCCACTGGTTAGAATGCTTGGTACTATTGTTTTCTCTATTTACATGATTGTGACTTGGAGGGGCACTCAGGTGGTCATTAGAAAAGGGTAGGTTGTGGCAGTAAAGACCAGCAACAATGATTTGTTGGTATTTAAAATGATCCAAGAAAACATTGCCCATATTGCTAATATATATTGTAATATATCTATATCACTAAAGCACTTCTGGATGGATGCAAACTGCATTTCGTTGCCCTGTACCTGTGCATGTGCAATGACAATAAAGTTGAATTCTATTCTATTCTATTCTATATTATTATTTTTACATTGTCAACAGCAGCCAGACTGTTGATACAGGCCAGGTTGGCCCTATGGGCTGTTCAAGCCAAATTCTGAGCCAAGCATCAGTCTCAGTGAAGGAAACTGTTTCCAGGGCCTACTCCGTGGATCGGCTTCCTCCGAGGCGTGGACGTCTATCAGCAGAGAATGTACCTTCACCTATCAGCAGAGAATGTCCCTTAGTCTGTAACACAGTCAAATATATTCTCAAGTAATATTCAAGCATGCCATTCAGCGTGTTAGTACGAGCTCGGGAGCAGCTTGGGAGAACAAGAAAACAGAGACTGCTTTAGATTGTCTTCCCAAAGTGACTCAACTTTATTCACAAGTACAACAGTTTATATAGAGGGTAAAATTCATGAGACAGCAGATTTATCAGTTTAAACCAGTACAGACCAAGATAAGGGAGCGTCTTCCTGCCCTTGGGTGAAGAAGCATCCTTTGTGTAGTTTATTAGTTCAGCTACAATTGTGATTATCTCAGCGACATATTTTCAAGGCACAAAACGAAGAGTTCTTTCATTAGTGAAATCTGAAACAAACCATTTGGCCTTCAACAGGCGTCTAAAAGATTAAGAAACTAATGTAGCTGAGGGAGTGATCTCTGTGGTATTTCAACCTTGTTGAATGACAGAGTTTTCCTGTATAATGTCACTATAAAACAATATCCAGTAAATGCTCCCATGGTACTAAAATACCTAACACTCAGCAGAGATGGAGATCGACCACATTGGTTCTTCCAGGATTGCTGTGCCCACTGCAACCATCTGGTCGCTCATATTTGGAATTTCTTCTCCACCTCCAAGACCTCTGGGATGTCTCTGATGAAAAGTGACACAGACGATATAAAAAGACAAAAGAATTTAACCGTGTGTTAAGGATCTCTCCTTTTGTTACATACTGGTTCATAGTTTGCTCTGTAATGTGTTCAAACATTACGTAACTTTAATTTAAAAGTACGAAATGCGTTATTTCAGGTTCTTTCATTTGAGTTCTGAGGCCTGAGAGCAGCTCAGAAACAGCCCGTCCACCTGCTTCCGATTCGCTCCTGTCTTTGTCTGTTGCCCGACAGCGCGCACACTTTCATAAGCGGCTCTGCGTGATTGGCAGCTCTGTCAGCCACTCACATGGCGCAAAGCGTCAGTTTTACGTTAACTCCGGTTTGCTAACCAATCAGGACAAATGTTAAACATTCAAGACGCAATACGGACTCCAAGACTCGCCATGTTGGTGAGGGAAGCCCCCGAAGCCCTCTGTGGGATTTTTAATGCAAGCTATCCTGATTACAGGACGGATTCAATCAGTGTAGCGTTCTTCTTCACTTTGTAGTTCCAGTATTAACGTCTTACTAGGATTATTGAATATTTCCTTTAATAGTAAAGAACCTACTACGCATTATGAAAATGTCCAAAAAAAAAAAAAAAAAAAATAAATGCAGCCCTGTCCACAGAGAATATTTTCATATTAATATGTTCACACTTTCTCCTCCTTTGGATCCACAACGCCTTTCCAATCCTGCCACCAAGCTTCCGTCCTCCCTCCTCTCCCTCCTCTCTATATCTCGCTACCTTGTCCAGCCTTTCTCTTTCCCATTCTTATACAGAAGTACTATAACTGGGAACAAATAGAAAGACAATAGAAGCAATAGTCAGTTACGAAAAAAACGAACATAAAATGCGATCTTGGCACATCTTGGCACGTAGGCTAAGCATATATAACAACCACTACACATACAATTGATACATGTAGTACTGAGAGAAACTGATTGCATTATTCCTTTAAAAAAAGTCAAGGAAAATCTTATTGCATGTTCACTTCCGAAGGATAATAATAATAATGATAATAATAATAATAATAATAAAGGAGTGTAATATAGCATGATGACAGCTTTTTAAATGACACTGGAAATACTTTAGTACTTTTACTGAAGTAAAATCTAGGTGCCTGCCCATTATGCTGTTGGGGTATTTTACCTCAGCATCGCTCCTTTCAATACGCGTAATTAGGCGATGCTTCTTACACAACTGAACAGCAGATGTATGACAGTAAAATGGTCTGTATAGTAAAGCGTCGAAATTCTAATATAATTATATAAATCTACACATTTGCACTCCACTGACATGTCCTCAGGGACTCAATGGCTGCCGGCGCTACCGGGCCCTCTGACCGCCACCAGTAGGCAACGGGTGAAGTGTCTTGCCCAAGGACACAATGACCGAGACTGCCAAGCCGGGGCTCGAACCGGCAACCTTCCGATTACAAGGCGAACTCCCAACTCTTGAGCCACGATATTGTAGTATGAAGTATAAAGTGCAGGCTCTAGCTTGTGAAATTGTTCAAGTTAAACATGCACTGTGTGTGTGTGCAACACAGCATGTGTGAGATTTATAGTGTATCAATGTCAGGACCCACACACACACTCACAAGGAGGGCTGGGTATTGTTTTCCCCTCGCCAATAGTAGGCTGGACATTGTCAAAGCCAAACCACCAATCACAGTTCGCTTCTGGACACCCTTCTCCGCCCACTGCTCTATAAAGAAGGGAGCTCCAGCTGGCGGACAAGCAGCTGACAGCGCAACGATTATCTTAACACAGCAGCTGGAATAATTACAATACGTTCATTTTTATTTTTTGCTATATTCTGACTGGATATTAATAATTTCCTTTTATATATCTAATATGGCAGACAGCCAGGTGGAAAGCAGCGGAGAACTGAGCACCAAGGTAAGGACAATAGAAGGAGACAGGGCACGATGCTTTTTCTAACTCTTGCTTCCATTTATAACTGTAACATGTTACTAATTTTTCTATTTTAAGCACAGTGCGTATGAAAAAGAAGACTACCAGTTTTCTAGATGATATTCATTATGACCTGCTTGTATGCACGAAATTCTAATATAAATCTACACATTTGCCATCCATTGACATATGTACTGAAGGATCGGAGCTAATGGATGAGGAATAAAGACGGGCTTATTAAGGTACTAGTTTTGGCACAGGGAACATTTCTAAGCTTCCTCGGTGGGCAGCTTAATACCGCCTCCCAGTTTCATTTAGAGTCAGACATGCAGAGATTGTACACTCTTAGAAGGGATGTGTTAAAATTGACACATCATGTGTTAAATTTTAACACATGTGCTGCATCAGATTAGGGACAACACATGATGTGTCAGTTTTAACACAATTAATGTGTCTGCTCCTTTAACACATCTTCTGTGTTAAAAAATGTAAACACAAAGATGTGTTATTTTGACACAAAGATGTGTTAAAATGTGTACATTTCAATTTTTTTTTAAAAAGGAGAAAAAAGATGGGTATATATTATACACTTATTGAATTCCATTTTTTATTTGGCATATTATAAATCATTACAAACTGAATGAACAACAACTGTCAGAATCTTTTCAATTAAAATGTTTTAAATTCAATTTTAGCCAAAGCTATATCACAATTTTTACTTTACAAAATCAAACAAAATTCATATCTGACTAGCTTTCTATCTCTCTAGATCATTAAAATGTCAAAAAAAAATTGAAAAAAGGGCAATCATATATATGATTGCCCTTTTTTCAATTTTTCAATTTTTTCAATATATATATATAATGTTCTGATATAATCCAGACAATACATGAATTAAAATTTTTAAAGGTAACAATTGTCATCTTCAACAAATTGTCAACATTTAACAAATGTGCAGTTGCATGCAAACAGAAAAACATACATTTTGGCGAATATAGCATCCAGGTTATACAATTTTGTACCTTGGGTTTAAATACAAAAATCAAAAATTTCAGCCAATCAGTTCATATTGTCTGACCTTTCCACTGCATAGGCATAAAAATGGTCAGTCCTGATAAGCAGTGTATTTGACAAAGATGCCAAATGAGGTTTCTCACCTCTGTGAACAGAGACTCTCTACATTTTGGACAGGTGAACATTTTACTTGCATCCTTTAATCTGTGCAATCAGCTCCAGTACTTTGGTTTTCCTTTGGGTGGACAGCGGCAGGTCATAGACAAACTCAAAGAAGGTGAAGACGGAGCCAAGTGGTGCTGGATAGGACAAGTTACATACCCAGTACAGTTTGAAAAGCTTATCCACAGCACACGTCAGGCCATCATTCAGAGAAATGGTTACTCTGTCATTCTTAGCAACAATGATGTACTGCCTGGTTGCCCTCTTTAGATCACCGATGCATATCAGCTGGGGTTGGTGTGTTGTGGATGATGCTTCAGGATCACTGCAAAGCGATGCAATACTTGTTCCAGGCTTGGAGATGGGGGAAGATAAAGATAGTATTCAGTGAGGTGTAGACAAATGCTTTCCTCAGGTAAATACTAGGGGTGCAACGATATTCGTATCGATATTGAACCATTTGATACAGTGCTTCCGGTTCGGTACGCATATGTATCGAACAATACAACATTTGTAATTTATTTTATCAATTTTCCTTCTGACGATGCTGTCTGTGTTGAGCGCTCAGTGAATCTGTGTTCGACTACTCCGCCTAGGCTGCACTGTCGAGCGCAGATCCACTGAGCGCTCAACACAGACAGCATAGTCAGAAGGAAGAGCGCAGGGCAAGCTAGTGAGACAGAAGTTAAGCTCTCCTTGCAAGATGGACCTCCCCCACTCTCATTCAGATCTGGCGTTTGGAATTATTTTGGTTTTCATGTGACGTATGACCCTGAAGGTAAGCGAGTCATGGACTAAAGTAAAACAGTATGTTGGATGTGCCATGCAATGCTCAATTACATTGGTGTGAACTAGTGTGTTAGCGCAGTTAGCTCGTTAATGTGTTGGCCGTCTAGCCCCATGCACGGAGCGATAGGCGGTAGCTCGTTAACGGAGATTTGCCGTGTTGTGGCGTTAAGGTCATTTCAACGAGATTAACCTGAAAGCACTAGTGGGAACACAACGAATATGACTGCACATTTACGCCGACATCATCCTAGTGCAAAGACAAGTGGAAGCAGACAAAAAAAAGCAAGCATGCTACTAACTTTAGCCGAGTCATTTAGACAGCTGTTAGCACGTGATTCTCCTTATGCTGCTGAGAATATAGCCCAGAAGAAGCGGATAGTATAGCTTTTATTTTGGAAAGAGCCATTTCTCTGTAATAAACTCTCTTTTCCAAAGATGAGTGATTCCTCAATCAGATACAGGGCTTGCAATATCGCTAGCCCGACGTCCCGGAGCTAGCGATTTTTTCAGTCGGGCTACCAAAATCTATCTCTTCCCTGCCCGTCGGGCTATTGTAGGAAAAATATATGTCAATGCTTTTGCATTCTTTCGGAAATGTAGCTGGGTAATTATGTCATTGGCATCGGTGAGCCACTGTCAATATGTGACATATTGAAGTCGCGTTTGAATTTGCGCTTGTTTTTTTGCTTTCACTTTGCAATCGTGTGAACTGTGTATAGAGAGCGACAGTACTGATCTGTGAGTGATGATAATTTGTGCACCAATTCCTCTGACATCGTCTTATTAATCGTTAGCTTACTATGCAAACATGACAAGTGAAATCTCCCGCAGCAAGCTTAAACATGTGAGAGGTTGATCGCGCAGAGAATCGCTGAGTTTTTGTGAGTGAGTGTGTAAAAGCATTTCAGTTCTGCTGAGCCAAATAAGACAGGTCAGGGTGAAGAAGTGACAGCCAAAGAAAAGCTTACCACAAAACGGAGAAGTTATGACAAATCAGACTATAAGGCAAAAAGAAAGAGCAGCTTTATGGTTTCATGGACAAAAGAATTTCTGTGGCTGCAATATGATGAGCTAAAAAACCAGGGCTGCATATAAGTGGTCCGCAGGTGCGCATTCGCTGTCAAAATAAAAAACACGCACAAGGGTTAGGGTTAAATTTAAAAACTGTACTTTTGAGTTAAAATATATATTTATAATTTTAATAAATGACAAATTAAAAATGCATGAACATTTTTTGTATCGAAAAAATATCGAACCGTGACACCAAAGTATCGAACCGAACCGAACCGTGAATTTTGTGTATCGTTGCACCCCCTAGTAAATACCGTGAGAACTTTACTGAATACATACCAGTGCAAAAAAGGCTGCAACGACTGGCACCAACTGGTGGGAGTAGGTGTGTTAACACATGGCGGGGGGGTTCTTGTTTCCAGGGCAGCTACTGATTTGAGCTTCGGAATGATACTGGCTTCCCATTTTCGCAAAAAGAGATCCACCTTTCCTCCTGTAAAATTGCCAAACTCCAAGTTCAGCCTACGGAAATAAAAGAAGTGTTTAAGTTTAAAATGAAGCATTAAATACATTAAATCAAAAGTACATTCTGTCCATTTGGTAGCTGTATGGCTAAAATCAAACTTTACAGTATCACATTTCTGTTACCCATTCCACATCAAGCTTACCTACACAGTGAAACAACAATTTACTTGGAGTGGTATTTGAATACAAGTCCATTATTCCTTAATTTTAGCTATGATTTGGGTCCCATCAGACCCTGAGAAAAAATTAGGACTTTTGAGCTGATGTTCAACTTTCTAGCAGACAATTTCTTATGTTGTCTATCTGCGGTTTGTCCTGTAGAGCTTTTTTGTTGAAAATAGTGCTGCTGAAAGCAGAGTTTCATACAGATTTAGGTGATTTTTTGTAGGGTTTTCACTTCCACGAGCAGCACTTTCTGCATTGTCATTTGATGTCCCTACTATTAGATAGTCATTTGGTGGTACGACTAAGATTTTGGACCATGTGAAAAGTGATGCTCATTGTAATCAGTGCGCAGGGAGTAATGATCAAACTCTGAAGTTATAAAACTTTCAAAATATTCACTAGGAGCTCATAAACATACCTCCAAATGTATCGACTCCTGTTACATACTTTGTATGCAAAACACAACTGAGTGGAGAAGGAGTACATAAACCATTACCAGAGAACCAAGCAACTTACCAGACTTGGCATGTCCAAAAACCGTGGGTACTCTCCGAATATTCCAGGCTCTGAGACTGGTGTATGTTTCCTCCATGCCTGACATGATAATTGGAAGGTTCTCAGCTGAGGGCCGCAATAACTTGGGTGACCCACTCATCTGTGTTGCTGGTATTCCCATCCTCTCGCCTGAGCTTCTTGTCTTCACCACAGTCATCTGTCACTTTTCGCTTCTTATAATGTCTCTGCCCCTGGTCGAGATTCCGTCTAAGGTTGCGCAGTTTAGTCTCTAGGAATCCACAATGAGAGACTGGATCATAATAATGCTCCTGAGGAAGAAAGGACAGAGGTATATGGGTAACAGCTGAGCAATTTTAACTGAGAAAAAAAGCTCTAATAAATAATTAGATAAAGGTTAAACGATACACAGTAAGTGGGAACAAGTGCAATTTACAGTATGTAGTGGAATTTACATTATTAAAATGCTAAATTTACTTACAAATCCTTCCCCCTGTCCTGCCACTTAAGGGTGGAAAAGTGGTGAGGATGCTTTTTGCTACAGTTAGCTTCTCTGCACTAAGAGGGTAACTGGAAAACAAAGGTAAACTTTTTTACTTCTGTGCACTTCAACATTTTTAAAGGAAAACATTCATTGCAAAATTTTAACAAAGTACAGTAAAGTGCGATACTTACTAACCACACCTCTCCACCAAATCCCCAATGCAAGTCTTCACAAGGAGCCTCCTCGATGGCACCGACAGGTTTCATACTCCTTAAGAATCTGTGGGGCTTTCCTGAGTGACTTCAGGGGTTGACTTTGTTCTTCTGTGGTAATGGTAGACTGTGTAAAGGCAACACCAGACACTTTACCTCTCTGCAATAATCTTCAAAGTCATGACAGCAAATTTCCACAGAGCATAAAAGCACGAGTTTACTCAAAAAGCTGCAGCAGAAGAAGGCGGTTTCTTAACTACGTGATTATAACGCAATGACTAAAAGAAATTCTGAATAATAAATAAATTGATTTTATCTTCTAGTTGCTACTTGGTGAATAAATCTGATCCTGACTAATAGTGATGTCTGATGTCTGTGGCACTGCTGACAATAAGAATTTTTTTTTTTTTACAAATTTCTTTCTCATCTATAAAAGTGGTTACAAGGACTTTGACAGATTCTAAGTTGTCATATGTGTGCTGAAAAAATGAAACACATGGCTAAATAAGTAAGATAATTTGCATAGTCAAGTTGCTGTTGTTTGGTTTTTTAAATAACACTGACTATTACTTCCTCAGAAGTTCTGCATAAAAAAGAAACTATATCAGAGCATGTTTCCAGCAATAAGCCTTAAAAAAGAATGTGCACATACTTTAGTTAATCATACTAGATGCAAAAACTGCTTTAACTGCTTGAAAAAATAATTATCTCCTCAATATGAGGTATATTTCATGTTAAAGTTACTCAGTCTTTATTCCTATTCTCTGCTAGTAAACGAATGGTCGCGGTGATAACTACATTTGCTATATTCAGAGCTAACGACAATATTGTCATTTTACTCAACACTGCTACGGTTAGGTGCTGACTCTGGCGTTGCTCATAGACAACATAATGCCTGTCGGAGCCGCTAGCCAACTACCACACTGGTTCTAAGAGCAATTTCTGAATACTCTAATACATAAATAAAGTAAATAGATAAATACATGAATAAAGTAATACATAAAAATACTACCAAAACACATTAACTCTAATGGAGTATGGCACGAAATCCAAGAACTAATAATAAAATTAAGAGTAGGATATGTTAGCAAGACTGTTACATTAAGGTTAGCTAGGTATAGTTAAGCAGTAATTAACTTAAACTCTAAACTCCTATATTTTATATAAATTCACATTCTTCCAGAACCCCGGCATATTTTCAGTACATTAAGATAAACTGGTAAATGATACTTACTGTAAGGTCTGACAACATACTAGGCGACGTAACCTCCATCTTTGTCTCCTTTGTCTCATTGGCGCGAAAGATAGCGCCCCCTTCCCGCCGCCGGTATGTCATGTTGCTGGGCAGAATTTGTTTCAATTTTAAGCATGTGTGTTCTTACTCATTTCATTTTCTACTTTTGCTTCAATTGTATTCACATGTTACGGTCAAAATTAAGCCTGTTCTTTGTGGATACTTATGCTTATAGTATAGCCATGGCCATTAATTGGTATGCTATACATATTGAGAAATAAAAAATTAATCCTCTTTCAGAATTTTAGTACACCATACACCTTGGTCCACATTACATTATAAAATGTTTTATTTGTTGAAAGTAATGAGGAAAGGATTAAGGAAAACAAACAATAACTAAACATTTTATTTATTCAGTTAATATAGTTATAATACATTGTTAATCTACAATTTATTTCACTAAACACAGGGCTAGCATCAAATTACTGAGCTGCTAATTTTAGGTCCTGTTGTTAGATTCTGAAAATAACACACAAAATGTGTTAAACTGTGCAACACATCAAGTGTGTTAAGCGTTTTACACATTTTTTCAATGTTTACACATTTTCTTACACATGTTATGTTAAAATTTACACAAAATGTGTTAATAGTGTAACAACACATTTTTTGTGTCATTTTTTAACACATCCTTTCTAAGAGTGTAGGATGCCTGTCTGTCATTTCACAAACTACATATACGGCCGCTGTACTCGTCAATGCAGGTGTGTGTTCTGTGAGGGCTGTCCCGATCTGTCGCCAAACTCTCGGATAGTTGAGGGAACTGAACCGGCTGAGGCGCGCAGAACTATTACTTTTACTGTTTGGGGAACGTTTAGAAGTCGAAGCAGTGACCGAAAGCAAATAAAGACCTTCAGGGATGGAGGTAGGATAGCAGAGTGGGTTATCTCCCGCCCGGCACCGAGTGTTTCCATTCACGACCGCGGGACTATCACAGAGCCACATCTAGTCTTGTTAAACTACTGTTCTGGTTTTGGTTTAAAATAGTAAATATCGGCTTCATTGTTAGTGCTTCTGATACGTATTCGTGTAATCATTCACAAAAGCAAATGGTAGTTCCGCTGCGGTGAAACGGCGTGGACACGCATGTTTCTAACTGTCCAGCTCTGTGTTGTCTGTAACTCCAGTGACGCGATCGAGCAATAATCTGAGTTTATGCATGTGGAGCTCCACCTCACTGCTACTGTGGCCCTCAGCGGAGCTGGGAGCGTGTCGTCACGGTGGAGGCAGGCTGCTGTGCCCGACCCTCGGGCCTCTCTTCTTCTTTAACCGAGTTTTCTTTAATGTCTCAGTTTCCTCGCGCCTCGTGTACCCGCTGGTACTGTAGTACTGAGTGATGCCGAGGGGACGCTGGTGGTTTCTGCTCAGTTTGTTTCCGAGCAGCTCCATTTCAAACAAAGGCTGACAGCGAGCGACGCGGCGCAGGGTGTTCTACAGGTACACGCTAATTCAAACAGCTGGCGCGCGAGCCGTGCCCGTGAAGCTGTGCATGTCTGTCTGCAAGCCGACTCGCGCGCTCCACGAGGGGTGGAAGCCTTCCTTTCGTCTAACCAGGTGCCATTCTAGGTTCAAACTCTTAGGGGGGCTCAGCTCCCAATCATAATGTGCTGTTCATAATATGCTCTTTGCAAATGTAATCAGCCCTTCTTACATCAGCAGACCTCAGGTCAATTGAATAATCATTACACCTTCAAAAGCAGCCTAATTAGTTGGATAACCTAGTGTAGTGTCTAAGAATAATTCAGAGTAAGTAGAAATTTCAGTCTAATCCACTCGTTTTAATATGGAGCCTTTAGTTATCAAACCCAAGGCAAAGGCTCAGTGTTTTAAGAACTATTTATGGCAATCAGATAAGATGAGAGACATGGAGATTATTTCAGTCTCTTAACCACACAGAGGCAGTCCAACAACTCATCAAGCACTTAAACTAGCACACAGACACTGGAAAACCACTCCAAAGACCTGGAGTGGCAGGGTGCAAACGCGCGTTTTATTATGCAAACTCAGCACAGAGCATCATGTACCCCAATTTCACGAGTGAAGAATAGATTTGTAGTCCTGTTCAGCCATGTTTAGAAGGAATCCTGTGAAATGCTGCATTCATGTAAATATGCTCTGTTTAGAGCGTGCTACTGGAAAGCAGAGTGAGCGTTCATGAAAGGCACCGAAAACTACTTTGTTAAAAATAACTTTTGTTTTTCCAGCCAACTGCAACTTAAAGCGTCGAAGCACTGTGTTTGTAAACGATAACTGGCATCCCATTTCCACAGAGGTGAGGACAGGAGGGAAAAACCCAGAGGTTTTGCGCTCATACTGACAAAAATATTCACTTTGAGTATTTGTTTTCTATTTGTTTTAGGCATAGATAAATAATGATGATGCGGTAATTAGTCTTTTGTCTAATCTTTTGGTTTGTGGTGATGAGAGGCTTTCTCTGTGGTGTTTCCTTATTATTTTGAGGAAAGCTGAAATGTGGAGATCACGGTTGTTGTTTTCAAGGCAAACTGCCATGGCTGCCATACCCTCTGTGTAGGTGACTTAATGAAATTGTACTTCAGATACTTCATTATCTGACAGTTTGTATCACTATTGGAATTTTATATAAAGTCACCCAGCTGTACAGCTAAAAAAAAAAAAAAAAATTAATAAATTTTTGATTTGCTTTTTCTCATTGCTTTTTTTATTCCTAGTATTTTTTTTTGTTGTTTGTTTTTTTTGTTTCTACACAAAAACAAAGAACTATATTGAGAACATGCATCTTAGGTCATACAAATGCCTACTAAACCAGTTAAAACCATGTGAAATGGTCATTTTATTTTGTTTTAATTCATCATGGCATGACTTTGCAGAGAAATTGCAAAAGGCAGTCTTCCTTCAGTGGAAGGATAAGATGATGTGGTTTAAAAATGCCATGTGGCTGCTTTCCTCCTCCACTTTCATGGCATGTATGTTTTTTGTTTCTGGACTATGATGAGCAAACCTGGATGCAGCTGGAGAAGCTTCAGCTTAAGTGGTTATTGTTGGCATTACTGTGATTCTTATAGGAGGTGTGCTGATTTGGTGAGTAAATAATTTACTTTTTCTGCCTTCTTGCAGTGTCAGGTTTATAAACTTGCTAGCCAGTGTTAGCCTAGCCTTGTAGCATGCTGCCGCCTCTCGGCTTCTGTTGGTTAAAAAAACATAAACCCTGCAGCTTTAACTTTTTCGTTTACATTTCTCTCAGTGAAACTAACTGTTGTTGATTCGAAATGGGAAAGGTGAGCTTATAAATCATTAGATAAGAGACGAGACGTTTTCGCAGCTCTTGACAAGACACAAATGAACAACTACAGGCCGATCTCAAATCTCCCGTTTTTAAGTAAGATCATTGAAAAAGCAGTTTCCCAACAGCTCAGTTACTTCTTAAAACAGAATAATTGCTACGATGCCTTCCAGTCAGGTTTTAGACAGAACCACAGCACTGAAACCGCTCTGACCAAAGTGTTTAATGACATATGTCTGAATACAGACAGTGGAAAAATGTCAGTCCTAGTTTTACTGGATCTCAGTGCAGCATTTGATACAGTTGACCACAACATATTACTCAAACGACTGGAGAACTGGACAGGTCTTTCAGGAACTGTACTAAACTGGTTCAAAACATACGTAGAAAACAGGAAATACTTTGTATCAATAGGTAACTTCACATCTGAGCAGACAAGTATCACATGTGGAGTTCCCCAAGGTTCCATCTTGGGACCCCTTCTGTTTAACATCTACATGCTCCCACTGGCACAGATTATAAACAACAACAAAATAAACTATCACAGCTATGCAGATGACACACAAATATATATCACAATGTCACCAGGAGACCGAGGCCCTGTACAGGCTCTTGGTAAATGCATTGAGGAAATCAATGACTGGTTGTGCCACAATTTTCTCCAGCTAAACAAAAACAAAACTGAGGTAATAGTCTTTGGCGCCAAAGAAAAACGATTACAGGTCACCAGAGAACTTCAATCTATACACCTAAAAACCACAAACCAGGCGAGAAATTTGGGTGTAGTGATGGATGCAGACCTAAACTTAGAAAAACACATTAAGACAATAACAAAGTCAGCTTACTATCACCTCAAGAATATATCAAGGATAAAAGATCTGATGTCTCAACAGGACCTGGAAAAACTAGTCCATGCATTCATCTTTAGTAGGCTTGATTACTGTAACAGCATCTTTACAGGTCTACCTAAAAAATCAGTCAGACAACTACAGCTCATTCAGAACTCTGCTGCTCGAGTCCTCACTAAGACCAAAAAAGTGGACCACATCAGTCCAGCTCTGAGGTCCTTACACTGGCTGCCTGTCCGTCAGAGGATAGACTTTAAAGTTCTGATGCTGGCCTATAAAGCTCTGAATCAGGGGTGCCCAATCCCGGTCCTCGAGAGCTACCGTCCTGCAGCTTTTAGATGCATCCTTGTTCCCACACAGCTGAATCAAATGAATGGCTTGTTATCAGGCCTTTGCCAAACATGATGGCATGCTGAAGAGGTAATCAAACCATTTGATTCAGCTGTGTTGGAGTAGGGATGCATCTAAAAGCTGCAGGATAGTAGCTCTCGAGGACCGGGATTGGGCAGCCCTGCTCTGAATGGTTTAGGACCAAAATACATCAATGACCTCCTGACCCAGTATGAACCATCCAGATCCCTCAGGTCATCTGGATCCGGTCTTTTATCAGTTCCCAGAGTCAGAACCAGACACGGAGAAGCTGCATTCAGCTTTTATGCTCCTTATATCTGGAACAAACTCCCAGAAAGCCTCAGATCAGCTGAAACACTCAGTTTATTTAAATCCAGGTTGAAGACTCACCTGTTCTCAGCTGCATTTGAATAAAGCACCAAATCCACACTTTAAGCTTAAATTTCAAAACTTACATTTAACTACTGATTTTATCTACTGTTCTGATTTTATCTGTTTTGATTTTATATACTGTTGTTTGTTTGTTAATTAGTTAGTTAGTTTATTTGCTTGTTTTATTCAATTTTAAATCATGCTTTTTATTTGTTCTTGTTTCTAATGTCTCTGTAAAGCACTTTGAATCACCTTGTTGTTGAATTGTGCTATACAAATAAACTTGCCTTGCCTTGCCTCTTAGCAGCGTTGTCATGTTTTCACCTCACACAAACTGTTAGGTGGCAAAAGCACAATAATTTACAAGCATGTATTCAAACTCCTGCATTTGTTTTAATGCTTTATGGCTACATCTGCGGCATCTGTGAATGTCAAATCTAGCCATTCTTTATCAACATAAACAAACTGCTTTTACATTACTGCTTTTACAGTTCCCATTTCTGTATAGCTGTATATCTCAGATTTCTGTAAAGTTATTTATTTCATATTCTGTATAGTTTTTCATATTTATATCCTGTTCATAGCCTGTACATAGCTTGTACTCACTACAGCCTTTACATACTTAGTTATAGAATATTCACAACATACTTCATACCGTGTACATTATAACATACCATAATAGACCCATTTCTGTAGTATACTTACATATCTATACTATTGCTAATATATATTGTAATATATCTATATCACTAAAGCACTTCTGGATGGATGCAAACTGCATTTCGTTGCCCTGTACCTGTGCATGTGCAATGACAATAAAGTTGAATTCTATTCTATTTAACTAGCAACATTTCTGCTTAGTTACATTTTTAAAAAAGTAGTCTTAATACCATTACTTTTTACTAAAAACTGTATTCGTATACAAGTTTTGTTGTGAAAGTCAAATTTAAGACATCCAGAAACATTTTGGGGTAGCCTGTGTTAGATATAAACACAGCCACAAGTTTTATCTGGTCATCTTGCTTATTAGAAACTGTAACAAGAAACTGTAACAAGTAACAACTTTAACAACATTAAGTTCTATGTTGTAAACAACAGAACTTTATGTTGTAAGTTATCTATGGTTGCACAGCCATTAGGCATCTAATCTGCTTCTGAATAATTTGCTGGTTTTTATTCTTGTTTTCTTTCTTTCTTTTTTCTTTTTACTTTGTCAGAGATTTCTCAGAGTTTGCAGAATTGTCGTTAGACTGAAAGAGTTTAATGATTGCCCACATTACACTGAACTCTTGCAAGTCTAGAAAAGGAGCTGTTGGACAGACATCAGTTGAGTGGTAAGTATTTTTTGTTTTCCAGTAGATTAGTAATATTCAGTGTCATCTATATCAATCATGCTAAATGTTTAATCATACTTTAGACCAACCTGTTTTACTCCTCTAATTTATTCTTTGGCTTTGGGAAATTGTTTCTTTACCAAGCTTTTCGTGCTTTCTGTTATTAGTCCTCAGATATGACTGCATTATGCTGTTGTCCTCAGACGCATTAAAGCAGGACTTTGTGTACATTTCATTAGACATGTTGTGTAAGTAAATACAAACAACAGTTTGGGCTGCATTTCTTGAAAGATTATATCTCACAAACTTAGTTTAGAGGTACCACAATGTCTGTACAGTATATAGCAAAGTCTGAACGTTTGAGCTATCAACTCAACTGAGTTGGATCAGGTGGTGGGGGAGGATGCTGGACAGACCTGTCACACCCAAGCATATAGGCTGCACATGGGATGCCTGCCAGAAGCCCCAGTTCAGGAGATCTTAATATCCCAGTTCAACAGTTTCCAAGGGAGGGTGGGGACATTGAGTCAAAATGGACAATGTTCTGCACCTCCATAGCTGATGCTGCTGCAGCAAGGAGCTGCGGCCGGTAGGTGGTTGGTGCCTGTCGTGGTGATAATCTCAGAAGGGAGGCATCAAGCTGAAGGAAGAGTCCTACCAGCCTTGGTTAGCCAGGTGGTGGCCTCCGCCTCGCAATGGAGCAGTTCACAGCTGAGTGTGAAGTGGCGGGAATGAGAATCAGCACCTCCAGATCTGTGGCCATGGTCCTCAGCTGGAAAAGGGTGGAGCGTCCACTCTGGCTAAAGGATGAGTTGCTGCCCCAAATGGAAGAGTTTAGGTATCTTGGGGTCTTGTTCACAAATGAGCAGAGAGAAGAACAAAAGATTGGCAGATGGATTGGGGCCACAGCTGCAATCATCCTCAGAGTAGAGCTGCTACTCCTCCACATCGAAAGGAGCCAGTCGAGGTGGTTTGGGCGTGTCCCACCGGGAGGAGGCCCCAGAGCAGACCCAGGACATGCGGTCTGGGGGTTCTCTGCTTAGGCCCCTGCCCCCGCGACCCAGCTGTGGATAAGTGGAAGAAAATGGATGGATGGCATAATTGGTTATATCAAATTGACGGCATTTTTTGAAAACAGTGTAATAATGTAACTTGATTGTCTAAAATGCAGAAAAAATGTTTTAAGAGCAAATATAACTTGGTGTTCTAAAGAATGGGCAGCGCGGTGATTAGTTCGATTCCGCCACCTGGCCAGGGCCTTTCTGTGTGGAGTTTGCATGGTCGTGTTGGCGTGGGTTCTCTTCAGGTACTCCGGACTATCCCATGACCAAAGACATGTGGTTAGGTCAATTGGTTATTCGAAAGTGCAAGTGGGTGTGAATCAGAGTGTAAATGGTTGCCTGTCTCATGTGTTGTGACAGACTGGCGACATGTCCAGGGTGAACCCTGCCTCTCTATGGTAGCTGGGATTATCTCCAGCCTCCCGCCGCCAACCTGAAAAGGATAAGCGGAAGAGAATGAATGAGTTCTAAAGAATATGATTGTTTCCTTGCAGAACGCAAGGAGAGATGAGTCCTCCGTCACAGATGGTGTGGTCAGTGAAGATGGTCACCTGCATCTTCAAGGTCATTGGATCTCCAACCCACATCCACTGCCACTGTACGGGGATGTTGGGACAATGTTAAAGACTTTCTTCAGGCACTTATATTTGAATCACCTAAATCTATGACAGTCATTTTGAAAGTAATGCCAGGACCTTCACATCCTTAAAGTATTACAAGCTTGTGTGTTTAAATGCACAACAAATGTGGTGTTAGAGCTACAGACTACACTGAACATTTGATAGATAGACAGAAATTGAAACTAGGACTTTGTTTCATTATACGGTTATTAAAGCTTTAAATTGTGTAACAAATAAATATGAAATTTACATTTGGTAATATTTAAAATAAAATTCAATAACACAGGCTACTATAGCGGCAGTATACTTGTTTGTTGTTCAGCAGAACAGTGTCCAGTATGTTGGCTGATATACTTTTTTGCGTTTGAAAATAAAAGTTGGGCTGATTTTAACTACATTACGAGAAGTGTTTTTAATTATACTGACAGTGTTTATATCTGAGTGTTGTTGAACTAGAAATCTCTTAAACTCAAGGAATATAAAAAGCAATGTGATTTTAGTTGCATTCAGTTTGTATGTAGACAAATTAAAAATAGTAACTTACCACAATTTTTTTTTTTTCAGAAGTTTTTTTTTTTTTTTAATATAATTGATCTTGAAATGTTTGTCATTGACCAAACATTTACTATTGTTCAGAAAATCCAAGATATTCTTAGTGCTGTGTACTCACAATGAAGAAGCTGTCCTAAGTTGGTGATCTTAAGTACGCTTATTTCTTTTTTGAGGCCACGAGCTTGCATATTTTTTTTTTAAAACTCTGTAAGAACTAATTATGACCAATGTACTCATAATTAATAAGTTGCCCTAACTTGGTTATTTTAAATAAGCTTTTTGTATGTTTTTCTTTTCGTTATTTTTTTTTTTTTTTTTTTTTTTTTTTTTTAGGCAATAAGTTTGCATATTTGATTAATTTTTTTTAAGTTTTGTGAACTAATTAGATTTTACAGTCTATCCACTCCAATGTTGAAAAGATGGTGCAGAAAGCTGCATCTGGTCAGGGAAGAGTTGGACAGATTTGTAAAAAATGAAGTGGCTGCAGTGGACAGGTGCAAGGATATCGATGGTTACACCATGTGCAATACAGAGGATGTAGGTTGTGTCACAAGATGGTCGATCAATTTGTTTCACTAACTCAACCACACAAGACATTTTGTAGAGGGTATAGGAGCTGTGGAAGCTAGCCTGTAAACAACTGTAATCTGCACATTTTGTTTAAAAGAAACAAAAGAAAACAAAAATACTCCTCCGTACTGTAACGCTCGCCCACATTTGTAACAAAAAATAGACCTGCAATAGAAACGTATTTAGAAGCATGCATGTGAGTAAAAAGTACGACAACATAAAGCCCACGCAGAGCCCAGTGTTTCAACAGAAAGCCTGGTAACACAACAGAAGCAGTGATGATAATGTCACATATTAACGTTGGCTTGACGTCTGTCTACACTGTGCACTACAAAGGGCAAAGAGGAGACGACACATTGAGCTCAGCTGGAGTGAAAACTTTTTTCTAGCTGTAATGACCATTAAAACCTTCAGTGGGTAAAGCTGGCAGGAGCCCGTCATCAAAGAACCTGATCAACAAACTCCAATGTAAAGAAAAGCAAACCCTGTAGCTGCTCCATCCACGGCTCTTTGTTCTACACAGCAACAAATCTACAGTTAAGCTACAGACGTACGGCTACATTAAAATATGCAGATGAACTGTTCACTTAGTCTGATACCACGTTTAGATTAGGCTGCTGCAGGTGACCTGCAACACCTGAGTCTAAAGGGGGCCATGAGGTGTACTAGACAGTATTTATTTGAAGCTTTTGTAACATTATTTTTCAGATTTAAAGTGAAATATTATAAAATATTGTGTTAATGAAATTGTTTTAATATTTAAAAATATAAAATGAAAAGCTTTTTTCCCCCACAGACTAATAAAAATGTTGTGGATCATGAGCCACTGGCCTGGGGCTGTTACGTTGCACCAAATGATTACTGACATTAATTATTAACATGTGCAGCATCATAACGTTGTGTTCAGCAGGACAAAATCTTCAGAATGTGCATATGCTCACTTTTCTTCACCGCTGCTACCACATGCTCCTTTAAAGGCTTAAAAACAAACTCACTCAATCATTTTGCACATGTAAACATGCAGACACACACCTGCACAAAGTCACATACTCATGAACACATACCTAATCTATGTCATCCAGCAGATACAACACTGTCAGAACCTTTTCCCACTGTTAACGTAAGAAAGCCTAACAGACAGTTTTATTTTATGTATTATGTTGCATGTATACCTTATATCATTTGACATTACAGTACTTTAGATCATTTATCTATTTTTGCATTTAAGAAAATGTTTTCTTTAAAAAACTACATTACTCCGGTTTCACTTATTTAGGGGTAAAGATTTCACCGAATCTAAAAGAAATGTATAGTCTGAACTACACCCCTTTGATTTAGACCATCAATCGCGATTTGGGTAGGTGGTGCAGCCTCCCTCTGTCTCTCTTAGGTCGTATTCACCTGGTCAAGATGAATATCCTCCCTCGCCTCTTGTATTTATTCCAGATGTTACCGCTTGCTCTGTCCAAAAAGGTTTTGTCAAAATTAAATGGTTCAATTATTTCTTTTATATGGCGTAAGAAAAGACCTAGGCTGAGATACAGTTTTCTGTGTTTGCCTGTTCAGAAAGGCGGTCTTGCCGCTCCCTCCTTCCCACAATACCTCTTGGCTGCACAGTTTAAATTTCTTACAGAATGGTTTATGGACGATCCGGATTCTATTTACCTCAGCGCTGAGTCCACTTCTTTAAAGGGTATCCGTTGCGGAACCTGCTATATATTTCCTCAGGTAAAGCCACAGTTCTAACACAAGATAATATGGTGCTAAAGAATATGCTCATTATTTGGCGCAAAGTCAGGCGCCTGGAAGGATATTTTAATTGTTTCTCCCTACTTACTCCTATTCATGAAAACCCTGACTTCTTACCTGGTCTTCGGGCTGGTTTTGCGGACTGGTCTCAAAAAGGGATTAATCCAGTGGGTGATCTTGTTCATGAGAACTCTCTTCT
This sequence comes from Aulonocara sp. 'chitande type north' Nkhata Bay, assembly GCF_057382095.1. Taxonomy (NCBI): domain Eukaryota; kingdom Metazoa; phylum Chordata; class Actinopteri; order Cichliformes; family Cichlidae; genus Aulonocara; species Aulonocara sp. 'chitande type north' Nkhata Bay. The sequence continues at coordinate 17,085,810 of NC_141360.1, forward strand.
TACTTTTAATCAACTGAAAAGCAAGTTTGGTCTGACCAATAAGGATTTTTTGAAGTACTTTCAGGTAAAGCACGATATTACTTCTAAATTGAAGGATTTTAATGGAGGGTTTGGTCTTTCTCCTACAGAATCACTCATGGTAAAAACTACCCAACTAAAATGTATCACTGAAAAGGTTTATAACATTCTGTCTGATCTTAGAATAGATAACTCTAACAAAATCAAGGGCCAATGGGAATCAGACGTAGGCGCTATAGATGCTGAGGCTTGGGATGAGTTGTGTTGTCGTCCTTTTAAAGCCTTGGCATCTAATTCTATTTGGGAGAGGCAGTTTAAACTTATAAATAGGCTTTATATTACACCTGAGAAGAGACACATAATGTTTCCAGCTTTGCCTAATCTTTGTTACAAATGTCAGTCTGCTGTTGGTTCCTTTTTTCATTGTCTGTGGAGCTGCCCTGTTATTCTACAGTTTTGGAGATCATAGATAAGCTATGTGTTATATTTAATTGCCGACTGCATCTGGGTCCAAGGACTTGCTTGTTAGGACTAAATGATGAGCTACCTGCCGGCTTTCGCAGCAAAGATCTCCTTCACATACTGCTACACTACGCTCGAAAGTGCATTATGGTACTGTGGTGGTGGTCAGAGGGCACGGTGGCGCCAGTGTTCGGCAGCCTCGCCTCTGTCAGTGCGCCCCAGGGTGGCTGTGGCTACAATGTAGCTTGCCATCACCAGTGTGTGAATGTGTGTGTGAATGGGTGGATGACTGGATATGTAAAGCGCTTTGGGGTCCTTAGGGACTAGTAAAGCGCTATATAAATACAGGCCATTTACCATTTACTGTGGATTTCTGATAAGGCTCCATCTATCAACCATTGGCTAGTCTGTGATAAGTATTGTGCCAATGGAAGCCTTCTCTACGGCACTTAAGGACAAACCTTTCCTTTTCTACCGGGACCCTTTTTTGGCCTATCTGGACACTCCTTCTGCTCAGAGGTTGAAATCGGGCTTACGGGATTTAGCCTGGCAACAAAGGGACGATTGTTAACCTTTTTCATTGTTTATTACTATTGCTGTTGGCTTTTTCTTTCTGCCTCTCACGTCCTGCTATACATGTAGATGCATCTTTGTCCTGTGTATGTATATGCTGGTGACTGCTGTTTTCCTGCTTTGCAATTAAAAGTTCAATTAAAAAAAACAAACAAAAAAACAAAAAAACAAAACTACATTAGTTTTTTGACAGATGTCGTATTTAGTTAAACTTTAAGTCAATGCAATTTATATTTACCTTTTTCTCATTTTTGCTCAATTTTCTCTTTCTAAACTAAATAATCTTTCCTAAAAAATTTTCTGAAACCATAAAGTGAGTTATGCTGAGATCACACTTGGTCATTAGGTCATCTCATTTAATCATGTGCTCTTCCTGCATTCATAAAAGTGGGCCAGCATGTCTGAGAATATGTTTTGTTTCAGGAGCTGAAGGAGAAGAAACAGACTGAAGAGACAGAGAATGGAGAAGACTCTGCTGCCAATGGCAAAAATGTAAGAACAGCTCCTGTTAACGCCTCTCGCACCTTTTAGGACGTGGATAGTCCTTGTGTGTTACTGGTGACCAACATAAATCTGTCTCACCGTGTCAGGAAAAGGAAAATGGTGAGGAAGACAATGAGGTAGAGGAGGATGAGGAGGATGTGGGCGACGAAGAGGAGGAGGATAGAGAAGGTAGGTTTTTTTTTATGCCATGCTGAGCAAAGAGGTGATGAAACAGAACAACAACAAAACATGTCAATCAATATAATGCAGAGGTGAGAGGAAAAAGCAGACGTGGCGTTGTTTTTAGTGTTGGGGTCATTTTAGGAGTTTGGATTTTTGTAACACCTCCCAACATTTTTGAATGTTTTTGAGCTCAACAAACATCAGCAAACACAGATGCTTGTGTGCAGCTTGTCTCACAGTGTGTTGCTAGCTAAAGGTTCAGCTGCTGTATTACACAGGGAGAGAAAAGAAAGAGAGCTAACTTCACTCCGAGATGGAGAAAGATATGAAAGAGGAAAGGTTAGATTTAAAGGTAAGGACTGCTCAGTGGTGTTTGATAAACTGGAAATTTTCAGTCCTCATGTTTGTAAATCAGATATTGGGTCTGTAATTTACTGGTCAACCACGTCCCTACCCTCACCCACAGTCACAAGCTGTAGTGACCAAAAGAATGAGATCACAGATCCAAATGGGGGAAATGAATCCTCACCCTATCTCTCTTAGAGATAGGGTGAGGATTCAACATTCAACCTTTTCTGTGTCACACAAAGACACGATGGTTGGAACCAAAGATCTCAAATTTGGACTCATCAGACCAAAGCAGAGATTTCCACTGGTGTAATGGCCATTCCTTCTTGTTTTTGGCCCAAACAGATCTCTTCTGCTTGTTGCTTTTCCTGAGTGGTGGTTTTGTAGCAGCTATTTGGCCATAAAGGCCTGATACCTGCAGTCTCTCTATCTGGGCTCTAATCTGAGGTGCTCGCAATTTCTGAGGCTGGTGACTCAGAAATATATACCCTCAGCAGCAGAGGTGACTCTTGGTCTTCCTTTCCTGGGGAGGTTCTCGTGTAAGCCAGTTTAGTCATAGTGCTTGATAGTTTTACGGCTGCACTTGGGGACAGATTCAAAGTTTTAGCAATTTTCCAGATTGACTGACCTTTACTTCTTAAAGCAACGATGGACTGTTGTTTCTCTGTACTTAGCGGATTGGTTCATGCCATAATATGAAGTAGTCAAATAGGGCTCTCAGCTGTGTAGCAAGCTAACTTCTGCACAACACAACTGATGGTCCCAACCCCATTAAGGGGGCAAGAAATTCCACAAATGAACCCTGACAAGGCACAGCTGTGAGGTGAAAACCATTTCAGGTGACTACATCGTGAAGCTTATTGAGAGAAGGCCAAGGGTTTGCTACATATCTAAATTATGAATCATACACACGATGGATAACTACACATAAGACCAATTATTCATGTAAGTAGATAGAAATTTGTCTGCATTATTTATTGATAAAGTTTGACAAGACATCTGTTTAGAAGTCACAGCAGTCACAGTGTGATCCAGGTGGGGTGAAAAATACTGAACTGAAGCCTCGATTTGTTCTACTGTTTCATTCTAACAAGCTTTATCTTTTTGTATTCAGGTGACGAGGAGGACGATGAAGAAGATGACATTGATGGACCGAGGGGGAAGAGAGCAGCTGATGACGATGACGATGACGATGTGAGGATGTGTCCAGCTTACAGGAGCAGCTTTTTATGCTAAAAACAGCAAGAACAGTTAGGGTTACAGCAGATCAGTCACACTGAAGGGCTTCAGTGTTATTTATCCTGAACCCAGATTTGATACTCAAAATATCATATATTTGAAACTTTAGCTCAGTTTTCTGTATAGTTTCAAATTATAAAAACCCTACAGATTTACAGTGCATAATCCAACAGTTATCTAAGATTCCTTTAAATAATAATAATAATAATAATAATAATAATAATGATAATAAAAACATAAAACAATGTCCTGTTTAACACGTATCTGGATGGATGTTATCTTTACCTGAAACGTTTTTTAGTGAGGGATAGAAAAGTTCAGAGCACGTCTTTGAAATATGTTTTGTTAACCTGCTGGCAAACATTCATTTTTACTTGTGAAAAGGGGGATAACAAAACATCAATAGCGGTGTTGTATTTTTGTGCAGCATCACCTCTAACCTCGATCTTCTCGGTTTTCAGGATGAGGTTGAAAGCAAGAAGCAGAAGACAGATCAGTAGTGTCTGCAGCGCCCACTCTGCACGGAGGACGACACTGTTGAAAGACAGCCAGCAAACCTTCTACACCTCAGTCCTCCTTTCGTAACAAAAATGTGTTTAAAAAGAAAATTTGTTTGTATTTTTATTTACATTTTATATTTTTGTAAATATTGTAAGGAGTTTGGCCATTTTGCAAAAGTGGGTATACAGTGGTGCTCTGAAGACTTTTAGATCCACGTTCAACATCAACCATCCATACTCGGTCTCGACCAACAACCAGCCTGTCATTCCAACAGCGCACACACACACGTACTACAACTACCTTTTTTCTGTTTTTCTAAGACGTATAGGATGCTAGAAGTTGTGTGTTGACCTGTAGTTGCATGGGAGTGTTAAAATAACTCGGCTCTTCTCCCAGTGCTGGGGATATATTAGTGGTAGTTACTATGAGATTCCAAAGTCGTAGTTTCTCTTGTCCATGTGTCTCTATCTGTGTGTCTGTCATGGCCAGATTATCATTTTTTTAAAATGTCTGTGCAATTTGGTTGAATAATAAATTCATTTGATTTTGCTTTTAGATTTGGACTGATTCTGCTTTAATTAAAAAAGAAGTTTGGACAACCAGGAAGTTGCAAAACACTCCTTCTGGTTGTGCTCATGACATGAAAGCTGGTATATTAAGTGTTATTATTTTGGTAGTTTATTAATAAGCCAGGCTGCTGAGCATTTAAAAAAATATCAGAGTAGCTAGCCTCAAAAGTCAGGAAACACACCTCCAGGACATCCATCCTTCACTGCTGACCAACACATGACCCCAATGGTCCTGCAGAAGAAGGGTGGCTGAGCCTCAAAGTAGAGCTGCTGCTCCTCCACACTGAAACAAACCAGTTGAGGTGTTCAGGATATCTGACAAGGATGCTTCCCTGGTTGAAGCCCCAGAGCACTTGGCTGGTCTGAGAACATCTTGGTGTCCCCCCAAATCTTGGAGGAGGTGGCTGGGGAGATGGAATCTATCCCACTATGGATGGCGCAGCTCTCATTCCTAGAAATCTGAACAAATGTATCAAATTCCCCAAAACATGACTATCCAGAGCTGGGACCAGGAAGTAGAGTTGCAGTCTAACACGCCTCTCTGCAGATTCTCGTTTTCTGTCATCCTCCACAAACTGCATCCCCATAGAGACTCTCTGCTCTCAGACCATCAAAATCAATGATTTACTAGAAGCTCTGTTTTAGCACTATGATCATTTTAAACATGAGGCTGGATGTTAAGACCTTTTATCCCCAATCAGATGTGATGTCAGGGGGACTTGATCTCTCTCTGTCCCACCTTTCTCGACAGTGTTGTCAGCCTCCTAGTAGACAAACCTATCTTATCATTTTCAAAATTCTGACCACCTTCTTATCATATTCACAAGATTTTCAGAACACTTGGCTTCTAACCTTGACCTTGACCAAGGTCTCTATGGAATCAATCGAAAGTCTTTCTCAAGTTATTGTGTTCATAAACTTGGATGTCAACATTACACGCGGGCCTGGCAGGGTGACAACAATACCTATCAGTCTTTTACAGCTGAAGGGTAAAAATTACTATATTGGACATATCAGCTATGTTTTTATAAATGAATTTACACTGAAAGGTGTTTTCTGTTATGTAACTGTGATTAATGAGGGAAAAAGAACTGATCTGACAACATGACCGAAAAGTGGACCTAAAACCTTTCAAATGGACTGTAGTGTGTATAGACGTTCTATAAACTCTATGCAGAGCTCAGATAAACAGCACTTTTTAGTTTTCATACTTTTAGTGGGCTATTAGCTGTACTTAGTATGTTATGAAATTCACACCAGTCACAATTAGCCAAACAACTTTATTTGGAGAAGTGCTGCCCGCAGAATAGCGAACAATATAAATCCTATTCTGACTCGCATCCATGGAAAAAAGAAAAACAGATCAATGGTTTAATTTTATTACCCTTAACATCTTCAAAAAGCAGTCTGCACCATTTTTCATAGATGTGTGAAAAAATGTAAAAAGATTGCATTTAAACGTCTTGATCCAAACATGGTCACAAATCACGTTGGTATGCGGCTGCGCAGATACTCCATCAGTGCATCTGTTCCTTTGGCCACAATTGCTGCTCTGGGTGTGCGGAAAGGATTTCCCTCCAGACTCAGACACCTGAGGAACAACACCAAATTCAACTCATTTTGTGAGGAATTTATTGTACATCTTACAGGAATTTACAGTGTTTCCAAACTCGGCTGCGATTTTAAGTAGATGCACTTATGGTATAGAGGTGGGAATCAGCAGACAGCCCATGATATGATATTATCATGATACTTCACTCATGGTACGATATTATTGCCATTTAGCATTTTGTGACATGCTCACAGAAGCATATATTGTCATTTATAACTTCAAATTCTGTCCTCAAAGATAAACGTTGTCAGCATCTGCTTTATCCAGCAGGATAAAGTGATCTCACTTAAAAAAATAAAATAAATAATGAGTAAGGTCCTTACCTGAGGCTGGTACACAGGCCCAGTTCAGGAGGGATGTTGAGCAGGTCATTGTTTGCCAGATCTAGTGTTGACAGATGAGTCAATTTCATCAGGCGACTAGGATCCACCTCACACACCTGGTTATTAGCAAGCAATATAGTCTCCAGAGAAAGGGTCTCATACAGGACGTCAGGGAAGGATTTGAACCTGTGAGCAACAGAAATACACCGAGTACACAAACACAGGTCAGACAGGCCAACTTACTGAACCACTGTACATGTGCTCCATTACCTACAGTTTATGAGCCACAAAGCGAGGAGGCCGAACTCCGTGACAACAACGTGAAGCGATTTGTAGCTAAGACCATGACGATAACATATTTTTCTTATTAGTTTCATGAGAGCAGAGGATCATTGTCTAGTCTGTGATTAACTTCATTTTCAATGCACAGCATCATATTCTGAGGTCCAAACCGTACAACATACTGTAGGCAGGAATCAACATGTCAGCTGACATCCCTTGTGGAATCAGATCGAGTAAGACAACAGTGGATGCTTCATGCTAAGCTGCTAAGGGCAGAGGTTTAGATCACATCCCACTGAGTTCCATCTTTCCATCCTGCACACTCTTCTTTATTTAGTGCTTAGATGTGGTGCTCAGAAAGGTCAGTCAAGGGAAGGTCTTGCAATGGATCACAAGCTGTATATGGAACATCACAACACACAACATTACAAGCTAACAGCACTGAAGTGCTTTATGGGGTAATGTGCAAGCCATGTCAGGATCGCCTCAGAGCTGATCAGACATCAAGGAGGAATCCAAGTAAGGCGCTGGGACTGCTGTGGCTGCTCCCTCGAGCAGCTGCGTATGTGTGTGCGGGGTGTGATGAAAAAATGCTGGATGATGGGGCTGCAATGTGGAGTTAAGTTACCTGTTGTAAACGAGGATAATGGAACGTAGTTTAGTTAAGTTCTGCATTTCAGACGGTAAATCACTCAGCTGATTATTCCTAAAACAAACGAAAGAAACAAATACAGCATAAAATATTAACACCTGACCCTTCCCTTTTCAGAGGTTTCATACATCTTACTGACTAGTACTAAAAACAACACCCATTATTATGTAATGTCAGATTATAGCTTAATTTAAACAGGACAGGACGGGAGACTCCAGAGCTAAAATGTTGGCAGTGGTTTGCAATGATGTGGTGTCTGATTTAGAAAGGCAAAAATAAAGCAAAAGAACACACAAACACACACACACACACACACACACACATGAATGATGCGGTGGATTTCTGTCCTTTCTGTACTTTGGACTCAAAATTTGCATATTATATAATAAATGGGAGCTTCCTGAAATAGATTCTGTCCATATCTGAGTGTCGGCTGTGTCTGCGTACCGGAGATCGATGTGTGTAAGCTGGAGTAACTTGCAGATGTCAGGTGAACAGCTGATCAGTCTATTGAAACCCAGATTGACTTCTGACAGCGAAGATTGGAATTCCACCAGCCTGCAGACAGAAGTGTGATTAGCCTGCAATCATCTGCATTAAAATGGCTTTTTGTTGGGGCTTTACCGTCTGTCACACAGTGATGCTCTGTGTGTGAAAGAAAGAGAGCGAGGGAGTGTGCGTGTACCTGGGAGGAACTGAAGTCAGCTGGTTTTTGCTGAAGTTAACTGTGGCAATGCTCTGACCAGCTGCACCATCAAACAGCTCCTCTGGGATACTCCCTGCTTGCTTGTCACTGGTCACAAACACATTCACATTGGAGTATTTAGCGTAAATATACTGTAATAACCAATAATTATTAGGCATGGGAATTGATAAGAATTTAGCAATCCCATTGTCTCGATCCCTTGTCCACTTGATTAACTATTCATTCTCGCATCGATTGCTATTGGCGCTACTTTGTGAGCTACCACCATAACTAAACTGCATATCACAGACTTTACATTCTGCAAATTAATTGCATGATGTGGTCAAATGTTTGTGCATGTTGGGGGTATTTCTCCTCTTTGTTGGGATCAGTGTTGGGTCATTACTCCAAAACAGTAATTATTACACAGAACATTAAAAGTAATGGCGTACGTTACTTAATTACTCCCACGAGTCAGTCATTTGTTACACTACTCGTTACAGTCAAAGGAGCTTGCAAAGAAAAGCATCTGGACTTCTTTAAGTTACTTGAAGACGTTTCACCTCTCATCCGAGAAGCTTCTTCAGTTCTAAGGTCAAATGGTGGAGAGTCCCAGATATAAACCTAGTAATGTAAAGTAATGTAACTACTCGTTACATTACTTTTGTGTTTCTCCATAAAATGACCTGTAATCACCATTTAACACTATAAGCCTGAGGCTAAAGTCCCACACACCAACACAAACCCCTATCCGGATGAAGACACATATGATCTTTCTCTTAGTATTTAGGTATGAAGACAAATCCAACAGCACAAAGCAAAGACAAAAACCAGCACAAAGAGCCTGGTGAGTATAGTTTTCTGATTCCCTGACGGAGTACATGCACATTCCTGTGGAAATGCAGAAACCAGTCTATATAACTAACCTGTATGCCAACAGCTTGAGAGTTTTAATGTCATGCACATTGACCCTGGCCTGGCTGGGTAACATCATAGCTGTATCTCCTCCATCTGTTTTGTCAGGCTCCTCTACAAAAAACAGACAAAAGATCATGTAAGGACAGCAGAATCTGTAGATTTGCACCCAGGACAAGAAGAACTAAAGCATTGATAGCAATACCATCACACTACTAAGCATTATTAAGGTATTAATAAGGTGTTAGCACGTTCATTTATATAGCATAACTACTAGTTAGTATCCCATTTACATATACAGGTAGGGCAAAAAACCACTTTACCTTTAACTCTTCCTCTCAAATACTTCAGAAGCTCACTGGTTCCTTTCTGTAAGAAAAGACAACGTTTCTCCAGATTCTCTGAATATTTTCTTGATATTATGTACTGCAGATAATGAATTACTCAAAGATAATAATATTTAATGTGATTTAAAAGTCTTTTAGTTTTTAAATTTAAAGAACATTCCAACTTTTCTGGAATTCACGTTGTATTACAACTTCTCCATATAATCCTGTAAATGCAGATTTCAGTGTTTTTACATATTCAGCTGCCACGTTTCCTTTCTCTCTTCCTTTCCTCTGTTTTACCATGCATACTCTGTATTTGAGTCCTCATGTGTCACCTACAGAGAGGATGTCTCTCCTGATTCCTCGCAGAGGGTTTCCCTCCAACAGCAGCACGTTCAGATTGGGCAGCAGGCTGAGTGACGCTGGAAGGCTGGCAGGACACAAAATATTATTTGTATGAAAATCTACCTGCTAGGATTTACTCTGAAAAGGTGGACACTTTTCAGATATAACATCAAGAAATACTTGAAATAAAGAAAACGAGAATAAAATACAAATTAGGCATAAATTCAGACTAATGGCACTAGAAACTTGATGCAGCTGCTCTCAGTGTAGAGCAGTGATTATATTTCCTTCCAGCTGAATTCAGTCGCATCCTGGCTGCTTGCAGGTATAAAAGGTTTACTGAGCAGTGTGTCATCATACTGAAAGCTTACCTGGTAATGTCATTGTTGGTGAGGTCAAGGCGCGTTAGCGTACTCAGTAAAGTGATCTCTTCAGGGACTATTTTGATCTTGTTGTTTCTGAGTTCCAGAAGAGAGATGGCTGTCAGGCAGGATAGCTGCTCCGTCTGCAACTGCTCAATTTGGTTGTTCCCCACATATAACTCCTACACACACACACACGCACACACACAGTTACATCTTTCTGCACTGCCAGAGTAATGGATGCACAGAAGCATGTCTCAGACACAATACAGAGCGCAGAGCGATTTGGTCATTGCTCCAATACCGTCAGCTTCACTCACACCACAAAGGAGTTTTAATTCCTGGAACATCATTTTGCTGTTAATACCTTGAGCGCAGGTGCGGGGAGCTTTGGGAGGAAGCGGAGCTTGTTATGTCTAAGGTAAAGCTGCTCCAGAGCGAGCATCTCCGATAGGCTTTCAGGAATCTCAGTCAGCTGATTGTCACTGCAGTCCAGCAGCTTAACATCTGCCAAATTAAACCAGAGTTCAAAAAAGCCAGAAAAAGTAACACAGCTTTCAGCTGCTGACATGCCCATCTTATTACAGGGCCTTAGTGTATGTCAAAGAAATAACTTGTTGTCCCTCCACCCACATCTTGGGGAATTATTGGCCAGCTTGTAGCAAACATAAAAATACAGAGAGAGCTGCCCAAAATAAAGCTCAAGCTGTACTACTGTGACCTATTCATTCACGAGTTTGTCTTATATTAATATTTTCTGTTGTGTGGAACATTATGGCAGACATAAAATGACACTATTGTGTTATCCAGAAATAAATACAAAGATTTAAACACAGAACCTTGTTATAAGGTGTCTGTGCTGATTACTGCACCATTGTTCTACCTGGGGGGTAAAAGAACCCCAAGCAAACAAATAAAATTCCAGTGAATTTACAAGAAGGAAACAAGAGGAGGAGCCATGATGCTGTTGCAGCTTTGCTGGATATTCATTCAAAATCCACCCGGCACGACCACAAAAATCGGCATTGATGCCGTCGTTTATTTTTCAATGAAATTTAAAAAACAAAAGAAAGGCTCTGCATGAACTATTGTTGCTGTTTTTTTTAATGCAACTGATCTGAACATCGAAGTCTGCCATAGGTGTGAATGTGAGCATCAAACATTACCCTCTGTCACACTCCCTCTAGTCACTTGCTTGTGCTTTGCTTTGCTTTATAGCAGCTGATCTTCATCTTTTAGATAAGCACCAATTCTCCAACAGTAAACAAAATCAATTCTGATATATCTGAATATGCACAGAGTTATGTTATTATTCAATAAAACAACATTAGCTAACAATAGCTATGGTCCTTCACTAAACAAAACACCTGCCCAGTTCTCTACCGTTTCTCCTCAAACCACAAATACATTTGTCACCAGTGGCTGTTTTTTCTCCTGATCCTCGTCTGTTTCTGGTCATCTTGATGTCTATCAGACTATTAATTATAAGGCTGTGGTCATATGCATACATAGATGTTTATACTTTAGTGCATATTTTATGTCAAATCTATATTATTGCATTCTTTTTATAAACATCTATTCGGTGTGGTCGCCAACCTGCGAGCTGCTTTTGAAGAAAATAAATGGATGGAATAATTTGTTACGCCGGAACAAACGCTTTCTCATTCACAACTTATTTGTAAGCACTTCTGCAACTCTTACTTGTGAGCCGGGCTAGGCTGTCTGGGAGCCCGCTAAGCTGGTTGTGACACAGGTTCACTTTCTGTAAACTGACGAGACACCCGAAACTGGAGGGCAGGCTCTTCAGCTGGTTGCTAGACGCGTCCTTTAATCATTCAACAGGATGGACAGAAATTGACCATCATTCCATTTCAGTCTTTCATTCCACTTTGTTTTAATTGGGAAATAAATGGATTATCAATGCATTTCCAATACAGGAGAGAGAGGAAGACACACTAGAGTGCATGCATTATGCATTAGTTACCAGCTCTGTGAGGTTCGCGAGCTGTCCCAGATCCTCTGGCAGGTTCTCCAGCAGATTCTGCTGCAGTGTGAGGCTACGGAGGTTCTTTAGAGTACACATCTCAACTGGCAGAGAGTCTAACTGATTATGACTGGCCACACAGAACAAAAACACAACAGATCACTAGTTATTGCCAACTTCAGAATGCTGATATGCTCACTTTTCTTCACTGCAGCCCCCGCATGCTTCTTAAAGGACTGCAGACACAAGCCCTCTCTTTCACTTGCACACTTAAATTCATGTAAATACATCATTTGTTTTTTGACAGCTGTTTAATGCACTTAAATTATTAAAGTACTGCAATTTCTAAAATAGAAATCAATGAAGACCTCATTTATGAAAGACCTGCAGTGTCTTCTCTTTTGAATATTTATTATTGCTCATTAATAAGGCACAAGTATTTCTTATACAATGAACTGGTGGAATAATCAATAGGACACTCCATTACTAAAATGACTGATAGCTCCAGCAAATTCTGTATTTAGTCTTCATTTACTGTTTTGCTCGTCTCTCTTTTGTACTGTTGTACGTATGATTATGAAGAGTTAAACTAAACATTAAAGAGCTCAAACAAAGAAAACTAGGTTTTGTTCTCCAATGACTAATATATTGTTTTGAAGTTTGGAGTTGATCCAACAGAAACTAAAGCTTTTTCTTAACTCGTGTGACTTTGACTTTTGACCTTGAAGGATTACATCATAAAATGGTGTATTTTAGCTTTATCCATATGATTGAAGCAGACGTGGCTGAAATCTTTGGCTTCCATAAGCTGTACAAACTTGAGAGTTTTAGATCTATTGTGACATCTTGAAAAAATAAAGTGTACAGCTCTTTCCTGCACTTTCACACGACATATGACTTGATATGGTTTCTTTAAATGTTTTTTAGTTCGCCTTAGCCGACCTAAGTATTCATGTTACCCAAGGCCTAGTCTGCTACTGTGAAGTTTGAAAACAATACATAACTAATTTTGGGTAATGAAAGTTTTTACTGATTTTCATATTTGGTGCAACCAAACCTGATTTTCACCAAAACTAAATGAGCTTGAGCCGTTATCGATCATCACAGAGAATTTGAAGCTGACATCTTGGAAACTGGACTGTGGACAAACTAACAGAACCGATTACAAACTCCCTCTGTGGTTCCAGTGGACACAAGACTGGCCAGCAGACCGGGTATACTGCACAGTCTGTACACGGCCTCCAGCCACAAACACACTCTACAGGGAGATTGCTTTTGCGCTAACCCACTGAACCATAGTCCAGACTGTGGTTGAGTACCAGAGTTCAGGCTGGGCTGTAAAATAAAAGGTGGTCATACCACATACTGACTTTCAAACACATTACACACCTTACATACTGTATTTCCATGTGTATCTGCACATTTCAATAAACCGCTACATCTATTTTCCTGGCAAAATGTAAACAAACTGGGGTGGCTGTTGCACAGTATTGTAACATAAGATATTTTATTGGAGTATTATGAGTGTGCACAAACTTTTTCAGATTTCTCTTTCCCATTAGGATTATGGACTTATGGTGTGTGTGAGTGTGTGTACCTGAGTCGCAGCTGTTGAAGATTCTGCAGTTCTCCCAAAGCACTGGGTAAACTACTTAACTGGTTGTCATGTAGCTGGTAAAACAAAAGTTGACATTTTTTGTTTATTAGCTGGATTTCAAGTCATAATTTTCACAGGTGAAAACAGAAACTGCATTTCCTCTAATCAGCACTTGAGGCTAGTTTTAAATTCTGAGACAATTGCCCATACAGTCCCGTTTACAGCCTGGTACAATAAAACGGTTTTGATCTTTGCTGGTAGCTTTCATGCACTGTATCACAAGTAGTTAGAAAGCACTAAGTATAGAGGCAGTGCTTGTGAGAACTGGTGTGATTGGGTGAATGTGGCATGTTGTATAGAGCGCTTTGAGTGCTCCGGGAGAGTAGAAAAGCGCTACATAAGAATCAGTCCATTTACCATTTAAAAACAGAAATATATGTTGGAAACATTTTTAGATTAAAAATGTTTCCATGTCAAATTCTAATCAGCTTTTGTTCAACATAGTTTTACTGCATTGTTAGGTTAGTTGAATGTATTGTCTCTGACTAACACAGCATTAGCAATTAGCTTATTATTGAGGGGAAGAAAAAAAAAACCCAAAACATGAGAACCCCCCCCCCCCCAAAAAGTAATATATACACATATATATATATATACACACACACACAAATAATAGACATACACTCAGCTAGCTTGTTGATTGAGGCTTCTACTACTTACATCCAGTGTAGTCAGTCCAGGCAGCAGGCTGATGTCATCTGACAATAATGTAATCTGATTGGATGAGAGCAGTAGTTTTGTGAGGTCTGTCTGCTCCCACCAGCGATCTGCTGCTCCAAAGGACACATTCTGCTGGGCCTCCTCTGGTGTGTCGATGTTTAGACGATAGACGTTCTGGGGAACTGAGCCACGTGTTAGTCGGGTTTCTACGCAGTATTGGTGACATTAAATTCATTTCATGTCCTGGAGACTCAAGCCTAATTTTTACTTGCCTAACCCCAACCATAACACTTTTTCCATTCACATAACTGGCCTACAACATGAAAGTAAAAATAGGATTATGCTCCCATGATGATAATAATAATAATAATAATAATAAAAATAATAGTAGTAGTAAGAAAAAGTGGTGCCTGTAGCTCACAAGATAGAACAGGTCATCTACTAAGGTTGAAATTCGATCCCTGGCTGCTCCCATGCCAAATATCCTTGGGCAAGGTTTAACCCTGTGTGTTCTCCGATGAATCCATCAGAATATGAATGCGTGCAAATGTTAGAAAGCGCTTACTTAGACAAACCATAAACCTATGCTTGTGTGAATGGATGAATGAGGCAAGTTGTATAAGCATGAATAAAGGCCATTTACCATTCACCTGACACAACAAAGGCCAGTGTAATTTTTTTGTGGAAAGAGACCATTGCCATGAAGGTATGCACAACATGGTACGAGTCACAAAGTAACAAAGCCAATAAATTCCTGGACCCCAGGTTTCATCTTAACCTTTGCAACAGCAACAAGAACAATAAACTTTGTCCGGCTGGGCCTACCTTTCAGAAGGTCGCCACAGTGGATCTGCCTCCATCTCACTCAGCATCCTCTGCCATACCAACCCTCTACATATCTTCCTTTACTACATCTATAAAGCTCTTCCTTCTGCCTGGCAGCTCCATCTTCATCATCATCCATCAAATATATACACACACTATTCCTTCTCTGCACATGTCCAAACCATTTCAGCCTTATCTGTCTGACTTTGTTAGCTAACTTTTTTTTTTTTTTTTTTTAAATTGCTGTTGCTTTCCTAACAGGTCAAAGTGTTGTGACCATTCTCCTCTGATCTCTGGCATCAACAAAGCATTTTCCCCCAGATAACTGCTGCTCACCAGACATTTCTCTTTTTCAGACTATGCTCTGTAATCCCCGGTGATGGTTGTGCAGGAAAATCCCAGCAGATCAGCAGTGTCTGAAATACTCACCAGCCAGACTGGCACCAACAATCCTCCCACTTTTAAAGTCATTTAGATCCCCTTTCTTCCCCATTCTCATACTCTATTTATACTCAGGTCGTCTTAACCCTGTCTACATGAATAAATGGGTTGCTGTCATGTGGCCGGTTGATTACATGATTACATTAACAAGCAGTGTAGATTAAGCAGAGAGACTTACACTGGCGTAAAATATACTTTTTGGAAACAGGCAGGATCATGTGTCAGTGTTCAAACATGAGCAATATGGGAATATCAAGGTTCAGTTTGTTCAGTCAAAATATATACTGAAAGAAGTCCAGCGAGGAAGAAAACGTGTAGTCATATTATTATTATTATTATTATTATATATTATAATATATTAGGTTACTTTTTTTAATTAAATCAATGGCAGATCTGGTCTTTTAGTAGTGCTGTATGTGTGAGCTAACATAAAATTACCTTCTTTCAGTCCTCGGCCGGACAGGTTGAGCTGCCCGCTCTTCCGGGCCGCCTTCAGCAGGCCGTACGGAACAGTCGGCTCTGCCGTTTGCACCTTAAAGCCCGCCAGAGAATCCTTACACCCCCCTTTGAATCGAGACATGGTGAAATAAACCCGCGTTGAACTCAGCTGATGTTTAACCTCAGCACCTCACCCACCCACAGCCTTCCGCCAAAATTAAAAGCGTTTCCGTTTACGATCCTTCAGAATAAAAGTCCTTTATTCACACTTTGTCTTCTAATCAATCGATTTATGCGGCATAAGAAATAAAATATCCTTTAAACACGAACAAGTGACATTTAAAACTTAAAAATCTACGACTCAAACTCTGGCTTGATGTGGTCTTGGAAGTATTTCGCACACTCAGGTTACACACGCTGTCATATCAAAGGGTTCAACAGGGGGCGCTAAATGTTCAGGAGTTCAGCTCCAGCTGCAGTTATATTGCATCAAAGCCTCAGTGACAGACATACAGGGATCGTGAGCTTACATACCCGTGGACACAGATGTCTGATGGATACTAGCCAGCTAGATTTCAATAGAAAGGCTTAAAAAATTATGATTATTATATTGATTATGACATAGCATTTAAGGTTACCACAGTAAAAAGGTCCTGAGTAGTGATTAGTAGTGATTAGTGTTTGGCCACTTAAAATATCTTTATAGGACTATTGTTATACTTGTTGCCATTTCTGCTGCTTTCTTGGCCAGGTCTCTCTTCAAAAAGACATTTTTAATGTCAACAAGACTTTTTAACTGGACAAATAAGCAATATATACAAGTCACTTTGCCAAAAAAACTGATTACAGCTTCTACCTCGTGGCAGAAATGTTGTTTGTGACTTGATGTCATTCATGAGGGATGGATTTGACATATGTTTCACATATTAAAGACAACAAATTACTTTCAGCAGTTTAAATACTGGTAATCACTTTTTGGCAGACCATCGCTTTTTGGCACAAACAATCTGAAAACCATAAGAGCACCAGTGATACCCCACTTCAGAGCAGTATTTCGAAACATCTGTGCTTTGGGAGCTCGACACAGTGAGGAAACGTCAGCATCAAAACTCCCATCCCTGGTCTCGGGTTCAAATCCACCATGATCTGATTTTTCTGTGTGGAGTTTGCATGTCCTCACCGTGGGTCTCTCCAGCGTGGGTTTTCTCTGGAGCTTCCTCCCGAGGTAATTAGAGTTAGGTTAGATTAATGACTCTAAATTGCTGTGCTACAGTTTGTACTTTGCCTCTCATCACATAGCAGCTGGGATAAGCTCTGAGACTCTAAGATAGATGTACACACGGTGTATACATCCATCCACAAAGGAAATATCCTAATAAAAATTCACTAATGTTTTTGAATGATCGAATCAGACATTAGATTGAAAACAGAGACAAAGTTTATTTATGAGTTCAAATCTAATTTCTTCGAGTTCATGTTAAATCTACCATCAGGACACAGACATGTCGGCATACTGAAGATTTTCTCAGCAACTTTAATGTTGAGCAAAGCAATTTCTCTGTAGGCAACTTCCATAAAAATGGCACACCTTTTTTTCTTGTCCTCTGCTTTCCTTTGCTTACCTAACTCCTACTTGTTTCATTCTCTTACATAGCCTACCCAGATTATTATGTTAGTGCAGAAAGAAGCGCTTTTGTTTGTTTGTTTTTTTGCCCAGAATGCCACTTGGATAATCTAGGCTCAGCAATCAAGTTAAACTGCTGCTGTTAAAGCTATAAAATATTTCAGTATATTCAGATTCTTTGTAATGGCCCTGTGATTTTTACTCAGCAGTGCTCGCCTAATTAACTATTGTCCCTTATGAGGCCTATGGCTGTACATGAACCACGTGAAAATGCTGAAATGTAAGAGCACAATAACTTTCTGTGATATTATCTGTGTGGACTGTGAACTTTGACCCCAGTTAGTGTTAGGTGCATGTGTTTTCTCAGAAAGTCAGGTGAGCTGGAGTCCCATTTCTAGTGAGCTGTTGGATCGACTTGGTCTGAATTCACAATGAAAATATTTTTGTCATGCGTGCTGCTGTGTGCCACCATCTGCTTAGCTGACAGAGGTAAAACATGTCCCGCCTTCTGTTTGAATTCATATGTAATTCTGTATTTCTTACTACAAACAAGTGTGGGTTATATCGTCTTGCTGTCTACATATATGTGCGTCGGTGTGTCTGATTTTCTTTTATCTGCTATACTGTTTACAGCTCAGACGTTAGGTCATTGTTTAGTTACTTGATTTATTTTAACCTGGTGTCCTTAAACGCTAAAATGCTTGTTCTTGTGAAACACTAATCTGTCTAATTATGGCACTTTGTGGTACCATAAAATGTGTTTTCTTTGTTACTCAACTTTGTTTCCATATTTTGTTCATTAATGATTGAAGATGTCACATATGAGACCCTTGTTGCAGTGCGGTGTGAACCTGTAGGAACAATTATTCCTACAAACTGCTTCCACCAGGTTACATATAATTACCAGGTCTATCGAAATGAATAGAATGTAAACTCTGTCCTTCTGACTCGCTCTGTTTTTGATAAGGAGCAGTTCTGAGCCTAACGTCAAATTTAAAAAAAATGATTATGTCATTAAAAACATACAAATTAATTTAAATTGGCTTTCACTTTATTTACAGTTATGCATTGATATCACAAATGTCATTATAATTCTCTGCACACACTGAGGACTCATCTTCCTTTTACAGACAGAAGCACCCATACTTTAAACTATGATGTTAAACAATCAGTTTAAGCTTATGGTAGACCCAAGTTTAGAGTAAGCATTTAGGGTAAGGTTTACAGGAAATCTGTGCAAAGTGCAATATCATCTGGTGATTAGAACCCCCCCAATAATAATGCAAGTCTGTGTGTGTGCAGGTGTTCAAAATGGCATGAGAGCAGCAGAAGGATCCAAGCCAGTGTCCCTTCAGCCCTGGCTACTCGGCCTGACAGCTGTTGTCGGTTTCCTTCTCCTTGTCTTCATTATTCTGGTTATTCAAAGACTACTTAAGAAAAGGTTTGTTTTAGGGAAAAAAGAGGAAATATGAAATATATGAAATCTCATGTAGCAAAAATGAATGCAAGCATAGCTTACTTTATAAACAATAATAATAATAATAATAATAATAATAATAATGGATTGCATTTATATAGCGCTTTTCGAGACCCTCAAAGCGCTTTACAATTCCACTATTCATTCACTCTCACGTTCACACACTGGTGGAGGCAACGGTGATGAGCGATGTCACAGCATATAAACCAAACCTCACAATTAGTCAGTATTTTTAGGGTAGGGTAAAGTTCATTTATTTCTAGGCAGAAGCACAGTGTGCTGCACGAGCACAAACTACCACAGTGATTGCATAGATAATGTATAAAACGATGTAAAAACTGAATTACTACAATACGAAACAGCAATAAAAAGTAAACACAGTAAAACCTCCCTAGCAGAAAGAAGCTAGCCCCGTTGCCTAGAGCAAGGAGGCCAACGCCCACACACACACACACACACACACACACACACACACACACACACACACACACACACACACACACACACACACACACACACACACACACACACATCAAAGAGTGAAAAGGTAGAACCATTGCAGACACAGTTCAGGTGCATTTCTCTAGCATCCAAAACAGCAGCACTGTTCCTGTAATCACCATTAAAACCTTGACTGGGAAAAAGCTAGCAGGCACCTGATAAACAAACTTTGACTTGAAGAAGCAGCCGTACTTCATCCATGGCTGTTTGTTTTACACAACAACAAATCAATAGAAAATCTACTGAAATGAAAATAAAATATGCTGATGAACTGTAAACCTATATGTTTATGCCAGGAGCTCAAGCCCCCTGGGTGTGCTTTATTTCTAAGCTTTTGTAACATTATTTTTTAAATGAATTAAGTTGCTTAATGGCATGCACCTAACACTAATAGCCTTCCTGTACCTTCTTCCCCATTTTCTTTAATTAATTCCAACAACCTTCATGGCTTCCTGCCAAACAGCAGCTCAAAGGAAGAAAATCCTGCAGGGTCCTGCGGCACCTCATGCACAACCACAATAGTGGGTCTAGCCAGTGATGCCAATTGTGTTCATCCTTGTAAATGAACCTACGAGTCGTAGACTTTAAAGTCTTCTTCATATGCCCCACTAACCTGTCAGTGCGCAAGTGATAGACGCTGGTCCGAACAGACTTTTAGCCCAATAATTCATAGTGTTCTTTTAAAGTGTGAGACAAGGTGCCGTGGTCCATCTGTATCCCTTTTGGGATGCTGACTCAGGAGGTGAACTAAAACAGCATCTGTGCTACACTCCTTGCAAAAATGCTAAGCAGCAGCGCTGCTTTGAGACATCTCACTGCATAATCCACAAGAACTAAAACAAAGTGATATCCCCCTGAGCGCAGCACAGACATCACATGTCATTGCCCATCATGCCATTGCCCATCAGTTTGTTAAACCTAGTCCAATCTGGCACATCCTTTAATCAGAATTAAGGGACGCAGAGAGAAACAGGTTACTAGGATATGAACAGGGCAGCTCCTCTCCCTCAGGTGGTGATGGAGGGTCTCCTCTTTGGGGCAAGGAGCCATGGTCTTGCCACCATTGGCTGAGGGCTCCCTGGTGGATCCTCTGAGCACGCCTGCGTCTTGTGGCCTGGGTCTGTAGCATCTCATCTTGTTGCTGATGCACTGCCTCAATCTCCTGATGCAGAGTGGGCAGCTCCTCAACCATCTTCACCGGTACCTGGACTGCGTGTATGGGCTACGCTTATTTACAAAGGCTTTTTCAGGCCTCAGTAGCCGCCTTCGTTTTGTCTCTGTCTCTCAATGCCAGCCCAGTGTTGTCCTCCCTCTGCCAGGCTCCAGCGTGCTACTGAAATAGGTAAGGCATGATTAGACCATCGTTGACAGCTGGGTCAGTCAGCCTCCCCTGGCAGTGCCCCTGAAACCACTGTACCACCTCTCCCCTGCAGCTAAGCCACAGACCACATCCTCCCTCCACAGCAACAATAGAAACTGTACTTCTGCATTACAATTACCAGTTAACTTGGTGGTGAAATTAATAACCTTGTTTTTCTTTAAAAATATCTAGTATTCACATCCATTAGACATAAATTTGGATGCACTTTCTTACATTATGAAGTCACTCACGGTATTCAAAGGTAGCTACAGGTAAAAGCGATTAAACAAATAACCTGTCTGATCATCACTGTCTTTTTTCTGCAGGGAGGATGGTTATGACGAGCCAGCAGGGGCGGATGGAGCTGAAATTCATCAAACCAGTCTGTAGCTGTTCATGACCAACTGAAGAGCACGATTCTGCTAAATCACACTCACTCACTTGTTTTTATTTAATAAAGTTATCATGGTCATATTTAGTGAATATTGCTATAAATCGAGTTTTTAAGTTGATGGTTGAGCAAATATCAGAAAATATCAGCAAAGACAAAAAGCACTTTTTCTCGCAAAACATGTCTGTGAGCTAAATAAAGAGTTGCTGTATTTTCCAGCGAGAGGAAAAAAACATTCATGTGCAAAACTGACAGATGGAGAAAGATGTAAGAAACGGGAGGAAGACGAGAGATTATTTGCAAAGCCAAGAACTGTTCTGGAAAACTGGAAATTTAAATCCTACATGTAGTGTCTTAATTCATTTTAGAGTTATTTTATATCAAATATTTGATCAATATAGAATCTGTTGCTGAATTATAAATTATGTTAAACATTTTACAAAACAAATTAAGTTTTGATTTGTGTTGTATTTGCAACATCAGGCATTTATTTACATTTTGCTCTTTAAAAATAAATGTTGCAATTTACTTTGGGTTTTTTCTTTGCAAATAAAATAAAACAAAATATGATATATTTAGTTTTAAAGGTTATGTTTACAATGATGCACTAGGTCTGGTTGGTTACTGGTTTATTGGTTAACCAGAGCTACTGGAGCTCACACCTGATGTACCAAATCCCACTGCTTCATATGTTAATCAAGAATAAATGAAAGAAGAAGAAGTGGTGTGATTAAGTTGTTTTTCCAATATCCTGTCGTCTTTTTAATTTTTATGCATCCCTACATAAAGCTGTGCTTTTAAATAATTTGTATCCTTCATAAATGTATTTGAGAAAATATATGCATGTTGATCAAGAATCAAAAAAAATGATGGAAACAAAACTTGTCTGTTAGTAAAACTTACACAGTATTTGGGAAGAAGAACCTCATACCAACAGTCAGATCTGGTGATTGTGTCATGGTTGTGTGTTGCTTTGCTGCTTCAGGACCCGGACGACTTGCTGTGAATAATGAAACCATGAATTCTGCTCTCTACCAGGAAATCCCGAAGGAGAATATCTGGGCTTCAGTTCATGCCCTGAAGCTTAAGAGCAAGACAATGATTCAAAATTCAATTAAAAAAATAAATAAATGGAAAAAACCCTCAACAACAAATAAAATAAGTCTCTTTCCAGCAATTATGCCACTGATATATAAACAAGCCTCATCCACAGAAAAAAAACCCCCACTTTTGTACAGAAATGCGATTGCAGATGGACATACAAGTATATGTAGGAAGGTAAACTCAAAAAGTTACTGTGGAGAAGCTGAATCTGTTAAAGGTTGTTAACCAGTAACGTCAGCTACAAACCACAGCAGTGAGCTTCCTGTTCCTACTGCAAACTCAGTTATTCATGCAGCGCTGTCATCTATGCACATTATATGTCTCTAATCCATAAAGAACTATTTTTATTCACTAGATCAAACCATCCATCGACAGGACTCTGAAACGTCTCTTTTCTTTGAACCGCTCCCTCCTTATCACAGTCACCATAGTGGAAAAAAAGTGGTAAGAGTGCACAATGGTGGCAGGAGTGGACCAGTGGGAGCTAAAAATGCTACAGACATAAATACATTTAACACATTTTGAGCTATGCTATTCAAAAGATAACCAAACAACATATTATTCCAAATTCAGTGTTGTGGATGCTGGCAGATCCCCCAGAGAGGAAGAGGAAGAGTTGTTTGAAAACCTTCAGGTATTGGCAAAATTGGGCCTCGAGGCCCGGTGTCCTGCTGGATCCATCACAGCTGATTCAAATGGCTAAATTACCTCCTCAACATGTCTTGAACTAATGAACTAATCATTTGATTCAGGTGTGTAGATCCAGAGTACTATTTAAAACCTGCAGGACACCGGCACTCGAGTCCTGGAGTTGGCCAAGCCTGATCTAGAGTCATGTTGTTTAAAGCAGCACTGGAAACATCCAGCAGGTGGTGCCAAAGCATTTAAGCCTTTTATAAGCTGTTAAATGGCTTCAGAGATCAAGAGCCCCATTGCCCTACATCTGTGTATCACGTACTGCTGCCCACTGTGCTTCACGAGCGCTGTTTTCCACTGTAGCTTGCTTAAGAGCTGGAATCACTGTCCCGAAGTGAGTGTTTAATAGCAGATTTGTATTTACTTTAATAAATTAATAAGTTCCCTGTGATAACATCTGGTATGTGTATTAATCCACCCATCATCTTCTATTCATCCAGTTCAGGGTTGGGGGGACAGGAGCCTACCCCAGCTGTCACAGGGCATGAGGCAAGGTTGACCTTGGGAAGTTGCTAGCCCGTTGCATGCATGTCTTTGAGAAGAAGATAGATGGACATAACCTGGTAGACATGGGGGAAACAGACAAACTCCACAGAGAAAAGCCCCAGCCTGGATTTGAACCCAGAACCGTCCTGCTGAGTGCTAACCACCACACCAACATGCCACCCCACTGAATAAATAAATCAAAAACTGTCTGAACTTCACAAACTACAGGGCATGTGTATAGCCACTTCAGTTTCTGCTCAAATACAACCAAATATAAATCAAATATGTTTAATATATATATCTATTAAATAAAATATATATCAATATGTTTGTTGTTTCTCTAGGCAGACGGCTGCCCCTCCCTAAACCTGGTCATGCTGAAGGTTCTTATAAAGTGTTTACTCACAGGACATCATCAGATTGTTGTTGGGGTGCTTTCTGTTTTAATTCAGTGTTCTTATATAAATGTATAAAGCACATTGAGATGAATGGTGCTGTGAATTGGAGCTATATAAATAAAACCAAATTGAACTGTGTATCCCAGCTATGCTGATTATATATAAGTATCGTGTTTAATGTGAATCATAAGATTACATTTTGTTGGACAACGATCATGAATGCAAGAAAGTAGAGCAGATTTTGAAGTCAAGAAAAGAGAGGCTTGTTCTGCTCTGTCATTCAGTAAGTGTGAGGTCTGTTCCGGGGTTTGGGTACTGGACTGTGTGTGTGTGTGTGTGCTTATTCTGACCTGTAATTTACTCCCTTTATGTCCTGTTGTTTTTGTGGACCAACAGTGCTGTGTTTATGCCTGATTTGCTGCATGTTTACACCTCTGAGGGAGGTTAATTGTCTAATTAAGTGAGGGGGTGGAACCTTAGAGATGATTGATTGAACTAGTAATTACAAGATTGTGTTTTAAATTTATGTGCATGTGTGTGGTGAGAGGTGGGCTGTTTCATACTGCTAAACCCTCAGTAAGTTTTCATCCTCTCTAGTATTTAAAGCAGTATTTAGGCATTTAAAGGGAAAAACTACTAAAAAGACCAGGGAAGAACAATAGTACCCTAAATAATAATGCCAGTTTAAGGCAAGCCTAAAACAGCAGTTTGACATTTGGTGGAGGAGTATTGACCTTCTCGTCAGTGGGCTGTGGTTGGCCTGATCTGGAGACCTCAAGCCCTCAGCTGTAAGGCTATAACTCTATGGGCTGACATAGACACTAAGTCAACCGCACTGTCACCACACCCTGAAAAACCACCCGTCCTCTAGACAAGGCAGCTCAGCAAAGGGCAGAGGTAGTACTGTAAATTGGTTAATTTACTTTAAAAGAAAATTGCAAAATCCCTGTGAAGGAAGTATGATTCGAAATGACATCTATCTATCTATCTATCTATCTATCTATCTATCTATCTATCTATCTATCTATCTATCTATCTATCTATCTATCTATCTATCTATCTATCTATCTATCTATCTAGCGAGACTGTGTGTGTGGTTGTGGGTGGGTGAGTGGCTGGGTACATTTAACCAAAACAGCAATTTTACTATTAGTTTTTTTCTGCTAAAACTGGTCTGTAGAGTTGTTGCAGCCCCCAGGTCTCCAAAATGGTTGGACCCCGTGTTCCTGGGAAGCCAGAAGCATTCGGCTGAGGTACAATACCGAGCAGTTCAGTTTGGCTCATTTATTTTTAATTGACATAACATTAGTTCATCAACAGTCATCTCAAGATCAGCTATAAAGTAAGATAAAGAAAATGCCAATAACTAGACAAACTCTTATGAGGATGAAGTTCCTTTAACAGGAAGAAGACCTGTAAAGGGCTTTTCCACAATTGGTTGGACTTTGTGGACAGATAAAAAAGAAATGACAAATATAGAGACAAACAACTAGCAAGCGTGGCAACACAAAAGCACAGGGGAGAGCAGATCAAGACTATTAACACCTAAATGCACATAAATTCCTAAAGGGACAAAAATGCACGGGTGGTGAAAAGAGGGGAGTGGAGTAGGAAAACTAATAGTATGGTTTGAATGAACGCTTCAGAAACTGGCCCACGTACACTGGCCTTAGTGTGCTGGAGTCAAAGCTTCAAAGCCTGAGGGTCTGCTGACTCACCTGGTTACTTGGGTATTGGCCAAAGCTATGTCCATCTGACTCGATACACACGTCCTCTTTCTTATCAGGGTTGCAGCCCATCCCATCTATGATAGGGCGAGGGATGGGGTACACCCTGCTAACACAGAGAGGCAGACAACCTATGGTTATTTAGAATCACCAGTTAACCTAACCTCACCAACTGCATGTCTTTGGACTGTGGGAGGAAACCAGAGAACCTGGATAGCCTACACAAACACGGGGAGAACGTGCAAACTCCACAGCAAGGTGGTGGAGTCGAATGCAAGACTTTTTTGCTGTGAGGCACCAGATTCTTCCCGTGGTCCTGGCGTATAATTTTAACACGTTTTGTCATGCTGACAGAGGAGACTCAGAGCAGAATGGGCAGGTGTGAGTTTCCAGCACAACAATCATAACAGAAAACTCACATACTACAAAACAATAGAATCAGAGCAAATTTAGGAGCAATTATATAGTTGTGAATTCCCAAATAGTTAGGGTATTAACAATCTCAGTATTCGCAGTATTAGTATCCACTTTTTCTTAAGCTTCTCAGAGTCACGTATCATCTTTTCTTCTCACCTTGAGTTTTATAATTTGATTGTGGAATAACTCGAAAGTGTCTCTTCCTAACATAAGAAAGATTTGAAATGATAGGACATTAGAGAACTTCACGTTTCCATGAACCACTGAAGACGTTAGATTTGAGGATCCCTGTACCAGCCCGTGCTGCTGTGGGGGTGTTGGATAAAAAGAGAGCGAGCGAGTGAGAGACAGAGAAAGGTCAGTGCATTTTTTCAAAATGAGCACTGAGTCACAGTGGACATCTCGACCTAAAGGGTTTTTGGCTCATTTTTGTTTTATTTGCACATTAGTGTTTTTTAAAGCAACGTGTGTATGTTTTTGTACATGTATGTGATTAGACAGCTGGCAACAAGCATCTGATGTATGTGTGTACCCGCATGTGTGTCTACTAGTTCTTAATCCGCCTCTTCAAAGTGACAGCCCACTCAGTGGAATAAAGAAAGGGGGTGGCTGGCTTGTCGGTTTGGTTGTTGGCTGCTGTTTTTCCTCCACTTTAAAATTGTCAGAAAGAATGGAGCTTGATTGAACTTTTTTAAATGGGACTCTCTGTAGAGATACTGCTGAACTTGGACAGGTGCTGAAAGGACCTGGAAAAACAATACAGGAATATATTCAGTACTTACAAATAACTAATGCCTATTTATTTTGATTTTCCAAAATGAAGAGACTGTCAGGAGCCACATGAGGGAATGATCAGGGGAAGCATAACTGACAAGAGAACAATATCACATTGAGTTTTGTTTGGAGTTCAAAGTTTGAGGTTTCCCTCGAGGCTGTGGGGGACAGAACGTGACAGGTAAGCAGCTCGGCTTTTGTATGAAGAAAGAAATGCAAGAAGCTGACGACTGGAAATGGACCATGGTGGAGTGGGACTTTTGAAATTCTCTGCCTGATAGTTTTTGGATTTAGTGGGAGTCCAGTGGGACAGAGAGGAGAAACGGTGCTGGATCAGGGTTCCTATATAGTTCAAGGCTGTTTTTTTGTGCTTTTATAATGTAGGCTTTATTTAAAACTGCACTAAATATAACTAACTTTTTGTTTTTCGGAGGCTTGACTGATTTGTTGAGCAGGGAGAATATATCAAACACAAGCAATACAAAGTGTCGACACATGTCAGAGGATTCTTGAATATGTCAAATGTACATTAATCTTCGTTGCACTGGAAACCAAACATCGAAGCCCTTCTTTTTAGATACTGGACGGTTTGGGCATTAGTTTGCCACTTGCTTCTTGCTCTGTTCTTCTCAGGAACTTTGTATAAAGACCCAGAGCTGAACTACAACAGCACAGGACTGCATCCGAAAAAGGCTGAGAAATACAGACAAAAGCACGGGAAGCGCAGCTCATCCCTTATCATCGAGTCCTCTGTTTTCCTCAAAAGCCATGAACTGATGGTTTGATTGCTCCCTTTCTGTTGTCATGGCAATGTCATCTGCACCAGGAGGATGCGGTGAAGCAGACAGCTCGGTGAAGTGGCAGTTGTGTTATGATGTCAGTGCCAAGACATGGTGGATGGTGAGTACAATAATAATGAGCACTATGGTGCTAATCTGTTTTTATTTTATTTGTCAGATTTATGAGTTTGGTATTTTAATTTTAATATAAAATAAAGTTGGAGTTTTTTTTCCCACAGAAAAAGCAACAACACTAACAGCTTGCACAGGATTCATTCCTCCTTAAACAAACTTTGAATCTTAATTATGAATTATGAGGGATGAACGTACAGCAGACTGCTGTTTTCGGCTCTGCCCTTCAGTGAGTGTGAGGTCTGCGCTGGAGTTTGGGTGCTGAACTCTGTGTGTGTGTGTGTGTGTGTGTGTGTGTGTGTGTGTGTGTGTGTGTGTGTGTGAGAAAGAGAGCGAGAGACAGAGGGCTTGTTGTTCTCTAATCCCTTTTCTGTTTCCACATTGTTTATGAGTCAGAATAAGAGCTCATGTTTTATGATGAATCACGTTATAATCATATGGCATTAAATTTGCGTGTCATTCTGCCCTCTTGTTTATATTCAGTCAAATGTGCTGAACACACCATATGTTATAAAAAATGACTAAGATCATTTTTGTCCATTATCTTGGTACTTTAATGTAACTTAATGTCACTTATTTTGATATGTTTTTGTAGTTTGAGGCTTTTTTAAAATAATGTTGAGCTTCATGTGCCTTTTGGATTTGTTCAGATTAGATCAGGAATTATTAAAGACATGGCTAACATTCAGGGTTTCTACACTTTAATACTGCAGAGATGTGGATATTGTATTGTTTTGACTGTGTGACATGACAAAACAAAACAAAAGCATGATAATTGTAGTATTTACTCTGCTTCCAGTGTTTTCTTATACCGCCATCTTATTTGTATTTAAACAACTTACTGGGTGGCAAGTGGTGTGTAGGAGGTCAGCTGGCAGTAATAATCTTTGTAAGAAGGGAAGAAGAGGAGTGGTCGCGGAGCAAGGGCGATAGCATGAGAAGCCTCGAAAACAGTCCCAGACAGACAGATGAAAACTATTAAAGTGTTCTTTCATGTCTGTCACATACTGCAACTTATATCGTACCAACAGTGTATAAAATAGTAAATGGAAGGAACAGATTTAAAAACATTTTTTTGTTTATCTGCCCAGAGATTTGCACATGCATTGAAGGTAACTGTGCTCTAAATGCAGAAATGCAACAAAACATAAATCCCACGCAAATATGTATCAATCGCATGGAGAGCAAGGTTCAAACCTGTTCTCGTTTACCTCTAAGCAGTGCTCTTGTCAGTTTATTGTAAGTTAAAGTTGTTTGCGCAGGATAGTCAGGCACAGTTATATCAAAGTGGAATTACAAGAACCCTGCTGAGTTGCACCCAAATGGGCCAACTTCAAATTTGGCTTAAGCTGTATAAAGAGAGACCTAGATACAGTGTGTCCATCAAATATATCATAAATAAGAGAGTCGGTTGTTTTCTGTTTCTATCATTCACATTACGGCAGTAGTTTTTCAGCTATGTCATGTTAATCTGGATTTTGCTTATTAACGAAATTTAAAAAGTTTGCTTCTTTCAGGTAAAATGTGAATAGATTAAAAGTTTACTGCTAACAGAATCTGTTGCAGTTGCTTTTGAAAAACTGAGAAATCTCAAGGTTGAGAAATTTCAAATTTCTTTTTGCCTACAACGGTCTGCTCCTGGGCTGAATTTGCTGAGCCAATCAGTTCTTGAAAGAACAGACGTTGTTTTAAATGTTCACAACTTGTAGATAATTGTAAGTTTTATTTCAATAATTTTTCAGTCCATTGGAGATTAATAAGCATCCAAAACCTTTTTCCTAATGTCTGAAAGAGGTTTTTTTTTTTACACCTTGTCATGTCAGTATAATAGGTTCCACTTTACACTGTCTAAGAAAATTCACCTAGTATCTTTGATCCTAACTTAATAGAACTGCTGATTCTATAAAATTCTGTTTATAAAAATTACAAACCCAATTAAAAAAAAAGTTGAGTGCTCTATAAAAAAATTTAATGTTATATTAAATTTTATTATAATGTAATGTAATGTATTATAATTTATTTATTATAAATGTTTATATAATGTTAAGGCCCTCGGCAGCACTGCTATAAGGCCAGGTATGATTATGTAATGGAAATCAGTGCATGGTCTCAGAAATACTTCCAGAAATCACTGTGTGAACACAGCTCACTGTGCAGGTCAGAGCGCTGTCATGCTCTGAACACGATTCACCACTGAGTGCTGCATCATTCAGTGCTGAAAGGAATACACAACATGTGCTTCAAACAGAAAATATCTTTTTCAGGAAAGGCCTTGCATATTTAGAGACTCGGTCTTCACCAAAAACCAATTTAATAGAAGCATTCAATTCTGAAACATACACGTTAAAGCAGATAATCTGTAAGGTGGGGAGGAAATGAAATCTCACTAATTAAGAAGATCTTTATTTTGCCTGGAAAAATAGTTTATTGCTCTATTTTTTTTTTAAGGGAAATTAAGAACAACCCTAGGTTTCTGTTAGCACTGCAGCCAGGCTGACAAAGAGTTAGAGCTCTGTTGAGCCAAGCATCCCTTTAACCTTAAATTGTCATGATTTCATAAATTTTTTCAAAAATGCAAAATAAACATTAGAGAAAAAATTACTTATAATCTTATTATGTACAGCTACTTTCAGTAATATTGTTAATTTTTTTAGACTGTTTCTCTCTGATTGATTTTTCAGTGTTAACTTCAGTAATTACTTCCTCCAATTCATTAACGTGTCTTTTAGACCCCATTCCTACAAGACTGCTCAGAGAAGTCCTGCCATTAATTAATACTATAATTTTAAATATGATCAGTTTATTCCTATTACTGGGCTAAGTACCACATGCCTATAAGATGGCAGTGATTAAACCATTACTTAAAAACCCATCTGTAGTAGTTGTATGCAGTAGTATGGAAGGCAGAGCATTCAGCTTAAAAGTGAGTTTTTCCTTCCCACTGTTGCTAAAGTGCTTGCTCAGGACTGCTGAGCAACTAGAAGAAGAAGGTGAAGATGAAAACTGAGGCTTGGATGGAGCTATGACTGAGGTGACTGTGAGGTGGAGATGGGGAGGAGGTGGGTTGTATGAATGAGTCTGAAAGGGAAAATGACAGAGAGCAAAGAATTATGCCATGCAAAGTGAAGGCTGATAGGCTCAAAGAAGGCAATTGATTGGACTAGAGTAACAATGGCAGTACTAGGATTGACAGCATGGCAAAGTGGTTGAACAGAAAGTGGCTGAAAAACTGAAAAGCAACCTAACAGAGGAAAGCAGGCAGATGAGGGATTATAGATCTTTCTTATTGAACTTACACAGAAGCTTTGCAATACTGAAAATAATAACATGGGATGTATCTTTGTTGACTTAAAATGCTGGGTGTGTGTGTGTGTGTGTGTGTGTGGGGGGGGGGGGGGGGGGGGTTGTTACTGTTTTGTTAAATAAAAATTCTAAGCATTGAAAGTTTGAATTGAAATCAGTGATTTTGGAGACTCATAAAAGTCTAACAAATGTCTTGTACTTGTGTAGTTAAATTCTCTCACAGTGATCAAATTGAATGGAAGCCATTGGTGCTTAGCACTTAGAACATCCCCTCTTAATCCTCTGAGCTGCTCCCATTTCTGCAGGAAGTCTTTTTGCTTGCCAGAACTAATTTCTTTTCATTCTTTAAAAGAGCATTAGGAACGCACAGATCACTCAAATGGCATCTTAAAGCTTGGGTGAGCAATTCTGATTTTTCACCTACATTAAAGCAAAATTACAATGTAAATTATACACATAAAAAATGGATCTCTGGTTATATATATCTTTTATATTACTTTGTCAGATTGGTATTGCTAAAACATAGGGAATTAGTGTGTGTAAGGTTTAGTTAGAATTTTGCTATCCTTTAAAACTATATTGTTAATTAAAAAACAAACAAACCTCATATTGCTGGTTTATTTGCTCATCTTATGCGCTGCATCTCTGTTAACTAGCATGAGTGCATGTGTGTTTATGTATAATGCTCACTGATGTACAGATTAACAGAACAGTGAACTGATGATTCTAAACTGGCCATAGGTGTGAATGTGAGTGTGAATGGTTGTCTATGTGTTATCCCTGCTAAAAACTAGTGACCTGTGTACCTCGCCACTCGTAAGCCAAACCCTACTGGCCTAAAAGTCTTTGTTCTCCTTGTGTACCAAGGGGAAAATGCATTCAGGAAAAAAAGATTAGGAGTTGTCTTGCAATTGGTTAAATATGTTCAGACAGGAACTTGCATATTCTTTGCTTGATACTGCACAACAATTAATATCGCAGATACTTTGTTCGCAAAAGGTCTTCTAGCAATTGGAACTACATTGAAGAACCAAAGCCATGCTAGCTAAGAGGAGATAAGCAGCTACGAAAAGAGGGTCGGGGAGCATCTCTAATGATTGTCTGGAGGAGGCCTGAACCATCATTCACCAAATAGTTTGACGGCTTGCTCACGGCAAGCAAACTAGCTTATGATCGTAAAACATAAGACCATGAGGCCATAAGACAGACTGGACTGTCAGCCAATATCCTTGGGCAACCAAGTTGCTCTCCGATGCATCCTTCAGAGTTTGAATGCGTGTGAATGCTACATAGAAATGCTACATACACTTATGCTGGTGTATGTGTGTAAAAGTGCTTTGAGTGCTCAGATAGAGTAGAAAAGTGCTATACAAGAACCAGCCCATTTACCATTACACTATAACAGTACTGATGGCTTTGACTGTGTCTGGGAAAGCTCCAGAAGATATTTGTAGCAGAAGGCTCATGTCCAGGTTTCCGTGTGACCGAATGCTGAACAAAGAAATGAATGATAGGTGTCATCAGTCATTTCATTGATGTTGCCATCACAAATGCTCGGATCCAATACAAGTCTGACAGTAAAGTGCTCCATTGACAAGCTAAGAACACCCAATAGTACCAGGGCTTCAAAACTTAACCTGCCTGAAGAGCAGTTGGATTGTCCTTTACTAGATGACAGCAGTGAAGAGGAGTATTAGCCACAAGTCAAAACAAGGCTAGTAGCCATGAAAAGGGAGGGGAAAAAAAGAACGCTTGGAAACTGCTAGCATAATGGACAGGTTTTTGACGGGGCGCCCACACAAACGCAAAGCAGGAGATGAAGCATCGCTGAATATGTTTCCAAACCAACTTCATTCTAAGCCAAAGACTAGAAAATATGGTGAAGCATGTCTGCCCTTTGGCTTCACCTGCACAAGTGCCACGGTAGGTCTCCCCTGCAGAACTGGTTTTCCCTGCGTCGGGAGCAGCGCTGGGCTCTCCAAATCATGGGCAAACAGTATCGCACATTCTTGATTTTTAGTTCACAAACACTTGTTGTAATGACTAACTACTCCTGACATTTTGGAGATGTTAGCTCGTTATACAGTAAAGTTACAGCTGGATACAAATAACATCAGGCTCATCCTGCCACGATTTGTTCCCCCTGTCTAAATCACAGACAAACAGTATCCCACAGTTTTTCATGTTTTTGAACCTATTTTGCACAGAGAGGCATTTTTTTGAAAAATGCATTGATAGCAATGTTGAAAATTATTACACAGGAAAAAAACAACTACACGCAAAATAATCACACCGTGACGCCTCTGCCTTTCTAAATAGAGGGACAGTAACTGCGTGTGTATATGTAAGGTGTAAAACCTGAAGACAGTCATATTAACAGTATTTTGTCTCTATCTGCCATTCTGCAATTCATCTCATGTAAACAATAACATGGCGCACTGCGTGACGTGAAAAAGGGCACATGCCTTTGACGAACTCTGTATTTCTCGTCCACACGTAAACGCAAAAAGGAGTTTTAAAAAAATCTCAGTTTTCGGTGATTCGAAACACCGTTTACGTGTGGACGAAATGTCCAAACGCATAGAAACAGCTGCGTTTTCAAAAATACCCGTGCAGGTGTGGACATAGTGTAAAAGAGTTAGTAGTGTATTTTATTACTACCTGTAATTTATTGAAGATTACTTGTATTTGCTTAATTGTTTGCTAAATGTTTGAGGTGTGAAATAAACCGCAATGGAGTTTGAAAACCACTGGCCTATCCTGTGGAGGTCTTTTCGTCCATCCATTGGATATTTCCTCCCTAGACCATGACTGACTCATCACCAAATCACTCATACTCAACGATGTTACAGGCAACATAACATTCTCCACACATGCTCTACACCCCTTTCATATCTGTCACATGTATGCCTATGTCCCAGAATATCCTCCATGCTCTTGAGACTGTGCTGAAAGACACAGCAAACCTTCTGTCAGTGGTACATACTGCCAACCTGGAGGAGTTGGACAGGCAGTGCAACTTCTGTAGGGTCCTGGTATGATCTTATAGGTGGTGACAATGACCTTTAACCCTAAACCACCACTATCAACCAAGCTTGTTTGCTTAAAAGTTGATCTCTAACAACACTTGTCTTCTCATTGTTGCGGTTTGTACTTTGAGGGAGTCATCCAGGATTTCTACATGTTTATAGCTTACCTGACATTTGCAGGAAAAAAAGTGCTGATAGTAGCTGTCCAACATGCTGGACTAAAACTGAGGTTCTGGGCGCTGAAAGTCCAGCTGAGCGGTCTTAAAGCAGATAATGAATTCCCCAACATCTGTCCCCTGGATGCTAAGAGAGGCATTAGATAGCCTTCCTAAACACAGCTCCAGAAGGTTAGATGGAGAGTGTGCCCACTAAAAAGCACAGCTGCTTTGATTTACAGTGAAAAGGTAAATACTGCCCTCTAGCAGCAACACAAACACACACAAAAGATAGGGGGGCATAAAAGACGTACAGCAAGAAAAGATACTGGGCATCAAGTGTGATACTGGGCAGACAATTAAGTCCAATCATACCCATTTGCAATTCTGTGCCTGCTCACTCTGCAGTCATGCAGATCCAGCCTGCGGCCAAAACATCTCATTTTGTCTGCTGACTCCATGAAATTATAAACTGCTAGGGATTATGCAAAGATTACCTTTCCTCTCTGCTTTGTGTTACTACTATTCATATTTCAGCACTATGACCAACTTTTAAGTTGCGCATGTAAAAAGACCTTCAGGCAGAGAGTTTATGCATCTGTGTGAGTGAACATGTATGCCTCCAGCAGGGGGCACTATGCAGATTGCAGTAAGCTGAGTCAGCAACTACTCTTTTTTTTTTTTCTAGGACACACTCATGTATAATGATACCTGTTTGGTCCAATAGGGAAGATCAGTTATTTAAACACAAAGCAGATCCTAACGTGGATGCTGTTTGAAGCTTACAGAGTCTCTACTGACAACTGAAGACAATTCTAAAAGGAATTTGTCTTCGACTGTTGGCGCATATCAATCATAATTTCCTTGGAGATTAATAAAATATTCTGTTTCTGATTCTGAATAATAAAGCAAAAAACATGAAAAATAGGAAAGTGAGAGCAAACATTGTCAAAGAACATATTAGAAAAAGATTATAGTAAAGCTACAAGAGAAAAGAATATAAAATCTGCAAAGAATATTTTAAATATGCTTTAAATTATGTAGTTCAACAGTTTGTAAAGTGATGACGAAAATAAGAACCATGAAATATGCATAAGATGTGCAAAGACAACACTTCACAAAAATATGTGTTATTGTGATGTAAGATAAGATAAGATAAGATAAGATAAGATAACTCTTTATTGTCATTGCACAGTCATACATAGTACAGTAGTACAATGAAATTGGAAAAACTGTCCTACGTCGGCACTACATATAACACAACACGACACGATATGACACATCACAACGTAACAAACAACACAACACAGTATATTAACTTAGTATAAAAAAGAAGAATAAGTGTATGTGTATTGCACAC
The DNA here is from genome assembly GCF_057382095.1 of Aulonocara sp. 'chitande type north' Nkhata Bay. Lineage (NCBI taxonomy): Eukaryota > Metazoa > Chordata > Actinopteri > Cichliformes > Cichlidae > Aulonocara > Aulonocara sp. 'chitande type north' Nkhata Bay. The sequence continues at coordinate 17,121,409 of NC_141360.1, forward strand.
TGTTATTATTGCACATTAATTATTATTGCACCTTGTTATAAATATAAATATTATTGTTATCGTTTTAAACATTGTTACCTCCCCCTAAAAAGTCCAGGGAGGTATCCAGTCAGGTCAGCTATTTACATTGATCAGGGCTATTGCCCTGTTGTAAAAGCTGTCCTTGAGTCTATTTGTTCGGGACCTCAGCAGCCTGAACCTCCTGCCAGACGGCAGCAGCTTAAACACCCGGTGTCCTGGGTGTGTGCAGTCCCGTAGGATGCTGCGTGCCCTCTTGAGACAGCGAGTGCTGTACAGGTCCTTCAGGGAGGGAAGAGGATGTCCAATGATTTTTTGGGCCATGTTGATGACCCTCTGGAGTGCCTTTCTGTGTGCTGTGGTGCAGCTGGAGAACCACACACCGATGCAATATGTCAGCACACTTTCAATGGAGCAGCGGTAGAAGACGGTCAGCAGCTCCTTCTTCAGGTCCATTTTTCTGAGGATTCTCAGAAAGTGGAGACGCTGTTGGGCCTTCTTTAAGACCGCAGAAGTGTTAGAGCTCCATTGGAGGTACTAAAATGTATGAATGTATGAATACATTTCAGCAGTACAGGGTATTATGAGTATAGGAGTATAAGATGCTATAGATCGGCATAATATTTCATAGTGTTGCAGTTTTACAGTTTACAAAGTGATGTCTCACCATGTGTTACCATAGATGAGACTCAGTAGACTCAAAGAGGATCAAAATGCATGTATCCATTATAGACAGCTGCATAGAACTCTGAGTCCTATACATAAGCTGTCTGTTTCCTTCTTGTAATGTACACAACAGTCTGGCCATTAGAGTAGCCAGTAATTACTGGTCATATACCCCATGTAATAAATATATATATATCTACAAGTCTGCACGGTTTAAAATGTTACGACATTTTAACCTTCATTCCTCAGCCTTACTCTAACCCATGTATGCATGAAGTGTGGGAGAAAACCAGAGAACACACATAGGCATGGGGAGAACATACAAACTCCACACAGAAAGGCCTCAGTCAGCCAGAGGATTCAAATCCAACACACTGGCTTCTTCAAAAATTTGCCCTGCTGTTGATTCAAATGATTGCTTGGGATTATCTTTAGTTGCCACTATCTGAGCTCACCTTGTGTCATATGGTTTGGAGATGGAACTAATGCTGTTTCACTCTCTCTGAGTGATGGGTTTCATGGTGTTCATTTGTGCTGGGTTATGATGATGATGGATACGTTTCGCATCTGACCCTGGGTCCCTGTATTTAACTTCTGTTCATACCTAAACTTGTTAGTTGCATTTTGTTTTAACAACTTATTTGCCTCACTTCACTTCCTCTCCATCTCCTTTCTTTCTTTTCTTTACTGATAACACAGTTTGCTTCCCTGACGAGTCGCATTGTCAGTCACCTAGATAAAATATATTAGTTGTGTTGTAAAAGGTCAGCCTAAACAGTTTTCTCTCATTTGTAAGGAGCAAAAATATTATCAGAGAGCCAGTCACCCAGCCAATTTGTGTTGGGCAATTTATTTATGATACCACTTACTCAAATAAAAAACTGCAAACCACAAACCAACTTTTCATTGCAGGCTTCCAAGGTCACCTCCCAGCCCACGTTTTGTGCTTAGAGGTAGCTTCATAAAGATAAAACCTTTAGAGATCCAAGTTTTAAGGGTTACGTTGTAACAGGGAACCTGGAAGAAGAACCCGAATGATGACGAAACAGGCAAACCACATGATGTGGCATGATGTGCATGACACATTTCTAATTTTCCTGACCATTTAGAGCACCTTACACAAGAAGCCAGACTAATTGGTAACAAATTAACCTAACATGCATTCCTTTGGACTGTGGGAGGAAACCAGAGGAAACTGGAGAAAACCCATGCGGACACAGGAAGAGCCTAAGAGGGCTAGGATCCACAACTGTTCTGCAAACCAGCAAAATGTCTCTTTAAAGGCAGTTACATGCCTCTAAGTTTATTTATGTAAATTCATGTATCCATCACATAATACATATTTGGATAATTATTAAAGAATGTAAAAGAAACATTAATTCATGTGTGCAACAAATGTGTTGTAAACTTGAGAAATATGCATGTTAGTGGAAGTTTAGCATTAGTGCTTTCTATGATAAATTGCATTCATGACTGAATGAATGAGCTGAAATCATTATGCATTCTTTAAAAAAAAAATACATGAAAGATGCTTTGAATTAATAATAAAGATAAAAGGAATACTTTATTCATCCCACTTTGGGAAATGCTTTGGTTTTGCTGTTAGTGGTTATTCAGTTCACACAGACTGCTTAATGTGAAGTTATAGATTGATTATTAATGACTGGTCCGTATTGTTGCTCATCCAGAAAGGCACACTGTCGGGACCCAGATGGGAAATCTGACATCTGGTGACCAGCAGCAGATCTATCAGTACTTTGATGCTTTCTATATGTATATCTCCTCAGTCTACATACAGATTCCACAAAGTAACACGTTACTATGTGCATTATTACTAATTTATTATTTTTAGTGAATGCTAAACAAAGCCAAACATTAACAGGAATAAAATATGGCACGTTGTACCAAAAGATTCCGATTTTTTTTTGTTTTTTTTTTTGCGTTTTTTAGTACCGGCAATAGATTGACTGAATCCATAGAGGTCAAAACATAAGATACCATGCCACAGACACGAGAGCCTTGTCTGATCACAGTTAAATCTTCACAAGCTTACATTGTTACCACTGTTTATGTAGTTTAATTGGAACTGTCGAACAGCAGGAACAGCAGATGGATTCATTAATTGTTCAGCTTTTAATTTAATAATAAAATCACAGCTCTGGTCTCAAAACACTGCATTTCACTTTATGGAGTGTATCCCAAGGAAAAAACTAAGACAAATGAAGCTCAAACCTTGGCAGAAAGTGAATATTTAGACTTTATAAAGCAAAGGATTTCTGACTACTGTAGATGAAGGCTCACCCTTAATTCTCTCTAAGGACTGAATCTGCTCATCTACGATCTTAGAAAAAGGGTGAAGAGACATGAACACAAAGCAGTCAAACAAAGTGAGAAAGGAAAAAGTGAAAAAAAAAACTAAAGGAAGGAATAAAACGTTTCACAGTATCAGGAAGAAGAGCTAATATGAGGAAAACAGAAGCGAGGAGAACGCTGAACAGAAGACAGGTGGAAGGTTAATGTAACACTGGTCTGTTCTGCCGCAGCCTTCCAGGCGGTGTGTGTGTATGTGTATGTGTGCGTGCGCGCGCGCGCGTGTGGTGGGGGGGTTATTGCCGTGGAGCCCGAAGCTTGACGCGGGACGTTTCTGGTCTCGAGCACCGCGGTTATACTCCAGCTGGCACGCGCACAATGGTAGACATGAATATGGAATGGTAACGAACGACAGCGCGAGATGGGCAGGCACTGATATCAGCTTTAACTTTCCCCGGTGGCGGCTCAGCTTCGACATGGTAGGACAAAACCTGTTCCGGTACAACAATGTAGCAGTGTGTCCCTTCCAACCCTTCCCACTGGTGTGCTGTTTCGTGTTTTCCGAAAAAGACGCAATGCGAGGAGTTGACTGAGTAACGCAGGCTACGCAGCTGAAAGTGGAGCAGAAAGCGGTGCGATAGTTCCGTCCTAATGTCAGCAAGCCTGCGTCTGTATTTCTCATTTTTTCTTTTAGTTTGTTTCAGCATTTGAACACGGTCCGATCCCTGGCGTTTTCCTGGAGAGATTCTGCCCGCTAAATCACATTCAAAATATGGCAAAATAAATTGTCCTGCGCATGACAACAAATATACACGCAGTCAAAACATAAGTGGGAACAAGGTTGAACTGTCAGGGCCCATCCTTAAATTCGGCACACATATGATACACGTTAAAGCCCACCCTTCAATAAAATCTTAACTTTGCCTGTCGGGTTGCCCTTTTATCCAGCTGACGTTTTCCATCAAACGCTGAGTGCAAGGCGGAAGCCAGCAGCAATTACGATTATGAAAGTGGAAATTTCGTTGCCGTAAAGCTCTTTCTGAGTATTTTATGCGCACCGAATTTGCCAAAAATGTATTTAGACACGAAATGATTTCATGTTACACACGGAATGTTAGTTAGGCCAGCGATAAAACAAAAACTATTTTAACTGTTGTAATTTTGAATGAAGTTTTGAACGTGGCGTATTAGCGTTACACAAGCTTCTTCCCACAGGCTATGGGTTCCGGGCCCTGACTTCGACCGATTAAGCGGAAAATATGCCCTGCTGTGTGCGTATCAGGTGTGGAGTAGGGGGTGAAAGTTGTTGAGCTAGGGGCTTTGTTGAAGCGCGTGCAGCAGCAGGCCCTCCGCCACCGCTCCACTCGTCACGCGGGACGGTGGAAGGCCAAGTTGAAGTTCAGCTCAAGCCTCCTCCTCCGCCTCCTCCTCTCGGCTGTGGATGTGTGGATGTTTCTGGGCATTTGTGTTAGTCAGCAGAAAATGGCCGCAGTTAGAGCCAGCGGGCTGAGTTAGAATGACAGGCCGACAGAGGGCCTCCTGCCCCGGCTTACAGCCCAGTCAGAGAGCTGCCTGAAAGAGGGAGAAAAAATACAGTTAGTGGAGGCAGTCCTCCTGAACCACATCAGTTGGAAACACTCAAAGAGTCATGTTCAACTTGCAAAGTGAGCAAACATCCGAGAATCCGCTCAAGAGTAGAAAAGAGTCAGATGCTGCCCCTCATCAGTCCCTCTAAATGCGGTACATGACCCAGAGGAATGTCTGCCTGAGGAAAAGCTTTAGCCTATTCAACCGACTGAGATGGCATGCCCCTGCTCACACAGTACACGACTCTTGTGTCTTGGGACTTTATGTGAAGGTATTCACATCTTGTAAATCCAGTGTTGAAAACGACTACTGTAAACTGTGTACCACACGAATAAAACCAGTCCTTATGAGCTAACTATATTTAAATATCAAAAGTAAGTATTCTGAGTAGAAAAGGAAGTACATGCGTGTTATACAAATATATCATGAAAGTACAAATGTATGATTATAGGCTATAAGTGGAACTTATTGTTGGTTGAATGTGTATATAAAACATTTGTAAATACCCTGACTTATAATTATGACTATCAATACAATTCAATATAAAGTACTTAGTAATTGCAGGAAATATGGGATACAGTTTAATTGTAGGCACAACAATGCTATCACATGCCATTCTCTTGCATGCCAGCTCTGCCACCATTATTGTGTCTCATTGTGGAAAAATGGACAATAACATTGTAATGTGCTTTGTTTAACCACTAAGGTTAAAAGGTGCTATGTGCAGACCAGTGCAACATTTAAAGCCGAATGGAACAGAAATAGGTTTATCTACCCTGAGAGTACTCAGTCTTGCTGCCACAGTTTGGAAAGTTTGGTCAACAGTCACCTTAGAGGGTCGAGTGAAGCCAAACAAACTTATTCTGAGTAATCACTTTTACTGTGATGAAATATTTCCAAGTGTCCACAGGACAGGATGACTCACATGGTTTGAGAAGCAGGAAAATACTGTGAAACACATGCTGTGCCTGTTGATGATATTGCTGAACACCTATTAAGGTGATGGGGTACGTTGCAGAAGGTTCTGGGTGCACGTGGTTGGATTACTAACACATTAATAGGACACTTATCGGTGTTGGTGTCTCTAATTGACCATTTGCCTGTATATCGCGGAACCATTGTGCCGATTTGTGGATGAGATATCCAATTATAATATAAACCTTGGTCAGGTTTTTAATGCTTCCCATTTCACTAGAATGCAGTCGGTCAGGACTTTGAACACCTTGAATCCATGATTTTTAAGACTGCAGGACGGAGGTGCAGCTGTTATTGAGATAAAGTGCTGTGCGCGTTATAGGGCAGCTGGGCAGTGAGAGCGCAGCTGCAGCTTTAAGCTCATAGTTTGGGATGGGCTGAATTCACAACGTCATTTCAGCGCTCTGTCTTTTATTCTTCGCCCCCTCATCTCCTTCCCTCTCTAAATGACACAACTCCCATGTTCCGTTAAACCTCTGGCCATATTTTCCGAACAACTTTCTTTTTTCCCCCCCGCGGGACATTTTTCCGGGGCCGAAACTTTTCTGGCGTGTGATCGTTTCTGGAGTTGACACAGCAGTCGTTCGCTCTCATATGTGGATTCTTTGGAAAAGCCCATTTTAACAGCCCAGGAAATGCAGCGTTTTCTCCCGCCCAGAGGGATCGCTGCTTAACTGAATCCCGACATGGAAGAACATACAGATATCTCCAAAAACAAATAAGTACGCTATGAGGATTTAAATGTTTATGTTAACGCACAGCCTGCTGTGATTCAGCTCCATCTCGTCAAAATGATGTTTTCGTCCCTCTCGCTGTCTCAGGTAAAACTACACCACAGTTGTTACACTTCAGCTGTTAAAGGAAAGCTTTCCCACTTTGAAAGGAAGCTTTAGTCTAGACAGCCTTTGTTGATTTGACAGTCCTGGTTATATGTGCCCTAACTCTGTTTGGTGACTGACATCTTCAATCAAACAGTGTCGCAATATAAATTCGTGCTTGATCAAAAGCAGGCACATATGCGAAGGCTGAAACAAATCCTGCAGACTGCAGCAAACCTGCTGATCAGGGGCTGGAATTAACATGGAGTTTGTAGCTGGAATGCATTGAAGTTACTGGTTAACAGACTTCAGTTTCTCTACAGTAACTTTTTGAGATTTGTCTGCCTACATGTACTTGTGTGTGCATCTGCAAGTGTGTATCTGTGTTCAAGTGTTTTCCCAGTATCTGTGGACAAGAGTAGTTTACATATCAGTGGTGTCATTTCTGGAAAAAACCCCTTTTTAACAACAAAGTTAAAAAATTGTATTTTAATTGCTGCTTCCTGATTCTTAGTGTTTTCCATATTTTTCACATTTGCATCTTCCAGATTATCAAAGATAACTTGAGTAAATACACAATGCATTTTTTAAACAAGGATTTCATTTATTAAACAAACAGAGTTATCCTAATCTATCTGGGTTTGTGTGAAAGACAAATTGTGTCCTAAATCTAATAACTGGTTGTGGCACCTTTTGAAGCAATGAGTGCGAAGGTTTTTCAGTATGAACGTCCTGTTTAAACTCCCAAAGCATCGTAATCAGGTTTGATTCTGGACTTTGACTAGACAACTTCAAAACCTTCATTTTTTTTATCTTTTTTGAGCTGTTCACAGGTGGGCTTGTTGATGTGTTTTGGATTATTCTCCTGCTGCAAAACCCAAACACAGTTGAGCTTCAGTGCACAAGCCTACACCATGTCTGACCACGGTATGATGTTGTTTTTATGAAATGCCGTGTTAGTTTTATGGCAGATGTAATAGGAATCAAACTTTCCCTGAAGTTCAGCATTTGTCCCATCAGTCCACAGAATATTTACCCAAAGGTCTTGGAGATCAGCAGGATGTTTTTTGTGGTTTTTTTCCATGTTCAATCTTTAGAAATGGCTTTGCAACTCTTTCTAGACTATTAGATGTCAAGGACTTCGTTTCCCATCTGTTTGTTTAGATTGTGCCATGATGTGTTGGTATTTGAGCTCTTTTAGCCTACTACACTTTTTCAGAAAGGTTCTATTTAAGTGACTTATTGATTCAGCAGGTCTGGAAGAATCAGCCCTGAGTGTGGTTAGTGAAATTGAACTTAGCTTTCCGAAAAAAGAAAAAAAAATTAAAAGATTAATCACAGATAACCTCAGTTAAGGTCAGGTTTCGTGATAAGAAATGTAAGTAAGAAAGAGACTTGACAAAAATGGCATGGAAGAGTTTCAAGGGGAAATCCACTGCTGACCAAAAAGAGCACAAAGACTCATCTCACATTTGACAAAAACCTTGATGATCCCCAAGACCTTTGGAAAACTATTTGGCATAAAACTAACAGCCTTTCATAAAAAGAACCTCATATCAGCACAAGCCTGTTGGTATGGTGATGGTAGTATTATGGCCTTTGGTTGCTTTGCTGCTTGCTGCAGTTGATGAAACCGCAAATTCTGCTCTCTACCAGAAATCCATGAAGGAGAATGTCTGGCCAGTAGTTCAAGCCTTAAAACTCAGGCTAGTTCACTTCTGAATGCTGCCACAACCACTTACTAGGTTTAGGGGGCAATTACTTTTTTGTATAGCACAGGTTTGGATAACTTTTTTGTTTAATAAATGAAAATTTTTATTTACTCAGGTTATCTTTGTCTAATATTCAAATTTGTTTGATGATGTGAAATATGTGACTGTGACAAATATGCAAAAACAAAAGGAATCAGGAAGGATTGTGATACTTTTTTACATAGCATCTTTCTAGTTTTACTGACCAGTCAATGCACTCTACAAACGCAGGAGGTTTTTTTAACTCTTCAAAAATGCTATATTTCCATAAAGCTGCACTGTCTAATGCTGCCTGCTATGTGTGGAAATCAGACAGAGATTCAGTTTTATTTTATTTACATAGCACTAAAAACAGTGCTATGTACTAAAGGTACTTAGTATTGCCAGGTAAAGATCCTACAAAAGTAAAGAGAAAACACCAACAGTAACACAACCCCCTATGAACAAGCACTTAGTGAAAGTGGGAAGAAAAATCTCCCTTTTAAGAGTAAGAAACTACTGCCAGAACCCTGCTCAGGGAAGAGCAGCCAACTGCCATGGCCGGTTGGAAGGGGAAGAAGACAGGACAAAAGATACAGTGTGGAAGAGATCCAGAGATTAATAATAACTAATGATTAAATACAAAGTGGCTTAAAAACGAATAGTGCGTGTCAAAAGAAGAAGAAACACTCAGTGCATCATGGCAACACACCCAGTATCCCTAACTATATGCTTTAACAAAAAGGAAAGTTTTAAGCCTAATCTTACAAGTATAGAGGTTATCTGAGGGTCCTCGAAGCTGAAGGCTCTGCCTCCCATTCTACTTTTAAATACTCTAGGAACCACAAGTAAGCCTGCAGTCCGAGAGTGAAGTGCTCTCATGGGGTGATATGGTACTATGACGTCGTTAAGATGAGATACAATCTAATTATTCAAGACCTTGTATATGAGGAGAATGATTTCAAATTTAATTTCAGATTTAACAGTAAAACTATGGAACAATGCAACTATTGGAGAAATATGAAGAAATACACAACTTTTCCAGCCTTATAATAACGAATTCCAATAATCCAGCCTCGGTAAGCATGTTTTTCAGTTTTATAGTTAGTTTCAAGAATTTCTGAGATGACAGGAAGGTAGGAGATTAGCCTAGAGTTTGCCAAGGCAGCTGGGTTAAGTGATGGATTAAGTTTTTATAATTTTTTTAACTCATAATATGAATTCATTTTTATTTCTTGCAAACAGCCAACATTAAGTTAAATTATTACAATACATCATAAGCTGTTCAGTAGGGCTTACAACAAAATCATTTAGAAAACTGCAAATTCGTCATTCTAGGTTGTAGACAGCATAGTAGTGATGTCATCAATCATGCTACACATAAAATGGAAATTGTTAATTAAGCTCAGAGTATCCAACCCTGAAGGTAAAACATCCAAGGAAACTAACCCCATTTTTGTTTAGTCAACTAACTGCATCCAACTAACACAGTACATTTACATAAGAACATCATACCAACAGTCAAAGATGGTGGTGGTAGTGTGTCGGTCTGGGGTTGCTTTGCTTCTTCACGACTTAAACGACTTGCTGTACTTGATGAAACCGTAAATTCTGCTCTCTACAAGGAAATCTTGAAGGAACAGCCATTAGTTCAGACACACACCAGCAAGTTCACTTCTAAGTTGCTCAAAAAGCAAAATGAAATGGAGTGAAAATAAAGTGGCCTAGTCAAAGTCCAGGCTTAAATCAGATTGAGATGGTATTAGCCCAAGCGGGCCTTTCGTACTGGAAAACCGTCTAATGTGCCTGAATTAAAACACTTGACCCACTCGTCTTTGCAGAAGAAGAGTGGGTCAAATTCTTCCATAGTGATGTGGAAGAGTTATTGCGAGTAATTGCAATGCTTATTTGCAGTTTTTGTTATCAAGGGTGACATAGCTAGTTATTAGGTTTAGTGGGTAATTATTATTATTTTGCATGGGGCCATGTAGGTTTACATAACTTTTGTTTTGTTTGTCAATTCAATAATAATTTTAAAACTGCCTTTCAAATTTAATATCCATCACATCAGAAACTCTGACTTCACCAACAAGGTCCAGAAACTTACACTGGATCTGGATGAAACCATAGTGTCCTTTGATGTGGTCTCACTCTTTACTTGCATACCTACAACTGAGGTAGTGGAAACTGTCAGGAAATGACTACAGCAAGACAGCTCCTTAGAAAACAGAACCGGCTTTACCCCCAAACAAATGTGCAAACTGTTAGATCTCGGCCTTACCACAGCATATTTTAAATACAACAAGGGTTTATACAGACAAAAACATGGATGTGTCATGGGCTTCCCACTGTCATCCATTGTAGTCAACCTTCACATGGAGGAAGTAGAAAGTAAAGCTCTTGGTTCTTTCAAAAGGACAGCACCAAGCCACTGCCCAAGAAGTTGAATCCTTCACTGCTCGCATCAACTCAGTGGATAAAAACATAAAGTTCACCAGGGAAGAGACAAAGGTCATAGTTTGCCATTTCTGGACTGTGCTGTGCGCAGAAGGGAAAGAAAAGAACACACATGTAAAGAAAGCTCTTAAAACATTTGGTTATCCTAAATGGACTTTCATCAAATCAGCAAAGATGAACTGGGAAGAAGGTCGCACACCAACTAGGGAGAATCAGAAGGACAAACAGAACAACATGGTCATCCCTTATGTAGCAGGTTTATCAGAGAAACTCAGGAGAATTTTCTACAAGCATGACCTCCTAAGCTACTTCATACAAAAACTGGTTCATCCTGAGGACAAAACTGCAGTACAGTGAGGAGAAACCAAACAGCCACTCCATACACGCATGGCAAAACATAGAAGAGCCACCTTGGCAGGACAAGACTGAGCTTTACACCTGCATCTAAAGGTTAAAGGTCACTTATTCGAGGATGCCAATGTTCACATTTTGGATAGAGGAGACAGTCGGTTTGAAAGAGGAGTGAAAGAAGCCATCTCTGTCCACTGTGAACGACCATCCTTGAACAGAGGGGGTGGCTAAGGACACAAACTGTCTGCCACCTACAATCCAGTTTTGAGATCCCTTCTCAGGCGCCACTCACATCTCACAAGTTCTCACAATGGTTTCACCTGAAACCTCTGCTAATAATAACCCACACCCTTTTTGACACCTTGACTCATGTGATCAATAGTTGGTCTAATGACCCTCTTAAGGGAAACTCCCACTAGGTTTTAAATACCTGTGACTCGGCACCATTTGGTTTTAGAACTGAAGAAGCTTCTTAGATGGGAGGTGAAACGTCTTCAAGAAACTTAAAGTCCAGTCGCCATTCTTTCCAAACTCCTTAGATTACCATGACCTGGATGATTGAGAACTTACATGGACATGGAATAATGTAACTTTTGTCAAATTAATGTGAGCTTGAATGTGTCCAAAATCCCATGGACCTAACAATAAATTAGAATTTAATAATAGCAATAACTTTGCAACTTTGTGTTGTCTTTGAGCAAACTGGATTAACTACAGCAAACCATTTGGCTCGCTAGAAGACCATGTGAACCAACTGTGGTAGGAATGTAGGAAAGCCTTGGTATCAAGGTATCACTGAGAACTTTCACAGACATGATACCTTGGTATCAAGTCACTTTGCTATACAAAAAAGGCAAAAAAAGGATAAAATGATTTATACAAACTACAGTCAAGGTGAAATGTAGACTCAGTTATAAAAGTGCAAAAATATCTGCCTTATAGGCAAAGCAGGAGGCAGACAACAAAGACATTTTCTCTAAGTACTGAAGTAAATCAATTAAATCACAACACAGCTCTTTGTGAGCGCACAAAATCCTCAACATATTCCCTTTTAAAAAAAAATGTTTTGATTGGTGTCATGCTTTGAAATGAGCCGCACCAGATTAAATGACCTCTTTTTAGTTTCAAAGAGACATGCTGGTACTGTGCAAACTGTGCACATTAGGGTCAACTGCTTAGTGTTCTCCTCAGTCATGCTGGTTACTACGATTGGTGCAGAAGGACTAAACTACTGTGAATTAGACAATTAAACTGAGCTTGCACTGCAGTAACTTATTGGCAGTGGTGGTGTTTAAGTCTTTTATGATCAAATTGTAGGAATTAATGTATCAGCAGAATTCAGCTGGGTGGACGCAGTGACCTTGCTGCCAGCCCTGGACCCCCAAGATCTGACCATATTGTTGATGCTGTATAGTTATAAAGGCCTAATACTCACTGAGTACTTGGTTGAGACGTTGCTGGCAAAGACACCAGTACGAAGTTTCTTGTAATTGGTCACCAGGTTTACAGACATCCTAGGAGGGATTTTAACTGACTCCACTTTATAGAATCTCTCTAAATCTTTCAGGTTTCTTGGCTGCTGCTTGGAAATTTGAAACTTCAGCTTCCTCCACAGATTTTCTATAGGACTGAGGTGTAGAGACAGGCTATGCCTGGCCGAGGTATGACTTTAGTGTGCTTCATCTTTAGCCTTTTGTGTGTTTTTGGTCATTGTCAAGACTGGTCCATGACCTTAACTGTTCTGGCTGAGGGAAGAAGGTTCTCGTCCGAAAATCTATAGTACATGGTCCTGTTCAAAGGTCTCTCCCACTGGTCTTCTCGTACTCTTAGCACAAAAATGGTTAGTGTTCCTCGGGTCATGCTTAGCATTTCTCTTCCTCTAAAAGTGGCGGGTCACGTTAAGGTCAGAAAGTTCGATTTTGGTTTTATCTGACTGCAGTGCTTTCTTCCATGCCTGATGATCATCCTCACCCATGAGGCCAGATCTTCCATGAAACTCCAAATTGAGTGATTTGATATTTTTTCAATTTTCAAAGAATTGCACCAGCAGCTGTCATCTTTTCACCACGTTTCTTGTAGCTCATTCCAGCCTTGTGCACATCAACAGTTTTCTTCCTGATGTCCTTTGACAGCCCTTGTCTTGCTCATAGTGGTGGATCGTTTGGAATGGAAGAAATTGATTCTGTGGACACGTGTGCTTTATTCACATAATGAGTTGAAACTAGGACTGTCTGTTATTGATACAAGGTCTTGAATAATCAGGCCTTATCTTATCTTAAAAACCTTATAGTACCGTATCACCCCTTTAGAGCACTTCTCTCATAGACTGAAGGCTTACTTGTTCCTAGAGTATTTAAAAGTAGAATGGGAGGCAGAGCCTTCAGCTTTCAGGCACCTCTTCTTTGGAACCAGCTCCCAGTTTGGATTTGGGAGACAGACACTATCTCTACTTTTAAGATCAGGCTTCAAACTTTCCTTTTTGCTAAATGATATAGTTCAGGTGACTCTTGAGTCCTCCCGTAGTTATGCTGCAATAGATGTAGGCTGCTGAGGGCTTCCATGAATAATTGAGTTTTTCTTCTTCAGTCACCTTTTTTTCACTCACTGTGTGTTCATACACCTCTCTGCATTTAATTATTAGTTATTAGTAATATCTGGCTCTCTTTCATCGCATGTTTTTGTCCTGTCTTCATCTGCTCACTGTCAGATCCCTGAGGCTGTTTCTGCTGAAGGTTTCTTCCTGTTTAAAGGGAGTTTTTCTTTCCCACAAGGAGCTTGTTGGGGGTTTTCTCTCTTTTTCTTGTATTATTGTAGGGTCGTTATCTTACAGTATAAAGCACTTTGAGGCAAGTGTTGTTGTTATTTGGCGCTATATAAGTAAAATTTAATTGACTGAATGTGGCACACAGACAATCTTTGTCTGGCTAGGTTGTAAGGGAAAAAATGCTTTTTTCACTCAATGATCTGAAACTCAATTTATAATTTTTATTTAACCTCCTAGGACCTGGCGTCCACATATGTGGACATTTGGGTTATTTAGACCAAAATACTCAATTTAGCTCTACAAGGGCCTGGTATCCACTTACGAGGACATTATACTGCTACTGTTCTATCGAAATTTTAAATGAATATCCTCATATGTGGCTCTCATTTCTCTTAGAAACAAAAATCAGGTAAAAAAAAAAATCTGGTAATTCTTTGTTTTTACATTCATCGGGCCCCAGTCAGCCCAAATATCAAAGAGAAATTTGGAATGAATGGCCACTTTTACCATTGTGTGCCTTCCAAGAGTTACATGGTTACCCCTACAAGTCTGTATTAGTTTAGAGTGAATCGCTTTGAAATGTGTAGATATGGAAAACATTGTTTTTCTAAGTATTTAAATTGAAGTGGAGCTATTATGCTTTTTCCTAAATTGCCATAAATACACTGTTACAATGACACACGGTGTCCCATTATTTTTATTCATTTTTATTTTTGTTAATTATTTTTATTCTGATTACATTCAAAACAGTGGAGCTGTTTCACACAAGTCTCATGCATGCTCTTTTTTGACCCTGTTTTTCCACTGTATCAAGATTTGGAACAGCTACATTGTTCCTGAAAACATCTATTTTTTTACCTTTAAAAAAACATAATTACTGCTCTCTGATACATTGAAAAGAAAGCAGTAAGGCTATTAAAGAAGAATCAGACCTATAGGCTTGGTCATCTGGTACTGGTACTGACATGACTTGAAGAGTGCAGTCTTCTACTGTGAAGTGTGCTGCTTGTGCTCTGGGATATTGCTGTAGGCTGACTGTTGCAATGTACCCAAATGCTACATTCTGTTAATGTGAAAGAGGATCTCTAAACGTTTTAATAGCACGTTTTATATGTCTGGATCTGATACACTTAATTTCTCAGAAAACCATATTCCTTATTTTTTCATATAAAATTAGCTTATATATCATAGAGACTGTTAGTATGTGCGTCTTATCCAGATGTGTAAAATGTCAGTGTTCTGTCTTGCTGCTGATGCACAAGTCAAATCTAAACAATGTAGGCAAAATATTCAAGAAGCAGATTCATTGTTAAGGGTTTCGTTACCAGTATATCGTTAGTATCCAAAGCTACATGTCCTACTCTTTGTGTTTGAGTTTTAGTGGTTTAGTTACTGATTGCTGAGTCTGTACTGTGTGTCTCTATCATCCAGGATGAGTTCCATCCGTTCATTGAGGCTCTGCTACCCCAGGTTCGTGCCTTTGCCTACACGTGGTTTAACCTCCAGGCCAGGAAAAGGAAGTACTTCAAAAAACATGAGAAGAGGATGACTAAAGAAGAAGAGAGAGCTGTCAAAGATGAACTACTTGGGGAGAAGGCAGAGGTGGTATAAGTATATTGGATAACTGAAATAAGCACTACTTTTTTTTATTTTAAAAAGTTTTTTTTTAACTTTTTAAATTCTAATAATTTTAATTCCAAATCACACAACAGTTGCCTCAAGGTGCTTTATATTGTAAGGTAAAGACCCTGCAATAACACAAAGAAAACAGAAAACAAAAATCACAACAATCAGACGACCCCCTATGAGCAAGCACTTACTGGTGACAGTGGGGAGTTTGGGGAGTTTTTAGGACACCCTGATAATAATGAATTACAGTAGTCTGATTTTTATATTTAGCAATCAATGTTTTATATCATACCCATATTATATTGCATCTTCCCCAATTACACTAAGAATATGCTAGAACAAAGCTGACTTGTTCAGTTAGAGTTTCTGTTTCTTATTCTGTTCCTAGGTGAAACAGAAGTGGGCCAGTCGTCTTTTGGCTAAGCTAAGAAAGGATATTAGACCTGAATGCAGGGAAGACTTTGTCCTATCAATCACCGGGAAGAAAGCTGCATGTTGTGTCTTATCAAACCCTGACCAGAAAGGCAAAATGAGACGCATAGACTGTCTCCGACAAGCTGACAAGGTAAATTAAAAAGTTGGTTTGTATTTTCTTTTGGCTGGAGAGATAGAAATGCAGATAGTTTTTCTAACCCCAGACTAAAATTGCTGTCAAAGATGTGAAATATCAAGCAGTTTTTAATTAATTAAACTAACTCAGTCTAACTCAGACTAGCAGTGACATCAACTTTGCCGTCGAAGGTAAGTTTATTTACCTACTGTTTGTACTTGTAGCCGGCTTGTTTCTGCCTGAACTGCACAATCGCTGCTGTGAGTGGGTTTAACAGCTGATTTTCCTTGTCTTATGAATGCTATTTTCCATGACTTTTTCATTAAAAAGGTTTTTGTGACAATGCAAGGTTGTATCAGGTTTTTGTTTTTCATGATTTTACATCAAACATGAGGCTAGCAAGAAAAATATATGAACTAACAAAAGTGACCTTCAGCAGAACCAGACTTAGACAGGGAGGTTTGTTTTATGTGTCTCTGTAAAGCACTTTGAATCACCTTGCTGTTGAATTGTGCTATATAAATAAACTTGCCTTGCCTAATTAAAGGAGGTCAAACAACTCACAGCAGCTGAAAATTGGTGGTTAAATATTATAACCTTTCTACTTTTTAAAGATTTCTGATTTTTAGTTAAGAAACTGTCTTATAAATATACCATCACCATACTGTCCGTGCCCCTGAACCCTCTGTTCCACCTCTCCCCGTACGTCCTTAAATTTAGTTACAGCTTTTTCTGTTTATTTTTATATTGTAATGAATTGTATCGCCCGTGTGTACACATTTATCTTTGTGATAGAATAGAATAGAATAGCATAGAATTCAACTTTATTGTCATTGCACATGCACAGGTACAGGGCAACGAAATGCAGTTTGCATCCATCCAGAAGTGCTTTAGTGATATAGATATATTACAATATATATTAGCAATAATATAGATATGTGAGTATATTACAGAAATGGGTCTATTATGGTATGTTATAATGTACACGGTATGAAGTATGTTGTGAATATTCTATAACTATAAGTATGTACAGGCTGTAGTGAGTACAAGCTATGAACAGGCTATGAACAGGATATAAATATGAAAAACTATACAGAATATGAAATAAATAACTTTACAGAAATCTGAGATATACAGCTATACAGAAATGGGAACTATGCAAGTTGTAAACAGTTGTAGGATTAAAAATTATCGAATGTACAGAATGATTATTTACACAGAGCTATACAGTAGTTCAGTTAAGATAAGTGAGATATAATTCCTACAGAGGCTATATAAAGTGCTAGTGGTTGTGAGTGGTGGTTCAGTCCATGTTATTATTGTGTGTTTGAGGGTACAGTTGTCCATTGTGATCATACAAAAGAGGGTTTTCAGGGAATACTGTTAAATGTACAGTTTTTATACCATATATCAGAACAAGATGTTTAGTGGGATTAAAGTGGTGGGTGGGTTCATTTCCATTTTCAAAGAAGCCAGTTGAGTCTAATAACAGATGAAGTCAGAGCAAGTCAATGTGTTAAAAAGTTAGATTGCCAGTTGTTGATCATCATTATTTTAATGGTTGGAAAAGCTAGTGAATTTTTTAGGCTCTGATCTTTAATTGTATTTGTGATCTTCCTGTTCAAACATTGCCTCAAAAAAAGGCCTGAAAGTGGGTTGATGGACCATTTTATATCTTGAAAAGTATTTGATATATGACGCTAAAATCAGAGACAGTCAAGCAAAATAGCGAATCAAAATCATAGCCTTTATGAAACTTGTAATACAATTTTAGTTAACCCTGAAGTTGGCTTAATAAAATTAGGAAATGCTAAATTTATAGCTAACTGTTTGCTTCATTGCCTGTGCCTGTATTGGTTCTCTCTGGGTATTATGGCTTCCTTACACAATCCAAAGACATGCTTGCAAGGTTAATTAGTGAATCTAAATTGGTTACAATTCTGAATATGTTCGCCCTGTGATAAAATGGGGCTCTGTATGTACCCTGCCTGTCAGTCTCTGATAGTCCGTAACTCTGTGTCTTAAGCGGTCAAGGAAAAGGATGGATGCTTGGCCCATTCAGGGGACCAGTTTCACACTAAACATAGCAAAAGTGAGACTCATGTTTTTAGTCAGACATAAGTGGGGTTTTTTTGCTTTGTTTTTCCAAGGTGTGGAGATTAGACCTGGTGATGGTTATCCTTTTTAAAGGAATCCCACTGGAAAGCACAGATGGTGAACGGCTGGTGAAAGGAGGCCAGTGCTCCAATCCAGTCCTCTGTGTCCAGCCTCGACACATCTCTGTCTCTGTCAAGGAGCTCGACCTCTACCTTGCTTACTATGTGCAAGAGAGAGGTATGCACTACATACTACATACTTCAACATTGCTGTTCATGCTGACTTTCATGTATACATTTAGATATAGTAGACCTCTGGTAATATTAGATAAAATATGAGATTGCTACATGGTGACGATGCATCGTGCATCTTGTTGTAAAGAAGAAAAAAAACTTCTTTCTTTCAAGATTCTCTGTTCTACATTTCTATTAAATCAAAATTTGTTCTTATGATTTCAGGATATCCTGGAAAGTTTAACTTTCCTCACTTTAAAATGCCGTTCTGTATTCTCTATGTGTTAGTTTGGTATTAGTGTCAGAACAGTGTTCATCTGTTAGCCACAGATGTCGAATAATTTGTGTTAAATGCAAACACACGTTAATCATTGTCAGAACCTGTACTGGTGTGAAATTTAACATTAGTCCCCAAATGGGAAAAAAACCCCTTAAATTAACATTTAACATTAAATAGATATGTTCTGCAAGTCTTAAGAGACTTTTTTATGTTGTACTATAATTTAGGACAAATGCTGCACTTTCTAATGTTAAGAAAATAATTATGATAATTGAGTTAGAATAAATTAAAGATTTAATGTATGAATAACAATGCAAAATGGTGACTTTCATTAATAAACAGGTTATAAAAGGTGGATGGTGATCACATGCCTGTTTGCCTGGTGTATTTGAATAAAACTGTTGTGTTGCTAAATAGAAAATGAACATGAGTGATCTTATTTAACACATTGAACAAATCAAGAAAATCTGCCATGAAAATGGTTTTCAGTCACAAAATATGCAGTTAGTATGTTAAAATATGCCCTCTGCTGGTTTTGGATGAGCATGTCAGTTAAGAACAAACAAACAAACAACAAAAAACAATATGCAATACATATCCATTCTGTGTTTTTACTGCATCTTTAAACTTTTTTGAGGATGGAGCTAACAATATTTAAATATGCTTGTTCTTATATTTTCCTATAAGAAAGAATATATTGGCTGACCTACTTTGCTTGTTGAAATTGCTGAAATCTTGTTCTGTTCTCTGCCTCATCCACAAACACTGTCTCACTCTCGCTCTCTCCTTTCAGAGGCCGAGCAGAGCAGCAGTCCCAGTCGCACTGGTGTGGGTTCTGATCAGGAGGACAGTCGAACTGCCACCATGGGTAATGTAAAGTATATTTCTTTATTTTTCTTTAATCTGTTTACATATCTCTATATGTCTCTATCAGGTAATATGATCAGATAAAATAAATATCTTGTACATAAACAGTCTAATTTGCTAGAGCATGGGTTGACTTCTTAGACACAAAGTAACAACAAAGACTGCAGTATTCTGAGCTGTGCCTTGTATTTACAAGTTTTAAATGCTGTTATTAATATTTATTACAAGCGGAAACATGGACCTGTATAAATTAAGAAAACTACCCAATCTATCAGTTATATTTTTGCTTTGGACTGCAAAGACCAAATAAGCTATTTAGGCAATTAAACATCAAGATCCAAAGTGTAATTATATAAATACTACCTTAGTTTATCTATTTTCTTAGTGTGTAACTGCTGCTGTTTTATTTTTGCAGATGGTCCAGAGTTCCAGGAGAGTTTTGTAACATCAGGAGTTTTTAGTGTTACTGAGCTTGTTCAGGTCTCGAGAAGTAAGCCTGCTTTACCATTATGTTTACCTTTACACAGCTACGCTACCTTTGGCAGTGTTCTTACAGAGGCTAGTATTGTCATTGTAACACCAACCCTTCTTTAGCTCTGTCTTGACAGATTTGGTTTAAATATTTGAATTTGAAAAATGTTGAAGGGCATATTATTCTTGGACTAGTTTGAGAATATAAGAACAAAATGCAAGTGCAATTTCAAGTTGTTTTTATGATGTCAATTGAGGCAGCAGTGCAGTTTATTAATCAGAAGGTTGGTGGTTTGAACCCTGACTGCTCCAGTCTGTATACCAAATGTCCTTGGGCAAGGTACTGAACCCCAGGTTGCTTTCTGATGCATTCCTCAGAGTGTGAATGTTCAATAGGAAGCACTTATATGTAGAAGGGTGAGTGAGATATGCTGTATGAAGTGCTTTGAGTGCTCAAGTAAAGTAGAAAAGCACAGCATTTCTAATTTGTTGGCCTTATTTTTTGGTAAGATATGGTAACAACAGGATATCCATATCCGATTTTCACCCTCATTTAGCTGTTTATAGCGCCTTTGTCTCCTGGGGGTGGAGAACATGTCATGGTGGAGTACATCAATCCTATCAGGATAGTTTGATCTCAGGATAAAAGTGGACCCACAGAACAACTCAAGTCATTTCCTCTAAATTGAATTTCTAAACATGTGGAATCAAACCACACTGTCTCTTTTATTAACCATGTAAAATATTCAAACAGAAAACATTTACAGCCTTTTGTCTTGTTTTGTTTTTATTCGTGACCTTTAAAAGTAAACTGATCTGGTATGACTGGTGATCTGAACTAAGTGGGGGAGGCCATAGCAAAATCTTAAGTGTTGACTGTGAAAGTCAGTGAATTACATGTACATGATTAACAAAGCTTTCCTTGCTGCTTTGTGAGTAGATATAATGAAATCTAGATAGGAAATTAAAGACTAGTCAATTAGCACAGTATTGGGCTTTGCCACACACTTTGTGTACCTGATATTCTGTTTTAAGTGCGTAACTCATAATCTGTCTTTTTCCCATGTAGCTCCCGTTGTAACAGGAGTAGGGCCTGGTTTCTCTGTGGGGGAGCTCCAGGGTCATCTGGCCTATGATCTCAACCAGTCTGTTAACCAGCCAGTCAGTCTCAGACGATCACTGGCCAGCACCTCATCCAGCGGGTATTTTTCACACACACACACACACACACACACACACACACACACACACACACACACACACACACACACACACACACACACACACACACACACTAGTTTTCATGTCTTACTGAGCACATCTAATTGACATAATGCTTTCCCTAGCCGCTTGCCCTAACCATGAAAAATGAATGCCTAAACATAATTGTAACACTGATACTTAAACCACATTTTGAGCCTCAAAAATGTCTTCAAACCTGCGGGTTTGCATTTTGTCCCCATAAGGGACTGTACAATTTTCTGTCCTCACAAAGATGCCTAAACATGCACACACAAACAGGGTTGTAAATGGAGACTTCAATTTCTGGTGAATGTTCAAGCACATAAAAGGCAAAATGCAAGTGCACATTAAAATATAGGAGAACGAAAACAAATACATAGAAAGATAATAAAGGGACAACCAGGAGGCATGTACTCTGAGAGCATAAGATGGGTCTATGCCTAAAGCTGCTCAGTCAGATTTTTTGACATATAAAGGATGATGCCTATATACTGCACATATACTGTACTGTACTGTACATTTATGTATGCCTGCAGGTAAGGCTGGGCACTGAAAGCCGACTGAAAATTTTCAGAAATATTATCAAAAAGATTGGACCGACTTGCTGAAATATAAGTCTTTTCAACTTTAAAAACTTTTGAATAGAAGGTGGCTGATAAATATTTAGAGCAATTGCACTTCTGCAAGGTAGAGGTTTACACTTACACTGTAAAAGTGTAAGTGATGACAAGTGATGTGTGAGAGTTGTAGGTTTTTGAGGTTTACCTTTTTAATTCTTTGGAAAAAAGATGGAAGTAGGGAATCCATTTGTCCAATAATCCTGTCTATTTTAAAACGGATTCACTGGGAAGGATGAGCAGCCAAGAAATGGTACAGAGACTCATCCCCTGACTGCAGTTACTGTAGGCTCTGATGTCTGTTTGCAGTAAGATTCATGTAAACAGTGCTGTGAGGTATGGCAGGATACCCCTGAGAAAAATACCTCAGTGATCATCTTGTTTAGCCCACTGCTGCTTTAGTTTCCCTGTCCTTGTTTAACCTTTCTAACACTTCAGCCTTTGTTTTATTGGAGAGCACAGTTTTCTGAATTGCTCATTTAAATCACATTTAATAGGATAAAGTAGCTTTAAGAATTTATTCAAGCAAAAGTCTCTTTCTTTAAGGCCGTGTTTTGCTCTTTGCTCTCTTACTATTTTCTTACTTTTTTCACTGTAGGTACAGAAACACCTTTAGTCATTGACCCCAATACAAAAATAAACTTTCTATAGTACATTTGTGCCAAAAATAAGATAAAGCTCAGACAAGCCTGTATCTGTGCTGAAGGGTTAATGTTAGGCAGTAATAAATGAGCAACTACCACAGGAAAGACTGGCAGAATTTCTTCTTTGTCACAGTGAAGAATTAGTCAGCTTTTCATTCAGTCGGCCTGGTAAACACACGTCTGTGGCAAACTTTTGATTTCCCCGGCCATATCACACACACATATCTGCACAATTTGCAAGTTTGCTCACTTACAAAGAAGGATTGGAAGAAAATGCTGCAGTCAGATGAAACCAGATTTGACCTCTTTGACATCAGCTCCGCCCGCCATGTTTGGAGGCAGAAAAAGGTTGAATGTGACTCAAAGAACATCATCCGCACAATCAAACACAGAGTTGGAAACATCATAGTTTGGCCTGTTTTTCTGCTAAAGATGATTTCACAATAAAATCTTGGATGAGAACCTCCTTCTCTCAGCCAGGATGTTGATGAGATGAAGCACATTAAGGTGGTGAAAGCTAAAGCTTCCAGTTTCTAAGCAACAGCCAAGAAACCTAAAGGATTTAGAGAGAGTGTGTGAAGAGGAGTAGGCCGAAATCCCTCCTGGGATGTGTGTAAACCTGGTAACCAAATACAAGAAACTTCTTCCTGCATGTAGCAGTAAGAAGTAGCTCAGGAGGTATCTCCTGATAAGACAGTTGGTGCTTCGATCCCTGACTCACCCCAGTGGGCATGCCAAATGTCCTTGGACAAAGTTGCTCTTGCATCCATCGGAGCATGAATGTGTGTGAACGTTAGTTAGTAAGCACTTAAAAGCATAGAAGAAAGTGCTTGTACGATTGGGTGAATGTAGCATTTTTGTATAAAGCGCTCTGAGTGCTCTGGAAGAGTAGACACGTGCTATATAAGAATCAGACAATTTACCATTCTTGCTGGTTTACTCATCCACTAAGTACTAAGTCATGTTGTTCTTGAGAATCAAATACTTTTTTCACAATGACGTGAAAATCCGTTCAGAACTTTTATTTAATGTGTTTTCCTGTTTGACGTTCTGTCGCTCTCCATCAGAACAAAACTGTCATAAAAACGAGAAACCGTTCATTTCTTTCTAAGTGGGCAGACTTGCAAATTCAGCAGGAGATGAAAGAATGTGTCCAGTTGAATGTTTTTATTCACTAGGCATCTTAAGTTTGCAACAAGTATTCATTGGAAAATCAATTGCACTTAGGAGGAACATTAAGTGTGCAGTGTGTTATTGTGCGGACTAAAATCAGTATATGGTTGGAAAAGTAAGAAACACCACTTATTCTTTACAGAATTTATCTGACATGATAACAGTACACAATAGTTTACAGAAATGTTTTTTTGATTCTTGCCCTTTTTTGGCTTTATTTAATAATATTAATAATATTTAATAGTGACAGTTGAGACTGACAGGAAAGCAGAGAGAGAGAGGGGGGGGGGGGGGGGGGGGGAGACATGCAGCAAAGGCCAGAAAGGCCCAGAAATGGTTAAATGAAAATGGGCTGCCAGGGTTGGATTGTAAATGATTTGGGTCTCTGAATGAAACGGGAAACAGTAATGCTGCTAAAAAGCAAGTTGACTTCAGCCCACACACAGGTCCTTATGGCCTCCCAGTAATCTTATCTTATGCATTTTAACACTGGACTATGCTTGATCTCCTCACATGGTGCTCAGTGAAACCAGGATCCTAAATGTGTGAGCATCTCTCTATGTGTCTTCAGGAGTAAACGTCATAAGTCTGGCTCTATAGAGGAAGAGGCTGATAGTCCAGGTGGGGAGTATTACCATTCACCTTCCTCACCAGCCAGCAGCTCCAGGAACTGGACTGATGACATGGAAGGAGGTAAGACTACCATATCGACTTTCCTATTTACAGTCATGCTGCTGAACAGATTAGGGCCAGGTTTACTAATACATTGCACCATCACAAACGGGTTTTTGGCATTTAAAAAAATATTGTTGCTGGCTCAGCAGATACCTTCTATACATTGCAATGAAGGGCGCGCTGCATCACTGACTACAAGAAGGACAACACAGTCAGTGTTCAGCCCACTGCATCTCTTGCAGACGAGCTTAACAACTTCTATGCTCGTTTTGACGCAGACAACAGATCTGTTGTCTGCGTCAGAATCCTCTACCCTCAGGAGGACAGTGAGGCTGCAACTTTAACTCTGAAAACAGAAGCTGTGAGATGGACCTTTAAAAAGGTCAATCCTTACAAAGCTCCGGGACCGGACGGCATCCCAGGCCGGCTACTCAGAGTGTGTGCAGACGAGCTGGCAGAGGTGTTCACCAACATCTTCAACCTCTCCCTGAGGCAGTCAGTGGTCCCCACGTCCCTCAAAGCATCCACCATCATTCCCGTTCCCAAAAAATCAGTGGTCTCCTGTCTGAATGACTACCGTCCTGTTGCACTGACATCCGTCATCATGAAGTGCCTGGAGCGGCTGGTCAAAAGTCACATCTGCTCCTTCCTCCCTGACACACTGGACCCTCTTCAGTTTGCCTATCAGACAAACAGAGCCACAGAGGATGCCATCGCCCTGGCAACGCACACCACCCTCACTCACCTGGAGAAAGGGAATACATATGCAAGGATACTCTTCATTGACTACAGCTCGGCATTTAACACCATCATCCCCTCAAAACTTGCCACGAAGCTCGTCGACCTTGGGCTGGGAACACCGATCTGCAGATGGATTCTAAGCTTCCTCACAAACAGGCCCCAGGTGGTGAAAGTTGGTAAGCACACCTCCTCATCACTCATCCTAAACACAGGTACGCCACAGGGTTGTGTGCTTAGCCCCCTCCTATATTTCCTGTTCACACACGACTGTGTTGCTAAACACGACTCCAACATCATCATCAAGTTTGCGGATGACACAACCATCATCGGCCTCATCACAGACAATGATGAGACGGCCTATAGAGAGGAGGTGATGGCACTGTACGAGTGGTGTCTGGAAAATAACCTGACTCTCAACATCAGCAAAACTAGAGAGATGATAGTGGACTACCGGAAACAACCAGTCAGAGAACACCAGCCCAGCCATATCAACGGTGTCAAGGTCGAAAGGGTCAGAAGCTTCAAGTTCCTTGGAGTCAACATCACAGAGGACTTCTCCTGGACCCTTCACACAGACACTGCTATCAGGAAAGCTCGCCAGCGGCTTTATTTCCTGAGGAGGCTGAGGAAGTTTGGCATGAACGCCAACATCACCTCAAATTTTTACAGGTGTGCAATTGAGAGCTTGCTGACGAGCTGCATCACAGTTTGGTACAGAAGCTGCTCTGCCAGCAGCCGTAAATCACTACAGAGGGTTGTGAAGGCAGCAGAGCACATCACTGGCACGAGGCTTCCTGCCATTCAGGACATTTATCTCCAGCGATGCCTCCGTAAAGCACACAGCATCATCAAGGACCACAGCCACCCAGCACATCAGCTGTTCTCCTTGTTACCATCTGGCAGACGTTACAGGAGTCTGTCTGCTCGGACTACAAGACTTAAAAACAGTTTTTACCACCAAGCCATACGACACCTCAACCACAACACTCAAACACATACAACACAGTGCACAGGACGCACTCAGAAGCTACTTGCAGCTTCACAAGTACTCTGTTTAATCTGCACTGGTCACTCCACTTTATTGTTATTGTTATTTATATTTAAAAAGTACAATACTGTAATTTTCTGCTGCTCATTCCTGTACAATATCCCATCTGCCCTCCCGTCATATTTCTTTTCAAGATTTTCTTATTTAATCACTAGTGTACATATATTTATATTTATAGATACATATATATTCAGTCATCTTTTCTCTTTTACCACGTCTCTCTAATATTTTGCTCCTTACTATTTTTCTATTTTTTTAATTACTTTATTTTATTTTATTTATTTTATTATATTTTATTATATTTTCTTCTACTGTATCATGCTGCTGAGTGACTGCTGCTCGTCAAACACATTTCATTGCAATGTTGACCCTGTGCTAACTTGCATATGACGAATAAAACTGAAAACTGAAACTGAAAACTGTGCATTTTAATCTGCTTTAGCTTTTGCATCCCACCACATTTATGCTATGTGACTCAGTCAGTCCATATTCTGTGACCGTTGTCTACTCTGGGGGGCTCTGGGAGGGGCTCTTACTGTTATTCTCATTTCCAGCTTCCCACGTATGCACATGGAAGGGCACCAATGCCTGCACTCTTTGCCTTATACTTTCCAAATACCAAAGAAGAACGGCAGACCACGTCTGACATTTAAGAATGACAGGTTCCTCACGCCACTCTAACAAAGTTCTAATCACCGGCGCCTAACCTGGAAATTCTGATTCTAATTTGATGGAGCTGAGTATCACTTACATACAATGTCTTACTTTTTTGGTTAGGTGCCACAAAATGTTTTAAAATGCAACATCAGCACAAAGGGAAACAGTTGGAAAACCTTTCCATTATAAGCCATACAAATACCTGTGGTCTAGTACACAACTGGTTTCTGCTGAGTCAGGATCGTGTGCTTCATGATTATATATTATATTATTTTAAGACCAATTTCTAGAGAAACTAACATAAGTACAAATGACAGAAAATTTTGGGTGCTTTTGTGTGTGTGCGTGCGTGTCTGTGTGTGTGTCTGTGTGTTGTGGGATTCATTTAGGGCTGTCTCCCCCGGTGAAGAAGGCAGAACTGGACAGTCCTTCTCCCCAGGAAGACTCACCAAGAATGGGTTCCTTTACTCAGCACCACCGGCCTGTTATAGCTGTTCACAGTGGTCAGTAGCACACACACACACACACACACACACACACACACACACACACACACACACACACACACACATATATGTGTGTGTGTGTGTTAATGTTAATGTTATATGTTAATTTGTTATTTACTTAAAGGATGCACAGAACAACATGTCATTTTTTTTCTCAGGTCTGTCCCGGAGTCCACATCCCTCCTCATCTCTTCATTTCCCATCTTCCTCCTACTTCCCCCATGGAGCGATCCGTTATCCTCCTCATCTTGCCCAAGACCCTCTAAAGGATCTGGTTTCATTAGCCTGTGACCCTGCCAATCAAACCCCTAGCTCAGTGAGTACATCTAGTCAACACAAGCCAACACACTATTCCCTTTCTCCATTGCACCTCAAGCTAGTATTACATGTATGCTGCAAAAATAAGTACAAATGTTTTTGAAGACAGATATTTCTTGTGCAACCAATTCAATCACCATATTAGCAGTTCCTCCAGACCTGCAGCACTTTGTAACTATAGACAGGGTTGCACATAAGTGGTCCGCAGATGCACATGTGCTGTCAAAATAAAAGACGTGCGCCAGATAAGAAGTTGCAACGCGCGTTTGCGTACATAAGATTTTCTGGAGGAGGACAGACGTTTGTTTAGAACTCTTAAAGATGTCGAAGAAGCAAGCTCCTTTAAGCAATTACTTTGGTGTTCCTCCACCTCCAAAGAAATGTCAGAAGGAGTCCGAACCGCAAAAGAAGCGTGTATTCTCGGAAAAGTGGTTGCAGGAGGTGAGCTGGCATTTGTTTGAAGCCAGAAAATCTTATGTACACAAATGCGCATTGCAACTTCTCATCTGGTGTGCATCTTTTATTTTGACAGCGCATGCGCACCTGCGGACCACTTATGCGCACCCCTGTCTATAGATGGAGAGTGACAATATCTCCACATGTATAAACATAAAAGTAAAAAAAGACACAAAGAGAAGAACTTTGATGCAGCAAGTACTTTTTTTTACATAAAAAAAACCCCTGAATGTGGAGCGGTGAAGGTAGAAGCAAGTCAGGATATGTGTGCGTGAATTAGAGGGAGACAGGAGGAAAGGTGAACATGCAAGGTGTAGAAATATAGAAGGTTAGAAATGAGGACATCAGAAGGACAGCCAGAGAGGCTGAGATAGTTTGGACATGTGCAGGAGAGCGAGTGCGGATATATCAGACAGAGGATGATGATGAAGATGGAGCTGAGAGGCAGGAGGAAAAGAGGAAGACCTCAGAAGATTCATGGATGTAATAAAGGAGCACATGTAGAGGGCTTGTGTGACCAAGGAGGATGCTGGGATAGGGTGAGATGGACGCAGATGATCTGTTGTAGCGACCCGTAAAGGCAGCAACCAAAAGAAAGAGGAAATCGCATCTAATTTTTTATTCCACACTGGATATCCACAGTGCAATGTATAAATTAGACCACTTCCTGTGAGTTCCAGTCTCCACCCTAAGGAGAAACCCCTCAGGGGCACATGACATCACCTCTGTCCATAACACTAGCATATTTCATATTACTGTGGGTTTAATGCTTCTTTAATGAACAAAATTCATATTTCCAAAATATTCCAGCTGAATGGAAGTAACCAGGTCAAAGTGCCCAGTCACTACATCTCGTCACAAATGTTGGCACCCCCTGGACCTGCACCCTCTCTGGCGAGTCCCCCATCCTCCCTTTCTAGGCCGACCCTTCCTACAGAGTCAAAAGCTACTACCACGTCCTCTGATGCAGGAGCAAACTCCCCCACATCACCCAGTAAGTGGTCATAAATAATCTACTATATATACAGATAATATATACATATATATACAGTTTGTACAAAACATTTCAGTGAATACCGGTGAAAATGAGGCTTAGAGCATCAGTGACAAGTAGAGCAACTAATGATCTGTTCCATAAAATCAAATAACTTCCAGTATATCTTCAGTATCAAGCTGGTCAAATAAAAGTTATTAGTAAACGCTGCAAATTTGATTTTCCAAAGTATAAGCAAATATTAATATGCTGCCCAGAATAAAACAGTTCAGTGGAAGCTGCTGTGTACACTTCCATGTTCAATGCACGATATTAGAATTTTCTCATATTTTGTCAAGTTTGTGATTTCTGACAGAAATCTGATGCCATACTGTTATTCAGATCAACTACATACATTAAAAGTGGAAAATGTTTTTCAAAAACGACACTGTTAGGAGATGGTCATTATCATTCAAACACAATATGAAAAGAATTAACTCTGCCTTTTGAGATACTGCTTTCTGCACTCACTTGGTTGAGCAGGTGACCCATTTGCACTTTCTTGTAAAAAGAGGTATGAGAATAGACTGGCAGGTCCAGACGCAGGAGGTGGACTGATGTTAATACCTGATAAAGACAGTGTTGTTACAATGTCGTTGTTAGTTAGCAGTTAATTGAATATTTTGTTTACATTGCTGTTACCTTTCTGCTCATTTCTGTGTAAACATTTAAATGTGTGTCAGTTGTATTTCATATACAGTGGACACTTAAAGCCCAGATCTAAGCTGGGCGACATTTGTGGAGTTTGGGGTTTTATTCCAACTTCCAACCTGCAATACAGACAGAATAAATATAATATATTTATAGAATATAGAGTAAAGAGGAGATGGGCAATACTCTGCCCAGTTCACATCAATTTCTCAGATAATTCTGAAGGGAAAGACGAACAATAAGCAAACTTAATTCAGCCAAATATTCTACAGTGAGCAGAGTTGTTGTTGTTAACCCTCAGCATACTCTGCCCCGGGGACCCCTCCAGCTAATCGATCATCCTTCGTGGGAGTCACCCCTCGAGACCCAGGTGGACTCTACCAAGCGCAGGTCAGTATGGTTTACTTCATTGTAAAAGTCGTTTCAGGAAGGATTAGATGACCCCAAACACCAGAAATTTAGAGATTTCACTGTTCAATATCTGGAAAATTCTGGTATTTTTAGTTCTGTGTCGTGTATTCCCAAATGGAAGTTTCAAAGGTTGAGTTGTAGCTGCTGCTGGCAAACGTCTCCCTAATACTGCACATAAATATTTTCAGTAGCAGTGTTTAGTTCAACATGATCAAGAAAGTCCTGGATTATACTTGTGTGTGAGAGGAACTCTGACTTTGTACATTTCTAAGCTGAGTCGTTGTATTTGTGTTTTAATTGTGTGTCTGTCTCCTTTCCAGTCTTGGTATTTGGGCAACTGAGGGAACTTTGGAGGAAACGTGATTGTCATGACAGTAAACTTCTGGGGGGGAAAAATCATGTTGTGAAGACATTTCCAGAGGAAAAATGTATTAACCTCTGGTCATACATATATATAAATATACGTT
Organism: Aulonocara sp. 'chitande type north' Nkhata Bay; assembly: GCF_057382095.1. Taxonomy (NCBI): domain Eukaryota; kingdom Metazoa; phylum Chordata; class Actinopteri; order Cichliformes; family Cichlidae; genus Aulonocara; species Aulonocara sp. 'chitande type north' Nkhata Bay. The sequence continues at coordinate 17,151,851 of NC_141360.1, forward strand.
GCAATATATTTATATATGTGTAAAGAGACGTCCTGGATGGAAGAAGGATGCTGGGCTCTCTCAGCCGTTTTATATCCCCAGAATGAACTATGCTTTATGACATTACATGTTTGTCACAAATGGCATATTTTCAAAGAAAAGTAACGACTTAATGCAGAGGTTTCATTGGTCCAAATGAACTACAGACCAGAACCAGGCATCAACACATCAGATTCTCAGAAGCCTGAAACTTAACTGTGTCCCCAGGATGAGTCCTGTTTCCCTGGGATGGATGTCAGCCTTGACCCCTGTACCCTGGATCTCGACACTAAGTCAACTACAAGGCCTATATAGACCTCATCCCTCCCTCAACACTTAAAATGCCCCACTCTCCGCTGCAGGTGCTGCTTATAATATATGCAAATAAGCCTCCTTTAATTTCTGAACCGACCAGAAGAGGTTGTTAATATTTAATGTTTATTTGCACTTTTTAAGTATGTCATTGATACGTCTGAAGAAAATTACAAGCTGAATAGCGCAGTTTCTTTCACTCTTCCCAACAAAACACAGAGGCTTCATCTTTTTTATTGACAATCATCCACCTGAAATTATTTAGTTGCTTTGCAAGGCTCATGTTTGTAAGACTGTTTGATTGTGCTCTTTGGTAGAAAACAACGAGTAATAGTGGAATATAAGAGCTATATTCATGCCTCCTCCTCCACAGCACACAATGCTACAGCTGAAAGCAAGTGTGGAGCAAGGCCCAGTTTTACTATGCCATGTTAGAGTGCATGAGTGGGCCATGACCTCAGTTCCAAACGTACAGTGTTTGACATTGACGTGACTTCCTCAGTAGAATTATCAAAAGGCAAACACATACCTGGATGATGTGGCAGCACAGCCAGCAGTACATTGGCTGCTGAATGTGGCTGAACTGTAGCCTGGTTGTGTAATGTAGTGTGCGTGTGTGTCTGTAGATGATTGTGTATGAGAATGTGATGGTTCCTGCATTTCCACACTCATTCCTGCTTTGAAGAGATGTCCTGTAGTTTCTGTTTGTCTCAAAATGACAGGATCTGTGTTTGTGTGTGGGTGGGTTAGAAAGAGATAAAGCAGGTGCTGCACTATGATTACAGTAAAATACGTTTCTTTCAAAAGTTATGATGTGGTATGTTGCCAAGCTGGAGGTTTAGCAGACTGTTTTTTGTTTTTGATGAAGGTGTTGATGCTGATGAGCATGTTATGCATATATGACTTGAACTGTGGACAAAATCTGGGTGTGTCGTCTAGCTGTAGAATAAGTGGTGGTCCCTGACAAGTTCTGCTCTGTGTAGTTCAACCCCAACCCAATCTGAACAACGTGTGATGGAACAGCAGCAGTAGGGTTTGATTTGGGACTGGGCTGGGCGACACAGGTGAACAGAAGAACGGTGCTAGAGTTGTTTTCCAGTTTGAAGTGCCAACATCAACAAATTAAGCATTTTAAGGTAGGTCGAGCCCTTGGTTTTCTGTGTAAATGTTGATATAGAGTTTGCATTATTGCTTGCGAGGCAAAGCAGTGTTCTGTTATCGCTGACGTTTCACAGCTTCAGTTATCAAATACATTTCTATAGTGGTCTACTGAAAGGCTTGCAAGCTACATTTTAACATTGACTGAAATCTTCAGAAACATTTAAAAAGGTGAAAAAACATAACGATGAAAGAAGGAATAAAATGAGGATCAGATTCTTGAATGCACCTTAAACATCATCAGTTCTGGCAAATAAAATTCATTGTAAACTCTAAAAGAAACTGTAGTAGACATGTGCACCATGGCCCTTTGGTAAATCTTACACAATGTCATTTGTGTAAGATAATGTTACATGTTGACAATGTCAAGATTTTTAAGAAGTAATACATTATAGTCTGTGCCATAATTTATTTCTAAGAACTGGTGAGTCTAAAGCAGTTTCCTAAACACTTGTTATTTTTCCGTGGATGTAACGATGTAAAAATGTGTTTTTGATAGTGCAATCTGATTGGATACCACACGAGAAGAGTTTCCGAGTAACCTGTATTATTCACAGGAAATTTTCTGCTGGATTGTTTCTGCAGTCCGTCAGTTTTTTCCACTTGCTTTCTGTGCACAGAGAGTAAGAGAAAACTCCAGACATTGTTCCTTGGTGTAGTTGTTGTAGGCTGTTTTCATGACCCACATTTGTCTCCATCTCCTTGGAAACAAATATTCTTATTGGAAGAAAGTTTTTTTTTAAAGTGTCCCCACTGCTGTGGTCTGACCAATGACAGTTTTCTTCAAGTCCTATGCTTCAGCACCTTCAATGCGAAATAATAAAATGGATATTGGTTCAGAGAGCCATATATTTTCAGCTTTAACTAGGAAACCCAATGCTCCCTAGGATGTAGGTCTGAACACTTTCTGTTCTCAGAAAAGAAAACAGAATCTTGCAGAGCTTTGTTTCCACGTTCTATGGAAAACTTACCCGAGGACATTTTATCATTCAGCAGGACAATGATTCAATTCTATAATATTCACATAGCACCAGTTTACGACAACAGTTTTGTCTTTATATGGTAAGGTAAACATTAGGATATAATACAGTGAAAAAAAGGGGAGGAGAAGTGCATGTGCCCCAGCAGCATTTAGCCATTTGAATTTGTCATGTGGCTCAACAGCACTAAAACTGGCTCAGTAGATAAAATAAATGTTTGCAGTGTGTTCTAATAATAGTCCGTAAAGGAAGCATATATAATGTAGGTACTGGTCCCAGTACAGAATCTAATGGAACTTCATGACTGACTTTTTTGCGTGAGGAAGCTTTGTTTACGTGATTAATTCTGAACCCCTAAGCTTGTGGCGCTGTGTATTTAAAAGGGTTTATGCTCAGACCTGCTCAAGTTAAAGCAGAGGCTTTAAAGAGAATGTGCTGAAGTTCAACAGCTGAAGAAGATAGAAAATTGCTTCACTGGGCTTCCAGTGAACTGTTAGCAAAGCAGGTGGTATAGTCACTGGAAATATTGGACCCAGGATTTCCAGTGATATTTACAGTTTTGATCATGCAAGATATTACTTTGCACTGGAAGCAAACATCTGTGGGATCATGCAAACGCCTTGCACCAAAATGCACCAAGCAGCAGAAAAAGACAGCAGTTCACAGATATGGACAGGCTTCACGCGTGTGTTTGTACAGCAATTCGGACAAAAAACAGAAATTCCATTTTAACATTTTCCTTCTGTTTCTCCTGCCTCCTGTTGTCTTTACATTTATAAATGCTTGTGTGAGTTACTATGGGAATGGGCATGAATGATCAATTTCTAAGGAATCTTACTTGGACGTGTCCCCATATAATTTGAATCTTATATCTTGAAATTTGATTTGATCTTGTCTGTTTTCTGTCAGGCCACACCTAAAATGTACTTTACCTTGCATTAGAACAGAGATGTCGGTGCATTTCCTTTTTCTTTCCCACGGTTTGGGGGCTATAGCTAAGTTAATTTAGTGCCTACAAGGGATCAATGACATGGACAGAAAGTGTTGATATGAACTGGATTTTAGTTTAAGGTTCAGTTAAAGTTGTCTTAAAGCTGATGTATATTGCATGGTGCTGTCCTGGTCGCTGTGCTGACCTAACCAATGCATGGCTCAACTTGATAATACCTCTCCATCTCTGTCTTGCTCTTCCTCATCCTTCTTTTCCTCCCTCTGTTCTGCAGACTACATCAGAGGGAAGTGGATGGAAGGCTATATGTTTCTTTGAATTTAATAATAGCTCTGTTGTTAAACTTTTGCACGATATTTCGTAAAACACATTATGTGCCTTGCCTTTAGTTAAAGAACAGTAATATTTTATGGAAACATGATCATATGTTTCACGGTACAAAAAAGCTGCATGTGTGATTACTCGACATTAACCAGTGTAGCAAGTGCACATTTTTTGGTTGTGGTGGTGCGCCACCTGAGATAGTAACTTACGGCTAAGCTCTATGAAAGCTTCCACTAGCTGTTTATCATCTACTCTGTTATCCTAAAGATAGAGCAATTTTTACAGTGTGAAAGGAAGTGTGTGAAACTTTGCGGAAATATGCTCTTTTTACTGTCGTATGAAGAAAACAACTTTGTTCCCTAAATAATATACATTTGGTTGCAATTAAGGTAGCTCAGCTGTTGTATCATGACCTACTGAAAGTGTGAACTTGGTCTGTATGGCCCCAGTGACGCAGGCCTGGAGATCAGTTGACTACCATCTGGCAACTACACATGAGAAAAACGTGTCCTCGGCTACTCCGAGCGGTAGTGAAAAGTGCCACACAAACCGGAAATGGACAACCTGTGCCGTCCAACTAAAAGTTTTGCCTTTTACAGCTGGTTGGCTGAAGCAGTGAGGCTTGACTTTTACTTTGAAGGCTAATGTCCTGTCTTTTCACTTTGCATAGCAAGTTTTGCTCTTGCGGGTGTAGTGTTTAGAGACAACTTGGCATCTTCCATGCAAACTACTGTGACAGTCTGCTAGCATCTAAAGCAATCACAAGGAAGTTTTTGATGCAGCACCATCTGTGTGAGCAATTTCACCCAGCAACCACTCGCCATCTGGTTGGGAAATATTCATTTTTCACTGGAAGGTTCCCAGAAGTTGACAGGTCTCTAGGCTGGTGTGACTGAGGCCTAAGTGTGAGAACTGTAGACTGTGATCCAGCCTCCAAGTATATACACCTGCTGTCATATATATCATTTAGGTCCCATGCTTGATTTATTGCAACAAAAACACGTGAACACATGGAAAAGACTGCAGTTCCCAGTATTTTCCCAGTTCCTTTAGACTCTGTGGATTTTTCTGGTGTTATCTGAGATACTCAGGTGTTGCCTGCACTCATATAGCTGATTGGATTCAGTGGCTGTGCTGTTTAAGGCTGGCGTGTAGGCTGAGGTGTCTGTGGGCTAATGTAAGTGAACATTATTGGTGTTGCTATGTGTAAAGTCACATGCACACATTGTTTGATATTTGCTTAGATATGTGTTATATGAAAATGTGGACACCGTTGTGTTGTAGTAAAATGTTTTTTCTGGGCGTGGTTAAATATGGATGGAAGCTTTGATTTGAAAATACACTTTGCAGAGGCTAAAACATGGGTTGAGAAAGTCAAGTCTGGTGGTAAGTCCTGCCTAAATGTTCGCAATACAAACAAAAGCCATTTTCAGAGGCACTGCTCAGCTCTATCTACTTAACGTTTTATTGTCCCATGTTAGATGCATATAGACACATTTAAAGGTTCTTATTGCAGGGAAAAATCTTGTTGGGCTTTAGCTAGTATGGCCACGTATGGTTGCCATGTAATGGAAGCATGTTAAACATGTACAGGTTTAGATTTCAGGGCTTTGCAGCTTTATGACTGGTGATGAGAACACCGTCCAATTGCCTATATGACGATCCTGTTACTCAGCATGTGATAAAAGGCCATAAATAACTTTGAGTTAACATTATTTTTACTCATCTTCGCTTTAGGTTATTTTTAGGTTTTCCTTGGGTTATTATTACTTTGCTTTAGAATTATAGTTTTAAACACATCAGTGTGTATAAAAATATATACAAAATGCACTTATTAGTTATCAAGATGTATAGAATGTTTAAATCATTTGTGGCTGTCTTATACAGTAAGTGGAAACCATGAAATGGGGAAAATTGTGTCTCTTAGAGAAAAATGTGGACAACAAAGCTGTTTGGTTTGGACGTCAACTGAAGTGAAATGACACAATGCACAACTGCTAAGACTTCACAATCTCCTAAATGTGTCATTGTGATAAAGAAATGTTGACAGTGATGTCACATGTAGCAATGTTTTTGTAATACATAAATTATGTCCTGAAATATTGAAACTTTTTTATAGGATCGAGCTGTTTGAAATTACTCATTGGGCTTGACTAATGAAATGCTTCTTCTTACTGTAGCACCACACTTATAAGAATATGGCCTTATTTTTGCAAGCGTCAATGAAGGTTGAGTCAACAGTTAAAAATATTTAGGTCAAGTACTTGTGTGCAGAAATGGTATACATAGAAAAACAAGGAATCATTTATCCAAATATTTTGGTGAAAATTAAACGAAATAGGGCTTAAAAAAGCATTCAGTCTTGGACTATACTGGTCCATCGCTGCTTCAAAAATAAAGGTCTTCACCACTGACACGTCATCCATAATAGGGCAAACACTGACAGAGAGAGAATGGCAGCACCGTGACGCTCTAGCAAGTTAGAAAAGAGCAATATCTGGTCATTTTATTGCACATCAGTTGCACAAACACTTTTACCCGCTGAGGATGGTGATGGTATGGGAGCTTATAGGGCGTGCCCTCAGGTATTAGTTTCTTCACACACAGACCTAAGACTTGTAGCAATACAGCAAGAACCCACCAATCCTGGTCAGGTGTACAACTTTAGCAAATCAGAGGATCCTCAGAGACCTCCTGATGGGAGTTCCATCAGAAATTATGAGCCAAAGTGGAAAGTGTAATGGTTGCTGGAAGATCATAGATTGAAGCTGAGTGGTAGAAGCTTTAATTCAGGGCTTTATATGGACTTTGATAGTGGCTGTGATTATAAACCTTAAATAACATGTATTTTGGCTTGAATGATATCTAGTAACCTGACTATGGTGATATATCCAAAACTGTATGAAGACAGACTGTGTTGCTTGTACGGTTACCAAATCTTTATGTACTTTACTTAATGTTAAAACGATGAAGCAGAGTATTAACCTATGATGGGTCTGATTGCGGTTAAGTTGTGATGAGGCCCACTATTTGCAAACATGTTTTTTCCTCACGCGTATAGGAAATATAGAACTTGCTTTTAGATTTAGTTGCTTTAAAAGTTTCAAATACATTTTTAACAAACATCACAGCCAAAAATGCCCATGCAAAATGTGCAAGTGGTTTACAAAAAACTGTACAAGCTTTGGAGTTGTTCCTTCTCCTCCAGCTGACGACCACGATAGAAACTCACGCAAACCTTCACCTGTGGAAAGAATGTACGCACAGTTTACTGGCACGTGACTTAAAATCCACATTTTGGATGCAATGCTGTCAGGAAACAGTGTGAACTGTTGATGTGCGTCTTCATTTCTGTTTCCCACCAAATGAAAACCTGACAACAGGATGCCTAAGTAACACACTCACTCTGCTGAGTGGAAGACACATGCCCAGTACTGTTAAGGTGATAGCATTTCAAGCTTGTGCAGCATGTTTACACAATGTTTTAAATAGAGGTCTATCATAATCAAATCATCATATCATAAAATACTGAAATCAAGATCAAATTGATCAAGAATTACAGCTATTAATTAATCATAATTGGCATGTGATGTGTCTTGATATTATGATCTTTCTTTTTTTTTTGCTATAAAATTCAACTTTAAAGAAAGCGACACACCAGTTCAGGCTCTCATGCAGACACTGTCCTCTTACCGAAAGTGTACAGACATGCAAACTCATCAAGTTCCTCGCTCTATTCAAATAAACCAGCAGGGCAGCAGCAACTGAAAAGTTCTACCAAAAACAATGTCAATAAGCAGTGCCTATCACTTTACTGTTGGAGGTATTTTGTAAGCTGTAGGTGTTGTTTTCAGACCCTACATGGTTTGGTGACAAACAGCGTTGCCCTCACCGGTGCAGGTCCTGAAGTAACAAGCCATACAACAAACCAAAGAGTTGAAGGAAATCTAGAGATAACACTGAGTGTGCATTTTGGGGGACACTAAAGTTCAGAGGTTTTGCAGTTTATGGTACTTCATGTTATGCTGTACTACGTTCGGGGCCTACAGCTGTGTTCTATTTTCAGCTTTTATAGGTCACGCGTGAAAAACATTATAAATGCAGCACAAATGTGATGCCACATTACAAACGGAGCATCTGTATCAGTTGATTTATCCACTGTGCTGTCAGTGCATGGAGGTCTGTATTATCATTATTATGCAGTTATAATAATGTGTCAGTTGTAGTAATCAGCTCTGTGATTTGCTTTCACCCACTGTCTACTATTTCCCCCTGCAAGCTAGCTCGCTTCACCGTCTTTTGTAAGACCCCACCCCCGCGAACACGCACACAAACACACAGTGCAGTAAATACATGCATATTTATTTTGTGCCACAGATACAGACTGGCGTTAACTGAGCGTGGGGTTGACTTGGTTCCCTCTAGATTTTTTTGAAACTCTGTGGTTTAAAGACAAACAAGTGCTGTTTAGGCGGCCACTGTTATTATAGTTCAAATTCTGATAATCAATGTATGTGTCCATATATTTCATGTTACACTGCATCACACCATAGTCCAAACTGCTCGATGATTGTGATTAGCAGGTCATGTTCAGTATTGTGAACAGCTGTTTCTGAGCAAACAGTCGTACTGCAGGTGGTACTTCCTGTTTTTTAGTTTCACGGCTGCAGATGATCAGATGTTGAACTGTTTGCTGTATGAGGAACAAAGGGACTGCAGAGGGCTCTTTTCTATGAACTATCAATGATATTCAATGCTCTACCCTACTGCTGCTGTTTCCTGGAACAACTCCATTGATTTGGTGACTCTAATATGTGTTTCTTTTTTTTGCTGTTACTTGAAATGCATGTTTGCTTTTTAATTTTTTTAATGGCCTTTGAAAACCTTTCCTGTAATTCAGACTTACAGCAGGAAACCACACTTGGTTACTAAAAATGGGATTGTAGAGCTGCAGGTTTTCCCCTGACAGTGATGCCATATTGATTTGTTTGTGTAACTGAAAGTACATTGCTACTGCACAGTTTACTCCATGTGCTCAAGATAGTATGTAATGAATGAAAGTTTTTTTTCTCAGAGAATATTTGAATGCATATTTGAACATTTTTTTTCCATCATAACTTTTCCAGATATTATATTAAAAAACTGCTTGCTTGCTTCCAGACATATATCCCTTACATCAGAGAAGGCATAGGCATTAAAACATGTCATCAGTTATTGCATGACTGCAATTCACATAGACTGTCGTCCTTTTCACATTAACTCTATAGTTGGAATTGAGTTAGCCATGTGATAACAACAACAAAATCTTTTTATCACTTAAAATGGGCATGCATGATGCACACTGAGGTACGCTGGTACCTAAAAATAACAACGCTGCAGTGAAGCAGAGAGCGGTCCCCTGTTACAGCGATATGGGAACGCCTCTGTGTTCATTATTGTGTACTTTGGTCACAGTTTTAACATCTGGATAGAGCTGAGTCCATTCCATTCCATATTGGAAAGCTGAAGTTCTGACATTAATCCTGACCTCGAGATTTACTGTGGAAAGGGCTGCTGCTTCAAGCAGAAAGTAGTTTCTTGGCAGCTTTACCGAGCCTTTTAAGTACTTTTTCCTATGTGGATTTTTTGTTTTTTTGTTTGTTTTTCAGCTGAAATTATTGTCAGTCATATATTTTTGCATGGCATAAACTAAAGTCTCGCACTTACCGGTCTGATCCCCTTTGAATGTATAATGTTTGCGTGAAAGCCGTCTGAACCAGTGTTTATGACCTTATGTTATTCATCTGTTGTGGGGGATATTCAACCTTTAGAACCACATTTAGACATTGCTATTGACAGATTCTAATGAAGTCATTTCTGGAAATGAGTATGTTTCCCTATGCAAAAATATACCATTAATAAACATGCTATTCTAAAACTCAGCCAGCAGGCTCTGTGTTTGTTCATTCATTCATATCTGCTGTTATTATAATGAGAATGATTTATTAGTGGACCTCCAACAGACCTCCAAATGTGAAGATCTCTTTTGATGAGAAATTTGAAATGATCATCCCATTTCCAAAAAAGTGGTGACACTGTGTAAAGTGTAAATAAAACCATGCTATAAATTGCAGTTCTCGTAAACACACTCTGCATTTACAATAGACTCTCAGATTTAGCCATTCTTATATTTTGCTTGTTCTTATGTTATTGTATTTTTGCACACCTCTGTTGCTTGTGAAGCTTGAACACAAGAATTTCACTCACATGTACTGTACCAGGGTACCTCCACATGTGATGTGACAATAAAAGTGATTTAAGTTGATTTAGAGCATAAAACACACATCAAAGGAAGTAAAAAGGTTATTTTGGATGTCTGAGAACTGAGGAGAACCATTGGTGGTAAATGGACTGGTTCTTTTCTACTCTACAGGGAGTGCAGAATTATTAGGCAAATGAGTATTTTGTCCACATCATCCTCTTCATGCATGTTGTCTTACTCCAAGCTGTATAGGCTCGAAAGCCTACTACCAATTAAGCATATTAGGTGATGTGCATCTCTGTAATGAGAAGGGGTGTGGTCTAATGACATCAACACCCTATATCAGGTGTGCATAATTATTAGGCAACGTCCTTTCCTTTGGCAAAATGGGTCAAAAGAAGGACTTGGCAGACTCAGAAAAGTCAAAAATAGTGAGATATCTTGCAGAGGGATGCAGCAGTCTCAAAATTGCAAAGCTTCTGAAGCGTGATCATCGAACAATCAAGCGTTTCATTCAAAATAGTCAACAGGGTCGCAAGAAGCGTGTGGAACAACCAAGGCGCCAAATAACTGCCCATGAACTGAGAAAAGTCAAGCGTGCAGCTGCCAAGATGCCACTTGCCACCAGTTTGGCCATATTTCAGAGCTGCAACATCACTGGAGTGCCCAAAAGCACAAGGTGTGCAATACTCAGAGACATGGCCAAGGTAAGAAAGGCTGAAAGACGACCACCACTGAACAAGACACACAAGCTGAAACGTCAAGACTGGGCCAAGAAATATCTCAAGACTGCTTTTTCTAAGGTTTTATGGACTGATGAAATGAGAGTGAGTCTTGATGGGCCAGATGGATGGGCCCGTGGCTGGATTGGTAAAGGGCAGAGAGCTCCAGTCCGACTCAGACGCCAGCAAGGTGGAGGTGGAGTACTGGTTTGGGCTGGTATCATCAAAGATGAGCTTGTGGGGCCTTTTCGGGTTGAGGATGGAGTCAAGCTCAACTCCCAGTCCTACTGCCAGTTTCTGGAAGACACCTTCTTCAAGCAGTGGTACAGGAAGAAGTCTGCATCCTTCAAGAAAAACATGATTTTCATGCAGGACAATGCTCCATCACACGCGTCCAAGTACTCCACAGCGTGGCTGGCAAGAAAGGGTATAAAAGAAGAAAAACGAATGACATGGCCACCTTGTTCACCTGATCTGGACCCCATTGAGAACCTGTGGTCCATCATCAAATGTGAGATTTACAAGGAGGGAAAACAGTACACCTCTCTGAACAGTGTCTGGGAGGCTGTGGTTGCTGCTGCACGCAATGTTGATGGTGAACAGATCAAAACACTGACAGAATCCATGGATGGCAGGCTTTTGAGTGTCCTTGCAAAGAAAGGTGGCTATATTGGTCGCTGATTTGTTTTTGTTTTGTTTTTGAATGTCAGAAATGTATATTTGTGAATGTGGAGATGTTATATTGGTTTCACTGGTAAAAATAAATAATTGAAATGGGTATATATTTGTTTTTTGTTAAGTTGCCTAATAATTATGCACAGTAATAGTCACCTGCACACACAGATATCCCCCTAAAATAGCTAAAACTAAAAACAAACTAAAAACTACTTCCAAAAACATTCAGCTTTGATATTAATGAGTTTTTTGGGTTCATTGAGAACATGGTTGTTGTTCAATAATAAAATTATTCCTCAAAAATAAAACTTGCCTAATAATTCTGCACTCCCTGTATATGCACAAAAGAGCGTTTTAAGCCTAATCTTAAAAGCAGATCGTGTCTGTCTCCTGAACGCAAACTGGGAGATGGTTCCATAGAAGAGGGCACTGAAAACTGAAGGCTCTCCCTCCCATTCTGCTTTTAAACACTCTTGGAATGACAAGTAAGTCTGAGAGCTGTATTGGAGTCCTTACCATACTATAAGGTCTTTAAGACAAAACGGGGCCTGATTATTCAAGATTCTTCAAGATTACTCAAGGTAGGACTTACCTACCTGAAAGCAATTTCTATCATTATAACTAAACTAAATGAAATGTATCACACTATCACCGTGTGGGTCGCTGTGTTCTGTTTCCACTGTGGCCAGCAGGTGGCGGTGTCGGTACCAGGCTTCATGTCTGCCGTCCACCATTAAAGCGTAGAACAAAAAAAGGACCATATGTTCCGTTTGTACGGTTGGCGCCTGAAAAGCGCCAAATTGAAAGATACCAAACACTACTGATCCAGCTGACTGATGAAAACCAGCATCACTCAGAAATACTCTGATATACGAACCTTTAACGTTGATCGATGTTCTGACTCGTCACAGCGGCACCGCAGGGAAAGACGGGTTTTGTCATGGAGGAGCTCTTCAACAAAGTGTTGCAGGTTAATGTCAGATGCAGGGACTGCGAGGAAAGGTAAGCCTGTGCACACGGACACGGACGCACTATTTAAACAGCTTGGTTTGAAGTTACACCTGACGAGAAGAATAATTACGGTTATTCTGTCGGCACACACGAAACCTCCCCATCCTGACTGCGGCAAACAGCTGTCGGTCGAATCCAACCGGGGAAAACAAACAAACGTGTTGCACAGACTAATGCAAAGCACGTTAATATTAATCAAATGAATGATAACGCAAAGCGTACTGCAAATCCAAGAGTTTCTCAAGGCAAAGAAATGGGATATTCTTGAATGGTAAAGTTAGTCGGCTGTTCTCAACCCAGCAGCATGTTTTTCAGTTACAGAAGACAACGCTGAGAGATTCAGAGACAAACAGCTGGAGGCCTGGCAGAGCATCTCAAGGCAACATGTAGTGGTGTCCGTGGGTTTGACTTTAGCTTGTCTAATTATGTTTGAGCCTCTGAAAACGGCAGTCTATGTATGCAAACTGCTGTGTGTCCTAAGCAGTTTCTGCAGGTAAACCCCTGAATTAAAACTAAATGTCTTCACTTTAGGTGCATCTGGATTGTTTGATTTAAAATCCACCCTGGTGGGTTACAGAGACAAAATCACAAAAATGTGTCTTTGTCAGAATACTTGTAATGTAAATATACACAATAATGGAAACAGAGTAGAACTTTTTTTTGTGCATTTTGGGTTTTGGTAACCATTCAAAATTCTTTTACTGTACAAGTGTGCAATTATGCTTCACATACACAAACAGTTGTGAGAGAACACATCTGTATATTGAACCAGATGGTGCTCTGACAGCAATGTTCACTGCAGCAGTACCAGCGAAGTTCTGATGGTAAATTAGACACAGGAAAAGATTACTGGCATAGATGAAAATGAAGGGCGGACACTTAGTGCTAAGTCAGTGTTTTAATATTTTGGCATACTGAAAGGTAAAGGCAGGTGACATGCTAATGTTGTTAGCAGCCTTCATAAGTTACTTCACATAAGGGTAAGTGAGCCTTTGTGAATGCTGCATGGAAAGCATTGCAGAATCAGAAGCAAGTGTTAGTGTATTTTGCAAACATTTATGGGAAAATGAAACATTTTCATATTCCTGTCTTTATTCTGTTCGTGGATTTTTGAAATGAGGTGAACACTGAAATACAAGTTCACATAGGACTTATTGAGTCACCAAACATCATGTTTAATTGCTTCATTTTACAGAAAAGCAAATATTCGTGTCACAATTGAACTTCAGCTGACAACAAGTCCAGTGCACAAAAGAGTGAGTGGGACGTTTTATCGTTTTAAAATAAAGAGAGAACTATACTATATACTACACTACACTTACATTATATCATTTAACATTTCCTGTTCTTTACATATTACATTAGGATCTTCTAGTACGGATAACAGATGATATAGATCCATATTTTCTCTTCAACCTTGCAATATCAGAAGAGGATTTCCAAAGGTAAGTGTAAAAAGATTTGTATGAAGTAGTGTGTTGTGTTAGAGTTAAGGGACAAAGCATCTTCAATATTAACTAATGTCATTTGTGTTTGAATTGTTGTGTAGCTTGAAAGTCCAACAGGGTCTACTGATCGATTTTGCATCATTTCCTCAGAAGTTTATTGACCTGCTTAACCTGTGCATTTCCGAACAAACGTCAGACAGTCCAAGGTATGAAGAAAACCAACACATGACATCACACTGTTTGAATAAGCTAAGCAAATATATGCCATAAATATATTTTTGTTGTTGTTGTTGTTTTTTTTTTTTGGGGGGGGTTGTTTTGTTTTATTTTACTTATCTATATATAATTTTTTTTTTCTGTAATAATATCTGAATGATCTACATGGGAGAGTATGTATAACTATATCTATGTGTTTCCCCAACACTGTTCATACACGATGTACATACACTACTATTATACACTCAATTTAAAAAAAAATTAATTTCCTCCTCTGTTTTATTTGAACTATCTCTTCCTATTGGTTAAAATGTTGTTGGAAAAGCAATAAATAAATATTTGAGAAAAAAATTAATGTATTTTATCAGCCAGTGTCATCCCTTCTCAAGTGACGCTGTGATAAAAGTAGACACGATTCTAAGATAAGATAAGATAGAACTTTATTAATCCCTCGGGTGGGTTCCTCTGGGAAATTCGGTTTCCAAAAAGCACAGCACCGACAGAAGTTACAGTTACAGAATGTTATATATATATACACACACACACACACACACACACACACACACACACACACACTTATATAAATACAGAGACAGATATAAATAAAATATATGAAGGGGATAAATAGGAATAAAAATACAAGTGAATTGCACATTTCAAGTATTGAGTCTATTGCACTGTTGACTATTTACAAAAGTATTGCACAAAGGTATTGCACAGTGAGGTGAAGAGGCACTACAGCTTAGTTGTTCCCCCCTCCTTTGTCCTCCTGTTTCCCCTCCCTCTCCCCTCCAGAGAGGAGTTAAACAGTCTGATGGCGTGTGGGACAAAGGAGTTTTTAAGTCTGTTAGTTCTTGTCTTGGGGAGAAGCAACCTGTCACTGAACAGACTCTTCTGGTTGTTTATGGCCGTGTGCAGAGGATGCCCAGCATTGTTCATAATGTCCATCAGTTTCTTTAATGTCCTTTTCTCTGCCACTGTCACCAGAGTGTCCAGCTTCATGCCGACCACAGAGCTAGCCCTCCTGATCAGTTTCTCCAGCCTGGATGAGTCCCTCTTTGCTGTGCTGCTCCCCCAGCACACCACTGCATAGAAAAGTACTCCAGCAACCACTGACTGGTAAAACATCCTCAGGAGCTTCCTGCAGATGTTAAAAGACCTCAGCCTCCTGAGGAAGTACAGTCGGCTTTGGGCTTTTTTATACAGGTGCTCTGTGTTGCATGACCAGTCCAGTTTATTGTCCACCCACAGCCCGAGGTACTTGTACTTGTTGACCACCTCCACCTCCTCCCCCTCTATCTGAACCGGCAGTGGACCTTCTCTGGACCTCCCGAAGTCCACAACCAGTTCCTTAGTCTTTGAGGTGTTGAGTTGCAGGTGGTTTGTGTGACTCCATGCGACAAAGTTCCTCACCAGACTTCTGTACTCCTCTTCCTGATCATCCCAGATACACCCCATGATGGCTGTGTCGTCTGCAAACTTCTGAATGTGGCATAATTCAGAGTTGTAGCAGAAGTCAGAGGTGTACAGGGTGAAGAGAAGAGGGGACAGCACAGTTCCCTGTGGTGCTCCTGTGCTGCTGACCACAGTGTCAGACGTGATGTCCTTCAGCCTGACGTACTGTGGTCTGTCGGTGAGGTAGTCGGAGATCCAAGCCACCAGGCAGGGGTCCACCTCCATCCTGTTCAGTTTTTCCTGAAGCATACAGGGCCGGATGGTATTAAAGGCACTGGAAAAGTCAAGAAACAGGATCCTGACCGTGCCTTTTCCCCCATCCAGGTGTGAGTGGGCTCTGTGTAGGAGGTACAGGATGGCATCCTCCACTCCGACACCCGCCTTGTATGCAAACTGTAGTGGGTCCTGGGCATGTTGTACCTGTGGTCGGAGGAGGTTGAGGAAGAGCCGCTCTAGAGTCTTCATAAGATGTGACGTCAGTGCCACCGGTCGGAAGTCATTCAGCTCATTGGGCCGGTTCTTTTTGGGGACCGGGACGATGCAGGATGTCTTCCATAGGGCGGGCACTCTCCCCAGTCGCAGACTGAGGTTGAAGACTCGTTGTAGCGGCTCCCCAAGTTCAGCAGCACACGCCTTTAGCATCCTAGGACACACCTTGTCTGGGCCTGCTGCCTTTCTGGGGCGAAGCTTCCTCAGTTGTCTCCTGACCTGGTCCACTGTGACACTGGGAGATGTTTGGGAGGAGGGGAGGGGGGGAGATGTCTTGCTGCTGAGAGAGGGATTGGAGGAGGGGGGTGTCATGGTGTCAGGAAGGGGGGGAAGCGAGGGAGGCAGGAGAGTGGGGAGAGGACTCTGTAGTAAAGGTGAGGGTGAGCCTTGGAATTTGAAATTGGTGAACGATAAAGTTGCTTGCTGCACGTCCCTATGCTCATCATTAAGTATCACTGGAATATTTAAAAACATTACAAATATGTCCTACTGACTTAGTAATTTGAAAGATATAAATTAAACCCTTTTGCACAGACTAACTGTTGTCCTTTCCACAGATTTCTTCTTCATTTGTCATGTCAGTCTCCAGTGCTAGAAGGTCCCGCCAACTTCAGTGTCATAGAGACAAACGCATTTAAGCACCTTAACCACTTGTCTTTACGACTTTCTCAAGCTTCTGACAAAGAGGTTAAAGATTACCTGGCAGTTTGTCTCTCCTCTCTGAAGGTTGGTTCCATTTAGCTTCTTCATACTTTATGCCACTCATCAAAAAAACAACCCTTTAAATAAATACCAAATTTTAATGTTAGTTCATGTAAGTAAAACGTTGTCATGTACATGTTAAGTGTAGTTGTTAATCCCAAAGATGGGAGCTTGTATTGCTTGGGTGGGCTTCATGTTTTCAAGCTTACTTGTATTTTAGCTTTAGTTTAGTTTGATCAGCTGAAGGCAACGTGTATATATATTATGTAAAAACATTTGTTTGAATATAATTGTCTAGTCAAATAATTATTTTGTTTTTCAGAGCAAAACTGAGTTTTAACAGGTTTTGTCATGTTTGTGTCATTTTTTGTTGTTTCAGGCAGAGAAGCATGCCCTAGAAATGAAGCTTAAGACGACTGAAGATGATCTGACCAGGCAGCTGAATTATGCTCAACAGGTGTGCATTATTTTTATTTTTTAAGATATGATACAGCTTACTTACGTACTCAGTTTAGTAGTTCTTGCATTACAGCAATTAATGTTATATTAATAAACTGCCCATTTATTGATTTTTTTCATGTAATTTCTTTTTATTAAACAAAAGTTGAACAATTATTTTGTATGCGGTCAAATATAGCAAGGAAAACTGGAATCTGCAAAGTTGTAATTATCAGATCAACATTTAAAAAGAGTTCCACAAAGCGTTGTCCACGGTGTGTTCTATGTAACTATAACATGCAGCTGAACAAGTGATCATATGTGGATCATAGACGCTGTCTGAGAAGACCAAAGAGTTGGACAAACTGCGCTCAGAGTGGACGACTCAGACCAGCTCGCTGTCCAGCCTTCATTCTCAGGAGCTGCAGCTGGAGAGAGACAAGGCTCTGGAGGCAAGACTTCTCTTTTAATCAGCACAAATTCATCAGCTATGTTTTTAATATGGGTATTAATGTCAAAACAAGCTGTGCACAGCGCTGTGTCTAAGGAAGCTCGGCAGGATAGAAGTTATTTTACCTGACTTGGAGCAAAGAGCAGCTAAAAAAACATATTTGGAGAAAGAGCATCTCTCCACAGATTTGTGATCTGTTTAAAAAAAACATAGTCACACAAGTAAAATGTTATTTCCTAAAAAGTTACAAGGTTTTGTTTAGATTCCAGGTTTTCAATTTTGAGTTGTAGAGTACTATGGTGTGTACATTACTCAGTACTTTGTTGTACTTCTTTATGCCAACGTATCAAACGTAGAAAATGGAAAACAAATCTATTAAACTTTATTAGTTTAAATCATTATAATTCATGAAATTACTTAAAAATAATTGTTCAAAGCAAGTCTACGGAAGAGGATTAGGGCCACTGGAAAAAAAATCTGAGAAAAAAAAGTCAGAATTCTGACTTTAATCTCAGAATTCTGAGAAAAAAAAGTCAGAATTCTGACTTTTTCATCAATTTTTTTTTCAGAATTCTGACTTTAATCTCAGAATTCAGGAAAAGAAAAAAAAAAAAAAAAGAGAGAGACGTGCCCACTTTTTTTCCCCCAGTGGCCCTATTCCTCTTCCGTACAAGTCAGCTCATATTTTAGATGGCAAGTGCTTAAAAAGCATGCGATGTAAATATTTGTGTGGTTATTGTAGGGCTCGAGGTTGACCTAGTCAGGGTCAAATTACTGTGACATTAACATGGAACTTCAGATTAGCTCCCTTAGCTTATGCTACATTTTTGTTAGTTGTGTTTTGCATTTACTACCTTCTTGTATGTAAAGTGGGAGAAATGAACCTTTAAAAGTGATACAAACACGTACTATGTGATCCACGAGTTTAAACTAAGATTTACAAGTGTGTGCAGTGATATGTTTGCATTGTTAATTTTGACAGCAAATTTTAAACTAGTTTTAATCGGTCGTTTGAATAAAGTGTCAATTAGTAGTAGTAGATTTAATCTGATGTTGATTCAGCGACTAAAATATAAAGTGTAGAAGTCGCTTTTTCATCGCTCTACACAGTTTTTTAAAAGCATCTTATATTCATTGACATCTTATGTTGTAAATTTGCCCTCTACAGTCTCTTATTCTTGTTCTTTATTTTATATACTTAGCTTTTTGTCTCAAGCTCTTTCTGCCTGCCACTTCCACGCTGCTGGAACACATGAATTTCCCCAATGAGGGACAATAAAGGATATTTCTGTTCTATTCTGCATGACAGTGTGAAATTTGTCTCAAAACCTCATGTGGGCATGCAGTGTGGTATCGGTGCGTTTCAGGCAATTCGTTCACATGCATTAAATTTTTTAATAGTGAGCGAGAGGGCTGTTACATGTATTTTCAGATTCGTAAGCACTGAAGGATTTATTCAGGTTTATGTGTGCACATTTATGTCGTTTTCCGTGTGATCAGATTTCTTTGTATCTGTTTGTGGATCGGAGCACACATTTGTGAGCCCTCAAAAGTAGAACACAAATCACTGCACACAGTTGTAAATCTTAGTCTATGCTTGTGGGTCGTACCATACAAATTACTAACACTATCCTCTGCATAGTTAACAACCCTGTCACACAATATTAACCACGTGTGGCTTTGTTCTTAGCTCAGTCTCGTGGAAGCAGTCATTTATTTGGAACCTTTGAAACTATAGGGATCAAAAGCAAAGCTAAAGATTGCCCTGCAGAAATGGTTGGAGATTGTTTGTCTGTCTTCCAGTTACAGAGCAGGTTTCAGCAGCAGACAGAGCAGCTTCGTCAGGAGCTGGAGACTGCTCATAAAAAGAGCAGCCATCAGCTTAATAGTCGACTGACAGAGTTGGAGGCCTCGTGCAGAGAACTGACTGAGAAGAAATACAAGAACGAGTCTGCCATCCGAGACCTGAAGATTAAACTAGTTGGTGCAGACGAGGTAAGTGAATGTTTAGGATGAGGAATTATTGCGTCCAGGTGACTTGCTCTTAATGTTTGAAACTTTATTATAATTTGTGTATTGGCAGCAGATATAAATTTCATCCGTCCATCTTCTGTAGATCATCCTATCATGGGGGCAGCGGAAGCCGTGCTGAAAGCTCCCCACAGCAAGAGAATGCTGTTGATTATTTTCTTTCTCTTTCATATAGGAATGCCAGCATTTAAAGCAGCAGGTCCTGTCTCTCAGGAGGGAAAACAGCACCCTGGACGCAGAGGTCCATGAAAAGGACCGTTTGGTGAGCCAGATGCAGATGAGAGTGGCTGTTCTGGAACAGGAGGTCAAAGATAAGGATCAGCTGATGAACCGCACCAAAGAAGTATTGGAAGCCACTCAGCAGCAGAAGGTAAGGAAGCCCTCGGGGACAGGGGGGCATTAAGGATTCAGAATGAGAGAAATGATATGACGTTATGAATAGGAAGTCACCAGGAGTCACCGTGTACAGACGAATGGTTAGACTCAGGATGTCAGTGTTGTGCAATTCAATTTCAATTCAGTTTAATTCATGAATCCTTCTGTCTTGATGCGCGCTCAACCATCCAGGTGTGTAAATCCCAAAAGGTTGATTCTGTTCGTCTGGACGTTGTGTTTTCAGTGGGAGAAATGTTTCATCGCTCATCCACTACCAACTCTGCTGCTAACTAACTGTTATGCAGAAAATAAACATCTGTGTCAGACTGGTCCAACTTTTATGTTGGAAGTCATAACTGGTGACAAGACTTGGTATACGGTCTCAAAGCCCCGAGAATGCCTCGGGGTTGTTTTGTTTTTTTACTATGAGAGTATAAGTGAGGTATTTGGTTGTGATGTCCGGAGGCATCTGAGGAAGAACATGTGACGCAGAGAACCTGAAATGAAGTGAACATGCAACAACTGCAACATACTAACGAACACAGCATGTTTGAAAGGTAGATGTGTTTTTGGAATCGCCTACAAAAACTTTGTTCATCAAAATAAAATTCAAGTTGACAAGCTGCTGTTTTTAGACTTACACACATGGCATTGCACGAGGGGTTGCCAGGGGTTTATCTAAAAATGAAGAGGTGCAGCAGGAGACTACCCTGATGGAGGCCAAATTTAAATCAGGATTGTTCATCAAGCCTTCAAGGTTTTTGGTTTTTGTTTGTTTGTTTAATAAAATTTTGCCCTTCTGATATTTTTAACCAGCTTGCTTTTTGTTATAGGAATCAGTGGAAGAAAATGCAGAAAGTAAGGAACTTCAGATTCGAAAACTTGAAGCTACGGTGAAATCACTTTCTGAGGAGCTGATAAAGGTTTGTCAGTTTGTGTGTTTGTGTTCAAAACTCACAGTTTTTATCCTTCAAGCTCAAGTCCTTGGGCCTTGGAGCACAGAATCTTTGCTATATCTTCTAGACAGAGATCTTTGATGTTGTTTAGGGATCTGCTGGAACCACTGGCACAGTTTGGGGTCACTGCCTCAAGTGCCTCCTCGGTTAGCACGGGGACCACTGCTGCCTTGACCTTCCACATATTGGGGTCTTGGCAGTGCATAGGTTCGTCAGTCTAGTCTTACATTCTCGAGTGACTTCTCTGTCTACCAGTCGCTGGTGTTTTTGCTCCTTGGTATTTGGTACTGGGACCGATCCATTCTTGGGGATCCTTGGGATCAAGATATTCCAGTCTTCGGGTAGCCATTCTGGGCGTCTCAGTCATTAGCCATTGTTTTGTATTTTATATTTCAAGCACTCAAGACTTTTATATAAAAGGTTTTGGAGAAGATTTCAGACATGCATCTGAATGGAGGTTTTAAGGTTGTTGTTTTTTTTTATTTCACATATGTAAATCTAAATAATGAAATATATTTTAAACAGAAAACGAAGTAGAAAAAAATCTAATTGCTACTAATATCTCTGATATATACGTGCTCAAAAAGGAGTAGGATGAAGTTTACACTTTCTTTTTAGTCCTTCCCCGCTCACATTCACTCCTGTGGGGAATTTAAAATCACAGATTGACCTGTGCATGTCTTTGGACTGTGGGAGGAAGCCGGAGTACCCGGAGAAAACCCATGCAGACATGAGGCAAACATGCAAACTCCACACAGTAAGGCAGTGGCCAGATGGTGGATTTAAACCCAGGAATGTGAGGCAGCAGTGCTAACCACTGCGCCACTGTGCTAGCCCTGCATCAGATTGGCACCTGTCCAGGGTGTACCCTACCTTTTACCCTATGGTAGCTGGGATAGAGAATGGATGATGGATAATTTTATATAATAATGCTGTTTAATAAATGATAACTCAGTCTTCCTTGATATAACATATAATCAGAAAATATAAATAACTATTTATGAGTCACAGTACAAAGTCAGAGAACCTCCCTTTGACTTTGACCTTTGGCTGTAATTGAGAGTATTTCTGTATTTTCCATGTAATTTTATGTGCCATATTAAATGTAATTAAAAATTAATTTTACATTTTTTGACAGATGAATGCAGTTAATCTTTAAAACACTGGTTTTCATTTTAGAAAGCACAATCAGCAGTTCAACTTAAAAGACCTGTTTTTTCTTTTTAAAATCTTTATTGTTGCTCATTAACAAGAAAAAAGTATTTTTTTATCCAGTTAATCGATAGAATACTCGATTACTAAAATAAATGGTAGTTCCAGCCCTTGGCAGTGCTTTCGCAGCCTGTAGGGAGCAATGAATAGCCCATCTACCTGCAGTGAGCCAGTTGGAGGCGATGGTTGTAGCTGTGGGCGACTCTTGTTTGTGCTGTTGATGGTCTTCCAGCCAGCTGCATAGAAGAGCAAAGTTATAACAGATGAACAGATGCGCTGAAAAGAATGAAGACGTGTCCCCTGTAGCTGTTACGTGTGCTTTTCATTATCTCTTTTCTGGTCTTTGATGTTTTTCATGCTTCTTCCGTTCCCTGTAAGCTCCAGAACAAGAGACGTGCACCACTCCCTTTTCTGGTTCACTTCTACTGATATTGGTTGCTTTGGAAAGAAAGTGAACGGACTGCATCTCTGTTATAGGGAAAAAATAGAAGTTGTGAGTTTTGAAAAGGCTCAACTCCTCTTTTTGATCTATCCTTTTTTTCTTTTATACATACAGGCTAACGGTATCATTAAGAAGCTGCAAGGAGAAGTTCGAACCTTAGTAGGAAAAATAAAAGTCAAAAACACTGTGACAGTGTCGCAGGAAAAGATTCTCCAGGAAACTTCAGAGAAACTTCAGAGTGTTGAAAAGGATCTACAAAGCGCTCAGCAGCAGCTCAACACTAAGGAAGAACAGGTATGTCACAGACTGAAGCCTTTTCTTTTGGTAAAGCAGTAAAGGAGATCTCATCAGTCAAACCAGTAAATCAGTACAAGTACTTTAAAAAAATACAAAAAGAAAAAGTACAGTACTGTGTGAACTGTGTCCTTTTAAATGCAAGTGAGCATAAAATAAAATAACAACCTGAACTATCGATACTAGGCGAGATGGATCCGTCCTTTCATGTCATTCTGTCTCTGCCATCCAAATGTCAGAGCAGAAATTGAGACTTATTAGACCAGGCGTTGTTATTCCAATATTCTGCTGTCCAGATTTGGTGAGCCTGTGTGAAATGTAGCCTAAGGTTCCTGACAAGAATAACAACCAGTGCAAAATATTCTTTTTATTTTTCAGATTTTAAAATTAAATGAGCAGTTGGAGGCCACGGTACAGAAGCTAAATGAAACCAAAGAAGTGCTGAAAACTAATGAGAATGGTAAGGAAGCTAGTCCTGTTCAATGGACCCTCTGAAAACGGACTTTCATGTCTTCAAAATCGTTAAGGTTTACAAATCCAGCAAAGCTTCTCAATCCATCAGTGTTTATGGAGTCCACTTCCATATGGCGACGTACACTACAACTACATTTTATTTATATAGCGCTCGTTAACAACAACAGTTGTGATTTGGCAATATTAGAAACACCAACAATCACACAACCATTAGCAAGAAATTGATGACAGTGGGAAGGACCAGGCTCAGCCATCTGCAGAGAGATGGGGGGGGGGAAGGGGAAACTATAGATGAGTGAAGAAGAAACACTATGTCTTTGCTTAGCCAGATTAATTAAATAGCATCTTATTTCTTAGTGTAAACTTTGTGAGCTTTATCCAAAGCACAATCTGTTGATTCACCCGCTAATTGTATTCACAGTGATTTGCCTGCCTAGCCTAGCTTAGCTTGTAGCCAACTCGCTAGCAGCATGGCCTCTATACCTGTCCCTCCTGCAGTTTCCTGCTCAGTGTGTCAGATATTTAGTTACTCCTCTGCCTCCTTTTGTAATAACAATACTTGTAGTAAATGTAGCCTTTTTGCAGCTTAGGCTGACCTCACTTCAGACCCTTGAAAAGACATAGTTGTCTTCCAGGGGCCAGAGCAGGTGACATTCAGGGAAATTTTTAAACTGCTGGTTAAAGTTAAATGTACATTTTGTAAAATTATAATTCACGTCAACAGTAATGACACCTGGTTGCATCAATCGAAGGTAACTAAATGAATATTGAATTGGGGACTAACTTTACCAAAACAATCTTGGGCTTAGTCATTTTCTCTGGTACCCTCCTTAATCGGACCAGGAGTGACATTTTTAGGCACTTATTTCCCTTTGATTGCTGGCTGTCTGAGTAGTAAAAAATCAGTGGGCTCTAAAGATGATTGGGAAACTTTCAAGTCACCTTTATTTAAATAGCACATTTAAAAGACATCAAGTGTCGGCCAAAGGGCTGAACAGAGGGATGATATGATAAAAAAGAATTAAAAATGTACACAAGCACACATACGTGAACATAAAATACATGTATACGTATACTCATGCAAACATCATCCAATGAGAAGACCAGAATAGCTAAAACAGAATAAAAGTGGTGTCAGAGAGATCTGAAAGCCTTGGAAAATACTATTCAGATTCTATTTGATGACTTCCAAGGACAAAGAGGATTCAGGGGAAATCTGGTCTTTTTAGACAGCATCCACCCCATTGTGGATGGAGGAGCTCTCATTTCTAGAAATCTGGACAAATTTATTAAAACCCCCAGAACATGATGGGTTGGGACAAAGCAACAGAGATTCATTTGTCTTACACGCCTCTCTGCAGCTTCTCTCCAAAACCCATCCCCTTAGATGCTGCGTCTGCCTCCTTCTGAGTCCCTGTTTATACATGAATCAACAAATTGATTTACATTTTGTCATTATGGAATATTGTCTGTAGAATTTTGAGGTGAAAAATGAATTAATTCCATTATTGAATAAGTCATAACATAAAAAACATTCTTTCCAGATGCACTGTGAGTATCTGCTCCTTGCCTTGGCTGCCTTGATAAATGTGTGAATGACAAATAATTTGTATTGTGAATAGCAATCTCATTCACATTATGAAAGTTGCTATTTAAGTGTAGCACATTTACTAGTGTGTTTATTTTCATTTTACCACAGTTATAAATTGGCTTAACAAGCAGCTAAATGAAAAGCAGCTGTCCAGAAAAGCACGGGGTCTGGAATCACTGGAGAATCCTGCAGTCTCAACCACAACAGCAGGACTTGGGGTAGGTGACAACATACTGATGGTGTTTATTCTTCATCCTTCCTCTTAGATATTACTACAAGCTTCATTCCTATTGTGCCATTCAGCTCAATATAAATATGTTTTGTGTCATTGAGTGAGAGATTATGGCAGTAAGAGACGGCAAAGCAAGAAAATTTCAATTTGGTCAGTTTCTTTCTTGAAGCAATGCTTGTTGGCAATAAATGTTATATTGTTGGAAAGCCTGTGTAATTGCTGTTACACTAAATGGTGTGTGAGAAAAATGCATTTGCAGGTTGAACAGCAGCACTGGGCATGTGGGTTGCGCCACATTTATTAGATTGGGTGATTGAAGTCTGAGACATATTGGCATCTAGCAATTTATTCATTCAACAAAAAGGGGCCTCAGTAGCATGTGGAAGGACCGTACACAGCCACAGCAGCCTGGCACCACCTGCACCACCTCCTTATGCCGGTCACCTGCTCAGTCACACACCTATATGGGATGGCATCCCATTCTTTTTTGTACGCTACTTAATTACGCACAGAAGACAGTAATTTATTAACTATTCATTATATTAGATTCGAACTTCTCCATTAAATGACCTGAAACGAATTGTCATTTAACAATATACACATCAACATGAGCCTATGAACCTAATAATCCACCCTGGAAGTAATAAATGCAGAAAAGATTTGGTGGGTTTTTCGTGGGTTTGACCAACAAATGCATTATTCACAAGAAGCATTGTTACAATAAAGAAATAATCAATTCAAAACAATCACGTCTAGTTTAACATAAGCTTAGAGAATGACGGGATGCCTGAGAAAGAGAAGTAGCGTACTGGGACAAATGTTTAAGAAAGCAGGTGAAGAGCTGTAGTAACTACAGAGAGAGAAAGCTGCGCCAAGGGAAAGAGTTGTTGAAGCTAAGTTAATAAGAGGGGCGATGATCAGTGAGCAGCAGTTTGCTTTCAGAGTGCTGATGGAGAAGTAGAGAGAAGGTCTGAAGGGGCTTCACTGTGTCTTTGTGCAACAGTCTTATGTTTGCACATTATAGCAGATCAACAGCACTAACACCACCTGAAGATATCTCTGTATTTTTTCTGGCACTTCAGTTTTATCCTCAGACAGCCAAACCTGTTGTATCTCCCATGGCGGCTGCTGGGATCAATCTTACTGATGAGCATCTCGGGAAGTCATCAAACAGACAGATGTGAGTTTGTTGACTTAGTATGACTGAGTATACATTACACTCAAAGACAAATGAGCCAAAGTAAAACTGTGCAATTTATAAAATGTATTATCTTTGAGTAATGGAAGTATTTAGACACATTTATTGATATATGTTATTTTTTTATTGGTATTCATTTATTGTAATTAATCTCATATCAAATGTGAATATAAAGAAAAAAATGTTAGTATAACTGAATTTAGTGCACTTCTCAGACATGGGTTGGGTCTAGCTCAGGAGGCAGAGCAGGTCATGTACTAATTGGAAGCACTACACCGGTGAAAATCCAGGAAGTGGACATTGAGATAGTGGACTCTTATAGGTACCTGGGTGTTCACCTGAATAATAAGCACTGTTTTATGCAGGTATAGGCACAAAATCTCACTAACTTTCCTGTAAAAGTTTGCTACAGATACTATCTGGTCCATTTCTGTCTGATATTGTACTTTTGTGTACAAATGAAATACACTTCCCTATCATTATAGCTGTCTCTCTTGCTTTAGCAGGGAAGGAAGAAGTTTAAGGTCTCTATCCAGGCTGATAAATGTGTTTCTTTATAGCAGTATGCAATTTACAGCAGTTATATATTTAAAATGATTTTGATTCCACGACAATACCAGTGGTAGAACAACAAACTCTTTTTGTTTGTTTGCTTTAAATGTTCATTGTGAATATGTCTCTTTGGTCAGGAATGCAAAGTGATTTTGTGTTCCTCAGGCTTGTGTTTTCTCTTTGTCCTTAGTGGAGACTCTGCTGGTCTGGATTCGAAGTACTTTGAGAAGAGAGATGATTGCATCTCGATCTATGGTCTTTCATCTAATCCACGTCAAAGAGGTAAAAGTGCTCATCTTTTAAAGATCAGCATCTACCACATATTAATTTCAGTGCGTCAAGTTTTTCATTTCATGGCTTAGTAGTGTAACTCTTTTTTTTTGGGATGCAGCAGTAAATCTGTGGGGCAATAATGCTAATTTAGGTGCCTTTAAAAAAAAAAAAATACGAAGAAAAAATTGTTTTTTTGATTGAGATGCTGAATGCGTGTGATAATAAGTAACAGTAATTTGATTCTGTTTGCTTGCTTTGTGTTCAGAGTTTCCTCAGAGTACAAAGCCATCTATAGCTTCAGCTTACTTCTCTGCATAAAACAGAAGTTTCAGGATCTGCAGAAAGATTACAATGGAAATGGACTTAAAACCATCAAGTCACGTCTTCGGCTCTTGTACAAAACTGCTACTGTTGCATTAAATAAATTTGTTTTAATGAGTGATTCTTATGGTTAATTCTAGTGATCACTGAGAATGTATTATTGTATGTGAAATAAAATTGTTCTGTTTTTCTTATGTTTTTGCCCCAAACTGTGCTTTACTGTATACAGTGTACTCTTGAATAAACAACTTTTCCAGTCTCACTTCATTTCTGGATATCTTAAAATTGATCCAATATCGCATTTAGTATAATGTCCAAAATAAAAATATGTGCTTTCTGCTGGGTTTTTTTGTGTTTAGTAATATTCTATCCTCAAATCAGTTTACCTTCAATTTACAAAATGTGAACCATACACCAACCATTGTACATATAGATTCGCATTTGATACCTTTGCCCATAGCTGAGTGCATCATTGCTGCTGCCAGCATCATAATGGAATTAAATAGATGCCAAATCAAACCAAACTTCAGAACTGCTGTTCTGAGTCTGCTGATTCTCAGAAATAACAATCATTGTGCTTACTCCAGCTTCAAGTAGTCAACACCTCGATGGTTTATTTTGTATGCACTATATTTTGGCACATTGCATGCAGAACAACCATGTTCTTTATTTGGCAATGTTCAGCTAATTCTGGATTAGTTGTGTGGGCGGTGAGGAAGAGGCCAGGGGCAAATAGGGTGGAGAGCTGGGTCAGGATTGACTAGGAATCCGTGACATGGATGAAAGCGCCGTAGGGGGTGAAATGACCCTTTACCCTTGCCACCAGTAGGAGGAGGGCCATGACCATGGTCGTGAGCATGTGGAGGGCGTCCTTTGGCAGCATCTGGAGGGGGGCCACGACCATGGTCGTGAGCATGTGGAGGGGGGCCACCATGACCATGTGGATGACGTCCACAGACAGGCTCCTTCTCACCAGGCCCAAGGGCAGTGGTGTTCTGTTGAGAACAAAGACAACAAATGCAAGAGTTGTTTTTTTGTTGTCGTTTCTTAATAAGTTGCCATAAAAAAGGAAATTTATTGCAAAGCTGCTGTTGGTCTCACCTCTGCAGGATAGAAATCACACTCAGTGGACAGGAGTCCATTTTGACTGGAGTAAGATGAACGGCAGAAAGCATGACGCTTTAAAAAAGGAAGGATATATACAATGAGAGAACTAACAGGAATAAGCCATAAAAAAGGTATTTGTCATTTAGGGATTAGAAATGCTGGTTATCTGTATTGTTTGTATTTGATTTAATACTTCTTACAACTGTGCAGTAAATCGCTTGTTACTCTTTAACATTGTGATATAATTTTAATGGGATGTGGTACTCATGATCTCACTGAATACACACAGCTAAACACTTGACTAATTTTAGTACACAGCATATCAAAATGTGGCTCAGGATTTTCTGAAGTGTGTGAGTTGTACTTACAGCTCTGTTAGGACAAAGTGGAATGCATGCCTCAATTACGATTCTAGAGCCCATTGGGCAATAAGTCTCCACAAGTGCAAACTCAGGATAGTAGTTCATTCCTAATCCCATTATGTACTACAAGAAAAGAAAGTGTAAAGTTAAACAATGACTGATCTTATGAGTTCACAAAGAGGGGGAGGAAGAAAAGGATCCTCTGTACCCCAGTTGATATCCGCCCCACTTCCTTCAAGATGTAGTAATGCTGGTTACTGGTGTTCTTGTTGAATTCTGCTGTCGCTTCACGAACAGACTTGAGACCTTCAGAGTTGTTGAGAGGCAGCAGCACAGGACAGTCAGGGCAGATGTGTACCATCTCCAAGTTAGTTTTTTCTGCAAACACACAAAGAATTGTACTGAGTGTACGTTCAGAGGATTCCAAAAGTCACTCGCTGAGGCTCTTTAGCGTTTTCTGTCAAATATTCTCCCTTGCAGTCTTTCACAAGATAATGAACTTCTCCCCATGTTTACTTCCTAAAGACTCCTCTTCACTAGGATGCTTGTTTGAAATTATTTTTCAATCGTGAGTTTCTTCATTGTATTTTTTTAGCGTTACACACAAAGTATTTTGTCACCCTTGTCCCAACTTTTTTGAGACATGTTAAATGATTTAAATTCTAAATAAGCATTTTTTTAAACTAAACTTAATGCCACAGTTTTAATATTTGCTATTAGTGTACTGCTTTTACAAATGCTGTTTTTTTATCTGCAGTCAAACTTAAATGACAAATTATGAAAAATGAGGAAGTTTGGCCAAAGTCTGTCTTTGGCCACATCGAGTGTGTTTTTGAACAGGCAGACCAACAGCCTTGGAGTAACAAGTAATCAAAAATGATCGTATTTGATCATATCTACAGTAGCATCTTCTCAGTGAAATGGTGAACAGCTATGATGCAGAGAGAGCCCACCTTGTCGTGTGTCACATTCATATTTGGTTATGTCGGCATCACCATCTTTTATAGTCATCAACACAGTGCAGTTGGCCTTCACTGCCTTCAGAGAAACACAGAGAATGCAGTTTTATTTCATAACATCACTGAAGTAACTTTGCATAATTTGGCCAGATTAGCACGTCCACCTTCTGACCAGAGGTGAATGTTGCATGAAGTCAGTGCAGGCAGGTGGATTAAGCAAACAGCTGCTTTGCATTTACCCGCTCTCCCATGCCACGTATTTCACAGTCCTCAAAGGGTTTCGGGTTGATAGTGTGGCATTTTGTTTCCCGAAGATCCAGCTGCAACTTTACGTTACATCCACCATCAACCTGGAAAGAGCAGAGAGTAAGACTGTCATTCATATTTACTGATGCAGTTTCCTACATCACCACAGGAACACCATGACAGACTTTAAGGATTTTTTGTCATGAAAAGCTAATGTTTGGAAAACTACAATAAACATTAATAATTTTTTTTTTTTTTAAAAAGAAAAACATTTCAAAAGAATTGTGGACTTGGATTTGTCACTCACTATGCTTTTATAGAACTGCTACTGTTTTTTCTACTCTCTTCTATTGTTTAAGTTTTGTCCCGCTTGTTGTTTATTATCTCTTTGCTCCTCTTGCCAAAGTGGAAATACTCAAATGTGAACTGCAAATGCGCACATTTACTGCTACTATCATACCTGTTCCACACTGTTCCCTTGAACTTCATGCAGTCTGAACTTGTAGCCATGGTCGTGATGCTCATTGATGTGATGCACTGCCTTATCTGCTGCCGCCGGACCGTTACCTTCACTGCATGTTAGTGGCTCCAAACCTGGGGCAGCGCTGCAAAGCAGGACTGCTGCCGAAAGAAGTGTCAGGACTCGTAACGTCCTCATGGTACCGCAGAGAAGACTGGAGCAGGCCACTATTACGGGGCTGTTATATAGAGTGGATTGGTTAACATATGTCAGTGGGTTAGGAAATAAATGATAAATAAATAGAAGCGACCACAAGACAAACATGAACTTTAATCAGAGGAGCTCAGCATATTTTGAAATGTTTACCGAACCAGTCAGTTTCATCACACTGCGTACACAGTCGATATTTAAACTGAAGGATGTTATTGTAGGATTTTTAGCAGCTGCAGATCTTACATTTTGTTTTTTGCTCATCATTACAATCAAAATGTTTGAAAAGAGTTCAGATTTGGCCCAACTTTGTTCATTTGATTTGTGTTTAGAATAAACCAGGGTAGCTGTTTAAACATTACTTCTATCCTAAGTTTGGCACAAGGACATGGATCTTTATCCTTTTAAGGGGTTTCCACACCCTTAAAAGTACTTAATAAAACTTTTTTGTTTCTTTTCTTTTTGTTATTTATTTTGGTTGTAAGAGGTTAAGCATATTTTTATCATTTCATTCAAATGCCAGAACACCGAGAGAGTTTTTTGTTATTTTACACCCAATGACCCAAGAGAACTCTTTAGATCAAAATAGCTTCAGACAAACTTTTACCCAGCAATGCTACAGCGTTTTTTCAAGTATAGGTGGATTACATCAAGCTGGAGGTGGTAAAAAAACATCCATGGCCAGATTTATTGCTTAATTTACTAAGAATAAAAAAAAAAAAAAGCAACAACAAAAAAACAAAAAACTATTGTAATGAAGATTCAAGAAAGTGAAAAGTATAGAAGCACTTTGCATTCTCATCAGAAAAGCACCATTTAAGTGCCAGTCAGCATACTAATTACTGCAAACGTATTTGTGTGACTTTCACATTTAGAATGCAGAATTTGGTTATTTCAAAAAACCATACAAAGAAATTTGCTAAAGTTTGCGAAATGCAATTTACTGCTATTTACATCAACAGGCAAAGTGTTGATGTGTTGATTTACCACAGGACTAAAAGATTAACACTTTTCCACTTAACATGGCTGATAATTCTTATCAGCACAAGCATAATCATCAAAAGCGTACCAAATCTTTGAGTCGGGCCAGTTATTTAGTATTAATGGAATTTTGAAACCCATTGTGACCCATTGTGAACAAAGAAACTCAGGGACACAAGAGACAATATCAAAGACAGTAGCAACCTGTTAATCACATACAGGCTACTATGTTGCACAATCCGTTTTGAATCTAAAGGGACTATAACTTATCTTTTTTTTAAAAAAATTCTGAGTTTTAGTGTTTACAATGTTAGTTACAGGTATTGATTAACACAATTTGCAAAAAAAATAAACAAAAGAGAAACACTGAACAATCGGGAGTGACCAGTTGCCAGATTATTGATTTTAAAATTTGAGAATTAAATTCGGCTTATGTATATTAGTGTATTGGACCCATTTATCCAAGCATGACAAAAACCAACTTACTCTGTTATTCACATACGCTGTTAACTCCTCCATCCTATAAACTCAAGTGTTATTTCCCACCACAATTATAAAGTTGGTACATCTTGTAATAGCCATTTCTTTGTTATACATTTTTTACTTGCAACTAGCAAGGCACTTAGTAAACATTTTTCTTTTTTAGACCATTCCTGTGGCGTACATCCAAAAAAAATTGTTTTCATTCCACCCCTCCCTGAGCCTGGTTCTGCCGGAGGTTTCTTCCTGTTAAAAGGGAGTTTTTCCTTCCCACTTTGAGTGATAGAGT
Source organism: Aulonocara sp. 'chitande type north' Nkhata Bay (assembly GCF_057382095.1). Taxonomy (NCBI): domain Eukaryota; kingdom Metazoa; phylum Chordata; class Actinopteri; order Cichliformes; family Cichlidae; genus Aulonocara; species Aulonocara sp. 'chitande type north' Nkhata Bay. The sequence continues at coordinate 17,184,485 of NC_141360.1, forward strand.
AGAAAAGCCCTATATAAGAGCCAGTCCATTAATTTAACTTTGAAACATTCAGTGTCTGACACTGTCACAGTAATCGTAAGGGTCCTGCAGATGTCACTTGGTAATCTCACTACATTTTAACTGCACAAGACTCTGGATATTGTAGCTCCTGTGAAAAAGAAAGCCTGAAATCAGAAGTATTTGACTCCCTGGTATAACTCTCAAATGGGCACCTAAAAGCAGATAACTGGAGCGAATGGATTCTCACTAATTTAGAAGATCTTTATTTAGACTGGATAAAAAGTTTGTTGCTCTATAAAAAAAAGCCTCCATAAAGCTAGAACATCTTACTATTCATCATTGATTGAAGAAGATAAGAACAACCCCAGGTTTCTCTTCAGCACTGTAACCAAGCTGATAAAAAGTCAGAGCACTGTTGAGCTAACTATTCCTTTAATGCTGACTAGAAATTAATTCATGAACTTTTAACCGTTTTAACCATTAGAGAAACAATTATTCATAACTTTCATTAAGTACAGCTACTGATATTTGTTTAGACAGTCTGTGAAGGTTCTCAGTCATGTAGGTCATTGTAGTCTATGGAGCTTGGAAAGGAAAGCATCTGGAGAGCACCATGAGCTGGATAACTGAGGACATACACAGACTTTCCTAACTGGATGATTACAAACGCATCAACAGAAGAAGAAGAAGGTGGTTTTAAATGGTAACAGGGAGGTACTGCTGGGATTTGAACCCAGGATCTCCTGTTTACTAGACAGGCGCTTTGACCAGCTAAGCCACAGCACCTCTGGATGTGTTTCTTTCCAAGCTCCTTAGATTTATTTGGACTATTTTTCCTCTAGCTGAACTAATTGAACTTTCTGAGTTAACTTCCTTCACCCATTGTGAAGGAAGAATCTCAGGGACACAAGAGACAATATCAAAGACAGTAGCAACCTGTTAATCACATACAGGCTACAATGTTGCACAATCCTTTTTGAATCTAAAGGGGACTATAACCATCATAACTATATGGTGCTGTCTGACTGGAAATGACTAACAACATAAAATAATCAGGAAAGTGTTTGCTGAGGTCAGAGATTATATGAGTCAGAAACTGGATTATATAGTGGTTGAACCACTAACTTGCCAAGTAGTAGATGCCCTGCTCTTTCTCCTGAGCTACAACCACACACAATACTGATAAAATATAATTTATGGTATACATTTGCATGTTTATTTTGTTTATAAAATTTCTTAGGCCACTCTAGAGGTAGAGCAGGTCACCTACTAATCTTCTGTGGAACCAGCTTCCAGTTTGGATTCAGGAGACAGACACTATCTCTATGTTTAAGATTAGGCTTAAAACTTTCCTTTTTGCTAAAACATATAGTTAGGGCTGGATCAGGTGACCATGAATCCTCCCTTAGTTATGCTGCAATAGGTGTAGGCTGCTGGGGGATTCCCATGATGCATTGAGTATTTCTTCTTCAGTCACCTTTCTCACTCACTATGTGTTAATAGACCTCTCTGCATTGAATCATATCTGTTATTAACCTCTGTCTCTCTTCCACAGCATGTCTTCTATCCTGTCTTCCTTCTCTCACCCCAACCAGTCGCAGCAGATGGCCCCGCTCCTCCCTGAGCCTGGTTCTGCCGGAGGTTTCTTCCTGTTAAAAGGGAGTTTTTCCTTCCCACTGTTGCCAAAGTGCTTGCTCATAGAGGAGCAGTTACTTAGAAAGAGCATAGAAAACAGTTCTTGGGTGAATGAGGCGAGTTGTGTAAAGCACTTTGAGTGATAGAGTAGAAAAGCCCTATATAAGAGCCAGTCCATTAATTTAACTTTGAAACAGACTTCCCAGAATTTCCTAACTGGATAATTACAAACGCATCAACAGAAGAAGAAGATAACAGCGAGGTACTGCTGGGATTTGAACCCAGGATCTCCTGTTTACTAGACAGGCGCTTTGACCAGCTAAGCCACAGCACCTCTGGATGCGTTTCTTTCCAAGCTCCTTAGATTCATTTGGACTATTTTTCCCCTAACTAAACTGAGTTAACTTCAGTAACTACTTCCTCCAAACCATCAACTTGTCTTAAAGACCCCAATCTTACAAGGCTTTTCAAGGAAGTTTAATGTTTTAATTTTAAAAATGATTAGCCTCTGTCAGTTATTAAGCTGTATGTACCACAGGCCTTCAAGCTGGCAGTAGTTAAACCATTACTTTAAAAGCCATCACTGGACCCAGCGGTCTTAGTTAATTATAGGCCAACCTCCAACCTTCCTTTATAAGGTTGTAGCTGTAAAATGCTTCTGTAAATGATCATCTGCAGAGGAATGGCTTATTTGAGGAGTTTCAGTCAGGTTTCAGAGCTCATCACAGAAACAGCTTTACAAATGATCTTCTTATGGCCTCTGACAGTGGACTCATGTCTGTGCCTGTCCTGCTGGACCTCAGACCTCATACTGTTGACCATAATATTTAATTATAGCTATTAGAGCATGCTGTAGGTGTTAAAGGTCTATCCAATAGATACCTATTTGTTCATGTAAGTGGACAAATCTAATTCTTTATGCACTAAGGTTACAAATATGTAAAAGTGCTTTCTGCTGTTTGTGCAGCATTAGAAATATCCTGTTTCAGAGTGCAGCTGAAAAACTAGTTCATGGATTTATTACTTTCAGACTACTGTAATTTGTTATTATCAGGATGTCCTACTGAACTCCCTGAAATGCCTTCAGTTGATCCAAAATGCTGCAGCAGGAGTACTGACAGGGACTAAAAAAGAGAGAGCATATTTCTCCTATACTGGCTTCCCTTCATCGACTCCATGTTAAATCCAGAATTGAATTTAAAATCCTCGTCAAGTACAAGGTCTTGAATAATCGGGCCCCATCTTATCTTAATGACCTAATAGTACCATATCACCCCATTAGAGCACTTCGCTCTCAGACTGCAGGCTGACTAAAGTACTTAAAAGTAAAATGAGACAGAGCCTTCAGTTTTCAACCCCTCTTCTGTGGAACAAGCTCCCAGTTTGAATTGGGGAGACAGGCACGCTCTCTACTTTTAAGATTAGGCTTAAAATTTTTCTTTTTGATGACTCAGCTCGTTAGGGCTGTAACAGGTGACCCTGGATCCAATAGGCCATGGCTGCTTGGGGCTTCTCATGAAGCTCTGACTGTTTCCTTCTTCACTCACCTTTTTTTATGCAGTCAGAGGTAACGAAGTACAAACACTTTGTATACTCTGCAGGTAGAATTTTGGCACAACACAGAAGGACTGCAGCTGTCCATCAGTTCGGGTTGCGTATTTCAACATCTAGCTTGCTCTACAGAAGACCAGCGAGCGTAAAGGCAGTAATTTTTTTAAGCAGCAGGTAATTTTAAATGCAACTTTTCTATGAGCTCAACAAAACAAAACTGTGCAGTTTGTCACACAGTGTGTTGCTAGCTAAAGGACTAGCTGCTGTATTTCACAGGAAGAGAAAAGAAAGAGCTAACTCCACTCAGAGATGGAGAAAGATTAAAAAAAGAGGGCAGGAAAGGAAGAGAGCTTAGATTTAAAGGTAAGGACTGCTCAGTGGTGATAAACTGGACATTTTCAAGCTTACATCTAAGTCCTCGTGTTTAAATCAGATATTGGGTCTGTATATTTGACATAATGTTTTTCCATGTTGTCAAACATACTACAAAACAAACTGAGGTAGGCTAACTGTGTTATTATTTAAAGGTAGTCAAGTCAAGTCAAGTCAAGTTTATTTATAGAGCACATTTAAAAACAACCAAGGCTGACCAAAGTGCTGTACAGTAAATACAGATAAAAATACAATAGAACACAATTTCGTAAAACACCTCGCTGATCAAATAAAAAAATAAAAAATAAAATAAAATAAAATAAAATAAAATAAATTAAACCTTTCTAAAAGCCAATGAAAAGAGGTGAGTTTTAAGAGCAGTTTTAAAAGTTTCTAGGCTTTTGGAGAATCTGACGTGAGGAGGTAAACTGTAAGGTAAGAGGCAAAGTAACCCTCTATAATGTAGGCAATTTAAAAAAAATCCTTCTTTTTCTCTGTTCATGTTCTGCTTACCTGATTCAAGCTGAGTACCTTGATTAGAATCAAAACTTAGACTGAAATAAAGTTGGTATTTCTATCTACTAATATTATTTTATTGTCACATTAATATTGCACAAGGTTCAGTCAGCTTTGCATAAAAATAGATGGTAGAAATGTTCTTCAAGGAGCTACGTTTTCACTTTTACTTGCATAAAGAAGTTCAATCTGTACTTTAACTTTTACTGGAGTATTTTTCAACACTAGCATCTGTTCTTCGGGTGGCTGTAGCTCAGGTGGCAGAGCAGATCAGCCACTAACCAGAAGGTCGGTGGTTTGATCCCAGGCTGCTCCTTGTCTGCATGCCAAATATCCTCGGGCAAGATACTAACCTCATGTTGCTCTCTGATGCATCCATTGGAATGTGTATGACTGTTAGATACTCAGCACTTAAAATTAGAAGAAGTGCTTGTGTGAATGAATTAGTTGTATAAAGTGCTTTGAGTGCTCAGACAGAGTAGAAAAGCACTATATAAGAACCAGTCCATTTACTTCTGCTCAAGTACAGAATTACGGGACCTCCTCAGAGTGCAGAACATAAACTATGTTTAATGTTGTTAAATAAATATTTACTAAATATTTTAAAAGAACAAATCCCGTTTTTCTTGCTTTTTTTCTATTCTTCCTTAGTCTTGTCAAAGTGATTTGTTTATAGTAGTGAAAGCTAAAGTTAAACAGTCTCTTTAACTATGGTCTGCATACAGAATGAATGACTGGGCTCATGGAAACTTATTAACACTAACAAAGAACAGTTACATTTAAAATCTATTTTGGAAATGTTACTATAACACAAACGGCAGTGTGTGAATGTCATGCTTTCTGACAAAGTCAACAAAATCACGAGGCTGAGATTTTTGGCCATCATTTTGTAACCTCGAAAGGTTCAAGGTTAGTAATAACCCCCCCCCTCTTTGGGTCCACTCTAACAAACACACCGGCGCACCCGCCGTGACAGCCATCTTACTATTCATGACCATCGCTTTTCATTATTCAGTAACTTGCAACATACTGTAAAGATACAGCTTGTAGTATTCATTAAGAACATCTTTGGCAGCGGATGAGTGGTGTGATTTAAATATCATACAGAAAACGTATGACATTTTTTTAAGTTGTATTTTTCTTTTCTTTCTTTCTTTCTCTGATAGACTTGTTCCTTTGCTTTACAATGCCAGCTTTTGACCATTGCCAGGTTTTCAGGTTGAATGTCTGCTTTTGTTTGCCTACTCTAAAGTACAGTCTGTTAATGAACCATAATGTCACATGTTTTAACATTGACCTTTTAAAGCCAGTTGACCGCCCACACTACAAAACGGGTTCATTCACCAGCAGAAGTTAAATAAAAAAAGGCTTTTTTCCACTTTTTTCTTTGTTCCTGTCCAGCAATGTAAGAATCAGAATTGTTGTCTGAAGGCCAAAAAATACCCCACACATTTACGTTCCCAAATGGACCATTTGCTGTAATAGTCTAGTTGATCGTCATATTTTACTAGAATTTTTGAGTCTATCACAGCAGACAAGTCACTCACAAACTCAATGACAATCACTTCCAGGGAAGAACAGAGATGGGTGTAGGAGGTCTATTCATAAAGAGAACACAGATTAGACTGAAGGCAAACACAGATGGGTGAATCAGTTAGTTAGAGCCGGGGCTACACTGACGCAAGTGGCACAACAATCCAGCGACGGGTAGCGTCGATCTATTGTCTTAAGTATTTGTATAGCGCTTTACTAGTCCCTAAGGACCCCAAAGCGCTTTACACACTCAGTCATCCACCCATTCACACACTGATGATGGCAAGCTACATTGTAGCCACAGCCACCCTGGGGTGCACTGACAGAGGCGAGGCTGCCGGTCACTGGCGCCACCGGGCCCTCTGACCACCACCAGCAGGCAACGGGTAAAGTGTCTTGCCCAAGGACACAACGATTGAGACTGTGGGAGCCGGGGCTCGAACCAGCAATCTTTCGATTGCAAGGCAAACTTCCGATTCTTGAGCCACGATCGCCCCACAGTAGTGTCAGGAATGCTGAGATAATGAGCAGCAGGTGAGAGGATGTCTCGCAGGTGTTGGCCAAAAGCTGGAACCCATCATGAGTTCCGCACAGGCGGAATACATATATGTGTATATATTATTCTGAAATTTCAAGATTAAAGTTAAAAATCTATTTTGAGAAATTGTGGCGATTACAGTTGTTGTTTCAAGACAAATTGCCATGGTTGCTATACCCTCTGAGTTAGTGAAATTGTACTTTAAAAGAGGAAGGAAATGACTTTTCTTTTAGCACATGAGTGTAAGCACACTGAAAAGATCTGTTGAGACGGATAAACAGACAAACTTTGAAGAGTGGATTTGTAAAATAATGAAGTGGCTGGCAGTGGACTGCAAAGGATATAGATGCTTACACCCATTTACATGACATTTTGACTTTTTTTTTCTTAAAATAGTAATATGACTTTTTTCTCATGACTTTTGTGATTGGTTATTAAATGTTTGCTGTTTTTTTGTTTACTATTTGTATAATTAAATAATATTTATTTCATTAAATTGTGGATTCCAGTGTTTAAGTAATAGTCCATAGTCAATAGTCTGTATTGGTCTTCACAGTCCACAGTAATTATAATGAGAGATAAGATGTTTTCTTTTATACATGTGCGTGTAATAAATAGCAGTCATACTATCAAAAACATTAATTCAGTAAATGCAAACAACCCTGGTTCTTAAAATAGGAATCCTGCCACAAAGCACTGCCTAGAAGTAGCAGGTAAGACACCTGTCTAAATCTCGGATTTAGTCATGATCACGTGACCTGGGTTTTGAAACCCACTTCAAAGCAGTGTTTTGAAATATCTGTGCTTCAGAAACTCGGCACGGAATTGAAAAGTCAGTATCGAGCGTCCATCCCTACTGACCTGCTTCACAGCCAATTACAGGCTCAAAATGTCAATGATTCATACAGAGATTTCCCTAACTTGAGGAAACTTACCGTTATCTTGGTGTTTGTTTGTGCTTTTGTTTTTATTTTTCCCCCTCTCTTCTTTTTCTTTGCTACGGAAGAGGATTAGGGCCACCGGAAAAAAAGTGGGCATTTTTTTCTTCTTTTCCAGAATTCTGAGAAAAAAGTCAGAATTCTGACTTTAATGTCAGAATTCTGGAAAAGAAAAAAAAGATGTGCCCACTTTTCTTCCCCCAGTAGCCCCAATCCTCTTCCGTACTTTGTGCCTAGAGGATATATTCTTCTAACATTGTTTTGTTCTTCAGCCTGCTCGTTGGACATTACCAGCAGAGCTCAGAGCGGAGGGGCAGGACAAATCGCTACACAAACATTCCTCTGTTTGCATAATACTCCTTTTTTGTACACTGATACCTTTAACATATGAATTATCACTCACACGTGCAAAAATAAACCCTCTGTCCTCAGGGACCCTAAGCAGGCACTTCGTATTTGTAATGCCTTGGGCTGACTCTGCATTGCAACGTAGTTACAGCATAAAGCACTTTGAAACAACCTTTTTGACACAATTGTGTGTCTTTTCAAAAAGATACTTGTGATCCAGTGCAGCTGGTTGTCACTGAACACAATTTCATTGTATATTTCTACAATGGCAGTTATCTAACTAATTTATTAACCCCCCCCCCCCCCCCCCCCCAAGATGTTAAAAGAGCTAAAAGATGCTGCTAAATGGGAATTTTGTCTTGTGTAAGCTTGATGCCAGTGACCAAATGCACTAAATGTTAAGCACTTGCTAAACAGACTTGCTCAGTGCTCAGCCAGGTAAAACACACCAAAAATAAATATTTTGATGAGCATACAGCTTTCCAAAAGGGCCATTTTAAAAACATAAAAAAGTAACCAGGGGTCTTTGCAGGTTAAAGAATCGGACACTGCTGTATTACCGTGATACATGTTAATATGATACAGTGGGCTTGGGGTAACTGGACTGGTACTTACATGGCATGTTTGTACTCTGCTTGAGCACTTGAACCACTGGCGAAATCGAAAAATGGTTCCTAAAACCAACTCTGTGCTTTTTCAGTGATATTAGGGTCATTGCGATAAATCTAGGTAGAGTGCCACATCCAAATCTCGCTGCTGCTGCAGCACTGCGCCTGGGGTTACTGTAATCACCCCAATACGCCTGAAAAGCGCGGAGTCACTGCTTTCTTGAACCTTTGGAATTCTTCCAGTTCAGTAAACGGTTCAGGTGTTACGGGAGTTACAGATGAAAAAAGTGAGCTCAGCGAAGATGTGAGCCCCAGAAACCTGAAGTCAGAGACACATTCCACTTGTTCTCCATATAAAGAGAGGGGAGGGGACCTGTCTGTGCCCATAGGAGTCTTTTGTTTTAAGGATGTTTGGCTTCAGGTTTTTTCTGAGCACCGGTGGGACAACGTCTACCTCCGCTCTGTACGCTGTCTTATCTTTATGGGTGAATGAATTAGTTGTGTAAAGCGCTTTGAGTGCTCAGATAGAGTAGAAAAGCGCTATATAAGAACCAGTCCATTTACTACAGTGTTGAACACTGAACTGTAGTCTGTGAGGCAGTGTAACACAAGTTAGGAAGGTGATAAGTAGACAGCATCAGCAGACTGGTCTGTTTCTTCTTGGTGTATTTTATTTTTCTGATATTCTGCCATCGTAAACCACTGGTTCCTAAAATCTTACTGGTTTTACACAGAATTTTACACACTTCTGAACCTCATTAGTCTCTACCATTAAGAAATCAGTAATTGGATTTTTCGAGTTTTCTTTGTATTATTGTGGGATCTTTACCTTACAATATAAAGCACCTTGTGGTTGTTGTGATCTGGTGCTAAATAAATACAATTTTATTGAATAAAATTAAATTGGAATTGAATCGCACTTTTCATAACTGTCCACATTTCTGTGGACTTACACAAGGGCCATGTATCATAAACCAAGACTGTGCGGATCGCTATAGTAACCAGGTGATTTACATTGTGCAGCTGGGTTTTCTACATTGCAAAGGTCTGTCTGTTCTTACTGGGATACATTGCCATGGTAGGTTTTTCTACAAACATATCACTCTTCCTGAGAGATCCCTTGGTTCTCAGTGTGCAGGTAGGAGGGTCTAAAATGTTTCAGTAGTGTTTAAATCTGTCTATCCTTGATTATTCTGAGATGCAACTTTATTCCTTGACTGGACTGTTCCCTGTAAACTGCAAAAAATGTTCCCATTCTTCTAATAAGCATCAATATGTGATTCAGGACAGGACGCCAATCTGTTGATTATTTGTGGACTTTGTGGAATTTCCTGTGATCTGAAGGTGACAGTTTGGGCTTTTTTCCTCGCAAAGTGGTGACACATCTGAATAACTTCTACTTATGTACAAATGTTTGAAATGATGACCTTGGAATGTGTAGTTGTTCAAAAATGGGTCTAACTTGTGTAAATATAAATTCTCCTCAAATCTTCACTGAATTCCTCAGACTTCCCCATTGTTTTAAATACTGGTTCTTTTAAAAAAAAAAAAAACATTTTTATGATGGCAAAAAGAACTAGTTGTTGTTGTTCGTCATGATCACTAACGAAAATAGGCTTTGGCTTTGTTAAGTAAAAGACACATTAGAACTTCCAACACCGCTTACTACAAAATGTAAATGATTTCGGTTTTTAAAAGATGTGTGTTGTACAATCGTTCCACCACGCGCAACAAACCGCTCAAAGAATTCAAAGCCCCAAATGACCATGAAATCCATGTCACGGTGAGTGTATGTAATTTAACCCTAACTGTGAGTCAATTCAGATAACGAAAGCATGCCCCGAGTATGTGGTTAGTTTCAAAGTATACCACGAAAATAATGTGTAGCTGTGTTCTAATCATTGTAAAGAGCTAGACTACATGTTTAGAATAAAAACAGATCCAAGGAACAGGAGAAAAGAGACAAAAGATTCTCTCAGTTTATAAAGGCAACAATAATTCACACGTGATCATTTAAAAGCAAAAACATTCAGTCAGGTAGCTTCATTTCTTGTTTTTTCGAGCCTTGTCTCTTTCTGCTTTGAAAACTTTATTTCTCAATCACAGCAGCTCGTTCATTCAGAAGCAGTCAAATACGTATCGTATAGCTGATGTTTTTTGCTCAGCTAAGAACTCTGCCTCCGTGTGGACTGGAAAACTCAGCAGCAACTCAGATTCATTCCCAACCGCACATGCTAGTATCAATAAAGACGGATAAATCCAAAAGAGTTGGGGTAAACTGAGCTCAGTTCATACTACAGAGAGGAGAGATTCATTTTTTGTGTCTGTTAGGACACTAAGCAACACAGATGAGTAAAATGATGATGAGAGAGAATGAGAATAAAACTCAGACTGACCTTTTTCTACACAGTTATATAATTACAAAATGCACTGTATTTCTACCCTGGGATTAAATTAAAACTTCCAGACACTGACAGCAGTTAGGCTATATAACACAGATTTCCCACATATTCATGAACCGGAGGGGGCCATGATTTCTCTCTTTCCTGTACTCAGCCTCCCAGTGAGCTCTGAGGTCTTGACAGGGCAGATGTTAGCACACCAGTAATGCTAAAATGTGTGAAAGTTAAGCATGTGCAGGACAGTGAAGCTGTCTTGGTGGTCAGTCAGAGGTTCCTATACTCCGAGTCACTCACCTACTCGCTTTTTTGGCAAACAACATCACAGTATGTCTGTGTTTTAGAGGTCAGACAGAGTTTGAGCTCTGCTTTGTACTGGAATTGACTCCGTTAACATTTGTCAGTGTAGTTTTGCAGAAGGAAAATCCTTTCACACAGAAAAGTACTTCTGTGCCTTTTTTGGTACATCCCAATAATGGCCTCCTGTTAGTCCATAAACAAGAAAGGCTGAGCTGTAAACCACTGGGTCACACACATATTTTGCTCTGTCTTCCAGGATTGCTTTCTTCCTTTAGCAGTGAATCTCATAAGCAATGGGAGAGTCTATGAAGAGGCCTGTGTGGTTGAGAAACATTCCTTCTGCCTCTAATGTGATCACGGGCTCTGCCTCCCCTCCTTCCCCTGCCATTCTCCTCATGGTCCGTATGTCACCATCCTGCTGCTGCTGCTTGTCAGGGGCCAGAGTGGGGCTCATGGTCTGGCCAGGGCCCGAGGAGAGGGTGTGGCTGGAGGTATCGGATGGTGCTGAACAGCCCAGGTTAGTGGTGGACACAGCTGTTGGCGGAGCAGGAGGAAGCACAGGCTTGGCCCTGTTGAGGACATACATTTCATGGCCACGCTCATCACGATACTCCTCCAGCTGGGCGAAGGTAGTGGGGCCATCAGAGTAGTCGTTCACATACAAGATGCTCTCCTCCTGTGAATTCAAATTCACCTTCATTAATATGACAATGTAAACGACAAAAAAAAAACACCTTACAATATAAAGCGCCTAGAGGTGACTTTAATTGAATTGAATTAAATTGAATTCAAACAGGCGTTACATGTAGGGACCGCAGCTATCCCGTGCTCAGGTGACCACAGAGAGACAGACCATCATTCACACCAACAGGTAATTTAGAGCATTTGGACTGTGGAAGGAGTCTTCACATAGAGAGCCCACACTGGCAAAAGAAGGTGGTGCAAATCCAAGACCCTCAGTGATAAACACTGCAGCGCTGCCCCCATTTAATTGATTTCATTTTCTTTCCTTTTATTGGATTCTTACTGAATTCCCAGTGCCCTGCAAAAGTCTTGAGTCACCCCTCTTTTTATATATTTTACAAGAAAACTCAACACCAAGCTCTTCATCAGACTATCAGTGACTGATAGAGTTGCATTGTATTTTCCTATCCAGGTATTCTGGCACTGTGTTTCTGATTATCATCTGGCAGAAAAATAAAGTTGTTGCCAATCAGACTCTTTCTGATGATATTGCTTGGTCAATCAAAATTCTACAATACTTCTCTGTGCTAAAGATTTCATCAATTTTGACAAAATATCCAACACTAGTGGCTGAAATGCAGTCCCAAACCTTGACAGAGCCTCCACTGTGTTTTACAAATGGCTGTACACATCAAACTCCTGACCTCCTCGATATATATATTGATATTTGAATCAACAATTTGGATTCATCACTCCATCAGATTTGTTGCCAATGATTCTTAGTTCAGGTCTTGTGTAACACACCTCAGTCTTTCCTTCCTTAAAAATGGCTTCTTGACAACGACTAAGATTGTTTCTGATAAGGCTTTACAACAGAGGGTCTAGATACATTACTTAGGTCCTGTGTCAGGTCTTTGCTGGATTTTTCCCCTTTATCTTGAAGACATAAACTTTTAGATATTGTTCATCCTCATCTTACAGATAGTTTCTTCAGTTTTTTAAGGATAGACTGCAAACCACGCTGGGATATGCAAGATTTAGGCTAATAGCTCTTTAGAAGTTGCTAGCACAAAAATACTAATTTATACTTGTCAAATTGAGTTATGTGTGGCATTACTTGGTAGATTCAACTAAAGAGTGACAAAAATACATGTGTGTTTTTGCCACAGGCTGCTGGTAAGGGGTCTAATATACATGTTAGGTTCCCTGTAGGGTTGCCAACTCCCTGAAAAATAAATAAGGGACACCTCGTGGCCAGGGCCGGGCAACCCAGTTGTCTTCACCCTTCCCAGTGTGGTAGCTCTTTTTTTGTGTGTGTGAAATTATTTTTTAACCATTTGACTTGAATTTGATTTAAGCAGATGCATATTCTTTGTGATATGACCATATGGGAAACAAATGATCATTTAGCCATTTATTTTTAGCTCAAAATGACAACATTAACACAATAAAACAGGTCTCCTTCTTAAACAGAAGCCTGTCATGCTTAACTTTTGAGAATATAAGTAAATCTTTCTTTAAAAGAACTCTGTCCTGCTTAACTTAAAATTATATAAATTAATAGAAAGCAATAGAACGAAAAATATTCTTGTAACAGTGCACATATAGTGCATTTAGTACAATTGGCTTCAGTTGAGGTATTATTTCAGCTTTTCTAATGCTAATCAGCTGCTCCTGTTTGTAAACCCGCTTGTTCCCATGATTACGCATCATAACTCATCATCATTATTCATCTATGTATTACTTTTATGTATTAGTCATCAATTTGTTGTAATCATCTATCCTTGCAGTTGTTTATTACACAAAATAAGTTATATTATCACACTTCTGGCCACATAGCGCTGATATTCACTGCACATGCCCATATTAACCTTAACCAGAGGGTTTAAAAAAACAAACCAGTGTTTACATACCATATCTGCTTCTGCCGTGGCCTGGTGGACAAGAAATTGGTTAAGGGTTCCCCGAGCTTTCACGCCCCTCATGTTCTTCATGTGCCCACCACTAGAAGCATGCCTATGGAAAAAGTGCTCCGGCACAGTGCAGTGCGCTTTATAGGCGTTATCGTGCATTTTCCCAGCCCAGTGTTTTCCTTTTCCCATTCCTCCCTGTACTTTCGCAGCCTTTTTTTCTTTCTCTGGGCGAACAAATATTGCTGCTCTAATGCTGGGCTTACACTGTGCGATTTTTGGCCCATTTTGAGACCATTTTTGAGTCATGCGACCGATTTGGTGATCGGCCCGATTTTGGTCTTCATCGTGCGTCGTGTAGTATACGTGGGTTAACGAGAAGTGATTAACACCTCACGACCAGCTCCCGATCATCAATCGCTCGTGAGGGTGTCACTGCAGCTGCTCACGCGCAAACAGGTAAACGTCGGTGAAAAAGACGGAGCAGCACGGCTGTGCAGCGTGTGATCTGGACACAAGCGATGGAGGCACAACTTGTAGAACTTTGGAAAGCTCATCCGAGCCTTTTCGATGTGGCCTCACAAAATTATCACGACCACAACAACCGTGAAAATAGTTGGATCTACATCGCTGCTTAATCACAGCTGCCTGATCAATGTTTTTCATTAGCAATTTGGCAAAGTTGATGGTGGTGGTGTGCGTGTCTGTGTGAGTGAGTGAAAGACAGAGAGAGCGAGCGACAGATTTTCTGTTATAACCTTCATTTTATGGAGGCACAGTGTGAGCTCTCAGGTCGCATCAGAGCATCGGGCGGTATAGTGTGAGAGTACATCGTGACATACGAACTTCTAACCCCTGCGAGTCAATCGTGCAGTTTGAGCAGGAGCTGAATAACGCGACTGAAAAAAATCGCACAGTGTTTGCCCAGCTTTAGGTGTACTGTCGTCCGAGACTTGCACCGCAGTGTCGGCGTTTGTTTCCCTGTTGGCCATGCTTCTTGTTGTGGTCATCTGTTGTCTTCCGGTATTTTCTCCATAAGCGACCTTTCCTCGACCAATGAGATGAGCGGTAATCTGAATTGTCATACTCGAATTGTCATAAGTGTGCTGTCAGCTCATTGGTCACAAAGCAGGAGAGGGGCTGGGAATTATGTTTTCAAACAAAGCGTTAATTCCATAAACATTTATAGACTACTTTTGATTCTCACTGTATTACGGGACAAAGTGCGTCCCTTATTAGCTCAATACGGGACGTGTACTTTTGTTTCTAAATACGGGACGATTCCGTATTTTAAGGGACGGTTGGCAACCCTAGTTCCCTGTATGTTTGAGTGATTCACAGGTCAGTGGTAAGTAGTTTTGACTAATAACATTATCTGAAAATGATCACATACAAGAACTAGACTGAAAATTATCTGCCAGTGGCTGAAGAAAAACTTTAAACTACTTTCAGATGGTGAATGGTGAATGGCCTGTATTTATATAGTGCTTTACTAGTCCCTAAGGACCCCAAAGCGCTTTACATATCCAGTCATCCACCCATTCACACACAGGTGATGGCAAGCTACATTGTAGCCACAGCCACCCTGGGGCGCACTGACAGAGGCGAGGCTGCCGGACACTGGCGCCACCGGGCCCTCTGACCACCACCAGTAGACAACGGGTGAAGTGTCTTGCCCAAGGACACAACGACCGAGACTGTCCAAGCAGGGGCTCGAACCGGCAACCTTCCGATTACAAGGCGAACTCCCAACTCTTGAGCCACGATCTCCACGATGGATTGGAGAACTATTGCTCAAGACCTCTTTAAAAAATTACAAGTCTTACTCCCCCCTCCATCTATTTTCTTCCACTAGTCCTGGGCCAGGTCATTGGTGGAGTAGCTTAAACAAGGATGCCCAGACCTCCCTCTCTCAGCCAACTTCTCATGCTTATCTGGGAGAACACTGAGACAATCCCAGGCCACCCAAAAGATCTAATCTCTCTAGCATGTCCTGGGTTTGCTCCAGGGCTGCCTTCTGGTAGGACATGCCTAAAACACCTCATGCAGGAGGTGCCCAGGAGGCATGTCCGAATCACCTCATCTGGCTCCTTTCAATGTGAGTAGTAGCTGTAAACTGAGCCAGTCTTAGATAACTGAACTCCTCACTAAATCTCTAAGTGAGATAGCCACCCAGTGGGGAAAGCTCATTTCTGCCACTAGCCTCTATGATCTCATTCTTTCGGTCACTACCCAGAACTCATGATAACAGGAGAGAGTAGGGACATAAATCAAGAGCTTTTCTTTAATGCTCAGCTGTCTTTACCACAATGGACCAGTCCAGCATCTGCATCACTGCAACTGTAGCCCCAACCCATCTGTTAATCTCTCACTTTCTTCTCGCCTCATTCACTAACAAGATCCCAAGATACTTAAACTTGGTTGGTGGCACTCTCACCTGGTGTTTGCTCTTTCTGTGGTACACTATCACTTCTTGTGTTTTGTGTAGCTAGCCCATTTAATTTAAACTCTTGGAAAACATATTTTTTCATAGTGTAATATGAAGATGATTTTTGTAGTGCAGATGATTCATAATATCCATCTGCTTTATCCAAAGCAAACTCTGTTAAACCACCTGCTAATTATATTTACAGTATTTAGTCATTGTGTCTGTAGGGATTTGCTAGCTTAGCTTAGCTCATAGCTAACTTGCTATAAGCACAGCATCTTCACCCGTCCATCTTGCACCTTCTTGCTCCATGTGCAAGAGGTTTAGTTACTCCTCGGCCTCCCTTATTAATAATGGTTCTTGTAATAAATGTAGCCTGTTTTCAGCTCTGTAGGCCAGGATTCCTGAATTGGAGTTGGGATCATGAAGCAGACTTGCTGTCTACATCTCTCTGCAGCCTGTCTCCTTCTGTCATCCCCTAAACTCCATCCCCTTAGAGACTGCAGTTGCTCCCAGACCACCAAAAACAAACCAAATTTTTTTTAGCAAAAATGATTTAAAAACATTAAAAAAAAAAATCACAAAGAAAGAACAATATAGCACCAAAGAGTAAAACTGTGGATTCTTAAACTTTAGTCCCTGTTAGTAAAAGATTTAATAATTGATCAACACTGAAAATGGCATCTCACTAATTTAGAAGATTTTCATTTAGCCTGGAAAAAAAGATTGTTGCTCTATTTAAAATAAAGCTCTCCATAAAGCTAGAAAGTCTTACTATTCATCCTTGTAGCCAGGCTGACAGAGAGTCTGTCGAGCCAAGCATTTCACCAGTCGTTACTTCACATTTCTTGACAAATAAAAATTTGACTATTTAGAGAAAAAATATTCATAACCATCTGACTGATGTATCATTATGTACTTCTTCCAATTCTATTGATAATTTAGCCTCTCTATCTATTAGCCTCTGAATTGATTTTTCTGAGTTAACTCCAGTAATTACTTCCTCCAAATCATAAACATGTCCATTAGGCCCCTACATCTTACAAGAGTGCTCAAAGAAGTCCTTTGAGAAGTCTATTAATGCTTCAATTTAGACTATGATCTATATATCCCTATTACTGGGCTATGTACCGAGCCATGTATCAGAAGCCTTTAAACTGGCAGTGATTAAGCCATTACTTAAAAAGCAATCACTTGCTGTTTTAGCTAATTATTTCAGGGGCACCACCAATGGCTGGCCAAAATTTGCAGGACCCCCAGTGGACCCCCTGGCATATGTTGGTAATAATTTTAATAAACATGAGTACAAGAGAAGACACTCTACAGTGAGTTGAAACATTAATGTGTTATTTATTCCTGCATATACAATTTTTGTCATTCGTATTGTATTCGTATTTCGTATTCTATGCAGATGACACCCAACTTTATCCATGAAGCCAGATGCATCAATTAACTAAACTACAGGACTGTCTTAAAGACATAAAGACCTGGATGACCTCCAATTTCCTGCTTCTAAATTCAGATGAAACTGGGGTTATTGAACTTGTAAAATTGTATTGTAAAATCTTAGAAATATGGTGTCTAACGTATGCTTACCCTGGACAGAGATGGCAGAAGCACAGGCTTTCTCTACTTAATGCAACTATCTATACTTCTACTTAAAAGCTACTTTTACTTTCGTACTTGAAGTACATTTTAAAGCCTGTACTTTTTCAGTTTTATTTGAGTAAGGAAGTTTCTTCAGTACTTCAACTTTTCTCTAAATCTAACCTTTCTCCTTCTCCTTTCCTGTCTGTCGTCCAACATCAAGTGAAGTTATCTGGCACCGTTTTCTCTCCTTTAGCTAGCAGACACAGTGCAACAAACTGCACACAGTTTGTGTGCTTGCTGATGTTTGTTGAGCTGATAGAAACATTGAACTTCAAATTACCCGTTTCTTAAAAATAGCACTCTTTTCATGCTTCCTCCTCTTGTGTAGAGATAGCTAGATTCTAAAGTACCGCAACCACAACTTACGGAAACCTGCACCTCTTCCGGCCCATTTTAACTCGGATTATAAATGCTATAGATGATACAGTTGAACCTAAAATAATGAGTTTGTTTTGAAAATGTAAGGAGTAAAAAGTACAGATATTTGTTTAAACATGAAGGGAGTAAAAGTAAAAAGTTATCAGAATACAGAGTAGTTGTACTTTCCTCAAGTAATGTGTGGAGGAGGTGTGATCCCTGGCTCAGCTGTGAGCCAGTCTTTATATAGTGATACCTGAAAATTCTAAGTACAGTAACAAAGTACTTGTACTTCATTACTTCCCATCTTTTAATCTAAATGGGATTACACTGGCCTCCAGTAACTGTGTGAGGAATCTTGGAGTCATTTTTGACCAGGATATTACACAAATATGTAGGACTGATTTCTTCCATTTGTGCAATGTCTTTAAAATTAGAAACATCCTTTGTTGAGTGATGCTGAACTTGTTGATGCATTTATTACTTCTAGACTGGATTATTGTAATTCGTTATTATCAGGATGTCCTAAAAACTCCCCAAAAAGCCTTCAGTTAAATGCTGCACTGAGAGCACTGGGACTATATTTCTCTCATATTGGCTTTTCTTCATTGTCTCCATGTAAAATCCAGAATCAAAGTTAAAATCCTTTTCCATACAAGGTCTTGAACACATAAGGTCAAGCCCTACACTTGACTCTTAGACTCCTCGGTTAATTGTGGGATATTTAAAAGTAGGATAGTAATTGGTGACAAAGGGCAGCCCTGGTGGAGTCCAGCATGCACCATGAACAAGTCGGACTTGCAATGTAAACCAAGCTACTGTAATAGCAATAGGACAGACACACCATGGTCCCAAAGCATACCCCAGAGGATACTCCGAGGGATGTGGAAAAGTTTCCTCCACAGTCCACAGAACACATGTAGACTGTTGAGCAAACCTAAATACATAAAACCGCATCTACATCATCAGGTTGTGTGTATCTCTATTGTTATATGACTGCTGCAGATTTGTTTGATCACACATAACAAATTTTAAAGTTATAACAAGAACAGTTATTTTTAACCAGATACACTGATCGTAACATAAGCTCATAAAACATATCTTGACACATGTGGTCATAAGGTACCATTTGTGCCAAAAATTTGTTAACATGAACGCTGTTTACATGGACAATACATTTGTCTGTATTTGCGACATCGCACTTTACTTCAGTTGTAACAAAACTCTTTCGACAAACAGATGGTCCATGTAAAATGCTCACCTGACAAAACATTTGTGTGTGTCAGTGCAGTTTTACTTCTGTCATCTTGTTGTGCTTCCTCTGATTTTGTTGTGTTACACTGACACAGACAAATAATTGAAAATTCATTCATAAATTCCTATCTACTATGAGGATAAATGCCTTTATTCTACTTTTAAATATGCCAATCACATTTGTAGTATTGAACATATATGCACCTTTTCAGCCCCATCAGCCTCTTTGTCCCGTTGGTGATGTCGACTGTAGATCATGGCGACTAGCAGCAGAGCAGTCAAAGTCAGCAGTGAGATGCCCACAGCAATGGCAGTCTGAGTGGCAGCTCCCAGAGCACTGAAGGCCATGCTGCCCAGAGCATACAGGGGTTCCCGGCTTACATCTGAGCCCAAAGCAGGACCGTGGCTCCTCAGTCGAGGCCAGGCAGGTGAGTACGGTAGAGACACCTGGGACCATGAAGCCCAGATGGAGGAAGAAGATGAGGAGGATGTTGATGAGTTGATGGCAAGTTGAAAGGTGACTCTAGCCACACCTCCTGCGTTCCATGCTTCACATTCATAGAAGCCTGCATGAGCCACAGTTACATTACTGAGAAACAACATGCCACTGCCAGTGTCGGGGTCAAAGAGTTCGCCATTAGTCTTCTGGAGACTGACTCTGCCTTCCTGCGAGGGCTCCTCTGCTCCTCCCATTCCACCTCCACCTGCATCCAACTCCTGAACCAGGCCTCTGGGAGAAAGGACTACTTTACCCTGGGAAGCTTTCCTCCAGGTCACCTGCAAAAGGTATTGACATTTCTTTCTTCAGTGGTCTTACAAAGGATAAACCATCACAGTACAAAAAGAAAAACAGATACTACTGTTACAGTACTGTCAACCTGAACTGGAGTATGTAACTGATGATTCATTCAAGATGTTTTAAATAAATGAAAAAAGGAGGAAAATTGAAGTAACCACTTTAGCTGACCACACTGATTGCATGCAGTGTATTTGGAACAGTCAAAGAAGACCAGTACAAACAAATTCACTCATTTGATAGGCAGGACTTATGGCAAATGGTGGGGAAAACAAAATAATTTAAAAGAATATTAAAACTTTAATTACCACTTTATTTCACTTTAATTATCATTACCTGTGGCCGAGGATAACCAGTGGCATGGCACGACACCCTGAGGCTCTCTCCCAGATGCACTGCAAGCCTCTTGGGCTCCAGCTGCACCAAGGGAGGGATACAGACCAAGCTGTTGAGAGGAACCTCCACCAAGCTCAGATGGGACAGGCGTGGTGGCTCGATGCAAACTAGTCGACGTTCTGCAGAGCTAAGCAGACGCTGACCCTCTTCATCAATCCAGGTCCTCAGCCAGTGCAACGCACAGTCACAGCGCCATGGATTATCTGCAGCATAGCACAAGACAGAAGCCACTTAATGTTCTGCCCTAAAGAGTCATGATGATTACCATATTACTAGGCTCTACATGAGTAGCTATCTGTAACTCAGTGAACAGATGTTATTATGCGTGAAACTGTATAAAAAACCCCAACAAAAAACCCAAAACACAACATGGGTTCCAATGTCATCAGTAAAGGAGCCTCACCTGTGATACGCAGGACCTGCAGGCTCACTAGAGGTCGCAGTGTTGCAGGGCCAATTGTGTGGAGGTTATTCCTACTCAGGTCCAGCAGAGCCAGAGAAGTCAAACCAACTAAAGCCTGGTCGGCTAACGTCTCTATACTATTATGCTGTAAGTGGAGCTCCTGCAGACGCTGAGACATCAAGAGAATGATGTACATTATCTATGAAGCTTCATATAGGGCTCAGCAAAGCTGCTGTGTTGAACAGGAAAGTGAGACTGTACCGGTAGGCCACGGAAGGTGTAGTCCAGCAGCCGTGTGATGTCGTTTCGTGCCAGGTACAGAATGCGTAGATGTTCGAGTCCCTGAAACATGTCAGCTGTCACCAAATGGATGCGGTTTCCATTCAGTGCTAGCTCCAATAACTGACCGAGGCTCTGGAAAGAGCCAGGCTCCACGGCTGAGATGGTGTTGTTCTAGAGGAAGAGGGACATGAAAAGAAAACTAGAAAAATGTCTGCTTCTGGTTAATCTCCTGGAACTACCACTACTATGATGTCATTTGGTTTTATGAAAATTTATGTTTTATTGTAAAATGTACCTATTTTGATTGTAAGCCCAACAAGGGACTATTGTTGAAAATTAGCAATAGCTATAAACTTATGTGCATTACATCAGTTTCATGTTTTGTACTTGAACTATGTTAAACTGCACTGTCCCTTTTAAATAAATAAATTTAAATTCCAAATACTTCTGATGATGCCTTTGAAACACATTTTCTGTCTTCTCTGTTGTGATCCTTTTATTTTGGAGCAGTCTAACATTTGACAGTGTTTTTGGCACAAGGAGGAGAGTGACTCAATTCACAATTTCACTGTTTCAAAAAATACGTACAATAGATTCATAAGAGGTAACGCCAGTGATTTTCTTAATGTCTGTTTGCTGGAGTAAGGAAAGTGTTACTATACATGTTCTCAGCTTTGGTTGGAGATGATGACCACAGAGTTGAAAATTAAACATTTCTGGCGGTGTGGAGTCAGAAAGAGGTAAGTTCATTAGATGTCTACAACTACTTATCTCTGCTGCAGGCTAGCAGCTCATGGTGACAGTAGTGCCCTCTAATATAATATACCTCAAACTCTGAAGTGGTTGCAGGTGCACTGCTGGGTTTTAAAAACAATGAAAACTGTAATGTAATTTGAGTATAAATAGAAGGCCATGTATTTGATAGACATCTGCCTTTGGAGCCAATTTTGGCCTATATGGGTTTTTGCCATGACTGGCAATGTATTTTGAAAAGTCTAGTTTTTATTTTTATTTCAGTTAACCAAAATTTCAACCCACTTTAATTTAGTTTTAGTTAGCAATAACAACCTTTTGCTACAGCCTTACAAGACATCGACCCTGCTGTATTCTTAAACCTGCTCAGTGAAATCCTTCCTCTGTTGCATTAAAACATTTTGGAGGGTAATACTTCGCTATAATTTGATACTACTGAGTGAAGTAAACACAGCGTATACCATTGCTAGAATGTATACAAATCCATACTTAGTATAAACTGTGATGTAGTCAACAGATTAAAACTGAAGGCTAAAGAGTCTTAGTGTAAGTGTTTAAGAGTGTATGTGCATTTATTACCTGCAGGTACAAATAGTGCAGGTGCTTCAGCATGGTGAGGTCCTGTCGACGGATCTGACCAATCACATTGTCCTGGAGAAAGATGGTCTGGATGGAGAGATGAGCAGGGACAAAAGAGGAGTTTTAGTCACTATTGTCTTAAAACATTTGATACATTGTGATTAATGCTCTGATCAATCTATCTCTATTAATAGGCTCAAATCTTCATTTTATCTCAAAATTTCTTCAAAGAGTAGCTGTAAAGCAGCTAATTGGGCATGTGCAGAGATATTGTTTATTTGAAGAGCTCCATCTATTTAACAGTCTGCAGTTTGTTCATGTTTTCCACAGGGTTCTGTGCTAGGACCAATTTTATTTGGATTGGATCAACTGGTCCCTAAATGCAACTGACACCCCTTTCTCAACGAGAAGTCTGGGCTTGGGTGAGCCTGAGTGCTGAAGATATCTACCTATTCGGAACCATGGTAACAGGGTTCTGGCGGATCGGAGCTGGCTTGGCCCTGACTTATCGAAGAATTAAGGAAGCGGAACCGGCTGTTCAAACCCCCACAAGGCTGCCCCCTGGGATTGGAACGATGGGAGAGGCGTGAGTTTCTCAAAATGGGCCCATTGAGTCAGCATGGATAAGATCTTGGAAAGGCTACGGCTGCTGTGAATACTCAGAATAAGATCTCTGACTGCAGACTGGATACATCTCGGAAGGACTAGCTCGGAATAACATCTCTGGGCACAAATTGGATGACATCTCGAGGAGGCACACTGCCGTGAGTTCTCAGAAATCGGCTCCTTGAGCACAAGAAATGACAACATCACAGAACGCAAGTATGGCGAAGCTCGCGGCTCTCCAATGGGAGATTGAGAGACCAGTGTTGGACTGTAGAACTGCTTTGAAATTCATATGAGCTGATCGCACTAAAGTAAAAAGCACCATCACTTCATGCGGATATACTTATTCCTAACAATCTTAGAAACACTGTGTGTATAAATATTCTCACGCTGGATAGCATTACTTTGTCCTCCAGTAACACTGTGCGGAATCTTGGCGACTTTTAATGCTCACATTAAACAAATATATAGGACTACTTTCTTGCATTTGAATTAAATTGAATCTTCTTAGGGCATCGATCCTACCTGTATGGTTAAAGGGATGTATTTGGGGATGTCCCTCAGTCCTGTGGAGCCACACTCCACAGTGAGGCTGTAGCAGCGACAGCCCACAGGGCAGGAAGGAGAGGCTCGTAGAGGAGTGGAGTGTAGAGACAGGAGGAGCGTGGAGAGAAGAAGCACCAAAAACACAGCCATCACGTCAAGAGATAAAACTGAGAAAGGTGAGAACACAGAATGAGTCATGATCAGCATTCTTCTGACTTGTTTTGAGGCCGAACAAAAATATGTAAAATGGTCAGTGAGGAGGAATTCCCTCCTACACAAATTAGCCTGAAAATAATACTGTAACAACAAACAATTTTTCAAATCAGCTTGAGCCATACAATCCAATGGATACATCCTAGGATTCTGTCAAAGGTCTCATTGGCATATTGTTTTTGTGACATTTCAGACTCCGAACAATTCCTATTTATTAAAACTGAACAAGAACAAAGCCAAAATGCAAAAGCAGCATGTAGTATCCCATTTGATTTAGTGGTTTGTGGAACCACATTTTGTGGCAACTTGAAGTCTCTCACAGTATTGTGGATCAATTTTGGCTCACTGTTCTTTATAATGTTGCTCAGAAAGTTCCTGCCACTGCATTACAATCATGTTGATGTTTCTTTTCAGCACTGTAGCCAGGCTGACAGGCTAACTCAGCTGTCTTAACTAATTATAGGCCAATCACAAACCTTCTTTTTATCTAAAAAAAATTCTTGAAAGAGTAGTTGTAGAACAGCTAACTGATCATCTGTAGAGGAATTGTTTATTTTAAGATTTTCAGTCAGGTTTCAGAGCTCATCACAGTACAGCGACTGGCCTCTGACAGTGGACTCCTCTCTGTGCTTGTCCTGCTAGACCTCAGTGCAGTGTTTGATACCATTGACCATAATACTTTATAACAGCGATTAGAGCATGCTGTAGATATTAAATGGAGTGGAGTACCTTTAAGTCATTATGGAGAATCCAGTTTATTCATGCAGATCTAGAGTCCTCTTAACACACTAAGGTTAATTATGGAGTTCCACAGGGTTCAGTGCTAGGACAAATTTTGTTTACATTATGCATACTTCCCTTAGTGAGTATCATTAGAAGACATAGCATACATTTTCACTGCTACACAGATGGCACCCAACTTTATCTACCCATGAAGCCAGATAACACACACCAATTAATTAAATTACAGAGATGTCTTAAAGACATAAAGACCTGGATTACCGCTCAATGCTTCTAAATTCAGATAAAAGGGAGGTTTTTGTACTTGGCCCTGAAAGTTTTAGAAATATGGTATCTAATCAGATGCTTACTCTGGATGGCATTACCTTGGCATCCAGCAACACTGTGAGGAATCTTGGAGTCATTTTTGACCAGGATATATCCTTCAATGTGCATATCAAACAAATGACTTCTTCCATTTGTGCAATATCTCAGCCTTCAGTTGATCCAAAATGCTGCAGGAAGAGTACTGACAAAGAGCGAGAGCATATTTCTGCTATACTGGCTTGTCTTCATTGGCTCCCTGTTAAATCCAGAATTGAATTCAAAATCCTGCTCCTCACATACAAGGTCCTACCTTAGTTATGCTGCAAAAGAAATAGACTGCTGGAGATTCCCATGATACACTGAGTGTTTCTTCTTCAGTCACCTTTTTACTCAATATGTAGTTGTACACAACTCTATATTTAATCATTAATTCTTATTAACTAACAACTGTGGCTCCCTTCCACAGCATGTCTACTCCTGTCTTCCTCGGGGCAGATGGCTGTCCCTCCCTGAGCCTGGTTCTTCTGCAGGTTTCTTCCTGTTAAAAGAGTTAAAAAAGTTTTTCCTGCTTTCTCATAGGCGATCATGACTGTTGGGGTTTTCTCTGTTTTCTTTGTATTACTGTAGGGCGTTTATGTTACATATAAAGTGCCTTCAGGCAACTGTTGCTGTGATTTGGTGCTATATAAAATAAATAAAACTGAATTGATTCTTCTAAAATCTGACAGTCAGGATTCAGAATTGCTTACAATAAGAAACAGCACTAGAGATAGTTCAGAATGATCTGACCTCTCTGACAATGAACTGATGTTCTCGTTTGTCCTGCTAGACTTCACTGCAGAATTAGATACTATTGACCACAATATTTTACTACATAGAGTAGAACAAGCGACAGGTATTAAAGGCACTGTGCTGCAGGGATTTGAATATCTTTTGTATCTAATAAACTCCAGTTTATTCATGTAAATAGGAAAGTGTTCTTGACAAGCTAAGGTTAATTATGAACTTCCTCTGGGTGTTGTGCTGAGACCAGTTGTATTTACATTATTTATAAACGATTCTCCTAGGCAGGAACATTAGGAAGCATTACCTTGACATCCAGTACTGTGAACAATCTCTGAGTCATATTTGACCAGGATATGTCCTTCAATATGCATATTAAACTTTTGACCAGTGGATAGTCTACTATCCACTATAGACTATTACTTATAAATATCTTATATATTTATATAAATATCTTATTTGAATGATTACCTCCATATCGATGAGAGAAAGCGAGAAAGACAGAGACTGAGCTCCATTCACTCAGTGATGAAGAAACTGACCTCACAGCTCACCGTTTATTCAGTGGGCTGGTTTCAGTCATTATGCAAATGTACTGTTTATAAAGTTGGGGAAACCTGCAGTCAGCTGAGACGGAAGAAGTCACTTCAATGAGTGACAAAATGTTTCTCCCATTGAAAACGCTACGTCCAGATGAATCAACTTTTTGGCATAAGGAATATATTTATATTGTAAAAATAAAAGCTAGAAAAACACATCCATGAATTACAAATTAAATTATTTCTTAAAAATTATTCTTTTTTTCCCTTTTGCTTTTATACATTGCAAATAAAGTTAAGGAAAGTTTCTTCATGGTTCAACGGTTGCTCATCAGAGGATGATTTAAAAATGTTCTGCCAACAATTTCTTTTTCATGCGTAGTTGCAGCGTCTATCTTTTAATACATATGCCTTTCAAGAGTCTTACTGAGATGATGCAAGAAATTCTCTGCATCTAATCTCCATTGTAGAGATATTTGCCATGTAGCCTCTCTGCCTTGCTTCCACTACATTTCACTACGCCGTAGTTTCTTCAACCCATTGGCTTCCTTTATGACATCTTCCCAGGGCACTGCGAACTTAATAAAGCAGGCAGCACAGTGTGAGTTCAACACACTACCACACAGTACAATGTCTGATCTTAAGTTAGCAAGATCAGACATTGTACTGTGTGGGGGTCCAGAACTGCAGCTTTGTTGCTTCTTTGTCAGAATACTCTCCCCTTATCATTTCAGTTGTACCAGTTAATATGATGTACTTCACACCGTCAGAGAGTTTTGTATGTTGATCTGATGATACAGCCAAACATTCTCTCTTTCATAACTCTTCTGAGGTGGTACTCCCATTTTCCCCACACCTAAACATTTCATCCACTACCTATGTTTCACCTGGGATACTGCCCAAGCACATCTTGATGTTTCCTCTTGTTAGTGGATTTCAGCCATGGCTTTTTCTATACAGTCTGATGCAGATGCTTTCCCAAAGTGTTGTCGCATGCTTCTAAATCAGGGGTGGGGAACTCAAGACCTCAAGGGCCGCTGTCCTGCAGGTTTTAGATGTGTCCTTGATCCCAAGCAGCTGATTCAAATGGCTAAATTACCTGCTCAACGTGTCTTGAAGTTGTCCAGATGTCTGGTAATAAACTAATCATTTTATTCAGGTGTGTTGACCCAGGATGATATCTAAAACCTGCAGGACACCGGCCCTTGAAGCCTGGAGTTTCCCCACCTCTGTTCTAAGTCCTACGCCCAGGTGTATTCTCAAGAATGTCACTATGGAGAAAAGCAGATTTTGCTTCTTGATTTGCAATCCCAGCTTTCCAAATTCACCCTGTTTATAGATAAATGGTAAATGGCCTGTATCTGTATAGCACTTTACTTAGTCCCTAAGGACTCCAAAGAGCTTTACACATTCAGTCATCCACCCATTCACACACACATTCACACAAATGGCAGCAACTCTGATTGTTGTATTTGTAGATTCTAATAATCGTTTCATTTTGGTGCACTTAAAGGCCTACCTCTATCATGCTTGATGGAGAAAAAGTGCTTCCTGGCCAAACAACTCGATACTCCTCAAACATCTAGGGAGCCTCAACCTTTTCCTCTCGAAGAAACATATTACTCTCTGTCTTCTTATGGGTGCTGGATTAGGTGTTGGCTCAAACGAATTCTTGTCATTGTATACTTTTGTCAAAATGTGTGTCTAGTTCTTGCCTTGTCTTCAGGTATTCCCTTTTTTGCTATGGTGAAAAGTGATTTTAGAAACTTAAAGGGTTCCATAAAAATGTGATCGTACCCTCTCTTGCTTTTTTTGTACCTTTCACAAATTATCCACTTGTCTCAGGGCGAACAGCTGGTGTTTGATGTTTTCCTGGAGCTGGTTTAATCCAGAGTATTTTATAGTTGTGAATAATTTTTCTACTGTAAAAATATAGTCTTCAAATTGTTTGGAAATGGCACGTCCCAGATTATTGAACAACAACAACGGTTTCTGTGAGACCATTTCCGATGTCTTTCCTGCTTGGCATTGTGTTAACACAACTGAATACCCAAGAACAATAAAGTGGAAAAACCTCTTTTCTGATAGTGAAGGTCATAATTCCTGATGATCAAAAATATCTGATTAGCAGCACCTGGCTGCTACCTACCCTCTCAATTCTTATGAAAAAACAGCAAGGGCCTACTTCACACACTGCGTTTGCATTCGGTCTTACTTTTTGTTAAATAAATATAACACTATGACATGCTTTTGTAGTTTATCTGAGGTTATGTTTACTGCATTTTGAGACCTAAGCCTTAGAATTAAAGGTGAGTGTAATTTATTTTAAACCATGACTGTAAATGTAGTTTTATTCTGATTAACATCTCAATAAATGTAATCTTTTCCATATTCATATCAGTTGGTGAATCTCTGTCACCATAGAAACAGCTCATGCCAAGAGGATTTGACTTGCATAAAAGGATCTACCATCAAGGCCACTTCACTCTGCTGCTGCTGCTCGCCTGTAAACGTCCTCTACTGTGTAACTACAGGGCTGCTGCAGCATGAACTGGGTTTATCTGTATGTAAGATATGAAACACATAAAATATTTCCATTGACTGACAGCAGTGAAACCAGAAAAGCTGTCTTTAAGGGCAGCTAAACATGCACTCGAGCAGTCATATGCTGTGCTAAAGGCCACCTTAATAACACAGAAGCTACACAATAACAGTAACCAGTATCTGATGGCAGCGTGCATGCCAAAGGGTGATTAAATGGACTCTGCGAAGACAAACGCATATAAGATAAGAAGCACCATGATGGATGCGTGTGGAAGAATAAATACCTCGTTGGGGAAGGACGTGGGAGACCCAGAAAAGGACGTCCGACCTGCACGACGTCTTCTTATTCCTTCTTAGCAGACGGTTCTAATAATTTGCCTCAAATAAATGAAAGTAGAAGAGGGGAGGAAAAAATCGACAGTTTGCAGAGGACCGCGGGCCGTCGCACACACGCTTATGATGTCAACAAAAGACGGGAGCCAGCAGCGAAATATTATGGCAGGTTTGATAGTGTAGCACTAAGTGCAAATCAGTGCAGTGCGGTTCAGATCATGTCTTTGTTGAATGCCATCATCCAGCTGTTCATTCATTCGTCACTCCCAGTGAACCCTCCCATCCATTTACCCCACGCTGCTGCTCCTCAGGACGATCGTCGAGTCAGCAGTGCTCCGCAAGAAGCACAAAAGCGTCTCCTGCACACGTTAATCACAGCAAAGTCTTCGTGATAAATGTTGTGCATCAAACTCATCTGTGTAAGAATCTGTGGTCGTTCGCCTGCAGATTGCCATCTCACGCTAACGTAGTGCGTAAATCTGCATTCCGTGGAAACCGTGGACATTTTCATTACGCTCACCGTCACAGTGCCAACAAAATATTCTCAGGTGTCAGGAACGGAACAGAAATGGTTAATATAGATACAATTATTAGTCACGTGAACAAGGTAAGAAGGCGACATTTATCGCGTCTTCAAACGCATCAAAGACAACCAGGGTTTCAAGAACATCTCAGCCCAGCTGGAAAAGTGTGTGTTCAAAAAAGACTAAGTGTGGCGAGGTTTTAAAAGGATTTCTGATACATGCAAGCGATCATCTAATGACAACCGGGCTTTCAGGGCTGGTCAGCCCTGCAAATCGAGCCCAAGAGACTGTGTTTAATGAAATCCAAATGACATCAGAAGATCTGCTGGTAGGCAACTTCTTGTATCAAGTTACTGTAATCACAGAGACGGCAAAAAGTTCACCTTTATTTCAAGAAAAATTAGAACTCTACGTTCGGGTCCAGGTCTATGAGAGGATCCTCATCACTGATTAATCTTTGTACTGCTCTTCCCAAATACAAATGCGTGACAGTGATGCGAGGTCATCTGTTTGATGAACTGGAACAGTTCCTTTTAGGAAATGAATTCTGCACACACTAACAAAACCACTGAAGAATGACCCAAAGCAGACAGGTGCTTACAAAGTGGCTTAGTCAAAGCCCAGATTTTATTTGCCTTTACCTGTAGGCACAGTTTTAAGGACAAACATGTGTTTCCTTGTCCAGACAAAAAGGAAAAGGCAACAAGTTCTTAATTACTTTTATCCCAAAATTATCTACATTGAGCAAATCTGTAGTGTCTGACATATAACCACACACTTTAAAATACATAATGGATAATACATGTAACATACATAAGCTTCTACTTGTCAGGGTTGCTTGAGTAGCATCAGCAGCTTTTTATTTGACCAAACAGACGCCTGACAGGATGTTAAAGCTAATTTGAACCTGATCTCTTCCACAGAGTTTTCAGTGGGTTATCTTGTGGTGAACTGTTGTATTTGAGATGTACACTGACACTGTGCTAACTGTGTATGGGCTCAATTCAATTCCAATAATAGAATCACAATAGACCTTCGTAGCCACCTTTTTTGCTACAACACTGCATAGGTCTATGACAGTAATATAGCAGAAATTTTTTAAAAAAAAGTTACTTTGAAACTTACTTTAAGTCATTATTTGATGGGTTTTTAACTTTATTAAAAATGAAAAAGAAGGAAGTAGCTTTGGTGCAGAAAAGCTGCGCGAGTTGAAAGTAGAACACTTCATTCTTTGGAATGCTCTGGCATCTATATAGCATTAATCTGAGTGATCAAAGTTTTTTTACACTCCGTTTATCTTTCTCATCATGTCTGATTCAAACTTGACTGTTTGCAACACTTTTGGATCATTTGTTGTCATTTTCATCTAATTACATACTTCCTTTTTTAAAATTATAAAGTTGAAACAAGCACTTTAATTGCTCACCAAGAGTACAAAAGTGGTTTATAAATTCCAGTCTATTTAACTTAATCAAACCATTAAAATGCCCTCACACAGTCAGAGGTGGGCTAGAACAGGCAACAGCATTCAGTTATGTCTGTTTATTGTTGATTTCAACATCATCATCCTGACATCTGGTATACTACAAATGCACAAAATCTATGAAAGAGTCCATCCACAGACCTGGATGAACAAGCTGCCTGGCAGCAAAGTCCTCAATCTGACTTCTGCTAATCAGTGACATGGTCACGTGTCACCGTCACCATTTGACTTTCCGTGTCCATATTTGGCACATTTCAGTTCAGTGTTGTTGTCTCCGTCACAGCTGTACCCACACAGTAAAGGCTTCTATGGTAACCAAAACAGGATCATGTGCGAGTGACCAACAAGGCTGCTGCTCCACTGTGATACTGCAACAGATGATGTAGTGCCAAGTCTCTATAACAGGACCTCAGAGTCCATTCAGTCAAAAAGTAACAAGTTGATTTCACCATGTACGACGAGAATGACACCGCTATTGCTGTTGGGTAATAAATAGGTACTGAGTTGTCAAGTGCCATCAATCTTGGTCAGGTGCTATAGTTGAAAACAGGCTAAGACTCGTTCTGTGGAAAGACGATGGGGTAGATTTGACTGTAGTGATCCACAAAGTGGACCTCCAAGCCCTGAGTGATGTAGTCTGGCAGGTCCGAGAAATCTTTCTTGTTCTCAACTGGAAGGATGATACAGGTCACACCAGCACGACGAGCCTGACAGAGGAGCAAACGACCAAAGTTAACTAAAAGTGATTCCAAGTGATTTCTCTGAAAGTAATCATAATTTTTTGTTCACATGACAGACAGCTAACACACACACACACACACACACACACACACACACACACGCTTCTGGTGACTTGTCCTGGGCTAGTGTAAGCTACATTTCAACACTTATTCAACACAAATAATTGTGTTATTCTGTTAAATGAACACACTTTATTACAGTCTGGCAGAATGGATAAAACTTGTTGCTCAGCTGCCACAATAATGCAACTGTTTCATTATTGTTAGCCACAGACATGACCTGCTAGTATATGGCTAATGTAGCTATCGAGCAATAGCTACTCTTTAAACAGCTAACATTAATATGTGTGCTGGCCATGTTAACATTTATGATACCTCTTCAGAGTTGCTGAAATGGGAGCTGTACTGACCTCAAAATCCTTCATGAAGCTGTTTTGTGAGCATCAATTACTTTAGCTGTTAGTTAATGAACGATATCCATGTTAAAGAAATGAGCAAAGAATATTTGTTGTACATACAGCAATAGTCTTCTCTTTGATCCCTCCTACTGGTAGTATTTTGCCCATCAGAGACACCTCACCAGTCATGGCTACATTCTGACGCACGGGCTTGTTGATTGCCAGGGACAAGAGTGCCGTGACAATAGTGCAACCAGCGCTTGGTCCATCTTTTGGAGTTGCCCCCTAGAAACAAGTGAAAATAGACAGGAATGAGCACTGCCAGCCACAGTTCAGTTCTACCATTATCGCAAGAAGCATCAGCAGGATATTTCTGGTTCATGCATTCATTACATTATTATTGTAGGCTGTAGGCTAAAAAGTCCCTTATAGCTTTTATCTTTCTTGCTGCAGCAAGGCTTTTAACTGACACTAACAGAAGTTAGAACTAATTAATTAGTTGCTTTATATTATTATTTTATTTTAAATAATCAGGCCCCATCTTATCTTAATGACCTCATAGTACCATATCAGATAAGATAAGATATTTTATTTTATTCTATTCTGTACAGTTGTGTACTGTATTTATTCTTATTGTATTCTAATTTTTGCCTCATAACTTTTGCACTGTCCACTTCCTGCTGTGACAAAACAAATTTCCCACGTGTGGGACTAATAAAGGTTATCTTATCTTATATCACCCCATTAGAGCACATTACTCTCAGACTGCAGGCTTACTTGTTGTTCCTAGAGTATTTAAAAATAGAATTGGAGGCAGAGCCTTCAGCTTCAGCCCCCTCGAATAGAATAGAATAGAATAGAATAGAATAGAATAGAATAGCCCTTTATTGTCATCGTACATGTACAACGAAATTATGGGTGCTGCATGCCAACTGTGTGGGAATAAAATATAAATGGTAGACAGGAGGAATAAATAATAAGCAGGAGAAATGCATACAAACAATAGACGACCACAAATTGGAGAACAAAGTGCTTGGAAGCAGTGGAAAAGGACTTGGTCTGAGTATAGAGTCTGTGTGTGAGTGACCTTAGTGATGAAGGTTACTCAGACCATGATCAGATTGGTGAGGTGGGTGGGTAGGAGTGGAGTGTAGGGTGGGCAATGTTTGTTAACAGTCCGAATGGCCCAGGGGAAGAAGTTGTTTGTGAGTCTGGAGGTCGCCTGTGCACCTGTTCTCTCTTCCCAGTCAGGATTCAGGAGACAGACACAATCTCTACTTTTAAGATTAGACTTCAGACTTTCCTTTTTGCTAAAGCATATAGTTAGGGCTGGATTAGGTGACCCTGAATCCTGCAATAGGTGTAGGCTGCTGCTGGATTCTCATGATGCACTCAGTCAGTCAGTCTAACCTAATTGGTTGTGGCAGACGGCCTCCCCCTCTGAGCCTGGCTCTGCTCAAGGTTTCTTCCCATTAAAAGGCTTTTCTTCCTCCCACTGTCATCAAAATACTTGGTCATACCGCACCACCTTATTGTTGGGGTTTTCTCTGCAGTGTTGTAGGGTCTTTACCTTACAATATAAAACCCCTTGAGACAACTGTTGTGATTTGGCGCTTTATAAAATTTAAAATAAAATGGAACTGAAATGAAATAAATGGTTACCTCAGGGACGTGCAGATGCAGGTGGGAGTTGATGAGGAAGTGATTCTCCGGTTCCTGAGTCATAAGGAATGCTCTGGCGAAGGTTGAAGCGATCTTCGCACTTTCCTTCATAACATCACCCAGCTGACCTGCAGGAGAGCCACATCTTTAGTATCAGTTTACCTGCATTTGTTAAGGATCATGTTTTTAAAACCTCTGAAATGGTTTGAAGGCTTTCTAACTCTGTTTCTCCTATGACCAATACACAAAGCTCAGATTACGTTTGTAAAGGACTAACTGAGGGAAGAATGTTTTTTCCTACACCCACACACTGTTTTCAATGCGGTGGCGCAAGATGGGAAACTCCTGACAGACCTGTGACCTCCAATGAGCCCTCTCCTTTAGAGTCCGCTCCTCCTGGAGGCCGGCGGAGTGAAGTCTCGATGAACAGCGTCGATCCTCCTGCACAGGAGATAAATGCACACTCAGTACAGGTAACTTTTGCTGGTGCTGTGTGTGCGTGTGTGTCTCTCTTTCTCACCCATTGCGGTCCAAGCCAGCCCCATAACCACTCCCGGTGGAGTGACATCATACATCCGATCAACTGTGAAAATAGGTTTACCCACAAACTCCTGCAGGTTTTCAGGAGTGACCATCACTCCGGTTTGTTCACCATTCACAATACAGAACGCCACCTTACGGAAAACCTGTGGGCAATAAACGAAGAACAATAAGGAGATAAATAATAGATTAAAAAAAAAGGATGACACAGAAAAAAAAAATCATTTTTGGCACAACTGCTATTAAAATGAAAAAGGATGTTTTTGTCACAAAGAACCAGCAACTACATACACACATTATATTCATACCACTACTCCCAGCAAAGAAGTCTTTAGCTTCTGTTACAAGCAGAATGTTGTTTTCTGAGTGCACTTTTACAATATTTTACCTTTTCAACTTGTTTCTGCAGGTTCCTGACTCCAGACTCCCTACAGTACTGCTTGATGAGCAGACTGAGAGCATCAGATGAGATTGAAGCCTTCTCCTCTGTCAGACCACAGAGTGAGCGCAGCTGTGGCACCAAGTAACGCTACACACAGAAATGAAAAAACAAACAAAAAAAAATACTCTGAGGTTGAGCCAAAAGAAAAGAAAACGCTAATATGCAATGCCCGCCCATCCATCCATCTCTTCCACTTATTAAAGGACGTGTCCACTACCCGCAGGAGGTGCTGTAGGGTCGGGTGCACTGTCTATGCTGGGCGGTGGCCAAGGGCAGAAACCTTGTGTCAAAATCATTATTTCAAGTTTACAATACATGGGATGCAAAGCCCAAATATTGAGATTTCCCCTAAATATTAAGCTACACTGGGCTAGCTCTTTAATTAATTCTGAGTGATCATATTTATCCTAAACATTTCTATTCTGATGGTAATTAAAATAGTTAAATTAAATCAAACTGAACTGAAGTAACTGGCACTACACTGGGAGCAAGAGCTTGTGGAATGGTTTAAAGAAGATTAAAAGTTCACATCATATTCTGTCACCTTCGCCGTTATTACACCACCACAATGAAAACACCCACTGTGGTAATATATTTAAACAAACTGTGTTCATCCCTTAACAGAGCTTTACAGACATTGTAACGTGTAACCCGCATTTGCAGATTTTACCTCAGCAATAGCCAGTTTCTCCTGAGCCACATATCCAGAAACGTTGATCATCTCCATTCTATCCCTGAGTGGCTCTGGGATGGTGTCTATCACATTGGCCGTGCAAATAAACAAAACCTTTACAGGAGGAGAGACGGTGCACATTAAAACCACATATTATGAGGAGCTGTGGAGCACTCGTTACACAGTACCTACCTTTGACAAATCGACAGGAACATCCAGGTAGTGATCAAGAAAGTTGGCATTCTGCTCAGGGTCCAGGAGCTCCAGCAGAGCAGAGGATGGATCGCCCTGGTAACCACGACCCATCTTATCAACCTGGTAATGACACGGTATGAACATCATCACATCATTTTATACCAGTTATATAACTATTGATGAAACTTGGAAACCAACAACTCCATGCCAACCGGTTAGATCACAAAATCAGTGCACAAGGTTCACTTGCAGACCTGGCCTGACAGTTTGGATCCATGAAAATAATCATTTGAAACATGCTGTATAACCAGATATTTGGATGGCAAGAGGAATTTGGAGTAAATTTTGACCAGGATATGTCCTATGTGCATATTAAATATTTTCTAAATATGTAGGACTGCTTTCTGTCTTTGGTGTAATATTGTTATAATTAGACAAATATTGTTTTAGAACAGTGCTGAAAAACTAGTTAATCCCTTTTTTACTTAATAGGATGTAATAATTAAAGAATTGCTCTAAAATCTCCTTGGAAAGCCTTTGGCTGAGCCAGAACAGGGACGCACTGTTGCCTCACAGCAAGATGGCCGGGGTTTGAACGCATCATCTGGGCAGGACACTTCTATGTGCATTATCCTAATGTCTGCGTGGGTTAAAAACAATCAGTTTTATTTCTATAGCACCAAATCACAACAACTGTCGCCTCAACGCACTTTACATTGTAAGGTAAAAAGGCTAGTTTAATACCGAAAAAAGAGAGAACCCCAACAATCAGATGACCTCCTATGTGAGATAAAACTTTATGATTGCACTATGAAACACCTGTCTAAAGTTACGTTAATTAAATGGGCTACACAGATAAACTATCCCCCAACGTGTGTTGTAGCAGGAACAGGACGTGATACTGTATCAGCTCAGCAAAGTGAAAAAAAAAAAAAGTAAAAAATATGACAGAGCAGAGCAGTATGAAGCCTGAGCTTCTACTTTACCCAGCCTATAAACTATCACACTGCTGTTTGACTTACTGATGGTCCCTGAACAGATCTCTCAAACTGCTGTCAGCAAAACAACTCAGTGGCTTTAAATTAATTTGACAGTTTCTCCTTTTACTGACTGGGCATTTTTTGATATAGAGTGCATGATTTTAGCACTGCCACGAACAATATACTACAGAACCTTATAGTTATAGATGTCATTCAGTGCCAGATTATATGAAGCAAAAATATCCGTTTATCAAAGTGAAGCTAAAACATCGTATCAGCACAAAAATCACACATGAACAGATGGCCTTCATATTAATGTTGCTTTGGTTACGTTATGCTGAAATCAACAGACAACTACAAGAGCATCATCACAACACTCACCTCATCTATCAGCACCAGAGGATTTTC
The DNA here is from genome assembly GCF_057382095.1 of Aulonocara sp. 'chitande type north' Nkhata Bay. Classification (NCBI taxonomy): domain Eukaryota; kingdom Metazoa; phylum Chordata; class Actinopteri; order Cichliformes; family Cichlidae; genus Aulonocara; species Aulonocara sp. 'chitande type north' Nkhata Bay. The sequence continues at coordinate 17,221,371 of NC_141360.1, forward strand.
CGTTTTGGTTTTCTTCAGACACTGAATTATCTTTCCCGGCATTGCTCCAACATATGTCCGTCTGGATACACACACATGCAATTTTTACAGTGAGTGATTTGTATCGTCTTCCTCAAAATGAAAGTTGAATTGTTGCCATTTGGACACAGAGGAGAAGACCAGGACACACTGTGGATGTTTCCATTAATCCGTAAGAGATCTACAATTACAGAAGGTCTTAAACTGGTTCAGAGACGCACAGAGAGGCAACCTGAAAGCGGCATCCAGCCAAATCTAATTCAGGGAAGATTTCACTTTTCCTTTATAAAGTCAAGCAGCCAATAAGTTATTACTCTACCATTTGTACCTGTTCATCAGTGCCATCCCTCATGTCAGCAGGAAAGCAGAGAACGTTAAAGTTAAAGTTACTAGCAAAGCGCCGCCCTATCATTTTTCATTCCATAGTTAGTAGTGACATAAAAAAATCCACCATGATTACAAATTTTGGTGAAGAATACACTAATACTGGCCAATTAAAACAACTAAACGACTCAATCCACAGCACTCCAAGTTTTTTGTTGCTTGGATGTGTGCACAGTTGCCTTTTTTGATCTTGATTTGCATCCCATCATAGTCCATCACATTTAATTCTACCATTATCTGCCCTTGTGCAGGATGCCACCTTCTCTGCACATGATACTGACAATGTAATCCAGGATAAGGTCTCTCAGAAATAACAGTAGCACAGATCATACCTGTGCCCCTTGATCTCAGCCACATCTGTCATGCCTCCCACGCTGAACCTGAAGTATTCTCTGTTGAGAGCTCTGGCTATCGAGCGGGCGATGGAGGTCTTTCCTACACCTGGAGGACCGTAGAAACACAAGATCTTCCCCTGGGTGGTGCCACGAAGCTGGCTCACTGCTATAAATTCCTGTAAAAAGAAAGATGTTCATTTCTATAAAAAAGGATCCACTGTTCTGTGGGTGTGGATATATCTGATGTATCAAATACAGAGTATTAGAGTGTGTGTGCGTACCAGTATGCGTTTCTTAACATCATCCATTCCATAATGGTCTTCTTCCAGGACTTCTTTCGCTCTGTCCAGTAACAAGTTCTCTTCACTGTTGGTACCCCAGGGCATGCTGGTCAGCCAGTCTAGATAGTTGCGGGTTACACTGAAACAAACAGTAGATTCCTGATTATTGCAAATAGTCAATAAAACAAGCAGATGGACAGCCAATGTTAAAACAGATGGAGCTTTGCTACACGGAGACGTAGTTATGAGCAGCATATGAATAAAACGTTTGACAACATTAAGCCCATTAAGTTATTTTTAACAGATGCCGTATGCAGCCAAACTTTAAAACATTGTAATACCTAAAATGGAAATAAACAGTTCATTCTGAAAGACCTGTGGTTTTTCTCTTTTGAATATTTATTGTTTTTATCTAATTACTCAATTGATCGATGGACTAATCGAGAGATTACTCAGTTACTAAAATAATCAATAGCTGCTGCCCTAACTGAGATTTCCTTTCTCATAAATGTTCTCGTTTCTTTATTTTGTTCTTCTCTCCTTTGTCTCTCTTTACGTAAGCTCGTCATACTGTCTCGACTCATTTACTTCATTTAAACTCAAAGAGAAAGAGGACCAAGGAGAAAGGAGGCTGCCAGGGGAGCTGTGACTGGAGACACACAGGTGTTCGCTTCGTGACGTCTTTTATACACCAGTAATGTATAAGAGTGGTGTGACACACAGCTGGAGTGCACGAAATATGGTGGGAGCAGAACTACATCAAATAAAATGCAAAACACATCACACCTACCTGATGTTTCTATAAAACTGCAGCTAAAAAGCAAAGATGCCTCATTTTGTTAGAAAATGGAGCGATAAAAGGAAGTGAGGGTGCGCGACCCAAGTCTCCAAGGTAACGTGTTAGCCAGGAGACTGTTTTAGTGATTGGGTTCGTTAGATACTGCATAAGTGCAAATACCAATGCAATCGCGCACACGCACCATGGAGCAAAGAGGGGTTCAGATAACACGTGTTAAAGTATCCTTAGCCAAACTCTGCTTCCTCTTCCTCTGTTCTATTTTCCAATAGCATAACTACATAAACTACATTTCCCTCTATTCTGTTTAGTAGTTTTCAAGTTGACTCCTGTTTTTTTTTTAGTGTAAAGTGGTATTGTGGTTCAAAGGCCTTTGAAGACTAAAACAAGACGACTAACTTGAACTCTGATGAATGGTTGTCCAGAAGACCCAGCTTGTTGAGTTCTTCGTTGATCACATCCATTATATGCTGAGGGACCATCCTATCTTTCAGTCTTTCACGAAACTTCTCCTCAATAGCATCTTTGTCCTCCTTTTCCAGACCCAGCTCCTAATGACAAAAACACAGAATATTTTATGAGCCACATCTTCACACACCTGCATCCACGGCGCATGCTCCTACTGTACTCTGAGTGCAGCTCACATTTTCTTTGCCTATGATAAAGATAAAATTATGCATTTAAATCTGAAACTGTGTATGCACCTGCCAAGAGAACAATACCAAAAGCATATAAATGGAAAATATGGTTCAAAGTACACCAGACAGGTGATTTGATGTAGTATCCAGTCAGTTTTCAATTACGTCATGCTGTAGTACCTGGTACTTTTTTAGTACCTGCTCGCCCGGGGTTCCAAGCGATACGAGCAGGTGCTAAAATGTGACGTCAGACGACTACATGCCACTACATGGCTGATCATTTGATGAGTTCCCAAAAATCAAATCTGCCATTTTTGAAACCTGAAAACAAGAAATGGCTACAAAAACATCGCCATGATCCCAGAGAATTACAAAATGCCACAGACCGAGCTGCAGGTATATTCTTGCCTCAACGTCCACCTTTGTTGTAGCATTTGTGTCGCATACTAATTACCTCGCAGGACGCTCTGACGACATGTGTGTCAGATAGCACTGTTTGTAAAAGAAAACCGGTCGATCTAAGTTGAATCGTGGCGAGTCGATCGGAGTAGGTACTAACGGAAAAGGTGCTTTAGGTGTCAGCTGTGCCGGATTGAGACTATTGGCTTGTAAGACGTGTCTTAACAGTATGCTGACAGTTGACTGCTGAAAGTCCCCAGAGTTTTTGAGAGCCCAAGTGTTTCTCCTGAATGACTTTGGGTCTGTCAGGCAAAGGGAAGACAGAGGTGGTCTGTCACAGATTAGTCTGGTGTACCTTCTTAATGATCTTGAGCTGCTCCTGCAGCAGGTACTTCCTATGGGTCTGTTTGATCTTCTCTTCCACCTGAGAACATAGAAGAGACACGGATGAATGGCCAAGGGTAACAACCTAAGCAGAAGTTATTTAATACTTCAACATTATGATGACGTCTGACCTCACGACCCAAGCGCTGCTGTAGCTTACTCAGCTCGTACTCCTTCTTGAGTAAAGACAGAGCCTTGTAGAGACGTTTCGGGATCTGCATGGACACAGAAACAGGACTCAATGAACTGCACACAAAACTTTTAATGAACAGAACTCTGCAACACTGATTTCATGAAATAGAACAGCAGAGTTGGAGATGACGTTTCTGTAGTAATCTCTCAGTAACAAAAAAACAAAAAACGCTGCTTTCTTGATTTATTATTATTTTGTATGAGAAAAGCGTTTCTTAATAAGTCTGTACACACGCATAAACGAGGGTATTAGAATCAAATAAAGACACTCCACTCAGAGTTGAAAATCAACTGGACACTATTAGTGTATCAAAAAACAAGTTTTAGGATAAGAAAAGGAGTCACGAGTTAGCACATCACTGGTTGCTCTGGAAAATGCTCACACACTGAGTGTCATAAAGGTCTATAAGCAGGCAGACTGCTCACATTAGTCTCCTCCAGGACGTCTTGTAGTTCATGCGATTCAGCTCCCGTCAGAGCTGCTCCCATATCGCTGAGATAGATGGGGTTATCAACCACACGCTGACCAGCCTGCATCATCTGAAGGACCGACTCTCTGGTTCACACACAAACAAGCACATTTCAGAAAACGTCCCTTTCATCAATACTACAGTTGGATTTTGTTTTCATCCCGACAGCCTGGTACTAATATAAACATCTGACTTTAAAGTGTTTTCATTGGCAAATTAGAAAACAGCCTAATTCAGCATCAGCTGAAAAGGTGCACCGAGCACAGATTGCCTGGAAATTGCTTTAAGATGTTGAACACCCTTACTAGGTTTATAGAATGGAAACCTGAAACTACAAGCAGTATAAAGTAAAAAAGTAAAGTAAAATGAAAGTTTACAGATTGCATATGATAAAACTGAAATGGTAGAACTGACCTGTAGAGGGGGTTAAGTGCAATGATGTCTCTGATGGTCTTTACTATCTCTGCTGTCAGCGCCTGTAGAACACATGACATTACAGACGTGTGTGTTAAAGAATGACAAACAGTTTAATTTATTTTTTTTTTTAAATCACTTGATTGAAGATGATGTAATAACGCGCTACTTTGATGCGTTTTCTGTACCTTGACCTCCTCGGTGACGGTGAACTGTTCATGCTGAACATTGTCCACTTCGACCATCAGGATGTTGGAGGAGGGCAAAGGTTGAAGCTCTGGACTCAGGTCTGCCTCTGATATCTGAATAGAACAAAAATAATTACTATCAATGTGGAAAGAACTGTAAACTATAAATATTACTATACCCATCACTAATGACACATTATCAAAACCAAGATGCACAGCTTGGTGGACACTGACTGAACCAAATAGTTTCAAACCATCCTTAACAAATGTAGGTCATGTTGAAAGCTTACACACTTCTATAAAAGGAACTTCTTCTTTTTTTTAAATTTACTTAAGCTGCCAATGTACCCTCCGCTGTGGTTGCTTCATGCACCGCCGCATCATCATCACACAGATGCAGTGATTTATACCCCCAGTTAAGAAGCAAGAAGTCGCTGCAGTATTCTGTTAAACAATAGGTGTCGCCACTCAGATAAAACTGTCTAGCAGGACAAGCACAGACATGAGTCCACTGTCAGAGGACATAAGAAGATCATTTGTAACGTCACTAAAGCTGTTTCTGTGATGAGCTCTGAAACCTGACTGAAACTCTTCAAATAAGCCATTCCTCCACAGATGATCTGTTAGCTGTTCAGCAACTACTCTTTCAAGGACTTTTGAGATAAAAGGAAGATTGGCCTATAATTGGCTAAGACTGCTGGGTCAAGACATGGCTTTTTAAGTAAAGGTTTAACTACAGCCAGCTTGAAGGCCTGTGATACATAGCCGATTGTTAGAGATAGGTTGATCATATTTAAGATTGAAGCATTAATTAATGGCAGGACTTCTTTGAGCAGTTTTGTAGGAATGGGGTCTAAAAGACACGTTGATGGTTTGGAGGAAGTCATTAGTTAACTCAGAAAGAAGATCAATTGGAGAAAAAGAGTCTAAATACATACCAGTGGAACAGAAAGCAACTGTACATAATGTTATGTCTGTGAGATGATTAATATGAGTAATTTTTTCTCTAAAGGTTAATTTTTTTGTGAAGAAGTTCATGAAGTCATTACTAGTTAACGTTAAAGGGATGTTTGGCTAAAACAGCACTCTGACTTTTTGTCAGCCTGGCTACAGTGCTGAAGAGAAACCTGGGGTTGTTCTTATTTTCCTCAATTAGTGAAGAATAGTAAGATGTTCTGGCTTTATGGAGGGCTTTCTTATAAAGCTGCAAACTATTTCCAAATGATGATCTTCTAAGTTTGCGATATGCCATTTCCTCTCCAGCTTACGAGCTACCTACTTTAAGGTGCGTGTATGAGAGTTATACCAGAGAGTCAAGTACGTCTGATTTGAGGCTCTATTGTTCACAGGAGCTACAGTATCCAGAGTCGTACGTAGTGAGGAGTTAAAATTATAAACAAGATAATCAACCTCTCTTGCAGTAGTGTTCAGGTAGCTGCTCTGCTCTGTGTTGTTCCAGGGCAAGATGATAACAGCGGGTGGATTATATCCTTAAACTTAGTTACAGCAGGTTCAGAAAGACATCTACTGTAATGAACTCTACTCCCCACTGCTGTGTGATCAATTATTTTAAATTGAAATGTTATTAGGAAATGATCAGACAAGAAAGGGGTTTTCAAGAAACTCTTACAATGTTCAGTTTCTATATCATATGTTACAACAAGATCTAGAGTGTGATTAAATCATAAGCACCGATTTCAAACTGCTCCAACATCTTCCTCTGTGTATGTCTCTGAGCTTCTGTTCAGGATTAATATTAAAATGGAGCTAAACCATAACCGTACAGTTGTATCTTCAACCCGGCTCAAGATGTGCACAACCGACCGACGGGACACAAAGATTGTGTCTCACGACGCAGGGTGTGTGAAAATCGTCAAGCGACACCTACGACACAAGCAACACGGCAATGTGAAAACGCCTTACACTGTGATTATATACATTTGGGGGAAATCTGATCAAACCTGCCATGCTTTTTTATAGCAGGTTTAGTGTGCTTGTGAACCCTGTGCTTAGAAACGATGCTGGTTTAGTCTATATGTGGTTACCTTGAAGTTTCCTGCAGTTAGGCATGTGCAAGGAAGCATTGCCTAAACAATGCGACTGTGTTGGTTTAACCTCAGGCGTTCCTGTTAAGGACTTTTTCTTTGTACTGTTTTGCTTACACATAACTTTATGTAAAAGCACGCCCCCTTGGACCACCGCATACAGTTGATAGTGGTGCAACGGATCAAAAATCTCACAGGATCGCGGTTTTAAGTCACGGATCGGATCAATTTTCGGATCAGCAAAAACAAAAATTCGACTCGCCATTTACTTATTTAAGTATTTTTGCCTATTAAAAAACATTCAACTGAAGACTCATTCCACTCACTTATATAAAAACAAATTAAGGTGCAATATGGACATTATGGACCATGCTGGGCATCCTCTGCACACGGCCATAAACAACCAGAGGAGTCTGTTCAGTGACAGGTTGCTTCTCCCAAAGTTAAGGACCAGCAGACTTAAAAAGTGGAGTGGGATCCGTTCGGATTTCAGAAAACTTCAACCGTGATCCGTTGCACCACTGGCAGTTAATTTAAAGCCGAGACAACTTAAGAAGAGGTCCAAAAGAAAATGAACGCTGTGGTGAAATGAATCTTTGTGTCCTTCTCTCGACTGCGTGCATAGAAGGCATATGTGATATTAGGCTCCTGTTTCTCACCTTGTCCTCAAGCTGCTCTGGCAGAGAACTGAGATGGTCCTTGCGGCTGCGTTTGGTTTTGCGTCTTTGTGTAGGTTTCTGGTGGGACTCTGGCTCAGACTCCAACTCTGACACAGTTGAAGCTATTTCCTCTTCAGGCTCCACCTGCAGCTGTTTTGTGATCCGGATCCTTACAGCCCAGATGATATACAGAAGAAATAACATACATACTCATAAGTGAGAGCACTGTCTCCAGAGTTCTAATGAAACCAATCCCTATGCCCTTTAACCTAAAATTTCTCACCCACCAGTAATAGCAGTACATCTAACCTGCGGTGTCCCATGACAATCATCCTCAGCTTGTCTCCCAAGTCCTGCATCTCATGAATCTGAACAAAGGTTCCTGTGGTGTAGATGGCATCTATAGACTCCACTACATCCGACTCGTTACTGCAACAGACAGAAAGACATGTTTACTATCAAAACACCAGACAGAGAGCAGGTCTCTTAAATGGACTTGTCCAGGAAAATGAAACAATGCTTTTATCAGGTGGATAAATTGGTCAGTCAGTCACCTAGACTGCAGAAACACAAAACAACCTGGTTGTTAAATCAAAGGTAAGGCAGACGCAGAGAAACGCAGCCGCAAACGCTGAAGCATCCACGATGGCAGAAGCACAAACCGAAATGGTCATCACACCAAAAATAACAATCTTGCAAAGACCAAAAAATGAGCTTGAAAAAGCCAGAAGACCAAATCCTGAAAAGTCTCCTGTGGCACAAGCTCAAAATGAAATGTTGGTGAAACCAAAGAAAACAAAAAAGCAAAAAGTGGCTGAAGAACCAAGAAGACCAATTACTCGGGCATATGCCTGCGCTCTTGTTGAAGCTCAAAACAACATAGGTGATGGAACAAACCCGAGAAATAAAGAAATGCAAGAAAACACTGAAGCCACTTCTGAAAGGGAAAAAGCTGAATCCCTCACTATCTCAAAAGCAAAGGAGGACATAAATATGGAGAGAGAGGGAAACGTGAATAACCCCAGCAGACCAAACCCTGGGCCTAATGGAGAGACTTGGCAATATCAGCCCAATCCCAGATTTAGACCCCATCAGGGCAGTGTCCAGTTTAAACCATGGCACGAGATGCTGCTCTCAGACAGCAACTGGAAGTCTCCCAGAGCCATCAGAACGCCCTTTATTGGAAAATGGTAGCTGCTAACAAGAGGGCTTCTTATCACCTGTTTCAGGTGAACAACCTTCATGCACAAATGCACGAGAACAAGAGAAATCCTGAGGAAACGATTAAAGACCTCATAGAGCAGCTGGAGGAGGCTTCTAGTAATAAGCCCAATAGCAACAGTGAAGCAATTGTCAAACTTGATGAGGTGATGGTTACCCTGCAGGAGGCTTCACACACACACACACTCTGTAGGCCTGACGTCCTCTAAGGAGGCTGAATTTGAGGTCCAATGTAGGAATCAACAAGAGCAGATAGAGATGTTCCAGAAACAGCTCCTAGCAGCTGAAAATCAACTCAAAGAACAGGACATTAAACATAGGCAGGAGCAGGAGACAGTCAACACAGAAATCAGTGACCTCAAATCCCAGCTCTGCTCCAACAAGGCCCTTCGTGATTTGAAGGTAGAGACTCTTAAGTGGGAGCTGAAAGAAGCCAAAGCTTCCTCACTTAAAATCCCACAGCAGCAAAAAGAACAAAATTCCACCGATGCAAATGAAATGTCAAAATCTGAGCCTCTGAAAGAAAAAGACACTGGAGAACAGGAGAAGATGGAAAAAGAGGACTCACTGCCATCTACTGCAATGTCTCTGCAGGAGCCTCAGAAAGAAAAAGACACCACAGAACAACAGAAGATAGAAAAAGAAGAGTCAGCTGCATTGTCTGTACAGGAATCTTTGCAAAGACAATGAGACACACAGAAAATGCTCACTGTGAAGGTGGCTGAACTCGAGACTGAAGTTAAGAGCCTGCCAGAGATTCCGCCAAGTAAGAAGAAGAAGAAGAAGAAGCGGAACTGGCTGCGTCGCCTTTCCACCTAATTGGTCTCAACAACATGTCCTAAAAATCACATTTATATACAACTAAATTGTCAGTGAACATTTGGACCCCACTCGGTCGAGACAGAAGGCCACCCCTTCCTGAGCCCGGTTCTGTCAGAGGTTTCTCCCTATTAAGAGGGAGTTTTTCCTCTCCACTGTCGCCAAGTGCTTGCTCATAGGGGATTTGGGGGCTTTTTTTTTTTTTTTTAAACACCAACCACTGATAAGCTCACTGACATCAAATTTAGGACTCAGCAGATATGGAAATGGATGATTTGTCATCAAGTGAGGAATCATTCGTTTAAAACATATTTGCTGAGTCATATTTAGTTGTATATAAATAAGATTTCTGGGACACTAAAGCCAATCACAGGCTAATTTGGAAAATTGGGAAAAAAATAGATGTGTCATTGTTTCATATAGATTTCAAATAACATACCATTTGATGTCAACATATCTTTGTTACATATGCAGTGCTTGTGGTCTTATATTCTTATGATTCTGTTCATTTTATGAGTATATCCTTCTGCCTTGCTTCACATATTTACTGCTGCTTGGCTAGCTCTAGTCATGCTAGCATCAGCACAGGTAGAAACAGATAAACATCAGAGACATCGCATAGCTTGTGTTTATGTTCAGAGTAGGGCTGGGCCATATCATACCGTTCACGGTAATACCGGTATAATGTTGGGCAACGATAAGAAGATGAAATATCACGATAGAATATGGGTAAAACGCGCATGAGCAGTGCCTTTGTATTCATATGCACATGGCGGCGACAGAGAACGAGAAGGGCGAAAGTGGACTGCTGAATGAAACGGATGAACCAATCAATCAATCAAGGCTTTATTCGCCACGTGCAGGTTGCCCTGCAGTGAAATAGGACGACCCCCCCCCCGACCTTACACACACAACACAGACATCACATGGGGATACAGGTCGGAGATCGGTAGCGTTACAGAAAAAAACCCCACGGAGGACAGCATGAGAACAGGAAACAAAAAAACTCCTCTGCACAAAAAAGCACATAAATGTCCACAGCGTTTGGAAAGGGAGGGGGGATGAGTGTGTGCATATCAGTGTATATGTATGTGTGTGTGTCCAGAGTTCAGCTGAGACAGTGTCCTTCGCCCTGCTAGGCTAAGTAAACAGTCTTCCAGCCAACCCAGGTGGCCTTGCATGGAATGGGAAGGAACAGACTAAACACAGTCGTTATCAGGGTGTTTTTGTTTGGCTCCAGCCTTGTGACCGCAGCTGGCGCCAAATGGGTATCCGCATGAACCAAAAGGGTATCCGCATGAATTTGTTTGTAAAAATGCTGCAACTTCAGTGGTGTGGAACTGGTTTAGCTTTCGTCCATCAGATACACAACAAAGCACTATTTTTGATAGAGCATGCTCGCGGGCCGTCGTTATTACCGTGTTTTTTGGAAAATACGGCACACTTAAAATCAATCCTTTGATTTTTCTGAAAATCGACAGTGTCCCTTATAATCAGGGGTGCACATAAGTGGTCCGCAGGTGCGCATTCGCTGTCAAAATAAAAGACGTGCACTAGATAAGAAGGTGCAACGGCGGAGCCACGCGATGGTTTTACTGTTAAAAACAGTCGTTTGTCTGTCCGTAGTGTGGTTATATTAAATATAAGAGAAAGAGAGAACTTTAAGAAATTCTACAGTGACCACCAAAACAATAAAAAAATATTGTCGTAAACAGTTTATTTTGTGACACCACGAAACAAACGATAGCGTAAAATGAAACGATAGACGTTTTCATATCGACATCCGATATATATCGTTATATCGAACAGCCCTACAGCAGCCTACACCTATTGCAGCATAAGTGAGATGCACAGTCCTGTGCAAAAGTCTTGAGCCAGTCCAGTCTTCTGATGTGAATAAAGTTTAAAGCAAAACTTTTAACAGCTATGAAATCTAGGGCTGAACGATTATGGAAAATAATCTAATTGCGATTTTTTGCCCCAATATTGCGATTGCGATGCGATATGCGATTATTTTTTAAGGTCTTTGTCTTCTGTATTATTAAACAAAGACAAGCAATACATCATATAGTATGGCCAATACTATATTACATTAATTTTAAACTGTTCTTTCCTGGAAGACAGACCTCTGTTATGATGACATGAGGTGATGCATGAATTGATGACTGACATTTTTATTTAACTTCTTCAATCACAACAGTATATTTGAACATACACAATAGTTTATTTTTAGCCTACAAACATCTGAGCATAAAGTGCTGACAAGGAACCCTGGTGTAAACATTAAAATGAAAGTCAGTACAATGTGCAGATTGCAGAAATATACATAAAAAAAATCAGTGGCTTTACCACACTCAGTTTTTCGACATCTGTGAACTACTAGACAGTCATTCAATTAAAAAATAATATTAAATAAATAAAACTAATAAATAAAAAATACACACATCTTACTGATCTCTGCAGTCAGTAACATTACACATAAAGTGCAAACATAATAGCAATTGTATAAACACACACACAAACACGCCTTTAAAGTTTAAAGGCGTGAAATTGGACGGTCTAGCCTTCTGATTAGCTAATCAGAAGGCTAGTTCTGATTAGCGTCACCGCTGTCTCGGTGGAGTTTAATAAACTCGGCCGTCTGCTTCTTGCTATCTAAAATATAACCAGACACTGGCGTAAATTCTCGACTGTCTCATACTTCTGTTTAATAAGTTTTCTGTTTGACGTTTAGTCAGCTGTGTGAAAACCAAGGAGGAACCCACCCGGGGGATTAATAAAGTTTTATTTTATCTAATCTAATAACTTTAATCTCAGCCAAACCGATTTACTCACGAACAAACAAAACACTGAAAAAAGCCCAACAATAACATTTTTAGGTTGTCTAAGTGACTTATATATTACGTTTAACCCGAGCAGCGAAACTCCGCGGTGATCTGAAAATGATGTGCCGGGAGTTGTGCCGTTCTCGGCCGCATCAGTAATCCTCGAGCTCCCGGCTAGCTGTCGAGCTGGTGGGTAGCAGACGCCTCTGAAAACGTCGAAGCACTTTTGCAAATATGGGATATCTTGATAAACCGAGCAGATATTTGATGTTTACACAACTACTTTCTCGCCTGAAAATATGTTAAAAGTTTATTTTGTGACCCAGAAAGATTAGTATGAGTAATTTTAAAACTTAGTAGCGGCCGCCATTGCTGGAAACTGGAGTTTGGCTGGGCCGCGCTATGAATTCTGGGATATGGTAGTAATTTGGACAGCCTTCGGCGCGTCGCTGTGACGTAATCGGTCTACAAATGCGGCCTCAGGAGGATGCAGCCCATGAATTGTATAATATAATCGCAGTATAATCGCAGCCTTTGCGGTTAGAAAATTGCACTTGATCATGTCGCGATATTATCGCAAATGCGATATATCGTTCAGCCCTAATGAAATCCCTTTCTATTTCACCTGCAATGCTGCATACAGTACAGGTACTGCCACTTGGGAAACATAATTACCAGGGTTAACCATTTCCCAAAGCCTTTGGTCTCACTGTGAGTGTTGGATAAATGGAATGCAATAGTGTTAGCAATTGCAGTATGTCTTTGTGAGCTTAATGGATCCATCAGACGGACGTCTGAGTTGGCACTGGATGATTCACTTATTAATCACTGCACTATTTTTCTTGGCCCGCATTATACTGTAGCCTGAAGTCTGATGTTGCTCTACAGCGCTCTTTGCGTATTATTTGTCTATACCACAATGATGACGTCATGAATCAATTAGCATTCAGTTTCCCCCCCAAGGCAAAGGAGAAGTGCTGACATCTGAAAGGATGGCAATTCTATGAAAATGCTTTAAGAAAACAGCTGCTTTAGTAACTTCTTCAGTCCGACCCCTCTGCTGTGATGCAGATGTCAAACTAAAAACGCCACTCAACTAGTATCCTATAGATTAATCCATCAACTAATTGAGTATAACAATAAATTATATTTGTAAAGTACACTCAGACTGTATAACCACATGGAGCAAAAACACACCACTGAGATCAGTATTCATCTTGAGGCATGCAACAACCTGGTGATCAGTAATTCAACTGGAGAAGTGACTTCCAAACTTACGCATCATCTCTCTTCATGAAGACTCCAGCATATGGCTGAGCCAGACGCACCTTCCTCCTCAGCAGTTCCATCAGTGCTTTGTTTTTAACCTGACATGAAGAGAGAAACATCACACACTGGAATACAATAAACAGTAGTTTCCAGGGGTTGTCTGGAAAATGCCCTTATCGGTTGTGAGACATTTTACTTTATTGACTAAATAAAGAAGAGAAACTAAGTCTTAATTTAAAAAAAAAGAAAAAACAAACAGCAAAAAACAATGTGCTATGCAACAGCATTTCTACCCACTCCTCACACACCTTTGTGGCAGTCACATGGTGTTCTCTTCAAAATGTGTAGTTTTAAACAGACACTGAGATAATAATGGTAATGTGGCATTAAGTGAAATGAAGACACACTTCTACTTCCGAAGCACAATTTTAACAACCTTAATTAACCAGAGTTTACAGGTTATAAAACATATACACTATACATGACTGTAACTAAATGTTCCAAAGATTAGGAGCCACCACTAAAAAATAAAATAAAAGGCTCTATCGCCTCTTCAGTTTAAGACTGGACTTCCTCTGATAACCTAAGGTGTACTAAGTTTTACCGAAGACCGTTTAAATGTCAAATCACTCTCAGTTTGTTGCGTGATTGCGTCACCCTCCCTTCAACCAGACCAAGTAGCGGACAGAATGTGCAAGGTTACATCAGACTCACCTCGATGATCTTGATGAAGCGGGGGAACACCGGGTTCCTGCTAACGGCAACCAGAGGCACATTGGGAAACACCTCGGGGACCATCATGGGGGTGAGAGCCGTCATCTGAACCCCGTTGTAAGTTGCTCCGCCGTCTCCCCCAGGCTCTTCTCCCCCGGAGCTTGCGCCGTCCTCGCCATCCTGTCCAGAGAAGCCCGCACCTGCCCGGTTTCCATACATCCTACGTTGAAGCGTATACGGTCCACAGCTCCGGGTGAGGACACTGTCTTGGAAGTGTGGAACGGCCCCGACACGTATCCACCGGCGAGGTCTGCCGGTCAGCCTGCTGCCAGCTGTCAGTGCTGTGGTGGGGGACATGCATGTTTTCTGTGGGGTTCCGATGCTGGTGTAGAACCGCGCTGGCTGTTGCCGGCTCAGTGGTGATGTCTCGGTCAAGCGGGAGACAACGCCAGGCCAGTGTAGTTTAGCAACAAAAGCCGAATTTCTGTGCAGTTGTTTAGCAGCTCCTATCATTTTGACACAGGTGGCCATGTTTATCTGGAGCCTTCTACGGCTGCACGTGACGATCCGTCTTCCGTCCAATATTGATGACGTAGTGTTGCTCACGCAACGATTCTAGAACAGTGGTGTCAAACGTAAGGTCGGGGGCCAGAATCGACCGAGGAAAGACTCCTATCTAGTCTACCCTAAGGTTTCGGGGGGGGGAATGATGAAGTGCATAGGTTTTTAACTTTAGGTTTTACAGATTTTGTACTGACTGAAGACTTCACCAGCTGGCATTCATACTACTCCAAAATATTTAAGTAATAGTTAAAAAATTAAATGACACACAAACAAATTCCCGTTTTCCCACTATCTAGTACAGAAATTTCTGGGAGTCTTTTGTTTTGATTTTTTTTTTTAAAGCAAATCAAAGTTTGTTGAAAGAAAGACAGAAAGCAAGAAGAGAGAGTTTTTGTTTTTATAGTAAAAAAAGAGAACAAAAACTTTATGTTTTATAAAGACAGGTCAGTCTGGGCAATGAGCTAGTAGAACTTTGTAATTTTACACATTTTTCATGAAGAAACACTGGAGACGTACTTTTGAAGCATCTTTTTCTAATACTTATAAGATATCCCAGGGATTATGTGAAGTTAAATGTGTTTACAACTGTGTTGTAAACACACTAAGATATTCTTAGTGTGTTTACAACACATTTAACTGACAGAAATAATTTTTTTATTTTGTTAGTAGATGCATTAATGACAATAATGCATTCATTTGTGTTATGTTTGATACTACTATCAGTGATAGTTGAGCATTGCTGAACACATCCTATGCCCACTAGGTGGCGATGGAGAGTACCATTTGACCAAATGACCAACTGACGCATAACATGGTTGGAACCACCAGTTAAAATGTAATCTAGATCAATAATGATTATAACCTACTATGTCTTTCCTCTTCCCACTAGGAGGTGCTCTAACTATTGCAGCCAAATGGCACATCAATCTGTTCAGGGCTCGACTCTCATCATGCCCGTGAAGCTTGGGAGAGATTGGCGAATGGTCAAGCTCAACGTGCAGCCATGGCCACACCTTTTCACGAAACTTCAAAAGCTTTGTCATTTAACATCATCGAGGTGGGCCGTTCTATGTAAACTCACAATGTTCACACTGAATCGCCATGATGGTCTGACGGTTATTCTCACCACTTTTGAGGCGGATAGGTTGGCCACGCCCTATGATGATAACTCAAAAACTATGCCATTTGAAATGGTCCAGGGTCTGTAGTTGAGACTGGCCAACTGTCCCACAGCCCAATAAAGGAGATGTGGAAATAGCTTCAGTCTGTTGCAGACTAACGTGAAATTCAATTGATTGATTAACAAGATATTCTTAGTGTGTGTTCTTTCCAGAGGCGTAATAGAAAGTCAGCAGCAGGCCTGAATCAAGTATTACAACATTTTATACATTTTCTAAATCATCCAAATTAGTGCAATCCTGTGACAATGTGACACACAGTTTGTACTTCATTCCATGGTTTTGGTGAAGTACAGTTTAAAACAACTGCGCTTAAAACAACTCCAGCAGCTTTAAAGTTTTAGTTTTAAATCAGCGGGATTAGCCATGTTTTCACGGATTTCGATATTTACAGCATGTTTTCATTGTGATATTGTCAAAAAAGGCCATGAGGTTGATAACAAGAGTGAGCCTAAATGCTGAACCAACAAAGAAACTAATGTTTTAGAGTTTATTTTCACACAAAAGAGTTATGGTAAATACAGGGGAACACAGGGTTCTCTTCCAGATCTGGAGAGTGTGTTATGGTATACTGAGGGAAGAGAGGAGAAATTAGGTAAGTCCGGACTGACGGTACATGTTTGAGGCTGATCAGGAGGTTGTACTGACTCTAAGCAGTTTTGGTGACAGTGCATACTCCATGAAATTAAATGCTATTCATTGCAATATACTGGACATTCACTGATAAGATTCAACATACTGTTTTAGAGAGGTTGAGATTAGATGAACATGGTCCTTCATGAATATGAATGTGTGCTCTTGTGTTATTAAAACAAATGTACTTAAATTAATAGTGTCATCTCTACTCTTCGTCTTGCTCGATGCCAGTAATATAAGGGGTGACGGAAGTTACAGCTATCGTTGTAATCACCCTGTCTCTGGTCTTTTAACTCCAACTACCACAAGTTTAAAGGCTGTAGATTGTAGCCATTACTTTAACACTGTATATAAATGTAACAGGGCTCAGTGCTGGTTTTTACAGTTTGAGCTACTTCAAACTTTACTTGGGAATTTCACATTATCATACTAAAAATAGTAGCTAGGTAGTACTGCTGTAATATTTTCATATGCTATGATGATCTTAAAAGAGCAGAGTTAGGGATTAATACAGTGGGTGATCTTGTTCATGAGAACTCTCTTCTTACTTTTAATCAACTGAAAAGCAAGTTTGGTCTGACCAATAAGGATTTTTTGAAGTACTTTCAGGTAAAGCACTATATTACTTCTAAATTGAAGGATTTTAATGGAGGGTTTGGTCTTTCTCCTACAGAATCACTCATGGTAAAAACTACCCAACTAAAATGTATCACTAAAAAGATTTATAACATTCTCTCTGATCTTAGAATGGATAACTCTAACAAAGTCAAGGGCCAATGGGAATCAGATGTAGGCGTTATAGATGCTGAGGCTTGGGATGAGTTGTGTTGTTGTCCTTTCAAAGCCTTGGCATCTAATTCTATTTGGGAGAGGCAGTTTAAACTTATAAATAGGCTTTATATTACACCCGAGAAGAGGCACATTATGTTTCCAGCTTTGCCTAATCTCTGCAACAAATGTCAGTCT